>NC_092126.1:145497024-146747024 GCF_043159975.1 Macaca nemestrina | reverse complement strand
CTCCTCACCCTTGGGATGTCCACCCCCCAGCAGGTTAATTCATTTAGAGAAATTGTGGGGAAGGGAATGTTGAAGTGCTCACTGATGCACCCACAGTCTCTGCAGCCTACGTTCCTCATCCCCCCATAGCAGTCAACACTGATAAGTGTGTTTTGTATTTCCTAAAAGGACCCTGCATATCCCCCAGAGGTACAAGTTATTGTGATTCTGGGGATTTGCTGAGCTCAAAGAACTGAGGCTCATATCTGAGCTCCATAATGGCGAAACCTACCTCTGTTCTGTTTTCTGCTATTTGACAACTTCTTTCATACTGGAGATTCTGAGTTCTGGCTCTTGACCAAATTTTGGCACAAATAGCATGAAGTAACCTCCCATCTCTGTGTTGCAAATATTAAAGCATATGGGATGCATAGACCATTAGAATTTGTACAAACGAGCACATCATGGCTTGGGGGAGTGTGTCTGTGGTCTTTGAGATTTCTCATGAAAGTTGAGTGGAAGCTGTCACACAGAGTAACATTTTTCAAACTGTGATAAAGGGTCTTTTTGTTTTAAAAATTTCTAGTCCACTAAGGCTAACACTCTTATAAGACAATAATACAAAATCAAAATACAAGTTCCTTGTTTTTAGTAGGCATAAAATTGTTCTTTCAATCTCTATAAATTCTGATTTTTTTTCCTCAATGTCAGTACCTGCTGCAGACCAGTAATAAACAACTTATAGGCCAGCACAATGGCCTGCACTTGGAGAAGCTCTTGTTGGGAGTGTATGTAGGAAGGTTCCATCTTTTTTAGTGTAGGAGAAAGGTTGCCTAAAAGTTGTAAAGCCCTCTACCCTGCCCATTCCCTCCAAGGGTTAGGACCCGTATACATAGAGTTTATCCTATGCAACTAGTGTGTAGAAAGATATTGTTTATAAAAATGAAATCGAGCTTTGAAGATTCTTGGATTCTCTTGGAATCTTTCATAAGAACAAAAAGTGGTTTCACCATCCAGACAACCTTTATTTTAAGTTACCCATTACAATCCTTCTATAGAACCCGATTCTTTATTTTCCTAGCCAAATTTCCATTACCTTAAATCACTTTACCTATGATAAGTGGCTTAGGTCTGAGCATTGATGCATCAGTTTAGTAGCCACTTAAATGAAGGAAGTGGGAATGATTTAAGTCAGCGTGTGTTTTCCAAACATGCAATTTAAGAAGGTTGCAAACATGTAAATGTTATTTAAAATGTAAAGAGATCTGTGTAGAAGCCAGGCACTTTGAAATGGAAATAAAAAAGCCAAAGACCTCAGCTAGATGCTTCACATAATAACTCAAATATTACATGAAAGAAGGAAGAAGGACGACTAAAAAGGAGAAGCAGGATTCTGAAACTTTGCAATAGCTGATGTCCTTTGAAGGAGATGGATTTGAGGGGTCGGTACTAATCTTTAGAATCAGAAGCATTTGCATTGTTAACTGTATCAGAATCACTTAAATTCTTTTGTTACTTTAATGAGCACTTCCTTGATGGTTAAAATATTGTATCATAGCATTAACTAAGTGCATGTGCCCTTAACCTGAAATTAGTAAATAGTCAAGAAGATTGTAACTGGCTTGGTATAGAATTGGGGGAGATTTACTTCTGAGGCCTGCTGTAACTATGTAGACCAATTAAATGGAAAGATAATGCCATTGTGTGAAAAACTCACACAAAATAAACTATCACAAAGATGAAGTTGTACAAGGAGGTTTTGGGGATTATCAGAGAATTATGTAGATTCATAAATTGCAAAAGTGTTGATTTTTATCTAGCTATACTGAAATGGGAGAGTTCCTTGACCCGCCTCACAGGATGTGTGACAGGGGTGTGGTTTGTCACTGCTCAAACCCCTTACAGGACAGGGAGCATGCAGACAGACAGGTGAAGGAGTCTAAGTGCGCGTGTGTTACAGTGTGCTCTTTTAGCCTTACTGTCTGTGAATGGCTTAAATGTTAGCCAGCTCAGTGGACCCTCTGCCTTTTTGCAAGGGCAGAGGACCAGTGTGACAGTTTTCTATATCCCGAGTTCTTGTCCAGTGTACTGGAAGAATCAGGTCACACACAGACTTGAAGGATGGTGAATGCTGGGTTTTATTGGGTGGTGGAGGTGGCTCTCAGTGGGAGGGATGGGGAGCTGGACAGAGGATAGAGTGGGAAGATGATCTTCCCCTGGAGTTTGGCCATCCAGCAACTGATTCTCTGACCATCCCCAGCTGAACTCCTCCTGACATTCAGCGGCTCCTTCTCTGCCATGCCATTCTTCTGTTCACCTGCTCATCTCCTTCTGAAGCCTAGAGTTTGGGTACAGAATATGGGGAATGGCAGGCCAAAAGGCAACTTTTTGGGCATGTAAACAGGAATGCCTGATCTAATTTAGGGCTGCAGGTTTCCAGGCTTGAGGGTGGGGCCTTTGCCAGGGAACCCACCCTCTTCTACCCAGTATTTCCCTGTCTCCTGTCCATATCAGTACTTAGCAAGACTTATTAATACTGAAATACATGATGCATGCCTTTTTGATGCCCTGACCAAACATAACTTACTCTATACTTAGACAAATGATGTGATAGAAATAGTGCTGTAAAATACTTTATTAGAATGAAAGGAAGTCTTGCAGTTGTTACTTTTACTGGGTATCAGAATCGCCCAAAAGGCTTATCAATAATGCAGATTCCAGGGTGCAAAACCTCAGATATTTTGAGTCATCAGATGTGGGACAACATAAACTGCCTTTCTAAGCATACCAGGTGAGTTTGACACAAGTGGCTCCTGGAACACACTTTCAAAATTCATACAACTTCCTCACTGTATGAATGAAGAAATGGAAACTCCTTGTCTGTGTGAGCTTGGTGAAGCCACTTAAACTCTGAGGCAGAACCAAGACTGGAACTCAAGGATTGTGTCTCACCCTCATGCTGCCTGAGAATTACCTGGATCTGCAGCTAACCTGTATTTCTGTACAATGCCTTTGAAGCAAACACATCTTTCTCAATTTACAATTGGAAGGGTTTGTCCTAACCAAGGGTGACAAAAACAAGTCAAATGTTTAGCAGGTCATTGAGGTTGCTTTTAAAATTCAGCTTTAGATTTTTATCTTGGTGACTGCTCTGTATCTCCATAACCTCAGACACAGTCTGAGGATAGAAGGTGCAGACAACCTTTCTTTTCTTGCTCCAGGGGGAGGCGTGTGTGTGTGTGTGTGTGTGTTGGGAGCTAGAGAGCTCTTACCAGCTCAATTACCAACATGTAAATGAAGGTTCAAAATCAAAGCAACGGTCTTCTGTGTCATCCCAACAGCAGCTTTCTGATACCAGCTGGAGTCTTACAGTTCAATTTAATCCAGACAGAGCTAGCACAGACCCCACAGGTTGAAGGGCTGAGTTCCACAAGACCACCCCTACTTCACATGTCAGCTCTCAATCCCAGTTGCCCCCAAGCCCTCTGCACTTCTGCCCGGTTGGTGACAAATTTGGAAGTTTTCATGAAGTTACCCCGTCAGGTTTGATACTTTGCTACAACAACTCATAGAACTCAAGAAAGAGCTGTAGTTATAACAGTTTTATTATAAAGGGTATAACTCAGGGAAAGCCAAGTGGAAGAGATGCAAAGTGTAAGATACGAGGCTGTGGGAGAGGCTCAGCACTTCCATGACGTCTCCAGGTGTTGCAGCCTTGCAAACAGTGTGGTCACCAAGAAGGACATTCTACAAGCCTCTGTTTTCTGAATCTTTATTGAGGTTTCATAATGTAAATATGATGTTTGAAGTCACTGGCCATATGATTGAATTCAGTTTCCAGTTTGTCTTTCATCCCCAGCGAATGGAGGATAAGGCTGATAGTTCTCTAAACATGTTTGGACTTTCTGTGATCAGCCTCATCCTGAAGCTATTGATGGGCCTTGTCGTGAGTCACCTCATTAGCATAAATGCAGGTGTGGTCTAAGTGGCTCATTGTAAATCACAAAAGATACTCCTCCTACTGAGGAAATTCCAAATGTGTTAGGAGCTCTGTGCCAGGAACTCTGGGACAAAGACCAAATATATATTTGTATTATACTACATCTTTCAATTGTATTTTGAATATATACTGTTGTCAGAGAGGGCTATTTGTCTTATTGGCTAATCTGTAGCTTTGTGCAAAGACACATTTCCTATCTGGGTCTGGACTGTGATGCATAAGAATATTCGAAAGGATTATGTGTGTAGTTTGCATTTCTTATATTAAAAATGATGAGAAACAAGATGGCTTTATAGATTTTGTAACTGCCTAAATGCTATTATGATATGTAAGGGAGAACAGATTTATATAGGATAGTACCTTGTTAGGAATATTAGGCTGTAGTAGTAAATAACATTCAAATGGTACTTCACAGTTTATAATGTACTTTCTTAAGCATCATAATCAACTGCTAACATTTATTGAACACATCCTTGGGTCAGATTCTGTACGAAGTGTTTATATGCATAATAATTCTAGCTTCTATGCTTTATAACTCTATTAGGTAGGCACTATTACTATCCACATCTTGCTAATGAGGAAACCAATGTGCATACCAGGTTAAATAACTTGTTCAAGGTCACAAATTAGCATCGCAACTTGAACCCTCGTCCATTTGACCCAGAGCCGTAAATCATAATTGCAATCCCTATACTATAACCAGAAAGTAGAAAGCAGAGGAGTGAATTCCAAACTAATAGCCAGAGTAAATTCTAGTCTTTGTTACAGAGACTTTCTATTTGACCTTGAGCTTCTGAATCTCTGATTTCTCTTTTCACTTTGTTGGGCAGGGCACAGGTTGAAGTAGATGCTCTCTGGCACTTTGAGCTGTGTCACTGGTGATCTGATGCCTGAGTTTGGCTTCTGCTCTGGTTTTGGGGTTGGTAAGGAAGCAGCATTGTTGTCTGGGTTAAATTCTCGAGATTTGTTGTCTCACAACCATGGAAAACTAGGATGCAGACACACAAGAGTAAGGTTCAGAGCAGAAATGTAATAGGCAAAAGAAAGAGAAAAGCTCTCTTGCTACAGAGAGAGGTCTCAGAGAAAATGGGTTGCCACTTCTGCAGTGAAGTGCAGAAGGTTTTATAGGTGAGCTTGAGGAGGCGGTGTCTGATTTATATAGGGCATGAGAGATTGGTCGGACCAGGTGTGTAATTTGCGTAGCGTGTGAAAATCTGGCCACTCCCACTCTAATGTTTTATCATGCAGGTGGGTTCTCTACCTGGCCAGCTCCATGTTGCCTGTTTCTTACTCTACATGTGGTGACAAAGAAAAGAGAAGATGAAGCCTCCATGTTGAACATGCCTGTCTTCCAGGTAGCCCTTTTCTATTGGCACAGCTGCCGGCATTCCCCCATGTTAGCTTCCAGCTTGCTTATCCATGTCTGTAGCTCAATTTTTCAGGCTGCTCTTTGTTAGAAAAGAAATGATTTTGGGGCTCCTTTTTGTTAAAAGGGAAATTCCACTGAGAATTCTGTTGTCCTCGCTATCTTTCTCAATAATTTCTTTTTAGCTCCTGTATCAGTAACAGTTTATAAATCTGAGAACTTGGAGGGTGAGGGGCAGGTTCCCTGAGAAACTCTAGAACCAGTACCCTATCTCCCTTAATGCCATAGTTTCTAGTCCCAACATACTCTGTGCCAACATTTTTATTTTCTGTGCTTCTCTCTGAATTCAGATGAAGACCATTTCATAGAGCCATATAGGCAATGTAAATGCATATTTCAAAATAAACAGAGTCCTGGGACAAGACCTGCTAAACCCATAGACTCAATATCAGTTTTGATTTTTCACTGATGGTTGACATCTAGGGCATTTGGGCTCCTGTTTTTCCCTCCTGCTCATACAGAGCACTGGACTCATTCACATAGATCTGAGGTTTTGCTTTCTGGCTCTCTTTAACCAACAGGCTTGATCTTGGGCAAGTAGCTTAGCTTCTTAACCTCAATTTCTTCATGTGTCAAATGATAATAACACTCATCTCAAGGGATTACCAGGAGGATAAAATGAAAGAGCCTGCTGAAATAAATGTTGATGACTTAAATCTGGCTTGACCCTTTAAGAATGATGTTTTACCACCCCCTTCCCCCATTCTCCTAAGCCCATAAGCAGGAATACACAGGGGGTCTTGGACAACCTGCTGGACTGAGGGGGCCCTGCACTTGCTCCTGACTCTTTTATTTCCAAACCTTTCCCCACACATCTCAGCAGGATCCTGTTGATAGAAGGAAAGGAATATTCTTGAGAGTAGGTAGATAATTCCTCCTCTTTAATTCAGAAGCAGACTTATTTCCACTGTTGAAACCTTTCCCCAGTGCTTTAAATGGCCTTGGGATTAAGAAAAAGCTCTTAACCCTGGCGTGGTGGCTCATGCCTGTAATCCCAGCACTTCAGGAGGCTGAGGCAGACTGATCACGAGGTCAGGAGATCGAGACCATCCATCCTGACTAACACGGTGAAACCCCGTCTCTACTAAAAAATACAAAAATTAGCCGGGCGTGATGGTGGGCGCCTGTAGTCCCAGCTACTCAGGAGGCTGAGGCAGGAGAATGGCATGAACCCAGGAGGTGGAGCTTGCAGTGAGCCAAGATCGCACCACTGTGCTCTAGCCTGGGCGACAGAGCAAGACTCCATCTCAAAAAAAAAAAAAAAAAAAAAAAGAAGTTCTCCGGGGCCCTGATGAAAGGTGACCCTGAATCTCCCATCCTTATGGTGGATGTGACCTCTGAGGAGAGCCTCAGAGACAGTACACAAATCTATGTGGACTTCTAGGACTCTAACACCCTTGCAGGGTAACTTTTTACCACAGCAGATATGAGAAAGCCCAGATCCCCTTGCTGAAGAAGGACTGATGCCTTACCATAAGGCAGTGTGGTCTAGCAAGTATTTGAACTCTGACAGACTCCCTGGATTCAAGTCCTGGCGCTGCACTTGGGCCACTTACTTCATTTCCCTGTGCCTCAGTTTCTCATCTGTACAATGCTGATAATGGTAGCTCCCTCATAGGGTCACAATGAGAATGTCTGACATATGTTAAACAACATGTGCTTTTGCTACTAAATATTTACACTAACATAAAGAAGGTAACCTATTTCCCTATTACTCTTGATACTTCAATAATAGTAACATTATCAAGAATCAGAAAATTATGGCAAAGTAGAGTTTGTACAAGCTTTATTTGAATTTCTCAAAGATGTTATAAAAGATTATTCTGGATGATATGAGCACAGACTGTTTTTCTTAATTTTGAATTTATTGTACTTGGAAGAATAATATATCTAGTCCATGAGTTCATGGGTTTGCCCTGGATGAGGCCAAAGTCTGGTAGTGGGAATATAAGGCCCAATTTGAGTGAGGAACCAGGAGAGTTTCCTTTGGAGAATTTCAGGTTGTGAGATGTTCTTGATGAGAATTTATGGCTCTGTAAGTGCTTAGAAATCCTGTCATGCAAGATGCAACAGAGCCATGAATTTTCATTGACTTGTAATAAGATTACAGAGAAGACTCAATATTTTAAAACAATTTTGAAGGGAACTTTGAGAAGAAAAATGCCATCTTTATAGCTTAATATTAATCTTAGTTTTATTTGTTTGTTTGTTTGTTTGTTTTTTCCCCCTTTGGGCAGTGTTTCAATGACACTAAACAGATTTTTTTCCTGAGACTAGTTCTCAATTTGCTTAATGGTAAAAACACCTAAGTAGAATCCCCTTCATTGTTGATAAAATCCTATTTCTGAGGATAAACTCTCATTTCAAAGGGAAAAATAATGCAGGCACGATTGACTGAAGGACCCAGAAGGGCTTGGTGCAGTGTCATCCACATTCACTACTTGCTTTCTACCCATTTCCCAGAGGATGGCCCACCGGTGGGCTTGCTGTGATGTGCTGGAGGAACAACTGCCAAGAAAATTCGATTGTCTCTTCTGGGGGCTGTGATATAAATAAGGAGAGCATGAGGTTGACAGTAGACCTAGGTTCTCTTTCCAGTTCTGTCCCTTTCTAACTGTCTGACCTTGAGAGAGTCACTCAAATCTCCTAGGCATTCATGCATAGGTGGGAGGTACAGCTAGCACAGAGTTCAGAGGCATCTGGGTGTTGGGTCTTGGATGGTAGAGCTTTTTTTTTTTTTTTTTTTTTTTTTTTGCCCTGTGCAATGCTTCATATAAGACGAAATGTCACATGAAACATCTGGAAATTTTGCCTCTGTTTGAAACTTGGAAGATCCTATGACCTTGGTCCTACTCAGCAAAATCCCACTAGTGCTGAGTAGCTGTTGCTCACTTTAGGTACTGCATCCTTGGTCACCACCATTCCCGTTGACTCATATAATTCAGGTGCCACATCAACCTGGCCTCCTTAGTCATGTGTGTTGGTGACTTCCAGAACTCTTTTTTTGATTGAGCAAAAGTCTCTGTTTCTACCTTCCTGGCTGCTTCAAGAATAGGCTGAGTTTGTCAGAGAAGCAATTTCTGGATTAAAAAAACACTTGTATTAACTTTTCACAATTTTTCCATATACGTAATATTGGTCTTCATAACTATGCCTGTTTAAGATTCAATTAGGTTTAGTGTACTTTTAAAAAATCTGTAATTTTTATGATGTTGGAGTTTCCACATTAAAATGATTGTTTTGATGTAACTTTGCAATAAGATCCAAGTTTCTTTCATTCTCTTAAATTATCAAAGGAATCAGAAATAACTTACAGAAAATGGCGGGGCAGGGGTGGGGGGAAGTGCTGGGGCTCACTGCTATTTGCTAATGTATTGCGTTCCTGCTCTCTGTCTTCAGGGAGCCTAGGAAAGTATAATTGTTGGGGAAAAAGAGCATCAGGTAGGAGAAAAACCTAACAGATTAAGAAAAATAAAATGAGAAACACTGATTTAATAATGGGATATTATAACAATATTATTATATAACATCTGTGCTTCTCATTTTATATAATTATATACTGTATATTTTTTATAGTTATATATAATAGAGGGTTATTTTTAATTTTAATCGTAACAGGAAGCAAATATGGCATCCACCTTGATTTTGACTCATTTCAAGGTTCTGAAATTTGAGCAGTATGCTATGTTATATAATTTTCTTTCAGAAATCGCTTTAACTGGTTTAGAATTTAGAAGAAGAGTTTAATATTTGCCAAACTCCGTATGTGGTACAAATTTGTCTCAACTTCGTATATGACTTTAGTAACCCAATACAACATTCTTGGAGTCTGTACTGCTGGGTGGAGAAAATCACTGGATTGGGTGTCAGATCAGACCTATCAAAACCCTAGCTCTAATACACGCTAGGGTCACAGAGACAGTAAGTTCTTATGGCTTACTGAGCCTCAGTCTCCTCTTTTGTAAAAAGGGATAATATTGGGACTTACAAAGAAGGTTATGAAAACCAAATAAAACAATCCCCCTACATCAGTTAGCATAGTGTCTAGCATTAAAAAAAAAAAAAAATTCACCAGAGATATTTTTAGCTTGGGACCAGAAAATAATTATGAAGACTTGTATACTACTTCAATCCTCACAAGTTTTAAGAAATCATCTTGTTTTATTTAAATAAATACTTTGACTATTTTTAAGCAACAAATGATATCTGTTCATGATTAGTGCTTTTTCCTACCAGCAGTGCATCATCAAAATTTGTGAGCAGATGTAGGTTACATTTATCCTCACCTCTGAACTAGGTTTTATTTAATACCCTCCACCTATTGTAGAAGTGAAATATTTTGCAGACACCCACTGCCAAATGAGAGAGGCTGACCTGCCTGATGTCACACAGCTGTTATAATATCCAAGTGGCAAGGTCAGGAATGAGAGGCAGGCAGGATGCTTCTTTTGTTGAGGTTGTTGGTGAGATTGTCTCTTATGCTGGGGAGCCCTTAGGCAATGATGTGATATTGTGTAGGCAAAAGACCTGAGGGACTGCATCTTCCACCTGCCATCTGGTTGTTATGGTGTCCTATTATTTGGCATAATCCCAGTCTTCTAGATTGTTAGGAAGAATTAAGCACTAGGAAGATCAGTATGCTTTAGGTATGTAAATTGCTAACATCCCAAATCCAAAAAAATGAGATGTCCTTTAAGAAATGAAAATTTAGCATGTTGTTGCTCTTCAGGCTTACAAAGAATACTTAAGAGTAAAGGTTGCAGAGAAACCTCAGAAAACAACAAAGCCCATAAAATTCACTCCAGTGCAAATCAATACTTTTAACTTCAGCCTTTTAAGTTACTTCTTGGTTTCTTACTCAATTGGATTCCTAACATGCTTAAAAAAGAAGGAAAAAGCGACAGTGAAACATCTGTAGAGGCAAAGGGAACCGTTCCCTCTTGGTTTTCATTCAAAGGAAGGCCACATATGTAGATATTTCCTGTTTCTGTAGAATTATTGAAGGTATTTCTTTATATTTTCTTTGTTCCTTCTTTTGTTTTAACCTTTCTTTACGCTTTGTTTTAGTTGTACTTATTATAGGTATGGTATAGCTAGGTATTATTATTCCATCCTTAACAAAAGGATGCAATAAAAAGGCTAGTCAACATTATAGGGATTTTTGTTCATATGTTTATTTATTTATTTATTTTTGAGACAGAGTCTTGCTCTGTCGCCCAGGCTGGAGTGCAGTGGCCAGATCTCAGCTCACTGCAAGCTCCGCCTCCCGGGTTTACACGATTCTCCTGCCTCAGCCTCCCGAGTAGCTGGGATTATAGGCGCCCGCCACCTCGCCTGGCTAGTTTTTTGTATTTTTTTTTAGTAGAGACGGGGTTTCACCGTGTTAGTCAGGATGGTCTCGATCTCCTGACCTTGTGATCCACCCATCTCGGCCTCCCAAAGTGCTGGGATTACAGGCTTGAGCCACAGCGCCCGGCCCATATGTTTATTTTTGCATTTTTCAAGCATATCTTTGCATTCATAAGGTTGATTAGTACTTTTTATTATCTACTAATATGGAATTTTAACTAGAGTGTATATTTTGCTAGTGCTTTTATATTTTAAGTCATATTTAAACTCCTTAAAAACCTTTTTCTAACATTTTATTTTGAAAATTTGTTAGACATAAATAGTATAGTTGAAAGAATTTTTTTTTTTTTTTTTTTTTTTTTTTTTTTTTTTTGAGACGGAGTCTCGCTCTGTCGCCCAGGCTGGAGTGCAGTGGCCGGATCTCAGCTCACTGCAAGCTCCGCCTCCCGGGTTCACGCCATTCTCCTGCCTCAGCCTCCCGAGTAGCTGGGACTACAGGCGCCCACCACCTCGCCCGGCTATTTTTTTGTATTTTTTTAGTAGAGACGGGGTTTCACCGTGTTAGCCAGGATGGTCTTGATCTCCTGACCTCGTGATCCACCCGTCTCGGCCTCCCAAAGTGCTGGGATTACAGGCTTGAGCCACAGCGCTCGGCCCATATGTTTATTTTTGCATTTTTCAAGCATATCTTTGCATTCATAAGGTTGATTAGTACTTTTTATTATCTACTAATATGGAATTTTAACTAGAGTGTATATTTTGCTAGTGCTTTTATATTTTAAGTCATATTTAAACTCCTTAAAAACCTTTTTCTAACATTTTATTTTGAAAATTTGTTAGACATAAATAGTATAGTTGAAAGAATTTTTTTTTTTTTTTTTTTTGAGACGGAGTCTCGCTCTGTCGCCCAGGCTGGAGTGCAGTGGCCGGATCTCAGCTCACTGCAAGCCCCGCCTCCCGGGTTCACGCCATTCTCCTGCCTCAGCCTCCCGAGTAGCTGGGACTACAGGTGCCCACCACCTCGCCCGGCTATTTTTTTGTATTTTTTTAGTAGAGACGGGGTTTCACCGTGTTAGCCAGGATGGTCTTGATCTCCTGACCTCGTGATCCACCTGTCTCGGCCTCCCAAAGTGCTGGGATTACAGGTTTGAGCCACCGCGCCCGGCCAGTTGAAAGAATTTATAGTGCACATCTGTATAGTCTCTACCTAGATTCTACAATTAACTTTTTATTGTACTTACTTTGTCAATGAAGATATTCTGTTATGAAATCTTATTTGCCACTCTTTGCAATGGTGCTTAAACATTTTTCCAACTAAAAGAAAAAGTGCATTCAGGCTTTTATAATTTCTACCCAAAAAGAGGTGGTTGGGTCACTGGCAAGGTGGCTGAATAGGAACAACTACAGTCTGCAGCTCCCAGCAAGATCAACGTAGAAGCCAGGTGATTTCTGCATTTCCAACTGAGGTACCTGGCTCATCTCATTGGGACTGGTTAGACAGTGGGTGCAGCCCATGGAGGGTGAGCTGAAGCAGGGTGGGGCATCACCTCACCTGGGAAGTGCAAGGGGTCAGGGAACTCCCTCCCCTAGCCAAGGGAAGTCATGAGGGACTGTGCCATGAGGAACGGTGCATTCCAGCCCAGATACTATGCTTTTCCCATGGTCTTTGCAACCTGCAGACCAGGAGATTCCCTCGGATACCTACGCCACCAGGGTCCTGGGTTTCAAGTACAAAACTGGGCAGCTGTTTGAGCAAACATGGAGCTAACTGCAGGAGTTTTTTTTTTTCATACCCCAGTGAAACGTGGGACACCAGATAGACAGAACCGTTTCCTCCCCTGGGATGGGGGCTGAAGCCAAGAAGCCAAGTGGTCTAGCTCAGCAGATTCCACCCCCATGGAGTCCAGCAAGCTAAGATCCACTGGCTTGAAATTCTCACTGCCAGCACAGCAGTCTGAAGTTGACCTGGGATGCTGGAGCTTGGTTGGGGGGAGGGGCATCCGCCATTACTGAGGCTTGAGTAGGCAGTTTTCCCCTCATAGTGTAAACAAAGCCCCCTGGGAAGTTCAAACTGGGTGGAGCCCACAACAGCTTGGCAAAGCCGCTGTAGCCAGACTGCCTGTCTAGAATCCTGCTCTCTGAAACAAAGGCAGTAGCCCCAGTCAGGGGCTTATAGATAAAACTCCCGACTCCCTGGGACAGAGCACCTGGGGGAAGGGGTAGCTGTGGGCACAGCTTCAGCAGACTTAAATGTTCCTGCCAGCTGGCTCTGAAGAGAGCAGCAGATCTTCCAGCAGAACGTTCGAGCCCTACTAAGGGACAGACTGCCTCCTCAAGTGGGTCACTGATCCCTGTGCCTCCTGACTGGAAGACAACACCCAACAGGGGTGAACAGATACTTCATACAGGAGAGATTCGGCTGGCATCTGGCGAGTGCCCCTCTGGGATGAAGCTTCCAGAGGAAGGAACAGGCAGCAATCTTTGCTGTTCTGCAGCCTCCCTGGTGATACCTTGGTAAACAGGGTCTGGAATGGACAATCTCCAGCAGACCTGCAGCAGAGGGGCATGACTGTTGGAAGGAAAAAAAAACCAGAAAGGGATAGCATCAATGTGAACAAAAAGGACATCCACACAGAAACCCCATCCTGAGGTCACCAACATCAAAGACCAAAGGTAGATAAATCCACATAGATGAGGAAAAAACAGTGCAAAAAGGCTGAAAATTCCAAAAACACAGAACTTCTCTTTTTCCTTCAAAGGATCACAACTCCTTGCCAGCAAGGGAACAAAACTGGATGGAGAATAAGTTTGATGAATTGACAGAAGTAGGCTTCAGAGTGGGTAATGACAAACTCCTCCCAGCTAAAGGAGAATGTTCTAACCTAATACAAGGAAGCTAAGAACCTTGAAAAAAGGTTAGACAAATTGCTAACTAGAATAACCAGTTTAGAGAAGAAAATAAATGACCTGATGGAACTGAAAAACAAGCACAAGAATTTTGTGAAGCATACACAACTATCAATAGCTGAATTGATTATGTGGAAGAAAAGATATCAGAGATTGAAGATCAACTTAATAAAATAAAGCGAGATGACAAGATTAGAGAAAGAAAGAATGAAAAGGAATGAACAAAGCCTCCAAGAAATCTGGGACTATATGAAAAGACCAAATCTACATTTGGTTGGTGTGCCTGAAAATGACAGGGAGAATGGAACCAAACCGGAAAACACTCTTCAGGATATTATCCAGGAGAACTTCCCCAACCTAGCAAGACAGGCCAACATTCAAATTCAGGAAATACACAGAACACCAAAAAGATACTCCTCGAGAAGGCCAACCCCAATACACATAATTGTCAGATTCACCAAGGTTGAGATGAAGGAAAAAATGTTAAGAGTAGCCAGAGGGGAAAGGTCAGGTTGCCCACAAAGGGAAACCCATCAGACTAACAGCGGATCTCTTGGCAGAAACCCTACAAGCCAGAATAGAGTGGGGGCCAACATTCAACATTCTTAAAGAAAAGAATTTTCTACCCAGAATTTCGTATTTAGCCAAACTAAGTTTCATAAGTGAAGGAGAAATAAAATCCTTTAGCAAATGCTAAGAGATTTTGTCACCACGAGGCCTGCCTTACAAGAGCTCCTGAAGAAAGCACTAAATATGGAAAGGAACAACCAGTACCAGCCACTGCAAAAACATATTAAATTGTAAAGACCATCAACACTATGAAGAAACTACGTTAACTAATGGGCAACATAACCAGCTAGCCTCATAATGATAGGATCAAAGTCACACATAAAAATACTTACCTTAAATTTAAATGGGATAAATGCCCCCAGTTAAAAGACGTAGACAGGTAAAGATGGGTCTTGATAAAGAGTCAAGACCCATCAGTGTGCTGTATTCAGGAAACCTATCTCATGCAAAGACACACATAGGCTCAAACTAAAGAGATGGAGGAATACTTACAAAGCAAAATGGAAAGCAAGAAAAAAAGCAGGGGTTGCAATCCTAGTCTCTGATAAAACAGACTTTAAATCAACAAAGATAAAAAAAAGACAGAGAAGAGCATTACATAATGGTAAAGGGATCAATTCAACAAGAAGAGCTAACTATCCTAAATATATATGTTCCCAATACAGGAGCACCCAGATTCATAAAGCAGGTTCTTAGAGACCTACAAAAAGACTTAGACTCCCACACAATAATAATGGGATATTGAACACCCCACTGTCAATATTAGACAGATCAACAAGACAGAAAATTAATAAGGATATTCAGAACTTGAACTCAGCTCTGGACCAAGTAGAACTAATAGCCATCTACAGAACTTGACACCCCAAATCAACAGAATATACATTCTTCTCAGCACAACATCACACTTATTCTAAAACTGATCACATAATTTGAAGTAAAATACTCCTCAGAAAATGCACAAGAACAAAAATCGTAACAGTTTCTCAGACCACAGTGCAATCAAATTAGAACTCAGGATTAAGAAACTCGCTCAAAACCGCACGACTACATGGAAACTGAACAACCTGCTCCTGAATGACTGCTGGGTAAATAACAAAATTAAGGCAGGAATAAATAAGTTCTTTGAAACAATGAGAACACAGACACAATGTACCAAAATCTCTGAGACATAGCTAAAGCAGTGTTCAGAGGCAAATATATATATATATTTGAGACAGAGCCTCACTCTGTCATCCAGACTGGAGTGTAGTGGTGCAATCTCAGCTCACTGCAACCTCCACCTCCCTGGTTCAAATGATTCTCCTGCCTCAACCTCCTGAGTAGCTGGGACTACAGGCACCCACCTGTAAAAATATCAGTGAATCCAGGAGCTGTTTTTTTTTTTTTTCTTTTTAAAGATCAACAAAATAGATAGACTGCTAGCCAGACAAAGAAGAAAAGAGAAGAATCAAATAGACATAATAAAAAAATCATAAAGGGGATATTGCCACTGATCCCACAGAAATACAAACTACCATCAGAGAATACTATAAACATCTCTACATAAATAAGCTAGAAAATCTAGAAGAAATGGATAAATTCCTGGACACATATACCCTCCCAAGACTAAACCAGGAAGAAGTTGAATACCTGAAAAGACCAACAACAGGTTCTGAAATTGAGGCAGTAATTTTTTGGTTTGTTGGCCTACCAACCAAAAAAAGCCCAGGACTGGACAGATTCACAGCTGAATTGTATGAGGTACAAAGAGGAGCTTGTAACATTCCTTCTGAAACTATTCCAAACAATAGAAAAAAAGGGACTCCTCCTTAACTCATTTTATAAGGCTAGCATCATCCTGATGCCAAACCTGGCAGAGATACAACCAAAAAAGAAAATTTCAGGCCAATATCCCTGATGAACATCAATGAGAAAATCCTCAATAAAATACTGGCAAATGCAATAGCACATCAAAAAGCTTATTCACCACAGTCAAGTCAGCTTCATCCCTGGGATGCAAGGCTGGTTTAACATATGCAAATCAATAAACATAATCTATCACATAAACAGAACCAACAACTAAAACCACATGATTATCTCAATAGATGCAGAATAGACCTTCAATAAAATTCACCCCTTCATGCTAAAAACTCTTAACAAACTAGATATTGATGGAATATATCTCAAAATAATAAGCACTCTTTATGACAGACCCACAGCCATTATACTGAATGGGAAAAAGCTGGAAGTTTTCCCTTTGAAAACCAGCACAAGACAAGGAAGCCCTCTCTCCCCACTCCTATTGAACATATTATTGGAAGTCTGGCCAGGGCAATCAGGCAAGAGAAAGAAATAAAGGGTATTCAGATAGGAAGAGAGGAAGTCAAATTGTCTCTGTATGCAGATGACATGATTGTATATTTAGAAAACTCCATTATCTCAGCCCAAAATATCCTTAAGCTGATAAGTAACTGCATCTAAGTCTCAGGATGCAAAATCAATGTGCAAAAATCACAAGCATTCCTACATACCAATAATCGACAAATGGAGAGCCAAATTATGAGTGGACTCCCATTCACAATTGTTACAAAGAGAATAAAATACCTAGGAATATAACTTATAAGGGATGTGAAGGACCTCTTCAAAGACAACTACAAACCACTTCTCAAGGAAATAAGAGAGGACATAAACAAATGGAAAAACATTCCATACTCAGGGATAGGAAGAATCAATATCATGAAAATGGCCATACTGCCCAAAGTAATTTATAGATTCAATGCTATCCCCATCAAGCTACCATTGAGTTTCTTCACCAAATTGGAAAAAATGCTTTAAATTTCATCTGGAACCAAAAAAGAGCCTGTATAGCCATGACAATCCTAAGCAAAAAGAACAAAGCTTGAGGCATAATGCTACCTATGTTCAAACTATACTACAAGGCTACAGTAACCAAAACAGCATGGTACTGGTATCAAAACAGACATATATACCAATGGAACAGAACGGATGCCTCAGAAACAATGCCACACATCTACAACCATCTGATCTTTGACAAACCTGACAAAAACAAACAATGGGGAAAAGATTCCCTATTTAATAAATGGCGTTGGTAAAACTGGCTAGCCATAGACAAAAACTGAAACTGGACTCCTTCCTTGTACCTTATACAAAAATTAACTCAAGATGGATTAAAGACTTAAACATAAGACCTAAAACTATAGAAACCCTAGAAGAAAACCTAGGCAATACCATTCAGGACATAGGCATGGGCAAAGACTGCATGTCCAAAACACCAAAAGCAATGGCAACAGAAGCCAAATTGACAAATTAGTTCAACCATTGTGGAAGACAGTGTGGTGATTCCTCAAGGATCTAGAGCCAGAAATACCATTTGACCCAGCAATCCCATTACTTGGTATGTATCCAAAGGATTATAAATCATTCTATAAAGACACATGCACACTTATGTTTATTGTGGCACTCTACTTAGTGAAAATGTATTGTACTTGGATGGATATTTAGCTTGATTCCATATCTTTGCTATTGTGAATAGTGCTGTAATAAACATGCAAGTGTACACATATTCCTTTGATACACTGATGATTTGATTACCTTTGGGTATATTCCCAGTAGTGAGATTGCTGAATCAAATGCTAATTCTGTTTTTAGGATTTTTGAGAAATCTTCATACTGTTTTCCATAGTGGCTGTATGAGTTCTCTTTTCTTTTCTCCACATTCTTGCCAACATCTGTTATTTTGTTTTTCTAATAATAGTCATTCTGAATAGTGTAAGATGTCTCATTGTGGTTTTGATTTGCATTTCTCTAATTAATGATGTGTTACACATTTTTTTTTATACACCTGTTGACCATTTGCATGTTGTCTTGTGGAAAATTTGTATGTTATTTTACCACTTTTAAATGTTTTTTTTTTTTTTCCCTGGTGAGTTGACTTCCTTGTGTATTCTGAATATTAGTCCCTGTCTAATAAATAGTTTGCAAACATTTTCTCTCATTCAACAGGTTGTTACTTTACTCTATTGATTATTTATTTAGCAGTGCAGAAGCTTTTTAGTTTTATTCCAATTTGCCTGTTTTGGTTTTAGTTGTCTGTGCTTTTGAAGTCTTAGTCATAAATTATTTGTCTAGGCTAATATCCAGGAGAGTTTTTTCCCTAAGTTTTCTTCTAGTATTTTTATAGTTTGACATGTTATGTTTAACTGGTCAATCCATTTTGAGATGATCTTTATATATGGTAAGAAATAGTGGTTCAGTTTCATTCTTCTGTATGTGGCTGTCCAACTGTCACAGCATCATTTATTGAATAGTTTCCTCAATTGCTAAAGTATAAATTCTTGTCGGCTTTGTCAAATACCAATTGACTGTAAATATACTGGCTTTATTTCTGGCTTCTCTATTTGGTTCCATTGGTCTATGCATCTATTTTTATACCAATATCATGCATTTTGGTTATTCCAGCCTTATAATATATTTTGAAGTCAGATAGTGTGATGTCTCTAGCTTGGTTCATTTTCTTCAGGCTTGCTTTGGCAATTTGGGCTCTTTTTAGTGCCATATGAATTTTAGGATTGGTTTTTCTAATTCTTCAAAGAATGAGTTTGGCATTTTCATAGGGATTGCATTGAATCCGTAGATTGATTTGGGCTTTATGGTGGTTTTAACAATATCAAATTCTTCTGATCCATAAGTGTAAGATGTTTTTCCATTTGTTTACTTTATCTTCAATTTCTTTCATCAGTGCTTTGTAGTTTTCCTTGTAAGGATCTCTCATCTCCTTTGTTAAATTCATTTAGAGGTATTTTATTTTTTGTCACTATTGTAAGTGAAATGGCCTTCTTGGCTTCTTTCTTGGCTAGGTTACTATTGTTGTATAGAAGCACTACTGATTTTTGTATACTGCAACATTACCAAATATATAAAATCTAAGAGGTTTTGGGGGAGTTGTTAGGTTTTTCAAGATGTAAGATTTTATTGTCAGAAAAGACATAATTTTACTTCATCTTTGCCAATGCGGATGCCTTTTCTTTCTCTTGTCTGATTGCTGTGTCTAGGACTTTCAGTACTATGTTAGATAGGAAGAGAGAAAGTGGACATCCTTGCCTTGTTCCAGCTGTTAGAGAAAAGGCTTTCAACTTTGTCAACATTTTTCAAATGTATTTTGTATTTTCTTCTATGAATTCTTCAGTTCCAGAATTTCTGTTTGGTTCTTACAAAAAATCTCTCTCTTTGATGACTTTTTTTTTGGATTTTTCAGAATTCTCTTGTAGCTCACTGAGCTTCTTAAAATCAATATTTTGAATTATTTGGGATTTTGAAGATTTCTTTTGATAAGATCTATTGCTGGAGAATAATTGTGTTTTTCTGGAGGTGTTGTATTTCTTTGCTTTTTCATGTTTCTTGGGTCCTTATGTTGATATCAGTGCAACTGGTCTAACAGTTACTTCTTCCTAGTTTTGAATTTACTTTTGCAGTAGAGGACTTTCCTGAAGACATATCTTTGGTGTTGGTTGGGTAGGGAACTTTTTGATTCTGTGTATGTGCAGTAGTGTAGCCTCTGTAAGATTTATTTGGCTGTAAACAGCGTTCATGCTTTCTGTGAGTTACTCATAAGGTTAGGGTGAAGTTATTGGTAGAGGCTATGGTGAAGCTACACTGGACACTAGGAAGAAAAGTGGGCCAGTTATCAGCCCTCAGTGGCAGCAGCAGTGGACTGAGCATGACTGTCTTTGTTCCCTACATTGGTGAACACTGGCACTTGGATTGGCAGTTCTTGGGTCTCCAGGTGATTTGCTCATATGTGAGTGGTGGCAACAGTGGGCCAGGCAATTGAGCAGGTTCTTGGGTCTCTGAGCAGCCAGTGTGATGTAAGCAAGATCAGTGGCAGTGGTGGGAGGATCCTCTGAGTGATGTGGGTTGGTATTGTTGGTGGCTGTGGTGTGGGGTAGCAGTCACCACTCACAGCCCCAGACAGCCCACTGGCTCACCCATCCCAGCCTCCAGTAGCTGCAGGAGCTGGTGTGCACAGAGAGAAGAGGGGGTTCCATTCTCTATCTGAGACCAAGCACAGAGGCTGCTCCACTCATGGGAGCGGATTTCGCTCTTTACATGCAAAGCCTAGCACAGAGCTTCTGTTGCTGGTGGTGGCAGGGTCACTTCTCACAGCTCCAGACAGGGAGCTCTTTAACTCCACAAAGTGCATGTCTTGGGTTCCTTTGTCCCAGAAGCTTGCCTTGTTGGTTCACTGGACTATTCTTTTCTCAAGGATTATTACTCGCTGTGGGCTAGAGCAGTAGTCCCCAATCTTTTTGGAACCAAAGACTGGACTGGTTTTAATGGAACACAGGTTTTTCACAGAGTGTGGTGGAGTGGTTTGAGGATGAAACCATTCCACCTCAGATCATCAGGCATTTGCTAGATTCTCACAAGGAACATGCAACGTAGATCTCTTGCATGCACAGTTCACAATAGGGTTTGTGCTCCTATGAGAATCTAATCTGACAGGAGGCGGAGCTCAAGCAGTAATGTGAGTGACGGGGAGTGGCTATAAATACAGATGACACTTTGTTCCCTTGCCTGTCATTCATCTCCTGCTGTGCAGTCCAGTTCCTACCAGTCTGTGAACTGGGTTGTGTGGCCCAGTTCCTAACAGGCCAGTACCGGTCCACAGCCAGGAGTTTGGGGACACCTGTGCTAGAGCACTGGGGACCCAGTAGCAACTTTGGGTCTGGCCAGCACTATTCTGCTAAAGCCATCCCAGTGGATGCTGGGGAATATCAGTGGGAGTTCCCAGGGTATGGAGATACACGGGCTGTGTTTCCCACAATAAGATGTAGTCCAGTGACAGCAGTGCTCCCAAAATAGTGTCCTGCCAGTTGCTCAGGTCTCAGGATGGGGGTGAGTGGCTCAGGATAAGTTCCCTCTCTGGTGCCATGCTCTCATGGGGTCTCCAAATCATCACTCAAACTAGTGTCAGGGTTCATGGGGGTAGAGGAGTTCTCCTGTGGTACAGTGAATAGCAGTGTATAGCAGAGATGTGGATCACCAAAGCACTCTCACTTACCCACTCCTTGCAATACTTAATCTCTCTGGACTCTCAGGCTGAGCTGAATGCTCACTTTCTTTTTCTCTGCCTCAGATGTTTCCTGTTATACTTTATTGTACACTCCTACGTGTTCTATTTGAGGTATGATTGTCTATTTATAATTTTGGTTCCTCTTTCTGGAGAAGGTATCTCATGTTTCTAGTCAGCCATCTTGGACCAGAATCCTCATGGTGCATTTCTTCAATGTTTTCCTGCATATCCTTGCTTACAATACATCAAATTGTTTGATGTTTCCTGTTGCCTTGTCTATGTGTAACATTAAGTCAAACATTGTATTGATAATAAATTTAAAGATGGCAACTGCTATTAGTGCTTACTTAATGCTTCTTTCAAAAAAAGCCTCTGTTCTCAGTGCTTTATGTGTGAGGATTAAATGAATTAATATAACAACTGTACATGGCAAGTGTGAATAATATTGTGGTACAAATGAAACAAGCACAGAGTGATTAAGTCGATTCCCTAGGGTCTTATAGCTAGAAGTGGTAACACCAGTATTCATGCCCAGACAGCTGGACTTCAGGACATGTTTTAAGACTAGGGCCTCCATCTCACGTGCAGAGAGACATATACGCCCAAAATAAAGGGATGGAGAAAAATCTAACAAGTAAATGGAAAGCAAAATGAAAAAAAAAAGGGGGTTACAATCCTAGCCTCTGATAAAGCAGACTTTAAACCAACAAAGACCAAAAGAGACAAAGTAGGTCATTAAATAATTCAAGAAGAAGAGCTAACTATTCTAAATATATATGCACCCAATACAGGAGCACCCAGATTCATAAAGCAAGTCCTTAGAGAACTACAAAGAGACTTAGACTCCCACACAATAATAATGGGAGACTTTAACACCCCACTGTTAATATTAGACAGATCAATGACACAGAAGGTTAACAAGGATATCCAGGAATGGAACTCAGCTCTGCACCAAGCAGACCTAATAGACATCTACAGAACTCTCCACCCCAAATCAACAGAATATACATTCTTCTAAGCACCACATTACACTTACTCCAAAATTGACCACATAGTTGGAAGTAAAATACTCCTCAACAAATGTAAAAGAACAGAAATCACAACAAACTGTCTCTGAGACCACAGTGCAATCAAATTAGAACTTAGGATTAAGAAACTCACTCAAAACTGCACAACTACAGGGAAACTGAACAACCTGCTCCTAAATGACTACTGGGTTAATAACGAAATGAAGCCTGAAATAAAGATGTTTTTTGAAATCAATGAGAACAAAGACACAATGTACCAGAATCTCTGGGACACAATTTAAAGCATTGTGTAGAAGGAAATTTATAGCACTAAATGCCCACAAAAGAAAGCAGGAAAGATCAAAATCGACACCCTAACATCACAATTAAAAGAACTAGAGAAGCAAGAGCAAACAAATTCAAAAGCTAACAGAAGGCAAGAAATACCTAAGAGCAGAACTGAAGGAGGTAGAGACACAAAAAACCCTTCAAAAAAATCAGTGAATCCAGGAGCTGGTTTTTTGAAAAGATCAGCAAAATTGATAGACCGCTAGCAAGACTAATAAGAGAGAATAATCAAGTAGACACAATAAAAAATGATAATCCCACAGAAATACAAACTACCATCAGAGAATACTGTAAGCACCTCTATGCAAATAAACTAGAAAATCTAGAAGAAATGGGTAAATTCCTGGGCCCATACACTCTCCCAAGACTAAACCAGTAAGAAGCTGAATCTTGGAATAGACCAATAACAGGCTCTGAAATTGAGGCAATAATTAATATCCTACCAACCAAAGGAAGTCCAGGACCAGACAGATTCACAGCTGAAATCTACCAGAGGTATTACAAAGAAGAACTGGTACCATTCCTTCTGAAACTATTCCAATCAATAGAAAAAGAGGGAATCCTCCCTAACTCATTTTATGAGGCCAGCATCATTCTGATACCAAAGCCTAGGAGAGATACAGCAAAAAAAGAGAATTTTAGACCAATAACCCTGATGAACACCAATGCAAAAATCCTCAATTAAAAAACTGGCAAACCAAATCCAGCAGCACATGAAAAAGCTTCTCCACCAAAATCAAGTTGGCTTCATCCCAGGGATGCAAGGCTGGTTCAACATATGCAAATCAATAAACATAATCCATCGTATAAACAGAACCAAAGACAAAAACCACATGATTATCTCAATAGATGCAGAAAAGGCCTTCGGCAAAATTCAACAGCACTTCATGCTAAAAACTCTCAATAAACTAGGTATTGATGGAACGTATCTCAGAATAAGAGCTATTTATGACTAACCCACAGCCAGTATCATACTGAATGGGCAAAAACTGGAAGCATTCCATTTGAAAACAGGCACAAGGCAGGGATGCCCTCTCTCACCATTCCTATTCAACATAGTGTTGGAAGTTCTGGTCAGGGCAATCAGGCAGGAGAAAGAAATAAAGGATATTCAATTAGGAAAAGAGGAAGTCAAATTGTCCCTGTTTGCAGGTGACATGATTGTATATTTAGAAAACCCCATAGTCTCAGCCCAAAATCTCCTTAACCTGATAAGCAACTTCAGCAAAGTCTGAGGATGCAAAATCAATGGGCAAAAATCACAAACATTCTTATACACCAATAGCAGACAGCCAAATCATGAGTGAACTCCCATTCACAATTGCTACAAAGAGAATAAACTACCTAGGAATCCAACTTACAAGGGATGTGAAGGACCTCTTCTAGGAGAACTACAAAGCACTGCTCAATGAAATAAAAGAGGACACAAACAAATGGAAGAACATTCCATGCTCATGGATAAGAAGAATGAATATCATGAAAATGGCCATACAGCTCAAGGTAATTCATAGACTCAGTGCCATCCCCATCAAGCTACCAATGACTTTCTTGGAAAAAACTACTTTAATGTTCATATGGAACCAAAAAAGAGCCTGCATTGCCAAGACAATCCTAAGCCAAAAGAATAAAGCTTGAGGCATCACACTACCTGACTTCAAACTATACTACAAGGCTACAGTAACGAAAACAGCATGGTATTGGTACCAAAACAGAGATATAGAACAATGGAACAGAACGGAGCCCTCAGGAATAATACTACACATCTACAACCATCTGATCTTTGACAAACCTGACAAAAACAAGAAATGGGGAAAGGATTCCCTATTTAATAAATGGTGCTGGGAAAACTGGCTAGCCATATGTAGAAAGCTGAATCTGGATCCCTTCCTTATACAAAAAATCAATTTAAGATGGATTGAAGACTTAAATGTTAGACCTAAAACCCATAAAAGCCTAGAAGAAAACCTAGGCAATACCATTCAGGACATAGGCATGGGCAAGGACTTCATGACTAAAACACCAAAAGCAATGGCAACAAAAGCCAGAATGGACAAATGGGATCTAATTAAAGAGCTTCTGCACAGCAAAAGAAACTACCATCAAAGTGAACAGGCAACCTAGAGAATGGAGAAAATTTTTGCAGTCTATCCATCTGACAAAGGGCTAATATCCAGAATCTACAAAGAACTTAAACAAACTTACAAGAAAAGAACCCCATCAAAAAGTGGGTAAAGGATATGAACAGACACTTTTCAAAAGAAGACATTTATACAGCCAACAGACACATGAAAAAATGCTCATCATCACTGGTCATCAGAGAAGTGAAAATCAAAACCACAATGAGATACCATCTCCCATCAGTTAGAATGGCGATCATTAAAAAGTCAGGAAACAACAGATGCTGGAGAGGATGTGGAGAAATAGGAACACCTTTACACTGTTGGTGGGAGTGTAAAGTAGTTCAACCATTGTGGAAGACAGCATGGTGATTCCTCAAGGATCTAGAACTAGAAATACCTACCATTTGACCCAGCAATCCCATTACTGGGTATATACCCAAAGGATTATAAATCATGCTACTATAAAGTCACATGCACATGTATGTTTATTGCAGAACTATTCACAATAACAAAGACTTGGAACCAACCCAAATGTCCATCAATGATAGACTGGATTGGGAAAATATGGCACATATACACCATGGAATACTATGCAGCCATAAAAAAGGATGAGTTCATGTCCTTTGCAGGGACATGGATGAAGCTGGAAACCATCATTCTGAGCAAACTATCCCAAGGACAGAAAACCAAACACTGCATGTTCTCACTCATAGGTGGGAACTGAACAATGAGAACACTTGGACACAGGGTGGGGAATCTCACACACCAGGGCCTGTTATGGGGTGGGGGGATGGGAGAGGGATAGCATTAGGATAAATATCTAATGTAAATGACGAGTTAATGGGTGCAGCAGACCAACACGGCACATGTATACATATGTAACAAACCAGCACATTGTGCACATGTACCCTAGAATGTAAAGTATAATTAAAATAAAGACTGGGGCCTCATCTACCTTCTTGCCACTTCCTCAGTATCTAGCATGGCTGCAAGCACATAGTAGGAACTTGATTCATAGTTAAAGAATAAATGAGTGATGGTTTGGGGCAGAGTGTCCAAGTCATCAGAATTTACATACAGAAAATTACTGCACACCATGCCTGATGCCTTCTTGTGTTACCAGGCTGCTAGGTAAAACATTCTTAAGCACCAGATACTACAGTTTCCTCTTGCTTCCTCCCAAAGCACATATTGTCCCATGGGAAACCGAGCAACTCTAATGGTGTTAGCACTCTTTTCCCTACCAAAATATGCTCTTAGTGGAAAATCAATGAATCCAACTTTGATTTAATGAATCCTCAAAGGGATCCTCTTAGAAGGCTTTTGAACAGTACCTAGAGACAATGGGAGGGGAAGGTTTGCAAAACAGGCCAGAACCAAGACATACTGGGAAAACAGGTATGCATATTACCCCTCTAAGTGACCAGTGTGTTCATTCATTTAAAACTGCTGTTGCTGGCATCTTCTCCATTGACTTTTGTCCACCATATGATACTCATGTGACTGCGTCATCAGAAGATTTTTTAACCTCCTGTTGCCATTACCCTGAAAATCTTTATTGGAGATAGATATTTATGTTGATTCTTTAAAATTCATTGTTTTGTTCAAGCTCATATGATTGGCCACCCTATTTCTCATGACTGCCCTGCCCTAGTCCACCCCTCCCACATCCCACCTGCCACTGTTTTAAGATTCTCCAAATAAAGAAAAATAATCTGGATGCCTGATCATCCCACTCTGCCCACCAAAATATGTAGGTGGAGACCATGCATTTTCTAACTTCGCAAAGAGAAAATGGTGAATTGAAAGAAATTTTATACTGCTACCAATTCTTAAGTCTCCAGGTATTTAGTCTGGAACAGTACATTCTGAGTGACATGGTCTTGTACTGTAATAGATGCTCCTGTCATTATTACTTGTATATCAAATAGCTCTTGTGTGTTACACATGACTCTAGATGCTTGGTGGAAAGGAAAGATGGTGTCCCTGTTTCCACGGAGCTTATATGGACCAATGAACAATGAAGTTCACTGTTAACTTCGTTAGCCATCAGAAATCAAGCAGGCTTATTAGAGAGCAGTTAAGCCTCTCTCAGTGGACTGTAGAGGGTTCTGAAATTCAGATGACTGGTTTAACAAAATGGAATTCATTACTTTTTGTTCAAAAAAGATCAGGAGACAAGTTATTAGATTTAGTCAAAGACTCTAGAAGCTCGTTTTTGGCTCCTTTGCTGTGAGGGAAGTAGCTCACTATCTTCTTAGCAGGCTAAAAGCCATCATGGCAGATGGTCCTAAGCTGCATGTGCCAGCCACAGAACATGTGCCTGGTGTTTTTGAACATGGTGTTGCTCTTGTCTAAGCAGCAGTATATCCAGGTAGAATATTTTCTGGTGCTCTCCAACAGAGGATGTGGATAAGGAAGAGTCCATGGGAGTAGGTCCGAAAGTGGTTTTCTTTCATTTCTGGTCCTCTGCAAGTAGGCTCACGACTTGGCAAGCTTGAGGCAGAATGAAAGGATAAACAGAATCCGAGAAGCCCATGGCAATTGCAGAGCCCAGAACACAGTATCTGCTAGGCATATTTATTGGCAACGGATCTCCTGGCTGTCCCTGCATCTCTGATACCTGTCTCATCTGAGGTCCAACTAAGCATTTAAATCTCAAACCACTGGTCAGTCATTGTTTATGCCTGACAACTCAGCATTACCATGCAGCTTCTGTTTTAAACCTGGCCTCTTGCCTATTCTGCTGGACCTGTACTACAAGACTTAATAATAAACTATTATTTTTCTCTATAACATTATTGACTGCTTCTGGTTATGATTTCAGTCTCAATTGTTGTCATTTGATTTAAGCTCTTCACTTCAGTACACTGAACTTCAGTGTCCACATCTGTAAAATTGGAAGAAAAAAACCCTTGTCATTGGCTATTGAGAAAATGGAAATTAAATATGCATAAAAGCATTTGTACATGATAAACTGCTTTCCAAATATTCATGTTGCAGGTATTATTGTTAATCTACAATGAAGGTGATATTTATAAATGACATGACTAAAGGAGACTGTTTAGGTGAAAAAAAAAAAAAAAAACCCGGGCTCTAAGGTATGCATGCATCTTAGCTAGTTTTCTTTTCTGTAATATGGGGATGTTGATATCTAGGCCATTCTGAGTGACATGGTTACTCAGAGGTCGCAGGGTTTATATGTGAGTATTAGATGAGATTATGGTTAAAACCAACCAAAAATGTCTACTCCCATGTCAACTCTTTCTCTGGACAAGAGTCACTTAAACTCTCAGACTTCTTTTTCTCATTTGTTTATTTTCATTTCAGTAGATTTTTAGGGGAACAGGTAATTTTTGGTTACATGAATAAGTTCTTTAGTGGTGATTTCTGAAATTTTGGTGCACCCATCAACTGAGCAGTATACATTGTACCCACTGTATGGTCCTTTATCCCTCACCTCCCTCCTACCTTCCCTCTGAGTCCCCAAAGTCCACTGTATCATTGTTATGCCTTTGCATCCTGATAGCTTAGCTCCCACTAATGAATGTGAATGCACGATGTTTGGTTTTCCTGAGTTACAACACTTAGAATAATGGTCTCCAATTCCACCCAGATTGCTGCAAATGCCATTATTTCATTCCTTTTTATTGCTGAGTAGTATTCCATGGTATGCATATACCATATTTTCTTTATCCAGTTGTTGATCAATGGACATTTGGGATGATTTCATATTTTTGCAATTGCAAATTGCACTGCTATAAATATGCATGTGCAAGTTCTTCGTACAATGACTTCTTTTCTTCTGGGTAGTTACCCAAGATTGGGATTACTAGATCAAATAGTATATCTACTTTTAGCTCTTTAAGGAATCTCCATACTGTTCTCCATAGTGATTGTACCAGTGTACATTCTCATCAACCATGTAAAAGTGTTCCCTTTTCATAATATACCTGCCAATGTCTATTATTTTTTCATTATTTGAGTACGGCCATTCTTTCAGGAGTGCATTAGGGTTTTGATTTGTATTTCCCTGATAATTAGTGATGTTAAGCATTTTTCATGTTTGCTGGCCATTTGTTTATCTTCTTTTGAGAATTATCTATTCATGTCCTTAGCCCACTTTTTGATGGAATTGTTTTTTTTTTTCTTGCTGATTTGAGTTCCTGTAGATTCTGGATATTAGTTGTTTGTTGGATGTATGGATTGTAAAGATTTTCTTCCACCTGTGGGTTGTCTGTCTACTTCGCTGATTACTTTTTTGTGTAGAAGCTTTCAAATTTAATCAACTCCCATCTATTTATCTTTGTTTTTGTTGCATTTGCTTTTGGGTTCTTGGTCATGAAGTTTTTACCTAAGCCAATGTCTAGAAGGAATTTTTATGATGTTATCTTCTAGAATTGTTATGGTTTCAGGTCTTAGATTTAAGTCTTTGATTCATCTTGAGTTGATCTTTAGGGTGAGAGATGAGAATCCAGTTTCATTCTTCTACATGTGGCTTGCCAATTATCCCAGCACCATTTGTTGAATAGGATGTCTTTTCCTCACTTTGTTTTTGTTTGCTTTGTTGAAGAACAGTTGACTGTAAGTATTTGGCATTAATTTCTGGGTTCTGTATTCTGTTCCATTGGTCCATATGCCTCTTTTCATACCAGTACCATGCTGGTTTGGTGACTATGTCCTTATAGTTTGAAGTTGGGTAATGTAATGCCTCCAAATGTATTCTTTTTGCTTAGTCTTGCTTTAGCTATGGGGGCTTATTCTTGGTTCCATATGAATTTTAGGATTGTTTTTTCTAGTTCTGTGAAGAATGATGGTGGTATTTTGATGGGAATTGCATTGAATTTGTAGATTGCTTGTGGCCATGTGGTCATTTTTGCCATATTGATGCTACCCATTCATGAGCATGAGATGTGTTTCCATTTATTTGTGTCATTTATGTTGTTGTTGCTGTTGTTTGAGATAGAGTCTCACTCTGTCACCGAGGCTGGAGTGATTCTCCTGCCTCAGCCTCCCTCAGTAGCCGGGATTACAGGTGTGTGCCACCACACCCAGCTAATTTTTGTATTTTTATTAGAGACGGGTTTTGCCATGTTGGCCGGGCTGATCTCAAATTCCTGACCTCAGGCGACCCACCTGCCTTGGCCTCCCAAAGTGCTGGGATTACAGGCATGAGCCACCATGCCTGACCATCATCTATGTTTTCTTTCAACAGTGTTTTGAAGTTTTCCTTGTAGAGGTCTTTCACCTCCTTGGTTAAGTATATTCCTAAGTTTTTTTTGTTTTTTGCTTTTTTGATGCCTCTTATTTCTTTGTCTTGTCTAATTGCTCTGACTAGGACTTCCAGCACTATGTTGAATAGAAGTGGTGAAAGTGAGCATCCTTGCCTTGTTCCAGTTCTCAGGGGGAATGCTTTCAACTTTGTCCCATTCAATGTAATGTTGGCTGTGAGTGTGTCGGTTTGTTATAGATGGCTTTTGTTACCTTAAAGTATGTCCCTTCTATGCTGATTTTGCTGAGGGTTTTATTCATAAAGGAATGCTGGATTTTGTCAAATGCTTTTCCTGTGTCTATTGTGATCATGTGATTTCTGTTTTTAATTGTGTTTGACATTTGACTTGCAGATGTAAAACCGTCCTTGCATCCCTGGTATGAAACCCACTTGATCATGGTGGATTATCTTTTTTGATATGCTGTTGGATTTGGTTAGCTAGCATTTTGTTGAGAATTTTTGCATCTATGTTCATCATGGATATTAGTCTATAGTATTCTTTTATGATATGTCCTTTCCTGGTTTTGATATTAGGGTGATGCTGGTTTCATATAATGATGTAGGGAGGATTCCCTCTTTCTCTTTTGGAATAGAGATTGGCACCAATTCTTCTTTGAATGTCTGATAGAATTCAGCTGTGAATCCATCTGGTCCTGAACTTTTTGTTGTTGGTAACTTAATTACCATTTCAATCACTGCTCGTTGGTCTGTTCAGAGTTTCTATTTCTTCCTGGTTTAATCTAGGAGGGTTGTGTATTTCCAGGAATTTACCCATCTCCTCTAGGTTTTCTAGTCTGTGTATGCAAAGGTGTTCCTAGTAGCTTTGAATGATCTTTTATATTTCTGTGATATTGGTTGTATTAATATTTCCCTTTTGGTTTCTAATTGAGCTTAGTCTTCTCTCTTCTTGGTTAATCTTACTATTGCTCTATCAATTTTATTTATCTTTTTAAGGAACCAGCTTTTTGTTTCATTTATCTTTTGTATTTTCTTTTTGTTTCAATTTCACTTAGCTCTGCTCTGATCTTGGTTATTTCTTTTCTTCTCTTGGGTTTTTGTTTGTTTGTTTGTTTCTTTAGCTCCTTGAGGTGTGACCTTAGATTGTCTGGGTGTGTGCTTTCAGACTTTTTGATGTAGGCATTTAATGCTATGAACTTTCCTCTTAGCACCACCTTTGCTGTATCCCAGAAGTTTTGATACGTTGTGTCACTATTATCGTTCAGTTCAAAGAATTTTTAAATTTCCGTCTTGATTTCATTGTTGACCCAATGATCACTCAGGATCAGGTTATTTAATATTCATGTATTTGCCTGGTTTTGAGTGTTTGTTTTGGAGTTCATTTACAATTTTATTTCACTATGGTCTGAGAGTTCTCAATATAATTTTCATTTTCTTAAATTTGGTGAGACTTGTTTTGTGACCTATCATATGGTCTATCTTGGAGAATATTCCACGTGCTGATGAGTAGAATGTATATTCTGTAGTTGTTGGGTAGAATGTTATGTAAATATCTTTTAAGTTTATTTGTTCTAGGGTACAGTTTCCACCGTTTCTTTATTGACTTTCTGTCTTGAGGCCCTCTCTAGGTGCTGTCAGTGGAGTATTGAAGTCCCCCATTATTATTGTGTTGCTGTTCATCTCATTTCTTAGGTATAGTAGTAATTGTTTTGTAAATTTGGGAGTTCCAGTGTTAGGTGTGTATATATTTAGAATTGGGATATTTTCCAGCTGGAGAAATTCTTTTATCATTATATAATGTCCATCTTTGTCTTTTAAAACCACTTTTGTTTTAATGTTTGTTTTGTCTAATGTGAGAATAGCTACTCCTGTTCACTTTTAGTGTCCATTTTCATGGAATAATTTTTTCCAACCCTTTACCTTAAGCTTATGTGAGTCCTTATGTGTCAGCTGAGTCTCTTGAAGACAGCAGATACTTCGTTGGTGAGTTCTTATCCATTCTGCCATTCTGTATCTTTTAAGTGGAGCATTTAGGCCATTTACGTTCAATGTTAGTATTGAGATGTGAGGTACTATTCTATTCATCAAGCTATTTGTTGCCTTAATACCCTTTTTTTTTTTTTCATTGTGTTATTGTATTATAGGGCCTGTGAAATTTATGCTTAAAGGATATTCTATCTTGGTGTATTTAGAGAATTTGTTTCAAGATTTACAGTTCCTTTTAGCCATTCTTATAGTGTTGGCTTGGTAGTGGCAAATTCTCTCAGCATGTTCGATAAAGACTGTATCCTTCCTTCATTTATGAAGCTTAGTTTTGCTGAGTACAAAATTCTTGGCTGATAATAAGGAGGCTATGTCAGAGGGAAGATCTGGAACTCAAGGGCTGCTTGTGTCCCATGGGGGTGCTCCCTTGACCTGGTGCTCTCCCCATTGCCCTAGGGATGGGGCTTCCTGAGAGCCAAACTGCAGTGATTGTTCTCTTCTGGATCTAGTCACCCAGTGGAGCTACTGGGTTTTGGGCTGGTACGGGGGAGTGTCTGTAAAGAGTCTTGTGATGTGACTCATCTTCAGGTCTCTCAGCTTTGGATACCAACACCTACTCTGGTGGAGGTAGCAGGAGAATGAAGAGGACTCTGTGAGAGTCTTTGATTATATTTTTATATGTGTTGGTTTTTTGTATTTTTGTGTGTGTTGGTTTTGTGTTGGTTGGTCTCCAGGAAGGAGGTGGCACTGAGGAAAGAGAGAGACCCTCTCATATTGTTTTATATTGTTTTATACTCAGTACCTGTTTTAAGAAAAAACAGGGAAGTAAAACCAAAGACAGGCAGCCCAGCGCCAGGCCCAAAACCAGGCCTGGGCCTGCCTGGCCTAAATGTAGCAGTTAAAAATCAACTCATAACTTAAAAACTGAAGTTATTCATAGATTCCAGACATTGTATAGAAGAACATTGTGAAACTCCCTGCCCTGTTCTGTTTCTCTCTGACTACAGTGCATGAAACCCCTGTCATGTATCCCCTAGATTGCTCAATCAATCACGACCCTTTCATATGAAATCTTTAGTGTTGTGAGCCCTTAAAAGGGACAGAAATTGTGCATTTGGGGAACTCAGATTTTAAGGCAGTAGCTTGCCGATGCTCCTAGCTGAATAAAGCCCTTCCTTCTACAACTCGGTGTCTGAGAGGTTTTGTCTGTGGCTTGTCCTGCCACACCACTTTCAAGAGCACATCAGCTGCCATTGTATAGGGAAGACAGAAGCTTGCCCTAGGGTCACCCTTGGATAAGTATTCAGGTTTCTCAGACAGTGGGCAGGGTCATAGAGCTCCCAAAAGATTATGTTCTTTGTATTCTGGCTACCAGGGGACTAGAGAAAGACCATCAGGTGGGAGCAGTGTTAGGCATGTCTGAGCTGAGTCTCTCCTTGGGCAGGACTTGCTGTGGCTTCTGTGGCAGATGGGGGTGTGGTTCACAGGCCAGTGCACTTATGTTCCTTGGGGGATGTTGGCTGTCTGTTCTACCTCACACAGGTTGCCAGGGAAATGGGAGAAAGCTGGCAGCCACAGACCTCATCCACCTCCCACTCAGTCCATGGCCTGAAAGGACAGTCTCACTCCCACCATGCCCCCAGTCCCACCCAAAAGCACTGAGTTTATTTCTAGGCAGCTGATGAGCAGGGCTGAGAACTTGCCTCAGGCTACAAGCCTCCCAGCTGAGAAAGCTGCCTGCAGTGGCAATCAACTGCCTTCAAAGTGTCTGTGGATTATCTCGGCTTTCCTGGTATGTACCTGTGATAGTTCTTGGAGAAAAAGCTCACAATGTGGATCTCCACATGCTGCTCTGTCCCTCTGAGTAGAAGCTACAAGTTCGTCCTGCCTCCTATCTACCACTCTCCCCTCTTTTTCTCATTTAAACAAGGAGGAGGAGCGGAATATCTACTGTTACTTGCTGTTGAAAGAACTAACCAAGATAATTCACAGAATATATCTGGCCTAGAATAGAATTTTAATAAATATAAAGTATGTTTACCCTTCAGTTTTATTTATCAGAGGGAAAAGCATTCCCAGAGTTTTGAGTGATCATAGCAGAGGTAGACATATAACCTCATCTTATCTTATTTTTTAACTTTTATTTTAGTTTTGGGGTACATATGCAGGTTTGTTATATAGGTGAATTATATGTTGTCAGGATTTGGTGTACAGAGCATGTCATCACTCCAGCAATAAGCATAGTATCCAGTATGTAGGTTTTCCTTACCCTCTTCCCACATTCCACCCTCAAGTAGGCACAGTGTCTGTTGTTCCTTTGTTTGTGTCCATGTGTACTGAATGTTTAGTTCCTACTTGTAAGTGAAAACATGTGGTATTCGGTTTTCTTTCCCTGTGTTAATTCACTTAGGAAAATGGCCTACAGCTCCATCCATGTTGCTGAAAAGGATATGATTTCATTCATTTTTATGGCTGTGTAGTATTATTCCTTGATGCATATATACCACTTTTTTTTTTTTAACTAGTCTACCATTGATGGGACTTTAGGTTGATTCCATGTCTTTGCTATTGTGAATAGTGCTGCAATGAACATATATGTGGATGTATGTTTATGGTAGTATGATTTCTATCTCTTGGGATATATATCCAACAATGGGATTGTTGGGTCAAATGGTAATTCTAAGTTCTTTGAGAAATTGACACATTCCTTTCCACAATGGCTGAACTAATTTTCATTCCCACCAGCGGTGTGTAAAGTATTCCCCCTTCTCCACAACCTTGACAACATCTGTTGATGACTTTTTAGTAACAGGCATTCTGACTAGTGTGTGATGATATCTTATTGTGGGTTTGATTTGCCTTTCTGTTTGTGGACGATCAGATGGTTGTGGATCAGATGGTTTGTGGAAGATCACAAGGTTGTAGCTATACTACAGCCTTGTAGTATAGCTTAAAATCATATAACATGATGCCTCCAGCTTTTCTGTTTTTGCACTATTTGAGTTCTCTCTCTCTCTCTCTCTTTTTTTTTTTTTTGTTCTACATGAATCTTAAAATAGTTCTGTGAGGAAAGTCACTTGTAGTTTGATAGAAATAGTATTAAATCTTTAAATTGCTTAGGGAAGTGTGGCCATTTTAACAATATTGATTCTTCCTATCCATAAGCATGAAGTATTTTTTCACTTGTTTGTGTCATCTTTGATTTCCTTGAATAGTGTTGTAATTTTTGTCGGAGAGATCTTTCACTTCCTTAGTTAGCTGCATTTCTAGGTATTCTTTTTTTGTGGCTACAGTGAATGGGGTTTTGCTTCTTATTTGGCTTTCAGGTTGAATGTTGTTGTATGGGAATGCTACTGTTTTTTGTACATTGATTTTTTTTTGTGTCCTCAAACTTTGCCGAAGTTGCTAGATCAAGGAGCTTTTGGGCAGAGACTGGGGTTTTCTAGGTATAATATCATATCATATGCAAACAGGTAGTTTGCCTTCCTCTCTTCTTATTTGGATGCCTCTTAGTTTTCTCTTGCCTTATTGTTCTGGCCAGGACTTCCAGTATTGTGTTGAATGGGAGTGAGGAGAATGGGCATTCTTGTCTTGTTCTGGTTCTCAAGGGGACTGCTGTGAGCTTTTACCCATTTAGAATGATGTTGGCTGTGGGTTTGTCATAGACAGCTCTTATTATTTTGAGATATGTTCCTTCAATGCCTAGTTTGTTGAGTGTTGTTAACACTTTGAATTTTATCAAAGGCCCTTTATGCATCTTTTGAGATGATCATGTCCTTTTTGTTCTGTTTATATGATGAATCATATTTATTGATTTGTGTATGTTGAATCAACTTTGCATCCCAGGGTTAAAACATACTTGATTGTGGTGGAATAGCTTTTTGATGTGCTGCTGAATTTGGTTTGCTGGTATTCTGTTGAGGATTTTTGCATTTGTGTTCATCAAGGATATTGGCCTGAAGTTGTCTTTTTTGTTGCTGTGTTTCTGCCAGGTTTTGGTGTCAGGATGATGCTGTCATCATAGAATGAGTTAGGGAGGACTCTCTCCTTTTCAGTTTTTGGAGTAGTTTTAGTAAATCTAGTATCAGCTTTTCTTTGTACAGCTGGTGGAATTTGGCTATGATTTCATCTGGTCCTGGGCTTTTTCTTATTGGTAGGCTTTCTGTTACTGACTCAATTTTGAAACTCATTATTAGTCTGTACAGGGATTCAATTTCTTCCTGGTTCAATCTTGCAGGGAGGTTGTATGTTTCCAGGAATTTATCCATTTCTTCTAGGTTTTCTGGTTTGTGTGCATAGAGGTATTCATAGCAATCTCTTAGGGTTTTTTGTTTTGTTTTGTTTTTGTATTTCTATGTGGTCAGTGGTAATGTCCCCTCTGTCACTTCTGATTGTATTTATATGGATCTTCTCTTTTTTCTTTATTAGTCTAGCCAGCAGTCTGCCAATCATGTATTCTTTCAAAAAACTGGCTTTATTGATCTTTCGTATGGTTTTTTACATCTCAATTTCCTTTGTTTCAGCTCTGTTTTTGGTTATTCATTTTCTTCTGCTGTCTTTGTGGTTGGTTTACTCTTGTTTCTTTAGTTCCTCTAGGTGTGATGTTAGGTTGTTAATTTGAGATTGTTCTAATTTTATTATGTGAGAATTTAGTGCTGTGAACAACCCTTTTAAGGTGGCTTTAGCTGTGACCCAGAGATTGTGGTATATTGTTCCTTTTTTCTCATTAGTTTCAAAAAGCTTCTTGATTTCTGCCTTAATTTCATTGTTTACCTAAATGTCATTTGGTGCAACTTGTTTAATTTTCATGGAATTGTATGGTTTTTAATCATTTATTATTTGTTTTTATTTTATTGTGCTGTGGTCCAAGAGTATAAATGGTTTGATTTCATTTTTTAAAAATTTGCTGAGGATTCTTTTATGACTGATAGTGTTGTCAATTTTAGAGTATGTGCAATGTGAAAACGAGAAGAATGTATATATTCTGTTGTTTGGGGATGGAGAGGTCTATAGATGTCTGTTGGGCTCATTTGGTCAAATATCAAGTTCAGGTCCTGGATATCTTTGTTAGGTCATCAAGGCAGAAAACTAATACTGTTCGTTGGGTGTTGAAGTCTCCCACTATTATTGATTGATTACCTAAGTCTCCTTGTGGGTCTCTAAGAACTTTATGAATCTGAGTTCTCCTGTGTTGGTGCATATATATTTAGGATAGTTAGATCTTCTTGTTGAATTGAACCCTTTACCATTATGTAATGCCCTTCTTTGCCTTTTTTATTGTTGGTTTAAAATCTGTTCTGTCTGAAATTAAAATAGAAACCCTTGTTTTCTTCTCTGTTTTTCATTTGCTTAGTAGATTTTTCTCCGTCCCTTTACTTTGAACTTATGGGTGTTGTTGCAAGTGAGATGGGTTTCTTGTATACAGCATATGGTTGTGTCTTGCTTCTTTATCCAACTTTCCACTCTGTGCCTTTTAATTGGGGCATTTAACTTATTTACATTCAAAGTTAATACTGTGCAGGTGTGATCCTGTCATTGTGTTGTTACCTGGTTATTCTGCAGAATTGATTGTGTGGTTACTTTATATTATGAATAGTCTATGTGCTTAAGTGTGTCTATGTACTTAAGTGGGGCTGAAAATCATCTTTCCTTTCCATATTTAGCGCTCTGTTTAGGACCTCATGTAAGGACATTCTAGTGGTAACAAATTCCCTTAGCATATGCTTGGCTGAAAAGGATCATATTTCTTTGCTTATGAAGCTTAGTTTGGCTGAATATGAGAGTCTTAGTTGGAATTTATTTTCATTAATAATGCTGAATATAGGCCCCAGTCTCTTCTGGCTTATAGGGTTTCTGCTGAAAGGTCCACTGTTAGCCTGATGAGGTTTCTTTTGTAGATGACATGCCCCTTCTCTCTAGCTGCTTTAACATTTTTTCTTTCATTTAGATTTAGAGAATCTGATGACTATGTGTCTTGGGGATGGTTACCTTATATAGTACCACACAGGGATTCTTTGCATTTTCTAGAATTGAGTGTTGGCTTCTCTAGCAAGGTTGGGGAAATTTGGGGGGACGATATCCTCAAATATGTTTGGCAAGTTATTTGCTTTCTCTCTCTCTCTTTCAGGGATGCCAATGTGTCATAGACTTGGTCTCTTCACCTAATCCCTTATTTCTTGGAGGATTTATTCATTCCTTATTTTTTATTTTTGTCTGAGTTATTTCAGAGAACCAGTCTTTAAGCTCTAAGATTATTTCCTCAGATTAGTCAGTTCTGTTGTTAATATTGCTGTTGTATTATGCAATTCTTAAGTGAGTTTTTCAGCTCCGTCAGATCAGTTTCATTTTGTTCTTAAAATGACTATTTCATCTTTTATCTTTGCATTTTTATTTTATTCCTTAGATTCCTTGCATTGGGTTTTGATTTTCTCCAGAATGTTGATCTTTGTTCCTATTCATATTCTGAATTCTATTTCTGACATTTCAGCCATTTCAGCCTGAGTAAGAACCATTTTTGGTGAAGTAGTTCAATTATTTAGAGGTCAGAAGACACTCTGACTTTTTGAGTTGCCAGAGCTCTTGTGCTGGCTTATTATCTGTGCAGGCTGATGTTCCTTTGGTCTTTGAAATTGCTTTCCTTTGAATGGATCCTCTTGCTTTTATCTTCTTTGGTGCCCTTGGGGGTTTGATTATGGTATAACGTGGGTTTAGTCAACTGGCTTCAATTCTAGTCTGTTCCTGGGTCTTGGGGGAGTTCTCTTTGATTACTGTCTCCATGCCACTGTTTTTGTTTGTTTGTTTGTTTTTGGTTTTGTTATTGTTTTGGTGGGGGCGTTGTTCTGGTCCACAGGGCTCCCTCAGGCTAGGGGCCATGGTTGGTAGATGGGCTATATCCTTGCCAGGTCAGTGCTAATCTGCTGTCCAAGTGCTTTCCAGGGAATACAGGGTTGTGCCTGCCCAGAGTTCAGGCAGAAGTAGAATTACTGAACTGGAAGCTCTAGCAGTTGTGGCTTGCCTGGATATCAGCAGCAGAGGTGGTTGGGGGTTGCCCACCCTGCCATCCAGTTGCTTCTTGGGACACAGGAGGCTGCACCCACCTGTTGAGTTCACATAAAATTGGGACCACTACACTGGAAGCTCTAGGAGACATTACCTGCTTGGCTACCGTGGCAGGAGTAGGTGGCATCACCCACCCTGCTATCTGAGCATTTCTCAGAGCCACTGGAGAAATGTATCCTCTGGCAGAATCCACACAGCAGCAGTACCATTAGGCTAGAAGTTCTAGCAAGTTTTGCCTGCCTGGCTACCAGTGTGTAGGGGTCTCCTACCTTGCCACCCAGGAACTTCCTGAGACAACAGGAGGCTGTGGCTGCCAGCTGAGTTCAGGCCAAAGTAGGACAGATGGGCTGGAAGCTGGCACCAATTATTTTTGGTAAGGGAATGGGGTGGAGCAATCCTGTTGTTCCCAGGCACTAAGATTGCAGACTCTAGTGAGGCTGTGGTGCCAGTGCTGGTCTACTCTGGGGCCCAAGGCTTGTAGAGATTTCCTTGAACTTAAAGAGTTGCCCCCACAGAATGTCCAGATGGCTCTCTACCCCAGTTTAGAAGGAAGGCTGCAGGAGGAATAGGCGGAATCTCTCATTCCCAGGAGAGGTTCCCAGACAGGTCCCTGTGGAGAGTGGGGATCTCTCATTCACTCACTCTTTCCCACTTTTGAGAGGTCCTCCCAGCTCTGCACTAAACTAATACAAGCTGGTTTCCAGCCTCACTCCTCTCTGCTCTCTCTGTTCCCTTGCTGCCTTGATGGAACCTGATGTAGTTTCTCAGATGACTGTCCTGCAGGGTCAATGTTCACTAGCAATGTTCACTCTTGTTTCTTCTCTGTCAGAGTATCATACATAACTTCTTCTAGTTCACCACCTTGGCCTAACTCCCACCTCATCACCTCATCTTTCTCCTTCCCAATTTTTTCTTTTTTTTTTTTTTTGTAGTTTTTTTGAGATGAGGTCAGACTGTCACCCAGGCTGGGGTGCAGTGGCACAATCTCAGCTCACTGCAACCTCTACCTCCTGGGTTCAAATGATTCTCCCACCTCAGGGTTCCCAAGTAGCTGGGACTACAGGTGTGTGCCACTACACCCAGCTAATTTTTGTATTTTTAGTAGAGATGGGGTTTTGCCATGTTTCCCAGGATGGTCTTGAACTTCTGAGCTCAAGAGATCTGCCCACCTCGGCCTCCCAAAGTACTAGGATTACAGGTATGAGTCACCGTGCCTAGTCCTTCCTTCCCAAATTTTATAGGAATGACCTGTCTCTAGTAAGCTGTTTACAGATAGAAATAACAGCTCTCAGTATTATTAACAAATTCTTTTAAGGTAAACTCCATGAAGGGAGAACAATCAGGTGTAAAAATAAAAATGGGCTGTTTATCTATTTCACCACTATTTTTCCACATCTCCTGTTATACTCTTCCTAACTGAAAAATTATCTTTCTGTGTTTGCGCATTAGGCTTAGACATTTGTGATTACAAAACCCCTCAACTAGTCATATATAACCAGCCCTGAGTTCTGGCATTTTTCATAGGTTACTATTGGCACTTTCATTTTCTTGTGTAAATAAACTCAAGGCAATTTAATGACATCTCCCTCCATCAGCTTAAAATGGCATGAAAGACATAATTCAATAACTTCCCCCCTATACCCAGGCTCCACACAATTTCCTGTTGCTATTTTGTGAAGAGATGTTGATCTGGTTTGGCTCTGTTTCCACCCAAATCTCATCTCAAATTGTAATCCCCCACATGTTGAGGGAGGGAAGTGGTGGGAAGTGATTAGATTATGGGGGTGGATTTCCCTTTTGCTGTTATCATGATAGTGAATAACTTCTCATGAGATCTGATGGTTTCAAAGTGTGGCACTTCCCCGCTTGCTTCCTCTCTCTCCTGCCACCATGTAAGAAGATGCTTGCTTCTCCTTTGCCTTCTGCCATGATTGTAAGTTTCAGGAAGTCCACCTAACCAAGTGGAACTGTGGGTCAATTAAATCTCTTTTCTTTATAAATGACCCAGTCGCAGGTCATGTACAGCAGTGTGAAAACAGACTAATACAGATTTCTTAATCTATTTCTTGTCATTTGTTCTCCCACCACCCCATGCATCTTCATTAAAGCTAACCTGTTCTTAAATACCCACATATCACAAATTTACTGCTTACACATTGTTTTCTCTCAAGTTCCATATGATTTATTTCTACAAAAGTGATAGGATTTGTGAGTCTTTATTTTTTGAAATAAGTGCAATTTAAGAGAAAAAATGAAAAAACCACAAACATTTTTTGAACCATCTGAGAATAAGCTACATGCGATGTTCCATGGACTATGTTGAATATTTCAACTCATATTCTCCATGAACATTCTCCTTATTTATAGAATAATCATAGAATTACCATCAAAATCAAGAAATCAACATTGCTACATTACTAACAGCCATTCAAGTTTTGCCAAATATCCCAGTAATGTCTTTTATAGCCAAACGAACCAATAAGAGTCACATTTAGCCCACAGTTTCATATTATTTTAGGCTCCTTCAATTTGGAACAGTTCCTAGTCTTTCTTTGAAACTTTTTGAAGATTGTAGGAGAGTTATTTTTTAAAGAAAGTCCTTCAAGTTTATCTGATGTTTATTTCATGATTGAATTCAGGCTATGCCTGTTTGGCAGCAATATCACACAAATGACTCCACATTCTTCTTGCATCTTATCAGGGAGTGCCTGATTTCAATTTGACTCGTCAATAATGATGTTCACTCTAATCACTTAAGGTTGGTGTTTCCCAGGTTTCTTCACTACAATGTTTTTTCCCTTGTGTATTTATAAATACAATCATTCTTCAGTAACCTTGGGTTATTGGCTCCAGGACCACCTGTGAGTACCAAAATCCACTGGTACTCTATTCCCTAATGTACAATAGTGGAGTGTTTGCTCATAAGCTTGTCCAACCAGTGGCCCAGGATGGCTTTGAATGCACCCCAATACAAATTCGTACACTTTCTTAAAACATTGATTTTTTTTTGCAGTTTTTTGAAATTTTTTAGCTTATCAGTTATCATTAGTGTTAATATATTTTATATGTGGCCCAGGGCAATTATTCTTCCAAAGTGGCCCAGGGAAGACCAAAGATTGGACACTCCTGGCTTATAAGCTGTACACATCTTCCTATATACTTGAAATCATATCTAGATTACTTATAATACCTAATATAATGCCAAGGCTATATAAATAGTTATATTTTATTGCTTAGGGAATAATGACAATATTTTAAAAGTTTGTGTGTATTTAGTACAAATGCAACCCTCCGTTATTTTCCTGAATATTTTCAACTTGTGGTCGGTCAAATACACAGATGTGGAACCTATGGATCCAGAGAACTGACTGTGTTTGGCAAAATATATTGAGACTATATAAATACCCTGTTACCCATTACCCTTTACCAACTACCACTGGCATTCATTTCTATATTAGTTAGAATTCTACTCTGAGGTAGTTGGTTTTTTCCCTTAGTTTCTTAATGTATTAACTTTCTCATATCCATATAGACTTGTGGATTCCAATTTTATTTTCAGTGGATTATAAACCATTACTATAATTTACTTTGATGCTCAGATTATGCCAGATTTGGTCAATGGGCATCCCTTTGTTAGCTCCAGTGTCTAACATGACTCCACCATTCTTTGAACACATCCTTATATTGTGTCACAGCAAGACGTTTCAGGTTCTTTGTGTACTTTTCCTGTCCCAGGTCTAGAATTAACTCTATCTAAGAAATGCTGGTTCTTTTTAGCACATGATTGTTTTTCTAAACCAAGATATAGGTGTAAGGTATGCTTATTGCTGTTGGGTTCTCATTGTGGACAGAATTTATATGTGGATATATGTGTGAATACCCACATTAACTTCTATGTTTCCCTGTCTTTCTAATCTATCAAACTATGAGTTAATATTATTCAGTTTCAATCTAACAACACAGTGTTCATTCTAGTGTTTTCTCTATGTTTGTAACTCCCTCCTTCAACAGTGAGAAACCTGGCTGCTGTGATCCTCTCCTCTATTTTCTTTACTTAGTCTTCCTTCTTGGAGCCAGTCTTCCAAATCTTCTGGAGCACCACCTTTCTCACTTCCCTGGCACAGACTTTGACCCTAATTACTTTTGAAAGAAAAGACAGAAAGTAGGCAGGCTAGCTGGCTTCTAGTGCATTTGTACGTATTTTGAAGCACTGCACTATGGCAGATTTGACTATATGTATACATCTGGCACTTTCCATCTATTTTTTACTTCCATGCTATGATTGGGATAGAAGCACCTTATAGTATCTTCTTCCCTTTTCCTTCTTGATATTGGCTTTTGGATTTATACCATGCATGAGTCATTTCTTGGGAATCTAATGTTGCTCTCTTCTTTGATAGGCGGACATTCCTGAGAAGGGTTTCCTTTATGCAGTATCTCATTCATCTTTCATGTCATAGATCATATGATATTGCAACATCCCTCTTAAAACATTTAATAACTACTCATTTAGGGTTTTCAAAGTTTTCTTTTAGAAGCAGGTGTTGTTTTTCTTTTCTTTTCTTTTTTTTTTTTTTTTTTTTGAGACGGAGTCTCGCTCTGTCGCCCAGGCTGGAGTGCAGTGGCTGGATCTCAGCTCACTGCAAGCTCCGCCTCCCGGGTTTATGCCATTCTCCTGCCTCAGCCTCCCGAGTAGCTGGGACTACAGGCGCCCGCCACCTCGCCCTGCTAGTTTTTTGTATTTTTTTTAGTAGAGGGGGGTTTCACCGTGTTAGCCAGGATGGTCTCGATCTCCTGACCTAGTGATCCGCCCGTCTCGGCCTCCCAAAATGCTGGGATTACAGACTTGAGCCACCGCACCCGGCCTGGGTGTTGTTTTTCAAATGACATCACAGGTGGAAGACCAATTTAAAACAAAGTCCTTTTCATAGCAAGGCAGTCTTTCAGACCATTCTATGAAAACTGCCATCTATGTGACAAAACGTTTTGCTTTTACATTGGTCCTCAGTTGCATGGAATTTGTTCAATCTTAACAATTGGCTCACAACACACTTGTATCATTAGTCTATACATGGCCTGCATTCATTCATTTATCTACTCATTTATTGCTTTTTAAATATGATTAAGCACCTACAAACCCACCACCCTAAACAAAAGCTAACACCTTAACTACATTAACCTCAGTCTCTTACCCCACTGCATACTTTTTTTATTCCTAACCTAAAAAAATCACTATCCTGAATCTTATGCTTGTCAGTTGTTTGCCTTATTTTTTAATAGCTTTAATGATTCTATATGTATGATTATAAAGTATTCTTTTATTGTAATTTCTTTTAACTTTATTAAACAAGGTATATAACTTTATTCAGTTAATATTATGTAGCTAAGATTTATCCAGCTTGTTGTATATCACTCGTTCATTTGTTTTGACTGTGACATAGTATTCTATTGGGTGAATACACCACAATTTATTCTGCCATTGAGAGGTATTTGACTTATTTCTAGCCTTTTCTCTTGTGAGCAGTGCTTTTATAAACATTTGTGATGTCTCCTCTTGTAAATGTGCAAGCATGTGCTGGGTACTTATTTAGGCGTGCAATTGCCACACCATAAGATATATAACTAGTCTACTTTAGTACAAGTTTCTCAAACTTGGCACTGCTGAAATTTGGGGCAGATAATTCTTTGTCCTGGGGGCTGTTGTGTGCAGCATAGGATGTTTAGCTGCATGGCTGGTGTCTATACACTTGGTGCTGGTAGTACCACCTCCAAGTTGTGACAACCAAAAATTACTCCAGACATTGCCGAATATCCTGGGGCAGGGGGTACACAAATCACACCTGGCTGAGAAACACTTCTTTTTTTTTTTTTTTTTTTTTTTTGAGACGGAGTCTCGCTCTGTCACCCAGGCTGGAGTGCAGTGGCCAGATCTCAGTTCACTGCAAGTTCCACCTCCTGGGTTTATGCCATTCTCCTGCCTCAGCCTCCCGAGTAGCTGGGACTACAGGCACCTGCCACCTTGCCCGGCTAGTTTTTTGTATTTTTTTAGTAGAGACGAGGAGAAACACTTCTTTAAAGGATAAAACTGAGGCAATTACAAAGTGGTTGTATCGGTTGATACACTTGCCAGGAATGTGAGTGTATCCTATGTATCTGTATTCTCTGTGACACTTAGTTTTGCCAGACTTCTGCATTTTTGTCAATATTCTTCAGCATGACAATTTATATTCCTAATCCTATGCTGTAATTAGTCAACCTGTTCTTTGATTCAACTAACTCAATATACTTATTTATTTATTCTTCCTGCAAATATTTGAGTAGAAACATCATATCCAGTACTGGATAGGTGTGAGATACAATAATAGCAGAAAGCAATGCATGCCTGCTCTCATGCAGCTTGCACACCAGTGGGTAAAATGAGCATTAATCCATTTTACCATGCTGTTCAATAGAAAGGGATGGAAATCTAGTGCTGAAGACTTGTAATGGGGGAATTTGACCCAGACAGCAAAATCAGGAGCTCGCGAGAGAATGGAAAAGCATGACTGTTTCTGGTAGGTGACAGTGAGGGGGATTATTTTATGAGGTCTTACAGGAGTTGGAGGTCCAGACTATGTAGGGCCTTGTGGGTCGAATTAAGGAGTTTGGATGTTAGCATAAGAAATATGAGAGGCCTTTGTGTTAGTCTGCTCAGGCTGCCATAACAGAATACCACAGACTGTCACAAATAATGGAAATTTATTTTCTTACAGTCCTCAGGGCAGGAAGTCCAAGGTCACCATGTTGGCATGGTTAGTTTCTGATGATGGTTTTCTTTCTCCTGGCTTGTAAATGACTCTCTTCTTGCTGTGTCTTCACAAGGCCTTTCCTCTATGTGCACACACTCCCGGTATCTCCTTATTCTTCTTGTAAGGACAGCAGTCCCTGTTGGATTAGGCCCCCACCCTGATGGATTGTTTAGCCTGAATCACCTCCTTCAAGTTCCTATCTCCAAATACAGTCACATTGGGGATTGGGTCTTAAATACCTGAATAACTTCATTCATTTTTAAAATTTATTCACTCACTAATTTATTCATTTAATAATTCAGTCATTCATTCAGTATTTAGTAGGTTATAAACACACTTCTAGGTGCTGGGAATACAGCAGAGAGAAAAAAAAAACATAAAAATTCCTGCCCTTGGGGAACAAACCGGGCCCCAAACCTGAGCAACGGTCTGTTAATAATGCCCAGTCCCAGATGGATGACGTCAGTAGCTTCCTCATTCTTTTATGCAGAATTTGAGAAGAAATAGGAAGGGATATGAGAGCAGAGGTGGTGGTCATGATTCTGGAAGGAAAAGAATGCAGATTTTGGAGACAGACAGGTGTGGAAAGTGCATCTGTCCTCAGAAGTCATCACACAGGGCGAAAAGAACATGGTACCTGTCTATGGAGTGACTTTAGTGAGATGAACTGTTTCCCCGTCCTCTGGTATTGAAGACACTAATCTATGAGAAGAGGCCAGTCTAGCTGATATCTAAGGCACTCCACCTCTTACAATTCTTCCCGTGATGTCGCGAACTACAGAAAATGGGTGTACATAAACACTTGCATTATGCAACAAGGGCCTAGGAATCCTAGATAGTCATTAGTTACACTAAATTAAATATTTACTTCCAAATAGCCAAACCAAGCTCACTTTCTTGATTGGTCCCCCCTCCTCAGTCCTTCTCAGTTAGAATAAAAGTCAGATGAGCGTTTATTAAATATCTAACATTAAAACAATTAGGCTTAAAAAATCCTCCTGCAATGATATAATAAACAAGACAGGATGTATTTGAAATTCACTGAAGCATAAAACTAAATTAAGTAGATAAGTGCATATTTTTAATTTGAAGCTACATAAAGACTGCTATTTAGGCATTAATTCTTAAACAAAGGGTTGCTGCCAGGGTCCTAAGATAAATAGCATATGTTCAGAGGTAAAAGGAAGCCCCAAATTAGACAAATTTAAATAATCTAGACTGCTCAAAGAAGATATAAATATGCATTTGCCTGCATTCCCTGGGAAGTGAGATGAATGCCTGCAAGCTCTTAATAAAGAATGTTGACATTCTCTATCCATTCGTGTTAACTCAGATGTAATTTAATGCTTCACCTCTCATAGTATAAATCTCCCCATCTGTTTATTTACTCACTGTTGATTCCAACATAATTCCTTCAAAAAATAAAACATGAAGCATTCTTTATAGTAATTTAGGGGGGAAAATCTTTTCATGAGTAAAATATATACTAGAAATTACAGATTTTGTGAATCTCTTTCTTGATGTTGAACTGGCGTTGGGGATCTATACTATAGCACCTTATTAACATTGTTTTTCTACTTGACATTAATCACTGGGGATTGGTTCTGTTCCCCAAACTGACTTTCCTACCCCAAGAAACATGGTTATTTCAGAGAAGATACTGATACTTCACAGATTAACTCTGTAGGTGGTAAGGCTAAGATTATTTTGTGAAAAGTAATTAGGAAGTCCGATTTCTTGCAGATCATAAAATCTACTTATGCTGATTGAGCAGAAAGAAAATTACCACAGAGAATTAGGTAGCTTACCAAATTTTCTGGAGGACCAGGAATCAAGCTGAGATCTATATAACTAAGAACATGTGGTCAAGAGAAATGCCCAACCATCGTATGAAATGTTCTGAATGAAACCCCACTCGTGACCTTCATGTCACTTGGTACCAGTGATGTTGAGACTTCTTCCTGAACTGCCCCTGGAAGAACTCTCCACCTTTCCCGTCATGCTTGGCCAAAGTTCTACTCTCTCTCTTTGGGGACACCTCCTTGTAGGGCTCATACCAAACTTCCAAGTATCCTGCAGGTGTGTGTCTGTCTGGTGGCCCATTGGTCACCCACATAACTCTCTGCAAGGGAGACTGGGAAATGCAGTCCTCTCTGTTCAGGAAGGTGTTTCGGATGAGAGTGGGAGCAGTAGGTGCCTACCTGCCAGAAGGGAGTAGCTTCAGCATGCTGTTCACCTATTCTCACACCTTCCTCCACCTTCAGGACCTCTTTCCAAAATCAGAAAACTGGTCAAGGGAAAGGGAAGAAATTTTCTAATGTTGAGTTTTATGGTACCTAATATACTTTGGGTGCATTTCTAAATGCATGAGTGGGAGAAAGTGTAGGTAAAATGCTAACTTCTTAGAACTCACCAGTTCTAGACCCAAATATGTTACTTTCTAGCTGCTGATATTTGACATCCATTTATTCAACAAATATTTGAGATATTTTACCAGGAATCACCATTAGACATATGCAAATGAACATAAGTTTGTGTGTACTGGTAGAGTGAATAAGTAATTATGTGTCACTGTGATATATGTTAAAGCCTAGAATAAGTTTGATGGTATAGAGCTATGCAGGAGATAAAGCTTGTGCAGGTTTTGGGTTCCAGGAAAGATTTTCTGACTCTGCTGGAAGTTATATCTAAGCTGCAAAAAACCCCAAGTATCAAGGTTCAACAGAAGCTAAGCAACGATGGGCTTTGTTACATACTATGGCTCTCTGACAGAGTAGAAGAGAGGGTCCCAAGAGATTGGAAATAGCAGATACAGATGCCCGCCCAATGTTGAGAAAAACAATGTTTTGGGGAAAGGCCAGCACATGCATGTGGCTGGTGTGCAGTGGGCTAGGGTGTCAGGAGATGAGTCTGGCAAGGCAGTAAGTTCAGTTCAGAAGGGACCTTTGTGTGTCAGGCTATAGAGTTCATTCTATATCAACTATCTAGCTTCTTCTAGAGCTAACTTTTGTATTAATTACAACACTGAATTCAACCAGCTTAAAAAGCAAAAACAGAACAAAGAGAATTTATTATGTAGGTTGGAAAAGGTACTAAGATATCTCATAGAATCTGAGGATGAAGAATAGTAAGCAACCTTTGGAACTGGACCTGGGATTCAGGATCTCTAGGACAGATTCTGATCTGCCCCCCAATCCCCCAAATCCTTCCTCTTTTTTCTTTCACTCTCATCTCTATTTGTTCCTACTTGGCTTCATTCTAAAGACAGGCTTCCTTCACATGAAACATTAGATGGCATCTACCATCCTGGAACTCACATTTCCCAGCTTAGACACTCTATAGGAAAGAGTACCTCTTTCTCTGTAAACTGCATTTCAATCCCAGGGAAGCACTCTGATGAACCCTACTTGAGTTATATGCCCATCCAGTTCAATCACTGCTACCAGGAAATGGCAAACATCAAGTAGCTCTACCTGGATCACATGTCTTCCTTGGGGATGTGTGGGTGAAGTATTTTATGATTGACTGCTCCATTAAAGCGATACTTTATAGTTTCTTTCCTGGTGGGTAATGTGTCTGTCAATAGTTCTGTATTTACATTCTCAAAGTGTATCATCCCATCACACTTTAATGGAGTACCTGTAATGCTAGTTCAAGGTATTAACTCTGAGAAGATTATACATTTTTTAAAATCCATTAATATCAAGTTTGGCCATTTGACTTGTACCTTTTTCTGTGGAAGAATTATAATTTTTTACTTCATTGATATCAGATTTGGATCAAGAAAAAAATCTTGATTGTTGAAAGCCATTGGGATTTGGTAGTTTGTTACAGCATCATAACTGAGCCTAAGTTGACTGATAGAGACAACTTCTTTTTTCAAACCATTCTATATTAAACTCATAGAATAACACTGTTGGCTCTGCTGTCCAGACCTTGAATCAATCACCGTCATTGAAAAGTAGCAGAAAATAATTGGCCAGCTCAGGAGAACACATGTAGATTCCTTTCACCAATGAGGAAAGCTTTAGTTGTGGGTGGGAGGTGGAAGTGTTCTATTGACAGCAGCAGAACTTTATTGATCGAGGAGGGAAGTTATAAGGTTCTCAATGGGAAAGGAAGCATTAGTGGCTAAAAACATGTATCCACTAGAAGTTCTTCCTTTCTCATATTTAAAATTCCAGGCCAGGTGCAGTGGGTCATGCCTGTACTCCCAGCACTTTGGGAGGGCGAGGTGGGCAGATCACCCGAGATCAGGAGTTCGAGATCAGTTTGGCCAACATGGCAAAACCCCCTCTCTACTAAAAGTACAAAAATTAACCCAGTGTGGTGGCAGGCACCTGTAATCCCAGCTACTCAGGAGGCTGAGGCAGGAGAAAAGCTTGAGCCCAGGAAGCAGAGGTTTCAGTGAGCTATCGCACCACTGCACTCCAGCCTGGGTGACAAGAGCAAGACCCGTCTCAAAAATTCCGAAAAATTCTCACCTTTACCTCTCAGAGTTGCTAGTTTCTCTCTACCTATTCACAAAGGGTCGTGAACAGATTGTCGCTGAAAAGGGTTTTTTGGGAATAGAAAGATAAATACTATTTTGTTTGGGGTTGGCCTATCCTGTGTTAAAAAGGCAAAAGTTTATTTGTTCCCTCTCTTTCAGGAGGCCAGAGCTATCCTATGTTTCACTTTCTGATTTACATCAAAGACTAAGTGACCGTTTCATCTTCTTTATAAACAGGATCTTCATTCCCCATTTCAGTTCCCAGAAGGCTTGATAAAAGATAAAGGTTCAACCTCAAAGAAAACAAAATTTAAAATTTGTGGATTCTTCCCCTCACCTTCATAAATATAACCCTGCTTGTACCCTGTCCCGAGTGTGCCTTTACCTTGAGGAAGCCCCGAGACTGGGCCCACCTTGAGGAGGGAGTGTGTGCATATTTATGACCACCTTGCCTCTGTGGCAAACATTCCTTCAAACAATTGTGCTTTATAGAAGACTGCCAGACTGATGTGGGGCCACGAGTTTATGCTGGCATTTGTGGTCAGGGAGAAATCGTATGCTAACCCTATTGAAAACACCATTTTTAATGGCCCTTGTGGCATAGGACTAAATGAATATCAACTGCTATTTTGTATCGTTGGAGCCTTAAGTCTAACAAATGCATTTCCTTGGGAGTTGCCTTTGGGATTTTAAACCTGAATTGGATTATTGTTGGTAAAATGTAAATTTAGGCTTTTTTTTTCCCTGCAATTTAGCCCAATGTATATAAGATAGGTCTGTTTTCCTAGCAGAGTCAAGCCTATTCTTAAGCAGAGGTGATTGAATGGCACAGAGTCCTGACTACCTTCCTATATGTAGTCTGGAGCTTGTTCCTCTTAAAGCCAGGTGGGCCCACAAGTGCTCACAAAAGGGATGGGATGGAAAAATTAAATGATGGCATTGTATTTTCTGTTCTTACTGACATTTATGTTCAATCCATATGGGAGCTAAATTTGTTCTTGGACTGTGCCATATTTCAACTTATTTTATTTTCCTTGGAGATCACATATGTGGTAAGACAGGTTTTTGTGCACAATGGAAAACAGTCTAATAATTCCATGTACTTTATTTTATACATAAGGAAACTAAGGTCTAGAGGGCGGAAGTACCTGTGTGAGGTAGACCTGTGACTTAGTAATGGTGGAGCTGGTGTAGGTATCCTGTTATTTTGTCTCTTCTTTCTGCTGCGCCAATATTCCCCGAAGTGTAGGGTTCCCAGTACTGGTAATCCTGTGGATTTAGAGGGTTCCGTGCCAAAAGAGGCATTTTCTTTTCAGTTCTTTCAGCCTTTCAGACTCCACCAAGAATGATCTTAGTTCACGGTCATACTTTATCTTTTTGTGAATATTTACCAATCTTCATATAACAGAGACAGCGAGACTCATTAAATTCTGCTAGTTAAACAATATAACTTTGTTTCTATTTATTCTCAGGTATGTTCTCTGTATAGACAATACTGCTTTTTATTTTCAATAGCCAAATAATGCTATTGAAATTTTAAAATAAAAATAATTTTAAATAAGATAAACTTTAGTTATCTTAAAATAAAGCAAGTTGATTTAAAGAAAAACATTAAGAAGTAGAGGTAGCCTGAAAATGTGGGATGGTAACAGTTTAGTTTCCTCAGGGCTCAAGTTCAGGAAACACAGAGTGTTACTATATGGTTCTTTAAATAGACTTCATAAATAATTGGCTATTAGTCCTTACCATTATGTCTATCTATATATAGCTATAAAGATATATGGGTTTATTAAAACTTTCTCAGGCCACAGCCCCAATTTTTTCCTGATTGGATGAGTTTCATCCAGGCTTTGCTACTTTGCATGGCAACCTCAAGGCAACTCTCATATGTAATGCAGGAGAAACTTCAAGCAAATACATAAGCAAGCAAACCAACAAAGAAGCCCAATAACCTTGGTTTAGGATGGTTTTGCCTACTTAAAAACGTGTATGTTCATTGGAATGTAGAGAAAAGAAAATTTTGTGAGAACTTTATTTCCCAAGATCTGCATTTGTATCACTTTAGGCCTGCCACCTCTTAGTAGCTCTTTCATTAGATGGTTCCATTGTGAAGGATGACTGAAATGAATGGTGTTCCCAGTATGAAACTCTGCCTGACTTCCCTGAAGCTTTCAGTAATACTTACTCAGCCCCTAGGAAATAGGGAGCTGCTCATCTGTGTTTGATAAGAACAGAGTTTTAGGTTGGCCCCTATGATGGTGGCAGCACCAAGGTACAACTTTTATTTATTTATTTGTTTGTTTGTTTGTTTGTTTATTTATTTATTTAGACGAAGTTTCATTCTTGTCACCCAGGCTGGAGTGCAATGGCACAATCTCAGCTCACTGTAACCTCCACCTCCCGAGTTCAAGTGACTCTCCTCCCTCAGCCTCCCAAGTAGCTGGGATTACAAATACCCACCACCACACCTGGCTATTTTTTTTTTTCTTTTTTTTGTATTTTTAGTAGAGATGGGGTTTCACCATGTTGGTCAGGCTGGTCTCAAACTCCTGACCTTAGGTGATCCACCTGCCTCAGCCTCCCAAAGTGCTGAGATTACAGGCATGAGCCACTGTGACTGGACAAGGTACAATTTCTAATAAAGCCCATGTAGCTATAATTTCTGGAGTGCTTTACTGGTCACCATGCTCAGAGGTGAGCACTTGGCGCATGTTGTCTTGCATAATCCTCTCAATGTACTTATGAGACCTCTATTCTTAATTTATAGCAGTGGAAATCAACGATCCGCTTACTCATACTGTCTTTCCTTTCCCCCCCCCAAAAAAAACCATATCGTTACACTTAGATCATGACTACCATTCCTAGATTCTGTCCTAGGAATTTACCCATGACCCGCATATGGGCTCTCACTAAATAGTTTATTAAACACTTGCTAAGTGCAAGTGGGCTGGGGAAACAGACAAGTCCTGAAACCAAACTCTCAGAGACGACTCTGCTGTTCCAAGACACAGGAAAATAAACAGATCCATCACAATACTGCTTGGGTATAATTTGACAAAGGAAGCCAAATTTGAACTTGATCTTGAGAGAAGATAGTGGATCAGGTAAAGAGAAAAGGACAAGCAGCAAAAGTACAAATTGACTTTCTGTGTCCCATAGCCACAATCATGCTGATAACAGCTATTTGTTGAATATCTACTACTCTTCTAACCTGGCACTAGGTACATCACATTCTTTACCTCATTTAAGACTTGAACTACTGTGGGGTAGTATGTTAGCCCAGTGTGCATTGCTATAAAGGAATACCTGAGGTTGAATAATTTATATAGAAAAGTTTATTTGGCTCACAGTTCTACAGGCTGTACAAGCATGGCACCAACCTATGCTTGGCTTCTGGTGAGGCCTCAGGAAGCTTTTACTCATGGAAGAAGGTAGAAAGGGAACAGGAATGTTACATGGTACAAGAGGGGGCAAGAGGGAGAGGAGGAGGTCCCAGTTGCCTTTAAACAACCTGATAGCCTCTGTACTCATTACCATGAAAAGGCCACCAAACCATCATGATGGATCCATCACCATGACCCAAATACCCGCTACCAGGCCCCATATCCAACACTGGGGATCACATTTTAACATAGGATTTTGAGGGGACAAATATCCAGGCCATATCAGGTAGCTAGCAGCACACCCAATGTCTGAAGAAGAAAGTGAGGATTAAATAAGATAATCCAAAGGTGTCCTTTCAAAAAGGAGACACGTGGGTGGTGTCAAGAAGCTAAAATCTGTGTAACTAGACAGTTGATATGATTGAATGGGAATAGCTTCTGGAATCCTATATTGAGAGGCATGGTGAGGCTGCATCCAGTTCTCTAGGAAGGGATGCCATAATTACTCTCAGTTTGGGGAGTAAAGAGTAACAGCGTAAATGGTGTATGATCCCAGAGAAGAATGACACCGTGAATGGCTCATGTAAGAACCATGAGGAACAAACCTCCCATGAGAAGCTGGAAGAACGGAACCTCCCATGAGCTAACACCTCTTTCAGGCCTGACCATTTCATGCCTACATTTCTCTTCATCCACCAGCAAATCCCCCTGCCCTCCATCATCTTCTCCAATACATTCTCCATATCTCCACCAGCTCATTCTTTGAAAAGTACTGCTTTGGCCAGGCACAATGGCTCATGCCTGTAATCCCAGCACTTTGGGAGGCCGAGGTAGGTGGATCACTTGAGGCTGGGAGTTCAAGACCAGCCTGGCCAACATAACAAAACCCCATCTCTACTAAAAAGTACAAAAATTAACCAGGCACGCAGTGGCACATGCCTGTAATCCTAGCTACTTGGGAGACTGAGGCAGGTGAATCGCTTGAACCCAGGAGTCGGAGGTTGCGGTGAGCTGAAATCATGCCACTGCACTCTAGCCTGGGCAGCAGAGTGAGACTTCATCTCAAAACAAACGAACAAAAAAAGCACCGTTTTGACCATTTCACTTCCCATTGACTAAAACCTGGACTTCAATCTTATGAAATGAATCTGTGGCTCTCTTCTCTTTCGCTGTGAAATGTAATTCTCTAGTAAGTTCTTCAGACATTGGCTGCTTCTGAGCATCTTCCCCCAACCACCCGAGTCACCATAGAAACATTAAGTCAAGCAAGCCTTATAAAAATCATTATCTAATTTTCTTTTATTTCTAAAGAGGAGCTTTGGTTGCACTTTGTCTTGATGTGGCAGACATTATAACCTGTGACTGAATGTCTAATCATTTTATATTTACAGTTCCTCGAAAGTGATTTCTGTGATATTGGCAAAGATAGTGAATTAATTTCCATTCATTAGTCAGGAACCTTATGAACTGTATCTTTCTGACTAACATCAACAAAATGAGCTGCCCACCTCTGAGGGGGTGGCCTTTGCTGTCCTGTTCTGCCCTGGTACAGCATAGGTAAATCTATCTAACTGAGAGGGACATTACAAGGAACAAGCTGGCCCGCAGATTAAAGCGACAGTCTCCAAAGATCTTTGTCAGTAATACATGAGATATTCTGATCTCCTTCTGTGCATCTCCTGTATCTTAATCCTTATTTGATTCCTGCCCTGGTCACTTGCTTCTTTCCTCAGTTCCTTCTCTTGTGCATTCTCCCAGCTTCATTATAAGGGACCCGACCCTTCAAGCTACCCTTTCAGCTTTGTGGCTGCTGACTGCCTTCTTGTCAGCAAGAAGATAGATACCAGCCAAAGATAGAACCAGCGGGATGTAGGAGGACAGGAAGGGAGAAGCCATGGTATTTTTTTTCCTTTTTTTCTCTCACTGCCTAGGTCAGAGCTTGTAGCAACAGCTGCTCAGATACCTTGGTTTCAGCTCCCACCAGCCAGCCGCTCCCTCTAAGGGTTGATGCCTTCCAAGCTCCAGTGTGATTTCTAGAGCCCACTAGAGATGCCTGTTCCTTGACTCCTCTAACACAGTTACTTCCTTTGTCTCTGCAGTCCCAGATCTAGTGATGGCTTGCTCCAGATGCTGATCTGTAGGTCACAATCCCTTTCTATGTCTGTTCTTCTTGCTCTGTCAAACATCGCAGTATCCTTGTATATAACCTCTCTACTGTTCCTTGGGTGGGTTTTGCTTTCCTGCCTGGATTTCCTGATGAATACAATTTCAAATTCAGGAGGAGGAACAATGGACTCTGAACACTTAATTGACCACATGTAACCCCATCAATATCCAATCCAAAGTCCAGACCTGTCTGGTGTGGTATGATATACAACATTGGATTTATGACTAAATCCAATTATAATCCATTTCTCATACCTGAAAAATGGACCTGGAAAGAATTGGTTGTATTAATGGTCTAAATAAAAATGTGTACATATACAAATAGTATGGGAGAAAATTTTTGTAATTTTGGTAAGACCTGTAAATCTTTATCTCATTTCATAGCAGGCATTAACACCCTGCAAAGGGAATTCTGGTCTCATGTATCATCTATTTCTAGAAAGAAGCATCAGGCTAAGCATGAAGTGATGCAAAATATTCTCTTTGAGTAGATGATATAGTTCTGCATGTCATTACTTGTCTACCTGTAACCCTCAGGTGTCACAATAATGGAACTTCAATGATAGCTTTGAAACAGAAAGATAAACTTAAATGACATATTCCATTTGAGAGAAGAGAGGGACATCCTTGCTTTTCTAATAAGTCTTTCATCCTACATTTTAACGTATAATTCATGACACTCTTGAATGTCATCTTAATTTTTTAAACTGATTTGGCTTTACAGGTGCTAGCTGACATTTATTAGGCAATATTAGTTAGCATCTTCCTTGGTACAATTGCTCAGTTGTATTCATCCTTTGTGAATGAAATATAACTGTATACATATATTTTTTGATATAGTGAGCAGGTGGAGTTTGCCAGCCTCTGTGCCAGCTCTGAAATGAATCAAATGCTTGCTCTCAGTGAACAGTCTGTATTCTGGACATTTTGTTCTTGTCACCAAAACATTCATTCTCCATTGAACAGTACATTGTTACAACAGCACTTTACTTTTCCTTAATAAACATGTTAACAGCATTTTTGAGGTGTCTAAATTATTTTCCCAGGGTAGGTACCAGAATCTGGGTTCGAGTGATCAAATTAGAGATTCACCAAGTCCTCCATATGGCATGGCCAGGAAGAGTTCTTTAACCCTCGGACTTTTTAAAGGTAATGAAAGGACTAGTTGCAAGTGACCAAACCCTTAGCAACTATTGCTGTGCATTTGCATTATGTGATTATAATAATTATTTAGCTATTCAAGAAACAACATTTTTACAATTTCCTTTTCAATAAAAGGTGGGGAAAACCTTTGGCATACACCAATCAAACTCTCTTGGCCAGATTTTTGTTTTCCATTGTTGTCCCTCTGCTGCTCCTTCTCTGTGACATCGTGTCATCCTTGCCCTGTCTTCCATTCTGGAGCCACATTCTTGCAACCCTCCCCTCTTGTTTTTCTTCTTAAAAAAAAAAGTGATACATGTAGAGAAAGTGCAGGTTTGTTGCATAGGAATACGTGTGCCATGGTGGTTTGCTGCACCTATTGACCTATCCTCTACGTTCCCTCCCCTCACCCCCAAGCCCCCAAAAGTTCCTAGTGTATGTTGTTCCCCTCTCTCTGTCCATGAGTTCTCATTGTTCAACTCCCACTTGTGAGTGAGAACATGTGGTGTTTGGTTTTCTGTTCCTGTGTTAGTTTGCTGAGGATAATGGCTTCCATCTTCGTCCATGTCCCTGCAAAGGATATGATCTCATTCCTTTTTATGACTGCATAGTATTCCATGGTGTATATGTACCACATTTTCTTTATCCAGTCTATCATTGATGGGCATTTGGGTTGGTTCCATGTCTGTGCTATTGTAAAGAGTGCTGCAAGAAACATACGTGTGCATGTGTCTTTACAGTAGAATGATTTATATTCCTTTGGGTATATACCCAGTATTGGGATTGATGGATCAAATGGTATTTCTGGTTCTAGATCCTTGAGGAATCACCATACTATCTTCCACAATGGCAATCCCCACTTTCTTAATCTCATTGTTTATTTGCTCACAGCTCATTTTAAAGCAAATATTCTACTTGTTTATATTGCTAGAAAGGTTTGTTTTTTTCCAGTTGTATCCTGAGAAGTGCTCCCGAGTATGTACCTATTCTGTGGAAATGACTTCTCTTTCATTTTTAATCTTGATTTTTAATTTTATTTTTATTTTTCTTAATATAATATTGGATATATTTCAGGTATATGACATCTTTTAATATATATGTAGTGAAATGAACATATCCATACTCTCATGTAATTACCTGTTTTTTTGTGGTAAAAGTACCTTGATATGGTTTGGCTGTGTCCCCACCCAAACCTCATCTTGAATTGTAGCTCCCATAATTTCCACATGCTGTTGGGGGCACCTGGTGGGAGATATTTGAATCATGGGGGTGGTTTCCCCCATACTGTTCTCATGGTAGTAAGTCTCACCTTATGTGATGGTTTGATAGGGGTTTCCCCTTTCGCTTGGCTCTCATTCTCTCTTGCCTGCCACCATGTAAGATGTGTCTTCTGCCTTCCACTATGATTGTGAGGCCTCCCCAGCCACGTGGAGCTGTGAGTCCATTAAACCTCTTTTTCTTTATAAATTACCCAGTCTATGGTATGTATTTATCAGCAGCATGAGAAGAGACTAATACATTCCTAAAATATACTTTTATCAGATTTTTAGTGTACATTATTAATTATAGTGTTCATGCTGTATGTTAAATCTTTAGGTTTATTTACCTCATAAAACTGAAACTTTGTACTCTTTTTTCTCCACGTGTATTAGGATTCTCTAAAGGGACAGAACTAATAGGATAGATGTATATATAAAGGGGAGTTTATTAAGGAGTATTGACTCACGTGATCACAGGATGAGGTCCCACAATAGGCCATTTGCAAACTGAGTAGCAGGGAAGCCAGTCTGAGTCCCAGTGCTAAAGAACTTGAAGTCCGATGTTCCAGAGCAGGAAGCATCCAGCACGGGAGAAAGATGTAGGCCAGAAGACTAAACCAGTTTAGTCTTTTCGTGTTCTTCTGCCTGCTTTTATTCTGGCCATGCTGGCAGCTGGTTAGATTGTGCCACCCATATTGAGGGTGGGTCTGCCTTTCTTGGTCCACTGACTCAAATGTTAATCTCCTTTGGCAACACCCTCACAGACACACCCAGGAACAATACTTTGCATCCTTAGAGCCAATCAAGTTGTCATTCAATATTAACCATCACACCACACCCCTAACCCATGAGTTGTTCAAGGTACTCCCATTAAAGGAATGGTTATGCACCCATTTATTGTGGTGAAAAGAGTAAGTTGCAATTGGGTCTAAGCTGCAAATGTGTTTCCCCCCTCACTGGGCAAAAGCAAGAGCACCAGGAAACACATGGCGTATTATCATTCTATCTGTGGCTGTAATTTACTGTAACCATTGCATGCCCATCACAGATCCACATGTATTGATAATGGCACTATCTGGAGTTGGCTTGAAATTGGATCTGGGTTGCAAATGTGTTAATCCCCTCACTGGGCAAAAGCAAGAGCACCAGGAAAAACATGACATATTATCATCCTATCTGGACGCTGTAATTTACTGCAAGTATCGCATACCTATCAAAGATCCACATGTATTGATAATGGCACTACCTGGAGTTGGCTACCCTGCAGTCCTGGTGCCCAGTGTCTTTTATACCACACATGGACTTGTGATCAAGTGTGTGTTTGCATGCCCATAAATGTGTGTATATATATGTATACACACATACGTATGTAATATATATATACACACACACACACACATATAGAGAAAGATTTTCTGATATTTGGCAAGTATCTACTCATTTGTGATGGTTACAGAAAATTAGCAATTTGGCCCACAAATATCTGTTATATAAATTAAGCATCTGCTTTGTGCCAGGCTTTGTTATATGTGATAGGGCCAGGCAGGGGCAAATGAGTCTCTCTTTTCATGGAGCTTACATTAATGTGGATGTGAAACAGCCTTAACCTTGGAGAAATACAGGGCAGGTTGATGGCACTATGTTTGGTATACTTCTAGTGGAAGCAAAAAGATGTGTTTACAACGTGAAATAAAAATGTAAAGAAAAGAAAAGGGAATTAGGACTAAACTGACTGGTTGGGAGTGGATTTTGAAGAGTCTCGAATGCTGTGAGAATCATTGGAGGTTCTCTATTTTTAAATTGTTATTAATAGTATCAGTATTTTTAATATAATAAGTCATGGAAATTGTAACACAGGCATTTTCTTGCTCTTAGATTGAAATTAGCAGATCATTTTTGACAACTGTCTAAGTAATTACATTTTATTCTTAAACAATAGCATATGCATTAATTTAGGCATATTTGCATAACATTAATATTTGTGGTTTTGTATTTCAAGTATATGTTCAAATAGGCAAAGTTCTATATTAATTTGTCATTGGTAAAACAATTTGTTTTATGGTTGATCTTTCTGGAAATACCACTATAGAATTAATTTATATTTAAATGAGACTTTAAAAAACCCCCAAACTGACATAATTTTGATAGTTCATTTCACAAGAATCAGTTTACTTTTCTAAGTCTATTTTTTCCAAGACCGTAAACTAACCAGGCAGTCAAGGCAGATTATTGATATATGAAGCATGAATTTAACTTAAAACTGTCAATATCAGGATAGTAAAATAAAAAATCTAGGTATTTTCTCCTGCAAACTCTGCTTGTCAAAGGTTTATGAGCAGGAGAGTGACCTATTCGAAGCTTTCTCTTCCACATGATCGTACTTCAAATATTTGAGAATGACTGTCATATCTCTTCAAAGCTGTAATGTCAAACTGAAACACACATACAGATTCACAAATTTCATCACTACTGCTTTGACTTACATATCCAAGACACCATCATTAACATAGGTCATGGAATATTATCTGTTGAGATACTGGTCTTTCCAATGGATTTTTGTCCTCCACAGATGCCTCTCTCTACGCATTTCTAGAATAGTCTAGTACTGTGAAATCTCAACCTAATTTCAGGTTTTTCACCTTGCTGATAGGTTTCTTATGGATGAAGTACATTGGTTATGCTTTTGAGTAACCATGATTTGCAGCAGGGGCATAAGATCTCTTTGGCAGGTTAAAAGTATCTGGAGAGCACTAAGACGCTAGTCCCTAACTGTGGAGGACTGAGAAGCAGTTATAAATGAGCAAACACAGACTTTCAAAACAGGAGCAAGGAACGCTAATCAAGAAATATAAATACCAGCTTGTTTTGGTGAGAGCCTGATTGATTTCTCCCCAGTAGCACAGAGGCAATTGGCCTGCAATTTTCACACTGTATTTGGTTTGAATTGTTGAAGAAAAATAAAGTTGTTGATTGATTAGCATTTGAAAAACCAATTAGTACTTAGTTTGCTTGAAAGACAAAACAAGTGCATGGTGTCAGAACGAGATATAAGCATTTCCAGGACTAACAAGCTCTCCAGGACTAATAAACTGGCCCTAAAATATGGAAGAAACAGTATTCAAATGTGAACTTGATATCAGCCAGATCTCCAGGGCCTGAGTTCACACTGGGGGTCAATTGTTGACTCTTTTCACCATATGGCTGTGCAGTTAATGTACTATGCATATATCTTTGGGAAACATAACAGTTTTTTATTTGTTTTTATTGTCTCATGGTTTTCTATACCACCCTTCGTCCCTTAGTCCCTATCTCAGTAGAACGCTGGAGAGAAAATTACCACGAATGTGGAAAAAACCTGGAAATCAGCAATTTCTAAAATACAACACATGAACACTAGTTCCAAGAGATTAAAAAGTTATGTGAAGGAGAGTGTGTAAACAAGTGAGTTTGAGAAATACTGGGTTAAACGTAGCTTACTAGAAAGCTTTGCTGAAAGACCTCTAGAGAGCCCTTAATATGTTAATGTAAATGGTGGCTCTCAAAAAGGAATTTAGGGTTTTCCAAAACATTCGAAGCTTCTTAGAATGCATGTGCCAAACATCTTGTGAGACCAGTGTTGCTAGGAAGCGGCTTTGGGTAATGCTGTAATATATCCCTGGATAATTTTAACTTGCCATGAAATGTTTGGGAATGGATAAAATGGACTGCCTTCTAATTTGTTTTCCTTCTCCTAGTCCTGTCTATCTGTCCGTCTATGCATCCATGCATCCATTCATACATTCGTCCATCCATATGTCCATCCATCCAACAAATTTTGTTCAATAAACTATGACGGACCCTGCGCAAGGGGTTGAGATGACTTGTTGTGGGGGTAGAGAAGAGGTAAAAGAAAGTTAGGAAACAAAACTGGGCCTAATCTTCATGGTATTCAGGACTTCTCTTTTGTAGAATCTGTCTGGTTATGGACTTTTGTTCCCTGAGAATGTTAAGGTGTTGTTGTTGTTGTTGTTGTTGTTGTTATGTAAATTTAGAATAGAGATACCTTATTGCAAGCACTATTGGCAGTGGAACTCTGAGTTGGGTGGGCCTGGAGGGAGGGCGGGCAGCCAGGGACTACCTCTAGTCTCAGTGGTGTTCCATGAGCAATTTAAGAGCCAGATCCTGGGGGTCTGAAGGTGATGAAAACCCAGCCCTTGCCCAAATAACAGAGCTTGAGGCTTTCTGTTGCCCAGCAAGCTGAACTCAGCAGGGAAGTGAAAAGGAGCCAGAGAGAAACTCGGGGCATAAGTTCCCAGCATTTATTGTTGTTTATCTGTGCATGTCAGATAATAGCACAAAGGCTGGAGCCCCTTACCCTGTCCAGGTGAGTAAGAACTGCATGTAAGGGTGACAAAGGAATGAATTTTCATATCCGTTAGAAAACTCAGCTCCCAGATAGCAAACCCTGAAAAGAGACATGCATATTGATTCTTGAAATGAAATGTTTTCAAGCTGATAGTTTGGTAGCAATAAACCTGAAAGTGAGGACTGAAGGCTTGCAAAATGCAATACATGTGAAACTTCATTGTTATGAGCTTAAATCAGTAAATAGGGATTGTTCCAACTGGCCCAAACCTGAACCCAATTGTCCACTCTAGGGGCTAAAGCAAAACTCCCTCATATTCACCCAAAGTCTGGTTACCCAAGGGCAACTCTACTCTGCCTCAAGAATGAGAAGAGTGGGACCCTCGTGGTCCAGGATCTTCATCTCCTGTAAAACGACATACTGCCTCTAGAATCAATTGTGTTTTGTCATTACTTTTTTGATTAGGTTATTATAACTTGAACTGTGTATATTAATCAAATTAGCCCTCTCCAAAGAATTTAGCTCTTGCTGAGCGGTTAACACTTCTGTGTCCTGCTGAGATTTGGAATAATGCCGTCTTCTGATGCCCAGTGAGTGCCGGGGAGAAGGCAGCTCCAGAGGTTTCTAAATCAGGACAAATCTGACTCCAGGGTTTGGGTCTTGCAGATAGCACAGTGACTATGACCTCTTCAGTGTTTTAACGTGTTCAGAGCCCCAGGACCCCATACAACATCTTGAAGTGGGCAATTGCCTACTTGATGTTTTTGCAGGGTTACCAAGAAAACTAACTTTACCCCTCCACAAATCTGCTGGCTGACTCGAATTCCATTAACTTATCTTCAATATTCTCACTCAAGGCTTTGGTCGTAGTGAACATGAATATGTGCCATGGCTTTGGATGGAAAGCTCCCTATCAGTTCTTTATACTATAGTGTAAATGTGCTTCATAACACTTCTCCATGTCAGTGAACCCTCATTTGAAAAGTACATATTGATCTGTGCCAAGATACCTTAATAGGCACTTGGGGATATGTAAAGAACCAAACAAGTGTGCCCCCTGACTTCATAAGCCCTTCTATTTCAATGCTTTCATGATCCTTTAAAATGAGTCAGCAAGCTAGAACCTCTGGGTCAAGTCCAGATGGCTTCTGTTTTTGTAACTGAATTTTACTGGAGCATAGCCAGAATAATACAAAACCAAACCCTTTGTTTATGTATTTTTATGGCTGCTTTTGCAATACAACAGCAGAGTTGAATCAAGACAGAAAGCATAGCGCCCGCACAGCATAATTTATTTATATAATATTTGGCCCTTTAGAGAAAAAGTTTTCCAACTCCTGCTTAACATTCCAGGTCTGGGAGCCCCATCCCAAAGTACTTTGAGTGAGTAGATCCACAGGTGTGTATCTGTTGGCATGCATACAGCCTCATGCCTGCAGACCTCCACTGCGCATATTCTTTCTGTGCAGTGGTTCTCTGAATTCTCCATATCTGCCTTTGATTTTTCCTTCAGCAGCTTCTCCTCCCTAGCCCTCTACTTTCTAGGGTGAATGTTGCCCAGCAGCCTGTTGTCTGTCTTCCACAATTCTCCTTGGCATTTCATATGTCATCTTCTACCCTCCTGGTATTAAACTATTCCTTGTTGATGTCTCATAACTGCACATTTAACCCTCTTTTCAGAATTTCCTCCCTACACTTGTGGTTACCTAGATCAGAGGGCCCTCTGAGCGCTCAGTATGTCTGAAACCAATTCATCATCATTTCCCTCCAAGCAACTCATACTCAAGACTTTTCAATTTTCTGTTATTGGTAACATCAGTCTCCCACTTTGAGATCTCACTCACTAGTAATAATGATCATATTTGTTTCAAATTTTACCTGCTGGTCCTGAAAAACAAATCTAGCTTTAATCAGAATCTAACTAAAAATAATGAAGGGCAAAACTTTGTAAAACGTTCACAGAGCTTACCTGATATACAGACCTTTTAAAAAATTTTTTTCCTAAGGAAGAAACAAGGAGGAAAGGAAATTGACCTTGAACAGGTACCTACAATGAGCTTAATGCTGTGCCAGCCACTTTTTCAACAAAGTACCCATAATCCTTCCAATAATGCTTTGATAATTTTTATCATTTAATGAGAAAGCCAAGTCTCAGAGTTTAAGTCACCTTGCCAAGTATCACATAGCTAGTGAATCATGGTACTGCTATCCAGATCTAACTTTTATTTTTCATCCTCTTGTGGCATATAAAACACAGATTCTAATCGTGAAAAATATCTTGTTTTTATTGAATTTATATATTTACTTGGTTTTTGTTAAATTTTCTTTTTAAAAATATATATCAATCAAAACTGACTAAAGTAAATTCAGTTAGCAGTGACTATAATTTTTTTTTTTTTTTTTTTTTTGAGATGGAGTCTCGCTCTGTCGCCCAGGCTGGAGTGCAGTGGCGCGATCTCGGCTCACTGCAAGCTCCGCCTCCCGGGTTCACGCCATTCTCCTGCCTCAGCCTCCCGAGTAGCTGGGACTACAGGCGCCCACAACCACGCCCGGCTAATTTTTTGTATTTTTAGTAGAGACGGGGTTTCACCGTGGTCTCGATCTCCTGACCTTGTGATCCGCCCGCCTCGGCCTCCCAAAGTGCTGGGATTACAGGCGTGAGCCACCGCGCCCGGCAGCAGTGACTATAATTTTAAGTATTTGGGTCCTTCACTTGTTCTCCACTAGGAAGTGATGATGATGATGATGATGGTGATAACAGTTGACTTTTATTGAATGATACACTGTGTAGGCACCCTGCCAATGACATTATATGGATGCTTAATTTTTATTTTCATTTTTATCCTTTAATGCTCGCTCTTTTGATCAAGTGGAATATGATCATGAGGGCTGATAGGCTTTAGTCTTTAACTTTATTATCTGTTAAACAAAGATATGCTGTTATATGTTTATCAACTAACACTTTTTTTTCGAGGGAGGGAAACTTGTAGCACTTACCAACTTCTATGGTATAAATATTCCCAACATGGCTAATTTCCAGCAATAACTATAATATCACTGGCTCACAGTAAACCCCAAAATTTAGCAATCTTCTCTTAGGATCCTGCCTTAACTGGCTCTGCACCACACCAGAGATATGTACTATAATGACTTATTAGGGAAATTTATTAATTTGGTTAGTGATTCAATATGCTAGGTGAGACAGAATATGCTTCAGTGTCATGTAGTTGGGTAATATTGGTGTGAACTGAGTTGGTTAGTCTTGGAGTGAACAATGGGAGACCTTTAGGGAGGTAGAAAGGGTGTGCCAGGTGCAGAGTCATGAGCCAGTGGGAGATGTTTAGGAGACAGTAAGATCATACTGACCTGGAATAGAGAATGGCTTGGAAAGAAGAGTCTACCGAGAAACCCATTCAACAGAAGGACATGTCATTTAGGATCTTAAATGGGTGGGAGGGTGAGACCTTCAGCTTCTCTAGTTGAACTATGGACGAGGTAGTGATATCCACCCAGGGCAAGCCCCTCTAAGCATTGGCCTTTTATGTTTTCCTGTCAATCACTTTGCTCAGATTTGCAGCATCACTTTCAACCAAAATCTTCATTTTCACAGAGTTGCTTTTTATGCAGATGTGAATGATATACATTTGAAATTAAGACAAAAAGTTTTTAAAGATGCTTGTGCCTCAAATTTCAAACAAAACAAATTCCTAAGTTTATTTTTTAAATGTGGTTTTAAAATTTTAAAGCCATCAGGACACAGAAAGTATAAATCATGTTAATGTTATTATCCCATGGGTGTGCCACTTGAGCCATTGAAGTGGAAATAACTCATTTTCCTTTGTTGGAATTCTATGTATCACACCGTGGTTTATAGGCTCTGAATATTCTGCAAGCAATAATGATGTGTAAGTTAAAACTGCAGCAACTATTAACCTGGTCTTTGTTTTATGTAATAACAATGTCATGTATGTAGTAGTATTCATTTCAGCATTAGACAATACATCCATAGAACTAGCAACCCTAGCCTGGAAGTTGAATTTGATAAATCAGTATGCCATGGCGTTACCTGAAGAGCAAACAGTCTGCACAGTATAAGAGATTATGCTTAAAAAAAAAAAACACACACACACACACACACACAAAAACAGAATTAGACAAAAAAGCAATCATGGTTACAGATTTATGCTCTGGGAAAATGTGTCCCTAATTTTACCTAATTAAACTATTATTTAATAACAAATATTAATTTTGAATTAGAGTTGTAGGTTATGCGAGATCCTGGGGAATGCATGGTTCAGGTTGTGACCACTACGTAGTTTTGTCAAGTGGCAGTGCTGTGCCTCATAGGGACCACTCCGTTACTCGGTAGGAATTTTGGAGCTTTCCCCCAGGTAGCCTCTCTGCCAAGGAGAAGCTAATAAATATGTGGCTCTATAATCCTTGCATATAAAACTCAGATGTCTAGTATGAAAATGTTCATGGACTGTGACCATTCATTCTCTTCCTAAGATATGTTTCTTGCATAGATCTTCTGATATAAAGTTGTCTGCAAAATGCTAGGGAAGAGCCAGACTTCCTACACAGTTTGCAAGCACCTGCTGTCAATCCAATGCTACTTCACCCAACTGTGTTTCATGCTGGGAGAGACCAGTAGACAGCAGGACATTGTAAGGAATCGTCCCTCCCTCTTTGAACTCCTGGCACTCTTAATTTTTAAAGGCGCATTGTTTTGGCTTGTTAAGAGCTATTAAAAAACAAAGAATTACCACTGCCCCAGACTGGGTGATAACCTCTTTGAGGACAAGGAACCATTCATGTGTACATCTTTTTATTTGATCCAGCATTTAGCATGGTGCCTACTCAAATACTGACTACCTGATTTTTTTTTCTATTACATATTATCCCCAACAGGATTGCTTACTGATACTTTTACTTTTTTACTTAAAAAATATTTAATAAAAAATCCAGATGCAAGGTTGATTATTATGAAACATTTTTTAGAGATTTAACCTCACTCACTAGCCATGCAGATTTATATAGACATCTAATCTATTTACAAATGGACCTGTTTACTCATTTATAAAGTAAGGTGGTAAAGCTTAGTATTGTATGAGAGGCAAGTTGGTCTCTAGAGATACCCTGTGGAGCTCCACCTGCTCAACATTTTTATGAGCCATGAGCATATGGAAGGCATTCTAATAAACACTGCAGAGGATGTGGAGCTGGAAGGTGTGGATAATGTTGGAATGATAAAAGCAGAAGACAAAAAGATTGTGGCAGCTTGGAACAATGGGTTCAGCATGCAAATTTTTCCTTTAAATATACAGCCTTTAATGTCAAGCCTTCTATAATGGTGTGAAATGATTAAGAACAAGACAGGAAGTTCTGTCTTGTCCTTAATAGTTTCAGAACAAGCATCAAAATAGCATCAATTGGTAAGACTTGGAAAAATTAGGCTACAAAGTCAAGGTGTAATAGGGCTTCAACAAAAACTTCACTTCTGCGAGGACATCAGATCAAGGGCATAGGATGTGACCAGATCAAGTTACTCTCTCTGAGACTGAGGTCTTCATCTCTAAAGTGCAGATGGTCATAACAGCCACAATTTTGTAACTATCTCCTATGAATCCTAAACACCTGCTAAGTGCTTTGCTTATTTCAGTAATCTTCACAAAAGTTCTGTGAGAGATAAATGCTAAAAAAAAAAAAAAAGTCAATTTTATAGATGGAAAACTGAGGCTTAGATTGTGTAGGTAATTGCCCAATACCACACAGGTAGAGTTTGGACAAATATCCAGCTCCTTCTGACCTCAAAGCCTAAGCTATAACGTACTATTCTCCATCACATTTCTCCCTACTGTTTAAAGCATAGAAGGATAAATGTGACCATACATTCCTGGCATATGGTGCCTTGTGTGCAATAATAGAGTCAATGCTAATATGCTTCATTTGTGCTCATTCCTCTCTCCTTCCATCCTCCACTATAGTGACAGAATTCCAACTGAGCATGTACCTCTGGGGATTATTCTGAGTCTTCAAGAGTAGAACCTTCTCACACACAGGAGCAATCTTTGCATGGCTTTGCCTACCTAGCTTAATTTCTCTTCCTACTTCAACACACATCATTTGCACCCAGCTCTGTCGGAGACTAGCTAATTGTTCAACAATAGCAGCGATACTGACCTCTACATGTTCACATTCAGGGGTTGCTGAAGACATCTGTGAAGGGTTTGAATTTGTGTCACTGAATACATCCCATGGAGAAAGCTAAAACCTCTCTGCCAAAAGCCAAGTAAATAACCTCAAGAGAAAATAATTTGTTAATACTGTGTCAAAGATACAGTTTGAGTCATAGGCAGCATCAATGTCCCTACAAAGTAGACCTGCTTAACTTTGAGGAGTATAAACTCTATTCTTTTAAGAATTTGTGGCACTACTTATTTCGGAGAATTGATGAGATTGGTTTCCTCAAAAGAGAGTGTAGTATCTGAGTGTCAGAGACAAACTTATCAGCTGCTAAATTCCAAAGAAGGCCAAAATCTCTCTTACTCCATCTTGCCCTGTGGAGCTCCATCTGCTCCATGTGGTTTTTTTTTAAAAAAGTCACAGCCACAGGTTTGTCCCAACTCCTACCTCCATAGCATCTACCCCTAAGGGAAGGGTGCATGTGCTGAGGATGTATCCAGGAGGAAACTGGTCACTATTGGAAACATCAGCAGAGCCAAACCCTCTTGATGAAATGAACTTCCTCCAACTGCAAGAGATTTGCCTGCACCAGTAGCTCCCAAGAGCTACTGGAATCAAACGTAGGGATAAATCAGAGTTTACATCCCTTGGAAGACTGAGTGCTACATGACTTCCCTGTCCAGAGGTTGAAAAAAACTATTATTCCATACACGGAAAAAATTCCTATCTAATACACATAAGGCAAATAATTTTTAAAAAAATAAACCAAAGTTGCAAATGAATGAAAAAGAAACTGTCTTTCTATATACCTTAAAAAGACTGTGGGGAAAGAGCAAACTGTTAGCAAGGGTTTCCTCTGTGTTCAGAGATTGTAGGCAGTTTTAAATGGCTTTTCCTTATTTTTATTTGCCAGATTGTCTGCAATAAGAAAAAATTCTTTTATAGTCACAAAATGCAAATGTGTTTTTACAAATAAAGTCTGACAGTAATAAAACAAGCCGCTGTACTTATGCCTACAGAGGACCAAGGAAGTGGCCACAAGTGACACAATCACATTGGGCCTCTATGTATCCACTCTGACCCAGTACTGCCTTTTGAGCAGGAACAAGCCTTTGCAAGGATGGCTGTGCTTGTGTGTGTGAAGTCACCTGTCAAAAGGCACTTAACAGTGAAGATTTCTTTCTCTCCTTTGGAATACTGTGGAGGCTGTCAAAGGCTGCTGAGGAAATCTATTAACATTTATTCTTTTTTTAAAAAATAAATCATGACAATTTTTAAGGAAGAAGACTAGTAGGCTTTAAAGAAGAGATGCTAAAATTTCACAGTGTACCTAGTTTGGATGTCGGTAGAGAAGTATCATTGAGATGCTGCTGCCGTTATAAATGAGTGAGATGAACCTCTCCCAAGAATGTACGTTGATGGAGAAGGACACTTGGTACTGGATTGCAGAAAACAAAGACCTTTTGTTGGGCAGCTCGTAGTCTGAGAAGTTAAACGTGAAGAAAATTGCATTAAAATCTGATAGTTGCTGTGTGGGATAACGGTTGGCACTTAGTTCACAGAGCACTGTAACTTATTTGATCCCTCAACCTGATTATCCCATTGACAGTTTACAACGCAAGCACTTCCTAAGATTTTACGAATGTTTTTTGAAATGTATTACCCCCATCCCATACAAACTTGAGGGGCCTGGAGTTACTACTATCCCCATTTTACAGCTGAGAAGAATGATACAAAGGCATTTAGTCCTTGGCCCCGAATGACCCAGCTGGTTAGCATTGAAAATAGGATATGAATTCAGGTTTTTCTCATTCTAGAGTCTACACTCGGTGCTATCTGCCTCCAGCTGAGAGAAGGGAAGTTTCTAGAGGAAAAGAGGGCTGTTCAAGGGCTTAGTGTGCCTCCTCTCAAGGTCAGTCTGGTGAAGAAGAGCATAAACCTGAACCTGTCTTACTGTCTTTGACCCATGCCCGTTCTGGAATGTTTGTAGTTTGGAGGAAGAAACAATGCATTTACTTCAGACTGAAACTGCCTGAAGGTTATTTTTAATTTTTGTTATTTTTTTATTTTTTATTCTTAGCTTTATTACATTTCCAAAACAGACCAGACAGTAAAAAAAAAAAAAAAAAAAAAAAAAAAAAAAAAAAAAAAAAAAAGAGGGAAAGACAGAAAATCTAACTGTTGTTGTTTCCAATTCTAAATGAGAGTAAATCTTGCCATTGGCAGCTGATTAAGCACCTCCCAGATTCCTCTCTTGCTGCATAGATGAGAAATCAATGTCCAGCAGGAATTCCTGATGATGTTCTTTATGGGTTTTTAGCACAAGTACTCAGAGTGACCTTTCCTGCATTTGCTTCACTGACTTGCTCATTGCCTGTTATGAGACATCCAGGCTTCTCTGCACAGCATGCATGCGGCATGCCCAAATGCTGCTCTTACCTCAGCTCTGACTTCTCCCAGTGTATGCGGTAGACCCAGCGGTCTCTGTGGCTTTGCTTGTGCCCTTTGCAGATGTGTCCACATGGCCATATAGCACCTTTTTCAATCCTTCTCCATTATCACCTCTATTCCCCCAGGGAAGATTTTCTAGCGGAAATTTTAAGTTTTGTTTGATTGCCTCCTTTTGCGAGATGTGGAAAGAACAGCAGGTATTACAAGTGAGAGTATGGAGAATGTACTAATAAAATGATCACTGAGGTATTGCTGAATATGTTTGGGATGAGTGGGGAAGTATGCTTCGATTTATAACTTGATGTGAAAGGCAGATCATCTTATTCTAGTTAGTATAACCTAGCCTTAAGATTTTCTTTTTTTTTTTTTTTTCTTTCTGAGATGGAATCTCAGTCTGTCACCAAGGCTGGAATACAGTAGCACAATCTCGGCTCACTGCAACCTCCGCTTCCTGTGTTAGAGCAATTCTCGTGCCTCAGCCTCCTGAGTAGCTGGGATTACAGGTGCACACCACCATGCCCGGCTAATTTTTGTATTTTTGGTGGAGATGGGGGTTTCATCATGTTAGCCAGGCTGGTCTCAAACTCCTGACCTCAAGTGATCCATCCACCTCAGCCTCCCAAAGTGCTGGGATTACAGGTATGAGCCACCATGCCCAACTCAAGAACTTTTTGATATCTACGTTATTTTTTCAGCTATATTTTCTTAGGTTTGTACATTAAACTCAATAATTGAAGTTCCATAAACTTAAAGCAGATTCTAAGAAGAAATAAGATCTAAGAAAATGAAGAAAAATAAAACCCCTGCTTCTGATGCAAGAATAGTCTTAGGAAGAAGGAATGAATGTCTCCTCCAAATATAGATTTGGGTTAGTTTTTCTTTTCATTTGTTTTTATAGGGCAAGGTGTTAAGTATATAATCTGATTTGTAGCCATGCATGTGATGAAACCAATTAAAATATGTCGTCCTTAATTTTTCTTGTTAAGGGTTTCTATGGACTGGGGGCATAAACTACTAAGGATATCTATGCAAACAGATTATATAACACTAACTCACATTGCAATATCATTTTTTTCCATTCTCTTTCCATATTCCTAATTGCTTTAAGGGGCAAGACTCTGATGCTAATATTTCTTTAACAACTTTAAGACTCAATCTTTTTGTAGCCAAGAGAGCCAGCCTCAAGCTCTCTTTAGTGAGCAAAACATTTGACTGTAAATTGATAAAGTTTATTTATTTTCATTTTTAAATAATTACCCATTGTGGCCTTTGATACTGGTTTTCCACTTATAACAGTGATGTAAAGTTTCCTTTTGAAAACATTTGTGGCGATTTGTGAGGTGAATTAAAGAAAAATATTGAGCCAATAATATAGTTGCTTAATAGATGTGGCAAAAATTGGACAGTGGTTCATGAGTGGATAAAGTTTGAACTGGTCTAGGAAAGATAGGGATTGTTCATTTAATCATTTCCCATATTATCCCTGAAAATCCCCCTCCTTGAACATCTCAAAGCACGTGTCGTATACACCATTCCCTAGAATTATATTTTGCTGTCTTGTACATTAATTACACACACATGTACATGCTCATTGAGAGCAGAAACTGTCTCATCCACTCAGGATCCGTTAGCCACCTAGAAGGTACTTTTAGAGGCAGAACTAAGCCCTCTCATCTCTGGCCTCTTCCTCCCTGGCCATGCCTCATTGTCACTCAATGCCATGCGCTTATGCCATCTTGAACTAGATAAGAAGGACAATGAAAACTTTCAGCACACTGACTTCTATGTAGGGTGGAGTTCTGAGTCTGTTTGACCCAGGGCAACACTAAAAATAGAGATGCTATAGTAGAGACAATTGGGTCCAGTTCAATCCAAATTGGCAGAATTGATAGTTGCTGTGAATAGACCAGGGGATGACAGTTTCTTGTGACAATTGACTATACCTATAAAATAAGTCCATGTTAAAAAAGTGTGACATTGAATAGTACTAGGATGGGATGAATCATGAAGTTGTACATTTGCCACCAAAGGTTAAGTGATTAGTCAGTTTATTGACACTTGCCTCTACTTTATATTAAAATTGTATCTTCTGAGTCTTGAATAATTTTTTAGTAAAATTATTGATCAACGTCAGATATAAACCAGAATCTTGGACTCATAGAATCAGAACTGGATAAATACCCAATGATAATCCCACTGATTTTCTGTATTCATGAGCAGGAATAAAAAGGCCCAGCAATGTGAAGTGACCCATCTTGTATCACACAACTAGTTTTCAGTAGCAGTAGTGGCAGAACTTGGACTGGGGATTCTCCTCCCAACATGATATTTTTCTTCTACCCTTACATTGTTTCTTATTACACAGGTCACTATGTTTTAGTACATTTCTGCTTCAATTTATTTTAATTTATTTCAAATTCAATATATCTTTATCTTACAGTATGTAATCTAGCAATTTGCTACTCTAAGGATGGTCTTCAGATCTGTCAGAATCAACATTGCCCGGAAGATTTTTTTAAATTGCAGAACCTTGAGCTGTACCCCAGACCTTCTGAATCAGAATCTGCATTTGTTTTTTACAAGATCTCCAGATGATTTGTATCATATTAAAGGTTGAAAAGTACTTTTCAATTATTTCCTGTAAGTCAAAATAGTGTTCTGGACTGAATGAGAAAGGTGGGCAATCTTTAGCTGCATGGTTCTCAAATTTTATTGTACATAAGATAAACGAGGGTAATTATGAAGTGTAGATTGCTGAGTATATCGTTCCCACAGATTCTATTTCAGACCCAGAATGAACACAGATGGAATGATTTTAACAAGGTGTACAAGTGGTTTTGATGCAAGTCATCTTTGAAAACTTTAACTCCTTCTTAGTTGGGTGTTTATAAATGACTTCAGTATTGCTTTGAAATGAATGCCTGGAACACATTTATAACAGTTATCAAGACTAGAATGGACATTTAAGATTCTGGGACAAATGCCTGAAACAGTTAGATTAATAAAACATGGTATGTAAAATATTCTGGATAATGTTCCTCTTCCTGGTAGAGTATCATTGTACTTCCCCAAAGAAGTTGAGAGGCTATATAGGCTATATAAACCTAGTTGAAACTACATAAATAGGAATTTATGTAGTCAGTGATAGCTTTGAGCTGGCTGGGTCCAGTTCAAGATTCTCAGGACACTCTTCTTCCAATCATCCCCCAGTTCTGCTGCTCTATGTTGTTTTCCTTTTTCTTCTACTGTAGAGATGTATTTTCGTTTAAGTGGAGAAGACTGCAAACACAATCACCAGGTTCACATTTCTCAGTCTTTTTTTTGAGATGGAGTCTCCTGCTGCTGCCCAGGTTGGAGTGCAATGGTGCTATCTTGGCTCACTGCAACCTCCACTTCCTGGGTTCAAGTGACTCTCCTGCCTCAGCCTCCAGAATAGCTGGGATTACAAGCACCCACCAGCATGCCTGGCCAATTTTATTATCATTATTGTTATTTATTTTTAGTAGAGATGAAGTTTTGCCATGTTGGCCAGGCTGGTCTCAAACCCCTGACCTCAGATGATTCACCCATCTCTGCCTCCCAAAGTGTTGGGATTACAGGTGTGAGCCACCGCGCCTTACCTTCAGTCTTCATCAGCTCTGATCCAAAACACAAATCCTGGGGAATGTTTCTGATTAGCCTTCTTTGGATCACATGTTTATTTCTGGACTTCAAAGGCCAGAGAAAACGTGCACTATTATGGTCCGTGCCATACCACCTGTGGCAAGTCCGATGCTTGGAAGCCCTAATCAGAACTACATATTTTCTGAATAGAAAGAAGCAATAGGCAGGAAAATAAAAGAGGTCATCAAAACTTGAAATAGCATCAGTGCTTTGGAAACAACCTAAGTGTACACTAGTAGGGGAATCAGACAAGGATGATATGTACCTGGGTTGGAATGTTCTTCAGATGTTAGAACTGATGGCTATGAACAAGGTATGATAAAGTAATTTTTAAAAATTTTGATATCGTGTAAAATGAGAGAAGCAGATCTCAAAATTGTGTTCACTGTGATGTAATAGAAATGTGTATGCCAGTGGGGTGTGGTGGCTCACGCTGTAATCCCAGCACTTTGGGAAGCTGAGGCAGGCAGATTACTTGAGGCCAGGAGTTTGAGACCAGCCTGGCCAACGTGGTGAAACCCTGTCTCTACTAAAATTACAAAAAATTAAATGCCTGTAATCCCAGCTACTCGGGAGGATGAGGCACAAGAATCGCTTGAATCTGGGAGGTGGAGGTTGCAGTGAGCTGAGATCATGCCACTGCATTCCAGCCTGGCAACAGACAGAGAGACTGTCTTAAAAAAAAAAAAAAAAAAAAAAAAAAAAAGTGTTTTTTCTGGGCTTGATTTCATGGTTTTCATGATCTAAGTTAGGATTGCTGCATCTTTTGATTGCCACTACAGAGGAGATAAGAAAGTGCACATAACTGATGAATGAAATGAGCCAAGTTCATGGAAGCATAGACCATCATAATTCATGTTGTTAACTCTTATGAGGTAAGTTGTTTCATATTGATAGACATCAGTAGATTTACAGCAGCCTTGTTCATCACTTTCAGTGCATGTTGTCCTAAGTACCAACATTTATCTTGAAGATGGAGAGTCTGTGGATAGACTGGAGATGGTGGTATTTTCCCCAGTTGGTGGGACAGTCCCTTTTGACTTGATGGTCTGCAAAATATGGTTCTATATCCTCTATGGCAACTGGCAGTTTTGTTTCATACTAAGTAAATAGAACTACTTACTTTGTCTAGAGACTGCTTTCTTCAAGCTGAAAACAGAAGCCTTTTATGTCTCAGGAAATCCAAGTCCTAGTTTTACCAGCCCACTGAATGACTGTGTGATCTTGGGACTAGATCTACAACCTCACAGTGTTTGTCTCTGCTGTGTTTAAAAAAGAGAGAGAGTCAAGGTACAGATTCATGGCTTGTGAGATCCCTTTCAGCTTTAACACTGTATGAATCTACAAAATCTATGAATATGCACTGATTTCCCTGGAGCTGTACAACATACAGTGCATATACAGGGCATTGTTACAACATGGTTACTGGCTTTTCCACAATGGGTCTTAGAGTGGCAGTGACTCCATGTCTATATTTCACACTATGATTAGATTGTAAGGGCACAAATCCAATCCTGGTCAATGAACGTTGGACTGAGTTTAGCTTACAATCCACTCTGACCTCTGAATTCCTCTCCAGCCTGACCCATTTACTCCAAACTGGTCATCTTCCACCTTTGCTCATTGTGATTTGCAACATGCAGTCTATTTTATTGTATCTGGGAAGCATCATTTTGCCTTATTATTCAAGATTACTTTTAATTCCAGTCTTTTTATCTAAGTCAATACTTACAAAAATAGTGAAGGACTGGGTTTTTGGTTGTTTTTGTTTCAATTTTCAATCTATTATGGACCTATACTTAACGAAATCTTTCATTTGGATGTTGTAGCAGTGCCAAATTGCTATAAATCTTTCTAAATGCTTCCTCTCAATTTGGTATATTTTCTACTTATATGCATGGATCTGTTTTTGGATTCTCTAATTCTATTCTGCTGGTCTATTTGTCTGTCTGTACTGATATTACACTGTCTTCATTAATTTTATTATGAGGCTTAAGATCTGCTAAGACAAGCTTCCTCTCCTCCTAGCCAGCGTTTTTCAGGAATAATCAGTTTTTTCTTTGTCTGATCTATGTGAAATGTGGAATTAGCATGTCAAATTTCACAAAGAACCTTGATATGATTTACACTGGAATTTCTTTATCAATTTGAGGAGAGTTTTGATATTTTTAATGTTTTCTTATCTATAAACATAGTTAATTTTCTAGTTAGTGAAACTTTCATAAAGTTTTATTTTTTCTTTTAAAAAGCCCTTGCATGTATGTTGTTTATTATTAGGTCACTTATAATTTTATTGCTATTACAAATGCTGTATTTATAAAAATTGTTAGAAAATACACTAATTTTGTGGAAATTTAATGAGTTTGCAATTGATTTTGGTAAATTAATTTTGTATCCAATTCTGCCCAATTCATCTTCAAATAAAATGACAACTTTTCCCTAGGTGCTTTGTCCTTCATATAGTTGTAATTTGTGAATAATAACAATCTGTTTCTTTCCAATCTTGGTATTTAAATTTATTTTCTTATTGCAAGTGTGTTAAAATACTGTTGCAGTGTTGGGTGCTGACCCTTGCCTGTAATCCCAGCACTTTGGGAGGCTGAGGTAGAAGGATGGCTTGAGTCCAGGAGTTCAAGAACAGACTGGGTAACACATTGAGACCCCATCTCTATTTTTAAATAAATAAATTTGTATTAGTTGTCTAGGGCCGCCATTGACAATTTTGCCTCTATCTTTACATGACCTTCTCGTTCTCTGCCTTCTCATTTTCTGATAAAGATGCCAGTCATTGGATTTAGCAACCAATCCAAATCCTGGATGATTCCATCTTGAGATCCTTAACTAATTACATCTACAAAGACCCTATTTCTAAGTAAGGCCACGTTCTGAGGTTCTGGGTAGACATGCATTTCAGGAGATATTATTCAGTCCATTTACCAAGAACTTAAGGTGAAAAATAAGAGGGTTTGGAGTGGGCATACTTATCTTACTTATAAATCTTTTATTTTTATGTTTTTTGTTTTTGTTTTTATTGGGACCATCACAGGTCACTGGACCCTCAACCTCCCGGGCTGAAGCCATCTTCTTGCCTCAGCATCTCAAGCAGCTGGAGCAACACGCACATACCACCATATCCAGCTAATTTTTGCAATTTTTTTGTAGAGATGGGGTCTCCCTCTGTTGTCCAGGCTGATCTTGAATTCCTGGGCTCGAGCAGTCTTCCTGCGTCTGCCTCCCGAAGTGCTGACATTATTGGCATGAGCCACTGCACCAGGCTTAGTCATAAATCTTAAGAGAATGCTTTTACTATTCTACAGTTACCATAGTTTGTGGATTCTAAGAAACATGATTTTGCCCATTTCAACAACTCTGAAGAGTATCTTAAGAATTCTCATCAGAGATTACCACAGTTTAATTGGGAGCATTTTTTTTCTTTCTTTGTGGTATGTTTTATAAGTGGTACCTTAGATTTAATATAATATAGTTAGTTTTTCTGTAAATTTAGTAGATCAAGAAGTCTCCTTCTGTATTTCTTCTTCTTTTTTTATTATACTTTATGTTCTAGGGTACATGTGCACAACGTGCAGCTTTGTTATATATGTATACATGTGCCATGTTGGTGTGCTGCACCCATTAACTCATCATTTACATTAGGTATATCTCCTAATGCTGTCCCTCCCCTCTCCCCCCACACCACAACAGGCCCCGGTGAGTGATGTTCCCCTTCCTATATTCAAGTGTTCTCATTGTTCAATTCCCACCTATTAGTAAGAACATGCGGTGTTTGGTTTTCTGTTCTTGCGATACTTTGCTGAGAATGATGGTTTCCAGCTTCATCCATGTCCCTACAAAGGACAAGAACTCATCCTTTTCTATGGCTGCATAGTATTCCATGGTGTATATGTGCCACATTTTCCTTTTTTTTTTTTTTTTTTTTTTGAGACGCAGTCTCGCTCTGCCACCCAGGCTGGAGTGCAGTGGCCGGATCTCAGCTCACTGCAAGCTCCGCCTCCCGGGTTCACGCCATTCTCCTGCCTCAGCCTCCCGAGTAGCTGGGACTACAGGCGCCCACCACCTCGCCCAGCTAGTTTTCTTTTTTTGTATTTTTAGTAGAGATGGGGTTTCACCGTGTTAGCCAGGATGGTCTCGATCTCCTGACCTCGTGATCCGCCCGTCTCGGCCTCCCAAAGTGCTGGGATGACAGGCTTGAGCCACTGCGCCTGGCCTACAGTTTCTTAATCCAGTATGTCACTGATGGACATTTGAGTTGGTTCCAAGTCTTTGCTATTGTGAATAGTGCCACAATAAACATACATGTGCATGGGACTTTATAGCAGCATGATTTATAATCCTTTGGGTATATACCCAGTAATGGGATGGCTGGGTCAAATGGTATTGCTAGTTCTAGATCCTTGAGGAATTGCCACACTGTCTTCCACAATGGTTGAACTAGTTTACAGTCCCAGCAACAGTGTAAAAGTGTACCTATTTCTCCACATCCTCTCCAGTACCTGTTGTTTCCTGACATTTTAATGATCAGCATTCTAACCAGTGTGAGATGTTATCTCATTGTGGTTTTGATTTGCATTTCTCTGATGACCAGTGATGATGAGCATTTTTTCATGTGTCTGTTGGCTGCATAAATGTCTTCTTTTGAGAGGTGTCTGTTCATACCCTTTGCCCACTTTTTGATGGAGTTGTGTGATTTTTCCTTGTAAATTTGTTTGAGTTCTTTGTAGGTTCTGGATATTAGCCCTTTGTCAGATGAGTAGATTGCAAAAATTTTCTCCCATTCTGTAGGTTGCCTGTTCACTCTGATGGTAGTTTCTTTTGCTGTGCAGAAACTCTTTAGTTTAAGTAGATCCCATTTGTCAATATTGGCTTTTGTTGCCTTGCTTTTGGTGTTTTAGACATGAAGTCCTTGCCCATGCCTATGTCCTGAATGGTATTACCTAGGTTTTCTTCTATGGTTTTTTATGGTTTTAGGTCTAACATTTAAGTCTAATCCATCTTGAATTAATTTTTCTATAAGGTGTAAGGAAGTGATCCAGTTTCAGCTTTCTCCATAGGGCTAGCCAGTTTTCCCAGCAACATTTATTAAATAGGGAATCCTTTCCCCATTTCTTGTTTTGTCAGGTTTGTCAAAGATCAGATGCTGTAGATGTGTAGTATTATTTCTGAGGGCTCTGTTCTGTTCCATTGTTCTATATCTCTGTTTTAGTACCAGTACCATGCTGTTTTGGTTACTGTAACCTTGTAGTATAGTTTGAAGTCAGGTAGTGTGATGCCTCCAGCTTTGTTCTTTTGGCTTAAGATTGTCATGGCAATGTGGGCGCGTTTTGGTTCCATGTGAACTTTAAAGTGATTTTTTCCAATTCTGTGAAGAAAGTCTTTGGTAGCTTAATGGGGATGGCATTCGATCTATACATCACCTTGGGCAGTATGGCCATTTTCATGGTATTGATTCTTCCGACGCATGAGCATGGAATGTTCTTCTATTTGTTTGTGTCCTCTTTTATTTCATTGAGCAGTGGTTTGTAGTTCTTGAAGAGGTCCTTCACATCCCTTGTAAGTTGGATTCCTAGGTAGTTTATTCTCTTTGAAGCAATTGTGAATGGAAGTTCATTCATGATTTGGCTCTCTGCTTATCTGTTATTGGTGTATAAGAATGCTTGTGACTTTTGCACATTGATTTTGTATCCTGAGCCTTTTCTGAAGTTGCTTATCAGTTTAAGAAGATTTTGGGCTGAGACGATGGGGTTTTCTAAATACACAATCATGTCATCTGCAAACAGGGACAATTTGACTTCCTCTTTTCCTAATTGAATATCCTTTATTTCTTTCTCTTGCCTGATTGCCCTGGCCCGAACTTCCAACACTATGTTGAATAGGAGTGGTGAGAGAGGGCATCCCTGTCTTGTGCCAGTTTTTAAGGGGAATGCTTTCAGTTTTTGCACATTCAGTATGATACTGGCTGTGGTTTTGTCATAAATAGCTCTTATTATTTTGAGATATGTTCCATCAATATCGAATTTATTCAGAGTTTTTGTCATGAAGGACTGTTGAATTTTGTCAAAGGCCTTTTCTGTATCTATTGAGATAATCATGTGGTTTTTGTCTTTGGTTCTGTTTATTTGCTGGATTACGTTTATTGATTTGTGTATGTTGCAGCCTTGCATCCCAGGGATAAAGCCCACTTGATCATGATGGATAAGCTTTTTGATGTGCTGTTGGATTCGGTTTGCCAGTATTTTTTTGAGGATTTTTGCATCGATGTTCATCAGGGATCTTGGTCTAAAAGTCTCTTTTTTTGTTGTGTCTCTGCCAGGCTTTGGTATCAGGATGATGTTGGCCTCGTAAAATGAGTTAGGGAGGATTCCCTATTTTTCTATTGATTGGAATAGTTTCAGAAGGAATGGTACCAGCTCCTCCTTGTACCTCTGGTAGAATTTGACTGTGAATCTGTCTGGTCCTGGACTTTTTTTGGTTGGTAGGCTATTAATTATTGCCTCAATTTCAGAGCCTGTTTTTGGTCTTTTCAGGGATTCAACTTCTTCCTGGTTTAGTCTTGGGAGAGTATATGTTTCCAGGATATTATCCATTTCTTCTAGATTTTCTTGTTTATTTGCGTAGAGGTGTTTATGGTATTCTCTGATGGTCGTTTGTATTTCTGTGGGGTTGGTGGTGATATCCCCTTTATAATTTTTTATTGAATCTATTTGATTCTTCTCTCTTTTCTTCTTTATTAGTCTTGCTAGTGGTCTATCAATTTTGTCGACCTTTTGAAAAAAAACAGCTCCTGGATTCATTGATTTTTTGAAGTGTTTTTTGTGTATCTCCTTCAGTTCTTCTCTGATCTTAGTTATTTCTTGCCTTCTGCTAGCTTTTGAATGTGTTTGCTCTTGCTTCTCTAGTTTTTTTTAATTGTGATGTTAGGGTGTCAATTTTAGATATTTCCTGCTTTCTCTTGTGGGCATTTAGTGCTACCAATTTCCCTCTACACACTGCTTTAAATGTGTCCCAGAGATTCTGGTATATTGTATCCTTGTTCTCATTGGTTTCAAAGAACATCTTTATTTCTGCCTTCATTTCATTATGTACCCAGTAGTCATTCAGGAGCAGGTTGTTCAGTTTCCATGTAGTTGAGCAGTTTTGAGTGAGTTTCTTAATCCTGAGTTCTAGTTTGATTGCACTGTGGTCTGAGAGATGGTTTGTTATAATTTCTGTTCTTTTACATTTGCTGAGGAGTGCTTTACTTCCGACTATGTGGTCAGTTTTGGAGTAAGTGCGATGTGGTGCTTAGAAGAACTTGTATATTCTGTTGATTTGGGGTGGAGAGTTCTGTAGATTAGGTCTGCTTGGTGCAGAGTTGAGTTCAATTCCTGGATATCCTTGTTAACTTTCTTTCTTGTTGATCTGTCTAATGTTGACAGTGGGGTGTTAAAATCTCCCATTATTATTGTGTGGGAGCCTAAGTCTCTTTGTAGTCTCTAAGGACTTGCTTTATGAATCTGGGTGCTGTATTGGGTGCATATATATTTAGGATAGTTAGCTCTTCTTGTTGAATTGATCCCTTTGCCATTATGTAATGCCTTTCTTTGTCTCTTTTGATCTTTGATGGTTTAAAGTCTGTTTTATCAGAGACTAGGATTGCAACCCCTGCCTTTTTTTGTTTTCCATTTGCTTGGTAGATCTTCCTCCATCCCTTTATTTTGAGCCTATGTGTGTCTTTGCATGTAATGGGTCTCCTGAATACAGCAAACTGATGGGTCTTGACTCTTTATCCAATTTGCCAGTCTGTGTCTTTTAATTGGAGCATTTAGCCCATTTAAAATTAAGGTTAATATTGTTATGTGTGAACTTGATCCTGTCCTTACAATGTTAGCTGGTTATTTTACTTGTTATTTGATGCAGTTTCTTCCTAGCATCAACGGTCTTTCCAATTTGGCATGTTTTTGCAGTGGCTGGTACCGGTTATTCCTTTCCGTGTTTAGTGGTTCCTTCAGGAGCTCTTGTAGGGTAGGCCTGGTGGTGATAAAATCACTCCGCATTTGCTTGTCTGTAAAGGATTCTGTTTCTCCTTGACTTATGAAGCATAGTTTGGCTGGATATGAAATTCTGGGTTGAAAATTTTTTTCTTTAAGAATGTTAAATATTGGCCCCCACTCTCTTCTGCCGAGCGATCCACTGTTAGTCTGATGGGCTTCCTTTTGTGGGTAACCCGAGCTTTTTCTCTGGCTGCCCTTCACATTTTTTCCTTCATTTCAATTTTGGTGAGTCTGACAATTATGGATCTTGGAGTTGCTGTTCTCGAGGATTATCTTTGTGGTGTTCTCTGTATTTCCTGAATTTGAATGTTGGCCTGCCTTGCTAGTTGGGGAAATTCTCCTGGATAATATCTTGCAGAGTGTTTTCCAACTTGGTTCCATTCTACCCATCACTTTCAGGTACACCAATCAGACATAGATTTGGTCTTTTCACATAGTCTTATATTTCTTGGAGGCTTCGTTCATTTCTTTTTACTCTTTTTTCTCTAAACTTCCCTTCTTGCTTCATTTCATTCATTTGATCTTCAATCACTGATACCCTTTCTTCCAGTTGATCGAGTCAGTTACTGAAGCTTGTGCATTTGTCGCGTAGTTCTTGTGTCATGGTTTTCATCTCTATCAGGTCATTTAAGGACTTCTCTACATTGGTTATTATAATTAGCCATTTGTCAAATCTTTTTTCAAGGTTTTAGTTTCTTTGCTCTGGGTTCGTACTTCCTCCTTTAGCTTGGAGAAGTTTGATCATCTGAAGTCTTCTTTTAACTCATCAGAATCATTCTCCATCCAGCTTTGTTCCATTGCTGGTGAGGAGCTGCATTTCTTTGGATGGGGAGAGGCACTCTGAGGTTTAGAATTTTCAGCTTTTCTGCACTGCTTTTTCCCCATCTTTGTGATTTTATCCATCTTTGGTGTTTGATGATGGTGACGTACAGATGGGGTTTTGGTGTGGATGTTCTTTCTGTTTGTTAGTTTTGCTTCTAACAGTCAGGACCCTCAGCTGCAGGTCTGTTGGAGTTTGCCTGAGGCCCACTCCAGACCCTGTTTGCCTGGGTATCAGCAGTGGAGGCTGCAGAAGAGTGAATATTGCTGAACAGCAAATGTTGCTGCCTGATCGTTCTTCTGGAAGCTTCGTCTCAGAGGTGCACCCAGCCATGCAAGGTATGAGGTGTCAGGCTGCCCCTATTGGGGGATGTCTCCCAGTTAGGCTACTGGGGGTCAGGGACCCACTTGAGCAGGCAGTCTGTTTGATCTCAGATCTCAAACTCCATACTGGGAGAACCACTACTCTCTTCAATGCTGCCAGACAGGGACATTTACATCTGCGGAGGTGTCTGCTGTCTTTTTTTGGCTATGTCCTGTCTCCAGAGGTGGAGTCTACCAAGTCAGGCAGGCCTCTTTGAGCTGTGGTGGGCTCCACCCAGTTTGAGCTTACTGACTGCTTTGTTTACCTACTTAAGCCTCAGCAATGGTGGGCACCCCTCCCCCAGCCTTGCTGCTGCCTTGCCATTAGCTCTGAGACTGCTGTGCTAGCAATGAGGGAGGCTCTGTGGGTGTGGGACCCTCCGAGCCAGGCGCAGGATATAATCTCCTGGTGTGCCATTTGCTAAGACCCTTGGTAAAGCGCAGTATTAGTTTGGGAGAGACCTGATTTTCCAGGTGTTGTGTATCAAGGTTTCCGTGCCTAGGAAAGGGAATTCCCTTCCCCCTTGTGCTTTCTGGGTGAGGTGATGCCTTTCCCTGCTTCAGCTCTCACCTGTTGGGCTGCACCCACTGTCCGACATGCCCCAGTGAGATGAACCCGGTACCTCAGTTGGAAATGCAGAAATCACCTGTCTTGTGTGTCACTCATGTTGGGAGCTGGAGGCTGGAGCTGTTCCTATTCGGCCATCTTGGCGCCACCCCCAAATCCTGTTATTTCTTTTAACAATTTTTTTTTGTTTTGTTTTCCCTTTTAATCATGAGTAGATGTTGAGTTTTACTGAATGTTTTTCTCTTCTTCTTTTGAGGTTATGTGATTTTTCTCCCTTGGTTTGTTAATAGAGTAAAATTCATTAATAAACATTTTGATTTTAAACTAGCTTTGCATTCCTTTGGTGAGCCCCACTTGGTTGTAATGTATTACTTTTTTCTTTTTCTCCAAGACAGAGTCTTTCTCATCCAGGCTGGAGTACAGTGGGGTGATCTCAGCTCACTGTAACTTCTGCCTCCCAGGTTTTAAGTAGTTCTCCTGGTCAGCTTCTGGAGGAGCTGGGATTACAGGTGCACACCACCATTTCTGCTGATTTTTGTATTTTTAGTAGAGATGGGGTTTCACCATGTTGGCTGGGCTGGTCTCGAACTCCTGACCTCGTGATCTGCCTGCCTTGGCCTCCCAAAATGCTGGGATTACAAGCGTGAGCCACTACGCCCAGCCCATATTTCTTTTTCATAGGCATTGTTGGTTTGTTTCTTGCCAATTAAAAAAGAACTTTGCAACATGTTCCTGAATGATATTGGCTTATACTTTTTCTTCATCTTGTTGTTAATGACTGATTTTGCAATCAAGATCATACTACCAAAAATAATTGATGGGATTTTCCCTTTTTATTCTTTGAAAAGTTTTGTATAGCATTGAGATTATTGATCTATTGACTTTCATTAGAACTTGCCTATAAAACAATCTGAGGCTGTGCGTGCGTGTGTGTGTGTGTGTGTGTGTGTGTGTGTGTGTAGTGAAGATGTTTAAATATTTGCTCAATTTTTGTAACAGATGAAGAACTGTTGAGATTGTGTTTTCCTTTTTAATTTCATTTGTTAAATAGATTGTCTTTTTTTTGGTTTTCAAATTTGCTAACATTGAATTGGTCATAGGACTTCTGTAAGGTTCCTGCTGTGTCTCTAGTGATGCCTTTTTGGTGGTTCTTGATTTAGTTGTTCGTTTTAATTCATTTATTTACTTTTCAGGACATTTTAACTTTGGTTTGTCTGCTACTTCATATCTTAACTGACTCCATGAAGGTTTAGCTCATTGGTATTACCTCCTCCTTTTTCATTCTGCTTTGTTTTTAGTTATGCTAATAGCTACTTGTATAATTTTAAATAATATAAATATTTTACGTTTTTAGTTTTTGTTCTTTCACCTTTTGAGAGGGGTGATTTGAGACAATAGTACTTTCTTATGTCCTTCACATAGCTACTTACAGATTAGTTGTCCAGTCCACCAACAATAACTGTCTGTGTTCCCTTTTATTTTGTCTCTTTTAAAAGCACTCCAGATACAGCTAATGTGCAACGAAGGTTTTTACTTATTCAGAAGCAGGTTAAATAGAATCTCATTTTCAGGAATTCACAAGTTGTATGTCATAGATCGAGTTTCACCCCTTCAGGCTGTTTCCTCATCTGTAAAATGAGAATACAGCTAATTTTACATGTTTCTTGTAAGACTAAAATTAGGTGACAATTACCATACCCTTCATAGAATAGGTGCTCAGAAAATGTTATTCCTCTACCTACTATGATATAATTTCTGCTATTACAGCATGCTAACATTTGTTTGACAGTAAAAATTGATCATGTACATTTTTTAACAGTACTTATTTTGTAAGTAATCTAATTAAATTTGTAGGAGTGAGTAAAGAGAGGTCTTTTCTCTGCCTGTGCATATATATTTTATGTAGCAAAGGAAAAATTGTCAAAAATCTAAATAACTCTATTACATATTTTGTAATCTTTTTCTTTAAGAATCATAGGTTATATCACAGAATATAGGTTGTATCACAGATGCCTTTGAGAATGAAGTAAAATCCATGGACATTATCTCCCCCAAAATTCAAATGTATATATTCTTTCACATACAGTTCTATATTTGATATCTGGAAGTTAGAAAGCTTTGAAGAATATCCGTGAAAGGAGGGGTAAGAATCACTGTTTTCGGAAGTAACAATGTTCTTTAAGGTTAGCCGAATGTCATATTTTTGACAACACCAATGTTCTCGTTCCACGCAGACTAATATATCCTGAGTTAGAAGAGGAGCTTGAAATGGACAGGTAGATTTTTTTTTTGACATTGTTATTCCTTATGGTGTCAGTCATAATGACCCTGAAAAGAAACTGGAAACAGGGAAACAGCTTATGAGCTTAAACAGAATGTGAACACATTTTTCAACTCTTAGGATGTTCTAAAGAATGTGTCCCTTGTGAAGACCCAATAAATCTTAAATTGAATGCATTTAAAACTTTCAAAACTCTTCTTCTATCTTCCCTTCAGTTTGAATTCCACATTATCCTGGTATGACTTTGTATGAAACCAATATCTGAGTGAGGACTGTGCTCAACATGTCAGTAAATAAGTGCAGAATGCTCTTTATTTCTGTTTTAAAAACAAATTGGTTTTTGTTAAACACATGAACATACATACAAAACAGAACAAAAATCGATAATGACACACATGTTGGCCTAATGCTCGGAAATAGAAAAGTCCGAATCCAAAATGTTCTCAAGTAGCTAAAGCAATGAGGTATATGCAATAATGTAAAATGCAAAAGAAATAGATTTGAAGCCTTGAATTTGTCTTTAAAAATGATAAATAACTGTAATATATTAATAGCTCCCACTTTATAAGGTGGTGATTAAGATAATACATATAAATATCTGTAGCAAAGTACCTGGTGCGTAGACTCATCAAGAGAATGTTATTAATTCCTCTTATTAAGAAAATATTTATTTATAGATCACTAGGCTGTAGTTCCTCTTGCTGCTGCTTTTGTAAAATGAATAGTGAAAATAATTGTGCTGGGGAAGTGGTTAACCTTGTCATGTGAGAAAGTTTGTTTCCTAGAATTTGATAGAATTCTGTTTGTTTCCTAGAATTCAATAGAACCATCTACTTATGAAAAATTATTTGCTATTTAGAAAAAATTCACATGAAGTAGTTATGAGCACAAATTATAGACTTCTTTCATCTTTAAAGATGACTGGAGACAGGCTCAAATCTCAGAATCTTCAAAGGCAAAATTAGGCTTAGTAGTGGCAGTCCTAAGTGTGGGCACAGGAAGATTGGCTGTTGGGGGAGGTGTTGGGGATAGGAAAGGACATACTTAACAAAAACAACCACTGATTTACAACTATCCTTTATAGAATCCAGGAAACTTACAAGATTTAAAAAAAAAATCTCATTCATGAAGGACTTAAATAAATGGTGGGCAGAAAGTCCTGCATTAAGAACAAAGTCCATTCCTAGTCACTAGATTGTTCTGGTGTGCAAGCTGACATTGTTATAGCACTGTTAGGCATTTGTATTCTAAATTTATTAAGGCAAGTCCCTAAAGATGTTTACTCAGGGACTCCCTTAAAAGAATCAGTGGTTATTATGGTGTAGTAGATAAGAGGACAAAGTCTGATTTCAGAACCAAAATCTAATCTTGAACTTGCATTTGGTAGCTGGATGCCTTTAGGTCAGTGGCTTAACATTCTCCAAGTCTGTTTCCACATCTGAAAATGGGGATTATAAGATCCCTGACTTTGTAGGTTTCTATAAGCATTAAATGTGGCTCTATATGTTTAATGCACATAGCACAGTGTATTAATCTGTTTTCATGCTGCTATAAAGAGATAGCTTAAGACTGGGTAATTTATAAATAAAAGAGCTTTAATTGGCTCATCGTTCTGCAGGCTGTACAGGAAGCTTAGCAGCTTCTGCTCAGTTTCTGGGGATGCCTCAGGGAGCTTTCAATCATGGCAGAAGGCAAAAGGAGGAGAAAAGAGCTTCACCTGGCTGGAGCCAGGAGGAAGCGGGGAAAGGGAGGCAGGGGCAGTGCCACACACTTGTAAACAACCGGATCTCAAGATTACTCATTTTCAGGAGAACAGCACAGAAAGGATGGTGATAACTCATTCACAAGAACTCTGCCCCGGGGATCCAATAACCTCCCACCATGCCCGACTTCTCACACTGGGGACTACGGTTTGACTTGAGATTTGGGCGGGGACACAGATTCAAAACGTATCACACAGTATGTAGTACATAAAAAGCACATAGTATATCTTAGCTGCTTTTTTTGTTGACACTGTTGTTGATCATTTTGACTTTAATGAATCCTTAGACCTCAAGGAAAGTAGTTGAGAAAAAAGGTAGAAGGGAAGATAAGTCTTAAAGGAGTAAATATACTTATTCAGAGATATATAAACAAGGCAACAGGAGCATTGTGTACATGAATTGCTACATACAGAAAGTGAAATGCTCAAGTGAAAAAAATGAGGTGAGAAAATTCAATCATTTCTTGAAGTAGGTAGGAGAAAGTGAGGAACATTTCAACTTCTCAGAAGGTAGCACTGGATGCCTTTCCAGGAGTAGTGTCACCATGGACAACCCATAACATTTCACCATTCATTTGCTTTTATCAGAACCATTTGAAAAAGTCGTAACTGTATAATTATGGTGGCTGTAAAAAACATTTTGCTGTAATAAACATTTTAATGCCTTCAAGATGTGTGCAATGGTATTTTCTAAAGATCATTTCTCTGTTATCTTAAGAGGTAAACGTAGGAAGATATATTGGAATACATAAATGATTCACTAACTCTCAAAGGAGAGTTGAAAAAAATATTTATATTGGTTATTTGCCATCCATTTAATAGTAAAGCAAGTTGCATTTATCTCATACTTCCCATGTTAAACATTTAAAATATTCCTATGTGAGTGATTTTTCTTAGCAGTGATACTGGGGGGTAGGGCAGGAACCAGCTGATATGAGATATCTCTGCACAACTGTCTCCTATATTTTATGACTATAAATGTATGCTGTTATTATAGTAAACTTCTATACTGGTTCACAGATTGTTATGCCTACTATACCTAGAACCTAGTAGAAAATAGCTTGACCTAAAAAGAATAGTGCTTTAGGAAAGTGAGAAAATAATAAAATAGGAATAATAGATGATAGCATTGGGGCAATAATAGTCACTTTTGCCTCCCATACAGGACATGCTTTGTCCAAAATCAATTGTAAATTGACACATGAAGTAATTCAATCAATATTGAGCACCCAGTATGACATGTATAATCAATATACATGAATTATGTGAATAAATCATGAATATTGAAACATTATCCTTGTATTTAAGTGTCACATAATATAGTGGTGGTGACAAAGTTATAAGCAGAAATTACAGAACACTAAGGAATGTGTAGTGACAGAGATGGACAGAGAGCTTATCAGGAGTAGGAACACCTAACTTGTCCTGAAGTGGTCAAAGGTAGTTGCAGAGTGGAAAGGAAGCCCAGAAATGATATTCAGTGTACGCTGTTAGGGTTACCTGTTGTTTACAGATCTATACATAATGGTGCATGTCTGCCTATGCCACATGAAACTTGAAATAATTTGAATATCACAGATTAAATTTTATGGACTAAATCTTAAAGAACTTTGAGTAAGATTTAGTCAGGTAAAAAAGTGGAGTAGAAGGGCATTTGAAATCAAGGAAATGGAGTGAGCAAAGGCTCGGAGTCAGAGGCAGCAAGAGTGGTATAGAGAATTATAAATCATTCTTACTGAAGATTGAAGAATTAGATGCATATGATAAGGTTGCTAATGTAATCAGGGCAAGACAATGAATGTCCTTGTGAGTCATTGCCTCTGGTGTCCTTTCCCATGTTTACGCTATTTTGTTGATGCCAAGTTTGTCTATATGAACTGTTTTGGCCAGTGAGAATGTGAGCAAGAAGTGAGGTGTGCCAAACCTGGGTGGAAAATTAAGAGCCATTCTATAATCCTGTCATTGCTCTTTTTTACATGCATAAAATCAGAAGGCAACCCACAATTAGCATATACACGAATGAAAATGAAATGTTTGCTGTTGTAAGCCTCTGAGATTTGTGGGGCCATTTGTCAATATAGCAAAAGTTGATCTAAGCTGACTATTATAGTAATATTAGACTATTAGACTCTGTTGGGCAATGTAGAGATTGTATCTATTATACTTTTCTTTTTGGAGACCAATTCTGTCGCCCAGGTTGGAGTGCAGTGGCACAATCCTGGCTCACTGCAATCTCAGCCTCCCGGGTTCAAGTGATTCTCCTGCCTCAGCCTCCCGAATAGCTGGGATTATAGGCATGTGCCAGCATGCCCAGCTAATTTTGTTTATTTAGTAGAGATGGAGTTTCATCATGTTAGCCAGGCTGATCTTGAACTCCCGACCTCTGGTGATCCACCCACCTCAACCTCCCAAAGTGCTGGGATTACAGGCGTGAGCCACCGTGCCCGGCCATATCTATTATGCTTTTATCGAGATACAGCAATGTGCAGAATTTGAGTGTCCAGACTGAGGAATTATGCAGGAAACGTATTTATATGATGTCCATCCTGGTTTAAATAAAAAGTGGAATGTTACCAGAAGTCTGCAAATGTTACACACACCCTCTCCTTTACATTAACCACCTGTTCCCTAAGGATAACCATTGTCCTAACTTCTATGTTATAGACTAATTTCAACTTTCGATAAATATAAAACAGATTATCTATTCTCTGTCTGGATACTTTCACAAACATTTATGAGATTTAGGTTATTGTATGTAGGGTACATAGTTCATTTTGTTCATACATGGTTTTTCATTTTTTTCATTTTATTGTATCACATTTCTGCTACTATTCGTGATTGTTTCCAGTTGTGATTATTTAAAATAGTGCTGTTATGAATATCCTTATGTGATTTTTGGTGAACTTATGTAGGCATTTCTATTGTGAATATACTAAGGAGTATCATACAGTATGCCTATCTTCAACTTTAGTAGATATGGCAAAATAATTTTCCCATGTGGTTGTACAAATTTCATTCCCATGAGCAATGTGTGAGAGTTCAAGTTGCTCTATAGTTGCCAAAAGTAGCCATTGTTCATTTATTTTATTTTTAGGCAGTCTGGTTGTCATGCAATGACATCTTTTCTTTTTTTTTTCATTTCTCTGATGACTAATGAGCTTAAGGATCTCTTTAGCTCTTTAGTTGCCATTTGGATATCTACTTTTGTGCCATCTATTGTCAATTTTTTTAGGTGTAATATTTTTCTTGTTGCTCATAAGCATTTTGATATAATATCTTCATCGATATGAATTAAAAACACCTTTTATTTTCTCTTTGGCTTGCCTTTTTACTATCAATATGTTTTTGATAGATACAAGTTCTTAACGTTAATGTCGGAAAGTTTATCTACTTTTTTTTTCCTGGATGACTATTGCCTTCTGTGTCCTGAGTAAGACATCTTTGCCAAAAGCATCAAATAAACATGTATGTATTACAACTCATCTTGAATTAACTTTTGCATATGGAGATTGAAAACTATCAATCAAGATTTTTTTATTTCCATAAGAATATCCAGTTGACTCAGTCATATTTGTCTAAAGTTCCATCCTTTTTTCACATCTCTATATCAGTGTTACTTCTGTCATAAATTGAACCTATCGATATGTATGGATTTATTCTTAATGGCTTGTACAAATTCTGTTGTATCTAATTACTGAAGCTATGTAAGTCTAGTTATCAGTTAGTAAAAATCACCAGCTTTATTCTTGAAACTGGTTTTGAATCATCTTGGCCTTTTGCATATCCACTAATGGAGTCACCTTTTCAATTTGCATGCAGAATCACAACTCTGCCAAAATTTGACGGTAATTGCATTGTAACTATATAGCAGCTTGAGAATCGATATAACAGTAGTGACTGTTTCAGTCAATAAACATGATGTGGCATAACCCTCCATTTATTCAGATATTTAAATCTCTTGATGTTTTACTTTTTGATTTGGTTCAATTTGGTTTGGCTTTCTATGTAGAGACTCTGCATATCTTCATTCCTAGCTATTTGATTAAAAAGCTTTATGGTATTAAAAGTTCTACATTTTTGTTGCTGGTATATAGAAATTATACACTCACACACACACTCTCTTGCCTTCAACAACCTTGCTAAATTCCATTATTCCACAAGTTTATTTTTAGTGTCTCAAAATTTCTAGGTACACAAGGCTATTATCTCCAAATAATTACAATTTTCCCAATTTTTAAACTTTTTAATTGGAAATAATTTTAAACTTACATAGAAATTGGAATAATGAGTGCAAATAATAATTCTCTTTATACAAATTCATTTCTTGTTAATATTTATCCTATTTTATTTGCTCAGTCATTCTCTCTCTCCCTTTCTCTAATATGGGCATGTTTCTTTCTAATCAAACTGAGAGCAAGTTGCACACATAATAGGATTTGACCTCTAAGTTCAGTGCATATTTCCTAAGAGTAGGCATTATTGTCTTATATAACCACAGTGTAATAATCATCTTTAGTTAAGTTAACATTGACAGAATATTTTAATTTACCAAATGATTTCAGTTTTGTTGATTGAACCAACTGTATAATTTGCAACACTTGTTTTTCCCTCTAGTATAAGATGCAATATAAAATGAAAAATATTTTTGATTTCCATGTCTTGTTATTCTTTAATGTGGAATATTTCCATATAATTTCTTTGTCTTTTAGAACACTGACATTTTTGAAGACTATATAGTTCCTATTTTTTGGTAATAGGATTCTTGGTTTGCTTATGTTTTCTCATGATTAGATTCACGTTACATGAGGGAAGTTATATCCTCAGAGCATCATATTAGGAAGCACATGATGTTCATCTGCCTCTTATTGGTGATGTTAACTTTATCACTGCCAAGGAATCCAATTTCTCTACTGTATAATTGTTATTTCTTCCCTTTTAACTAATAAGCATACTTTAGGGAGACACATTAAGGCCATTCAAAGAATCTGTTCCTTGTCACAAATTTTCCTTGGGGTCTATCCATTGATTTTTGCCTAAAGCAGGCTTTCCTATGAAAACTGCAAAATGATAACATTAACTTAGCATTGTGTCTGTATTTGCCAGTTGGTGCTGAGCATTCTAGTATATGAAGGAGTCCTTCTTCCTCCTTTTTAATTTATATATTTAGGCATTATCATTATGGACTTGAAGATTCCAATTCTCTCATTGGCTTAAAATATATTACAGTATTTAATTATTTTGATACTCAAATTATCCCAGATTTGGCCAGGGGATATCTGAAAACTGTATTTTAAATTCTTCCTATCCTGTACTGTTTTCTCTGTACATCCACAAGCTTGCTATGCGGCAAGCAAGAAGGGGAACTCTGTTGGATTTCTTCTCTACTTATAGGTAGTTATTATTAAGACATCTTTTTAGTAAAATCGAAGGCAAAGCCCATGTGTGGTTTGTGTTCTCCTTGATTTTAAGATTCATTATGGAAGGGTGTAAGGCAGTTTCCAAATCAAGTTGCTGCCATTTTCTACAAATTTGTATGTCCAACATTTGAAATATTTCCAGTAGTTTTATTTTTCAAGTTTAATCCATTTATTTTCTTACTATGCTATATTTCAGATAACATTGTTAACTAAAAACAGTATCAGATGCCTTCATCTCATTTCTTTCACAACCTCTAAAAAGAAGATGTAGGCCAGACATGGTGGTTCACACCTATACTCGCACCACTTTGGAAGGCTGAGGTGGGAAGATTGCTCGAGACCAGGAGTTCAAGGCTGCAGTGTGCCAAGAACACGCCACCACACTCCAGCCTGGGTGACAGAACAAGACTCTTTCTCTTAAAGAAAGAAAAGGATAAGAAAGATATAAATATTTCTTCATTAATTATAAAGTATCTTGTAGGCTTTTGGTATATAATTGTAATGAAGTCAAGGAGATATACTATCCAATGAAGCCGTTATTTGAACTCTGGAGTTTAATTTTGATGGGGGTTTTTGTTGTTGTATATTTGTTTTTAATTTTCTGATTTAATCTCTTTTCTAAACATAGGTCTATTCAGATAATCTGTTTCATGTGTCAATTTTAGTAAACTTTTTTCTAAGATTTTGTCTTTTAATAAAAATGTTCAAATATATAGTCAAAACACAAAGTATTTTTCAAAGTCATTTCTGATTATCTTTGTAATATCATTAGGATCCATAGTGATATATCCCTTCTAATGTCTGTAGTTAATAATTTTTCCTTTTTTCTTCTATTGACACATCATAGTTTTGGGATACATGTAAGTGTCACATGCATAGAAAATGTAATGGTCAAGTCAGAGTATTTCAGATATACAACACTGAGTATTTATTCCTATGTTTTGGTATCATTTCAAGTTATCTCTTCTAGTTACTTTGAAATGTACAAAATATTGTTGCTAAGTATATTCACTCTAAACACATGAAACTATTTATTCTGTATCATTGTATGTTTGTCCACATTAATCTACCTCTCTTTATGCCCCTACGCACCCACCCTTCCCAGTTCCTGGTATGTATCATTCAATTCTTTATGTCCATGGGATCAAGGTTTTTAGCTAACACATATGGATAAGAACATGCAGTATCTGTATTTCTGTGCCTCACTTACTTCACTTAATCTAATGACCTCCAGTTCTATCAGTGTTGCTGCAAATAATGTTGTTTCATTCTTTCATAGGGGCAGATAGTATTTTGTTGTGTATACCACATTTTCTTTATCCTCCATTCATTGGTTAATAGACAGGTCAATTTCATATATTTGCTATTATGAATAGTGTTATGATAAACTCGTGTGTGCAGATATCCCTTTTTGATATGCTGATTTCTTTTTCATTGGATAAATACCCAGTAGTGGGAATGCAGGATCACATGGTAGTTATATTTTTAGATTTTTGAGAAACCACCATGCTATATTCCATAGTGGTTATACTAATTTACATTTCTGCTTACATATATGAGTTCCCTTTTCTCTACATCCTTATCAGCATCTGTTACTTTTTGTCTTTTTAATAGCCATTCTAACTGGAGTACATTATCTCATTGTGGTTTTAATTTGCATTTCCCTGGTGACTAGTAATGTTTATTTTTTTCACATATCTGGTTGGCCATTTATATATCATCTTCTGAGAAATGTCTATTCATGTGCTTTGCCCATTTTTAATGGAATTATTTACTTTTTTATTGTTGAGTTCTTTGTATATTTATGATATTAGTCCTTTTGCAGATGAATAGTTTGCAAATATTTTCTCTCATTCCAGAGGTGTTCTCGTTATTCTGATTATTTATTTTGCTGTAAAGAAGTCTTTCAGTTTAATATAGTTTCATTTGTCTGCTTTTGCTTTTAATTCTTAGCCATAACATTTTTGCCTAGTGTCCTAAAGAATTTTCCCTGTTTTCTTCCAGTAGTTTTATCATTTGTGTCATTAATCTATGTTGAGTTGATTTTTTTATATGGTGAGATATAGAGATAGAGTCCTGTTTTATTCTTCTACATTGGTTATTTGGTTTTTCCCAGCAGCATTTATGGAAACAGGTGTCCTTTCTCCAATATACATACGTGGCAGCTTTGATGAAAATCAGTTGGCTGTGAACATATGGGTTTATCTTTCAGTTATCTATTCTGTTCCATAAGTCTGTGTTATTTTTATACCAATACCATGCTGTTTTGGTTACTATAGATTTGTGGTAAACTTTGAAGTCAGGGAGTACGATGTCCCCAGCTTTGTTTTTTCACTCAGGGTTGCTTTAGCTATTCTTGCTCTTTTTTGGTCACATGCAAATTTTGAATTGTTTCTTCTATTTCTGTAAAAATGATGCTGGTATTTTGATAGGGATTACCTTGAATCTGTGGATTGCTTTGAGCAATATAGTAATTTTAACAATATTAACTATTTCAGTCCACGAACATGGGATGTTTTTCCATTGTATTATCTTCAGTTCTTTCATCAGGAGTTTCCCCCCCCCCCCCCCAGAAGTCTTTCACCTCCCTGGTTAAATTTCTTTCTATGTATTTTCTTTTGTAGCTAGGGTAAATGGAATTACCTTCTTAATTTTTTAAATATAGTTTGTTGTTCATGTATAGAATCACAACTGATTGTTGCATGTTGATTTTTGTATCCTGCAACTTTACTGAATATTTATCAGATCTAAGAGGGATTTTTGATAGATTTTTACATTTCTCTCTATATAATACCATTTTCCCTCCAAACAGGAATCATTTGACTTCCTCCCTTCTGATGTGAGGCTGTTTCTCTCCCTTGCCTGTTTACTCTGGGCCAGTACTTCCAGAAATATGTTTAATAAAAGTGGTGACAGTGAGCATCCTTTTCTTGTTCCAGTTCTTAGGGGAGAAGCTTTCAGTTTTTCCTCAGTAAGTATGATGTTAGCTGTGGGTTTGTCATATTTGGCCTTTATTGTGTTGAGGTACTTTCCTTCTATACCTAATTTATTGAGAGTTGTATTATAAAATGATGGTGAATTTTATTACTTTTCTGCATTCATGTAGATAATTCTGTGGTTATACTGGCCTCATAGAATTAGTTAGAGTTCCTTCTACTTCATTTTTTGGGAATAGCTTGAGATGAATTTGTATGTATTCTTTTTTAAAGGTATAGTAGAATTCATTGGTGAAGTTATCCAGTCCTGGACATTTATTTGTTGGTAGAGTTTTTATTACTGACTTGGTCTTGTTATAGGTCTGTCTGTGTTTTCTGTTTCTTATTGGTTCAATCTTGGTAAATTATATATATCCAAGAATTCATCCACTTTCTCTGTTTTCCAACTCATTGGCATATATTGTTCATTGTGGTTTCTAATGATTCTTTGTGTTTCTTTCATATTTATTGTGGCATTTCCTGTTGTGTTTCTATTTATGTTTTCTCACTTTTATTCTTATTAGTCTAGGTAGTAGTTTATTGGTTTGGTTTATCTTTTCAAAAAAACCTTTTTTTCCTTGATTTTTGTATTTTTTTTTCTCAGTTTTGTTTCTGTCCCGATCTTTATTATTTATTTCATTTTACTAATCTTGGGTTTGGTTTGTTCTTGCTTTCCTACTTCCTTGAGATGCAGCATTGACTTTTTTATATGAAGTCTTTCTAGTTTTTTGAGGTAGGCATCTATTGCTATAAAATTGACTCTTAAATACTGCCTTTGCTCTAACCCATAGTTTTTGGCATGTTGTATTACATTTATTTCAAGGAATTATTAAGTTCCATTCTTAGTTTTTACCTTCAACCATTGGTCACTTAGGAGCATGTTGTTTAATTTCCATGAATAATATTTGTATAGTTTTGAATGTTTCTCTTGGTATTAATTTTTAGTTTTATTCCATTGTGGTCAGATGAAATACTTGATTTTTTAAAAATTTTTGAGACTTGTTTTATATCTGAGCATATGGTCAATCCTGGAGAATGTTTCATGTGCTGATGAAAAATAAATGTGTATTCTTCAGCTGGTGGGGAAAATGCTCTGTAAATGTTGTGTTAGTTCTGTTCTCTGGTGCAGTTTAAGGCTGGTTGTTGTTGCTGTTGTTGTTAATTTACTGTCTAGATGATTTGTCCGATGGTGAAAGTGTGAGCTCAAAAAATAAATAATTGGCCGGGTGCGGGGCTCAAGCCTGTAATCCCAACACTTTAGGAGGCCGAGGCGGGCAGATCACAAGGTCAGGAGTTTGAGACCAGCCTGACCAACATAGTAAAACTCCGTCTCTACTAAAAATACAAAAAATTAGCTGTGTGTGGCGTGCCCCTGTAATCCCAGCTATTTGGGATGCTGAGGCAGAAGAATCGCTTGAAACTGAAAGGTGGAGGTTACAGTGAGCCAAAATCGTGCCACTGCACTCTAGCCCAGTTGACAGTGCTAGACTCTATCTCAAAAGTAACTAATTAATTAATTAATTAATTAAAAAGTCCAGACATGGTGGCAAATGCCTATATTCCTAGCACATTGGGAGGGTGAGGTGGGAGAATTACTGGAGCTCAGGAGTTCAAGACCAGCCTGGGAAACATGATGAAACCCTATCGCTACAAAAAATATAAAAATTAGCCAGACATGGTGGTATGTGCCTGCAGTCCCAGCTACTTGGGATGCTGAGGTGGGAGAATTGCCTGAGCCTGGGAGGTTGAGGCTACAGTGAGCCAAAATCCAGAATTGTACCACTGCATTACAGCTTGGGTGATAGAGTAAGACTCTGTCTCAAAAAAAAAAAAAAAAAAGGAAAAAATATTTGAAGTACCCAAGTATTATCATATTGAGGTATATTTATATTTCTCCCTTTAGGTCTAATAATATTTGCTTTATATACCTGGGTGCTCCAGTGTTGAATGAATGTAATCATTATATTCTCTTGTGAGTTGATCCATTTACTATTATATCATTATATAATGTCCTTCTCTGGCTCTTTGTAACAGTTCTTGACTTTAAGTCTGTATTGTCTGATATAAGTATAGCTACTCCTGGTGGCTTTTGTTTTCTATCCACATAGAATGTATTTTCCATCCCTTCACTTTCAATCTGTGTGTCTTCACAAGTAAGCTGAGTTTTTTATAGGTAGCATATAGTTGTGTTTTTTCATCTATTCAGCCAATTTATATCTTTTAAATGAAGAGTGTAATCTGCTTACATTCAAAGTTATTATTGATAGGTGAGGACTTACTCCTGGCATTTTAATGACTGTTTTGTGGTTGTTTAGGTATATCATTTTTTCCTTAAGTCCTATCTTATTGTTTATTTTTGCAATTGAGTAGTTTTCTGTAGTAATAAGGATTCTTTCTCTTTCTTCTTTTTGTGTATCAGTTCTACCAGCAAGTTTTATAGTTTTACATGTTTTTATGATGGCAGTTACCATCTTGTCACTTCCAGATGAAAGAATATTTTGAGCATTTCTTATAAGGCTCATTTAGTCATGATGAATTTCATTTGTTTTTGCTCGTCTGTGAAAAAATTTATTTTCCTTTCATTTCTGAAGGATAACTTTGCTTGGTATAATATTCTTGTCTGGCCATTTTTGGTTTTGTTTATTTTTCAGCACTTTAAATATATCATCCCATTCTCTCCTGACCTGTAAGCTTTCTGCTGAGAAATCTGCTGTTACTCTAATTGGGATTCCTTGATATTTGATGTGACACCTCTCTATGGCTGTTTTCAGAATTCTTTCCTTGTCTTTTGACAATCTGACAATAATGTCATTTGGAGAGGACCTCTCTGGGTTGAATTTATTTGGAGAGTCTTTGAGATTCCTATGTCTGGATGTTCATATTTTATTAAATATGATTTCTATACCTTTCCCTCATCTTCTTCTGGAACACCCATAGTGTGAATTTCTGTAAGCTTTATGGTATTTCCTATATCCTGTATGCATTTTTGCTCTTTTCTTGTCTACTTGTGTTTTTTTCAAAGACTTGTCTTCAAGTTTAGAAATTATTTCTTCGACTTGATCTACTCTGTTGTTGAAGGTCTCACTTGTATTTTTTATTTCCTTCACTGAATTATTCAACTCCAGAATGTCTGCTTTGTTCTTTTATATCTATTTCTTTTGTTGAATTTCTCATTCAAATCATAGACTATTTTCCTTATTTCATTGAATTTTCTATCTCTATTCTCTGCTATCTCGCTGTTTTCTTAGGACTATTTTTAATTATATTTCTGGCACTTAGTATATCTCCTTTCCACTGAAATCTATTACTGGAGAATTGTGTTCCTCTGGAGGTGTTATGGTTCTTTAGTTTTTCACGTTTAATTTGTTCCTACATTGACTTCTACACATTGAGTAGGACATCTGCCTCTTCCAATTTTATGAAGTAGATTTTGTAGGGAAGGACTTCATATAGATGGATCTTGGGGTGTTGATTTGGTGGAGTGTGTTTGCTTTGGTTCTAAGTGGATGTAATAGTGTATCTACATATAGTATCTTCAGCTGTAATTTGTACTAGTGACATTTGTGAGTGTCTCAGTGCCCTAGGCTGAGAGATTTTGTGGTGGTGATAGTGTAGCTTTCCTGGAAGAATTGTTTTCTGTGTTTTTCAGGTCAGGGGCACTTGTGTGCACAATGTGGGTCAGCCAACTTGGAGGTCTGGCTTGCTGGGATTAGGATCATAAGACTGTTCTCTGATGAGGGGCATGGGTATGTGGTTGTTCAGCAGGCCTAGGGGTCCACTTGCCAGGGGTGATTCACAGGGATGATTTTCAGGACTAGGACATGGGTGTACAGCTGTTTGGCTGGCCTGGGGTCATATCTGTTGGAGTCAGCCCATGGGGTTGTTTCTCAGAACTGAGATGAAGGTGCATTTCTGTTTGGTTGGGGGCATGTCTGACAGCAACAGCCCACAAAGCTGTTTCTCAAGACCTAATTGCAGGCCCAGGGCCTTTGGGCAGGCCAGGGGTATGTGCCTGGTGGTACAGCTGGGTGACACAAAGCTGTTTCTCAAGGGCTGGGGGCATAGTGGCTGTGCCAGTCTGGGGCATATCAAGTGCTTAGTGACTCAAGAAACATTCCTGCTTTGGGGCGAGTACACAGTGGTTCAACTGGTTGAAGGCAGGTTCACCTGCCAAACTGTTTCTCTGGCTGGAAGTGTAGGTGACATAGATTAGCTTCCCTCTTGTGCGAAATCACAGTCACAGCTGATTGTGGGTACAGGTTTCACATAGCTGGGGTTGTGGCTTTCATCCACCTGTGTAGGATTGGTAGAATGAAGATGGAGGTCCCTTTCCCCACAGTGTTGGAGAGGTGCAGTGACTACTTGCCCCCAGAGGAGAGTGTGCTCTAGAAGTGGATCTCATCTCAAGGTCACACCATATTGTAGCAGCGTGGCTCATAGGGGATGGGTAGGGAGTGGGAGTGCACACCTTGTGCTACCAACCCAGAGCAATGCAGCTTTGTGAATTCCTGGCATCTCCCCTAAACTGGGTCCAGAGCCCATGAGGACTGTGGGATTCTTGTGCACTATAAGAACTGTAAGTGTTTGCAGTGACAGTGAGGGCTGGTGGGGGTCTTCTGATTAACTATTCTCTGCAACAGGAAGTCTCTCTTGACTCTGGGTAGATTTGATCTGGATGGAAGAGGTAGGGTTGTAGGGTCTAGGTGCCTCCACATTGTCTTCCTGGCTTCTGATCACCACAGGTGTATCTCCACTTACCCACTGTACTTCAGCACCCTCCCTTCAGCACTCCAGTCAAATCTTAACTACTTATTCATTGTCTTGGTCCTTTCTTGTGTGAAGAAAATGAGTGCTGGGGATCTCTACTCAGTCATATTTCTGATGTCCTATATCCTCTATTTTTGAAGGATGCTTTTGTGGGGTACACAATTCTAGTTCGGCAGTTATTTACTTTTACTTCTTTTAATGTAATCTTTGAACATCTTTGCTTTTTGGTTTCTGGAATCTCTTTTCAGAATTCATTTATCTTTTTTCATGTATTTTTTTATATTGTTTCTCTATTGAAGACGATATATTGGCACTAGTACTTTTAAGATTTTTCTTTCTTTCTTTTTCTTTTTTTTTTTTTTTTTTGTTTCCAGAATCTTTACTATGAGGTCTCAAAGTATAATTTTCTATATATTTATCAGCTTAATGGTTGTAGTGATTGCTGCAATCATTCTTCATTCTTTTTTACACTTTCTGTAAACCCTAATAACATATAATTTTTTGGCTAAATCCCTTATGTCTTTTATATTTTTCTTTGTTAAAAAGCTTTTTGCTTTAGTCTTTATTTTCTATTCATTGATCTTCTAATTTACATATTCTCTCTTCAGCTTTATCAAATCTAATTTCAGTTATTGTATTTTTAATTCCATGATTTCCATTTGAACCTTTTAAATAGATTCCAGGTTTTCCTGAAATTCCTCCTCATATCTTCTATCTGGCATCACAGTTATTTTCAGATACCTGATAGCTCCAATATCTGAGTCTCCTGTGAGTCTTTTTTTTATATATAGCTGTTTGCTTTATTATCCTATTGACTGTTCAACACTTAGTCTTGATTACTAATAAGTTAAATAATATACATTTTTAAAACTTTTTATTTAATTTCAGATATTTTGTATGAAGAATTATAGAGATAATTTAATGGTCTGATAACATTATCTTCTTTGAGATAAGATTGAATTTTGTTTCTGTCAGTTGGAAGAATTGATCTAGTTTGCTAAAGCTGGAAGCAGAACTGGATATCACTTATGTATGTGACACTTATCAGATTATCATTTTGGAAAAGATAAGGCTGACTAAATTTGGGGTATAAGCTGAGACCCAAGATCAGCTAGAAGCATTCACAGATAGTCATGTTGCATTTTAATTCACAAGCAATGTTTTTCATTAAAACAAGGATTTTAAAGCCTTTATAAGGTGAATTTTTTTATGTGATTCAGCATCCTCTTATTTTAATAAACTTTGAGACTTTATATTTTCTTATGTGAGAGACACACTAGTTATTTCTCTACCTCTTGTTGGTACCATTAGAGATTTTAAAATCCTTTTGAATTTAAGAGGAGAACCTGATTTAAAGCAACAAAACCCACTCAGGCCTGTGAAAATATTGAAGAACCACATGACTTTATTTTTTCAAATCAAGTGTTCCAGGAAAGATCCATTTTTAAAAGATGATTTGCTGACACTTCAGATCTTGAATCCAAGGTGCTGATTCATGCAGTTTGAAGTTCAGGGAATTGCTTAAAGTTATAGCTTCCTAGGAAATAATCATGTTGATGTCAGGGGAAGTTTGTAGAGCTGTGAAGAATTGTAATTACATAGTCTACTGCTAGGTACCACAGTCTGATAGAGAAGGGACATATTTAGCAATGGTGCTGACAGCTGAGCTGTTATCGATCTTTTGTTTTTAAAGCTAGCAATGATGTATCTTGTGCTATAACTTCAATCTAAACCCACGTAAATATGAAATTGCTGAGGTGAGAAGAGGACACAGAGCCAAGAGGTTAGAATAAAATGTGACCACCCCTTTAAAACTACAAGACAAAAGTTTATCACTGATAGCTAGAATCAGTTATTGAGCTAATCTTGTCATATTAGATATTTGTAGTAAACTTTACAGGTTCCTAGAATGGTTTTTAAAAAAAAGCCAATACATAATATTGTTATATTATTAAGTTATATATTAATCAAAAATATAGTCTTTGGGAAATTTCTGAATAATTCCCGGGATATAATACCTACCTAAATGCTTTAAAAATATCAAATATATCATATTTTTTCTGTTCTAAGGTACATATTTTTCCATATTTTTGTCATCTGTTAAATTAGTACATGGATTTATATCTGCTGTGATCCGAATTCATATATTGAAAACTTGTCACCAATATGATATTAGAAGGTGAGGTATTTGTGAGATTTGACCCTGAGGGCAGAGACCTCATGAATGGGAATAGAGCCCTTATAGAAGAGACCCCTGAGAGCTGCCTTTCCCCTTCCACTATGTGAGGACACAGTGAGAAGATGACAAACAACAAGGAAGACACTTGATCTGTTGGCATCTTGCTCTTAAACTTCCTGGCCTCCAGGACTGTGAGAAATAAATTTGTTGTATGTGAGCCACCCAGTCTATGGTATATTTTTTATAGCAGCCTGGGTGAACTAAGACAGTGTCGCTTCTGTAATTCTTTAGAAACAAAAGCTGTGAAGTAAATTCTGCCCCACAGATGGAATAAATCGATATAATATAAGAATAAGAGGGAAGCTTTTGGTTCTTCCCTTTAAAAATCATTTAATTTTGTTCATAAGCCTTTGGGTTATCTTTTTAGGACTTTTAAGTCCAATACATTTTTATTTTATTAAAAAGTTTGTACACAAAAATGCACAAAGGAAGGCATGTATCACTTACCCACAAGCGGTTAAACTGCTATTTTCCAAGTTTTCTTTACAACTGTTTTATGAAGTAAAACTTTACAAATACAGCTATTCTTTCCATTATGTCTGCCTTTTTTGCTTCCCTAGATAGAACCTATTAAGGTTGGTGACCATAAGTTATAAATAAAATCAAGTGAATTTTATATATTGTATATATTACATAAACAGTATATTATTGTACTTTTACTACAGGCAGGTAGCTGTGCACAAGATACGGTATTATGTTGCATAGCTTAAAATTATGTAAATGGCATGATGCTGTATGCAACTTGTTCGTTCTTCCATTTTATTTTTGAGATTGATTTATGTAGATGCATGTATCTCATTAATTTGTTGCCACATAAGATTGAATTTATGAATAAGCCTGTTTATTTTTATCTTCTCCTAATCATGGGCAATTAGATCATTTACACTTTTTGATGTTTCAAACATTGTAATGAATATACTTTCACAAATCTCCTTATGAACATTTGCAAGAGCTTCTCTAGGCTATTTACCTAGAGAAATAATTCAATTAGAAATTGCTAACATGCTCTCTAACGTGGTTGTGTAAATTCTTACTCCTATCACTGTACGATTTCTCATTTCCTTACATATTCACTAAAGCATGGCTTACCAGTGTAAGAAGCTTTCAAGACTCCCAACCCACATTCCCCATGACCAACAATCAGAATGCCATTTTTAAACATAAAAATTGAAGAAACAAAGCCATATTCTTCAATTTTTATGTATTAACAGAAGACCACTTCTTTTCCCAAGCATGCTTTCCTGGTTGGAAATGCATCATCACATCTCTCATTGTTGTACAAATAGTTAGGCATTGCTGGCCTTCGTTCTGCCTGATAACACAATTTATCTCTGTAGTCATAGCAAATATTTTATCTGGAAATATATTTAGCCAGCGATTCCCCAAACGTATAGTTTATAACAACAGTCTGAAGATTTCCTCTGAAAAATAAATTCCACCTGGGAAATGATACTTGCAATATCCTTCTTCTTAAATTTACCAAAGCCTCTGATAAGTCCCACAGTGTGAAAACCTGTCTTATTTAACCCAACATTTCTCAAATTAAAAAAAAAACAACTCTAACCCCTGCTAATAGGAACACACTAAAAGACACTAATCTAACCTCCTCTGGCTGGCATTAGCACAGCATTGAATATTAGAAACCTGGACTTAAATCCAGACTTTACCATGTTTTTTCAGTTTTTTTAACTTTAAAAAAATTGACAAATAATAATTGTACTTATTCCTGGGATACATAATGATGTTTCAATGTAATTAGCCTATCCATCATCTGATTTATTGTTCCTTTGTGTTGGGAACACTCATTGTCCTCCTAGCTATTTGAAACATATATGTTGTTGTTAACTATAGTCACCCTACAGTGGTATATAACACTGGAGCTTATTCTTCCAATGTAGCAGCAATATTGTATCCTTTAACAAATCTCTCCCTATTCTCCCCTTCTCCCTGCCCTCAGACTTGACCATGTTTTGGTTTTTTAATCTTAGGCAAGTTATTGACTATTCATGAAACTCAGTTTTCTGATCCATAAAGTGAACATCAAGTTGTCTTTACCAGTTAGGGGAACTAAGGTTCCACACAAAGCACCTAGAATACCCTGGCACATAACAGACACTCAATACGTGCAGAATTATCTCTATTTTCAGCTTTCTGAGATAGCCTTGTGCATTTTGCTCTCCATTGTGCAAAGTGGTCATTTCATTCTCTAAAACCACTCTTCTCATGCATGCACAGGCTGTCTGCTCTAAGTTGGCCAGGATTTAGAAAATCATAATGGGTTCATGATTATATAGACTTTGGTCAAAAAAGCCTTAATTTTTTTCATCCTGTACTAGCAGGACAGACCTCAGGCTTTCTTGATTACAATTTAGCTTCTGAAGATTTTTTTTTTTCTTTTTTATAGGTTGCTTGATCTGCAGCAATAAGGACTGCATTCAGTATTTAATCATTATATGATATTTTTCCAAGTCCCATGAGATAATAAAACTAAAAGATTCCTGCTTTAATACTTTCATTCCCATAACTTTCAAGAAGAAACTGAAGTTCAAACAAGTTAAATTAGAACATTTGTATAAGGAAATGGTATGTCATAACAGTTCCATGCCCAGTAGCTGATTGCATGGGCCTTTGACTCAATCTTGATTTAAATATCAGCCCTTCACATGTGTGACCCCAGATGGGTTACTTAAACTCTCATAGCCTTGATTTCCTTATATGTCAAATGGGGAAATCAATGTATGGACTCTAGTTTGTGCTGCAAGGAATGGATAAGGTAATGCAGCACCAGGCACGTCAAGGATGCTTAACAGATATGTGTTAACCCTATTGGAGGTGCTTAACTTGGGGTGGCCTCCCTGTGCTCCAGAAGTCTGTTGAATTCCTATTGCTTTCAGATCCTTGGGTTCAAGTTCAGTATCTACAATGCTAGTTGAACGAACAAATCTAGCGAGGGTCTTGGAACAGAACTGATGATGTTGCATTTACGTTAGAAGTGTGTTGTGGTAATTATCATAAAGCTGATCCTAATATCAATAAGGCTTATTCTCAAAATAGGAGGAGGAATGCATTTAATAAGATTGATCATCAGAGCACTGTATTACCATGTGTAAAACAGCTACAATTTATTGAGCATCTGCTATAGCCGGGCACTATGCTAGAAACTTTATTAGATTAGTAGTATTGTTCCCCATGGTTTTGTAGAAATTAGGGGGAAAAAATCTCAGCAGAAGACACTGTAATAGAGTAGGAGGGAGGGGTTAGTAATTCCAACACTACTGTCTCTTAGTATTTATTGAGTGTTCATTATTTGACCCTTATTATCATTAATAGCTAACATACTTTATTAAATCTATTAATAATATACAACACAACCTAAGTTATTACTGATGGGAAAACTGACGACTGGACATGTTGAGCAGTTATCCAATGTCATGCTGATAGTAAATGTTGTAGCCAGCATTTGAACCCAGTTCTCTCTGACATGACAGAGGCAGCAGCCTCCTGAGAGTCCTTAAAATATGACATCCACAGCCTTGATGCTTTTTTTCTTAGTCCTGTATTGAGCACTTGGTTCTACGAACTTGGGAAGTGGATTCTATTTACCCCATCAATTCAGAGACATACATTTTTCCCACATTTAACCTCTCCCAAATCAGTATGTGATTCAGTGCCTCCTGTCACCCCCACCCACACACACACCTGGTACAAAAAATAGCAGTGCCTCTAGCATATTAGATTCAAAGAAATTTAGTAAATCATTAATCCTTACGTCAGTCCTTTGAGAATTACATATGATCCCCAATCTGAAATATGGAAACTGAGGCATAGAGATGACATTGAACTTCCCAAGGGCAAACAGTCAATGAGTAGTAAGGTCATGATTTCAACTTAGGCAGTTGAATTAGAAAGCCCCGGCTCTCACCAATACAACTGTAATACCTACAACATAGTGTCAATAATGTACAAATTAAAATTTATCAATGATAAGAACCAAATCTTTAAAGCTCAGCAGTTACATACTAACTTGGTTTGAGCTCTGATTAACATCCCCCTTCCATTCTTACCAAATACTTCCACTATGTCATCTTAAGACTGTGGAAGATTAACAAGTGCATGAAACACATTGAGTCTCAGAAGGTACAACTGGGAATTGAGTTCTTCTCTATCCATAATGTGATGGCAAATTTTCTGTCTTCACCAGCGATTAATTTATAATAATGGGGTCCGCTGTCATTTCCTTCTTCAGATATTTCAGTTTGAGAAACCAATGGAGTGAATATTGCTTGCAAAAGAGATTCAGAACAGCCTTCCATGGTTGGAACACAAATCTTAAAGACACACTGGAGAATTTCCAAGGGTGATAAATGTCAAAACTCAGCATCTGTTAATGAGGACAAAAGGAAAGGTTACAATTTATTGCAAAGTCTTTGATGCTTCCTTTTTGTTAGGAATTTCTTGGCTTTAAACAACTAATCAAGACAACGAGGCAGAGGGAGCGTATGGCAGAATAGAATGTAATCATGTCAGCAGCAAGTACTGTTGAAATGACCACTTGTAGGAGCCATCTTGCATGTAAGACTGCTCATTAACTCATATGATTTATTGAGATAATACTCTGGACCATAGCCATTTATGAGGTCTTTAAAGAGAAAAAAATTTTTTTCTCTTATTTTGGGTAGCCTATTGTTTCCATTTTCTTAGCTATTTACAGACAAAAGTTAAAATACCAGTTGTATATTATTACAGCAAGAGAATGTTTATGATGTTTGTTTTTTCAATTGTTTTGTTACTTTGTACCTCATGGTAGATTTTATTAATACTGCATAGAGTTCCTTGAGATATTATGTTAGCTACAGACATAGTATATATTTGTTAGCTTTTAAAACTGTAATAAACCACCCTAAAACTTAATGACTTTGAAACAATACCTATTTATTTAGTTCAGTACCTATTTATTTATTGTCAGTCTGCAGACTGACAATTTGGGCTAGCCTTTGCTGGATAGTTATTCTGGTTTCAGTTGAGTTCACTTACGTACCTGTGGTCTGTTGTTGGGTTTGACCACGGATTGGCTTATCTTAGATGACCTCAACTATAATAGCTCACCTCTGTTCCATGGAGTCTCTCAGGTTCTAGCAGGTTAGCCCGCAGTCTTCACATTTCAACTGAGCCAATTTCTAAGATATTGAGTGTAAGCTTGTAAGCTTTTTTAGGCTCGTGCTCAGAACTAGAAAAAAAAATGTCATTTCTGTCACATTGCTTTGGCTAGAACAAGTCACAGTGCCAGCCCATATTCAAAAGGAAGGTAAATAGACTCCATTTTAATTGGTAGAGCTTCAAACACACATTTGCACAAAATGGATACAGGGAGATAGAGACGAATGGCCATTTTTGCATTGTACCACACTTAACCTTTCATTTGTCCTGTTCTTTCTTGGTACCATTCGTGCGTTTATTCTACACAACCACCTACTATGAGATTTGTGTCTATTGGGCAGGGGGAGTGGTGGGAAGAAAGGGTTGAAAAACATAAAGACAAGTTTCTCAAATGGACAACCCTTTCTACAATGCCTTGGTACCTGATGGTGTCAATGATTACATGATCACTACAAGTAATTCTATCTTAAATTCAATCTTTTCCTTCAATCTACCAGGGTAGCTAACAGAGTGTAGAAGAGCACTGTTTCAAAACATAATTGGCACTCTATGGAAGATGAGTTCTTAACATGGCAAAGGAATTGGGGCCCATGAGATGTGAAGGGCGGTTGAAGGAACCTAGGAGCTAGTAGTTCAGGGAAAAGAGGTCTCAGGGTAAACACAGATATCCCAAGACATAAATTAGGCAAGGTGTAAATTGGTTTTATTTGGTCCCAAAATACTGAGCTAGTACCAATACGCAGAAATAACAAGAGTCAGGTTTTGGCTTATTATGCTGAGTGTTTACTTTAAACAATTAGTATTTTTCAGAACTGAAAAGGATGGTATCAGCATTAGTTAAAATCATGATAAGCTTGGAGTCAGATTGATCTTGGCTCAAGTCTTTGTGCTCCTTAGGTGTGATATTGGTCATGCTGATTAACATCCATTATCTTTAAAATGGGCCTAATAAGTGTTTGTACCTTCTAGTATTATTATGAGGACTCAATGATTATGTATATGGCGATCCTCACTGTAGTCATTGGCAACATAAGTGCTCAATAATGCTTAATACTTAACAAAAATATCTACATACCTAAAATTGACTAAAGCTTCTGCAAACAATGCAGAGTAAGTGAAGTACCAGGCAGTCAACAATACTAGCACTTTCGTGTTTCCTGGGCAAATGACATCTGTCTATGTTATTGGAGATTTTCTCCTACACTGTTGCAATTGCCCCTGGAAACTCAATAAAAACCTGCTTTCCTTTCCTTCTATAAAAATACATTATTATTATTTTGGTCCAAGTCTAATTACTATGGACTGAACTGTATTTCCTCTTGTTGGAGTAATCGATAATTCCTAGTGTGCAAAGATACCTACTACCAACCCTGACTTTATATAAAAAATCATTATTTTAATGATCATAACATTTTCTTCCTTTTTGCCAACATCATTCTTCACCACACCATTGCTTTAGGTGACTTAGAAAAATCAATTCGAGGGAGAGAATGCAGTGTCTATAGAAGAACAGAGTAATGGTGGATAGTGCCCAGAGCAATGGCTTCTGATTACCAATCTGCTAGAGTGGGCCTTGGGATGGAAAAAGATTATTCAGCCAATAGCTGCCTTGTCAGTTTGTTTGTAAATTGGGGCTATTTGAGTCACAGGACATTGCAGAGCTTCAGCTGTGCTCTTAATGTGCTTGGGGGACTTGGATGAAAGATGCTAATAGCATTACTGGGCAGGCCAGGGCATGTGAGTGATCACCTGCTGACTTTTGTTAATGTAGGCCAGCAATCAGGAGAATTCAGTTGCAGGAAAAAATCCATTTCCTGAATCCAGCCTACTCTGCTTAAAGAAAACTCCTGTGAAAATTTTCACTTCATACCAGCCAGAAAAATACCATAGCAAGACTTTGAATAGCAGCTGCTATTCTGGGGTGTGTGTGTGTTTGCGTGTATCATATATACATATATACACATTACATATATGTGTGTATGTATATATGAAAAATAGAGTAGTCATCAATTTACAAAAGATGCTACAAAGAGAGCATAATTGTTATATTGTCCTAAAGGTTGCTTATAAGAAATAACACTCAAGTTGAATTGCTTGAATAAGAGCAGTCAAAAGCTTGGATTTTATAAATGTGAAGTCTTAGTTCTAAGGTTGCATACTAGCGAGAGCCACACTGATACTGCTGCACTGACCAAAGTGGTATCCTCTAGCCATAGATAGCCACTGTGCACCTGAATGTTGTATTTCAAACTGAGATTTACCTTTATGCATATAATGTATGCTAGATATTGTAGACTTGGCACAAAAACAAGATGGCAAAATATCTCACTAATTTTCTTATGTTAATGTTGAAGTGACACTATTTTGAACATGTTAGGTTAAATAAAATACTGATTATATTTCAATAGTTTCTTTTTTAAAAACATGTGGCTACCAGAAGATACATATTTGGTTTGCATTAGTGACTCATGTTTGATTTCTATGACACGGTGCTGGGCTAGAGCTTCATTACTCAATAAGGGGCCCTCAGATCAGTGGTCTCAGCATCCCCTGGGAGCTTATTAGAAATACAGACACTCAGGCCCTGCTTCAGAACTATGGAATCAGAATCATTTTAACAAGATCACTAGTTGATTCATAAGCACGCATGTGAGAATCACTGGGTCAGAGTGTAGTGGGGCTACTATGAATTGAGAAGAGAGGGCCTCCTGAGCATCAATTTCGGCGTCCTTGTTTCCTCTGCAATGTCATTCTTACTTCCAGTTTCTTCTAGGTATGTCCAGCCTTGTCCACAGAGATCTTCCATGAAACCCCGTTCACAATTTTATGATGGAAATCAACGGGAAAAAAATGAGGCTCAAGTAGCAGAAAATGAACTTTATGGCCAACTTTTTAAGAGTAGATCTTTCAGAAAGCAGAATTTTTCTGTTGCTGATTTTGACTTGCTTTTTCGGGATTGTCCTGTTTGATGGCTATCCAAATAAGGCAGGGCCCAGGTATCCTTGTACATCCCTTTCATCTTTTGAGTTTCAACTCATGTCTAAAAGGCCTTCCCTGACCACACCTTCTCTTTCCCGCTACCCTGTCACTTCACATCCCATTAACCTGTCTTAGCTTCAAAGCACTTCTCTCTTGCTGAAATTTTTATTATTTCTTTACATGCTTGCCTTCTTTGTCTACTAGAATAGAAGTTTCATGAAGTCAAGGGCTTTTTCTTGCTCATCCCTGCAATGACTCCTGAGGCTACCCCAACTTAGGGCATAGCTTATGGGTATAGTCCCTATAAACTACCCTCCCTTCAGATACCAGCTGCAAGTTTGGGGGTCCCTAGGCCACTTCACTTCTGACCAGCTGACCCCATATTTGGGGGGTTCCCACTATCCCCTCAGGTTCGACACTGCTCAAATGGCTTGTAGTAACCATAGCACTTTCCTGAGTTCTATGACAGTTGTGTTACAGCAAAAGGATACAAATTAGAACCAGCCAAAACAGACACATGAGTAAAGTCTGGGAGAATCCCAAATGTGAAGCTTCTGTTTCATCAGGAACATGTCATGCTCCTGTCGTACCAATGTGTGACAACACTCAACAGAATATTGCCAACTAGGGAAGTTCTCTTGAGCTTTAGTGTCCAGAGATTTTATTGAGGTTTTATTATGTGGGCATGATGAATTCAATCAATGGCCATGAGATTCAACTTAGTCTTTAGCCCCTTTCTTCCTTAGAGCCTCCAGGTTGACTGATACTACATGGCTCAAAGCCCCAGTCTGCCCATCATTCCCATCCTGAGTCATCTCCTTAGCTTAAACTATCCAGAGGCCCACTACAAGTCACCTTGTTAGCATAAAGACAGGCTTATCATGAATAACAAAGATCCTTCTATCACTTAGGAAAGTTCAAGGATTTAACCTTCTTCCCAGGAACTGGGAACAAAAGCCATAGCCAAACAAATATTTTATTACATAGAAAGCTCTCTATTCCAGATGCCTGTAACAGTGTCTGGCAGATAGTGGGCACCCGTCAAATATTTAGATAAATGAGTTCCCAGTGTCTAGCAGTGCTTTTCACTAAATGAGTGTTCAATAAAATTCTGTTGGTAGAATGAGTGTGCTCTTAACTCTTACAGTTAGACATACTGTCTTAGAGTCAGACCAAAGATTCAGTCTTCTTAGCAAGTAGTCTTCTAATGCCTTACAGAGATGCAGATTATTAAACAGAATTAACTACAAAAATAGAGGTTAAGTATATAAATCTTTTACTACTTCTTTTAATGCCAGTACCATGTTAATGGAGGAAAATCAGCTCTATAAAGTGACTGCAAACTGGTATTTGAGGCTTTTCCTTCTGTAATTAATTATTGACAGTTTACGCTCATTACACACTTTCAGGGAGAAAAACAACACCAATAATTAATGTTTCAAGAAAACTCCCACAGATGAACCTTTTTTGATGAATATTTTGTTGTCCTCAAAAACAACATTGCTGTGTCAATAAATAGTTGCTATTACTTTTCTGATTTGCAAATTATTGGTTGGAATCAGTAGAAGCATTAAGGGCGGATGGGAAAACAAGAGTTTTCAGTTTAAACAAGATTAAACCAGGCATGATATTGAATCTGTGGCCTCGTGAAGGTTCAGAACCCTCAGTAATTTCTGTGAAAGGAAAGGGAGTCTACAGAAAATAAGAGCAGATTTGGAATCAGGGCAAGGGCAGGAGGCAAGGAGAGTCACAGCTGTGTGATTTGGGGAGCAGCCTCCTACTGCATGTTAGTCTAGATCAAACCTACGATGAAGTTCAGGAAAAATAAACAGTTGAGTCCTTTTGTGTTTATAAATCTAAACCTTGTTTTAGCACCTGTTATCTAAGTGACTTGGAATCAGCTACTTAAACTCCTGACATTGGTTTCCTCATCTGAAAAATGGAGAGAATAATTCTTATCTGAAAATAGCATCTGTCTGGCAGGACTGTGGTGAGAGTTCAATAGGCCGTGCACATAATGTTCTTAAACAGCATGTGGCACAGAGCTGCAGCTCCATAAACATCAGCTCTCTCCTTTTTGATCTGCAAATTTTCTTATGTCTGGATTTGGATGGTAGAACTCGGCAGGACTTGGTGACACTTGGTGAGATGTGGATGGTGAACAATTCTCTAGAAAATTTTCTGTTTCAAACCTTTTTTTCCCTAGCAATGTTTCTTCTCTCTATCCATTCTTCATCAAGCCTAGCATAAGATATTCAGGTTTACCTGTTTCTTTACATCTTTATTTTTTTATGAAGGTTCCTGTGTCACCTAAAAATTGTATTAGATAAATGTGTATGCTTTTCTCTTACTAATCTATCTTCTCTTATAGGGGCTTCAGTCATGAAACCAGAATGGGTAGAATGAAAGCTATTTTTCCTCCTCTGTCATAGCTAATACTTGTCCACTGTGAGCTTTCCAGTGGTAGCATTAACCACCAGAAAGGACATCATAATTGTGTTCACATTGGCTTATGCCAGTTCTCAAAAGCAATGCTGAGAATGGGAAGGCTAACTGTGGAGGAGTTAACCTTGAGGAATCAGGATGCTGTGGTCAAGGTAGCGGGGGCACGAGGGAGGGGAGTGGGTGGCTGGTGGTCCCAGAATAGAGAATAGCACACCATGATGGACAAGGATGGTGGAGGCTGAAAGAAGTTTAGAATTCTGTGGAAAGTGAAGCTTTGCAAGAAGGGAGCAAGATTGGGGCCAGTAAGGGTGTGCACAGATCAGGCTGTAAGACAAATATCAAGTAAGGCTGCAGTGGGACCCAGAACTACATCAGGAGAATTTAGTCTATCTGGGGAGGAATCAGACAAGCAGGACAGTGAGCAACCCTCCAGTCCTCCTTAATAATGGCACGTGATTATTGAAGGAATTTGTAGGACATGAAGCAGGGAACATAGAGTTCGGACCTGTTACTGGAGTTCAGATTCAAGGTGAGACTCGTGTTCATGGGAAATGGTAGCGACTCAGTTATTATCTATGTGTTGCCAGATCAGAATGGATATTTATGTTGAGCCATTGAGCAAGGCCTCTTAAATCCCTCTCAGGTTATTGATCATATTGGTCAACAGGAACTAAGGGGACCAAGAGGTAAAGCCATTAGGTGGATTCTAGTGAGACCCTGTTTCCAGTTGCTTTTCATCCATGGACATCTCACGGTGTGGCTTGGTAATTTACTGGGATTTCAGTTTGTTTTCCCTCCCTGTGTCAACCTCCTTCTTAATGGACTTTTAAATAATTTTTTTGTGTTAAACATTATGTTAGTGAAATAATAACATATGTTACATGCTATTACGTTCTCTTTGAGGCTTTTGTTTTCCTAAAGTTCCAAAGGGAACATACTAGCATGTAATGTATATTATTATTTCAGTAACATAATTTTAAAAATTGTTTAAAAATTAGGTATGACCAAGGGAGATACCCGCTAAGAGGATAGATGTTCCCAGAGAGAGGAGGAAATAGGAATCTACTATGCCTATGGGCCTTGAGGACCCATGACCTGCTCCCTGACATTGCTCTGAGGAGATACACAAGTCTCCACAATGAAGAAAATTTGGAATGAGCAAAAAAGAGCTCTGGGTGACTCCAAAGGGAAACAATGCATATAAATTGTCCAGGTTAGATGATTCCAGACTTCAATTGCTTTTGAGCTATTTTCCAAGTTGTAGATAATTAATAGTAATGCAAAAACTTTTCTATATGCATGCAAATAAATTCTGTCCAGTGGGAGATCTATTGACTTCTCTTCCTATCCCTGCATCTATTTGTAAATTGACTTCAAAATTCCCTTGCTCTATATAAATGTATGCTTCTTTGACTTCTCCTTTGAACTTGTAACAGCTTCCTAATCCCCTCATTAATAATGGATTAAATAAAATCTTTACCATGCCTTCATTTTATATCAGTTTAATTGGTAAAGTCATGATTTTACCTTTTCTTAAATTTATTATTTAACGGGATGGTGGCATGATACAGCTAGTGTGTTTAGGTGGTATTCCACAAGGGAGGCTGTTCCTGTTTCAACCTTACTTCACCCACTTGAATGTCATGTTCTTTGGGAGTATGTCTAATTGTCCCCAACAATTATATGCAAGGAGTAGCTTACCTCTTTCCTTACAGCCTAACTACTAGAGATAATGGTTAATGACAACCAGTCCCAAAGAAACTATGCCACGTATACAAGTGTTGTTGGAAAACAGACTCAGGAAGGAATAGCCAGTTCCTAGAAACTCAGTGAAGTACTCACTTGGTCAAGCACCTTGCAAGATAGTTTCACATTGAAGCAGATGAACCAATGTTCTCAAAACTGAATCAATTGGCCTTTTGGTTGAATTTGATGATTCGTGTTGCTATAAAGGAATATCTGAGGCTGAGTAATTAATGAAACAGAAGTTTATTTGGCTCTTGATTCTGCTGGTGAAGAGATCAGGCATGTGGTGAAAGCCTCAGGCTACTTTGGTGGAAGATGAAGAGGAGTCAGCAAGTGCAGAGATCACAAAGTAAGAGAGAAAGCAACGGAGAGGGGATATGCTAGGCTCTTTAACAACCAGCTCTTGTGGGAACTCATAGAGTGAGAACTCACTCATTGCCACGAAGATAGCACCATGTGATTCATGAGGAATGTGTCCCCGTGACCCAAATACCTCCCATCAGGCCCCATCTTCAACACTGGGGAACAGATTTTAACATGAAGTGTGAGACAGACAAATGTCCAAATGGTAGCATGTGGCAACAAGGAAAAGGGAAAGAGGAACATATAGATTATTCTAACCTAGGATATTTCTCCAGAGTTAAACTACTGGGCTCACCAAATCCTTACACATTGCTCATTGAGGGCAGACGTTCTCCTTCAGTCTTTCTAACCTCTTTTGTTCTAGCACTACTCATTTCACTGAAAGTTCCAACTTTCGTCCCTTGTGCTACTTCTCAAACCCTTTGTTGCCAATTTAGTTAGAGATATTTGAAGCCCTTTCCATGGCTGCCCCTGGAGAGTGATGTCCTGGTGCTTCATATATTGATGGTCTGTCTGTAAGGTACACGATAAAATGAATTGGCACACCCATAGGCATATCACTTTGTATATTGTCTGTTAAGATAAATTTCAGGAGAGTTTTTGAACAGGAGAGTGGTATGATGTGTACTTTAGGGCAATGTTTGTGCTACCTCGATGCCCCCATGAATCTACTGAGGTTTTTATTAAAATACATAATTGGATTTGGCAGTCCTGAAATGGAGCCTGATATTTTGCAGTTCTAGTAAACTTTCAGGTGCTGGTGATGTTTCTGGTACATGGAGCACACTTTTGAATACCAAGAGTTTAGAATAGGGATCTTCAAACTTCTCTGGAAAGGTCCAGATAGTAAATATTTCCAGATTTCTGGATCATATTGTTTCTGTTGTTACTGCTTGCCATTATAGCATGAAAGCAGCATTAGACAATATGTAAATGAATGGACATGGCTGTGTTCCAACACAATTAAAAAAAAAAATGACATGGGCAGAAGGCTGGATTCAGCCTGCAGGCCATAGTTTGTCAATCACTTGTTTAGTTATGTAAATGAATTGGAGGGATGGAGTGGGGATTGGAGACATATAGCCTACTTAAGGGAAGGAAATGCTAATAAATACTTATAGACTAAGGCAGAAAGATGGGAAATAGAAAGTGAAATAATTGATAGGACATGAAAGGGATGGACAAAATATGCAGAGCTGACTTCAATCTTAGATTATTTTGGGATCCTCAAGTAATAAAATAAAGCATGAATTTTCCTGGGCACATTTTTTGGGGATCAGTTTTTGGTCTGTTGCTTCCAGAATTTGACAACTTCTGTTACTGACATTCTTCTGGATTTACTAAAACCCAGAGAGCTTTATGTTCCCATTAATGACACAGAATTGGAAAATGCTTAATATGAGGTTTCAGGAGAAAAAAAAATCATTTCAATTATGTTATCTTTCTACTGTAATATGAACAGATTTGTTTTCTACATTAACTGCAGTTTTTAAAATTCAACGATTTATGGTAGATGTTAAATAACAGTTATTCGTTTCAGGGACTTCTGGTAGGTGATAAGGTATATTCAAAACAAGCATGAAGTATTTATTGTGTTTCTGTAGTAGGTGCTTATGATTTAAAAGATAAACTTTGCAGACATGCCCCAAACTGGAGAAATTTAGGGTCTTTGTAGGGAGTGAGTGTAAGATAACTATCTTCAAGTTGAGTAATAGAGAAGGATTGACTTACGTTGCAATGCAGTGTTTCCCCAATTGAGTATCACTGAATACTAGTCCTGAAGTTAAAAATTTAGGAGACATTGCTACTTACTTCAGATTTCAGTTCAAAAAAATGACATACTTCTCCATGCTTGAATACTACCATCTAGCCCATGAAAATTAAAAATCCCGTAATATTTAACTTCCATTTTTTTCTTCAGATTTTCCCAAGAAGTCCTATAAAATCTTAGAGTTTGTGTATTTTAAAATAAGGATCTTCTCAAATTTCATGTATTATATCTGGTTGTTATGTCTTTTTAGTGCAGTGTTCTCAGAAGTTAATCACTGGACCAGCAGCATCAGCATCTTCTGGAAACTTATTAGAAATACAAATTCTCAAATTCTACCCTAGATCTACTGAATCAGAAACTCTGGAGACTCAGCCAAGCATCTGTGGTTTAACAAGCCCTCCAGCTGACTCGGGAAGCTAAAGTTTAAGAAACACTGCTTTAGTGCAATCTTGACTCCTAGTCTCAGCTGCTTAATAGAATTACCTAGTTATTTTAAGAAGACTCAGTATCAAGTGTACACCAGACCAGTTAGACTAGAATTTCTGAGTGTGAAACTCAGGCATGCATCAGTATTTCTTTCTTTCTTTTTCTTTTCTTTTTCTTTCTTTCTTTTTTTTTTTTTTTTTTTTTTTTTTTGAGCTCTGTTGCCACACTGGAGTGCAGTGACACAATCTTGGCTCACTGTAACCTCTGTCTCCTGGTTCAAGAGATTGTCCTGCCTCAGCCTCCTGAGTAGCTGGGATTACAGGTGCATACCAATGCATCTGGCTACTTTTTTGTGTTTTTAGTAGAGACGGAGTTTCACCATGTTGGCCAGGCTGGCCTTGAGCTCCAGACCTCAGGTGATCCACCTTCCTTGGTATTCCAAAGTGCTGGATATTTCTAAAGCACCCCAGGTGATTTCACTGCACAGCCAAGACTGAAGACCCTTGCCTAGTTTTTGTTAAACTTGAACTGTCCTCCTCCCCTTTCATTGAATCACATTGACATTTGTCTTGCTAATTATCTTGTAGAAGGATCCATAATGTGTATTTGTTTGATCATATGCCTAGTTTTTGTACCCTATTGGGAATTATGTATGTCTTCTAGTGCCTTCCCAAAATAGATTTCAGCTTGAATATGCCTTGCAAGTAAAATAGATCATCTTCCATCCATCTCTTTGTATATTTTTTTCCAACCAAGTGCAACTTCTCTCTGCCACCTATTTGTTCCATCTTGCTAGGCCAGATTATTACCACCATGGTTTTCAATTCTGTATTTCATTTCCAAGTTGATTTTTTTGTAGAACATGTCTTGCGAATTTTGCCCTTTCTGGGTTTTATCAGCTATCTCCTGATAGTGTACACTCGTCTGTCTCACTTACCTTGTCTTCTGTTTCAAGCTGTGTTTTATTAGAGGATTTGTTTTCAATATCATCTGGCCATCCTGTGTGTAGAGTGGAGTCTTTGTTCTCACAGGTTTTTGTATTTTCCTTTTTTTCTCCAGCTGGTCGGTACAGATTCGCTGAGATGCCCACTCTCAAAATTGTTTCTGCAACATCTGTCCTGACAGTTATACTGAATTTCTTTTTGTTCAGATTTGCAGGACAAAGCCGTTTAGAGTGAATATGTTTCTACATTCTCACAGGTCTCAGCAGTTGACCCACTTTTTTTCAACCAAAGTTGCAGCAACTCTGCAATATTATACGATGCAGGCCACCTGCCTATGAAAGTAAATCAAAGCATCATTCTACCAGTTTGCATCCACTATAATAAAGGTAGTTGAATGTAATGAAAAGGGAAATCAGAGCCTTTGATGCCTCATGTGCTGACAGAGGGAGTGAGCCAAACAAAGTGAGTTTTTTTTATTCTTTCATAGTAATAATCAGCATCATTAAAGGATAATTTTCACACACCAAGATGTAAAATCATGACTCTCTTACAGATATAAAATGAACACGTGTTAAAGATTTTACTTAACTCATTATTAATGAGGAAATCAGAAAGATATTATAACAGGTTCATAGGAGAAGTCTAAGAAGCACAAAATGATATCGTGTACAGGGAGGTTGAAATGAATGTGCAAATGGAGGCCAAACTGTTTCTTCCCCCACTGGGAAAAGGGTTGAAGTCAACTGAACCCTCTACCAGATGTAATTTGTTTATAAATCTATAGACAAATTTATTTTGGATTATTTTTAGTTATTTACAACTTAGAGTTGTAACAGAGCTCTATGGAAATGAAAGGCTAGAAGCAGGTAATTTAGAAAAGTATGCTCTAAACATTGCATGGTAGACCATGGCAGATAACCCAGTAATTGTTTTTGTATTTTCAAATGTCTTCCCAGTGACAGCATTTGTAAGAAACTTGATGGCTATGAAGCAGTTTGAAATAGATGCTTTTGACCACTGCTTCAACCTAATCAGATAGTTTAGTGCCATCTTCTCATAAGTTACCTCAGGGAGGTGAGTGATGAGCATGGCTAGCCTGGTGCCAGGCACAGGATAGGTGCTCAGAAATTCATAGTTGTTGTTATAAAAGAGACAGTGTTGAGTGGGGGTTAAGAGTGAGGACTTTATAATCATTTTGTAGATTGTACCTTATTCCTTTCATCTGTACAATGCTAACAGTAATAATACCAATCTCTTAGAGTTGTTAAAAGCAGTAAATCAGTTAATTTGTATGAAGTGCAGAGAATACTGTGTACACTGTGGCCCTGAAGCCATGTGAAGAGCCCGGGGAGCCTTAGCAGAGTTGGCACCAGGGCTAGAGAAGCACAGAGGGTGATTTCTGGGTTGCGTGAGTCCCCACCACACCTACCCATCAAGTTGAAAGTCAGTGGATATCATTGTGATGGAAGGGAAGCCTGCTCATATCCTGGTTCGTAGAACTCTGTTGCTTGTTTAATCAGAGTTTTGGGGCCAGGGAACAGATGTATTTTCTTTTTCCAGGAGAGAGTGCGATTGTGCATAGACAATAGCAGAATATGTTTGTAGGGTAGGAAAGGTTTGATTGATACCTTTTCTCACCTACCATAAGAGTCATGGCCAGCACTCCTATAACAGAAAGCAGGTTAGCATGAGAAAAGCGTAACAAATTTATGTAACCAAAGTTTTTACATGGCATGTCTTCAGAAATAAACCCAAAGGCTCAGGGAAAACCATCTATTTTTATGCTTAAGTTCAGTGTAGAAAGGATAGCCAGGTGGAAATGTGATTGGACAAAAATGGAATAATCCAGTGGTAATAGACTGAGAGGACCCAGCAAGCACCTCTGGTCAGATTCTTCTTGACCTCTCCGCACAGTATTCCTTATCCTCCAGCATAGAGCAGGACCCCTCTGGAATGAAGTCTTAGGGTCTACTGTCAGACAAGGTGGGTTAGAGAATTTCTTTATGGTCAGCTCCTACACAGAGAGATAGGGGTAGGTTAGAGTATAGTTTCTAGTTTCTATGACTCACCATGGGGAAGAGAAATTCCAGTATCTATGACCTACCTTAGTAGAGAAAGGAGAGCAGGAGAAGGTCACAAAGAGACTGTTCTGAGGCCCTTTCAATCTTTCAATCTTTGAGGCCCTTCCAGTCTTTCAATTCAACATATTCAGCATAAACAGGAGATCCTGGGTTTGAAGAAAAGGAAACAAAGGATGCCCAAGCATGCCGAAGTGCCATACTCTGGATTATCATTTTCGAAGCCCCAGCATCTCATGTTATCAGTGCTGAGCCTTAAACCCAGTGTGTGTTTGATTCCAAAGCCTGTGTGTGTCTCCCAATCATATCCTAGTAACTCATTTTTTTTTTCCTTCAGGCTCTCTCTTACTTTCCAGGATTCAGATTTTTAGCATTTCATCCTAATTCTTTGTTCCTTTATCTACACATCCATCCATAATTTCAACCAAAATATTTCATGCTTAGCTTGCTGTGTGCCAGGCACTGAGCCTGTAATGGTGCCTGAGAGTGGACAGAGACCCGACCCTGATGAACCTTCTAGCCGAGGGAATGAGAGACAAAGTAAGCAAACAGATGGATGAAAGGGTCACAAACTGTACTTAGTATGATGAAGGAAGGAAACAAGAGGTTGAGATAGGGAAGGAGTGATGAAGGAATACTTAAGAGTAGCCAATTAGGGTATCTTTGAGGAGGTAAAAGCTGAAATGAGACTTAAAGGATGAGAAGTGATGTCCATGGAGGCCTGGAAAATAGTTCCGTAGGCCAAGGGAATAGCAAGTGCTAAGGCCCTGAGGCAGGAACCAGCTTGGTACCTTTGAGGAGTAGGAAAGTGGCCAGTGTGACCTGGGAGTTGGAGTCAGGCAAGAGAGACAGGGTTGAAGATTTAGGTAGGGGTCAGATCTTGCAGTGCCATGGAGGAAAATTTGAATTTTAACTTATGTTAACAGATGACATCTATTGTAAGACCAACAACATGCTCATGAGAAGAATTTATTATGCCTACTGTATGCCTATCATGTAACCAGATACTTCTCACACATCATGTCATTTTCTCCCCCCACTTTGGGAGGTAGAGATTTTGAGTTGTCTTAGAGCATCTGTTTACTCTTACATTTTTAGATCATGTTCTCTCTTCTTGAGGCAAAATGCTAGATCCTAGAAAGATGATCCCTGTTCTTAGGGAGCACACAGTGTAATAAAAACGTCTAGTAACCAAGGGTCATGCTAGCAGCTCTATGGCCTGGCTTCAGCTTTTAGCCACTCTGGGCTTCTCTTTACTCCAGTGGGGAAGTCATAATTTCCCCATTGCAGGTGATGGTGAAGATGAGAAGAATCAACAGGCAACAAGTGCCTGGGCCAGGTAGAGTCTCACTCACTGGGGGTTATTAGGAAAGTCTTGATGGTGCTCTGATTGAAGCCTGCTTACAGTGAACATGGCCAATGAGAGACGGCAAGATCCTCTGGGAAAGGAGAGACAGGAAAGGCTTGGAAGAGGAGAGGGAACTGAATCTTGAAAGAACAGTGGGCATTCCCCAGGCAGACAAGGAAGAGGACGACAAAAATTATATTTCTATCAAGCCTAATGCAAGATAGTCCTTGTTATGAAAATTAAGTGTGAGGAACAAATGCACCTGTGATTTTGGTAAAAAGGTGCTACACATTGTAATTTAATGTCTAAAATTTGGACACTACTTTGTAAAAGTACTACTTACCAGTCACTGTTCTGCATATGGTTTTAATCAAGATGAGAATCATACTAAATATAAGCTGATTCAAAGGCTTTCTGTTTCCCCAAATGTAGCACTGTCTTTTCTTCCAATAAAATAAATAAAGTATATGTCAACTTGCCCTCTAGTGACAATATTTTGTATTTCACTGAGGTTCAGAAAATAAGCTGCGCGCTAGCTCCTCCAACAATGTGATTTTCTTTTTAAAAGACAGAGGCTCATCCTGTGTAGATAATGCTCTATAAAAGAAGTAGAACACTGTAACCTCTTGCAAGTATCTTTGTGGTAGCCTATTGTGGTCACTTCTAGGCTGCTTACTCATGAAACTTTGGGCAAATTATTGAGCAAGTAACTTTGAACAAGTTACTCAGGGATATGATCTCCTCACCTCTGAAACAAGTTTGCCAGAATGCTGTGTATTTACTTTGCTGTTATGCCTATTAGAAGGCAACAATGCAAGCTTTGTGAGCACGATCACAGGGATTTTGTTTTCTACTGATCCCCTAGTGCACAGAACAGTGCCGGGCTTGTAGCTGGCACATAATGCATGTGATGTAAGAAAAATGAACAATGACAAGTATGAATATTGAAAAACATGAGTTATGGAAATTGCTGGAGTGTGGTCAAGCAGTTAGTGGATGCTTTACTACATGAGGATGTCCTCTTTTCCCTGGCTTTTGTCACTTTGTTTTTTCAATTTTGTATCAGTTAGGTTTATTTCCCTCTGGGCTGTTTGTTTTGTTTTGCTGTGTTTTTTGTTGTTGTTGTTGTTGCTGTTGTTGTTGTTTTGTTAAACTATGGTGAGCCACAGTTTGAAAGAGACAACAGGGAGTCAAGGATGAGGCTGGATTTTTTTTTTTTTTAGGTTTGAAAAGCAGGTAGACAGTTTGCTAACCTTTCCTTCCAGCTGATGACATTTCAAATTTAGCCCATTCCAGTAGGCTATTTTTCTTCATGATGTGCTTTTGTGCTAAATTATACACACATGCTGGATTCTGGAAATCTACTAAATCTGTCTTATAGCTGTTCACTGGTCAGTGTCCCTTAATTCAGCAACACCCTGGGTTTTTAGGAAGGATACTCACATTTTTTCTCTTTTTAGTCACCCCGTTCATAAGTGTTTTGTTCCTTTCACCACGGGTTTATTACTCACTTCAACTTGGAAAAGCAGGACCCAGGAGGCTGTAGAGGTGAAAGAAATGCAATAGCACTTTTGCTTGCTGATGGATGAACATGTTGCTACTTAGAGTTGAAAAAGCATCATTTTCAAGTGCTTTTTAGGAGTGTTCATGCTATGGTGTAAAGGGGAGTGAAGAAAGGAAGGGAGCAGCTCTTCATGTGTTTTTTAAGGTCTTAAGTGTCCAAATCCTTCCTTACACTGTAACACTCCTGGGGAGAAGAGAATGTGTCTTTAAGTTTCTACTCAACATCTAAAAACCCTTAGAGTTCTATCAATTTGGCAATGATAGTGAAAAGATACCCTTTGAGAAGCAGTGGTAAAGAATGGATATTGATTTATCCTTTTGATCCATTACGGTCTCCAGCTCTGAAACAAGTAATGCTTCCCAGTGGGTAGAGATGAAGTCCAAACTTCTTAACCTTGAATTTAGAGGCTTTTTGTGAACAAGCACCAAATCTTTTTGACCCCCTCTTCTAAACTTCCCTCCATGATGTTCTGCTCAAATTATGCTCCCTCACTGACCTCCAGCTAGGCTCTGTGTTTTAGAATTTTAATTACATTTATTGGTCAGGGACAGATAGGTTTGTTTTGTTTTGCTTTTTTTGTTTTTTTTGTTTTTTTTTTTTCCAACTTCTTTTTGTTTAATTTTGCAGATAGTTTTAATTGTTGGAAAAGAAATCTAAAAAGTACAAAACAGAAGATGACATTCATAATTCTACTATTTGGAATTAATCTTTGTTGGTAGTTACCCAATCACTTCCTGTTTTTAAAAATAAGTCTATGTATAATTTCTATGGTTATAATTTTTTATTGCAAAAAGGATATTGAAAATAGATAATCCAAAAGAGAAGATTATCATAGATAAAGTTTTGTTTAATTACCGTTTCCAATCCCAATTCCCTCTCACATTCCCCTGAAACAGCCCCTATATTGGTTTTGTTGTATATTTTTCTAGTTCGTGTTTAGAGCAAATAATTGATGATATTATTCTATGTTTATTTTGGCTCACATAGATTGTCTCATAATGTGTGCATCCTTCCGTAATTTGCTTTTTTTATTCAAAATCTGTTTAAATGTCTAGAACAAGCTTGTCCAACCCATAACCCATGGACCACATGCAGCCCAGGATGGCTTTGAATGCAGCCCAACACAAATTTGTAAACTTTCTTAAAACATTGAGATTTTGTGTGACTTTTTTCTTTCTTTAGCTCATCAGCTATTGTTAGTGTTAGTGTATTTTCTGTATGGTCCAAGACAATTCTTTTTCTTCCAGTGTGGCCCAGGGAAGCCAAAAGATTGGATACCCCTTGTCTAGAATTATTACTGACCATCGTATGTTCTGTTTATCCATTTGCCTACTGATGGGTATTTGGGCCGTTTCCACATTTTTGCAAAGATGCAGAAAAATTTATGTGATGATTTTTATGCAGATGTGCAAATATTTCTACAGTGTGCATCAAAGTGGTATTGTGCGGTCATGGTGTCTGCACATCTCAGTGTTCATGGATGTTGCTAAGTTTTCCTGTCACTTTGCTAGCTTACATGCCCATATAGAGTGGGCAGAGGCAGAGATTTCTCAGGCTATTCCTTCTTTCTTCCCTCAAATTTCCCCAGCCTAAGATTTCCTTTATTTTTCTCTCTCATGGAAACTGTTTTTTAAGATGCAATTTAGAGAATCTTAAATTATTAGAGTATCAGTTATTTGCTCTAAACATGAACTGGAAAAATATACAACAAAACTAAGATAGGGGCTGTTTCAGGGGAATGTGAGAGGCAATCAGGATTGGAAACGGTAATTAAACAAAACTTTATCTATGATAGTCTTCTCTTTTGGATTATCTATATTCAGTATCATTTTTACAATAAAAAATTATAACCATAGAAATTATACATAGACTTATGTATTTTAAAAAACAGGAAGTGATTGGCTAACTACCAACAAAGATTAATTCCAAATAGTAGAGTTATGAATGTCATCTTTTGTTTTGTACTTTTTAGATTTCTTTTTCAACAATTAAAACTGTCTGTCCCTGACCAATAAATGTAATTAAAATTCGAAAACATAGAACCTAGCTGGACGTCAGTGAGGGAGCATAATTTGAGCAGAACATCATGGAGGGAATTTTAGAAGAAGGGGTCAAAAAGATTTGGTGCTTGTTCACAAAAGCCTCTAAATAGAGATAACATTTGTTGTATATTCCTCTCACTGGACATTAACTCTAGATTTTGACTATTTTTATCTTACTTGTTTATGTCTCTCTCCAGGTGAGTAACTAAGCTTAGAAAGCATACAGGCTGCACGCTCCTTTGTATTCCACAGAGCCTAGCCTAGTCTCTAAACCACAGTGAGTGCCAAGTACAGCAAAGCCTAGTGTTGCTTGAAATTTAGGTTTATGGCCAATTGAAAGGTGAACATCCAATATAGCGAAAATAATTCTCAATTTAAAAAATACCTGTAATATTTTGTATCTAAATTCACCACTTGGCACTTTTTCCTGTAGCATTGCACTGAGTCAATGCAGTTAATTAACATATAAAGGTGATAGACCCTATGTGTGATAAATACATCCTGTAATTTGTAAACACAGTTCACATGTATTCCTAATACACCTATTAGGAGAGGCATGCAGGAAATAAAACTGACAGTACATACAGCAGACAAACACCCATCTTGTCTTCCTGTAGGGATACTTACGCTTGCTGACTGAAGGAGAAGGAATCACTTGAACTATCTAAAGTGCAAAGTCCCATTTTTCACCCCTACATCCCAAAACACACACACACACAGGCACACACGCACACACGCACTTTCCAGTACTCAGTCTGCTTTGTGATGTGGCCTCCCTGATCATCACCACAACACAGGCAAACACCTCCTCCTTCCTGCCCGATCTCTTTGCTCCCACTGAGAGAGAAGGAGGAGGCCGAATCAAGCAAACATGGCAATAGGCCAGCTCTTCTGTAATTGATATCCTAACTCCCTGGGACTTGATGGAAATAATTTGGTCACAAACACCTTTTTTAAGATACAGTGTCCTGCTATGTTGCCCAGGCTGGTCTTGAACTCCTAGGCTCAGGTGATCCTTCTACCTTGGCCTCCTGAGTAGCTAGAACTAAAGGTACATGACTTTCTATCACCTTTTTAAAGGCCATTTTTCACTTGCTGTTGTAGGGAACATTTTCTATGAAAGCCCCAGGAAGCAGCCTTGGTGAGGTGTTAGTGATGGAGGAAAAAAGTCTCCTGAACAAGAATAGGAATGTTCTTCTGTGCTTCCTGCACTCATAGTCCCAACTTATTCACACAGCATGGGAGAGATTGCTCATTGATTATTTTAAAATCTTTATTTTTATTTTGGTATGGCAAGAGAAGAAGATCATGCCATTGAAAATATAGCTCCTTACCCACAGATCCCAAGAGGAAGAGTGCACCACACCAAACCGGCCACATAGGAAAGCACCAAGGTCGTTCAGGAACCCCAAGGTCCTTCAGGAGACAGGGGAGATTGAAGGGAAAATGCGGGTGAGAGATTTTATTGTAATTTCTATGGGAAGGAATGGGCAAGGCCAGGTATGCAGGATTAGGATTGGCTAGTCTGAATAATTCCACTGGGCTGTGGAGTATAGAGGTTGTCTGTAGTTTTCTGGTACCTGGCCCTGGGGTGATTAAAGTCAGGGAATAGAGGCCTAGAGTGTGAAAGCCTAATCAAGGAGGTGGTGGGGATGTGGGGTGTGGATTGGTTGGTTTGCACATGACAGGTAAACTTTCAAGTGAGCTGTTTGCTATTTCTAGGAATTGCCTAACCCTGGGAGAGGCTATTCCTCAAAGGCCAGCAAGGTCCCAGATGTCAAGGCATCAGAATACAGAAAAAAAATCAATGATATTCTCTAGGGGATATTTCCCTAGGTGTGTCTTGGTCTCAGGAATCCACGTATTACGTTTTTTGCCCTTCTGTGAAGGATATAAGTTGTTCAACGATGAGCAGTGTAAAAGGCCACAAACTGGGTATCAATAGTGGAGATGTAGAGGAATGGCTAAGAGGGCAGGCAGAGACCCTGATAGCTACACAGGTTCTGCAGGTCTGTTCCTCCCCCAAGATGCCTTCTATATCTAACTGCCAGAAACTTCATAAACTTCTCTGTTTTCACCCAAATTATTACAATTTCTAGACAGTTATTTTTGTTTTTATGAAAAGAGATGGCACAACAAAATTAGGAATGAAATCAGGGACATTACTTCCAATTCTACAGTAATTATAGGATGAAGAGGAAGTTTTATGAAAAATTTGATGCTAGCAAATTAGACCATTTAGACAAAATAGACAAATTCCTTGAAATATACAAATTACCAAAAACATCTCAAGAAAAAACAAATCTATTCATACTCATATCAAGTAAAGAAAAAAAAAACTGTTCACAAATAAAAGTCTAGGCTCAGATTGCTTCCCTAGTGAATTCTGTTAAACATTTAAGAAAAAATAATACTAATTATATGCAAACATTTTCAGAAAAAGAAAAAGGAAACACTCCTCAACTAATTTTATGATGCCTGTATTGCCATGAAATTAAAACTGGACACAAAAGTTCTTAACAAAATTAGAAAATCAAGTCCAGAAATATATATGAAAAAATTTACCATGACCAAATGAGTTCATCTCAGGAGTTCGATGTTGGTGTAACATTTGAAAATCAATTAATGTAATATACCTTATGGACAAAGTAAAGGACAAAATGCCTTGTCAATACATGTAAAAAACAACTCTTGAAAAAATCTGATTCTTATTCATGATAAGAGAAAAAAATTCTAAACAATCTTAGAAGGAAATTTCCTCAACCTAATAAAGGGTATCTATGAAAATAATGCAGCTAATGTCATTTTTAATGATGAAAAAATGAATCATTCCCCTTTGATTAGAAACCAAACAAAGCTGTCCTCTCTCATGACTTCTACTCAACAATGTATAGGAGGCTCTGGTCAGTGCAAAAAGGCAAGAAAATAAAGTCATACAGATGGCAACTTTAAAAACTATCAGTATTCTTAGATGACCTAATCTTACATGTAAAAAAATACTAAGGAATCTATAAAATGGCTATAATTAATAGTTAAGTTTAGTAAGATAGGATTCAAAATAAATAAAAATCAGTTGTGTTTCTACATACTAAAAAAAAAGTCTGAAAATAAAACAGTTCCGTGTGTACATATGTAACAAACCTCCACATTGTGCACATGTACCCTAGAATTTAAAGTATAATAAAAAAAGAGTAGTTCTCACACACACCCCCCCAAAAAAAACCACAATTCAATTCACAATAATATAAACAAGGATAAAATAAACAAGAATAAATTTAACAAAATAGATGCAAGACCTGTACAGTGAAAATTATAAAACACTGCAGAAGAAAGTTAAGATTTGAATAGGGAGACATACCATGTTTATGGATTGAAATACTAGATATTTTTAAGATAACATTTCTCAAATTTGTCACTAGATTCAGTACAATATCTATCAAAATCCTAACAGGCTATTTCTGACTAGGATAAGTTTTGGTTACATTGAATAGGTGTTCCGTAGGGACTTATTTTAGACAGAGTCTCTGTCACTCAGGCTGGAGTGCAGTGGCACGATCTTGGCTCACTGCAACCTCTGCCTCCCTGGTTCAAGTAATTCTTCTGCTTCAGCCTACCAAGTAGCTAGGACTACAGGTGCCTGCCACCATGCCTAGCTATTTTTTTTTTTTTTTTTTTTTGTATTTTTAGTGGAGACGGTTTTTTGCCATGTTGGTCAGGCTGTTCTCAAACTCCTGGCCTCAAGTTTCCTCCCACCTCGGCCTTCCAAAGTGCTGGGATTACAGGTATGAGCCACCATGTCTCTACGGGCCCTCTTAATACACGGATTCAAATTTTCTTATCTGTGGAAAAGTTTCTTGTAGCTTTAAATATTCATTGGGTTCCCAATCTTCATTATGTTTTCTATTTCAAGCTCAATTTAACTATTTTTCAGCTTCTTATAACTTCATGTTTTTTCTCAGCATATCACCTAGTCTCCTCCTCTCAAATATTCCTGCTATGTAGAGCTGGCTAGAATAATTGTGGATCAGTCACCAATATTTCTTGGTTTCATTTGTGTTACTTCTTATTGGTAAATGATTATCCCAAAGAAAGGATCCAGGAAACTGGAAATGGCATTTATAACCTTTCTTGAATGTATTAGTCAGCTTGGGCTACCATAACAAAATACCACAGACTAGGTGGCTTTAACACCAGGAATTTATTGTTTAACAGTTTTGAAGGCAGGGAGTCCTAAATCAAGGTGTTGGTGAGGATGGTTTCTCCTGAAACCCTCTCTCTGGCTGGCAGACAACTGCCGTCTCCCTGTGTTCTAACCTAGCCCTTTTCCCTGTGTGAGTTTCCTGGTGTCTCTTCCTCTTCTTCTGAAGACACAACTTCTACTGGATTAGGGTTTCATCCTTATGACCTTATGTAACCTTAATTACCCATTAAATCTTGTATCTCCAAATCTAGTCACGTTGCGGGTTAGGGACTTAACATATGAGTTTTGGAGGAAGACAAATCAGTCCATAACACTGAAGGTAAGTGTTTTCTGATGAAAGCCTCAGTGTGTTCATGACTCCCCTTCTGTGATCAATGGAGCCTTCAACTGGCTCTCCTTCCCTTGTTATTCCATGTAAGGGCACCTCAGTTTTTCCTCAAGTAGCTAACATGCTGCTTTTATTATGATTGTGTGTCAGGTACTGCTTGAAACATTATCAATATTCCCATATGTTAGATCATTTGTTACCATGGTTTTGATTTCTACCACTTCCTTTAGATTTTTTTCTTTCCTTTTTTTTTTTTTTTTTTTTTTTGAGACAGAGTCTCTCTCTGTCAACTAGGCTGGAGTGCAGTGGCATGATCTCAGTTCACCGCAACCTCCACCTCCTGGGTTCAAGAAAGCACATTCAGCTAATTTTTGTAATTTTAGTAGAGACATTTTAGTAGAGACATTTCATCACATGGGCCAGGCTGGTCTCGAACTCCTGACTCCCGATCTGCCCGACTCAGCCTCTCTAGGAGCTGGGATTAGAGGTGTGAGCTACCACGCCCAGCTTCCTTTAGAATTTTTCCTTAGCTTTTCCATCTCTGTTTTCATTCCCCATCTGTTCTTGCATGTTACTTACTTTTTTTATTGGGGCCCTGTCTTAGTCTGTCCATGATGCTGTAAAAATGGAGACTGGGTAATTGTAAACAATATTTATTTCCCACAGTTCTGGGGCTGAAAAGTCCAAGATCAAGGTGTCAGGAGGCTCAGTGTCTGCTGTGGGCTGCTCTCTCTGCTTCAAGATGTGTCATTGAATGCTGTGTCCCTTGGAAGGGATAAAAGCTGTGTCCTCATGTAGCAGAAGAGATGGAAGGGCAAAAAAAGGCTGAATGCTGTGTGAAGTCTCTTTTATAAGGGCCTTAATCCCATGTATGAGGGAGAAGCTCTCATGACCTAATGACTTCCTAAAGGCCCTACCCCTTAATACTATTACACTAAAGATTAAGTTTTAACATTAATTTTGGAGGGGACAAAACGTTTAAACCTTAGTAGGCCCTTACTATATGAATCACAGTTATTTAAAATTTCCTGTGTCACACCGACATCTGATTCTGAGGCTTGCTTTGTCTCTTAAGACTTTTGTTGTTGTTGTTTGTTTGTTGGCATGCCTTGTAATTTTTTTCTTGAAAGTCAGATACATTGTATTGAGTACTAGGAATTAAGGTAAATAGGCTTTAGTGTGAGATTTCATGTTAACCGGGCTAGGAGTCAGGCTGTGTTTAATCTTTTTTGTTAACTATAAATGCTAGAGGCTTGACATTCCTTTTGAGATGTCTTTGTTTCTGTCTTCCCTATTGACTTTGAGCCTCCTTACGTTTACTACCTCAGACAGAGTTGGCACTGTGCTCTATTTACCTGTAATATGGGAGCCCTGTTGATGCAGTGGTAAGGAATGGGGAAGGAGAATGTTTTTTAACCTTCTGATTAAATCTCAGTCTTTTAGTGAGCCTGACACTGAGGGGTGTGACAGTAACAGAAGTCTCTCCAGCACTTCTGCCCCCATCCTGTACCCCTTCCCTGACTGCAATATTCTGAATGAATTTCCTTGCAGCCCTGACCCAAGTTGACTAGCTATTTACTCCTTTCGGTGAAACAGGATGGTTAGATGATACTTAACATAAAAGAAATGCGCTTCTCCAAGCTGAGATAAAGCCTCCAATATCTTTTCTGCTGTAGAGAAGGCCTTTTCTATGGATTTCATAATGGTTACTCTTCTCCTGCTTCTGACGGAGCTCAGAGAAGAGCTTTCTTGGATCTTTAGCTTGAGAATCTCATAGCGTTCCTGGAAATAAAGTCCAGAAAGGTTCTTTCTGCCAACCCAGACTGCAGCCCTCAAGCAATTAAAAACATAAAGGAAATTTTCACACAAAAATGTCTAGGTTCAGATAGTTTCACTGGTGAATTCTATTGAGGAAGAAATAATATGAATCCTACACAAACTCTTTCAAAACAAACAAACAAACAAACAAAAAACAATGAAGACCACTCCCCAACTTACTTTTTTTTTTTTGTTTTTCGAAATGGAGTCTTGCTGTGTCACCCAGGCTGGAGTGCAGTGGCATGATCTTGGCTCACTGAAACCTCTGCCTCCTGGGTTCAAGTGATGCTCCTACTTCAGTCTCCCAAGGAGCTGGGACTACAGGCATGCACCACCATGCCCAGATAATTATTTTTGTATTTTTAGTAGCGATGAGGTTTCACCATATTGGCCAGCCTGATCTCGAACTCTTAACCTCAGGTGATCCACCCACTGTGGCCTCCCAAGGTGCTGGGATTACAGGCATGAGGCACCATGCCCAGCCCCCAACTTTTTTTTTTTTTTTAAATAATGCCAGGATCACTGTGATATATGCTGGTCCACAATAGACCTCTAGCCATTAATCAATATGACTTTTTGAGTGTTTCTACCAGTTTGTGTCTCTGAGGACTCCTGCTCCAGACAGGCAGATCTTAGCTGTGATCCTCTATGTGCACCTGACTCTCTGGATTTCAGGATGGTGGTTTGCTCTGTGACCTCTGTTTCTCAACAGGTCCAAAACAGGACACTAGTTTTCCATATATCCAGCTTTCTCCTGTTAGAAAGATGGAAATGTTTACTTCCAAGTTCTTTTCATATCAGAGTTGAAACTGGGAACCCACATATACATTTTTGTCCTCAAACCCAAGAAGGTAGATAATGTTACTCTCCCCATTTTACAACTGTGGAATCTGAGTGCAGAGAGATTGGGATTTTGCCCATGATGGTGAGAGGTGAAGCCAGCTGGACTTCTGGGTCGGGTGGGGACTTGGAGAACTTTTCTGTCTTATGAGGATTGTAAAATTGACCAATCAGCACTCTGTAAAATGGACCAAAATGCATCAATCAGCACTCTGTAGCTAGGATTGTAAAACGCACAAATCAGTGCTTTGTGGCTAGCTAGAGGTTTGTAAAATGTTCCAATCAGCACTCTGTAAAAACGTACCAATCAGCTCTCTGTAGCTAATTAGAGGTTTGTAAAACGGACCAATCAGCACTCTATAAAATGGACCAATCAGCACTCTGTAAAATGGGACAATCAGCAAGATGTGGGTGGGGACAAATAAGAGAATAAAAGCTGGCCACCCCAGCCAGCAGTGGCAACCCGCTTGGGTCTTCTTTCATGCTGTGGAAGCTTTGTTCTTTGCTCTTGCAATAAATCTTGTTGCTGCTCAATCTTTGGGTCCATGCCATCTTTAAGAGCTGTAACACTCACCATGAAGGTCTGCGGCTCCATTCTTGAAGTCAGTGAGACCACAAACCCATTGGAAGGAACTAAATCTGGACACAATGGCACAATAGTCAGTGGCAGAGTCAGGCTTTAAATTAATTAAATTTATTTCCTTTTACTAAGTGCCCCAAATACATTCCCTGTTTTCCATGCACTAGATTAACTGCAGTAATTCTTCTTGTGGTCATTAATGCCTAGTCAATGCTGTTTTCTAGTAAGCATTAAATATAATGTTTTAAATCACTTAACCCAGTACCTGACACAAAGTAAGTGATCAATAAATAATGGAAGTGCTGTCTGTTGTTCTTATTATATCATTTATTCCTCACAGTGACTCTAGGAGATAGAGTTCTCTACCTGCCATTTGTAGGAGAGGTACCACCCCCCAGGGTCTGTTAGAATTGGGCTGAGATATACCCTAGGCATTGCAATTTTTGAAAGCTGCTCAGAAAATTCAAATGGATAGCTAAAAGGGAGAAGCACAGCACTAAAAGGTATGTTGATCACCTCATCCCATTGGTGCCATGAGGAAGGAAGGACTAATCTTGCCAGATTTACTTATTTATTTCCAAAACAGAAGCTGAAAATTTGAATCACAATGAGAAATTTCCTAACTTGAAGTTGTCTCAGACCTTATTTTTAACAATGCAGAATTCTGGAAGCTCAATATGGGACTGATACTTGCCAAGCAATATATTTGAAGTTAAATTGTGGAGACCAGTTGGCTCCCTGATTAGATTAGAACAGTGGTTCTCAAAGCATGGAACATGGAGCAACAGCATCAGGGTCACCTGGGAGGTTGTTAGAAAGGGAAATTCCCAGACCCCAGCCCAGACCCACTGAAACAGACACTCCCACTCCGGGAGTGAGGCCCAGAGCCTGCATTTCTGTCAACCCTCTAGGTAACGCTGATGCCCACTGAAGTTTGAGAACCACTGGATTTTTTATCATTTATCATTTTATCATGTTCTTCTTGCTTCCATAGTAGTAGAGGCAACCAATGAAAGAACAAAATATCATCACAACGTCAAACTTCAACTGAGCTACGAGTTTGTGGAAATATGGAGTTTCAGGAAAGACAGTTCCTCCCCTTTAAATCCAGTTTGAAATCCAAGTCAGAGAAAGCTGTACTGAAGTGCTGGCACTTTAATTTGTTCAGATCCCACCTCCGCTATTTGCATCTCAAAAAGCCTATTAAATTAGCCCAGTGCAAGATCTGCAGGAAGACCGTTACCATTTCAGCTACTTGAACTACGAAGGGAAGGGAAGGAGAGCGACTGTGGTTAGAGCATTAAAAAGAAAAGTGATATGGAAATGTATATCCCAGACTCCATAGTTTCAGTATATTCATTTCCCAGGTTAAATACACACACGTACACAAGATCATGCTCACACACATAACAAATATGCATTCATATAAATATATGGTGTATGTAAAATGTGTGTGTGGCGGGGAAGCATGTGGAATGTGCTATAAGAACCATGAGCAGTTGATGTAAACTCTTCAAGACAGAAAATGTTTCAGGGTACAGAATAAGAGTGCTGACAAAATCTCAAAATCAGACTAGCATGTGAATTGGGAGGCTTGACAAGAGCACATTGACACTGGCTGCTTACAGCCAGAGTGCGGTATTGCATAGTAGTTGACATTGGGTGCTTTGGATTCAGATATCCAGGATTTACCTCTTGCTTCTCTTTGAAGGCTATTTGAGTTTGGAACAAGTAACTTAACTACATCATTGGTAAAACTAGACTAATATGAAATTTTTGAAACTCTGTGTGTGTGTGTTTGTGTGTTTATGTGTTTATGGTAGCAGCCACTAGTTAGCACTTACAGGGAAAAAAAACTTATTGAGAGCCTATATATCAGACACAGTGCTAAGAATTTGGGATACTGTTTGCGGTCACTTATTCAGGAAAGACAGAGGCTGGGCAAAGAATTATAGGTATACAGGGTGTTTTTAAAAAGTGAGGCTGCTATGGGATTGCAATGGGAAAATAAATCAGAGTCTGAAAGTGACTTAAACTTTAGTAAACAGTATTGGAAAGTAAATGAGAAATGCTAGGTCAGTTGCTGTTTACCTTTGATGAGTGGCAGAATCTCCTGGAATACTTGTTAGAAATGCAAAGGACTGACTTCCTCCAGTGCAAATGCCCACACCTCCAGTTGCTAACTCCTGACAGTGACTCATCTAAAAAGGCCACAGGATTATTGAGGTGTTGGAGCTGATCAGAATCTTAACTGTGGCAGTGGGTACACAAAGCTACTCAGATGATAACATTGTAGAGCATGAAACACACATGCATACATACACTTTAGGACAAATACAACTGGAAAAATCTGAATGAGAGCTTAAAAAGAATCCCGTGGACAGATCTTCTCCCTGGAGATTTGGGAGTTAGCGTGGAGTGGAGCTGGGGTATCATATTTTTTAATATCTCAGGTCATTCTAATATTGATCCAGAGTTGATAGCCATTTTGAAGAGTAATGGAAAGCCACAGTAAGGTTTAACCAGGGATGTGTCTTGATCAGATTTTTGTTTGAACGTCACTCTGGGTATAACAAGAAAATGGAATACAGAGCGAGAACAAAGAATGAACTAGGAGGCCATTAAGGTAATCTAGGGAGTGATGATGTCTTGCAAAAGCAAAATGAGAGTAGAGATAGATATGTGGGTTTTTAATTTTTATGACTGACGTGATGTAGTAATTGACTGGCATGAGACTGCAGAAGAACAGTTTTTGAGACCCACGTGTTCTGACACTTCGGAGGAGACTGGAAGTTAAAGGAGAACGATTCTGAAGTTAAAAGTGAAGCTTAATAAATCAATCAGAAAGAGAATCAGAAAGACTCATTGGAGTCTGTGACTTGCAAAGTCCAGAATCAAAGGAAAGGGACCAGGATGCGCCACTGAGGCCTGAACTCTACAGCCAGTGGCCAAGACAAGTGTGTTAGGGGACTTAGAATGTGACTAGGGAGTCTTGATCCTATAGCTTTCCCTAAAATCAACAAGAAGAGGACACAGCAGGGTGAAAATATTCTATTAGTATGGCTTGTTAAGAGGTAGGGTGCCCCAAGGAATGGAAGGAGGATAATTAGAAAAGGGAAAGTGAAAGTGATGAGAACTGCAAGGAGGCTAATTATAATAGCAAGGTGTGGAGTCATTATGGGCCAGAATTAGAGGGATAGCAGTGAGACTGGAAGGAAAGGGGTAATTACAAGTGGAATTATAAGGGAAAAATCAACAGGACCAGATGGCTGATTGAAAGTGGAGAGCCATGGGAAGGAGGCCAAGAGCCAAAAGGACATAGAACCATGGCAAGAGCACAGAAAAACAGGAAGTAGGATGGGGATAGGTTCGGCAGGACAATAGAAGAGTTTGGTTTGTGATGTGTTAGTTGGAGGTGATGGTGGGGGAGAGACCTGAAGGTGCCCATTCAGGATGACAGCTAGAGAGAGGAGGCATGGGGGGGTGGCCAAAGGGTGTCCTCAGGGCAATGGCCAAGCACTAGAAGCACCCAGGTTGAACATCGTGTTTGCTCCTTGTGTTGAGTGTTGCTCTAACACAACATGAAATAGAGGAGGCTCGATTCACCAAGATTAGCAAGGATGAGGCTTTGCTAGCAGACTTCTGAGCAGTTGCAGGATGGCAGATGCTGAAGCAAACAAAAGCAGAGGTAGTCATTTGCAGTGGAGGTCTTCCATGAATACATTAGGGCAAATGCTGAAGAACTCTGGATGCCCATTAGAGGTGGCAGGGGAGGGAGCTGGCTTATGCTGCTTCTGCTACCCACCCTTACTCATTACTGCAAATCACAAGTTTTGGTGTTCAAGTTCAGGGGTTGGCAGAGTACTGCAGATATGCCAAATCCAGCTCACCCCATGTTTTTGGTAAATTGTTATTGTAACACAGCTGTGCCTGCTCATTTACATATTGTGTGTGGCTACTTTTGTGCTACAACAGAAGTTGAAGAGATGTGACAGAGACCATATGAGCCGCAAAACCTAAAACATTTACTATCTGGCCCTTTGCGGAAAATGTTTGCTGGCCTCTCCGCTAGTTCATTGGTGTCTACTCCAGTATGTGGCTTAGAGAGTCTTCAACATTACCAGTCACCTCCACCATCAATTACGCCAATACTATATTCATCTGTTCATTCCTGCCCACCAGATTATTTTCCTATACTAGGGTTGTTCAATCTTTTGGCTTTCCTGGGCCACACTGAAAGAAGAATTGTGCTGGGCCATACATAAAATACATTATCAATAGCTGATGAACTAAAAAAAAAATCACCAAGAAATCTCATAATGTTTTAAGAAAGTTTACAAATTTGTGTTGGGACACATTCAAAGCTGTCCTGGGCTGCATACGGCCTGCGGGCCGTGGGTCTGACAAACTTCCTGTATACAATCTTATTTACAATTTTATGCCGACTAAGTCCCTCAACCTGCGTGTGTGGAGCAAGTGGCTGCCCCTCAGCCTTCACTCATGTTTTCCCTACTTGGGTGGGATTGATCCTGTGATCTTTCCATTGTTACTAATTTAGAGTCAGCTCTTGACCCTTCAGGGTGAGATTCAGTTTGAGGAGAGGAGAGAAACATTCTGTCTTCCCACGTATGTGCATATCAAAGGGTTTAGCCCCAGGAGCTGCTGAGAGAGCCCAGACTCAGAATCGGTCAGGAAAGCACCAGGAGAATGTTAGGGAGATTGAGCCATGATTCCTAAACCATCAGACACCTCAGATCAACCTGAATCCTGCCCAACTTCTGGGCTTCATGGTTATGGTTATGGGAATAAATAACATCCTTCATCATTTCATTCAATTTGGACTAGGTATCCAGCGACAGGCCATATAATGTTGAAACCACCTTTGCAAAATTATAACTGAGGGAGTTATGACAGTGAAAGAAATCAGACCTAACCACCTCCATCTTGCTTCTAACTTTAAACTGTCCTTGTTCATTACTGGACATAGGCCAAACTAACTTTGCGAAGGAAATCAGTTTATGGTTTAACTCTGAAAGAAAATTGGTAACAGTCTTTTCCTGACAAGACCCCCTTCTTGCCTAGGGATGTGTCTGCCTTTGCAGGACTAACAAATTAGCTACAAGATTAGAAATTACAGTTTAGGGGTCACGGAGCCTCTGGCTTCAAGTGTCTGAACCTTCCCAAATTTCTCCTAGAGATAACGTCACTATTGTAAAACCTAGGATCAGTGCTTGAGATATTTTGCAGACCCTGCACTCAATGGATCAGCTGACCCCACCCAGACCAGCAGTCTGGCTCAGTCAGTTCTGCCATCCCACCCAGAAACAGAAGACAGCAAGAAAACCTCACTTTGACCCCTCGCTATGATTCCATCTCCAACCTGACCAATCAGTACTCTCCACTTCCCAAGCCCCTACCCACCAATGTATCTTTAAAAACTCTGATCCCTGAATACTCAGGAAACTGATTTGAGCAATAATAAAACTCCGGTCTCCCGCACAGCCAGTTGTGTGTGAATTACTCTTTCTTCATTGCAATTCCCCTGTCTTGAAAAATCAACTTTGTCTAGGCAGTGGGCAAAGTGAACCCACTGGGCAGTTAAAATGAGTCTTAAATGACTAACGTGGATACATCTAGCATAGATACATCTCAGTTTACCTTAGTAGTGCCACTGGGGGAGCCCCATCCCCTCACCAGTGCCTAGCGGGGGAACTTGTGAGAGCCTTCCTCACAGGGCTTTTCCTGGGCTCAGCCCTCTACTGTCTGCTTTGGCCTCCATCCCTGCATGTCGCTCGGAATTGCTTCTGGCCTCTGTGCCACGGTGGGGTTTATTTTCGTCAATACATGGATGTTCCTCCTGCAGGTTGGTCTTATTGGACAGCTTAGCAACAGCCTTCACTGTTCAGGTACTTGGTCTTTTCATCCAATTAAAACATCTTTGGTAAGTATCCTTTGGTTCTAAGGAGCAGCAACTGACACTAGCAGTTTTCAGGAAGAAAAAAAGGCTTTATTATGGAAGGATACTGGGTAGCTCATATGATGGAGAGAAAAGCTGGATCATCACTACAGCTAGGAAAGGGCAGGATTCTGGAAGCTCTCAAGGATTAGTGAGCAAGAATTAACAGACATACTATTTAGGATCCAGATGTTGAAGCCACCCTAGCCTTCTTGTTCCCTTGTGTCTCTGCTCAAAATTCAAATTCCCAAAGGAAGAGAGGCCTGGGGTTACATATGAAGGCAGAGCTTTGATGGATAGACTCTCCAAAATCATTTGCAGTGGAGGAAGGATGGTTAGCCAAAAGAAATTTTGCCATGACTACCAAAAGAAGGGAAGGAGGAGGATGCACAGAAGAAGAATTGTCAGTGATAAACCTCTGCCTGATTGCACAGGGGCCACGTTCAGGGATACTTGTGTCAGTTAAATCAGCATTTCTCAAACTTTAGTATGCCTCAGGGTGGCCTGGAGGGCTTGTCACAACACAGATGCCTGGGCTTCTCACCTCCATTCTGATGCAGTTGCCCTGGGGTGAGGACCTGAGATTCTGCACTTCTAGGAAATTCTTAAAATGATACTGATTTGGCTGGTCGGAGGCACAGACTTTGAGACTCACTATCTTGTACACATTGTATTCTTTTTCAGAATTTTAGTTAAAAAAAATTCCTAGGAATAATGCATCAATGTTTGTGCTTGGAAGAAATTTAATCTCTTTTCCTTATTGTAGCTCAACAGTTTTTAACTCCATCTTTTACTTGTTAGTGCTTGTTAGTGGTAATGGGTGGGTGTCTTTTAAATTTTCTTTGAATATAGCTCGCCTAATCTTCTTGAGAAGATGCCTTTGTTTTTACTCAGCTTTAAGGTCCATGTTAAAAGTTATGATGAAAATCAAGTCCTCGGGTGTGTTAAAGTCTATCTATTTTGACAGCTACAGTTAAACTCCAAATAACTTCAGAGGACTGAGGGAATTTGTTCCTAAAAATATTTTGGCAGGGGCTTATTCTCTTGAAAAAAAAAGTCTTAACATCTGAAAAATATCTCTTAACCATACAGATTATTTGCCGTTGCTCATAGAAAGAGGAAAAGTAAATGAAGTTGAAAGTGCTGCAAATTTTAGTGAATCTCTAATAGATCGCTTGATTTATAGAAGATGTTCATGGCCCAGGAAGGACTGCTGAAGGTGCTCTGGTGACATCATCTTTTTGAAGATAATGTCCGGAGAGGAAAAGTAACTTGTGTTCATTTGTTTTGCATTTGCTAAAAATTACCTGACTGGATAATTTATGAAGAAAAGTGGAGTATTTGGCTCAGGGTTCTGCAGGCTACACAGGAAGCATGATGCCAGCATGTGCTTCTGATGAGGTCTCAGGAAGCTTACAGTCATGGCGGAAGGCAACAGGAGAGCAGACATGTCACATGGTCAGAAGGGAAGGAAAAAGGAGAGTGTAAGGTGCCAGGCTCCTTTAAACAACCAGCTGTCACATGAACTCACAGAGCAAAAACTCACTCGTTACCATGGGGAGGGCACCAAGCTATTTATGAGTGATCCATCCCCCATGACCTAAATACTTTCCACCACGTCCCACCTTTAACATTGGGGAATCACTTTTCGACATGAGATTCAGTGGGGCAAATATCTAGACAACATCATAACTTGACCAAAGATCACAGTAAAGGTTCGAAGTACAGCAGGATTTCACATCCCTGTTTCCCAGCTTTGACGATGATGGCGGTAACAGCAATGGCGGTGTGATCACTGTTGCCACTGTTAGCATTCGTATGGGGCACAATAGCAGTGGTGGTTACCATTTACTGAGTTTACAGTTTGCCAGATTATGTTAAGTACTTAACATATATTCTGTAGGTCAGGGGCCGGAAAACAATGTCTGTGTCCCGTTTCGGTAAATGAATCTTCAAGTGGCACATGACCACATTCATGTGTTTGTGTATTGTCCTTTGCTGATTTTGTGCTACCGTGGCAGGGTTGTGTAGTTGCAGTGGAGACTGTCTGGCCCACAAAGCCTGAAATATCTACTGCCTGGCTGTTTATGGAAAAAAATGATCTGACTCCTGCTCTGAGTCATTTCTGACATCAGCCTATAGAGTCAGCATTACTATGCTGTTTTGCTAATGAAGAGATAGAAAATCAAAGAGAAACTTGCCCTCAGATTACAAACATCATGGAGATGGGATCCAAATTAAAGTTCATCAATGTCCAAAATTTGTTTCCTGTATTTCTGCACAATCCCTGATGAATTTGGCTAATTGTGTGGACCATATCTTATTGTAGTAATATAATGGATTATAATGTGGTGACATTTTTTTCTCCTTTGAACAAAATAAAGTGACATTTTAAAACCAAATAACAAGAACTGGTCTCTGCAGGATAATCACATCACATTGGCATATTTACTTTTAAAAGTAAATTATATTTTATGGTGGTTGTTAAGTTAATGAAATTATCATACTACCAACTAAGTGGATTTTATTATCATAGGTTTTTTGCAGGGCACCTGAGCCTTGACTGGTGCCCAATGAAATAACTGATTGCCGAGAGGGAATTTGAGCCCTGAGGCCTGATTCGCCTCAGTAGCTGTATGCTTGTAGCTTGTAGCTGTAGCTGGTGCTAATTACCTCATTCAAGCAGGTGTTCTGTGTTACTTTAAAAATTTCTAGCTTGATCTTTTAATTCAGGGAATTTCCATCTTTATGTTACTTCGCCGTCATATAAGAATGCTTTACTTAAAAATATATATATATATATATTTCAATGTGAGACCAGTGCTGAGAAACACTATAAAGAATGTTTTAGGCTGGGTACGGTGGCTCACGCCTGTAATCCCAGCACTTTGGGAGTCTGAGGTGGGCAGATCACAAGGTCAGGAGTTCGATACCAGTCTGGCCAACATAGTGAAACCCTGTCTCTACTAAAAATACAAAAAATTAGTCAGGTGGTGTGGTGTGCACCTGTAATCCTAGTTACTCAGGAGGCTGAGGCGGGAGGATTGCTTGAACCTGGGAGGCGGAGGTTGCAGTGAGCTGAGATTGCGCCACTGCACTCCAGCCTGGGTGACAGAGCTAGACTCTGTCTCAAAAAAAAAAAAAAAAAAAGAAAAGAAAAGAAAAGAATGCTTTTAGCAATGACATATTTGAAGTCCTGCACCCCTGGGGTTATGGTCCCCTTGGCAGCAGGCAAGTTAACAGTTTCTTACATGAATAAGCAGTCAGGGAATTTCACACATTGTCCTGAAGTTTTTATTTCCCACTCTGTACATCCATTTCTACTTTTTCTTATCACCTGGTCCACATTCACTTGACAGTCTTTAGGAAAAAGGACTACATAGTATAGATTGGGAATGTAAATTAGACACAGTCAGATACTAGTTATGGGGGCGGTGGGTGGAGAAGAAGTGAATAATCCAAAACCCGAGGAAAGCTAAAACATTGTTTCTTAATTTATTAGATAGAGAGCAGCTGCTTCTAAATTACTAGGCGTCCTGGTTAAATTGCAGATTCCTGGGCCCTACTCCAGATTTACTGAATTAGAATTTCTAGGGAGGGGGCCTGGGGAGCTATATTTTTTAAATACTATAAAGGTAGTTCTTATACATACTAAGTTGTGAGAATGGAATATAGCAAGACATGAGTTTCTATTGCTGTGTGAATGTTTCTGTGTTGAAAGAGGGAAGGTAAGAGCACACAGGTATATTCAACTCACAAAATGTTCCATTCATATGTATCATGTGTTACGTATTTGCACATACACATTACTTACACATGCATCTGCATGCATACACAAGTATGTGTATATATATGTGTGTGTGTGTGTATATATATATACACACACTTTTTTTTTTTCTTTTTGAAACAATCTCACTCTGTTGCTCAGGCTGGAGTGCAATGGTGCGATTTCGGCTCACTACAACCTCTGCCTCCTGGTTTCAAGTGATTCTCCTGCCTCAGCCTCCCAACTAGCTGGGATTACAGGCACCCACCACTATGCCTGGCTAATTTTTATATTTTTAGTAGAGACGGGGTTTCGCCATGTTGGCCAGCTGGTCTCTAACTCCTGACCTCAGGTGGTCCACCCACCTCGGCCTCCCAAAGTGCTGGGATTACAGGCGTGAGTCACCGTGCCGGCCCACACATGAGTATATTTCTTGTGGTCAAGCACAAATATGCTCATACATTTGCACTGTACCTCCGTCTGCCTAGAACAAGCTCTTTGTATACCTGACTCATCTTATTCAAGTCTCAGCTCAATTGTCACTTCCACAGAAAGGCTTATCTTGACTATTGTGATAGATTTATTGCAAACAGAACCTTAATCTTCATTCCTCCTGGTATCTATGCCTTTTGCAGTGTGACTCTGCAGTTTCTTTCCTCAAGGGGTGAAGTCAGTGTCCCCTCCTCTGGAATCTAGGCTGGCCATGTAAAATTACTTTGACCAATGAGCAACCAAACTTCCAAGGTACTAGCTACAGACCTCAAAAGATACATGTCTGTCTTAATCTCTCGGAACCCTGTGGCACTATACAAACAAGTCTAGGCTAGCCAGCTGAATGATAAGACATACATGCCCAGTCATCTTATCCCAGCTGACAGTAAGCCAACCTCCAGACACAGAAGCTGAAGCCATTTTATACCATTTGGTTGTGTGTGGTCCAGAACGACAGAACTTCTTAGCTTATACCTAGCTCATGAAAAATAATAGTTGTTATTTTAAGCCACTATATCATGGGGGTGCTTTGTTGCACAGCAAAAGCTAATACAACTATCTTTTCAAAAGGCTTCACCTCATTGCATTACCACCTATATATAGTTCTCTACTTTCCTTTCATTATTGGAGATTATTTTGTCCGTTTTTTTGCCTGACTCACTCTATAAGGATATAAAGGTATTAAGGATAGTCTCTAGCTTGTTTGCTGATAAACTTCCAGTGCCTAAAACAGTGTCTGGCTGATAGCAGACACTCAAAAAATACTTATTGAATCAATAAATGCTTTCATTTAGGCATCCCTGGCAGATTCAGCTTCCTAATTCTCTATTCCTATGACTTATGTTGAATTTACTCTTGTGGGGTCTATAATGGGAGCTAATGGGAGGTTTTAATCTAGTATGTATATTGGGTTGCTAAGAAATGCCAGTTTAGGAGCCAGGTGTGGTGGTGCACACCTGTAGTCTGAGCTACTTAGGAGGTTAAGGCGGGAGGATTACTTGAGCCCAGGAGTTTAAGGCTGCTGTGAGCTATGATCGCGCCACTGCACTCCAGTCTGGGAGACAGGGTGAGACCCTGTCTCAAAGAATGTGTATGTGTATATATATTATATAGTACATATGTAGATATATGCAAAAGAAATGTCACTTTGGGAAACGAAGTAGGCTACCCTCAATGCACAAAGCCCCCAACTGAAACATACATGCTTACCTAGTATCCCAAGCAGGTCCTGCTGTATTTTGTTTTAATCCTAAATTCTGCTGCATTGGCTTCTATTGATTCTTCAGAAGTTGAGAAAATGTTTAAAAGATATTAAATCCAGAGCTTTATGTGTTCCAAGAAACTCATTGTCAGTGATACTATGTCCAAACATTATATTATTTGTTTTCCGTGCATTGAGCAGAAAATCTCATGACATGACTTATCCTTGGCAAGTACATTAAACATTGGGTCTGATTAAGCCCTTTTCTGCTGGCTACATATATCTGACAGTGTGTCTCTTCTCTGGGATACATGACTCTCTCGCCTTCTCTTCCCAATCTTTCTTCTTCCAGACCTGAGATAGTATAATGGTTGAGGGCCTGCACTTTACTCTGGAAGCTGATTTCCAAAGTTAACATAGGCCACTGCTTACTGTCTGACCTCAGGCAAATGACAGCATTTCTGGGCTCCAGTGGGGTAAGAGTACCTACCTTATAGGATATTATAAAAATAAACAATCCGAGGCAGGCGGATCACGAGGTCAGGAGATCGAGACCATCCTGGCTAACACAGTGAAACCCCGTCTCTACTAAAAGTGCAAAAAATTAGCTGGGTGTGGCGGCAGGCGCCTGTAGTCCCAGCTACTTGGGAGGCTGAGGCAGGAGAATAGCGTGAACCCGGCAGGCGGAGCTTGCAGTGAGCCAAGACTGCGCCACAGCACTCCAGCCTGGGTGACTGAGCCAGACTCCATCTCAAAATAAAATAAAATTAAAATAAAATAATCTAATATATGTAAATCTCCTGAACTAGAGACTAGGAATATAGTAAATACTATGTAAGTATTAACTGATGATATTATTTTTATTGGCATTCCTTATCAGTCTTATTCCTAAGGAATAATTTGGTCAGAATTGGAAAATCAATCTTAGAATCTAAAGTTGATGACCACATTCCTATAGTGGGGCCATTAATTATGATTACTTTTAATAGTGATAATAATTACATTTGCTGTCTGCTTACCCTGTAATAGACTGGGGGCTGAAGCACTTTATATTTCTACCCACTTGATCCTTTTCACAATCCCATGAGGTAGACAGGATTCTTGTCCTTTTACATATGAGACAATCAAGGCTCAGATGGGCTAAAGAACCTTGCCCCAGTTCACCCAGACAGTCAGACAGGATTCCAGCCTAGGCAGTCTGACTCAATACACCACCCAATCCTACCTACTTCTGGCTACCCATAATGGAAATAAAATATATTAAGGTAGAAACCACCTCACATAAGAGACCCGTCTTACTGACGATGCTGTTTCTGTAGAATGCTGGTCGTTTACCTTTACATAGGACTTTGCAGTTTGTGAAATGTTTCCACATGTGCTGTGTCATTCACTCCAGTCCTCACAGCCGTATAGAAAGTAAATCAGTCCACATTTTCAAAACAGAAGGAACTGAGGGCAGGAGAAACTCAGTCACTTTAATTCCCTAGCCATCAACTGATAACATTTTGATCATAATCTGGAGGCCCTACATCCAAGCCCTACCCTCTTTTGATGATGATATGCTACGCTAATATACTACGGGTGGCTATTTTGTTTGAGTTTCTTTTTCAATCTGTGAGAGTAGGAGCATATGCTGGAATACAGTTTTATAATTAGGACAGCAGACATTCCTGAAATGCATACAGGCTTAAAATATCACTCTAAAGAGGGGTTTAACCTGAGAAGTACAAAATATCTTGAGATACTTTAGATAACATATTTTCTTTATCTAGCTAACATTTTATAGGAGTCCATTTTTAAAATCTGTTAATGAAGTAAAATCATTAACTAGGTCCTAAGTTTATTTCTTTGTTGTCACAGTGTAATTTCATATGCTACAAAGACATGTTTTCTCAAAGGCTGGTTAACATAGACTTTAGATGGGAAAAAATTAATATAACTTGTTCAGATATGGTACTAAACAAATGTCTTAGTACCTTTAAGAACATTTTCTATGTCAATGTGTGCTGTGATGCTCTAGGAAGAAAGCGTATGGCCTCACAAGTTTATAAAACCTCACAAGTTTATAAAGACCATAAAAACCCCTGGGATGGGGATTGGCAAACTGTAGTGTGTGGGCCAAATCCAGTCTAATGCCTGTTTTTGTTTAGTCTGTGAGCTGAACAAAATAACTTTATTATCTAATCAGTTTATTTAAACAAAGAATATACAACAGACTGTATATGGTCAATAAAGTCTAAAATATGTACTGTATGGCCTTTCATTGAAAAAATTTGTCAAACTGAACTCTACCCTGGAATGACAATATCATCACTGTTGCCCCCATCACGCTAGCTTGACTCTAAAATGGCCATCAATCCACCCTCTCTTAAACATGCATGTGAATCTTCCATCAACAGGCGGTGGCTATCCTTCCACCCCTTCAATCTGGACTGGCCTGTATGTTCTTTGACAAAGTAGAAGAGTGACACTATGGCAGTTTTGGATGTGGCCATAAAGAAACTACAGTTTTCACCTTGGTTTGTTGTCATTCTTAGTCACCATGTGAAAATGTCACTTGGCCAAGAGTGAGTAAAATCTACTTAAGCAACAAAAAGCCCTAGTACAATACATTCGATTAACTCTCCTACATATCTGCTATTTTATATATTTTAACCTACATCTCCCCATTTCCTCTCCCTGCCCTCTACCCATAGTAACCACTATTTCATTCTCTGTGAATTTGAGCTTTTTAAAAAAATATTGTTGTTGCAAAAAACAAGTAACTACGTAAGATGATAAATATGTTCATCTGTTTCACTCTAGTAACCATTTTACTATGTGTGTGTATATATACATAACATTATGTTATAAACCTCAATTATACACAATAGCTTTTTAAAGCTATTGGAGAGGGAGAATACCCCGGACCAAATCAGCCTTCCAGCCATTCCCATCAAGGTACCAACTGTATTAGTGAAACTAGCCTAGACCTTAAAGACCAGTGCAGTTGCCAAAAGCTATCACCCAACTAGTCCTGCCTGAACAGACCTCCACGATTGTGAGATATGATGAATAAGATGATATTTAAAGATACTAAATTTGGGCATAATTTGTTACATAGCAGTAACTGAAGCAGTCCTTATGTTCCTTCTCATCACTGGCTTCATCATCATTTTGCAGAGAATCTCTAGGCTAGTATCCCATGGCACTCACTTGGAGAAAAATCTGATTTTGAGAGTACAGTGCTGTCTTCAAAATTTGGTGTTTTTATTAATTTACGTAGACTATTCCATGAAAGGTCTAAATTGGAAGAGGTTGGCCTAGTAATAGTCATTTTGTCAAATACCATCTTATGCAGAGGACTATGTCAGGTGTGATACACCTGCAGAGATAAGATAGCAGCCCAAACATCTGAACCCCTTCATCTCATATCTCCAACCATTTCTTACATCCTCAAAGTGGAGGATTTCAAAAAGTGAAACCTCTGCTATCCAGCTGTAGTAAAATCTCTTTAGGGGGTTAAAGATCACAACATCAGGAGAAAAAGATCTCTTCATATGCACCAAAGTCCAGCACATTACAGATGTTCAATGGTAGTATCATGTCGAGGTTAATTTAAAATTCAGAAGAGCATCTTCCTTCACTCCTAGATGGTTGATACTTTCTCCCGTAGTTGACAGTTCTGCTACATAAGCCCTGCATAAGCCACAAAGTACCCTGATGGCTTGCTTCAACTTGTCACACTCCTGATTACAAATCTTTAGCATCCCCACTGGCGGAGAACCCCTCATTTCTCCAGCTGTGCACATGTGCCCCTCTACAATCTAGCCCCAGCTTGCTTCCCCATCTGCTGCCTAAAAAATGTCATTGAATTTTTTATTGTTTCTAAAATGCACCATGTCCTCTCATAACTCCATGGCTTTGCACATGCTATTCCCTCTTCCCCGAATGCAAGTCCTGCTTTTCCACATAATCCATGTCTTCTCACCAAGGCACTACCATCTCCTACTCTATCTTGAAAGTTTTTTAGACTCCTCTGCAGGAAGTCTGTCTAGGTATGTATGTATACCTCTGTTATACCTCTTTTACAGTGTTTACCACAGTTGGTTAAAATTTATTTTCCAGACGTAAGCTTTGCTTATCTGGGCTCTAATTATTTTATCCATGAAATGGGTATCCTATGACTTGCCTGCAAGCTTGTTGTGAGAATTAAACCTAACGTAATATATATTTAAGCACCTAGCATCTGCTAAGGAAAAGGCCCTTTACAAATCTTTGCTGTCTTCACTTTCTATTTATGGATGACAATCTTTCCCTTCCCCACCTCCTCCATCACATCTGAGCTGCTCAGGAGCAGACAAGACACCTCTGGTACTGTCCTATCCACAGTGCCTGGCAAAGACCACGTGCTTGGTAGGTAGGTGTTGAATGTATTGTTCCTTCTAGTCTTTTTACTTATCCTGACTAGTTACTGTATTGTTTAGGACAGCCAGCTACCTGTGGAGGAAAGTATTTAAAGAGAGAGAGAGAGAAAAAAAAAAAAAGAAAAACCCTCACTAAAAGTCTTCCATTTAGTTCAGGGGCATTATAATGTAGGGAAACACCATGGCAGATATGGTCATTTGTCCATCCCCATTGGTGGCAACCATGCACAACACCATTTTGGTTGTAAGTTTTTTCCTGTTGGAGGGCCAAAGACAAATCTGGGCTCAGTCCGAATTCCCAAAAATGACTCAGTGCACTCCTTGCAATGGAAAAGCAGCTGTGAGACATTTCACACTCACATTGTTTGCAGGAGTCCAATTGAAGGATCTTCATTGTGATTTATCCTTTCTTGTTGTGTCACTCCCACCTACACAGGGTATATATTAGAAGAATAGATGGAGGTTCAGCTTCATTTAGATGTTCTTGCCTTCCCTACGAATTGATTTTGAACTTTGTCTGTTTTATTAATGTAATTTACTGTAAATTCAGCTGAGGTTTTACTCATGAAATTTTGTTCTTCATTATCTTGTGAAATGACTTGGAGTGAACACTGAGAGAGTCACCTGGTGCCAGTTGGCTTTGTGGGCAGAAGGCAGATAGTTCACATGGGCTTTCTGGTCCTTCAGTATCCTTCAGAGTAGATGGGTGGTTGAGCTGCAGAGCAGCTGGGTGAGTCAAGTGGCTGCAAAAGCAGAAGGACCTACTACTTGTTGCTTTCCCTTTTCTCACAGGGCCAGAGACAACAAAATTGTTTGAACTCCAGGCAGCCTCAGCTTAGGTGGCAGAAGTGTAAGTGAGTGCTAGGAGACACCAGCTGCAAAACACCAGAGAACCTAGGCCAAAGTATTCTGCAGCAGGGAGACCCATTAAAGCAAGATGGATGCTTGAGGGGCTGCAATCCCACAAGAAGTTGAGTGTGGCCATGGCCCCTCTAGTTTAAGGTAGGGTAGTGAACATCCCAAAGAGCTTGTTGCCAAGAATCTCAGAGAAAGGACCTGGGGTCGTTCATTGGAGAATCCTGCTTGTCTCCATATGAATTTCTGTTGTTGTACTCCACCATTTGTATATATAAATCCAAAACAAGTGAGTCTCTAAAAATCTGGTCCTGTAAACATATATCATAAGAGCCAGAGCTTAAATAGCTTATACACAGGTGAATACAAGTGAGAATGTTAATATTTTAAAGCTGAGCAGATACCACAAAGGGTAGGTGTAATGGAGATGAATTTGCAGGAGAAACTCCAATTTTTAAAGCCCTCTCTCCAATTTTCTTGTTTTTAAATTTCACTGTCCGTGGTTATTGTATTACCTTCAATTTCCATGATGTTGACAGGATAATCAATATGGATTTCTGAGTTCATATATTATAAAGTTGGATATTATTTGTAGTAGTAGAACATTTACTGTGACATCACTTACTGACATCTGTAAATAAGCTAAGGCACTGTCAGAAAGAGTGTTAACTGTAAATCTAGTACCCAGGAGCAGAAGGGACTGGTGCTTGACCCATGTTCTCTGGGCCCTGGCATCATAGTTGTGATGGTTAATGTTGAGTGTCAACTTGATTGGCTTGAAGGATGCAAAATATTGTTCTTGGGTATGTCTGTGAGGATGTTGCCAAAGGAGATTAACATTTGAGTCAGTGGACTGGGAGAGCAGACCCACCCTCAATATGGGTGGTCACCGTCTAATCACCTGCCAGCATGGCTAGAATAAAGTAGGCAGAAGAACGTGGAAAGAGCAGACTCACTGAGTCATCTGGCCATCATCTTTTTCCCATGCTGGATGCTTCCTGACTTCAAACATGGGACTGCAAGTTCTTCAGCTTTTGGACACTTGGACTCACACCAGCGGTTTGCCAGGGTCTCTCGGGTCTTCAACCACAGACTGAAGGTTGCACTGTTGGCTTTCCTACTTTTGAGGTTTTGGGACTTGGACTAGCTTCCTTGCTCATCAGCTTGCAGAAGGCCTATTGTGGGATGTCACCTTGTGATATGACTCCTATCACCTTGTAATAGGAGTCAATTCTCCTAATAAACTCTCCTTCTTATATACATCTATCCTATTAGTTCTGTCCCTCTAGAGTACCCTGACTAATACAATAGTGTTTTCTGCCTAACTTAAACTTCATATATCAGCATCTGCTTCTCTGCATAAAGAATTTTTTCTGCTGGGCAAGCCCATTCTGCATCTGCGCAAGGCAGACTGACGCAGTAGAAAATTAATGCGTTCTAAGAGAAGCTCTCAATAAATAAGTAGCAGAGACTCCCTTGCCTCTGGTGGGATAATTTTGAGGTACAAATCTATGTGGTTCTCAGAGATCGCAAATAAGATTATGCTCCATTCACTCCCAGTGATGAGCTTCTTGACAACACGCTCTGCTTTCTGGCTGCTCTTGTTTTTCTCATCTCTCCCTTTACTACTGGTGTTTCATGACATTCCCTCTCAACTAAACTATTAGTTCTCTTATTATTTCCTGAGGTTCTGGCTCTGAGGGAAACCAAACCAAAATATACTTAGTGAAAAATTATATTTAAGAGCCCATGTGCCTTGAAGGAGAGTCTAGAACCTAAAAAAATTGAGTGGTGTGGTCCCGTGAAAAGACAAAGTAACTGAAATACCAACCTTAAGAGGAAATCTATGAACACAGACTGATGGTACCAATGCACCCCAAATACACCCAATTGTGAAGAGAAGAGAAACTGGAACTACTCAAATGGAGCAGCTTTGCAGATAGATTCCTTTCTAGGATCTGATTCACAGCCTATAAAATCTGGATCTTTTATGTCCCCTAGTGTTGGGAGTGGGTGGGAAAACATACTGCTTTCCCAGCATTAAGAAGGCTCAGAGCTACCCCAGAGCTTGTACATTCTTTCTTATTCCTCTTCTCCTCTTGTTTTCAAGTCACATATGGTAGTGGAAGAAAAGTACAACAAACCACTTTTAAAGAGACTACATGGCCACTATTGGAAAAAGTTAAATAACATGACTTGTATTTTGGCATTTGAACCTAATAATAGGGATACACAATTACAGAAACTCAGCTTTAGGAGGGATATGGAGGCTCTTCTAGCCCAAAGCCTCATCTTGTACCTTCATACCTCTCTGATGGACTGTTACATACTAGGTAATTATTAAACATTCTCTAAGTGTCTATTTGAATTAAGTGTCCTTCTGACAACCTTGAACAAAGTCCATAATTGAGAGTTGGCTCCCTTCCAGGACAATGGTCTCCATCCCCACGTATGGTAATCAGTAATCTTTCCTTTTGCTCTCCTGTGGCTTCAATTAATTCATCCTAATTCTACTACTTAGGATCCTAAATAAGAGAATTCAGTACAGCTCCATCCTTCAGTGACATCCCTTTAATCTGTTTTCTAAGAAACACATCCACTAATCTTTTAGCTGTTCATCAAGTGACTTGCTCATGAATCATTTTTGCCACATCTCTCTGAACATATCTCTCCATACTTAATTGGCCTTAAAGTATAGCTCCAGGTATTAAGTAGAGTGGAAAAGGCCACGAATGATGCTGGGGCTCTGGATTAAAGGTGATGGAACCATTCACAGGGATAGAGAACACTGAAGGAAGACCAAGTCTGGGCATGACTTTGATGAGTTTGGTTTTGGAGAGGTTGGATTTGAGATGTCTTGGAGAGATCCAAGAAGAAATATGACAAATGTATTTGGATATATTAATCCTGAACTTTAGAGGAGAGATCTCAATTGAAGAGAGACATTTATAAATCATCTGCAAATAGGTGATAAGTATGATAATTGAGGCATACAGTATATAAGAGTAAGAAGGGCAGAGGTCCTTAGTCCAGGCCTTGATGAAATCTTACATTTATTTTCTGGGTAGAGAAAAATGAATTTATTTTTAAAATGAGAAATATCCGCCAGAGAAGTAGAAGGAACTCCACGAGATTTCTATATCACAACAAATAAAATAAAAGATTATTTTAAAAATAAGGAACTGAGGCCCGGCATGGTGGCTAACACCTGTAATCCCAGCACTTTGGGAGGCTGGGGTGGGCAGATCATGAGGTTGAGAGATGGAGACCCCCCTGGCCAACATGGTGAAGCCCTGTCTCTACTAAAAATACAAAGATTAGCTGAGTGTGGTGGTACACGCCTGTAGTCTCAGCTACTTGGGAGGCTGAGGCAGGAAAATCTTTGAACCCAGGAGGCAGAGGTTGCAGTGAGCTGAGATTGTGCCATTGCACTCCAGCGTGGCAACAGAGTAAGACTCCATCTTAAATAAATAAATAAATAAATAAATAAAATAAAATAAAATAAAATAAAAGGGACTGATCAGTACTAATGAATATCCCTGAGAAACCAAGATAGAGCTTCAAAGAATGCCCTTCAAATTTAGTGGTAAGGAAGTCTTTGATCAGCTAAGTAAGGTCATTCTTGGAAGTGAATAAAAAATTCCAAGCTTTGGTGTTTATGTATGTAAACTACTGGAGTTCTAAAACTGGCTCTAAAATCAAATCCCACAGAGAACTCTTCTGGATATTCAGACCATGGCAACACCATTGGAATCAAAATGCAAAGTACTCTGCCTTATTTGAAGGCAAAGAGGCTTTTGTTAATTATGAATTCTGGTGAGTTCAGGAATTTATAAATTTTCTAGCTAACTTTCCCAAATCACGTTAGTCATTCCTTTGCTCAGAAGCCTCCTAAGCCTCACTTTTGATTATGGTACAGCTTTGTTTTATATAGATTTTGTAAGCTGCTATTCACCTTCCTTGCCTTATTCACAATAGTTCCCCAGATCCCCTCTATGGAGCCATACCACACTTTCTCATGACCCCATGCATTTGCTCTTCTATTCCTTTTGCAAGGTACACATGTATTAGTCTGTTCTCATGCTGCTAATAAAGACACTCCTGAGACTGGATAATTTATAAAGGAAAAAGGTTTAATTGAGTCACAGTTCCACATGACTTGGGAGGTCTCACAATCATGGTAGAAGGTAAAGGAGGAGCAAAGTCATGCCTTACATGGCAGCAGGCAAAAGAGCTTATGCAGGGGAACTCCCCTTTTATAAAACCATCAGATCTCATGATATTTATTCACTATCACAAGAACAGCATGGGAAAAACCACCCCCATGATTCAGTTACCTCTCACTGGGTCCCTACCATGATATGTGGGGATTATGGGAACTACAATTCAAGATTTGGGTGGGGACACAACCAAACCATATCAATGTGCAGTAATTTTTGCATTGCTGCTGTAACAAATTGCCATAAATTTAATGCTTAAAATTATAAAAACCTGTTATCTCACAGTTCTGTAGATCAGAAGTCTAGATACAGTGTACCACAACTGGGTCCTCAGTTTAGAGTCTCACAAATGCCTCAGGCTAAAATTGAGGCATTGGAAAGGGTCCGTTTATTTCTGGAGACTCTGGGAATGAATCACTTCCAAGTTCATTCAGGGGGTTGCTCAAATTCTGCCTCTTACAGTTGCAGGGCTGAGATCTTCATTCTCTTGTCGGCTTTTAGTTGTAGACCAACTTTTGCTCCCAGATGCTGCCCACATTCTTTCTCATGCTTTTCGTGCCCCCCTACCCCAGTCACCCAAAAATATCAGCTTGAGTCTCTCTCTGGCTTCAAATCTGTCTAACTTCTTCTCCCTTCTCTCTTGGAGTCAAGCCAAAGAAAAGCTCTCGCTTTTAAGGTTTTTATGGCTCAATTAGGCTATCTAAGGTAATCTAAAATCTGAAATAATATCTCTATTTAAAGATCTAATAAAAAATTTACAGCACCCCTTTTGACAAATTGGGTGACATTTGCAAGTTCTAGAGATTCGGGCATGGGTATGTGGTTGGTGAGATGATTCTGCCTACCATAGCATGCCTTTCTTCCCCTTTCTCCCCTCATGTGCACCAACTTAGCTTTCATTTCCTAGCAGAAATGCCACTTCCCCTATATTTAAATTTCTACTGCTATCCCCACCTCCGGGAAGAACCCATTGCTCCCTATCTGTGTCTCCTCATACCTTTGGCCATAATTTCACTTTTATCTTATTGTATTATTCTTAAGAGTGCATTATGATCTACTGCTAGGCTATCAATGTTTTGAGGACAGTGAAAATGACTCATTTGTCTGTCTTCGCACCTTAGTGCACCAGACTGGGTTCTGTGAGATGTGTGAGGAATCCTGGGTTTTATTGCTTCATCTTCCTATTGTTCTCTGTCTTGTCTGTCTCCCTTCTTCCTGTGACTCCAAATTAATCACAACTATGAAAATGCCTCTGTTCATACACCCAGAATATATAAATCTGAGTGTTGAGTTTCCTTCTTGGATTTTTATTCAGCCCAGTGTTTCATTCCGTCTCAAATTCCCTATAAGTCAAGTGACAGAGAATCAGGATCTGCAAATCACCATTGAGTAAGCTGTTGAATAAGGTGATTGTCCTTCTAACAACCTCTTGCAATAGGTATAGACTTTCCCTCCTCCTCCTTTTAGGTTAGGAAACTCAATCATGAACAGGTAAGGAGGTTGCCTGACCTCATGAGATAGATACAGGTGAGAAAATGGGTGCTCTGAATCAAGGCTCCGAGTTTCTGGGTCCGTGACACTTTTCTATCTATAGTACCTCAGCATGCATTATTTTCATATTACTCTCGTAGCCTCAAGAAAGTCTCCACTCAAGTGCTCCCTGTCATCTTTGTCACTGTAACAGCCAAGTGTGAAGTTTGGAGTTGCCTCCTGTCATCCTTTCCCTGCTGGGCCTCATGACTCCTGGATTCATTGATCCAGGTCGTACCTTTCCATCCCAGCAGGACTTTTAGATATGTCTGGTTTATTATGGTCTCCATACCTTGGTGCATCAGACCGGGCTCTGTAAGATGTGTAAGGACTCTTGGATTTTAGGACAGAATTTGACAGAAGTGCAAGGCATGCACACCATCCACGCAAGGGCTTGCTAGGTCTCCTTGGAGAAAGAAGTCCTGGAAATGACCCAGAGCATTCTATATACACAAGTGTCTCAGGGAGAGGGAAAAAAGGAAAAGAAGAAAAGAGCAAGGAGCAGATTTTGCCTTGTGTTATTAAGTAGCAAACTCCTGTTTGAGTCTAGAAGGAGAATGATGCCTTGAGTCTGTCATAAAAGTTTCATTATCACTTAAATTCTAAACCTCCTTTATAATAGACAACCTTGGGAAGGGTGTGGGTTTTTTTGTTGTTTGTTGTTTTGTTTTATTTTGGTTTTTTTTTTGTTTTGTTTTTTTGTTTTTTTGTTTTTAACTTTCTTTTAATGTAAGTAACAAATTTTCAGTTGTTTAAAAGCTATTGTTTTCAAATTTGATTAAATTGTCGAACTTATGTGCAAATTTAGTCATCATCTACATAGCATATTATATTTTCATGGAATTTTGTGATCTGTTGGGCACCCTTTCTTCACTCCATTTGGGGAAGTGCTGGTGCAGTTTGCTTGGTTTCTCACTCTCACAGCCTATTGGTACTTTTCACATCAAGGTATATGGGATGTAACACTTAAAAATTGCCTCAGAAATTGCATTAACTGGTATTTATAGCATTAAAGGGAGATATAAAATTTTTCCATTTTTGATATAACTTTGCAATGAGTACAACTAATGGGATACAGTATTCATGAGTGCAAAGCCTCCTCCAGATAAATACAAAAATCCCATTGACTACACTGTGATTAAGGAAGAACAGGAACCAGAAAATTATAAATTTGGTGCTTACCGAAGCAAGTGCTAAAATTTCATTTTTGCTGCATATGTTCATTTTTGTGTGCAATTCTCCACTATGGAAGAATTGGAATGCACAGTGGGGGAGGTAGAGGACTGATTCTTAGATCTGGTCTGTCACTAACTAGATGTCTAGGGCCTAGGGCTGGAGATATACAAATTGTTAGTGACAGAACCACAATTAGGTTCTTTTGAGCCATATGGAAAATGCATCAATTTTAGTGGGGGTTGGATCCAACCAGGGGTCTTGAATACTTATTGGAGTAGTCTTTCATTTCCCTGTCTTTAGTCTCTTCTTTTAATCTATCCTTTCTTCAAAGTAAATATAATATATGCAGAATCTATGAGCTATTATTCATGGAACTCAATCTTTTTGCTTTTGGAGGGGTTTTAAAATCATATCTGACTTGCATCATTGCCCCAGCATTACTGGGGCTTCTGGCTGAGGAGCCAAGACAGCTTTTGTGTGTGAAATGAAGGTGACTTGGATTAGGAGAGTGTGGCTGGCCCATGGCTCTGGGAGTCTCTTCACACTGCCCAGGGCACTGCCACAGGCAGGGACTGTGCACACAGATGGAAAGAAGCCAGCCTGCTGGACTTCCCAAGGAACCAGAAGGCTTTTGTGCAGTTGGATGCCTTCTAGAAACTTGGTGACATGGAAGGATGAAACATTGCCCCTTGAAGAAATGGCAGCTGTTAACATAACCTGGGGGGAGTGAGGGTAACACAGGAGAGAGCACAAGCTGGAGCTGGTAGAGCAAAGTTGTGACCTTAGCATTCCTGATTCCCACTCCCTTATAGAGATGCCCACCCAGATATCACCCTGTGTGCTATGTTAGAAATTCATTTCTTCTCTTGCCTCATATTCAAGATGTTATCTCTTGATATACAGCTTCTCAGAGCACCCCCAGATTCTTGAGCAAGTATCATCTGTCTCCTAACAGCTATGGTGAAATATGATACTTGATTTGGAGTTAGGCAGACCTGATTTTGAAACTCTAGCTCTGCCATATCCCTAAGAATGTTTTTCAACCTGTTTTCTAGTCTTCTTCATTCATAAGGAGAAGAAGTGATAACTATGAGAGTGATCATAGCAGAAGATACCATTTATTAAATGATTACTTGATGCAAGGAATTGTAGTAAGCAGAGTATAGAGATTTTCTTTTAATTCATTAAAACAAAATCTGTGTCACAGTTGACGGCATTACCTGCATTTTGCAGATGGAAAAACTTGAGGTTTACCATACTTAAGTAATTTATATAAGACTGTCCAAACAATGGCAAAGCAACAACTGAAAGCCAGTGCCATCTGAGTTTGGTTGTTGTGTGAGTTTCCTGGGGCTGCCTTAACAGAGTACCACAAACTGGCTCAAACATGAGAAATTTATCACCTCGCAATTCTGGGGACCAGAAGTCCAAAATCAGGCCCATGTTCCCTCTAAAATATGTGGGGGAGAATCTCTGGTCTCTCTTAGTTTTTAGGGTTTGCAGACAATCTTTGGGTTCATTGACTTATTGATGCATAATTCCAGTCTCTGATGCTATCACTGCCTACCCATCCTCTCCTTTTGTGTCCAAATTTTTCTCTTCTTATAAAGACATGAGTCATATTGGATTAAGGGCCCATTCTACCCTAGTATGACTTCTTTTTAGCTAATTTTGCCTGCAACAATCCTATTTTCAAATAACATTCCATTCTGAGGTGCTGGGACTTAAGACTCCATATCTTTTTGAGAGACACAATTCTTAGAGTACAGCCTCTTGAAATGAGTGCTTTCAGGGCTGCCATGAGAAAGAAATGAAGTAATGGATGTAAAGTACCTGGTAGGCAGCAGAACTTGGGAAATGCTAATTTTTCCAATAAGATTATCTTAGGAGATAATGTGTTAATCCAAAATATGTATTCAAAAGGTAAGAATTGGAGGCATGGTGGCTGGCCAATAGGGAAACATTTTTGGACATGGAGATTTTTGATCCCCTTAAAATGTAATGGCACCAGGAAGGAATGACCTGTTTGATCTTTCTTTCAACTGAGTAGCTTAAAACACTGTAACTATTGAGTGCAAGCCCATTTCTTCCATCTTCTTCAGCAACTCTCTTTGTAAAGTTAAAAAAAACCAAAGATAGGAACACTTTTCTTTGACCATATGAAAAAATGTAGATGTAGACATTCCAACAAGAGGAAACATGTAAAAGCCAAGAATGTGTGTGACCAGTTTAAGCATGATGTCATGGCCAAGGAAATATGGTCCAGCCATCAAAAGGTAATTTCAAAGTAAATTATTCTCCTGCATTTCTAAATTATCATGAAGGAAAAAAGAGTCCATTGCATTATTTCCTAGAATCTCCTTCCATTTTCCATTTATTTCCCTCATGCCCCAAGCCCCTTTGCTCCTTTCTCTTCTAAACTCCATCATCATTTCCTCCCCAGGGGCTAGCCTGATGCCTCTTGTTCCTTCACTGTTGCCTCTTCAGTTTTGTTGCTTTCTCTTGATTCTTCATTTTCTACATCACAGATTCTCAAACATCCAACCTAACAATGATAGAGTCCTAAGTAAAAGTCCTGGATGATAAGAAACAAATTAGGCAAAATCCACAAACCTTTTGAGTCAGGAGAAGGAAAGGGTGTGTGGGGAATAATTGCAGTTGCTTTGCTTCCTCACATATAATAGGGAATTATGCTGGACTGCAGACGATGTTAAGCTTGATTCATGTTTCTGCCTTGCTCATTTGCCAGGAGGCTGGAAACAGGCATCTGTGGAGCATCAATTTGGTGGCCGTTGGCATATTTTCTCCATGCAAGGCACTGTGATAATCACTGAGGATGTCCAGAGACTTTGTATACTGGCATCACTCCTGTCAAGTCTGAGGCTTCAGGGCACACTGAGTTCCCTGAGCCTCCTGGGTATGCCAGCCCTTTGAGCCAGCTCAGAGCAGCATGACATCAGAAGCAACTATTGAGGCTAGGTGCAGCACTGTACCTAAGATTCAGAATGTAACATGAAGGGATGTTCTTTGGGTTTGTGCCACAGGGTCTTAAGTGAAGTCAGAGACTTCATGAATTGCAAATTTATGAATGACACAAGTTTTGAAGGAATCGTAAAATGATTAGATTCTAGAATCAGTTTTTAAAATGATTTCTACTGGCTGGAAAACAGGTTCAACGTAAGAAGAATAAATTCAAGAGGGATGAGTATAATTTCTTGAGTATAAGCCCAGAGAAAATTCTAACTAACAAATCCAAGAATGAGGGTAGAAGACATAATTTGGAAGCATCCAAGGGAACAATGACATGGAGTTTTGATTTGCTGTTGGTCCACTAATATTCCTTCATCAGGGTTATGGAGAACAAATGTAAATGTTATCTGAGATGTTGTTGATGCTCACAGAATGAACCAGCTACTTCCAGAGTATTTTGTTTAATTCTCTTTGTTGTGCTTGAAGAGAAACATGTACAAAGCTGAGCTTCTTTGGTGGAGAGCATTCTAAGTAAGTGGTAGAGACAAAACCGTCTGTGTGTAGAGAGGATGGCTTGGCCCAAGAATAAAAGACCATCAGATGTTTGGTCCAGGGTCATGCAGTCTGGCTTGATGCAAATTCAGAGTGAAGAATTAGTACCAATAAGAGATGATCTAGTAAAAGTAGACTTTAGCTTAGAGAGCAATGGTTTAAAGGCAACCTGTGTATCGACAAAGATTTTTCTGCCAGCTTAGTGTATCAGAAGCCTGTTTCTCTTGCCATGAGAAACGTCATGTTCTCCCCAGAAGGTGTAGACTCCCTCCTGTTTGGTTTCAGACAATTCACTTACAAGGCCTTGGTGTACATAAGATACTTTACCGAAGACCTAAAAAGATGAAGAAGTTTAAAGCACACAATTAAAAAATAATACTTGAAGTTCAGTGCTCTATTTCCCTCTTCCAAGTACTCCTCAGTCACTTCCAGGGTCAGGATCTACACAGTTCCTCAATCTCCCTCTCTCCCCTGCTTCCCTTTTCTCTGTCCCCTCTCTCTTCCATGTAGAGATACCTGGTGGTGTCTCTTCTTGTCTTATTTCTTGTCAATCCTTGTGCCCAGGATCTCGCCTGCTTCCTCAGGTGAGGAGCTTCTCAAGGTTTGCCTAAAGAGAATATTACCTCTCTATAAGGATTGCTGGTGCAAGCCATCATACTAATTCATTGTTTCACTCATTCCATTTACAAGTTGAATTCTGTGAAAGTGAATTGAGCTGCTTCAAAAAGTGCCAGCTTCCTCAAAGGGAGACTGACGAGAAGAGCTTGTACATCATCTGAGTGACCACCCATCTAGAATCTGGTAGTTGTGCTTCAAAGTTCCATTGAATGGTGGGACTTGGTTGGTCTCCAAAATGACCCTTAGTCCTGACAGACCATTATTCTCTAATATAGGTCTAAGTTATGAGTGACTGATCATTTCTTTGTGTGGACCGTAAGGCAACTTGGTGGGGGGCACTGCTATATTGATTAGGATTATTCGTTCATCAGGTATTCATTAAGCCTTCCCATGAGCCTTTTATGATTCTTGTAATGCTGTAGTGTAAAATATTTTCTCATGGAAAATAAGGCCTGTGTGCCCTCTTATTTAACAAAACAACACATTGCACAGGAGGGATTCACGTGGGTCTTTCAGAAAGACCCATGGTGGAAGTTTAGTGGGAAAGAAACTTACTCTCACAGAAGGAGCCAGGCTTACGTAACTTTTGGCATTGTTCATTGTGGTCATGTGTTTCCAGATTCCTATTCTTTCCTAGTGAGCCATGGGATTAAGACCACTCTGGCCAAAATTTCTAAGTTTTATATCCTGTTTGTACTGTGCTGTATGGTGACTTCGTGATCATGCATTCAAGTTGTATCATTGTCAGTAACATTCACAGAGCCCATAGGTTGGCAGAATTGACAATGTCATCTCAGGAAGCTCTCCCATGGAGGAATTACAAACGCAATAGAGTAATTCTCCCCCTTTAGAAACAAGGGATGTGTATCCAAGTGTTCTCATTGTTCAATTCCCACCTATGAATGAGAACATGCAGTGTTTGGTTTTCTGTCCTTGAGATAGTTTGCTCAGAATGATGGTTTCCAGCTATATCCATGTCCCTGCAAAGGACATAAACTCATCCTTTTTTATGGCTGCATAGTATTCTGTGGTATATATGTGCCACATTTTCTTAATCTAGTCTATCATTGATGGACATTTGGGTTGGTTCTAAGTCTTTGCTATTGTGAATAGTGCTGCAATAAACATACGTGTGCATGCATCTTTATAGCAGCGTGATTTTATAATCCTTTGGGTATATTCTCAGTAATGGGATGGCTGGATCAAATGGTATTGCTAGTTCTAGATCCTTGAGGAATCGCCACATTGTCTTCCACAATGGTTGAACTAGTTTACAGTCCCACCAACAGTGTAAAAGTATTCCTATTTCTCCACATCCTCTCCAGCACCTATTGTTTCCTGACTTTTTAATGATTGCCATTCTAACTGGTATGAGGTGTTATCTCATTGTGGTTTTGATTTGCATTTATCTGAATTCACTTGGACACAGGGTGGGGAATGTCACACACCAGGGCCTGTCGTGCGGTGGGGGGAGGGGGAGAGATACCATTAGGAGATATACCTAATGTAAATGATGAGTTAATGGGTGCAGCACACCAACATGGCACATGTATACATATGTAACAAACCTGCAGGTGTGCACATGTACCCTAGAACTTAAAGCATAACAAAAATAAATAAGTAAAAAAAAGAAACATGGTATATGTAGCCTGTTAATGACACAATTCCCTGAAGAAGTTATTGGAGTACATTGTATTAAAGGAATGTAGTGAGGTGAAATGACAAACAAAAATGATAAATAGCCCTTTTGTTTCAGGTAGGCAAAACATAACCAAATAGTTAATCTTTAGGTTCCTAGAATGTAAAAATGGCAGTGCTCTTTGATTGAAAAAAAGAGAAGTGGTAACCTTAGAAGGAGAAGTGTATTTTTAAAGGCATATCAGTTTGGCTTTGGTGTGAAAATTCCTCTAGGTATTTCAGCAGGAAAAGATTTAATCCAAGGGCTTAGATGCTTACAGACTCATCTGTTAGGCTACAGGAATGGTTTTAGACTGTGCCTCAAGAAAGATACCCTCACTATGAACCAGTGAACTGTAGGTGAGGGGCCCTTCACATTCATGGCCCCCTTCCTGGGTTCTGGGAGGTGCCCTGGCAGTTTTCTATTGAAAATGTATATGTATTTTTTTGCTTAAAGAGAATTATACAAGTAAGCATTAGCCTCCGAAACTATGGCCTGGACCCTGCCCCAGGACAATAAAGAGTCAGTCATCTTGCTACTATGTCTGGAGCCACAACTGAAGTTAGGAGCTTAAGATATCTCCTCCATAATAACTAGGACACAGAAATGAAGTCTCCAGAACTAAAGAGTGCCCTCTGCTGCTATTAAGGCTGGCTCTTGGCCCCCAAGAAGGAGAAGAATGAACCCTAAAATGCTGCTTACAGATAACTTTGTGATCCCATGACCTTATTTTCTAGGAGAAAAGACAGAGCAGAAAAACAGCTATACTTTCTTTTCCTTTTATCATTTTGAAATGACTGCTTCTCAGGTAAGAAGCAATACTAGAGATATGAATATATAGTTATTCCAGCTTTCTTTTGGTTGGTTTGCAAGGTCTATTATTTTCCCTTTGTATTGGTTTCTTAAGGCTGCTGTGACAAATTGACACAAACTTGGTGACTTAACACAGCACACTTATTCTCTGACAGTTCTGAAGTCTGGAAGTCTGAAATCACAGGGTTGAAAAATCAAGGTGTTGGCCTGGCTGTGTTCCCTTCAGAGGCTCTAGGGGAGAATTGGGTCCTTGCCTCTTCTGGCTCCTACTGGCTTCTGGCATTTGACTTGTGGCTGCATCACTCCAATCTCTGTCACCATAGTCACACTGCCTCCTCTTCATCTGTCTATACACAGCAAATGTCCTTCAGCCACCCTCTTATAAAGACACATGTGATGGCGTTTGTGGCGTATCACAGAATGATATGGTTTGGCTGTGTCCTCACGCAAATCTCATCTTGACTTGTAGCTCCCATAATTCCCACATGTTGTGGGAGGGACCTGGTGAGAGATAATTGAATCATGGGGACCGTTACCCCATACTGTTCTTGTAGTAGTGAATACATCACAAGAGATCTGATGGTTTTGTAAGGGGAAATCCCTTTTGCTTGGTTCTCATTCTGTTTGCCTGCTGCCATGTAAGACATGCCTTTCACCTTTCATCATGATTGTGAGGCCTTCCCAGCCACGTGGAACTGTGAGTCCATTAAACCTCTTTTTCTTTATAAATGTTATATAAAAAGTTTTGGTGCCGCAAAAGAAATAGCACTCGAATATAAAATTTTCTTTTTAATTCTCAGCAAGACAAGTTACCTCTATAGAAGGGTGTGCTCTTACAGATGGAGCAATGGTGAGCGCACACTTGAACAAGGGAGGAGAAGGGATTCTTATCCCTGATGCACATGGCCCTGCTGCATGTGGTTCCCCTATTGGCTAGGATTAGACTGCACAGGCTAAACTAATTCCAATTGGCTAATTATGATGGGGTGAGTGCTTTGGCGGGAATCGGGGCAGAGCAGGTAGCTGGTAATCGGAATGAGTGAGGGTGGGGTAGCTGATCAGAATGAGTCAGGGTGGAATAGGTAATGGAAAAAGGTTGCCTTACAAGAAAGTTAAGTTTAAAAGTAGAAGACAAAGAATTGAACATACTGACATTAATTATTTGAAGAGAAATTTAGAACTCATAGCTAACATAAATTACCCAGTCTTGGGTATGTCTTTATCAGCAGCGTGAAAATGGACGGATACATAAAGACACATGTGACAGCATTTATAGCCCACCCAGATAATCTAAGATAATTTCCCCATTTTAAGAGCTTTAATTTACTCACATCTGCACAGACACCTTTTGCAAATAAGATAACATTTACAGATTCCAGGATTAAGACCCAATATCTTTGGAGCCATTGTTCAACCTATCACACCATTCTTTTACTTGCAGCTGTTCTGTGCCCTGTATTTAAGGACCATCTCTTGCAAGCAACTTAGTTGTTTTTCTTTAAAAAAAGAAAAAAAAAAAAACATCTGGCCATCTCTTCTTTCAATTGGCATACTTAACTCATTTACATTTATCAAAATTACTGATTTACTTAGGTTTAAGTCAATCATCTTACTAATTGTCTTCTTTTTGTCCTACCATTTTATGGTATTTTTCCCTTCTCTTTTCTTGCCTTCTTTTGGATGAATAAAATATTTTTTATTATGTACCACACTTCCCCAAGTTCTATATGTGTGCTTTTAAATTATGAAGACTAATTCACATGCAGAATCTTAGCTGCAAAGGCATCTGGGAAATGTATCATTTAACTTTTCCAGCCTGCCAGTCAGAGGAAGCATGAAATGTAGTTGAGAGGCATTTCACAGCAGCCAACACACATAGTGAGTGAACAGTGCTGTGACTTTTCCCACTTACCCCTGCCATCATTACATAGCATGAGTCACACTGTGTGTTTCCAAGCTTTCCAGTACAGAATACACAGCTTCAGGGACTTAGATGGATACATATAAGCCCAGGCATTGAACTTGGTGATAGGTAGACAGAAGCATCAGGAAATCTTTTTATTTTCATAATTCTTCAGTGGTTTGCAGAGTGAAATGAACTGGGAAAATGATTGCATGGCTTCTGTTTTGGCTTTGAAGGACTATCAAAAAGTCTAATAAGGTGATTAAAAATGAGAACAGAGATCAGTAAAATAAATGTAAAACACTTTCAATCAGATGATCTACACAAAGACCGAGGTCTAGGCATCTGCTTGGATGAAGATGAAAATACAATTTCTTTATCATATCTTTAGTTCTGCCTTCACTTTGGATGAAAACATATCACCTCAATTTAGGATTATACCTAATTTTAATTTTGGTTATAAAGCAGATGAGAGTGGATTGCAGCAGGAAGTGGCAGAATTAGATCCATGTTCAGTTCTTTTCCAAGACAGTTTGGCACAGAAATCACAGCCTGAAATGGAACATCTCATTGTGGTTCCTCATGTGCTAGCAATAGAAGCTGAATAGAAAATTTGCCTTAAAATACAATCCAGAATGGGAGTGAATGTGGGGACAGTTGCTGCTACCCAGAGAGCAGGCAGGCTTCTGAAACAACCTAATGATCTGTGCAACATGGATTGGAGTGGTCCTTGCCAACCCTGATGTTTTCCTGTGCTGAGTTTTAGTTAAACAACTCTGGGGATGGTATACACTTAAGCAGCCTTCCAAAGACAGCTCTGTGGAAAATACCCTGCCCAGACCATCCGCTCTGTGGAATTCTCATTGAGATTTCCTTCAGAGTCCGCACATGAGCCTCTCTTTGCCCTCTGTTTAAACATTTAAATTCTGAGCAAGTATTACAGAATTTAATATGTTGTTTAGAGATCTCCAAGATTTTTCTTATTGGCATTAGTGACTATGTACTAAGTCCTTGTTACCTGCCAGTTTAAAGAAGTTGCTAGGAGTATGACATCTCCTGGGATATTTAGTTTGAGAGTTTTCTCAGCCAAATGCATTTTCAGTAACTTACTTCTTTTATCTACTCTACAGTTGGAAGCAGCCAACATTCAGAAGGGGCTAGGTGATGTGCTTGGGGCCAAAAATTATAAAGCCTCAGGAAGAGGGAGGTCTATAGCTTTTTTAAAATGTTTTTTTGCTTGGATCATGAGTGTGAAGTCTGGAAGTGCAACAGTCATTTCATGAATGTGAGGATGAAAGTCACATGCATCAAAGGGAGAGCAAAGCAGGAAAATAAAAATAATCCAGGTTCTTGACATCTTCCTTAACCAGCTACAACAGACCTCAACTGTTTGTCTGCAGACTTTACCTTGTTTCTGAAAAATAAATCCTTGTATGTTCACTGAGTTTTCTGTTGCTTGCAGCCAAATGCAATCCTATTTGGTACACTTTGTTGAATATTTTAAACTTCTTTTCAGATTTTTACTCTTCCATGCAGATGCTTCCTCAATAACAGCTCCTCACCCAGTTCTCCCCTACACATCCCACCTCACATCACCATACTGACCCACTGACGTGCCCATCCCCAACCCCATAACCCCCAATGTTTAAAATTTTTAACATTTTCATGTGTGTCTGGCATATATTATTTCAACTACATGATTCCTTTAAAAACATGGGAGGAAAAATAGAATTCATTTAAAATGAAGATATTTCTGTGTAACTCCAAATATGCCTGAAAAAAAAAATAGCTCATTAGAGGTTGGACTTTTCTCTCTCTAATATTTTCATATAAGGGTTTGAAGCATATAAATGTAGAAAAACTATACAGTGAATACTCATACATGACACATAATTTCCACAGTTTGCATGTCACTGTATTTGTGTTACTGCATGACTCTCACTTAAACTATCATCACAGGAGAGTTGATCATCTAAGTGCCACTCGCAATAGATGGGTAGAACTTCATGTTTGTAAGTATCAAGGAATCTTTAAAAAGTATTTGGAGTTCTACCTTCCAGAGATATATACTTGGACTTGTTTAGATGTAAGACCACTGAGCTTGGGGTAAAACATTACTTTCCTACCCCTTCAAGAGCACAATTTTCAAAGTGTGATCCTTCCTGAACAGGATCAGCAATAGGTACTTGCTAAAATGCAAATGTTGGGTTCCATTCCACTGCTACTAAATTAGAAGCACTGTGCATGGGCCCAGCAACTTGTCTTTGAACAAGCCTTCTATCTTAGTCCATTTGGGCTGCAATAATGAAAAACAGTAGACTAGTTAGCTTATAAACAGCAGAAATGTATTTCTTACAGTTCTGGAGACTGGGCAGTCTAAGATCACGGCATTAGCAGATTTGGTGTCTGGTGAGGGCTCACTTCCTGGCTTAAGAAGGTACCTTCTCTCTGTGTCCTTATGTAGTTAAAAGGCCAAGACAGCTCTCTGGGGCCTCTTTTATAAGGTCATAATCCCAGTCATGAAGGCACTCATCTCATGACCTAATCACTTTCCAAAAGGCCCCATGTCCTAATACCATCACCCTGGGAATTAGGATTTCAACGTATTAATTTGGGGAAAACACAAATATTCATATCATAGCATCTTCCAAGGGGATTCTGATGTTCCTTAAAGGCTGAATATTAGAAATCAACTGTGCCATGGTAGGTGGTTGGAGGTAAATGGACGGCTTGTATTACCCATTCCTTCTATAATTAATAGTCTTTGAAATATGCTACACAGTTTTTTCCTTATAAACATCATCATGTCAGAGAGCTTGTTAACATAATAAGAAAAAGAAAGTACAATCCTATTGGTTCCACTGGATTCTCTGCCTGTATGGCTTTTGTAGATCAGGTACACCCCTATTGCAAAATCTTCCTGAATATTGATTATCTTCATTAGTGTAATTGATCTGGTTGTCTGTGTAAAATGTAAAGCAACGGGCTGGTAAATATATCAGCCACTCCTTCTGAATTGCAAATGAGCTGGGGACAGACGTGGCCTTATTTTCCACATATGACAATTTAGGGGGAATTCCTGCTTGTATATCATTAGTCATTTTTACTTTTGAGCCTCTGTGCAAAGAGAGTGAGAAAATGAAGTGTATGTAATTCTAGGATATGGTAACATTTAGATTCCAGTTATTCGAATGTCAGAAATCTTGGTCTGAAAGCTTTTTGTTCCAAATAAATATACATACACCCTAGTGAGTCATGCATGTCATTGTCAATGTGAACGAGAATTTTCAGAAGGACAACACATAGATGAGCATGGGGAAATGAGAAGTATTAAGAAATCTTTAAGAAAAATTTATGCTCATATCTGCAAGTTCTCTCCAGAGATGTAGATATAAACTTGTTCACATATGAAAGCCCTGGGCTTAATTTTGACCTATCCTAAATTTCTTCCATTCATGAGAAAAAGAAAAAAGGTCTATTATTAGGTTAGTGCAAAAGTAATTGCTTCTCTTGCCATTTTTCTCTTTCATGGAGAAAAGCTATAGCTTTCATTATTCATGGCTTCTTTAAAAGTAATGGCATTAATTTCATCAAAAGTAATGGCAAAAGAAGCAGTTACTTTTGCACTAGGCTAGTATTTCAGAATGGGATAATTGAAGGGGTCCAGGTTAGGGGAACTGACCAGTGCAGTGTGGCTAGGATTAGGGGATTACTAAAAAGCTGAACTTCCACTACCCACACCAGGATAATCCCGGGTGAAACTAGAATGTAGGTCACCTTTGTGAGGGTCAGAGGAGGAGCCTGATCTACATAACAATGAATGTTTCCTGGATCTTTCATTTCTCTATGGTAGGTTATTGTTGCAGACCTGAGGTCCTGCCAGTAGCCTGGATGTCTGACTTTAATTTTTTTTTTTTTAACATTTATTTTAAATTCAGGGATACAATAGCAGGTTTATCACATATGTAAACTTATGTCATGGGGGCTTGCTGTACAGATTATTTCATCATCCAGGTATGAAGCCTAGTACCTGTTATTTTTTCTGATTCTCTTCCTCCTCTCACCCTCCAAGAGGCCCCAGTGTGTGTTGTTCCCTCTATGTGTCCATTTATTTTCATCATTTAGCTCCCACGTTTAAGTGAGAGCAAGTAACACTTGGTTTTCTGTTCCTGTGTTAGTTCACTAAGAATGATGACCTCCAACTCTATCCATGTCCCTGAAAAGGGCATGATCTCTTTTATGGCTATGTAGTATTCCTTGGTGTATATGTACCACATTTTCTTTATCCAGTCTGTTATTTATGGGCATTTGGGTTGATTCCATGTCTGAGCTATTGTGAATAGTGCTGCAATGAACACACATATCTCTTTAAAACAGAATAATTTATATTCCTTTGGGTATACACCCAGTAGTGGGATTGCCGGGTCGAATGGTATTGCTGTTTTTAGGTGTCTGAGGAATCACTGCACTGTCTTCCACAATGGCTGAACTATTTACAATCTCACCAACCGTGTATAAGTGTTCCTTTTACACCACAATCTCGTAATTTTAATCTTTTAGGGATCACCAGATAGAAGCACAGGATTCATGTTTCTGTATAGGACAAACCACAATGTCAGGCTGATGAAACAAAGGACTGAGGCTTATAAAGGGTCATAATTTTCTCTCTTTCATGGAGAAAAGCTATAGCTTTCACTATTCATGGCTTCTTAATCATGAGAATGAAAATGATACTAAAGATAAAAGAGATCCAGGTGATCTGCCTATTGTTGACCTGGTGGCTCTGACCCTCTTTCATAAATACACACAGACTCCGAGCACCCCTCCTCCACCCGCCTAGAGCTTCTGGGGTGCCTTAGAAAAGAAAGTTTATTTTGATTTGCGAGTCCTGCATTCAAGCTTTGGCTCTTCTACTTACAAGCTGTAAATACAGGGTGATTGGCATAATTAACTCCATAGTTCCTCAGTTTTCTCTTCTGGTCAAGTGGGAATAGAACCACATTTTTAACAGAATTGATGGGACAGAGACAGTGGCTATGATGGAGATTTGTTAACTCCTAAGTCGTTTGTAGGAGAATGGCTCAGTAAATGATCTGAGAAGCACAATAATCATTATTTATAGATGTAGAGGAGGAAAATTAGAATCTTAGTTGTAATTATTATGTACGTATTTTGTGTGTTGCCTGAAAGGCATTTGAGGTAGACATTTCTTATGTGAAGCACTGTCATGCTTGGTCCACATGCACTCTTCTTTATGTTTTAATAATATAATTAGAACTTGCTAACCTATCCCCAGCCCAATAACTATAATAGTACCAATAATTCATATCCATCTGTGTACTTCTTTCTTATACCATCTTCTTTTTTTTTTTTTTCCAAGAGGTAACTATGGTCCTGAATTTTATAGTCTTTTAGGACTTACAGATAGTCTTTTAGGAAATCCAATTTATAGTACTGGATTTCACCCAATACTATGTTACTATGATTTATGCAATGATTGCATTGTTCCACTCCTGCATAGTATTCTATTGCATGACTGCACTGTGGCTTATCTACTTTCCTGTCAATGAATTTTAGGCTGTTTGCAGGTTTTTGTCATTACAAACAGTACTATTACAAATACACTTAGACATGTCTCCTGGGGCACTTAGAAAAAGCATCTCTTGGGTCAATGCTGAGCAGGAGAGCTGAGTTGCTGGGGCTTAGAGAACATAAATGTTCAACTTTATGAGATGGAAATTGCTTGCCAGTGGTGGTACTAATGAATACTCAGATAAACACTATATGAGATTCCTTTATTTATTTATTTATTTATTTATTTATTTATTTATTTGTTTATTTATTTATTTATTTGAGATAGAGCTTGCTCTGTTACCCAGGCTGGAGTGCAGTGGCACAATCTTGGCTCACTGCAACCTTTGCCTCCCGGGTTCCAGAGATTTTTCCACCTCAGCCTCTCAAGTAGCTGGGAATACAAGCAAGTGCCACCAAATCCAGCAAATTTTTTTTTGTGTTTTTAATAGATACAGAGTTTCCCCATGTTGGCCCAGCTAGTCTCGAACTCCTGGCCTCAGGTGATCTCCTTGGCCTCCCAAAGTGCTGGGATTACAGGTGTGAGCCACTGTGCCTGGCTCCATTTTTTTTTTTTTTAACATTGCCAGTTAAACCAGTATCAAATATCCTTTTACTGTCATCTTGATTTACATTTCCCTGCTTTCTAATGAAGTTGAGCATCTCTTTATATGTTCATTAGTCATATAATTTCCTTTTCTGTGAAGTGCCTGTCCTTTTTTCTATTGAGTTATTTGTCTTTATCTTCCTGATTTGTAGGGGATATGTAGATATATATTTCCAATATGTTATTTGCGTGTGTGTGTGTGTGTGTGTGTGTGTACATTCCATATACACATATAGTGTCTTTTTAGCCTGGGGGTGCTATAAAAAGGTGCGTAAACAGGGTGACTTATAAACAACAGAAATTTATTTCTCACAGTTCTAGAGACAGGAAGTCTGCAATTAGGGTGTTGGCATGGAGGGGTTCTGGTGAGGACCTCTTCCCAGATGCAGATTGCCTACTTATCGTACCCTCACATGGCAGAGAGCAGAATAGAGCAAGTAAGCTCTCTGATATCTAAAGGACCCTCATGACTGCATCTAATCCTAATCATGTCCTGGAGGACCTGCCTCCTAATAACATCATGTTGGAGGGTAGAGGTTCAACACATGAATTTTAGGTGGGCACACATACATATATGCAACACACACTCCTAAAGCATATGTTCCATGAGCATATGTATGTTTAGTCCTACCATATATCCCTAATGTAATCCTTTATTGGTAGAGGTATTGCAAATATCTTCTGTATTAGTTCATTTTCATATGGCTATAAAGAAATACCTGAGGCTGGGTAATTTGTGAAGGAAAGAGATTTAATTGATTCACAGTTCTGCATGACTTGAGGATTTCAGGAAACTTACAATCATGGCAGAAGGCAAAGGGGAAGCAAGCTTGGACCTTCTCACGTGGTGGAAGAAGGAAAAAGAGTCACCGGAGAAGAACCCTTTATAAAACCATTCAATCTCATGAGAACTCACTCACTATCACAAGAACAGCATGGGGGAACTGGCCCCATGATCCAATCACCTCCCACCGGGTTTCTCCCTTGACACGTGGAGAGTGTGAGGATTACAATTCGAGATGGGACTCGAGTAGGGACACAGCCAAACCATAGCATCTTCTCGTGGGTTGTATCTTTATTTCCACTTTCTCCAAAATAGTTTTTGATGAACACTAGCCTTGTTTTTAATGTAATCAAAATTTTCAATTGTTCCTTTTATGGTTAACTCTCTTTTTGTCTTTTCAAAGGAAAATATATATAAAAATCTTATTCTGGTTAGGGGTTTATTACTTTATATATTCAATGTCAGAAAGATACTTCCCCAAATTTTTTATGAAAGGCTTTTTGTTTCTCTTTTGACATTTTTATTCTCAGTCCATCTGGAATTGATGGGTTTTGTGTATCATAAGAGCAAAAATTCCAATTTTTTTTCACATGATTAAGTGCTTTCTGAAATTTCTATCATATAACAAAGATTCGTGTGTATAACTTCCTCCGTGGGAAGTGGGTCTCATTCTGACCCACTGGGGGTATTAGCTTCTCTAGGAATATGTGCTGGGAACAGGTAAGAGCTAGAACTCTAACCTAGAGTGGTTGGGAGTGGCTCTGGTTCCTAATTTGCAGCTTTCATGCAATTCTTAGTCCCCAGTAACCATGTTTATCTCAATAATATGCCCTGGGGACATATAAACATATATTAATACCTAGGTCTTCCCCCCAGATTTCTGCTTTAGTTTGTCTGGCATGAAGCCTGTACATCAGCATTTTTCAAAAGCCCTCAGGCAATTTGATTGTAGCTGCAGGGTTCAGAACAGCTGCTCTCGAGTTTGTGTCCAGAGATGACTTTGAGTTGGGAGCTAGCATCCTTTGTGTGCTATTTGCCATTTTAGCAGAAATCCAGTGAATGGCTTTAAAACTAACTTTTCCCTCTGAGCATAAATATAGCACATGCATGTTGCAAAGGAAATGGAAAGTAAAGGGATAAAATTGAGTAAATAATAATTCATAATTGCATAAACCATTTTGTTTATTTCTTTCAAGCTTTTTCTTGGCATGTATATGTGCATTTATGTAGTTGAGATCATCTTGAAAATAACTGAGTTCTTCTCTATAACATTCATTCTTCTGAATCACTTTCAGTGCTGTTTAATAGTCAATCTTAGCATAATTATTATGTTCTGTCCACACATAAGCTTCTCTTGTTAAAAAAAAAAAAAAAAAGTCTGATTTCATTCTGGTTAGGGTTTTATTACTTTATATATGTTGACTGTGATTGCTACTCTTGAGCAAATAAGAAATCATGTTCTAGGCATTTTAATTTAGTGATTAATAGTATAGAGTTCTGGGCCAATGACATATGAGTTCAAATTCCAGCTTTGCCATTTATCAACTGTGTGACATGAAAATTATTATGCCACTCTGTCCTTTCATTAAAATTAGGATAATATTAGTCCCCAAATAGAACTGTTTTCTTTCAGGTTTAAATGGGGTGATGGATATGAATTGTTCGGCACAGTGCTGAGTACATTTCTCTCTATACTGTCTCTATGAACCAAACGTCTGGGTAGTTCCAAAGGCAGCTCTGCCTCATTGGCTCAAAGACCAGTCTGATTTGCCTGACCCAGTTTTACTTAGTTAAAAATGCTCACTGGGAGGATGGCCATTACTAAGATGCACTCGGTCATTGTTCAGCTCAGTAGCCAGATGCAGATTTTGCAGGATAGCCCTGTTTGTTAGAAGAAGAAGGTTAAAAAAATATGCCAATTACTCCAACAATGGATGCTGCTAGCTGGCTGGCTGACTCAAAGTTAGAATAATTGCTCCCTAGGAAAACACTAGTTCCCTTTCTCATAGTGAATAGTTTTCTGCAGTTGAGAGAAAGCAATTTCTCAACTGTGGAGCCAGGTGTGTGGACAGCTGGGAATCTGCCTGCTTGGATCTTCATGTCTTTCTGGAGCCCTCAGGATGGTGGGCTAAAGCATAAAGTAATATCAAACAAAATAAAGCATTGGAACATCCAAGTTTTTTAAATAGAAGTGAGGGCACAGTAGAGAAACAGAAGAAATACAGTAAGGAAAGTACAACCCTGCGTTGGAGTGTTCTTCAGTGGATCTGATTGTACATCTAGCAGCAGTCACCACTGGATAAAAGTGGAGAATCTGAGAAATGCTGGCCATATCCTTTAGAATGCCAGCTCCCTATGGCAGGGGATTTGGTTTCTTATGTAACCTCTGTGTCTTCAGGAATGAAGAATGGTGCCTGATATATTGTAAGTGCTCAACACATTTGTTGATTAAATGTCCTGCCACTTTCTATTACTATAACCAAGGGCCAGTTAAGAGAAAATAATTGCTTTTCTGAATCTTATTTAAACCAGCAAGGAGGACCTAGAGAGGAGGAATCTTGGAAGAAAAGACCAGTGTTATCAGCACTCCTTAGCCACAGGATAGTGGCCTGGACATAGCCAAATGGCCAGGTGATGCTTTGGAGAGACAGATTTTAAAAAGGCAAAAGTAACTGTGGTAATGAACTTGAGAGCAGAAACAGGAAGACAGCAGATCCAAGGGAAAGAGAAGGCACTTAGGAGTAGAATTCTCAATCTCTGGTCGTGACCCCAGGGATGAAGAACAGAGAAATGATTTAAAGAGATAAATGTAAATACATAGCAAACTTTCCGTGGAGCCAGGTTTGAACCACATGCTACAAAAGCTGGTGGGGAGGGGGCAGGAGTAAATGCAGATTCCTGTAAAACAGTGACAAGAGACTACTGGGGTAGTGTCAGGAAGCCTAAAGTCCAGGAGTGGAGGTTTGCAAGATATTTGAGTCAATGATAATATTAGGTTTGGGTTTTGGTTTTCTTTTTCTTTCTTTTTTTTTTTTTTTCTTGATTTTTTTTTTTAACCTTGTGTACAAGGTATATGTTGGAAGAGCAGTTTGGTTGCTTGGATTTTTCCAAAGTATGATCTCTGGACCACAAGCAGCATCGCCATCATCTGGGAGATTGTTAGGAATGCAAATTATCAGCCCCATCCTAGAGAAATTGAGTCAAACTCTGGGAATGGGACGAACACTGTTATTATAACCCCCCTAGGAAATCTTAATGCTCATTGAAGTTTGAGACCCACTAGTGTGGAATATTAATCCTCATCCCTCTACACATTAAAATCACCTGGGAAGCTTGCAGAGAAAAAAATGTCCAGGCCTTATCCCAGACCAATTAAATTGATTCTTTGGAGTAGGGTCTAGCCACAGGCATATTTTAAAACTTCAAGGTGAATCTAATGTACAATCCAGGTCGAAAGTCAAACTCTAGTTCAGGGAGAAACAGTGTGATCATCCCAGAGAGTTTATTAAAAATGCAAAATCCTGGGCCCTTCTTGCTGCATCAGAATCTACATTTTTACCAAGATCTCCAGGTGATTCACAGACACATTAAAATTTCAAAAGCATTTGTATATGATAAAAGTTATAGGGAAGAAATTAGAATTTGTATTTTCCCTCCACCTTCTCTCTATTGGTGGATTTACTGACTTCTTTTAAAGAGGAAAGGTACTAGACAGGAAAAGGAAAGACAAACTCAGTGTTGTGTAAGTCACAAAGGAGTGAAGGTTCCAGGTAAGTAGGCAAGTACCAGGTAGAGCGCATGAATGAGAGAACTGGGTGCTCTGTACAACTGACTTAGTTAGTGGAGTTGCCTACAAGTCTTTGGCCATTACTCACGTTACCAGATAGCTAAGCAATATGCAAACAAAATAAATGCACCAGGTAAAATTCAGAGCCAGCAACCAATTTGTGATTTCAGGCATTGGTAAGTTTGTAAGTATGAAGATAAGTTTGCCATATATGCTGTGAGATATACCCTGTCCTCTCCCCTTGAGAAGTCTTGTAGAATGGGAACTTTGCTCAGTCTGGAGGTGGGTACAAGACTTCAAAGGGGGAAAAGCCTTGGGAATAATGTATGAACTTGATTTGATTCTCTGGCAGGATTCCAGTGAAGAGTATCAGGCAGATTATCCCGTCAACACTTGGAGAGAATAAAAGGGAACCCTGAGCATTTCAAGGTTAATTGATAATATTATTGGCCTGATTTCTTTCCTTTTGTGATGGAAAGTCAGAGAAATGTTGTATATACAGGTGTCTTCAGTTTCACAACATATGATAGATGCCCCTTGTCTTGGCATATTTTACTATTACTATGTACAAAAGAAAATAATAGACTGGTTGTTCCTGTAGTATTTTGGGTATTGTAAATGGCAAAATAACTAAACCTATACCTATCTAATGATGATGAATACACCAAAGTCACTGGTCTCTGATAGAAATTTCCAGGGTCCTATTCTAGGCACCGTCATCTTCCAGAATGTTATCAGTACCTTAGCTGATGATTGGCAAGGTGGGATTATCACTGGAACAGAAGTTGAAAGAGTGGAAAACGTATATGCATATTAGGATCTAAACAGACACTGAAGACAGGACATGATAAAGCAAATTTCATGAAAGGATAAATTATAGAGGAAAAATGTCAAATGGGGAATGATATGGCAGTAACAATTGGCAGAGGGATTATGGGATTTTAGTCCACTGGAGCCTGGTTAGTTCATTTGTGCAGCTCCCAAATGCACTGATGGATACCTTAGGCTGCCTTAACTGTGTTCACAGCAATAGAGTGATTCTTCCCTCTACATGGAGCTTCAGTTCCTACCTCCAACATGCTTTACATTATTATGTTTAGTCTTGATTAGCACACATTGAAAGCAAAGCTAGCATTCTGGAACAAGTCCATAGAGTCAGTTGGTTAATGAAAGTACTTGAATTCATTTCCTACTGCCATTGTAGAGGTGAATATACAGAGAATCCCAAGGGTGCATGGATTAACCAATACTGCAGAGCTGGTAAGTAGTGGAGCTTAGTGCTCTAACGCAGGCATTCTGATCCTGAATCCATGTGCCTTCCTACTGTAACACCCCTGTCCTCTCCCTTCGTCCTTCAGATGAAAGTGTTTGTGATTCAGAATATCTGTCTATCAAGTTCCCACTTCACTTCTCAAGAAGACTTATTCATTTTCCAATTAAAAGAAACCCCATCCAACAGCAGTAGCTTCTCCCTTACTACTGAGGCTGAGTGTAAAACGTGCATACCTTTTCTTTCCTCTTGGTTACCTGAGTCTTTTTGGCCCTTAATGTCCCAACTGTAGTCCTTCCTGATGTGGGGCTGGCTACAACTATTTGGCAGCACAGGCTCCTTCAGCCCTCCCTCGATATTCTTGAGCTCTTTCACTTCATCTGTTCATTCTTGCTTGCACAGATTTATTTGCAAATATTTATGGAGTGCCGACTACTTGTGTTACAGGTAATTAGACAGGCATGGGCCAGGGGAGAGGGGGCAGGATAGGGCTTTCCCCCCACCTACCAGGAATGTCAGGCAGTTATCAGGTTATGGTTCAATAGTTATCCCATTGCCTCTCTAAAAATGATAATTTGGTAGCTGGCACCTGTGAAAGACTATCTCCTGATGGTCCACAGCTGTCACAGTAAAGTGTTAATTAAATGCAGACACCAGGGAGAGGCAACTTCCCGGTATGCACATTAAAAGACAAAATGTTGGAGTATAACCTTCTGGGGGCACTCCACCAGAAAAGGGAAGCAAGCCTCAGAAGAGCATGCATACAACTTTCTAACTTAGTGCACATGCTCACTTCCCAGGGGCAAGGAGGGCACTGTGCATGCGGGGAGCCCACCCTAAGGGAAGTATTACGGGAAAGGGTCTCAAGACACTGGGAGTAGATCATCCTGTAAAGTCTTAGGATCCAGGTTAAACGCTGCACTTGACCTTCATGGTCCCTTTTTCCAAGTGTACTTTCCTTTCTTTCCTGCTGTAAAGCTTTTAAAACTAAATGTCCATTTCTGCTCTGAAACTTGCTTCGGTCTCTTTCTCTACCTTATGCCCCCCAGTGGAATTCTTTATTCTGAGGAGGCAAGAACTGAAGTTGCTGCCGACATGTATGAATTCGCTGCTGGTAATTCAGATACCTTCCACCCCTAACACGTGTTAAGCATTGTTTTAAGTGCTTGGATATTACGGTGAGCAAAACGGAATATCTGATCTCCTGGTGAATACTGCAGAAGGAGACTGATGAAAACAAGAAAGCAAATCTGAAAAGTCAGATAATCGTTGTGTTGTAAAGAAAAATGAAGCAGGTTAATGGATTCACTGGGATCCTGGGTGGAGGACTGTACTTTTAGATATAGTCAGGAAAGACCTTAGATGTGATGTTTAAGCAGAAACTGGAAATAAATGAGGATATTGAATCATGCAGATATTTTGGGGGAGAGTGTGTTAGGCAAGAGAATGATGAAATGTCAAGACTTTGAGGTGGGGTATACCTGGTATAGTTGTAGAGCAAGGAGACCTGCGTACTTGAGGGAAGTGGGTATTTGTTGTGCTGCCTGGTATTGATAATGTTACCCAATCTATCTATTCTACGGCTACAGCCACACCTTAACTACTGGGTTGGAGATTAGCGTTGCGGAAGATGATTAGAACTGCATTTTGAGGACAAAATACATTGATATATAAGGTATACATTGTAATATATGTAGTATGCATAAAGTATGTAAAGTATATTATATATATATGAATAACAATTCCTTATAAATAGTGCTGCAGAAGTTTTAATCATTGTTGCTATCAAGATCATTATCTCAATTTGCCCCGGGAATCCAGAGGAAAAGCAAAGGTCTTTGAAAGTAACACTTTCCAATTCTAAATGGAATTGCTTTTGCTACTGCCTGAGTGCATGGTTGTACATTTGAGTACTTGGGAAATAACGTAATTTCTTTTTGAAAGAAATGATTTCTACCACATGCCACAACATAGCCTGGCTTGCCCATGTACTCTTTTAGATTCTGTTTCCATGTCTGGAATGGAAAGCATAGCACACTTGATTTTATTTTTAAAACAAAATATAGCAACCATAATGATGTTGATGCTGGCAATCATAGCTATGGTGGTCATAATAGCTAACATGTATGGAGAGTTAACCATTTGCCAGGCACTGGTGCTATGTCCCATTAATGGATTTTCTCTTAGCCCTCATAATACTATGAGACAGGTAGCATGATTAACCTGTCATCTGCCTGAGGAAATGGAGGATTCAGAATGTTTACGTAACACTTCTCCAAGGAGAGTGAGCAGGAGAAGGAGCCTGGTTTTACACCAGTTTGGCCTATGACTTGGAAATGTGGATCACCCAAAACTCATTTCTGCTTTGATTTCTATTTTCCTATGGTCTATTGGTTGAAGGGTATTTAAGGAGTATGGAAAATGGGGAAATACATTTGATTTTCTTTAGTAGGATGTTGAAAAGAAAGAATTTCTAGTGTCTCTAAGCACATTGCTTGAGCTGTGGGAGCTAAGGGACAGTAGGGAAGAGTTTGGTCAATGCCAAAGATGAGATGCAGGTATGAGTTTTATTAGTCACAGCAGAAAATAAGTCAAAGCTAGATCCACCATAGAACCTTTAAATACATTTTACTGTTTGGGGCCCAGTCCTGAGTATTAGGAACCAATGTTCGCCTCTGCAAATAGAGAATCTTCTGAGTTCCTGATGACCCAAGGTGCGATGAATTCATACTGAGGATACTTCCTGCAGTTGAGTTTTGAGAATCCCAAGTCTTAATCTCACTAATGACAACATGGTCAGCATATTTGTTTGCAAATACAAAGGCACCATAATAGCTATATTTACTTATGTCCTTTGGATAAATTCTGCAGAAATAATGATCTCTTCACTAAATTGCCCCCACACTATTATTTGCTTAAGCTAATATTTCCTCTTCATTTTCCTCTTCCCTTCTGATGTTTTTGATAACTTGCTGAGAAACACCTGGAGTTATCAGGTCTCAACTTCAATTATGAAGAAAAAAAATTGCATGGACTTTGTGATAGTACTTTTTCTATGAGACAACATAGCATCTCTGGGTTTTTAATATGCCTTTCAGAAATGGCTGTAGTTGTGAGGTAAAGCATGTTGCTTCAAAAAGTTGGGCTGTCCATATGGCCCTCTCACTTAGGACTTTATGAAATACACTGTATCTAAAAGGGGAAAAACAACTGAAAATATTTATTGCAGAAAATAAAAAAGTTAACCAAATTATTTTATTGATACATTCTTGGACAATATCACAGAATTGAAAGAGAATGGAAAGAGGGAATTTTTCAGCAAGGGTTGTTTTTTCCACTAAATTGGCACATAAGCAGCAAGATTAACGAAAGTACTTATTACAAACAGTAAAAAACATACATGCTTTTTTCTAAAGTCCTTATCACACTGATCAGTCAAAGGGGGCATGAACAAAACCTCAAGACATGAAAAATCCATATTCTTTCCTTCAAACAGCTTAATAATTATTGAAATTATTACAAAATATTCATATACCCTAATTAAAATAACAAAAGAGAACACAAATACAAATATTGAACATAATAAACATGTACTGTAAAATACATTACTGGCATGCATTCCAAAGCTCAAGACCTCTATTCAGTTCAGCCAATAACTTCCTTTTATGTAACCTATCATGTACCAAAGATAGGTAGGGCATACTTTCTCAGCACAGTTTTTGGTCTTTAAACATCTTTTTTGTCTTAAAAAAAAAACATGATGTGCAGTGGTACTATAATAATTATACAGTCATGTACAGATGTACTTTTTTAATCTGCCAAGATTGCTTTAAAATTTTAATCATTTTAAAATTTTTCCAAATATTCCACCGTCTGAGAGAATAGGGCTCTATGAAAACAAGGCATTCGAAAACAAACAGTGAACCAAGGTACGACATCAGATGGCAAAGTGCAAAAGTCCTCACAAACTGTACAGAAAATTTCAAAACCTTGCAACCTAGAAGTACATACGTAATAAGACAGGTCAGCCCCAAAATGGTCCTGTGGCTCTCACGGTCCGTTCTAAAGAGCCGGGGCGGGACTTGAGTTTCAACACTCCCTTTGGTAGGGAAGGTCCAAAATTGCAGCCGAGTTGGCAGTGCTGATGTCAGTGACTTATTAAGCCAAGATAAAGTAAGGATATTTCATAAAGCAGCTGTTTAGGTCACTTGGATCCTCTAACATTGGTCTCCCAGCCGGGGAAGCTCCTCCGGTGATGGGAAGCGGGTAGGACCAAAGAGTCCTGTGCCAGGTTGGGTGACAAAATAACTGAGGGTCTTCTTCCTCCATGGTTCCATGGAATGGAACAGGTTAGATAACCAGGTTATTATAACTGACATACTTCTTTTTTGCAGCAGGGCCTGAAAGAAAAATTAGAAAATGTGAGTTGCAGTAATAACCCTGTTTGCAAAGGTAGAAATAGAATTAGAACTTTTCACTTGAGGTACAGAGTCAAAGTGGGGTGATACAGCTCTGAAGAACACACACAGACAACTTTGGATTCCTCTGACTGTAAGGCTTTGGCCACCAAAATTTGTGGTTCCCAGTGAGTCTCAAATCATCTGTGTTCTCTTCTCTGATATGTCTCCAGCTTCCCTCTTTATAATCTATTAATAAATTTATTTGCTAATAAATGTGTTAGCAATGCTTAATAATAATAAACAAATGTTTATTAATAAACAATATGTATTAAACAATAACAATATGTGGCTTAAACAAATGTTTAATAAATGTTTATTAATAAATTTATTTGTTTATTTGTTGTTATGCTTTCTAATCAACCAACCCTTAAAGGGTTCACTCACATTGTGGTATATTTCTTTGTGTGCTCTTCTCACAGACCTTTTAATAATAACTGGCCTTTGCTTGGAAAAGGCCAAGTTGCTTGGGTCACTGAAATTAATTGAGGTTGAATGCAGATTAGGTCAGAGTGTCTTCTTCAGTGCTGATTCACACAATCAAATGACTACAGATTGACTTATAGAGTGTTAACAGTAAGTTGTAAATGGTCGTTTGCAGAACTATTTCCATTAAGATGTAAAGCCCACTTAAACCTGTCAGGTGTCTGACACATACACACTCTACATTTGTTTTCCTTAAATGTAGAAATTATTTTTCTACTTGGTAGGGTAATTTCAGGACTCACCTTCACTCACTCACTCAGGCAGTAAATATGTATCTACCGTATTGCAGCCACAGGGCTAGGCACTGATGACCAGCCAATGAGCACAGCAGATTTCATGTCCTCATGCTGGAAATAAAGACACCAGGATCCCAGAGTGTGCCTTTGCTTTAGGTTCTGGTCCTCAATACCAAGTCATACAGTTGCAATGATGTGATATGTTCTGTATTCACTAAATCTTGGTAGTTTTGCATCAGTTTCTGTTGGGCACAAAGTAACTTTTGTGTAGCATTTACTGATGGCTTATTTTGCTTACTGTTTTTAAATTCTAAATAGAAGTGTTCACTCAAGACAGAAATGTCAAGAGCTCTTCAAGAACTCTTAAGTAGGGATGCATATGCAATTTTGGAGGAACAGAGAAGTCATATTAACATACTAAGAGAGAGTTTGTCTTTAAACTTTGAATAATACAAGTAGTATGTTACAGGTGCTTGCATGATTATAGATATTACACAGAATACTGTACACTATACAACAAGCCTGGTCTTCTTTCCTGGATTAAAAATTGGGACTCTCTGACAAACTTTGACTTGAAGACTCATTTTTATTTGAAACTCATTTCTATATTAAACCATATTGCATTTATTAACTAAAATACAAAAAGATAAATAAGAATAGAATTTTATGAAATCCAGGGCCTCCTGGAAAATCTGGTGATGAGAATTGGGTCATGATATGTCCTCATTTGATGAACACACAGTCTCAATAATGCTCAGATCTTCCAAGAAGTTTCCCATTATCCCAGTGTTGTCTTCAACAATATTCTTGGTTTGGGTACAAGGAGGAAAACTTTCAAAAGATGTTTCTTGACTCTGAATCTTATTTTCAGTGTCATAACTAGAAGACCTCAGCTGACAGTTGCAAGCAATAGTCACAGCATGCCTTGTCAAATGCCAACCACTAATTATCCTCAGGACAAAAGAAGGGGGAAAAAAACCCCCGAAAACCCAGAAGCTGATCTGAATACCTGAGACCACCTTTATTGTGTGAATAATTAAGACTGTTTTCTGTAGCATAACACTCTAGTGAAAACAAAAGTGAATTTCCTTACATTGGTTACTATAAAACACTAATTTCTCAGGAAGAGTTTTTACCAAAAGAATAAGTAGGTTAGAACTATCAAGCTGAGCTAGGATTAAATTAAAATCATGATCAGGTTATGTTTAAAAAAATGGGATATAAAAATAAAGGCATTCCATTGATGCTTTGCTTGGATTATCTTCTTGTGTTCTGTGTAGCCTTGAGATGAGCACTGTTTATGATCGCCATTTTACATAGGAAGGGTCTGAGCCTCAGAGGAACAAGCATTCCAAAACTAGGCTGCCTGATGGTTGAATCTTTATTTCTGTCTTCATACTATAGTAGGAAGACAGTACTGCAGTTGGACTCACCTGACCTGGGTTCTGATTCGGCTGTGTCACTTACTTGAATGTGACCTTGCCCAGTGTCTTCATAATGAACTCCTTGTAGCCTTTGTAAAACTGGGAGAGGCCAGGTGCGGTGGCTCACGCCTGTAATCCCAGCACTTGGGAGGCCGAGATGGGTGGATCACCTGAGGCCAGAAGTTCAAGACCAGCCTGGTCAACATGGTGAAACCTTGTCTCTACTAAATATACATAAAATTAACCAGGCGTGGTGGTGGACACCTGTAATCCCAGCTACTCGGGAGGCTGAAGCAGGAGAATCACTTGAACCCATGAGGCAGAGGTTGCAGTGAGCTGAGATTGAGCTCCAGCCTGCACAACAAGAGTGAAACTTTGTCTCAAAAAAAAAAAAATTGGGGAGAATAATTGTTACCTGGTGTACTGTTGATATCACCAATGTACACAATACCCCAGTTTCTCATCTGGGAATATAATGTATAAATGTATTTTTAAATTACAAAGTTCTATGCAAATGATAAGCCTCAGTACATGCTTTCTTTGCAGAATTGCTACGAACATTGCCCCAAAATTATAATGAAGTTTATGCAGGTCCTAGAAGGGCAATTTGTGTACTTTTCACAGCAATGTCCAGTGTATTATGTTTATTTTTAAACCATTCTAGTCCTGTGAGTAAATAAAATAAGTGCCTGTGGTGTCTGGTAATTCCATTTATTTGACTAGCAATGTAGTTTATGGTCAGGAAAGAAAATTACTGAGCTCAAAATAGTTGTGCAATGAAGCACTTGCTGAGGAAATATACTTTTTATTTTAAAAGAATATGTTTTTCTCTTATAAAGTTACAGATTTTAAAGAAGAATTATAGTATATGGCATTGTCCTAATTAACTTTTGGTTATATCTGCTTATCTACATAAGTAGTTCTCAAAACAAGGTATCTTGAAGAGCCAATATTTACAGTGAGGTAGTGTTAAGAATACTGGTTTGTGAAATGAATTACTAATATACCATTGCTACTTAAGAAAGGTGAGACATTCCAACTCATTCTTGATGTCTTGTCAAAATCTACACTCAATATGACATTAACTTTATTGAACTTCTTATTTTCTCTTTGCTTTCCTCTGAGTTTTTTTGTCTTACAAAAAATTCATTCCTTGAAGTGCATTCTATTGAACATGCATAACCCAGATTCAAGGAAGTGAAGAAAAAAATAGAAAAGAAAGCCTCATAGATATTATGTTGGGAAACACTGAATAAGTGATATTAAACAGTACTCTTTCCTGTTTCCACCCCATATTTAGTTTTTTTATATTTTAAGTAATAAGAAATATTGTAGCTCATTAACTATATACTATGTGTTCTCCTCAGCTCTTTTTGAAGAATGTGTGCATAGATGTGTATGTGAATAAGAACATGTATGAAGTGATTTAAACATCCAAAAAGGATAAAAACAAAATATAACAAAATATTATATAAGCCCTGAATATAACACATTAACATACTGACATGTTGATTTAGGTGCCCCTCCATCCACTCATAGGAAATACGATGCAATCAAAGCCCTTGACACTCCACGTTCCTCCCCGTCCCCCATAGTATCTACTATACTGAACTTGGGATGTGTCCTATAGCTACTACAGTAGTTGTCCATAAATTATAGATAGTATTGATTTCTGTGTTTTAAGTTGTGCAAATTATTCCATGCATATCCACTTGAAATCTGGTTTCATATAACATTGTGTTTTTAAGATTTACTTACATTGATTTAATAATCATAGTAACTATATAGCTTTCTATATATTAATGTTAGCATAACAGATTTTCTGTAACTCTTTTCCTATTGATAGACTCTACTTTGTAATGTTTTTGAAATAAGCAATGCTAGAGTGGATGATACCTGCAAAACAATATTTTTAACAGAGTTGAATGACAATGCTATAGGGCAAGATAAAGTATTTGTCATGTACTTAACTGACAAAGGATTGATATCTAAAATTTTTAACTTATGTGAAGGAATAAATAAGAGACAATCTAATTTTTAAAAACATAGATTCAAGATAAATAGACAATTTGTAGATGAAGAAATATAAATCAAAAATGTTCAACCTCATCAACTAGAGAAATGCAAATTAAAACATTAATAAGATAGCATTTCATGCCTGTACCATTACAAAAGAAAAAGTGAGCTAATACCAAGCATTGGTGGGTGTGAAAAAGTGAGAACTCTCAGACAACACTCAGGTATAAATATAAGTTGGTAAATTTATATGGGAGAGCCATTTGGAAATATCTAGAAAACCTAAAGCTATGCATGCCACTGAGTCAGCAATTTCACTTCTAGATCTAGACCTGAGACACTTTCACATGTACACATACACATGCTTAGGATTTCAAAAGCCTTTAACATAACAATTTTCTCTGTGATTCTCCAAGAAAAAATTCTTTTATAGAAGCTAGGCACATAAAGGAGCAAAGTGGGCCAGGTATAAGATATTCAGGAAAGATGCAGACCATAGTGAACTAGAAATCACCTGCCCCATCAAAAAGGCATAATTATGTGGGATGTTACCACAATAGGAAGATAGTACATTTTTTGAGGAGAAGCTTGACTGTATAATTTTATGTAAAAGTTCAATTTTTCACTCAGCCATCCAACAAATATTTATTGAGCAGGTATTATGTGTTGGGCTCTATTCGAAGCATTAGAAATACCTCAGTTTTTAATAAAAGTTTTAATATCATATTAAAACCATTTAGCAAGTCAAAAAAGAAATAGAGACCAGAGGCTAGACAACATTGCTAGGCTGCTTGTTTTCAACTCTGTGATCCTGTCTGCACTCAGTTCCTCAAATGTGCTTGATTATAAAGCACCCTCTCCTGCTCGCCTTTTTAGTGGATCATTTTGCATTCTATAAGAACATACTTTTGGAAATACATGGGGATACTTCTTAAACCTTAACCCTGTCTATCACTTCAGTCATTTGTAAACCTCACTCAACTTCTGAATATTGGTTTATTGCCTGATAGAACTTTGTTCAAACTAACTTTTCTATGAACTCATTCAAAGCACTGTCTGTGCCTCTTCCCTCACCAACTCTGCTAACTAACGCTTTCCTATCAAACGGGATTCATAGTTGTTATTTTCTTATAAATATTTCAACTGGGAGGGATTCTTTATATTATGGTTTGCAGTTTCTAAAACAAAAAGGAAATACTTTTTGGTAATTACTTCTGTAGTCAATGGCCTGTTTCCTGCCTGTTCATTTTATTAGTAAATTGCCCTTAGCCCATCACTTAATAGCAAAAGAGTAGATGTTATCTTCAACATCTCAATTCTCATTTGAGATTTCAAAAAAGCTACTAAACTTCCTGTATTTTACAAAGAAGCATTTCATTTTATAATGATCTCCCTTAAATCCTTTTTTAAATTTACTACTCAGTGTAGCACATTACTTGAGAAGATACAAAGCTGCACAAGAATGAAGAACATGACTACCAAAAAATTGAGACATTCCCAATTATACTAGTTCAACTCTGAACTATAAAACAATGGAGACTTTCTACATCTCCCAAGAGAAGGTGAGGCTATTGCTCATATGTTTGGTACCTGGATTTGTTGACACAAGAAACTTGTCAAGGATAAAAACATGATCAGTCAGAAAAATAACTCAGTATTTCAAATCACCATAATTTCCAATCCAGTGGCAAAAACTCCCAAATTTGGATTTCTGTTGATCTACTCAGCCATTCATCTAACAAAATATTATTTCACACATATTAAATACCAGGAACTTTAATAATACATGCTAACATTAAAAGCAGACATGGGAATCTGCAAGCTGTTTAACATTTACTCACTTCTCATTCATCATATATTCAGATTATTTAACAAATATTTATATGAAGCTGCTGTGTGTCATCAGCAAGGGATTGGCATATCCTTTTTTTTCTACTCAATGAGATAAAGATAACTCATGAATTTATAAACTAAACTCACACTGAGAGGAACCCCCCCAAAGCAAATTGGCACGCCTCCCTAATGCTGAATAAGGGAGATAAGGTCAGTGGATGGCGAGGCAGCAAATCTGTTACCATATTTGGAGACAATAGTGATCCAGTTCAAAAGAATGCAGAAGCATCAGCCTAGACAACCTTAGAGAAAATGTGTGAAGTGTTTGCCCCATTTGTACCAGGGACAGAGAAATGAGTCAGATACAGTCTTTATTGTTATAGAACTTATATGATAATGCAAAAAACTATTACATATCTGTGATGAGTACTTAAAAGATATTTTACAAAGACTAATTTTGTCTTGGAAGAGGATATACTGTGCTAAGCCCAGGAAGGCTTTTCAGTGGAAGGGGCATTGATTTGGACCATGCAGTGTGAGACAATTTAAGAAGAGGGTAGGGCAATATAAAGGTACACTTCGTTTCCAAAGGTACATGGAGAGGAGGGTCAGAGAGTGCTGGAAGTCAAGGTTGGAAAGGTACACAGGGCCACATAAATTACTTCAATATATAAAACTTCAATAAACCTGCAGATTGTCATAACAAATTCAGGGTACTGTCAGAGGCATCTGAACCAGAGCAACTCCACCTTGCATAGGGACTGGGTAAAATAAGGCCGAGTCCTTCTGGGCTGCATTCCCAGGAGGTTAAGTTACTCTAATGATAGAGGCAGGAGGCAGAGAAATGCCTAGGCAGATAGGGAAAGGTTCCCGGAAAATCTGACCCGCCCCACAGGTGTTTACAACAGATGTTTCGTGCAGACAAGGGGGCAGTGGACTGGAGACCCACGTGCACTGGGGGAATGGGGTGGAGCCACCAGAAACAAATATCTTATTCAGGGGAAGAGGCTAGCCTTTTCGGCTCCTGTGTGGTGACCCTGGTATTCAGTTTGTGAGGTGGAAACCCACATGCAGGACCCCTCTCTTTTTTGAGAGCTTTCCTTTCACTTAATAAATTCTGCCCTTCTCACCCTTCAGTGTGTTCATGTGCCTAATTCTTCCTGGTTGTGAGATAAGAACCTTAGCTGAACTAAGGAGCAAAAATCCTACATCACTAAGTCACAGGATGAGATAGGAGGTTGGCACAAGATACACATCATAAAGACCTTGCTGATAAAATAGCATACAGTAAGGCCAAATCCCACCAAAACAAAGACAGTGATGAAAGTGACCTCTGGTCATCCTCGCTGCTGCCCTCCCACCAGTTTACAAATGCCATGACAACATCAGGAGGTTACTCTATATGGTCTAAAAAGGGGAGGAATGAATAATCCACTCCTTGTTTAGCAGATAATCAAGAAATAACCATAAAAATGGGCAACCAGGCTGCTCTGCCTATGGAATAGCCATTCTTCATTTTACTTTCTTAGTAAACTTGCTTTCTCTTTGCACTGTGGACTCACCCTGAATTCTTTCTTGTGTGAAAGCCAAGAACCCTCTCTTGGGGTCTGGATCAGAGAGTATCAGTAACAGTCTGGTTCAGTACCAGTGCCAGAAACAGAAGAATGAACAAGGCAAAATTTCTGTGATTATTTAGCTTTCTAATGGAGGTTCTCATAAAAAGCCTTTAATGCTAAAGCAGTGGTACTTGAGAAGCCACAGGGAAATATTAACGATTTTGAAGAGGATCTTCACACTTGCTTTTCCCTCTCTGTAATGTCCTTCTCTGCCCTTTTTCCTTAATTGGTTTCCTGTTCTTCGCTCTGGTTGGTTTTAGTTTCTACTCACTTGCTCCAAGTGGCCTTTCCTATCCCTCCAGACAAGTGAGATGTTCCTGCTCTACCCTCTCATGACCTCTCTACTATTCCTTCCTCTTATACAACCAGGGTGAAGTACTAATTTCTCATATGTGTCTCCAACATTAGAACTTTAAGTATCAGGATGGTAGACACAGTGTTCTAGTGCTTGGGAAGTGTGCAATATATAGTTGGTGCTCAATATTTTTGGGATGTGTTACCATAGAGGAGCCTTTTGTAACTGCCCTTCCTGCTCACTGCATAAAGAAAGGCCACGGCATGGTAGTAGAGAAAGAGCTTAATACGGGAGGCTGAGGCAGGAGAATGGCCTGAACCTGGAAGGCGGAGCTTGCAGTGAGCCGAGATCGTGCCACTGCACTCCAGCCTGGGCAACAAAGCGAGACTCCGTCTCAAAAACAAGCAAACGAAAAACATACGAGATGGAGTTTGCACTCATATCATCTCATGCAAAGCTCACAGGTTAGGGATTTTTCAGAGACAGTTTAAGGAAAGGGGTGGGAGTGGCAAGGTAACAGGTGCTTGCCGCTGATTGGTTGGGACAGAGATGAAATAGTGGGCCAAAGCTGTCTTCGTGAGGACTAAATTGCTTCTGGGTGGGGAGTGAAGGGGCTGGTGATCGAGGGGGAGCCATGAGTGTCAGACATGCAAAACAAACAGAAAAGATATCTCAAAAGGCCAGTCTACAATCGTGATGTTATTTGCAGATGTAATTGGGGGAAGTTGCATGTCTTAGAACTCTGGAATAATGACTGACAATCATGCATGTCTGAGCCTTAGCAGGACTCAGCCTCCTCTCCCTCTCCTCCTCCTAGCCTGGTGGTCTCCCGTTAGCTTTACAAAAGTGGTTGAGTTTTGGGCAAGGCTTATTATCATTTAAATTGTAGCCTAAATGTCTTCCAAAGTTAGCTTGGCCCAATAGCCCAGCAATAATTAAGGCAAAGGCCAGATGGGGTTGAGTTAGCTCGCTTACTGTTAGAATTTTCTCACTGATATAACTTTTGCAAATGCAGTTTCACTTTGCTCTCTGAAGTCATTGTCAGCTCTAGGAGGGTCTTAGAGATGAATAGAACAAAAAAATATATATGTGGGAACTTCATGAGCTTTGCCATCCTTTTTTTCCATCCCTTTTCTCAGTATTCTCCTATGGGTTTTTGTATTCAAAGCTAACCATTATTATAACTCCTCAGATTTCCTTTGGAACTTTTAAACCACAGTATTCTTTTTTTTTTCCCCCCCTTCTGTTTGCATCTAAACATGGCCAAAACAGCCTGGCTAAATTGAGAAATCAATGTTCAGTTCTGTCATGAAAAGAGTACATGGACATTCTAGTGTTTCCTTAAAAACAAACAAAAAAAAACCCTAATTTGTACTTTAAGATGTAAAGCATCAAACAGAGGTTTACATCGTTCTTAAATGGCATATTTGAAACAAATGGACAAAGTCTCTGTCTTAAAACATCTTTAAGCTTGGCTAAGTTAAAATCTAGGTAATTTGCTGCTGTATATGTTTTATTTTGGAAAAAAACAGATATGCATTAAATTACCACATCAGATTTCTACTTTTTCTTATGCACTTTGGGCATTGAAAAGCTTTTGTGCATTTTACAATTTCAATATATTATAGATGCGAGCAATCTGGAGCATATTATGAATGCAGTGCAATCATACATCAAAGATCGAAGCTGTGAACCAAAGTCGGTCTTAAGGCTAATGTTACAAATAAGGCAATAGTGACAAAATAGCAGCAGAGTAGTACTTAGTGTTCCTGGATGAAAAGCTCCTGCTGAAATCCAGGTCTTGCTATTTTTGGATGGGGCATTCATAGTCTCTTCATTCATTCCTTAATACATTTATTGAACTTTTACTAAGAGCTCACAGTGTACTAGTATAGCCTGGCTATAAACTAGTGGCACAGAGGTAAGGGAAAATAGTCTGTATCCTTGAACAGTTTCTGGTTCAGTACAATTCAACATGTATCTGTTGAGCACCTACTATTTGTCAGATACTGTTTTAGGCAATAGGGATGTAGCCATGTTACTGGGCAGGTTCAGTCCCTGCTTTCATGGAGCTTAAATTCAACTTGGAAAGACAGATCTTAAACAAACAAACAAACAACAACAACAACAACAAAACAGGCCAGGTGCAGTGGCTCACGCCTGTAATCCCAGCACTTTGGGAGGCCAAGGTGGTCGGATCACAAAGTCAACAGATCGAAACCAGCCTGTCCAATATGGTGAAACCCCATCTCTACTAAAAATACAAAAATTAGCCAGGTGTGGTGGTGGGCACCTGTAATCCCAGCTATTCAGGGGGCCAAGGCAGGAGAATTGCTTGAACCTGGGAGGTGGAGGTTGCAGTGAGCTGAGATCGTGCCACTGCACTCCAGCCTGGGTGACAGAGCAAGACTTCATCTAAAAAGAAAAAATGCCAAAAAAACAAAAAATCAGTCAGGTGTGGTGGCATGCACCTGTAGTCCCAGCTACTCAGGAGGCTGAGGCAGGAGAATCCCTTGAATCTAGGAGGTGGAGGTTGCAGTGAGCTGAGATTGCTCCATTGCACTCCAGCTTGGCAACAGAGCGAGACTCCGTCTCAAAAACAAACAAACAAAAAAAAACAAAAGTAGATGCAGCCAATTCTCTTTATTCACGGCACTGATATTCTATAAAGTCACCACAAACATTGAATTACTGAATACTGAACCACTGCTTCTAGAGCAAAATACGGCGTTAGTTACCTATACCCCTCCATTTGCAACATAACCTTATTTTATGTATATGTTCGGTTAAAAACACTTTATTATTACATATTGTTGACTCATTAATATTGAAATCAGAGCTGACGAATGCCTATAAAAAGTTTCTCTAACACAGGTACTTTCTCCTGAAGGCATGACACATCATAGCCTTCTTGCACTTAGGAATATAACACAGCACTTTAGTATTTGTACGGGAGTTATTTTAAACTGCAAAACCACCAACCAAAATCACAGGTGTTAAATAGACTGAGAAAAGGACACTTGTTCAAATATGAGAGCTGAAACCAGAAGGTAGGGCATCATCCTTTTTGACCTCAACTGCAAATGTGTGCATTGGGTGTTTCAAATAGTTGGTGCACTGCACATTCCTGTGAATGACTGTGAAAATGCTGTAAGTATTGAGGTTGACGTTACCAATCAATTTCAGCATGTAGGTGAATTTGCAAATATAAAACTTACTAATACTGAGAATCAACTGCATTATAATGTCATAGAATCCCCAAAACTATGAAAAAAACAGCCCGAGGGCATTATGCTGAGGTTGCTGTCCAAGGCACAGAGAGGATGACTCTTTCTTACTTATCTCCATAGGTAGGAGGTGCCAATTACAAGAAAGAAGACCAGCTAGGAATGGATGGAATAATTAGGACTATATGTTAAGTGAAATTCCAAGTCAGTACTACAGGGCGGTTCTAAATAAGCATATAGAGACGCCGCTGCTTTCAGCAACACCATGTGATGTGGCAGGCCAGTTCTTCCTAACAGTCATACAGACAGGCCTCCATAGCACTCTGGTTATACAGGCAAACTTCCACAGCACCTGCCTTCACACTAAGTTAATAATTAAACCTAGGGAAATCGATGCCCGGGCACCAAAGCCAGAAATGAAACATGTTTGGTAAGAGCCTTGCTCAGGCTTCTCCTGAGACCTGGGGTAAGTCAAGATAATAAAGATAGTCCTATGCTCCTTGTACCAGGACCCATCTTGGGTTGAATACATTTCTGGGGTGCTTGAAGTAACTTTCCAGACCCAAGTTGTAGGTAACATAAGATAGAAGTAATCACTCCATTACCAGGGCCCTCATAGGTTAAGTAGATTTAGGGGATAATTCTGGCCTCTGACCTTTTAGTTACAACAAAATCAATCAGGCATAGACAACGGCGAGTACGATACTGCACGTAGGCATATAGTTTGAAATATATATAAGCACTGGAAAAACTTTACAATTGTGAGTTGGTCTGGTGAATTATCTCTGACCTTCTCTCTGAACCTGGTTACAGACATAAACTCTCCTCTTTCCCAGTTTGTCTGCATCTTGTTATTGGGCCACAAGAACACACAGCCAGACCTGGTTTGGTCTGGGAACAATGTCCTTTTATGAAAGCATCTTTGAGGCTGGAGCTACTTTTTCTTTTCTTTGTTGTCAATGTGAGAAGGGCATGTGTGTGCCATCACAGTCAAGTCCTGTTAGGTTCAGTGGCTTCTTGTTTTGACTGCAGATCTCAGAGGACCAAGAGGGCTCAAAGGAGAGGAAACCAGAAAGCTTCCTGGCTAGGAAAAGAGAAGAGATGATGGGAACCTTAACTATTTTTCCTTTCTTGAAATCCAACTAGGCTTAACCTGACAGGCAAAAGACAGAACCTCAGAGTTGCAGCTCTGTCTAGGATTAAAGATGGCTGGAATGTCGCAAGGATTGTGTATTTTGGGATCCTGGCCATGGGAGATGGAAAGGTTGGGACCTAGGACAGATAGAAGTCAGACAAAGCTCAACCAATATAAAACAAATATCTACTAAGTTTTAAGTACAGGTTGCTGGGGATACAGAGGGAGTAAGATGTCTTTGTACTCAAAGATTTAACAGACCAGAAGCCTGTATGGTTAAACTGGGTTGGCACAGACTGTGAAGTTTGAGAATGTAAGTCACTTCTCATACATAGGCTTCTCCTGTGTATGAAACTGACCAGCTCACACTCAGACTGGAATACAATGTGTCAGTCTCAACACTAGAACTCTGGAGTTACAGCAGTTCCTTTTGTGTTCTGCTTACATTTCATATATATTTGTTAATTTATTTAATAGCTACTCCTCTGAGTCAAAGAAACTAAAATTAAAACAACAGTGAATTTCAGGGTGTCTTATTGTTTTTTGTTTTAATGTGAACAAGAATCATTTTAAAAAATTTAAATAGTCTATGATTTAGTACAAGCAACATGCATTTGAAAAAAAGTATTAAGAATGTTAAAAAAAGGACCCTGTTATCTGCATTAAGATGTTCATGATGATGTACAATATAATTTGCAATTTTAAATAACCCAAATGCCTAACATTAGAGGGTGATTAAATTCTAATACATTCTTTTGATGGAGCATTTTAAACCTGCCAAAGGTGATAATGATGATTAAGACTAGGGAGCAACATGGACAATGCTTATGCTATATTGTTAATAACATTTAATACAAAAGGACAGGTTTGAAAATTGCAAGTATTCTGTAATTAAATCTGCATCAAAAATATTAAAGAAAATAAAACAAATTTTTAAAAGCCATAAGAAAATGGGTGACCTTTTCAAATATTTCAACACTGTAAAAGACAAAATAAAACGTTGTGAGACTGTTTTAGATTACAGGAGACTGAAGAAACAAAAAGATTAAAAATGCCTGATCCTTGATTACAACACAGATTTTTTTTAAAGGAAACAGCCATATTGGGAAAATAATATATTGACTTTATAGCAAAAATAATACATCAATATTAAATTTATTAGATGAGAAATGGTATTGAGGTTTTGTAGGACAACGTTGTTCCTAGGAGGAACATGCTGAAGTATTCAGGAGTGTTAGAGTCATGATGTCTGCAACTTGCTTATAAACAGCTATATGGGGAAAACCTCTGTGTGTGTGTGTATATATATATATACACATATATATATCTATAGAGAGAGAGAGAGGAGAAAATGAATATAGCAAAATGTTAGTGAATGGTGATTACATGTTGTTCCTCATTTCAATGTATTTGTAAGTTCTAAACTTCTCAAAATAAAACATAGGGAGAAATGACTTATAAAGCTCTATTAGGGTAGTTGAATTATACTTTTTTTACATTTTACTTTGTACATTTTACTTTTTTAACTACATTTTCTATAATGCTATATTTTTATATTGAAAGTAAATTAATTTTTTTTTAAATGACAAGATATAGGTAGATGACAGTGACCATCTCCGAGGCCTGAATAGCCACATCCCTTTTCTTCTTTTTCTAGGGTTGCTTTAGAATGAAGGGAATTTCTTGTTCTGCAAATTTTGTCCTATCGGCTCCTGCAAAGTAATCTCTGAAGAGGCCTCTAAGGGGTGACTCTCCTACACAATGTAATCCCCCCATTTTGTTTTCTGTCACTGTTTTTGTTAGATTGACCAATAATTTAAAACCACTGTTATAAATTCTGACTCATTATTAATTATAAAATGACCCTTTCTTCCAGGCTTTTGGGAAAATAGCTCTAAGAATTTTGTCTAGTCTTCATTTTTATCCCCCCATACAACGTGTACCTACCTTATGTAATAAATGGCCTCCTAAAATATTTTCTGAGGCATTCATATGTTGAATACACTTATGAGAGACTTCTCCGCCTAACGTCAGAGTGGAATTTTGTTTTTCCAATAAAGTATCTCTATTTAGCTGTTTTATAACTTTAGCTTTTAAACTATGTAAATCATGATGTCATATCCCAGAAGGAGAAAGTGCTGGAATGGATTGGTAATGTCTGTTGAAAGTAGGAAGTGGACAGCACTAGCCAGGTAATGGACTAATCTGGACTAAGTCATGTATCTCTCAGTACACTGGAACTCGTTGGCTTGGCTTATCCTCAGAAGAAACCCTGGTGGGCACACCTTTCTACAGAGGGTTGGCTTCCTTCCCACAGAGGAGTATCATTGAGATGCAGTGATAAGTAGAAGTGAAAATGTAAACACCGTGCCCTGGGTCAGAAGGATAATCAATACCTATGACCTTTCCTAGGTCTTCCAAGCCAAGGCCTTTACTTCTGTGTGTGTGTGTGCCTGTGTGATGTCTCAGGAGTTGATTTATTTAAAGGATGGAGAAAATATAGAAATGGAAGGAAGAAGTGGAAGAGAATTCTGAGTCTGGCCCCAGGGTTCATACAGACAAAGTTACTTCTACATAAAACCCAGGCCAAAAGTATCCACAAGAGAGGAAAAGAGGCTGTGGAGGCAGTGATACCTTCTAACTATCAGTTCTGGAATGTTCTTCCCCAAGATATCCCCAAAGATGGCTGTTTCTCTTTCTTCAGGATTAAATTTCTCCTCCTTGGAGAGGCCCTCCTTTATACCCTCCGTAAAACAGCACTTGCCAACCCCCAATTGCTCCCTAGTTAACTACAGCTTATTTTTCATCACATCACTATCACTCTCTGAAGTGTTCTAATTTGTTTATATTTCAATGTATTTTCTTGTCTGCCCTCTGGAATGTAAACTGCTCGTGTCTTGTCTTGATGAAAATTATATCCACAGGAGTTAGAACTGTGGGTTATTGCCTGAAGCTAGGAGTTTGAGAATAGCCTGGGCACTAAAGTAAGACCCCATCTCTGTAATAATAATAATAATAATAATAATAATAACAACAACAAACAAAAAACCACAGCTGGACATGGTGTCAAGTGCCTGTGGTCCCAGCTACTTGGGGAGGATGAGGCAGGAGGATCGAGTGAGCTCAAGAATTCAAGGCTGCTGTGAGTGAGCTTTGATTGTGCCACTGCGCTCTAGCCTGGCGACAGAGTGAGACCCTGTCTCTAAAGAAACAAAAAGACAAAAATAATGGAATGCGTAAAAGGTGAGAGATCCTTGGTTTGGGATTAGTAGGAAATAATGACAAACAGGCCCCAACTCAACATTCTGTCTTATATTCCTTAAAACTGGTGCCTTTGACTGTATGCTTTCAGCTGGGATTTTCATCTCCTTTTTGAGATAGATGCAAAGTGGCGAGGAAACTGACAATACTGTCCTTATCTGCTTCCATTAGTAGGGACAGTCTCTGATCCTCCTAGCCGTTGAGCAATTCTTCTAGTTACCCAATCAGGGGAAAAAATAGTTATTTATTGCAGGGAATAATGAAGAGTATCTAAAATTATTGACTGAGGGAAATAGAAAAGAGACTGTATTCTGATAAAGTATGGATGGGACAGGTCCCTAAGAATTCCATGCCTGAATTAGGAGAGTGGCTTCTACTGGACAAATGAAAGAGTACACTAGAAATCGGTTATGGCTGTGGATGTTTCAAGCATGGTTAGTTGAGGGAAGAAATTGAGGGCATCTGTGGCGTGGGCCTCACTAACCAAAATGTCCTTGTTCCGTTGTTGCTTTCTCATGGACAGAGCATTTGACACAGTGGTTAATACAGGCAGGCATGGTTCTGCAACTCTGGGCACCTATGGCTGATCAGAGCGACACAGCCTGTACCCAGACATATTAGGCTCACAACAGTTCCGTATTTTCCATCTTCACTGTTCTCTATGGGCATGCTTTCTGTCCTCTTCATTTCTCATGCATGGTGCCAGTCTGTTGCTTTGAAGCTAGCTTAAATTCCAGGTAGGAGATGGTTGATTGATATTGGCTCTCCAATAAGTATATTAGATTCAAGGAGTTGCAGACTACTTAAAATATTTTAGGGATATATATCAAGTTCCTTATTTTTTATTTAAAAAAAAAGTTTTTTGGAGTGGGGCGCTCTCACTCTGTTGTCCAGGCTGGAGTGCAGTGGCCCAATTATAGTTCACTACAACCTCAAACTCCTGGGTTCAAGCCATCCTTCCACCACAGCTTCCCAAGTAACTGAGACTACAGATGCATGCCACCATGCCTGACTCATTTTTAAATTTGTTGTAGAGATGGGATATGTTGCCTAGGCTCTTGTTGAAATCTTGGTCTCAAGTCATCCTCCCATGTCAGCCCCCAAAGTGCCAGGATTACTGGTGTGAGCCACGTGTGCCATCGTGTCCTACCTAAATTCCTTATTTCAGATTGATGGGGTTATAGCCTTGCCTTAAACATATTCTGCTTGCTGTGGTGATGTCTAGTGGACCTGCCCACACTGTCCATTCCTCTTTGCACTTAGGGCCAGACAACTTGTGACGTAATTTGAGGGATCTAATAGGAGCCTGGAATTCCCATCACTAGAATTTAGCAAGGGTCTTACAGAAGTGATCACTTAGCTGAACTGAAGGCAATGAATCTGGAAAGACTAGATTGAGGAAGCTTAGGAGTTCCTTCCATTAGGAGCAATAAAGAGATCTTGAGGATGAGACCACAAGCTGGGTATTGAATGATACTAGAGAATTACTGTTAATTAGGTTGGATATGATAATGGTATTATGATTACGTTGGAGAATTGCTGTATTTTGTGATAAGCTAAAATAATTTGGAGTACTGGTATCTGTAGGTAACTCTAAAATGTTTAAAGACAAAAATACATAGGTATAGATGAAGCAAACATGGTAAAACCTTAGTTAAATCTTGGTGGTGGACGATACTACTGTTCTTTCTACTTTTCTGAATGTTTGAAGTCTTATGATAAAAAAATTTGAAACTTCCTGTCTCCAAAGCAAAATTTATGCTTCACAACTTTTCTGGAGCTTGTCTCACTTTTATCTCCTAACATCTACGACCAAGAATTAATACTGTCAAGGCAGTCTTCTCTATGTATCTTGAGTGCCACTGCACTCCAGCCTGGGTGACAGAGTGAGATCCTGTCTCTAATTCAGGAGTGATCATCAAAATAGCCACCAGGATGAAAGAGCAATGGGAAAACACAAGGGGCCAGGCATGGTGGCTCACACCTGTAATCCCAACATTTTGGGAGGCCGAGGTGGCAGATCATTTGAGCTCAGGAGTTTGAGACCAGCCTGGCCAACATGGTGAACCCCTGTCTCTACTAAAAATACAAAACTTAGCCAGGCATGGTGGTGCATGGGTGTGGTCCCAGCTACTTGGGAGTCTAAGGCAGAACAATCTCTTAAACCCAGGAGGCAGAGATTGCAGTGAGCCAAGATCACCATTGCACTTCAGCCTAGGCAACGGAGCAAGACAAAGAGACACAAAGATTGTCAACATTCAGCTGTATGATCCTGGCCAAGTTACTTTATCTCTTCATGCCTTGATTTTCTCATCTGAAAAATGGACAAAGTAATAGTACTATAGTATAACAACTCTAGGTTGTTCTAAGGATTGAAGGACTTATCGTATTTAAGGAACTTAGAACAGGGCTTGGTAAAATTTGTAATCAATATATTTTAGCTATGCTTAATATTCTGAATGCATTTGGAGAATTTCTCTGCACATGCATATAACACTGACACGTGTTTGCAAGTACTTTTCCCTTGACAGAAAGGGGTCCTTCTAAAGCAGGTCAGCCTGCCTATAAAATGAAACTAAATTTGTTGTTTGGTTTTTGGACACTGTTAGGGTGCCAGCAACTGTCCTTGAGAAGGTTTAAGGAGATGTCAGAGCACCTAGTGCCTTTCATCCATTCATTGAAACAGGAACCTGTCAAATTATTGTCAACATGTTTCCACTTCCATCCACGCATACTGCCATCATTAGCCACTGTTCCACCTCTGTGAAAGTGTGAAGTCAAAATCCTGTGCTTTGAGAGGTTGTATTGTTTAAGTGGACTCAAAGGGGAAAGCAGGGAATTGGCAAAAATGACAGTTTCTTATTCTATGGAATAGTATTGCACACATAATCAATGGCCCCTGCTAGTCTCTCATACAACTATGTCAACCCTGTGCAATATTGGAACTCGGAATCATTGAGTTTGAGAACCTCATTGTGGTGATGTTACACCATTTGCAAAATCAGTCACTGGAGACTATAAATGAGCATTTGTTTATATATTTTCTCCATTTTAGTTTAATAAATTGGATATCTACTGATTAGTGCTGGAAGAATATCAGTTAGATTAGCTGAAGTAAGTTTATTCACTACTCAATTTTGCAGTGAAGAATTGATCTGTGTCTGCATTGATAAAGTGAAGACCGGGACAACTACCAAGCTGATTCTGTTGAAATGACTACAAGCAAAGCTATCCATGCACATCTCTGGCATATGTCTGCACCTACACATTGAGCCCATATGGCCCAGGTTGGTTATCAAAAAGACTCAGCAGTTATCACTCAGAATCCCACATTCCCCCGGAAACTTTATGTATCCAACACCCAAAACAACTTGTTACATCTCAAAAAGGAATCTACCTTATACAATTTGACCAAAACCTGAAAACTGTGTGGGATGAATCTTCATGAAAAAAACCAATATTGCCAAAATAATGAAACACCAAAAATATTTTCTCTTGATAGTTTTTGTTCTTAGAAATTAAGAGGTTAAATATGGATCCTGTGAAGAACTTAAGCATGAGCTCTAGATGATGCAATAAACAGTACAAACAGTTGTGCTCTGAATGTAGTAGCATCTGTTGAGCATTTATTATGTGCTAGACATAGTGCTAAGCATTTCATATTCACGGGCCCTTTTAATCCTTCCAGCAAGCTCTGTGCAGCAGGTACCAGCATTATCTCTACTTTACCAAAGTAGATCTGAGCCTAAGAGAGGTTAAAGAACACATCCAATGCAATTTCAGATATCCCCACCTTTTCTGAATCACGGTTTTGGTAAAACAAGAGAGGGCTATGAGAGGAGGGACTGACATCAGGAGACAGAGGTAATTCTCATTCAACAAACATTTTCCAGCTGTCTACTATGTGCCAGACACGGGTGGATAGTAAGTGCCAAAAAGTCATGGACAACATCATTGTTGCTCAGTTCTTTTTATCTTTAGCACCTATCACCTCTTGATTTCTTTTCTGAAATTCTATCTCCCCAGCTTCCATGAATGTTCAAGTTGTTGCAGGAAGCTGCAAATGCTGTGAAGTACTCAGGGAGTATTGGTGGTAGAATTGTTAGCATGGATATTTAGATTCCGGGAGACTGAGGAGCCCTTTTTAGGCAGTGATATCCCCTGGCAGCAAAGCCTGGCAGGTAAGATTCCACTGTTCAACATCACCTTCCTTCTCCCTGAGAGGACCAGTGCAGGACACACTTTGAAACATAAATGCAGGATTTGTTTGGGTTTGGAGGGAAGATCTGAAATAAAGAATATAATCACAGGCCAAATTTAAATTTCTCTTGAAATTTTGAGAAATGGTTATGGCTGGAGGAAAAAAAAATTTGAAGATTGCCAAACCTTTACATTTATCAAAAAAAGAAGATGGTATTGCCTAGGTCACGATGTGAGAGGCAGTATGAAGTCATAGTTAAGGTGAGGCTGCTCATGTCAAAGTTCCTGGATTTAAATCCCAGCTTTGCTGTGATCTTGTGAGAGATCATCAAGTCTCAGGTTTCTTGCCTTTAAACTGTCTATAAGATGAGGAAAATGATAATAGTGATTGTTGGGAGGATCCACTGTGATGCTGTATGTGAAGTGTGTAGTATAGTGCTGGACATTTAAGAATATACTCTTATTATGACCATCACCACCACCACCACTACTACTACTACCGTTATCTTTATTTACTTTACGATTCCACCATCATAATTATTATCAAAAGTTAGTCATCTGTATGAGACAATGGAATTCAGAAGAGTGACCATATGAAAACTCAACTGGAAGTCCCTCTTTTATAGGCTGAACTCCTTTTGTAGGTTATCATTTCTTTTTTTCTTTCTTTCTTTTGTGTGTGTGTGTGTGTGTGTGTGTGTGTGTGTGTGTATGTGTGTGTGTGTGTGTCACCCAGGTTGGAGTGCAGTGGCAGAATCTCGGCTCACTGTCAGCTCTGCCTCCCGGGTTCACGCCATTCTCCTGCCTTAGTCTCCCGAGCAGCTGGGACTACAGGTGCCTGCCACCATGCCCGGCTAATATTTTGTATTTTTAGTAGAGACGGGGTTTCACTGTGTTAGTCAGGATGGTCTCAATCTCTGACCTCGTGATCCACCCGTCTCAGCCTCCCAAAGTGCTGGGATTACAGGCGTGAGCCACCACGCCCGGCCATAGTTCATCATTTTAACATGAAATTGATGTAAGACGGGATTGCCAGCTTTTGCTATTCCTTACGAGAGAGGTCTAAACTCTGAAATTGATCTTCAATACAGTCCCTTAGGCCTTTAGTGAGGAGGAGTTTTCCCAAACTGTGATAGTATGTAAGAAGACTATATTTTTGCAGAGAAAACACAAGAGCACAGTTACATAGTAGATCTTCATATCACTTCATCTATCTCTAGATTATTGAGTTTGGATAAAGAAACCTTTTACTTTTGGAGAAACTTCCAGTTTTTGGTGGCAGCAACATGGGTAATTCTTAATATCCAGGCTGTCTAGGAGAAGCAGGGTTGTTGTGTTACTTGGGAGAAAAACACTATCGTTTCTGCAAGTACTTCCAAATAGCGTTCCCTGGGATAGTCACCATACCCTGGGGTCTGTCACCTCAAGCCATCATAAAGTTCACACCATTACCACAACCACCCATCTCATTGGGAGAATGAGGTAAAATATCAGGCAATAAATATTTACAAGATCTCCAATATGAATCATATTATACCAGGTTCTAGTGCTGTGATAGATGCACAAATATATGAGGCATAGCATCAGCCTTCAAGGGACTTCTAAGCTGGGACAAGAACTAAACCACCTATGAGCATACCAAGGTCTCCAATGTCAGCAAGATTATCACCAAAGACCCTGCTGTTCTAGAGGGAGTGACGTCTGAAAAATGACCTTATGCCCAGGGAGTTGTTTTCCTGAAGCAGACTTAGAGGCCAATATGTCAACCACCTCCCAACTGGGAAGTCTGGACTGTTAACTTGGCAGACGGTCTTTGGACAAGTCTCCTCCCCAGGTAGGCCTGGTCTTCTGGATGGGTAGCTTTTGGCTTTTTAAATTTCTATTTTTATGTCTGATTCTACTCTTGCTGTGCTGTGGGTGAGGTGTCTCAATTTCCAACTCCCTGGTATCTAAGTGAATAATTTTCTCTTTTTTGGTTGTATTCTATTAATGCCATATTTCCAAGTCTGAGCTCTCCTAGAGGCTGGGGATTATTTTTCTGCAATCTTTTTAATGCTGCCTGGGTCCAAGGCCTTCTCTTTTGTTATACCTAAACCCTTTATAAACAGTCAGTGAGTTATAGGGTTCATTTGTTTATTGTGAGAAAAATATACAGGGGAGGGAAGAACGGGATGAAGCTGTACAGGTCTCAAGGACTATTTGAAATGGAAAGGAAAGGCATTATATTACATGGTTGATGAAAGAGAGTTTCCTTAATAATAGTGATAGTTAACATTTATAGAGTGCGTTCTATGCGCAGACATGGTATTAAGTGCTATGCACAGACTGCCTCATCAACTCCCTGAGAAGATGCTTTCATTCTCTCATTTTGCAGATGGGAAAAGAGAGGCACAGAGAGATTAAGTATAACTCCCAAGGCCCCAAGGTTGGCTGAGCTAGGCCATCTGACTCCAGAGTTCATGTCTGAACCCTGCAAACCTCTTCTTTTAATAAGAGATGTCAGTCTTGCTAGTCCACATCATCTTGGAAAATGGAAATAATGTAAGGCAGAAGGGTGAAGGAACTGAGCAGGTTAAATGACATGTAAGGTCCTTTCTTCTGAAATGTACTACCATACCTCTGATGCCACAGTGAGTGATTCTGATAAAACACAGGAATGGGTTTGAAAAGCAGATAACAGAGTTTGTCCATAGTAAGCATCTTTGGCAGAATTTCCTATCTTGAATACTCTCTCCTTCCTCCCTGCCTCTAAGAGACCTCATACTGGGGCATAGAATCTCATTTCCATCTAGTACTAGAGACTCTCCCTTCCTGTTGCTGGTGGGCCATTGCACCTGGCTAGCTAGAGGTTGCCAACAGATATCAAGAAACAAAGACATATCAGTTGATGGGACAGGAGTTTTATTTATCTTTGGCCACCTTGTATTTGAATCCAGGTTACCATTTAGCTGGTTATAACTTCTAATTTCTGCTTTTGAAATAGTATATCCATTGCCTCTCTAAATACCAGTTCAGAGAGATGATGGATTGAAACAATCATAATATGAAAACTCTATGGCTGGATGGCTGACTCTGTTTCCTGGTGGAGAAAAAATATATACCAGCATTTTCTAGACCTTCCACAACCACCTGTGGAATTTTTTAAAAAATCAACCTAATTTTAGTTTTCTAAAATTTCAGTCAGCAAGAAGGTTGTGCTGTGGTTCTGTCTACTGGAAAATAAGTTTGTGTATGATTTAATTTTTTTTTAAGAAGTAAGTTTTGGAAGTCTTTTCTGTCTGTTTTTTGGTGATTTCAAAATGAAAACTAAAATTGACCCATCTATAATTCATCCATTTTTAGATGGGAAAGAAGAAAATGTATCAAAGTCACCATTTTGAAAAAAAAAAAAAAAAGGAAGGGAAAAACTATCTAGTTTGAAGAAATTAAGACAATCCCAGGAAGATGTGCAGTATTCCATCCTTGCACACTTAGAGTCTTTGTACAGTTAGCACCAGTGGTCAGAAAAGTGAACCAGAGGCCCTTTCAGAATTCCCACCTGAGCAAAAATAGGTTAAATAACACTCAGCCTGCCTCATCAAGTAAACAGGGTAGAGTGATATATTTTTGAAAATAAGGATTTCAATCATGTGAAATGAAACAATGGGAGGATTCAGGAAACCCCAGGTCAACCAGAAAATTCAATAAATCTCAAACACACAATTTCCCTTGCTCACTCCTTAAAGTGTTATTGGAATTGGTTTGAATGAATCTGCTTACTTTTCAACTGACTATACTGATGTCCTGTAAATACAGCCCAAATATCAATTTCTATAACAGAGCCAACCATAAAAACAAAATCAGCAGCATCATTCAACCCATGGGAGTAGGATGTCCAAATGTTATGTATTCAGGCTAGACTGGGGCTGTTTATTTCATTCTATTTTTGTATCATCTGTGACACTCTATGAAAAAACTCAACTACTGCTTTGTCCGTGCCATATTTTCTTTTTCATAAAAACCTATAGATGCTTTCCCATTTCTTAATATATGCCCCTGGCTTTGAAATGTTGACAAGTAAAGTACTAAATATTGGTATCACTTTTGCTGGAAATAGTATTGGATAATGTTCAATTTACAAACTCTAATCTATATTCTGAAAAGTATTATTTTCCCTGTAGGCAGAAAGAAAGGAAAATGAGGGCAATAAATGTATCCCAGCCCTTAGGTTATGGAACAAGTTAGTTATGGAATGACTGTGGGGAATTGCTTGCCAAAGGAGTGGATGCTTTGTAATGGATTGTAAGAAGGAGACAGCTTGTGTGCCAGTAGCAGAATGCAAATGGACGTAGATACAGCCATCCCAAGTGTCTCTGAACAAGGAAAACATCCCCCACAGCATGATTAGAAAGCTCTCTTTTGGCCAAAGCTCCAGATCTTTGAATTAGACATTGGCTTTTCTCAGATACCCCTGCATTTAAGACAGGTGATAGGTTCCTTGGGAGGGGAGAGCCTGGTGGTGCAGGAGAGAAGGCTGGCAAGGAATTAGATGGGGGTGAGGATAACACTGGGGAGGAGAACCTGGCTTGGGTTAGGGAATGGCTGCTGAATCCCTGCAACCTCTTTTTAGGAGGAGGTGGAGATGAGCAGAGCGGGAGAAGAGACAAAAACCCACAGTGGGAAGTGAAGAAGAAATAAGAGAGAGACAAATGCTTCAAAAACTAAAGAAGGCTGAATTTGAAACCTTTATGTTACATTTTTTTCTCTCTGTGTATGCCAGATATATGAGTGGAGTGTTCATATGTGAGATTCAGGAACCCAAATGTAGGGGGTCTGGATCCCTGTTCTGCCATTTAACTGTGTGACCTTTGGCAGGCTGGTTAACCTCTCTGTATATTCAATAAGAGTTTATTTAACTCTTTAATAAGAATAACAATGGAACCTACTTATCGAGTGGTTCTGAGGATTATATAAGTAAAGTACTTAGTAACCACAGACACTTAGCAGACATTTAGTAAGCACTTGCTATTAGTATGTCAGTCCTTGATAAATATATGTTACCATCTCTTTCCTCCGTTGCTTTTTGTTTTTAATTTGTTTTGAGACAGGGTCATGCTATGGTGTGGAGTGCAGGGGCACGATGATGGCTCACTGAAGCCTTGAACTCCTGGGTTCAAGCGATCCTTTTGCCTCAGCCTCCTAAGTAGTTGGGACTACAGGCACATGCCTCCATGTCTGACTAAATTTTTATTCATTTATTTTTTATTTTTGTAGAGATGGGGTCTTGCTATGTTGACCAGGCTGTTTTTGAACTCCTGGCCTCAAGTAATCCTCCTCCCTTGCCCCCACAAAGTATTGGGATTGCAGGTGTGAGCCACTGCACCCAGCCACCATTGCTTTCTTTTTGTCATAGATAGAGTAGAAGATGTGGTACAGATAATTTCCTATTGGGTCATGCAGTGAGAATTCCTTTAATCCTTACTAAAGCTGAAAGTGAAAAGAATCGACTATTTATCTCCCAAATTGAAAGGCATGTTTATGTTCCTGCAAGAGCCTTGAATGCCATGCTTTTGGCAAGGAGAAGCCTCGGTTCAGCCATTGTTTTGGCTGGGAGGAGAAGTTACCAGATGGGTGACTGTTCATTGCCATTGGCATGAGAACAAGATCAATTTAGCATTTTGCACCTGCAAACCTTCATAGGTGGGAACAAAGCTATGTTCCAGTTCAACACTGTTGCACCAATAGACCTCTGGTCTGTGATGGTGTCCTTTGGACTTGGAAGGAAATGGACTCTGTTACAGGACCCAAACTGTTCTTGGATAGAGGATTTATCCACAGAGGAAGTTATGTGCTGGTGAGCTCTTGGCTGATACAACCAGGCTGCTGAGTAGATATATGCACACAAAGTCAGCGTTAGGCAGATTGGGAGAGAAAACTTGTGCCAAAGAGCACGTTTCAAACTGTAATGTGTAGAGAAGTCACCTGGGGATCTTGCTGGAATGCAGATTCTGACTCAATCTGCAATGGAGCCTAAATGAATGCATTTCTGACAAGCCCCTGGTGACACTGATGCTGCTGGTCAACAATCCAAACATTCAATGTAGCGAGGTAATAGGGGACATTTCTAGAAATTCACGTCATTGTCAAGTTCTGTTTATCACTCTTGGCCTTGTTGGCACACACAATTTAGAAGAGAACTGGCACTTTTCACATGACTGTTTAAATCTGGAAATTTGAGATAACTGAAGAGAACAGTTGGATTTTATTCTTTGTTTTGAGATTGGAAAGAGTTACCTCAGTTGTCCTACTCTTTACTACATATGTGTGAAAAGGCCTTGTGCAAATATCTTCTCCCTCACTTTGATTTGTTTAATAAAACCTTCAATTAATTCCAAGCCTTCAGGATGGCACAGATCTGTGGAGTGTTTTGTTCTCCATCCCAGTTTCTTCCACTAGATAACCTTGGCAATACATATTCATTGAAATGGGATTTAAACAACTCAAAACACAAAAACAGAAATGCATGCTTAGCTGAGATTGGTTTTGCCTTTCAATTTTGCATCACAAGGCCTGATGCAAGTGGTTCCCTCTGCTTACTTTCAGTAAAGAAGAGACTCTGTGGATGGTTCTTAGGAATGCCCTTCTTTTTATTCTCATCAGCTACTTGACTAAATGTGTGCTTCCACTTCTCAGGCAATGTGTGGGTGGATGTCTCAAGGCGAACTCAACCCATAGCTTTAAAAAAAAAAAAAATCCATGGCTCTTCCAATTGAGAGCAACCCAGGAGCAAACTCTGTTTTATACCTTTCTTTCTTTTGCAGTTTTACAATTATTATGCTGTTAACATGCATTATTCAAATAATTTTATTTGATACTAATCCCTGAACTACTCTCTGAGCTGGCTATTAATGTCCCTCTTTTAAAATGAGAAAACCCAAATTCTGATCAGAGAATTCATTCAAGAGTGCTGTAGAAAGTGGAGGTAGAACCTGGATTTACACTCATATCTGCTCTAGAGCTCTAAACTCTTACTACTACTTGGAGTTTGACAGGGGCCACATTATAGATTGAATTGTGTCCCCTGAAAAGATATAATGAATCCTGGCCAGGCATGGTGGCTCACATCTGTAATCTCAGCACTTTGGGAGGCCAAGGCAGGTGGGATCACTTGAGGTCAGGAGTTCGAGACCAGCCTGACCAACCTGGTGAAACTCCATCTCTACTGAAAATACAAAAATTAGCCAGGCATGGTAGCGGGCGCCTGTAATCTCAGCTACTCGGGAGGTTGAGGAAGAAGAATTGCTTGAACCTGGAGGCAGAGGTTGCAGTGAGCCAAGATCTCACCACTTGCACTCCAGCCTGGGTGACAAAGCAAGACTGTCTCAAAAAAAAAACAAAAAAACAAAAAAAACAAAAAAACCATTTCTATTCCTCTATCTGTGAATATGACCTTATTCAGAAGTAGGGTCTTTGCAGATATAACCAAGTTAAAATGAAATCATACTGGATGAGGGTGGGCCCTAATCTAGTGATTGACATCCTTATAAGAAGAGGAAAACTTGGACACAGGCAGATGGGCACAGAGTGGGAAGGCCATGTGAATGAAGACAGAAGCAGAGATGGGAATGATGCAGCTACAAGCCAAGAATCGAAAGAACAAGAAGGACCTCTACTAGAGGCTTCAGAGGAGGCACAGCCCTGCTGCCCCCTTGATTTCAGACTTCTAGCCTTCGGAACTGTATCCAGTTCATTACACTTTCTTTAAGTAACACAGGGAAAGTAATAGAGGCCAGGATTATACACGCAAACCTTTGTTAAGTGTGTAGATCTTAGGTTAAGTGTTCTTACCACAAAAAAATTAACAAAAAATTAAACAAAAATCAAAACAAAACCAAATACTTAACGAGGATGAGATTTAAGGAAACCAGTGGCGGTGGGGCCTGTTATTAAGTGAAAAAGTACTTAGATCTACAGCAATTCAGGAAAGAAGGAAGGAGAGAAAATTTAGTTGAGGGTGGGAGAAGAGGGAAGGATCCAACGAAAAAGTGCAAGGATAAGAGAAGGAGAGGGAGGAGGGAGAGAGAGAAAGTCATCTTTACACAATAGGCCTTTCTGCTGGGTGCAGCCTAGGATGCCACCAGGTCAGGGCCCCAGCACAGTCCTATAGCCCCCACCCAATCTATGTTAACAAGGTATCTAATAAAGGCATACACTTCATAGGTCTTATTTCTATATTACACATTATGAGAAAGGTGTGGTTTACTTTCATTCATTTTTATAAATGTGAAAAGTGAGGCCTAGAAAGGTTTACTTGCCCAAAGCTTCCTAAATGGCAGAAGATGGAGCTGGGTCCCTTCTGTCTAGCACTCCCCTCCACTGCCCCTGGCACGGGGAACAGGAAGGCATGCCCCGCTAATGAGATTGAGTTTCTCCTGGAGTGCTCATAAGTCAAAGGCAAAAGACCTGTGGTGGGTACAGTGCAGTCTGCTACGGCTCAGTCATATGTCATGATGACAGAAATGCTCCTTTTATGACAGTCACTAACTGCAGAAACCTTGAAATATCTTCTTGGGCCTATTCATTGGTTTAGTTACAATGTAGCTCAAGTGGGTACAGGCAGAACAGGAGGTAAGCTGACTGTCTTTGTGCTCACTGTTTTGGGAGCATATGAAACACCTTGGAGTGGCTTGTCAGGTTCTTCACAGGCATTCCCCGTTTGGAAGGAGCTCATCTTTGAAAGGCGCGCATGGGGCCGCATGTGAAACACACAGGCGAGGCATCGGGAGAACTAAAAGAACGCGGATAGGGAGCCATGGCCCAAGATCGGTGGTTGATTCATTGATTCAGAGTACAAAGCTTTGGTGCCCTCTGAGTTCCAGGCACCACGCCTTTGAGAAATGCTATAACTGGAGTTAGAGGTGACTTAGGTCACATTACACTTTGGATTACAAGGCTCCGATGGCTTTGCCTTAATCTTTGGAACAGAGACTGAATTCTTCTCACTGCCAAGTGGGCCGGTTTCTACCTGCAACTCTGACCTCATTTTGTTCCACTTTCCTGCTCGCTCACTACACTAGCCTCCTTGCCATTTGGGTGCCCACTAAATCTGTACCTGCCTCAGGGCCTTTGCACTTGGTGTACGTGAATCCTATCTTCACTGCCCGAAATACCTTCCCAGGTATCTTCCCATGGTTTGTGTTTGTGCCTTCTCATCATTCAGTCTCATCTTAAATGTCACTTCCTTGGTGACATCTTATCTAAAATAGCAACCCCCACTCACAGTCTATCTTGATACACTGCCCTTATGATTTTCTACATACACATGCTTTATTTATCTTTCTCATTAAAATGTAAGTGCCACTTGGGTAAGGATTTATCGTGGATACCACTGTGTCTAATACTTAGGGACCACTTGCCAATGATGGGTTGAATAAATGAAACAGAGCAACCAGAATAAAAGTGTGAGAGAGGTAGGTTCAGGGCTGTGTGAGTGCATAGGAGGGACATTCCTGTCTTAGGTAGTTAAGATCAAAGACATGCCCAGAGAAGGTGACTCTAAGCAGAGTGCTGAAGGCAACGTGAGCTTGAGACAGGTGAAAAAGGTGGGGAGGATCTTGGCAGAGAGAGTGGTACATTCGCAGGGATAAATACTATTTCACATGATGGGGTGGAGATTATGGCATTAAGAATTGGGGAGATAAGACTAGGGCAAGATCTTTCAAGAGTTTTATACCCTGTGTTGATGAGTTTGGGTCAATATATTCTATGCAGTGAAGGAAAAAGCCCAGCATCTTCTGGTTTGTGAAGTTTACTGGGGCAGAACTAATGCCTCAACTTTCCTCCACCCTGTCATTTCTTAGAAGCTGAGAAATGAGGGTCAGTGGAGACAGACAATCAGGCTGTATTTTCAGAAATACTCGGTGGAGCCTCAGATTTATCCTCTGGTATGGGGCTCAGGTTGGTTTCCTGATATGCTCCTTGTGCACCGTCTGGCAAGGTTCCAGGAATGTGAGCGACAAGGCAAAACAAGGCACCCTGAAATTACCTATAATGAAAATGACTGGTAATCTCCAGCGATTACTGTGTTTGTGAGTGACAGGGCTGCACTTTGTGCAAAATCTTTTGCTACAGCAAAAACAGGTCCTGTGGCATTTTCAAGTTGAGGTTTTTGGAGTTTTGTTTTTAATGAAAATAGCTTCAGATCTTTAGCATTATGCATTCTTTTGCCTTCATAATGAGTCTGATTACAGATATCTAATGTACTTTTTGAAGAGATATGTGTGTAAGTCTTTAAAAATATAAACCCAAGTTAAAATGAAAGCAATAGCATAATTCTTATACTATTAAGAACAGTATACATTTTATACTATAGTATTATGTTTATATATAATAATACATACACACTCTCTCTATATACATACTTATGCATAGTACTTATATACTATATTTATAATACCAAGCAGTGGGACAGCATTCAGATTCCAGAAGTCCCACCCACGGCCTGTCTGAACTCTTGGAGCAACCACAAGTCACAGGAAAAAAGGGAGCTTGGGTCAGGAGGACGCCTAATGTGCATTCCAAGGCTGAAATATGGGGAATGAAAGGTGGACCTGGGTAGCCTAATCATCTGTCTCCACTGATACTCATTGTCTTCTGTGGAAGGCAGCTTCCTGTAATGGAGATAAGGGGTCTAGAAATAATCGGGCACATTCCCTGCTCCCCAACTCTAGAAACACAAGTTCTTCCAAACCAATGCAAGGAGTTTTGGGCTGTGTTTATTTTTCCTCGAGTTTGAGAACACTGAACTGCTTATTGAAAGCAGAAATCTTCACAATTGTTTGGAAACCTTACTCAAAGGAGGCCTACTAGGAAAACTAAAATATACAGTGAATGATGGGGAACTTGTGGTTGACACAGAGAGAAGGAGCCCACTCAGCCACCCACATCCCCTCACTCTCTGGTCCACTTCCTGGTGACCCTATGCCATTTTTCTATCAAAGTTTGTAAACAAGAAATACATGCCTGCATGCATACACATAATTTTAAAATTATATATAACATATTTTATATAATTATTTTTTACATTTGTGTATGTATAAATTGTTTAATTTTGACTAAAACATAAATGCCACATGAGTAAGGACTTATCATGGACACCATCCTGTCCAATACTTAGGGACCACTTGCCAAAGATGGATTCAATAAGTGAAACAGGACAATCACAAAAAGTTGAGATTTTTTCAGAGGATGGATGTTGCCTTTGACTACAGAGGTGGTGGAAGGAAGTGGAAGGAGATAAACAATGTATCAGAGGTACAAGCCATAAGATGTGGTGATTGAATTGACTTTCAATTCTACTTTTCCACAGTCTTCAAAGTCTCAATTGTGTGTGCATACACACAATTTTTAAATTATATATAATATATTTTATGTAATATTTCTATTTTTATATTTGTTTATATTTATGTATAAATTACATTTATTTTTTCTGATAAAGAAATTCTACCGTAACCCCAAGCCAACTCACATCTCATCTGAGGTACTTCCCTGGGATCCTACCAGGCTGCTGAGAGAGCTAGGGAATATCAACCATAGGATGTCGAGATGTCATGCTATACGAGTGACTGGTTACCAACCTCTACTACTGCCTTCAAACTCTCCATCCCGATTGGTGCCTGTCCCTCTTCCTGGCAAATTCCTTTGCTCTTATAAATGAAAGTTTAGGTTCGCTCTCCAAACCCTATTACCTTCCTGTCCCTGTACCTGCATAAGGTTAAATACACCTTACCCTTTGTGTTCTCCAACAGACCATGATCTTCCTCTCTAGCAACCCCTGATCACTTCGAGACACGGATCAGGTGTCACCTCTCTCAGGAAGCCTCCTCTGACTCCCTCAGGCAGAATGAGGACCTTTCTTCTCCCTGGGCCTACAGCACTCTGTGCTTTCCGTGCAACCGGTCAGTCTACCACATTTGTGATATTGTTTTTTTGCCATGTTTGCTTTTCTATGCTATTATTTGATGACTGTTTTCTGTATATTAACCTTAAATCAACTCATAGTTTTAAGGAAACTAGGCTTTATATAACAAAGTACATGAAAGCACATGTTCAAAAATAAAATAAACGAGACAAAAACCTCACAAAGCCAAAACCTAGCTAGATGGTATTGGGATTGAAGTTTTGAAAAAAAAAAAAAAAAAGATTTGGTGAGGCAAATAAAATGACAGAAACCAGTTATATCCTGTAAAATCCTATTATTATATGAAATTAACCAAGATGAGTGTTCCATGATATTCCCAATTTTATAAGTACTCAAAATTCAATCTCTGAATTTGGAAGTTAAAAAAACCCTTGCTTTATAGAGCATGGAAAGTTAAAAAAAAAAAAAAAAAAAAAAAAGGAAAGCTTTACAGCAATATGTTCTATTGTGGTGCCACAAAAGTGAACTCTGGTAAGAATGAAGTTAAATGGCAAACGGGGCAAACTATGAGCATACAGCACAGGAGAGCACGGTAAGTAGACATGTGCAATGGTTCCGGCTTGGCCAGAGAAGCCATAGTTAAAGAAAAGACCAAGAGAGCTTGGAATTTTTGTGGCAGAGACAACAAGTAGTAGACTAGTTCCTGGGGATGTTTTGGAGGCATCTGGTGTAAGATATTTTGGAAATTTCTGGTGATCCTAAAGACTCCACCATCTGCTGGTGTTTTGTAAATAATATTTTCATTTGTCTTTAAAATAAATGGTTTCAATTATTTAGAATAGTAGATGCCAGGCCAGTGACTGTACCAACTTAACATGGTGCTCTTGATGATTGTGTTGTCACTTAAGCATTATTCAAGAGTCAGTCTCCATGGAAACTACCCGATTGTAATGAATGGCAAAGCATACGTGGGCAGTCATGCTAAACAGGAAATCATCCTGCCTGTCAGTTCCCTGGTGAGTTTTCCTCAGATACAGGAAGGGAAGACCTTAGAATCTGGCCCATTAACTGACTCAGTGGGCAAGAAATGACTAAACCAAGAAACTCAGAATATGGAGAAAGGTTAAAATGCTGAAATGTAGCCCAACTTCCTTTTTTATCAATCTTCTCAAGAAATGCATTTTTCTCCTAGGTGGTCACAGGAAGTAGGATTTTTGAGGCTAGCAAGGAAGGAAAGATAGAGAAAGTAGTTTTCTATCTAAGTGGTGCAAAACTTAGTTCTGGGCAAGGTCATATGTAACCTCAGTTAATTTAAGCTGCTTATTATGAGAAAAGTAGCATCGTTTTTATAAGCTTATACTCTCGTTTCAATGCAGTATTGATTTTTAACTTCATTTCCACTACTAGTCACATAAATCATTTATTTTTGATGTTATTGGTATATTATACATAAAGAATTTAACCTTTCCCAAAGAGAGGTCTGGCTCCTTGGAGACGATCTTTGCTGGTCTGGGTGCCTCCTCCTAGCCAGATAGTGACAATGCGATTTAGGGTGGTGGTTGGTCATGCAAAAAATACCGCATTGTGAGTTATGGCAGAAGCTTTGGTTCACATGGTGTCAGTCAGCCTAAAGACTGAGTTCAACCACATAGGCAATTAATCAATCATGCAAATATAATGGAGCACCAATAAACACTCAGAATACTGAGACTCAGTGAGCTTCCCTGATTAGCAATACTCTGTGCATACTGTCACACAAAGATACAGAAAAGTAACATGTCTATGACTCCATATGGAGAGGACTCCACATTTGATACTTCGCTTGGACCCTGTCCCATGCACTTCCCTTGGTAGATTTTAATCTATATCCTTTCCCTGTAATAAATTGTATTGTTAGTATAACAGCTTTCGTTGAATTTTGTGAGTCCTTCTAAGCAAATTACCAAAACTTAGGGTAGTTTTGAAAAATCTCCTCCCTAAACTTGCAACTGGGGATGGTCTTAGGGTGTGTTACTTTTAAAGTTTGTAGCTTGCCTAAATTCTTCACATACATACAAACTACAACCTTCTGCATAGGGTCATACATATAATATATAGACAGCTGGAGATATCTTTGTAAAGATCTCAAAATAATTGGCCTTGTGTATTGGAGAAATTTCCCTGTACTCCATAGTACAGATAAATGAGCAAAAAGACAATCAACTGAATTTGGGCAACACGGCTTTACAAAGATACAACCAACCTACTTGTTTTTTCTATGTCTAGGGCTATAGAAGTCAATCTGAGTATGTAGGTAAGCTCTGAAGTTCAAGTCAGAGGGATTTATTATGGGTGGTAAAGTGGAATTGAAAGTTAATTCATCGCCAGTGTTGTTGCTTTTACCTCTGATACATTGTTTATCTCCTTCCACTTCTGTCCTTCTCTACCAACGCCTCCATAGTCAAAGCCAACATTGATACCTCAACTTATGAAATATTTCCAAGCTGAATTGTTCCATGTGGCAGCTAAAGTGATTTAGATACATAATTTAGATCATAGTGCTCTTTATCTTCTCACCTTCTGTGATTAAAACTCTTAAATGTCCTCCCAGTGCTCTTAGAATAAAGTCAAAACATTCCTGAATTGGTCTGCAAATATTGGTGCCACTTGATGCATATTAATTTCCCAGGCTTTTTCTTGAACCACACTTCCTGAGGCTCTCTTATCTCTGGTCACACTGGCCTTTCTTTGATCTTTCACATTTAGCATACTCCTACAGCATGGTCTTTGCACAAGTTCTCTTTGTCTAGCTTTCCCACCCACTTTGTGTTTATTAATGCCTACACATTGTTCACACAAACCTTTCTTTTAAGAAAGTTGCTTTTGATCTCTGTAGCTTTGTTTCATAATTCCTTCTACTTCTTATTCAGAGGTTTTTCACAGTTGCAGTTTTGTATTTGTTATCAATTGGTAACCTGTGTCCCCAGCTAGAATGAGTGGTTTGGATTTGGGTGGATCCATGGTTCTGCACTTTTCACAATGACCTCATGTCATTTTGATGCAGGTAGGCTTCAGACTAAACTTTGTTTAGATAATGATAGTGGGGTAGGATGCTAGCAGCTGACACTCTGAAATTTTAATTAGAATGAGTAATTGTAGAGTAAACATTGCCACCCAGAATCATCATTTGTATCTAAGAAGTTCTTTCAGATGTTGTTTGCCCTGGTTGATTTGTCCTGATCATTTCTTTCAACAAAGAGCCCTTGACATTCCAAGAATGACATGGGTAGGAGAGTTGGCCAAGGTGGTGCCATTTTGGGCTTCAGTAATGTGTAGAGTATATGAGATACTGATACCTCTAGACCTTGGCACAGCAAGTCAAGGCCTGGGGTAACCTTGCGCATCATGTCTAGCCACCACAAGCCTTGTATGGGGTCTTGAAGGCTTCTCAAACAGAAAAGGAACTGGCAATTTGTCCCAGGGTTTCTATAGCTAAGCAGAACAATTAATGATGTCCAGCTCTTGCCATTCTGCCATAAAGCGTGGTCAAGGAGTTTCTCTATCCACCTGGACATGAGGTTCAGTACATATGTTCTACTGCCCACGGTGGACAAGAGCCCTATGGAGCTCTAGGATATGCCCAGAGAGCCAGGCAGCTGAGGACATTAGGGAAAGATAGCTGGATGGGTATTCTGACGGGTCTAGGTCCAGCTGCAGGTCCATATATTTGTGTTCACGTATATATTGAATACTTCTTTCTATTGTAACTGATGTACCCTTTCAGTAGCATCCTGGCTATCTGCATGACAACAGTGCAATGTATTCAGCAAATTAAAATATCATTATTTTAAAAACTTGAAAGAAAAAAAGCTTGGATAGGATTCAAAATTAATTCATATTATCAAAAGACATTTTGATATAACATTTTTTCAGTAAAAGAGAAGCTACTGGATTGTCCAAATATAAATTCAACTGTTACACATTTCTGAATTGTAGAAAAAAATACTCTCAAACTTTTTATCATTCACTCAGTGTTTTTCATTTATGTTCTCTATAAAGAATTTGAAGAGAGTATCATCAAAAAGTCTTGACCAGGAAATTTTTTATAACTCTTTTATGCATATAAATTGATGTGAAATAGCTGTTCATGAAAGCAATCCTGAGTTTTCTTTTAAAACGTTGAAAATATTAGGTTTTGAAGTTTGATACAAAATAAACGTTCAACCTCTTCTTTAAAACTTTTGGATTTAGTAATCATACTTAAAAAACAAGTGATTTTTTTTCAGCAAGCTTTACATACATTTCCCCAAATCCTCTTCAGTTTACCCAGTGTGCTTTACCAATGTTATCATGTTTTATATGCACTAAGACATGAAAAATCACTGTTTAAATAGATGCGTAGAATGGACAATCTATTAAGTCTGTTTTGTGTGCTGGTCAGTAGAACTCAGCAGAAATGATGGATGAGTTTAGAAATTGGCTGCAAGGAACAAGGGCTTCTTATTTTGGAGACCAGATAGTATGAAGGGACAGTTTCATTTTGACAACTGCTTATAGGTAATCATTTTTGAAAATGCATTTTGTATGTGGCCTCAAGATACAGAACTTGGTGCAAGCTTTGTGAAATCCATGTGACCTTAGTAACTCATACAACCTCTCTAAGCCTCCATTTCTGCAGGTGCCAAATGTATATTATAACAACTAGCTCAAGGGTAATTGTCAAGCATGGATGAATTATCTTTGTAAAATGCTTAGTATAGCACCTATACCTAGTAAGCAAATGGGAAGGACTGGGCCAGATGGGCCCAGTGGTAGTAGGTTCCCTATCACTAGAAGTATTCAAGCATATTATGGAAGATCACAGTTTTAGACTGACACAATTACAATAAAATCTTTAATAACCCTAAGATCCCCTGTGTAGCTGAAACTCCCAGATTGGAAGTGGCAGAGCCATGTCTAGAATAAACACCACAGCCATCCACCAGATTTAAAAAAAAAAGTCTTAATGTGAAATCTTTCAATGAACCCTCATAAGAATTTTTTAGTAAGAATGTTGATGAGGACCCTTGTCTTTCTTAAGAAAGAACTTACAGTAGCATGCATTGGACTTACTTGGGGGGGTGGGTTGTTAAAACACACATTAATGGATCTCATCCCCAGAGTTTCTGATTCACTAGGTCTGGAGTGGGGCCCCAAAATTTGCATTATTAATAAGTTTCCAGACATTGCCAAGACTTCTGGTCCTAAGATCAGAGTTGAGAACATTAGAGCAATGCTACATTGGAGCAATGCTTCTCAGTTCTAGCTGACATTAGATTCACTTGGGGAGATATTTAAACTTATAGCTGTATGGAAACTTACCCTAAACCCATTACATAGAATCCTGGGTGACAGAGCCCAGGCATGGCTGTATGTTAAGAGGTGTCCAAGTGATTCAAATGAGCAGTCAGTACTGAGAACCACAGAGAGAGAATATCCATATTTTAGCTAGTGATTGTCTTGCTACTAGATCCTAATGTTGGATTAATTTTTTCATTAGTTTTTGTTATGACTGTCTTTCTCTTCTGTATTTCAGTGTATTTTTTAAAATGTCACAGTGACATTTGAAAAAAGTGTTTTTGTACTCTGAGACTGTTCCAATAAGTTGCATCCCATCCTCTTCCTAATTATTCAAGAGCCGACTTACTGTTAGCAATTAGATGAAAATCTGTAGCCTGCAATTAAGATCAGTATATATGACAGTGCAAATGGACTTTGAATATTTTATTATTTATGCTTGTAATACTTTAAGTGTTTTAAATCATTGTACTAATAAGAATAACTTAAAGCATCTTTTAAGTGAAATTATAACTTGCAGTATATTTTGTTTCCTAAGACAGAAACACCTTTAGATAACAATAGCCAATTGAATTGCACCAAGTTTTCATATTTAAATTTTAGTGTAGTTATATAATGGCTCTTTGAAGCCAGATTAAAATGCTTATGACTAGTGGACTCACATCTGCCATAGGGGTTAGGTTTTTAAATCAGCATGCATGGCAAAGGTTGTACATCGTCAAAATTTTCTTTCAGAATCCTTTAAATCTACATTATCCAGACTGTGCTCCAAAGACCAGCAGCATGGGCATCACCCAGGAGACTGTGAAAAATGTGCAGTCTCCATAACTTATTGAATCTACACCCACAGTTTAACAAGATTCTTGGGTGATGGTATGGACATTAAAATTTGAGAAGTATTGCCTTAAATTATTCATTAATCACTAAGGCCTGAGACTTCAGTAGCTGAAGAGCCCACAATTATTTACTCAGTTTCTCTTTGCAGTTTTGTTGAGGCTTCATTCTTCCTTTTGAAGTGGAGGCCTCCCTCTAGGTTGAACAAGGAAAGTAGGAAGAAGAATTATTTTCTTTACATCCTTCCCTGCTCCCTCCCTTTTCTTCTATATAGACTTCATGTGGTCCAATGCATGTTAGCTGAAAATGCATGCATTGAAACTCCATTGTCTTTTATATGATAGTGTAAAAAATGGATTGCCCATCTACCATAGGCTTGGTGACGAAGATGCAATGGCAAAGAGGAAAAAACGGTTCCCACTGTCATAGAGCTTAGTGTCTAAAATGTCTCATTGAAGATCATTAGTGATTAGCAGGCCTTCAATGCACGAAGAATACTGTGTTCTGTTCAACTTAGTGTTCAGTTTCCAAATACCTCTAGTGAAGAATATCTTCTGTTAGGAATCCCTGTGAACTGACCATCCACAGGGAGTTTTCTGGGTAAAGCATCCTACCACCAGTTTAACTACCCTCCTTCAATTCTTACTGAGGCCTGAAGGAATGACTCGAAATAAAGGCAACCACTGGTATCTTCTGTATGAGCTTCCAAAACCAGGCCTCCAGTGGCCAAGGAGAATTAATGGCATTGGGAAAGAAAAGCATCTTTGGAGAAGACTGGGCAGCATGCCAACAAGGTCCCCTCTATTGTTATGCCAAAGCTTCTCACTCATGCCCAATCCCAAGCATGTCTCAGGATGCTGGCGGTGCCAATTCCACATCTTATATCGGCAGTCTCCAAATATTCTGAACAATTTCATGCATCTGTTCCCTGGGGGAAAGGGGAAAAAGGGCTTCATTTTTCACTGCCCTCATGAGATTTTATTGTTTCCACTTTCTGGATGCTTGCTTTCTGTTAACTATCTTGAAAAAGAAAGCTTTTCACTTATGAAGGGAAGGAAAGAATGACTTGTGAGATGAGAACTGATCACCTCTTAAAACTATTTACATTCCTGCCAGCTGCTGGCTGTCCTTAAAATGCTGCAAGATACTTGTAAGTGTCCTTTATTTTCCTAACAATGTGTGGCAGATGTTTAGGGTTTCATGTCTTTAAATGCCTTTCATCAGTGCAGAAACTGCATTTCCTGGTGGCTGTTATCCCCATACAATGGCTGTTGTATAATGATTTATCGTGTTTAATCAGAAATTACAACTTGCTTCTGTATAAAAGGAACAAAGCACATATTACAGGATATTTATGACTAAATCTATTTACTATTTATGAAGAATCTAAAAGCTTAGCAATCTCCTTCAAAGACAAACTGTCAAGTTTGAAAAAACCTCCAGCTGTTTGAGATTTCAAATCCTTAGCAGAATGACTGATCTAGACTGAGGCATTCTATTTGAGTATCTTTTTTTAAACAAAGCTGTTGAAGACAATTTTCTGTTATGTATTGTCTTTACTACAACACAAGCTGAGAGCTTGGTGGTGTTCCCAGGAGAACTGCTGATGTTGAGATGCTTGAATCCTACAATTCCAGTTTCCACAGTCCTTCTGGCTGTCACTGAGACCAGAGAGATGTGTTGTTGGGAGAGGAAGGCAGGTTTCTGCCTTTAGTTCAGGGACATCCACTGAACTAAAGGAATGTGCAGGAATGTGCCCTTGTTGAAAGCAGGTTGTTGTCTTATCTGAACACAGAAGAAATTTCTAAGAGGTTCCAAAGGAGACCTGATCTCCTAAAAGTCCTAGATGATTCTGCTAAATGCTAGTTGAGAAGGGATGCCAATTTCTGAGTATCAGCTATGTATCAGATCACATCCCAGGACTTTAGCTTGTGCCATCTCACCCAGTCTTGAAATAACTTGCTTACAGAGGGTCCTGTATCCCTGTGTTGACAGATGAGGCAGTTTAGATGGGAAGATGTTTGTTTCAGACTTATGCCAGGTCCAACTCCAAAGCCTATAACTCTGACCCTAGACTGGCTCTCCAGTCAAAGATGCCTCACTTGCTTCCTCTGGGATCAGAAAACTTTTCTCAGGCAATCGAGTTACTTTTTTTAAGAAAAAAAATCTATCTTCAAAACTATAAAGTTGGCTAGAAGCTTGGAACTGCACTAGATTCAAAATGCTCATAGCAGTCTTATAAAGAGGGCTAAGAAAATAACTCTTTGTAATCCTTCCCAATGAGTTGATAAAGAAAAAAACATTAGGAGCCAAAGTAAGTAGTAGAAAAGAAAAAAAAAACATACTAATTTTTGAAAATGGATGAATGTCATGATTAGTTCAGTGTTGTCTACTCACCAACAGAGGTACAGTTCAAATTAGATCCATTTGAACCATACATTTTCAAATTTAAAAAATTGTTTGATAAAAGTAACTTGTTTGTTATAGAATTTAGAAAGTACATAGGTTTTTCCTTTCCTAAGAGCTACTCTAAATACATATCCCCTTGGTTTGAAATGTGTATGTAGAGAGTTGAAGGAAGAATACTTCTATTTTTTCCCATTGTCACCGACTGTCTAGTAAATATTCCTGTAGAGATGTCTTCTCTCAAGTTTATGTAATTATGTTCACATTTACACGGTGACCTGGGGTCTGATGATAGAGCTTTTTCAGAAAACTAGGTGGTCAGTTTTTCCATAGATGTAGAATCTTCCTTACCTGAAATCAAACTTGGAGTTTTGAGCTTTCAGGTCAGGATTGACTGTAACCCAGGGACTACTAAGGTGAAGTGGTTGCCTGAACTTTTGCACTGTTCTGAGAGATTACCCTTTGCCATCTGTAGCTTTGGAATTTTTGAGCATAGATTTCTATAAAGTCTGCAGATAATCCTGCTCCTAAGCTGAGATCTCAAAGTATTGTCTCTGACAATACTTCCTGCCCTAGTGCTTCTGCATATTATCTTTTCTGCTACTCCTCGGTTGTAACCCGTTGACATTTTTCTCTATATAGAGTACATTCCCATAGCCTTCAGAAGAGAATTTGGGAATATTCACAGCTGAGTTCTAATTGTTTTCTTCTGCTCTTCTCCAGGCTTACCCATCATATAGGAGCCCAGTGGTACTTAACTGGGAGTAATTGTGCCCTCAGAAAACAGTAGGCAATTTCTGGAGATGTCTTTGATGCTCAACATTGGGATGGAAGTCAAAGATGTTGCTAAACATCCTACGATGCAGTGGACAGCCCACTGCAACAAGAATTGTCCAGGCCCACATGTCAGTAGTGCCATGGTTGAAAAGGCCTGTGGTTTAGCTATACTGGAAAACAGACCTTCCACAAACACACCATGTATTTACCTACCACTGGGAAGTAGTCCATTGTTTAGAGCATGATTTCTGGGCCCAGATGGCCTGGGCTTATCTCCAACATCCTCTAGTTATCAGCTGTGTGACTTGGAGAAAATTATTTAAAATCTCTGTACCTCAGTTTCCTTATCTGTGAAAGTAGCCTAATGATGTCTATCACATACAGTTGTGTAATTAAATGAGTTAATACATATTAAGTACACAGAATAGTGGCTGGTGCATGGGAAGAACCCAATATGTGCCACACAGCATGGCTGCCACTACTGCTGCCACTTAATGCATTTGGACTTTATTTAGGATGATCCCTCTGCCCAGAACACCCTCTCCCATATTGCCTCATCCTTTAAGCCATAGTTAGACTTTCCCCTTGCAAATGGCCCCCTTCAGTCCTCTTTACATACCTCTAGTATAAGTCAATGTATAGTACCTGGCAAGGAGTAATTTGTTCTCCCTTCTGCTTTTAATTGCAAACTCTTGGAGGAGCTGCAGCTTGTTCTATCTTGGCCTTCCATGCAGAGTCCCTAACAAGAGTAACCACTCCGTAAATTAATAGCAAACTTTTCTTTCTTTTCAGACTTAATATAACCTGTTTAGTAAGCCTCACAGGGCTATTTGTTCGAACACAACAAGCCTGGTTTTAATTGGACATTTACAATTTCTTTATAACTCCTACAGTAATGGTGGAACCTCCTTAACAGTTGGCACTGGAAGCCGAAAGCTGAGTGACAGTGCAGAGTGTCATGCTGTTTCCTCCCTCAGACACAAGACAGACACTCATCTTCAGCTATGCCAGCCTTCTGGCTTTGGGGAGACATACACCATGAAGTGCTATGTGGAGTTAATAATTCACTCCTCTTTTAAAGCTGTCTATCTTGATTCTTTATTCTGGCCTGAGCTAGATAAGGCAACAAGTGGCTCCTCGCTGCTGCTGATCATCTATGAGTAGAAGAAACCAAAATAAATTTGTATCCTGCATTGTAAATCTGAATCTTCTATCATGAGATAACATTTGTTGTTCTCTCCTTGGCTTAAAATTAATTTTTTCAGTTCAAAAATATTACAGCTCTTTAATGAAGAAATGCTGATGCACAAAGGGATCAGAATGGGTTCTAAAACTTCTGTCACTAATACCTTGGATCATTTTCTTCACCTCTCTGAGCCTTACTTTACGCTTCTATGAATGAGGATAATGACACCTACCTCAGTGAGATACCCTGAAGATAAAATAAGATGCTGAATTTGCAAGCACATAATAAAACAAAACTACAAAATGTTACACAAGGGCAAGTTGAATACAATAGTTAATTGATGATGATGTAATTTTTAAAAATTAGGTATAGTTTTCTTTTTTGCCTATTTTGTCCTTCTGGACACAAATTCATTGATGCTGTTTTATTGAGGAGATTGAGAAGTCAATATTTATTTAAATGTATAGCTTGTATGCAAGTTCATGGAAAGAACGACATGGTTCTTTCTTTCTCAATCCCTTATCTGGCCATTTAACAGCTTGAGTTCTGTCTGGAGTGAGCACCTGAGATACTGAAGGAGGTTTATCTTTAGCTGTACTCAACCCGATTGATAGAACTGGCCTGGAACTGGGATTAAATATCTTTTACTGGCTCTTCTTACTAGCTTTCCATGCTAGTTTTAAATAAAAGCTCTCCCAACATATAAACTGATAGCAGAAACTCCTCTAGCTAATGTAAAATATTATTAACTATTCATGATTCACATAAAACTTCTGATAGCTGAAAAATAGCCATCTTCAGTCCCTTGCCTGTATTGTTTTTTCCTTCTGAAACATTTACAAAGCAACTGCCAGACAATGTAGCCAAGGGCTAACCATGCACAGAAAAAAAATAAGACACGTCAATTTTGACTTTTTAGAAAAAGAGAATTTTCCAGCTGACACCAGAATCTCCAAGTTGGCCAATCCAAGTGAAAAGTGCTTGGAAATATTCTGTTTAAGGTTGGGTGAAGCCTCTGTTCATATCCTGGAATATTTAATTTGGCTTTTCTGTTACTGAGGAAACATGGCATGATGAGTGAATATGCACATTACTTCCATTCGGGTGGTGACTAAGAAAACCATTCTCCCTTACATATAAAGCCTTACTGTAGTCATTCTCTATGTACTGACCACACACAAACTTGCCATCTTGCCTCCTTTTCAAGAACTAGGTTCAACTATAGAATGAATGAATAGAAAGCGTTATAAATAGCTTGTGAAAGGAATTGGGGAAACCTTCTCAACTAAGAGAACATCATTTCTGATAAACGATTTTTGTTAACTCACAGTATATACTGTACACTCTACAACGTAAATGGCTTTTTACTAGAAGCTACAAAAGAAATGGGTCCAAACACTCTTGAGAGATGTATAGATAATTCTTATAAGCAATGGAGAGTATTAAGAACAAAAGGAACTCTTTTATAAAGGACATTCTTATCCCTCTTTTTACCTTCTCTTAAGTTGTGGCTCAGTGCTATTTAATTTTTGTGATAATGGAAATGTTCTCTAACTTTGTAGTCCAATATGGGAGCTGCTAGCTATATGTGCCTGTTAAGAACCTGAAATGTGACTTGTGCAAGATTATTTAATTCTAATTAATTTAAGTAGCCACAAGTATCCAGTGGCTACTGTATGGATTGACAACTATACTTCAGTTGGTGATAGTCATTAAGGAGTAACAACAAATTATTTAGCATTCTATTACATGCCAATCACTGTTTTAAGCATCATGTCATATATATTAACTAATTTAATCCTAATAACTGCCCCATGTGGTAGTTACTAAGATTATACCAATTTTACAGATGAGAAAACTGATGCGCAGAGTAGGCAACATGGCCACATCACAATCTGGAGAATGACAAAGTTGGATTTAGAATCCAGGTATATGGGGCTCCAGCATCTTCAGTCTTAACCTGGGCACTAGACTGCTTCTCCATGAAATCATGGTTGATTTATTAACAGCAATAGTTATTGAAGACTATCCTGATCATTTTCACTATCTGATTGCGCAGAAAAGCATAGAAAGCATAAATGAAGATTTAAAAATCATATTCTCTTTGAGGACTTCAGGGCTAAAAAAAAATATGTAGACTTCCTTGGCTAAGTGCCTTGAAGTGATTGCATAAGATGTATCAACACACTTTGCCTACAAAAGGCCAGGCCTTGTGGCCGACTGAGTGCAGAAAAAAGGAATGTTGACCCAGCTTCTTATTGAGTGTTGTCATGGTGATTCAGCTTTAAACAAAGGTGATGCTATGTTTTTGTGCTCCAGTAACAGAGCTCAGCAATTAACTTTAGTTTTATTTAGTCTGCAACACCAGATTGGAGAGTCTCTTGAGAGAGGACCTTGACATAGCTTCTCACAGTACTAGCCTACAGAGGGGTGAATTCTTGGGTACATGGTAGATCCCACTTGTGCAATAAACCCAAATAACTTTTCAAAAATCGATCATTTTAATACCATGAAAAACACTTTGCTCTGTAAGTGATCACCATCACATCAATGCCATATTGCATGTGTTTCTTATCAAGGACAATTTAAAAAATAAAACTGTTTCCCAAACCTGGATGTGCATCAGAATCACTGAGAAGCTTGTTAAATACAGGTGACCTTTTGATGCCCACAAGGTTAGGGGAACAAATGATTTAAATTAGACTGAAGTATAAACTGAAATGTACTTCAGAAGGTTTGCTTTTGGCAAATTTTCTGCCATACAAAGGATTTTTAAAAATTGGTCATTGGCGTTTCCTTAAATATCTGAGTACTAACAGGTAGTAATTTTTAAACCATGATGGTGAAAATGTGGAATGTATTTATGCCTAGAGTTAGGAAATATGTGTTGTGTTACGAAATTAAATGAAAACTAAGTGTGTTTAAATGTGATTTCCCAGATAGCTCATTTGACAATACAGCAAAATTTTGACTTTAAGGCACCATTGCTCCAAAAATGATCAATACTAAATAGGTTGAAGACAAGACTGGAGATGTATTGATATTTCAAGATGTATTAGAAAATCCTGCAGGTTATTCCAAACAAAAATTAGATGCAGATGGATTGCTTGACATTCTTAAACTTTATTATGTGTGTGGTACATGAAGACAATGGGTACAAGAGACCAAATAGAAGAATATCAGATGGGAATCTCCAAAATCCTTTCCTAGAGGAAATAGAAACAGAAAATCCAGTTAATTTGAGATGATACCATCAAAACACTGATGGTTAACATTTGAATTGCCATTATGCTAAATTCTGATCTAAGTCCTTTACCTTTATTTATTTCTCACTACTACCATATGAGTTGATATTTTGCAGATAAGGAAATTTAGACACAAAGAGATGATCTTTTCTAAAGAATCAGCATTTTCTTGCTTGGCACTAATGATAAAGTTTCACCTACTGATACCTTATTTGATTTTCTTTTCCTGTAAATGGGAATGGGTCAGAACCCCCTATGAATGCTACTCTTCCTGCTGACTTGACCCAGAATAAACTGAGAATCCAGTACCCAGGAAGAGACTGGCTTTTCAGTATTGCATCACAGTAGATCACAATAGATCACAGTAGGGATCTCTTCTTCATTTGATGTCACTGATGTCTTCCTTAAATAAAACTCCTAGACAAGATTCTAGTGGGCCATGATCTCAAGACATCTCTGGTGCAATTTCCTTAATTATGCTGGAATATTAAGAGGATGTTGCTGGCATGTGATGAGAACTGCCCATGACTAAACTCATGCAAACAGGATAAGGTCTCTTTCATTCAATAAGTTCATTGGTGGGCTGGGTAGCAAAGCTTCCTTAGGACACTTAGAAGGACAGATACTTGCCTCGGACAATCACTTGACTAGATGCCAGTGCAGATGGTCAATTGCAGTTGCATTTCTCACCTGAATAAAAACAACAGCTCAAGTCTCAGTCTGGACTTTGGCAAACCACGGGAAATTAAATGCAAATGAAATTTGCAAGCATGACAAAAATGAGGGCAAGAGGAATTAAGTTCCAAGAACAAAAATGTAGCATTTTTCATGCTAACCCTAGGAGGCCAACTTAATCAAATTTTCAGCTCAGACTGATAATGACCCTGGTGGCCAGTTTCTTTATAGAGCTTTGCGATGGCAAAAGCAGAGAGAAAAGCAGGTGATGAAGGGGTGGGGGAATTAGCTTTTCACATTTTTGTTCCAGGGATTTGCCATTTTTTAATGCTAGCAAATCTTCTGAGTTTAATTACCTTTGCTCATGTTTCCATGCCAAACTTGATTACCTTAAGCAGAGGTGAGTCTGCTTATAACCATCTGTATATGAAGACCCATGGCTTGAACTCTGAATGGCTAAACTTCACTCAGGATGACCAGTAGATATCAAATATGATCATCAATGGATTTCAATGAATTCTGAGAATTAAACATTTCCAGTTCCAGCAGATCACGTTCTTTGTAACAGGAACTACAGTGTTTAATTTTTTAGACCATCAAAAAAAAAAATCCAAGAGGAAGTGAAATTATATCCAGTGGTCTTTGCAATACCATAAAGAAAAAAAAAAAGTAAGATGCATCTCACTCCACAATGGCCCTGAAGTCAGATTATGTTTCCCTCCTTGAAACCCTGGAGGACCTATCTAATTTTTAGCAAACTGAGGGCCTCTAGAATCAACTTATGAGAACAAGAAATGATGGCGAGATAGATGATGTAGACTGAGACATTTCACCCTATTCCATTCCATTTCAGAAAAATTCATTAGAAAGACCTCTGGCCGCAAGATCTGAGTACAGGTGTCTACTCTGCCACTCATTAATGTGTGTTACTAGGAAGTTAATTCACTGCTCTACGTCAGTTTTCACAACTTTCAATAAGACCTGCCTCAACAGATAGTTGGGTACATTCTAAACTTTGCAGCAATAGTGAAAATATGATGAAAATTTCAGCATATTATTATTAAATTGCTGCAAATGATCATGATAGGCCCTTTGAAGACTGAGATGAAGGAGTCTGGCCCTCCAGGGTGGTCCCATATTTAATATAAGTGCAATAAAAGCCAAACTTCAAAGTATCAAGGAAGATCTCTGAGAAGTTTTGTTAATTGATTTTTTGGTAGGATCCTAGCTTCTAAAGGAAACCAAATGTGTTTTCACAAGCTAAAATTAAGGGAATCTGTTCCACTCAGTCATTATTCTATCACTCAAGACATACCCCAGAACTATTATTTGTACTTAAAATGCTCTTCAGCTTGCCAGCTGGCCAGGAGCTACCTGTCAAAGTTAATCACAGGTAGTGGTTCATATATCAGGTGGTATGAGCCTATCTGGCCCACAGCAGCTTTGCTGAGTGACTGATAGCCTTCTCTCTCAATTTCACCAAGCCAAAAGACTACTAATGATGCATCAAAAGGCCACAGTAAACTGTCTTGAAAATAGAAATTGTTGTACCTAGAGAAAAGCTTGCCTGACTTTATTGGCAATCCTAGATATCATGACTTCCAACTCTAAGAGTTTATGATAGACAAAAATGTAACTAAAACAAAAAAGAAAAAAGAAAGCCAATTAAAATAAAACACAGGGCCGGGCAAGGTGGCTCATACCTGTAATCCCAGCACTTTGGGTGGCCGAGGTGGGTGGATCACAAGGTCAGGAGTTCGAGACCAGCCTGACCAACATGATGAAACCCCCTCTCTACTAAAAATACAAAAATTAGCCAGGCGTGGTGGTACATGCCTGTAATCCCAGCTACTTGGGAGACTGAGGCAGGTGAATCACTTGAACCTGGGAGGTGGACATTGCAGTGAGCCGAGATTGCGCCACTGCACTCCAGGCTGGGTGACAGGGTGAGACTCCATCTCAAATAAATAAACAAAATAAAATAAAGTAACACAGATGAGCAGAGACCAACAATGTTATCTTATGTACCCTGACATATGCACAGTCAGCCCTTACAAAAGAGAGCTTTCATATACAGAATCTCATGCGACCTCCATGGTACCTCATCAAGATTAGCTTATTTCCATCTTATTAAAGAGGAAACTGAGGATTGGAACTTATCCACAATCAGAGATCCATTAAGTGATGAAGCTTTTGCTACCCCAAGTATCAGAGTCAGGGTGGGACTTCCAGTCCAGTTTTTCTTATTCTTGGCCAGAGAAAAGGATAGCACATGCAAGGTTATAACCAATACTTGGACCAACACTTACAGAAAATGGGGTTGCTGATCCATGTCACGTTTTTCTAAGTGTTGGGTCAGCTCAGGAAGAACAAGCTTTGGAAATGTTATCTCAATCCTCTTTGTGCAAGCTGAGGTCCTCAGAGGTTACTATGAAAGAGGGCAGAGATATAAAGGGAATTGAAAACTAATCTTCAACTTGAAAAAAAATGAGAATAGTCATGTAGATCATAGAGAGAAATAATGATTACCTTTGATTCCTAGAGAAAGTTAATTTAAAGTGTAATCCAAGTTCCACTGTACAGCCAAAAAAAAAAAAAAATCTGCAAAGTTGAGATACATCTTTAGTAGATGGAAACAAGTCACAAGGGTCACCTCTCTTGAATATTGGGAAGATGCTCATTCACAATAATTGGGGGAAAGAAAGATTTTGGAGATTAACTGACCTTGGTTTAGGATACACAGTGTTTTTTCAATGCAAATGATATTTGGTATCATGATAAAAGGCAAAATCTGTCCTGAATGACAGTCTCTAAGGAAATGCACTCAATAGTCAGAAAACCACCAATTTGATTGCTTATGTTTTTGTGTTTACCAAATTAGAATCTGTAACTATTTAAAGCAAATCCTTAGGATCCATGTCCAATGGAATCTTTCAAGTTCATGTGCACTTTGAAAGTATAGATATCTGTGGTCCGTGAAATATTATAGGCATAAAACTTTGTTGGTTTATAAATGGGTTTAGCACAACAAAAGAAATTAATTACACAAGCCCAGATGTAGCACTGACACCCATTTTAGGAGCGGTACCTTAGAACTACACCATATTTTTGAAACCTGTGACATCAGGTTTGTACATTGTCTTTTGAGGTGGTCTTTGTGACCTTAGAGGCTTTATCTGGAAGAATATAATTCCACCTACTGAGGCTGTAGACTTATTATTGCTTTTATAATATTTATTATTGCTAATAAATATTCACTTATAAATGTTTACTGTGCATCTACCGAGTTCTAGGTAGTAGGAGCCTTTGGTATGGGAGGTATTGTGCTCCACTCATTCCAAGCACATTTTCTCACAGCCTAGTACTTACTAGCCCTTGTACTTAAAGGCACAAAGACAAAGGATATTCAGTATTACTATCCTCAGGCTGCTTCCTGCATTTCATTCCCTAAAACTATCTGCCTCAAAACCCAATAGCCTCACAGAACTGCTTTCTAGTACCAGAACGTGTCATATTCTCTTGTACTCCAGGTTCTTTGTGTATACTTTCCCCTACCTTGAGTGCCTTTCCTTTTATGGCTGCCTGGAGCCCTTTATCTTTTAAGAGCAGCTCAAGCAAAACATCCTGGGTGATGGCCTCCACCTGCAGCTTGATGGCACTTGGTATATACCTTGAGGAAGAGCCCTTGTCACCTTTGAGTCTATTACTTACCTTTGAGTCTTCCATCAGATCTGAGCTCCCTGAAGGCAGTTCATGGATGGCCCGGAGGAGAGGTGCTTGGCAAATATTTCTTTGATTGACCCAATTTAAGGATACTCAGTAAAAAATCTTGACCAGATAGGGCAGTGCAATGCATATATGTAAAACTTGACATAGTTTTTGTGACTTTGAGGTATGATGTGTACATTTCTTTATGCAAGAAATGAGAGAAGTAGCAGCCATGTAAACATTCATCCAGTTCTTTAAGCTGAAGTCAAGTTGCAGAACCAAGACGGCAGATATTAATTGGATTTTGAAGATATGCTGAGATATCAAACCTTGGCGAGAAAAATGATGGTGTCTCACAGACCTCATAGGCAGAGAGAAATATGCCAAAATGATTTATAGCTGCATTTATTCCCAAGGTGATTCAGTGTCAAAGGTCAGATAACATATATTCTTTGCTATATTTATAGTGTTTCAAAGTGAGTTTTAAGAGGAGGTGGTCTCCAGTTACAGCAGAGATATCACATTGAATGTTAAAGAGGGAGAGTCCCAACATGATACGAAAACTTGCACTGCACAGTTGCAAAAAGCTTAAAATTGCCAAATAATCCCATTCATTACAAGAAATCAAATATGATTTTTATAATATTCAATAATGGATGTCAATAATATAATTCATGTGTTTGGCATTCTCGCAAGGCTTAATTATACTCTCAAAGTTTTTTTTAATCAAAATATCATCCTAGGGTGTGAAAATTTACCTCCTAACAAAACTTATTTCTTGACCCAGCCATGGTGATGATGCCAGATTAATTGTGCTTTTCATTTTGTGCCTAATTGCATTTCGACATAAATGTCATTAGGTTGATAACACTTTGCAGAGTTTTAAAATTTATAAATATTCATGTAAAGAATGCAGAAAGTATTGATTCTGCAGATGCCTGGCTGAGAGTGGTCGTCACATGAGAGTGCTTTTAAACAGAGGCATGTTATGGAATGCATTTTCAAACCAGGCTTAGGTTATGTTCCATCTGAATTTGAACCTACTTCATTCAAATCCCTATAAGCAAATATTTACTTTGCTGTAAACATTTTACTAGGCTTTGTTGGGACATGATGCCTGACACTAAGTTTTAATAGCACAGTAGTGTGAAAGTTTACTCTTGAATCTGTGATTTTCTTTTTACTGTCTTGTCTCCCTGAAAGCAATCACTTAGAAATGGATTTGAACACATAACATTAAGAGACTTCTTTCATTGACCTTCCAAGTTTACTAGTCTCATTATTGACCCGAAAAAGTAAATCACCTGTTCTTTGAATTAATGTAACTTAAACCAACTTATATCCCCAATTATTTTGAAGCAGTTCTACAAAATGTTTATCTTTAATATTTAAAGTCACATTTAAGTTGGTCAGAAAAGGAGACCAAATATAATTATTATTTGCATTTGGAATACCATTGTGAAAACAAAGACGGGAAGAAATAGAATAATAAACTAATAAAAGCCCTATGATATTGACATAGGAAACAGACCAGTCCACATTATTAAGCAATTATTCCCCTCTCATGATGTGACCTCACTACGTTCTCTCATCAGAATCTTTGAAGTAAGACAGTTCTTGCTACAAGTTCGAATTTACTTCTAACCTGTATATCCTAAAAGTATTTTTTAACCAAAAGGTTGACTTAAAATATTTTCATCTGACTCCCTTTAAAACCAAAGGCATCAACTTAGAAAGGAACAAAAGAGAATTCTTAATGGATTGAGATTAAATCTATCATTTTTACCCAGGGAAAATTCCTTCTTATTTATTCTTAGTCAGTCTCATGTAAAAAGACTATTAAAGTGATGAGCTCCAGTGTTTTGACAAGCACTTGTACTACAAAAAACTTGAAATCTCACTGGAATACAGTTACATATTCACTGGGAGGAAAGAATGCCCTATTTAAAAACTAGGACAGATCATGTTGATAGGGAAAAAGGAAATAACTATGTGAACAATATACCCTAAATTAAAGACCGAGTTGCTGGCATCCGTCTAAAGTCAACAGAAAATGTCATTACTCTTTGGAAGTACTCTTATCCTGTCTTACAATAAATGGATAAAAGAGAGAGAGAGCGCACAAGACATTATTCGTATTCAGAATTCTATTACACAAACAAAGATGGGAAGAAACAGAACAGTTATCTAAGTCCCATGTTATCAATGTAGGAAAGAGAAAGACCAGTCTACATTATTAAGCAATAGTTTCCCCCTCCCGTGGTATGACCTCACTGCTTACTCTCTTGGGATCTCTCTAGAGAGAGGTCTCTCTGTTTTATAAATACAATAGGAGGTTCAGAGAAACTCAAAAGATAATGTTTTACTCAAAGCCACCACATGACTTGAATAACGTATTCCATGTTCTCTACTGTATATTTTTCCATAGTTTGGAATGCCCTGTTCCACATGGATGAGGATGCTTGCCATAGCAAGTGTTGTTTTCCACTGTCTTGTAATGTTGCTTAGGCTGAAACAGGGAGATGATAATATTCTTTCAAAGTACATTTTCTTTAGTGAGAGCCTAAAGCAATACAAAAGCCTCTGTGGTGAATCCATTATTATTCTTATGCCACCCCACTCATGTGGTTGGTTCACACATCACACAATAATACATCATCATTTTATCTAATCTATTTATTTGAATACCTTTGGCATTTATTGGTATTCTTGGGTATAACCAGCATTGAAATTAATCTTTAGATCTTTGTGGTCTTTCACTGACCCTTTCTCTGCTTTTGTGTGATGAGTAAAGTTGGTTCAGTGTTTCTCAAAGGCAGAACTATGAGCCACAAATCATCAACATATTATCAATCCCTACCAGTAAATCTATTTATTTTCTGCAGAGAAAGAACCAAGACAATTCAGCCAGTAAACCCATTTATTTTCTGCAGAGAAGGAACCAAGACAATTTTGAGTTAAAGATGGTAAGGCCATCTGTTGCTATTTCAATGGATACATTTTAGTGTACACTTCTTTGAAGGTATTTAGTAAAAATAAACCAGAATAAATATTTCACTAGGTTTGCCTTTACTAAGCATCCCTCTTCTTTCCTTGTAGGTTTTCCACATTGCCTTCTAAACCCACAGTAGGAAATCATACATTGAGAAATACTGTGAAATAGTTTCTCACCACTGGTAGTTTTAAAGTAGAGCATGTGTCAGAATGACCAGCAACAGCTCTCTGCAATTACTGGCTAGCTGTTCAGGAAGACAAATGTGTACATACTCATAAACACATTCTTTAGAAAATTAAGCAGGCATACGACCAATGGCAGCTGCTGGCACTACGCTTATCAAATAGATCATATTTGAAAATTTATTTCTTCCTATAGATATATTTTCAGGTAATCATGCACAGTTTCCATGGAAACATTTCTAATTCTCATTGGAGACAAGAACACATAAATAAATAAGAATTAGATTGTTTTCTTACCTTTTGGAAAGCAGTCAAAAGCTATACTGTTGGTGGGATAGTGTACCAAGTAACAGACTTTTGTACACTCTTTCTTACTGGTGGTATACAGTCTACAGGAAAAGTAAATATATAGGTATGTATAAAATAAATGTGCACATGATATTACGTTTTATTATTATTATTTTCCTTTTGGGAAAAGGCTGCGATAGAGACCATACACATTATGCCCACACTTTTGGTGGGTTCAGTAGCCTTTGGTAGACCAGGTCACCTCAATTCAGGTACCTCTGAACATGGGAGTACTGGTGCCTCTTGAGTTAAGGGAGTTGGGTTTTACTTGCTTGAGTTGAAACAGCTGAGGGAACCAGCCCAAACATAATTTATCTATCTGCTTAGAGCATTATTTTCTTCTTCTTGCCAGCCCTTTTATCTCAGCCTAGTCCAGTCATGCTGTCCAGCCTGTGTGGTTAGTCCAAGAGGATGAAACAAGTAACATAATGTTGAGAATGTTAGGGATCCAAACAAATGGAGAAGCAAAACAAAACAAGAACCATAAAAAATTAACACAGCACAGAAGTGTGTTCTAGAATTTTCTAGGAACCATTATTTGTGTAGAGTTTTGGTGCCCACATCCATTTTCCAGCAGCCTGAGTTTTCTTTCTTTTCTTTTTTTTTTAAATAACATACCTCCTTATGTTGACAGTCCTATTTTATGTAATAAATTTATTTTGTTGAGAACAGCACAAGTTGTTATTTATGTATTTTCCTTATTGTAGATGCAAAAATGGTAGCACAAGAAAAACACCATCAGAATACAATTCCATACCTTATTTTGTATTTTAGGTGCAAATTGTTATTCTTCTAACATGTGCTTCATCATACAACGTGTTAATTGGCTTAAACCAGTCTTTTATGTAGTCTATGTCTATTTTCTATCCCAGAGTGAGTTCATCAGTCATACATCTCCACATCCAAAAAAAGGGTTGTCCCTCGCTGTCCACCTGCCTGCCATCTCTAGTTGCTGCTGACCTGCCAGAATAAACTCTCTGTATCTAGCTAAGATCCCTGAAGTATTTCTCTGCACTGCTTGCAGGGCATTAGCTTAGAAAATGGATGGTAGCTTAAAAGAAAGGTAGCTTAGGGCCAGGCCTCTCTTCACTATGCACTGTGATCTTTTACCAAAGAAAGCATGAAAGCCAAAGACAATTTACAGAATATCTTCTGGTTGATACCAGTCCAGGTGAAGAAGGCTGTGGTTCTTATCCACCCATCCCAATAAAGCCATGCTGCCTCTTAGTTAATATTATCCATCCAACTTGAAAAGGATCGTCGTGGCCATCAGTAAGCCATAGCCCAAGCACAACCATGGCATCTTGTTTATCTGGCATCTACAAGTTTGCCATGAACATACATCTGCCAAGTGAACTGCAGAGAGTGCAGGGAAACATTCCAAATTCAGGATGCAGGTGGGAGAAACAGTGTGAGGTACCCTTCTTCTTAGACAGGAATGTGAGAAGGCATCATCTTGGCCAGATATACAGCTATCCAAATGAGGCCAGGTTCTTTTAAACTTTTAGCAATGGAAGTCTTATTTGCATAAATAAAATTCAGTAAGTAGCTGAGCTACAGCCCTATGCCCTCTGAGCTTGCTGTTTTTCAATCTAAGTGCAGAGACCAGCAAGAATTGGCCCAACTCTGAATATCTAATATGCCAGCAGTGCACAGATACATTGAAATTTTGAGATTTACTTTTCGTTTATTCCACACATAATGGAGTTTTTCTTTCATACAATGGACTGTTAGCTAAGGAAGCAAACTAACAGGATAATTGTATTTCTTCAGGGAAAAAATATGGTAGTATAAATGTCTTCCTATATTAAGACAGCAAGCAAATTCATTTTTATGTAGACATGTAGTTGCAGTGTGGAGTTGGATGAGTAGAAGCATGCATGCACCAGATGGCAAACTGCAGTGATGGAGCAGAGCTGTTAAAAATGAAAACACTGAAGATTGAAATACATCGAGACTAAGTGTTTAGAGCAACAATGAATAAGAGGACATTTCTGTTCTACTATTTACTTTGCAGCTCATAGTATAAACTCTGCTTCCTCTCAGACATCCTCCCTCAGAAAAAAATTGTACAGAATTTGCCTATTGGAGAGACAAATTCCTTTTTCAAGTGCATGAGCTGTTTTTGTTTGTTTTTAACCAGTCAGCTTAAATTCAGAAAATAATGTCATTTGTCTCTGTTATGACAGTTAAGATACTGGAGATAATTTTAGCTATATTTGGCATTAAACAGAATATTATAATGTTACCTAGCATAGCATAGTCATGTCTGTTTTTATTAATTGAATTTTTCACTATTGTTCTTTTCCTATTACATGTATTTTTGCCTTGCTGGGGACTGGTTTTTCAAACGTCATTGCTGTCTATGATGTTACTTTTTCCCTATTAGTGGCTCATTTTGAGATCATTTTAAATGACTATTTGTTTGTATGTTTGTCTTATCTCAAATGTTTAATTTCTTTGAGTTGACTTTGTCCTAGATCAGTATCAACGCTAAAACTTTGGAAGCTATATCCAATGTGGACTCAACTTGAGTTTCCTAGAATAAAATCCTTGTCAATTTCTAGAGCTACACTGTCCAATACAGTAGCCACAGCCACAAGTGTGTGTCTAAATTTAAATGCAATGTAAATAAAGTTTACTTAATTAAAAACTAAGTAAAATAACAAATGTATTTCTTCAGTTGAGTAGCCATATTTGCTTACTCTATTAGACATCACACACACAAAACATGACCATCACTGCAGAAAGTACTAGTGGACAGCTTTTATGCAGATAAGCTCTTTGGATTCTTTTTTGGGACCTTTCAGAGCTGGGTCATCAGAAACCCCAATGTTTGGAGGTACATGAATCTCCTCCTATGGTTTAGCAAATATCTAGTTAAGTTTTCATGGTGTTTTAGGGTGTGTCTACACAATAACAAAAGAGCTAAAGCAATTAAAAAAATCTTTCCAACTGGTAGTGAGAAAAAGGCTCTATTTCATTTTATTTTTCTGTATTGTTTACCTTGGCTCTATGTAGACACTTAGAGCGACAACAAAAACCCTATGAAACTTTTTCAAGGAAAGAGATACCAAATGAATTCCAAATGGAATCACTGGAATATAATTTTTGAATTAATTAGATGAGGCCTCTACCTGGGCAGCCTTCTTTGAGCTCAGGTTACTCCTGTTTTTGTAGACAAAACAAGCAATAATACGTTACAGTATGTTTAAAGAATCTCTCACCAAACATCATTATATTCAGCATATACAAACTATATAACCAAATAACGAAACCAAAAGAGTAATTCCTGCATTGGAATTTTGACATGCCATTCATATTCTAAGAAACAGAGGAGCAAAGAGGAACAAGCGTGGGCTGAAGAGTCAGACCTGGGTTTTAGTCCAACTTCTGCTGTTAACTACATGTGTGGCTTTGGTAATGTTACTTAATCTTGTGAAGCCAAGGTTTCCTCAGTAAAATGAGAATAACAACATCTATTCTATAGATGTACTGTGAGGAGTAAGTGAGATATTCCACAGAAAGCATTCCGCATAATGCCCATTTCAAAGAGTATTTTATGCTAGCATTAGCATTAATGTCAGTGTTAGCATTTTAACAACCAATGTCATACCCAAAAAAAGCCTCAACAAGGATTTCACCTTATCATTAAATAGCAACAGTAGTAATGTTTTTTGAAAGTTAATCATTCTTAAATAGCATAGTATCGAATTGTCTAAACTCAAAACTTCTAATTTCATCTTTTTTCCCCAGTACAATTACTTCCAATTATGTTTGCTGTTTATTGACTTTGAACAGTATCTAGTTAAATTGTGTGTGTGTGTACAAAAATAAAGCTGTTATTGGAATATTTGCAAGATAAAGGTTTTATGAAATGCAAATTTGACAAAACAAACTATAATTAAAAGCCACTAATTATAAATATACATATATATTTAACAACACAGGTATAGGTATAATAAATGCACACATATGTTCATGTAAATTCTTCTTCTTCTTCTTTTTTTTTTTTTTTGAGACAGAGTTTTTCTCTTGTTGCCCAGGCTGGAGTGCAATGGTGCAATCTCAGCTCACTGCAACCTGTGCCTCCTGGGTTCAAGCGATTCCCCTGCCTCAGCCTCCTGAGTAGCTGGGATTACAGGCAGGCACAACCACGCCTGGCTAATTTTGTATTTTTAGTAGAGATGGGGTTTCTTCATGTTGGTCAGGCTAGTCTCGAACTCCCAACCTCAGGTGATCCACCCACCTTGTCCTCCCAAAATGCTGGGATTACAGGAGTGAGCCACCGCACCCAGCCGTAAATTCTTCTTTTGAGGATTTAGTTTTATCTACCCTGTGATGTTTAATGTACATTTAACTGCACCTTTATATCTACTATATCTTAATAAATTATGCTGAAATTTATTTCTAAGCAAAGCTTTTTGCCTCTTCAGGAATGGAAGGACACTGACATTTAGCTGATATAGTATTTTCTAGACATCATATTTTATGACACACTTATGACAAAGTCATTCTCTCTTTTATACACAATTTTATTGAGTTTTAGAAAAAGCTCAGTGATTCTTAAAGCCACATGGCTAGTAAATGGAGTGGTTTAGATTTGAACCCAGGTATGTCTCAACCCAAAGCCTCTTCCTACATCACACTGAATGTCACAGCAAGTCACCATCTACTTGCCCTCCTCTCAACTGGCCACTTGCTCTGGAGACACAACACAGCCTATCATTCATTCTGTTCCTCCCTTCTCTCAGTATGTTCCTTTAGCCTTGTCCTAGGATGTTTTCTGTCAAAAGTCAAAGTGGGGCCCACAATGTTGTTAATTAACCATGTTACTTTGTCTACATATATTCAAAATATTTCACAACTTTCACTCAACTATTCGTAAATAGAGATAGGTCAAAATCACAGTTCTTTGTGTGTAGTGTTTGTCAGGAGCAAACCCAGTTGGCTTCTTGGTTTTTATTAAAGATATCTCTCTTATTTCCAGAGCAAAAAGGATTTCCTCAAGAGTATTTAAAATTGAGACTTCCTTCTGTTTGGCATTAAGCCTTTGACAACAAGATCAGCTTCTAACTGAAATATAATATGTCATGAATGACTTAATGGATAACCTGAAATCCCTTCTGCCTTAAACAGAATAAGTATCACAAATATTTGAATCTGCCTCATTCTACATGCAACTAGCCAAAATATTCCTGGAAAACAAATCTTAAAACTAGTATTTTAAATCTGAAATGTACTCTTACCACCATATTGTTAGTAAAGCTAGCAATTAGGAATTCTAAGCATTTAACCTTTGAGCTGGTCTTGTGTTATTTACAAAGTGATAGCTATATGCCCATTTTACCTGGGGACATTTGCAGGCATGACTAAAGGGTCCTAGAGTTTTGCAGATATGCCATATAATAGCATCTTAAATCCAACGTTTTTTTCCTTAATTTCTTCCCTAAGGTTTGTCTTGCATAGAATAAAACTCTTCTCCAGTGGTATGGTAGACATTGTTTTTCCCACAGGACGATGCCATTGTCATGGTAGTATCTGGTCCTGTGTACTTGGATTAAAGTTTGACAACTTTTTCCAATTTTTATATGTTTCTAGAAGACCTGATGAGTAAAAAATAACTTTTTCAACATTCACATGCTAAAGGAAAAAAGTTATGCTTCCAAAATTCTAATTTATTCCAGTTTTATTCCTACCAGTACAGTTCATTAGGTATGGAAGTTTCCCTGACAAAAAAGTTGTTGCCTTAACAGGAAGGGTGCAAGAAAGAACAACCTGACAGGTGCATTTGTCAGTTGGAGGTTTCAGTACCAGAGGACAAGAAGCAAGGGAAGGGGGAGGCTTCACACTTCTGAAGCAGAGCCTCCAAAAGCTCCTTTCCAACAAGGAACAAAAAGAAAATGGTGGCAGGAATGAGTCAAACTCAAAAGAGCAGAAGTTAGCATTCACCAAGGCAACCCAGTCCATATGACAAGAACGATCACAGTAGTTCTCCAGAGAGGCAAGCACACCCACCCCACCTCTTCTAAAGTTTCTTGATGCAGGATGGGAAGATGAAAGAAGAGTTACTTACTGTTTGGGTCTACATTTTCACAGAGTTCTGTCTTTGCCTCACCGTTGGGTCTGTCACTGGGTTTGTGTGACAGCCTCGATGACATGGTGGCTGCTGTGACTACCGCCTTGAAGCTTCGCTTCCGTTTCTGGACATTGAGTTCAGGGTGGAAAATGATGATGTATACTTTCGGCATGTATAGCATCCCCAGCGCCACTGACGCACTTAGGTTCATGGAGATTGTAAGCGTGGTAGTTTGTATGTAGAGCTAGGAGACACAACACACAAGGCACTATTACAAATAAAATGACTGCAGAGGGAGTCTGAACACTTAAAGTGATGTCAAGAATGACTATGGCTAAGATAAAAGCAATCTTCAGGAATTTTGATAAATAAAGGAAAGGACAATGACTCTGCACAGTTATTGGAGAGTATATGCATATATTAATTGATTGAATGCTGTTGGGTCAATCCATGCACTAGAGAAGTCTCCTATATTAAAGTTCAGAGTAGTCTTGCCCTAGAGAAGTCTCCTATATTAAAGTTCAGAGTAGACCTTTAATCATAGTTGAAGGACTTCTAATCAGAGTGTCAGCTAAATATAAAGACATGAAGACCACAGAAATCTGTAATCTTGATTAAGGTGTAGTTAAGTTTTATCTTTCATACATGTAAAAGAAGGTTCACGCTCCATGATTTCTTCCTACATTGAGATTCTGAGGCCCTTTGAGAAGTCTTTATCTTAATATATGTCTCTTTTTATCTTGTTTTCTAGAAAGGCATACCTTTTCCCTATTTGCCGAATAGTGAGTTGAGTTTCTCTGAAAACTAAGACCTTCTTGTTTAATTCTGTCTTACAAACCACAAATGACAAGTGAACAAGACCTAGTGATGTTGGCTTGTCCACTCTTTATATTGTCAAATTACTAATGAGATGCAAAATTGTATTCTGGAGTTGGGTTATTTGCAGTTTGGATGGTGCCCCTATTTCTGTCCTTGTCTCCTATTGTTTCCTCAAGAAATCAGATCAACTAATTGCTTGCTGTCCAGTGTAAATATGAACAATTGATGGTAGAAGAACGTAGGGAAGTGTGTGATCCATAAGAGTAAAGCTATAGGCAACTTGCCTTGGTCTAGTTGTCTACAATATGCCCTACCATGATCTAGGACTCCACCACCCCACCCACAATGTGTTCAGTCATACTTGTGTTTTGCATGACTTCTAAAGGCTATTTAAATGGAACAACCAGCAACCATTGCCTTTTCTGTCCATGGAAAGCCTAGTTCCTTGACAATGGATTCAACTATGGTATTCCACAACTATGCCTTCTTATTGATTGATGATAAAACCCCCATTCTTAAGGGAGTTCACAAGGCCCCTCATGGTTTGTGCTGGTCTACTTTTTTAGACTAATTGTCCACTACTTCCCACCTCCCTGACCCCCTGATCCCCTGTCTTGCCTTCCCAGGGTCCCATCCATTTGTGCCGTCCTTGAGTTCGTGAATGAACTGTACTCATTCAAATAACTTTTCTCCATGCCCCTTTTCTTTATTTTTGTTTTCCTATGTATGGAATTTTCCTTCTTTTCTTCTTAGCACACCCATCCTAGGCTGCCCTCACAGCCTCAAGTCTAGGCCAGCTTCTTTACTGATACACTCTCAAAGGACTTCTTTAGATCATTTGTCTCCATTGCAATTATGCACTCAGTACCTTGATCATTTTTCTGCCCATTTTCCGGCTAGGTCTTAAGTTCCATGAAGGCAGGATCTGTCTCTCTGGGACATTATTATGTCTGCGAAGAAGGCACTTGATAAATATACAATGGATAGGCTCATGTGTTTGTCTAATGGACACCTTTTTCCTACCTATAACTCACTGGTTAAACAGCCTATCTCTAAATATACAAAAATTTCCATTAGACATATTGGCTGCCTGGACATTTCTGATCTTAATTCTTCAAACTGAGGCCATACTGAAATCAAAGACAACTTTGCCATCTTGGCTGGAAAAAAATACAGTTTTCTAGCCAACATTAATTTGAATATGGATGTCTCCAAATGGTTAAAAGGAGCTACCAGCTGCTGACTATAATACATAATGAATGTAACACAGAAAGACAAAACAATGTTGAATTAATGACTCTTTAAAGTGTGAATTAGTTCATATTTTTAAAGCTCATATTTCCCTACTAGCATACCCTTAGACTTTTAATGTCATTCCACCCTGCCAGCCTACACTGTTCAAGAAAGGCTTAACATGGTCATAGGGCGTTATAGACATAGGCAATTTTTGTCACCACTATCACTGTACTTATGAGAGATTTGCAAATCATGGCTTAGATCAAAAAGGAAAGGGATGTCAACAAACCTATGGGATCTTAAGTTTTGTTTCTGTTTTTCTGCTCATGAGTGAATTTTGCAGTTTATGAAATTATTCAGACTTATTAATGTAATTATAAATTATACAAGCATATATGCTTATGTATATTTGTATGTGTGTATACATATGTTTTCTTTTTTCAACTTTTAGATTCAGGGGTACATGTGCAGGTTTATTACGTGGGTATGTTACGTGATGCTGAGGTTTGGGGTATGAATAATTCCACACCCAGGTACTGAAGATAGTACCTAATGTTTAGTTTTTCAACCCTTACTCACTCTTCTATTAGCCCATAGTGTCTATTGTCATCTTTATCTCCATGACTACCCAATGTGTAGCTCTTCCTTATAAGTAAGAACATATGAGGGATGTGATTTTCTGTTTGTGTTAATTCACCTAGAAAAATGGCCTACAGTTCGACATGGTTTTGTTCTTTTTTATGGATGCATAACATTTCATGGTATAGATGTACCACATTTTCTTTATCCAGCCCACTGTTGATGCACCTATGTTGATTCCATGTCTTTGCTATTGTGAATAGTGCCGTGAGGACGTGCGTCTTTTGGTAGAACAACTTGTTGTCTTTTGAATATGTACCCAGCAACATACATACTTTTCTTAACAAAGACTACTTAGCAATTTAGGACTCTACAACTATGATGTTTATTTTATGAAGTGTTTATTTTAATCATTTTTAAACTAGAGACCATCAAGACTTTGATTTTCATTTAAAAAAATTTTACAGTCTCTGGTAACACTTCAAAAGTATGTGAAAACTGAAATAAACTTCACTAATCATATTTTTTCTACAGCCCCTCCACCCCTGAATCCTCTTTACACACATAGTGGATAAGAATGCAGATTCTAGAGCTAGCCTGAGTTCAATTCCCATTTACTAGTTTTGTGACCTTGGACAAATTACTTCCCCTCAGCTTCTGCATAGTGGATAAGAATACAGATTCTAGAGCTAGCCTGAGTTCAATTCCCATTTACTAGTTTTGTGACCTTGGACAAATTACTTCCCCTCAGCTTCTGCATCTGCAAAATGGGTATAATAGTACCTACCTCATAATGCTGTCTTGCTTGATAATTAAATAAGTATTTATAAAGTGTTTAGTATAGGGCCTAGCACATAGTATTAATAAGTAATAAGTAAGCTTTTTTTTTTTTTTTTTTTTTTTTTAAGACAAAGTCTCCCTTTGTTGCCCAGGTTGGAGTGCAGTGGCGTGATCTTACCTCACTGCAACCTCTGCCTCGTGGGTTCAAGTGATTCTCCTGCCTCAGCCTCCCGAGTAGCTGTGACTACAGGCATGTGCCACCATGCCCAGATAATTTTTAGTAGAGATGGGATTTCACCATGTTAGCCAGGATGGTCTTGATCTCCTGACCTCGTGATCCTCCCACCTCAGCCTCCCAAAGTGCTGGGATTACAGGTGTGAGCCACCACACTCAGCTGTATTTTTAAATAAGTATAGTCATGCATCACTTAATGACAGAAATGTGCTCTAAGAAATGCATTATTAGGTAATTTGTTATTGTGCAACCATCACAGTGTACTGACACAAATCTTGGTGGCATAGTCTACTAAAGTCCTAGGCTATACAGTTTAACCTACTGCTCCTAGGCGACAAACCTTTACAGCATGTTACAATACTGAATACTGTAGGCAATTGTAATACAATGGTATTTATGTATCTAAATATAGTTAAACATAGGCCAGGTGTGGTGGCTCACGCCTGTAATCCCAGCACTTCGGGAGGCCGAAGTGGGCAGATCACCTGAGGTCAGGCGTTCAAGATCAGTCTGGCCAACATGGCAAAACCCCACCAGGTGTGGTGGCAGGTGCCTGTCATCCCAGCTACTCAGGAGGCTGAGCCAGGAGAATCACTTGAAGCTGGGAGGCAGAGGTCGCTGGGAGGCAGAGGTCGCAGAGAGCAGAGATCGCACCACTGCACTCCAGCCTGGGGGACAGAGTGAGACTCCATCAAATAAATAAATAAATAAATAAATACAAAGAATAAGCATGATTAAATATAATCTGTTTATCAAAATCTCATTATGTGGCACATGACTATATGTAGGTATGAAGGCTAAGAAGGCTTTAGTCTACAGAGATCTCAGAGGTATTGATCCACAGGGACCTGCTCCCACTAAGCCTAGAAGGGAAGCTAGGCTGCTGACTCTTTGGCTTTTGGTGAGGTGGGAGGCTCACATTGAAGTTATGAGTTTTCATCCCACCATCTTCTTTAGTACATTCTTTAGTAAATTATGGCATATCTATATTTAGTCCCACGGTTGTTCTTATTTTACCTGATGCTTATTGTATAATGCACTACCCTGTTTAAGGTTAGGCATTTCACATCACTTTCCTTTATTTGTAATTTCTTTAGAAATGTAACAGTTGATGATCATTATCAGTTCCTTTTGTCAAAGTAGAGGTAAAGGAGTTCTTATGTACAGAGTTTTACTGAGACCAAGGGCTGTCCTCCAACTGAGCCTAATCTGATTTTGGATGTTGGAGGATCATCCCCAAAGGAAAAAAAGAGCTTCCCCACCCTGGCCAATTATGGATGGCCCAGGCCTGCGGGGAGGACATAGACTGCCTTGAGATTTCCATATCTTGATAATTAAGCCTTAATTTTATCATCAACCTAAATGAATTTCCACTCCTGGGTTAAATGTGGCTTTTCTAACACCCACTATGTATAATTTAGGTCAAATAACTGAACAGCATTTAGGTAAGGAATTCAGAGTCAAGCCAGCAAAAGTTATGTACAGTATTCTAAAATACTTTTCTTAAAAGTCTGATGTGCAGAACCCACAGCTATAACTAGTTTGTCTTTCAGTTTTATGAATTATAAAATGAAAACCATAATAGTTTGTACCTCATATGGTCACTGTGAATAAGTAACCAATTAATATATGAAAATTGTTTAGCAGAGTGCCTAGAAAATAAGTACCCATGAAATGTTATCTGTTAATATTTATTTTCTGCCAGCTTAGGTTTCTGGGGTTTAGATCTAAGGATAAGGCTTTCACTGTAACCACTTTATATATTTTAAACTTTTCATGTATAGGTTATTAAGTAATAGTGTTTATAAAATCCACTCCTATTCATGTCTAGTCAGATGGAAATGTACCAGCAAATATTCTATTAAAGTGCACAAGGATGTGGTGAATTCAATGCCAGGCAAAGCTCATTTGAACATGTTCCATGCCATTTTTTCATCTTGGCCTAAATAGTTCATTGTTGGATAAAATATGAATGCATATCACAAGATGCCTTTATTGCTTTATAAAATCGTGTAACATTTAGTGCTAGCTGAGTTCCTTGTCTAATTTTCAATTGCTAGGATGTTAAGAAATTTGAAAACTTGTTAGATAGTGCTTACAACCAACTCAGGAATTTGCCAACTCTCCTGTGTAGGTTTCAGAATCAGTTTAATTGAAGAATATTCTGAGAGATTTCAAGGAAATCTGTTAATAATTGTAATAATCATGGGTCTTCAACTTTGAAAACCAGAGTATTCTCAGTACTGTTCAAAAAAACAAAAGGAAGTCAAGAAAAAAATTCACAGGGCACAGAGATAGATATAAGACTAGAACTATCAGGAAAAACCCAATTTCACATTTTTGAGAAATCGTCTTATTACTACTGATGTCTTTAATAATTATTATATTCCATAAAAATGATGTAACAATATATGAATACTAATGAATCACCACTTTTATCTATATAAAAATTTAATTTACTCAGAAAAGTGTTATGTAGCTATTTCATGGTGTCAGACCACTGGTTTAGGGGATGATTAATGCTTGACCATATTTGTTAGATCACTGTTAGCTGTAGTTTTCAGATAGACTGTAAATGAAATACCTTACTCTTTCACTACTTGTACATTCATCCATTTATGGGTTTACCTTTTTTTATTTTTAGTATTTTTATCTTTTTAAATCTGATCAAACTTAAACCACACTAAGTTCACCATTTTTATTGAGATACAAGTGCCTGGACTGGCCCATGTGCTGTGCACACAAGGGTGAACACGCCAGGCATGCTTCCTGCCATCAGAGAGCTACATTCTAGTTGCAGGAGGAAGGCAAGAAAGACATCTATTGTACAACATGGTGACTATAATTAATAACAATGCATTATATATTGGCAAATTGCTAAGAGAGTCGTTTTTAAGTTTCCTTACCACACACACACAAATATGTGAGATAAATGAGTATGTTAGTTTTATTTAGCCATCCCACAAGGTACACATACTATACAATTTGTATTTGTCAATTAAAACATAAATATTCAGCCGGGTGCTTTAGCTCACTCCTGTAATCCCAGCACTTTGGGAGGCCGCGGCAGGCAGATCACGTGAGGTCAGGAGTTCAATACCAGCCTGGCCAACACAGTAAAACCCCATCTCTATTAAAAATACAAATGTTAGCCAGGTGGGGTGGTGGGTGCCTGTAATCCCAGCTACTTAGGAGGTCGAGGCAGGAGAATTGCTTCAACCCAGAAGGCAGAGGTTGCAGCAAGTCAAGATCGTCCCACTGCATTCCAGCCTGGGTGACAAGAGTGAAACCCCATCTCCAAAAAAGAAAAAATAAAAAAATTCAACTCCTAAAGAATTCATGATGCAATAATTGCTCACTAAATCATTTCTTCATAGTGTATATTGTCTCTTGCTTTTCCTTCCTCTTGTAATGCCCTCTGCTCACTGTTCTGCCCCTGATACTCTTGTTATATTTGATGCTCAATCCACAGGCATCCTCTACATAAACCATTCCCCATCTCCCCAGTCAGGACAATTCCTTTATGTGCTCCTTTCTGAAGTTATGGCTCATATAGTACTTAACCTGGTCTGCTTAGGAGAGGTCAGTCTGTGTGCTGTGAAGTTGCTTTGAAACTGCAGATTCATCCTGAATACACTGACCTCTTAGGGAGTAATTTGAGTATACCACAAAGTTCATGTTTGTAAACATGTGATTTCCTCTGCAAGAAACACTAGGTAAACATGGTAAGCTGCTTCTTGCAGAAGTCAGCTATGTGGGAATACACAAAATGCACACTCACTCCCAGGCTTCAAGCATCTGCCTGCAAGCCTGACCCTTCCATAGTTGTACAATCAACCTCATGCAGCAATCCTTCTGGCATCCACTTCCATGAACAAACTTTAGGTCACTTTTTATCAGGTAAAGTGACACATTTATTGTAGTATTCGTGGGTTTCTTAGCCATTAAACATATGCAAAATCATGCCACTATTTTTATTAGGTTCTGTCTTTTTTTTTTTTTTTTTTTTTTAAAGTGTCACTGATGATGTTTCTCAGTGTTGTGTCTCTAATCCGGTTTCCTGTAAGTCCTGTGTTTTCTCCTGGGAAACTTTTGAATGGCATGGTGATCTTTTAAGAACACCTATGTCATGTTTCAGAAGAAATGACTGGAAAATAAACACGATGTCTGCTGCAGGGTATCCACTTATTAAATTCTGGTAAATCAGGAAGTTCTACACTTGAAGCAAGTATTAGGTATGATCAGTATTCTTGGCATTTAGCACTGTTTCAAGAAAAGCTATTATTTGTAGTCTGTTAGTAGCATTTTTTTCTATTTGTGTGCTTCTGTTTCCTCATTACTAGACTGGAGATAACAGTAATAGCTATCTCATAACATTGTTGGGATCAAAAAATGGTCTCTATAAATACACAGAACTGTTACTAGCATGTAATAACCACTCATCAAGGATGTTAGTGTTATTGATTTATTTATTGGCTATAACATGAAATAATTTATTTTCTACACTGTTTTTTTCCATTCAATCTTAATACATTTTAAAATGATTTTCTTCTTATGAAATCCACTGAAAAACAACAGCCTGTTTTAGGGGAAAAATCTCGTTTAGTTTGCTTCCATTTTGTTTGAAAGTATATTCAAACTCCTATTTCATCTCTCATTGACTATTTTATGAGAAATAACCAGTTTTGTATGTTCCCAGGTGACAGTTGAGAATTAGGACAAAAAGGCTTTAATGGAGTCTATCAGTGGGATCGGAGACGTTTCACAATTCTCATGAAATCTCAGTGACTATGTAATAAAAATGAAAAATGTAGCCAATGTTGTCACAGTAAAGAGGAAGGGTACATTATTATCTGACAGATGTTTGAAACATTCACATTATTACATTGAAATGAAAGTTCCTGGCAGTTAAGACCAATGTTTTCTGTCTTCACTACCTATATCCATTGCTTCCTAATTAGAGTGCTCACATATTTGTGAAATAAATGTCACATAGCTGAGAATGAGCCAGAATGTTTGCAATTGGGATTCTTTCAGCCATCCTGAAGGTCAGTGCCCTGAGGGTTTTTGCTTAAGTATGAAATAATACATGATGATGGAAGAACCCAGTATATAATGGAAAATAAAAATACTGTTTTTCCCCCTGTGGGGCAGGGGCAAGAGTTTGCATCCTTTAGAATGATGATTCAAGGGAGGAAAAATATTTTTGTTGTTAAAACTATTTTCAAATGTTGGCCTTGGATTATTAGTGGTGACTTTGGGCAAGTTACTTTACTTCAGGCAAATGATAAAATCAAGATTCAATGCCAAGATGTTTGTTACTAGAATGTCTGATATAAACTCCTACCTCATTTACCATTACCACAAAGACTTCCTCACTGTTCTGAATATTAAAAGAAATCATGTGTAAAGAGTAGGTAACACAGTCCCTGTCACATAGTGGTGCCAGAAATTGCAAGTGTCATTATTAGATGGCCTCATACTCTGCAGATAATTTTTATGCAGAATTTCTACTTAGATCTCCTAACTTTGAATAGATGCCAGATAGGTAGATAGAGATATACTCACACACCAAATAGTGTGGGACAGGCATCTGGTCATAGAATGATGTATGATTAATGGAGGCAACTAGATGAGTATTGGACAAGACCCAGTTTCACTGTGTTTTGTTTTCTCATTTAATATCTCCAGGCAGACATGATATTAAGGCTACACACAATTGCATTCTTTATTTGGATAGACGTAAGGTGAGCGCTCCAGGTGAATGCAAATCAGTTTCTGGAGCATGAGATAAGTGATTATGTTCATGCTTGAAATCACCTGCATCTCAGTGCTTTGCTCTCCTGACTGGAAGCCTGATGCGGTGTCTATTCCCAAATACTGTAATCAGAGAAATGATGTTATTCCAATTGACCACATCCTTGGAAAAGTTTAGCATTCATCCCCACCCCATGCCATCCTAATAAGCTGCAAACCATCTTGATGGCCAAGTTTTCCAGGAAAGTCACTTCTGATTTTGCTGGGCACGTGCAAGCACAGCCTACGCACTCAGTGGTACACAGAATTTCTCTTCCCTAGCAGCTCTCTGACTCCTCAATTTTGATTTCAAGATGTTTTCCCTCTCCAGTTGCAAGGTAGGAATTTTACTCTCTTATGTAGACAATATTGGGTACTATTTGCCCTGTTGTGTTATCTAAAAGGTTACTGACCATTCCTGCTGGCTTGAGAGCACTAAAAATGTTAGATCTCTGGCTTGCAGGGATTTAATGTACAAAGGCACAGCATTTTCCCTATAGTTAGCCTGGAGAGACAACTCCTGCCAGAATCCATGGGCTCCCTTTAATCCTCTGCCATATTCATGAAAATGGAACCTAACAGCCTTTTTGTAGGAAGCTATGTCAGATTCTGTCTTATAATGTGAAAATGCTGTCTTGTACCTCACTGGGGAATATATTGGGTAATATACCATTAAGTTCTGTATTACTTTACAAGTCAACCAGTAAGTTTAAAAGACATTAAATCTGAGCTTAGTCAGTTTCTAAAGATGTGCAATACTCCATTTGTATTAGTACAATGCTGTCAAATCTTGGCAAATTTTAAAGTAATCTTTATAGTGCTAATGAACATAAAAAGAGAAGAATCAAATGGAAAACACTGACATCAAATAAATAGTTAAAAAGCAAATGTCCTAAGCATTTCTTGGGCCTATTCAAACTTGTAAAGGGTTCATTAAAACTAGATCCAACAGTGTCATTGACAAGAAGACAATGTCAGATTCTTACAGAAACAAAATATATTCTTATCTCACTTTTCAAAGCCATTGACAATGGCTTTCTGATGAACTTTGACAGGTTTTGATAATTGGATTCATCCTGGCCTTCTCTTTCCTCTTGTTAGTTCTGGTTCTTCTATTTGCTGATCTTCCTCTGTTGTTTTTGGTCTGCATCTTTCCTGTCTTGCCACCAAGCTATGATAGCTCCCTTCCTGCCCTTCAGCTTCCTCTTTTCACCTTGCACTAGTCCACACTTTTCTCTGTATATGTGTTCGTTTTCCTGCCTTTCCATGACCACCATTGTGGCAACATGGTTGTGGGTAGAGGCAGGCTTCCCCATTCTCCACTCTGAGTGCCTGGCACACTGAAACACCCCTAGGTAATGTGCCATATGGTGTCCCTGGCTGATGGGCAAATCACTTCAACAACTGGAACCTACGCTAGTTGAATTGCCCCATTGGGGTGACTATGCACTCAAAACCCCTCATTATGCCTCTCTGCTGTTTAATGGTTGAAGCCCAAGAAGAGCAAATAATTGAAATGACACTGTTGCACTGTTGACAAAAGTGTAAACAAGGAGTCACTCAGTCCATGCCTCTAAATGGAACATTGAGAGCTTTGAGATTGGGCAGGAAAATGATGCCCATCCTGCCAAGGCAGATGCGGTGAGAAGAGAGTAAGCCTGGTCAGGCATAGGGGCTGAGCAGTTTCATCTTTGATCTTGCCTTTGACTTTGATCTTACTTTGATCTTGCCTTCCCAAGACCCATTTCCCTTTCCTCTTGTTAACAAGGTGTTGGATCGGAGATTTCCTGACCACTCACTCTTTAGGGCCTGCAGTCAGGTTTCTATCCCCTGACCTCCTCTGAGTTTGTCTTAGACATGTTCTTTGACTCCTTGGAGAACCTGAAAGGCAGGATTCTTCTAGGTCTCATTCTTTTCTTCTTTAAAACTCTGTCCTGCTGCATTACCTTAGATTTCTACTACACTTTGAATGAAGAGAAAATTCCTTCACATGGCCCAAAGAACTCTGTGGGGTCCCCCTTCTGATTTCCCTCACCTTCTCTAAATCCCTAAAATGAGTCATGCTCCATCCATCCTGAAGCCCTCTGCACATGCTATTCCTTCTGCCTTAGATGCTATTCCCAGCCATCTTTACCTAGCTACCTCCTACTTGTCTTTCAGGACTCAGCCTTACTTCCCTGGGGAAGCCTTTTCTGGCCTTCATGTCTAAATTATGCCCATCTTGTTTTACTTGCTTATAGGATGTATCATTTCCCTTTGTTTCGCTAATCACAATTTGTGATTATTAATCCATTGCATGTTTCTTTTATACATGTCCCCTTGCTAGACTGAACATTCCATATGTTCTACATATTGCACAGCAAAAGATAGGACAAGTGCAATAGAATTGGCATCAAGCGTGCCAGATTTGGATGCAGGCTTATGCCACTTGCTAACTGTGTCATCTCCAACATTTTATTTAATCCTGTAAGTCTGGGGTTGAATACAAAATGGAAAGTAGTAACATGTAATAGGTAAAGAACCAGAATACATCGTGGAAATCAGGGATTGAGGGAGCATCTAGAAGTGATGAAATCAAAGGCATGGGCCATACTTAAATTCTTTTGCATCTTAGTACCTGGCACAAGAAACAAGTTCAATGTATGTTTGATGAATGAAGTGGTCCTCACTCATTTGAGCAATCCATGCAAAATTCGAAGTCACTCAATTTCTATCTCTCAGTTCATGATGTCTCCCACAGTCACTCTGTCCTCTTTCATATTCCTAAATATGCTATATTTCCTTCTGCCACAAGGCCTTTCCTGTGCTTTCTTCTTCCCCTGGTATGTTCTTCTACCCCACCCACTTTGTTATCTTCTATTCATCCTTCAGAGAGCCACTTAAACTTCACTTCCTCAGAGGAGATTTTTCTAACCAAGACTAGGGAATACTGTTCTGTTAGGCAAGTTCTCAAAGCAAATTTTGCCTCCATATTTAAATGTGTATGTGTGCATAAAAGAAAGAGAGGGAGGAGGAGGAGAGAGAGTGAATACTGTATCTCCTCCACCAGGAAGCATATCTGGTTAGCTCACCATTTTATCTCCAGTGTCTGCCACTGCGGGTGGCAAATAGAGGGGACTTAATTGATAATGTTAAAGAAGCAAATCTTGGACACACAAACATAGAGATTCCATTTCCAATCGTTGGCTCCATACCTGGCATAATCACAGAAAACAGAGAGACAAAAGGTAGTTGGTGGGAAGGGGAAAGAGCCCGAGGCTCCCAGGGCACACACTTTCCCTGCAGTATTTCCCAAACCAGCTCAAGAGAGGAGGAGTGGACTCTGCTGTCCCGAGGGTGGCCACCTACATTTTCTCTAACTGATCTTTGATATATTCACTAAACAATAAAGCATAATTATCAATAATGACTTCTATAGAGCCTGTGACAAAAATGAAAATCCAACAACCCTACCTCTTTTGTAAAGATGGGAGCTTATCTTTCAAATAGCTTGAGCTAACACCCAGGTTAGCACCTAATTGTCTCCTCACAATAGAAAAATGAAATGGTTGCCATGACAACTCAGTGATGAGTTCAGGCATTGAAGTTTGCTGACTTTGACTTAACTGAGACCCTATATGTGTTTTGTCTTTGTCATGCTAATTTCTCCTAGAGTTTTAAAGAAATCATCAATAAATATTTTTAAAACCCGCCTTCTTTAGATAATATAAAAGTGATCTACAAAATAATTAATAAGAATGTGAGTAAACTGCTGTCTTTCCACAACTCAGATCTCTCCATAATATCTAGGCCCATGTGTATAATTTAGGGGAAAAAAATGTTAGAAAAAGTTCTATTGTTTCATCTGACTCCTGAAATGAAACTATATGAAACTTTGATATAATTATTAAAAAATTGATGAGTTTTTTTTTAAATAAGTAATTTTAATGGCAATTTCCCTATTCAAGTTTAGCTTATGGGATCACCATACTTGTTGTGTGTTGCTGATTGTGGGAGGAAGAGAAATAAGATACAGAAGTCTCCTACATAGTGTACTCAGAAATGTCAATAGGGATGTCAGGCCTACCCATCAGACTGCCTGCAGAAGTGCCTGAAAATGTTATTCTCATTTCCATGCAACTAGATGCTTATCTTTTCTCTTTCTCTTTGCTTATCTTTTCTCTTTCTCTGTTTTTTTTTTTTTTTTTTTTAACAGACAGGGTCTCACTCTGTCACCCAGGCTGGAGTGAAGTAGTAGGATCATAGATCACTGCAGTCTTGGGCTCAAGTGGTCCTCCTGTCTCAGCCTCCCAAGTAGCTGCAACTACAGGCATGTGCCACCACCTCTGGCTATTTTTTTGTTTGTTTGTTTGTTTTTGTAGAGACAGAGTCTTGCTATGTTACCCAGGTGGCTTCAGATGTTTATCATCTCTAGTGTAGGGATGATCATCTCCAACCTCATAGGTCTGCTGAGACAATCAAACAGGCATCTCAAACGATGTCAAAAATAGGGCATTCGCTGTACAACATGCCTCTCCACAAATTTTCCTTTTCTTGGGAACTGTTACCTCTACCCGGCTGCACAAATTGGAACCTTAAGTGTTATTCTTTAACACTTGTATTTCCCTCACTTTTTATACTTCATATCAGGTTTGTTTTCTGGTTGGCTAATGTTACCTGTAATATAAGTAATGCAATATATAACATATGTAATAAGAAGTAATAACAATAAAATTAATAATACCTGTAATATTTCTGGAATTTGTTCCCTTCTCATTCCAGTGCCCTCACCTGTCTCAAATATGTTTAACCAGTTAATACACCTAAAGCACAGAGACCAGTGGCTACCATTTTTAAGTTCTGAAGTTTTGGCTATTATCATTGTTATTATTGTTCTAATGCACTCGCATCATGCAGACAATGCTATGGTAGCATCCCAACTGGTTTCGCAACATCCATTTTTTTGCCTCCTTTCAAATAATTCTGCACAGAGCAACCAGAATGATCTTTGTAAAAGCTGCAAAGCAGATCATGTGGTCCGATGTCAAACATCCTTCAAAGACTTCCCATGGCCCTATAGTATCTGGCCTGGCTATGTTTCAAATTTTTTAGCTAGTTTCTCTTGAATATGACTTATCTATCCTGGCATTCATGGGGGATTCAAACTTAATTCCAGCAAAAGGAATTATTCTCTCTGCCCAGAATGTTTTCTGTTTGTTTGTTTTGCCTCAGTTCTCCTAACTCATTCTTCAGGTTCAACCTTCTTGCATTTTCTCTGATGAAGAAATGTAACTTGAATGACCACACGCCACCAATTTGAATTTTCTCCTGTGATGCACCCTAACAGCAGCCTTCTCTTTTCATTCACAGTATATATAATTATCAGTAATTACCATTGCAGTCATAGATTCAGTTATCTCAAGTCCTACTCTCCCACTAGAATTTAAGCTCTGTGATGGCCAGGGGGTACACCTATCAAAAACGAAGGCTTCAAAAAATAATTTTTGAATGAATAAAGAGTATAATAATCCCAAAGTATGGTGCACATATAAAAGTCCTAATGAGTAAAACCGACCCTCTTTTTGAGGTGTAAATATATAATGAGTGGATTTAGAATCTTAAAGTAAATACACATAGAGAATATACATTAAAAATCCTAAGTTTGCAGAGAGGTTACATGACTTGGGAAGAGACACAGTAATCAGGAGCAAAGCTAAGAAGAAAGTTGAGGTCTCTGGGACTCTAAAGCTCACTCTTACTATACAGATAGTCACTTTCAACTAAAAAGCCTATTTAATGAAAGACTAGATTGTAAAACTGTTTAATTTTTCATTCTCCACAGTTTTAATTGCCAGTACTTGGAAAAACAAACAGCTCTAAGTATTTCTAAAGGCAACTGACAAGAAAATTCTGATTCTTTACCATGGAGTGCATATTTATATATGTGTTTTATATTTAAATTCATATTTCCTATTAAGAATCATGGGCAAACATTCTCCGTATGCAGTTGAAACTGTGTCCAATTCCCTTACCAAATACAACCTTTTGTCAAGAGAATGTGTCATTGCTATCTTTTCCACCAATAGTATAAACACACCCAGGCAGATGTCCCAAATGATAAAAGGTGTGCTTGAGCAGGCAGAAAGAAAAAAGAATGAAAAATAAATAATATACAAACTAAACATTGTCTGAAACATGAACAGGTTGCAATGTCTGATGATTCTGCTGATATGTGGTTATAATATGAAATTTAGTAATTTGAGAAAATCAAGAGTAGACTAAGAAAACTAGCCATAAGGCAGGAGGGAGGAGCTTAAGCCACATAAGGAAGATGAATTGGAATTATCTGAGTTTCAGGTAAGCATTGAGTGCCCCAGTAGCTTTATAATTTTCTTTCTATGGTAGAACAGTACTACCTGTCTCTATTTATTTTCTAGCTGTTTTGCTTACATATAAGATGGAATAAAAATAGAAGACATGGGGGTTAGGGGAAGGATAGCATTAGGAGAAATACCTAATGTAGGTGATGGGTTGATGGGTGCAGCAAACCACCATGGCACGTGTATACCTATGTAACAAACCTTCACGTTCTGCACATGTATCCCCAGAACTTAAAGTATAAAAAACAAAAACAAAAACAAAAACAAAACAAAACTAGAAGACATTTGGTAATTCCAAAGCAGAGACTTTGCCCATAATAATGCATGAGATACTCAGAAAGGTGCCCCAGATCTCCCGTGAGAAAAGTCTGACCCCTTTACAGACATACAAAATAGATCTGAGTCATGAAATACCCATATCAGAATGAGGACAAGTTGTTGGAATCCTGTGAAGTGGTATCAAGGGGATTATGAAGAGGACAAAAGAGAATTTTTTCCACAGTGACAACAAAAGTGGCAGCCTGAGGGGTGACCTCAAATGAGAAGACCCAGGCCTGTCCAGGAATTGAGGGAATTAGTTGATCTTACTCCAATCTTGGGTTGAGAATTGTGGTTGTAACCTTAAAAGAAATGACCACTTTACACATCCTTGTAGATTCTGGAAAGTTTGGCTGGATAATTATAGGGTATCTAATAATGAACTATCCATTCTGTTTCTTCCACTATAACCCTGTGGCACAGGCTTTGCACCCATTAGAGATGTTTGAGACAAGCTTTTCTTGTCCTGTGGTCATAAAAGTGAGACCAAAGTTTGCATTAAGGCGTAGTCTTAACACATATATCCCTGGTGTAGAGATGAAACCCCTGGATTCAGGTGTCAGAAATCCTAAATTCCAGTTTCTTCTCTTTCACTTAGTATTTGTGGGAATTCGTATAAAGGCATTTAGAAATCCTTATGTCCCAATGTATTATCTTCACTTTGCCTTTGAGTCTCAGAAGCATGTCTTCTTTCTCAAGCTAACTTGTTTCTTTTTGATAAAATCCATGGCCTCCATAACATACCATGAATTGAAGAAAGTTAAGACACATGCTGAAGAAAATTAGAATTTTGAAATAATATGTTAACAATGTATAACATTTATAAATGATTATATGTCAATTATTATAGGCAATTATTTATGCATGCCTTGTCTAAAAAGCATTAACAATATATGAAAGAAACACAGAAGCAGTGTGTTATGAATGTTGTGCCGTACCCTCCAGAGGCATTCCACCTTGAGGACCGAGGGTTCTACTGGTGCAGACGCTGGAAAATTCATCAGCTGACAGCTCTCTCTGGGAGTTGCCTTGACTAAAGAGATTCAGCTTGCTTAAGTGTATGCCCCCTTCCCCTGGGCATCCTGCAAATAATGACTGGGAGATACTGGTACATAAAGGCCCGGTTCTTTGTCCCAAGTGAGACACCTCTGTAAGGCAGCTTCTGAGTTCCCTGAGGGATGCCAGCTGAGACCTGTTGAGTCTGCATCCCAGCCCAACTTCTCCATCAGCCCAATCCTGATTCTCTCCCTTCTGCCTACTGGTACTGAAACTAAGGGCATTTCCAAATACACCTCCTGCACTTGTGCTCCCTGGGAGTTTAGCCAGAATCAGAGTATCACTTAGAACCCTCATGGGCATCTCAGTTCTAATTAGAATCAAGAATATTCTAAATATAATTTATTCTGTAACTCCCCTTCCAAGCACTTACCTCAATGATCAGCTGAGCACCCTACAACATTTACAGCAAGTACTAAGTCACATCAGCATCTCTCAGAAAAGCCACATCCTCTCCCCAGAACTTGTTCCTGCATTCCTATGACTATGAACTGAAACATCCCCATCTCACTTTTTTTTTTTTTTTGAGACGGAGTCTCTCTCTGTCGCCCGGGCTGGAGTGTGGTGGCACAATCTCGGCTCACTGCAAGCTCCGCCTCCCGGGTTCACGCCATTCTCCTGCCTCAGCCTCCCGAATAGCTGGGACTACAGGTGCCTGCCACCGCGCCTGGCTAATTTTTTGTATTTTTAGTAGAGATGGGGTTTTACCATGGTCTCAATCTCCTGACCTTGTGATCCACTCACCTTGGCCTCCCAAAGTGCTGGGATTACAGGCGTGAGCCACCATGCCCAGCCCCCCATCTCACTTTTTGTGCCTAGATACATGTAAGCATATACAATACATATATTTTCCCCAAATTTTTATTTTGAATACTTTACAATTTTTCAGAAAATTTGACATAGGACAAAGAACATCTGTATACTCTTCATGCAGATTCACCATCTGTTCATTTCCTGCTAAAATTGTTTTATCTTTACTCTTTTTGCTGAACTATTTAAAAGTCATGTACATTATAATACTTCACACTTTATTTCTGTATGCATCACCTAAGACATAGACACTTTTGTATATAACCACAGTACCATTATCACACCTAAGAAATTTTACAGTAATTTCATATCATTTAACATATGAAACAAAGTCAAATTTCTCCATTTGTTCCAAAAATGTCTCATACGATTTTTCCTCAATCCAAAATACAATCGAGGTTCATACATTGCATTTGGTTATGTCTTATTAGACTTGTAATTAAGAACACTCTCCTCGCGTTTGGTTTTTAAACAGATTTGTTGAATTATGCTCAGTAAACTGTGCATAAAGACTAGAATCTGATACATTTTGACAGATGTACACCAGAGAAATCACTACAGTCAAGACAGTTATCAGCATCACCTCCAAAAGTTCCTCATTCCTCTTTGTAATTCTCCCTCACTCCTTTCAACTTCCCCCATCCCCAAGCAACCATTCATTTGCTTTTGCTCGCTGCAAATTCTTTTCTGTTTTCTAGAGTTTTATATAGATAAAATCCTATGATATCTACTCTTTTTTGTCTGGCATCTTTTATTCAACATAATTATTCTGAGATTCAACCATATTATTGCATGTATCAATATTTCATTAATTTTTATTGCTGGGTAGTTTTCCATTGCAAGGATATACTACGATTTGTTTTTCCTTTCATCTGTTATAGACATTTGGGTCGCTTCCAGTTTTGGCAGTTACTGTCACTGATATTCATGTGTAAGACTATATACATATTTTTCATTGGTGGGGGGGGCGGATAAATACTTTGGAGAGGAATGGCTGGATCACATGGTAGGTATATGCTTAACTTGTTAAAAACCTGCCAAAGTATTTTCCAAACTGATAGCAGCATTTTACTTTTTTTTTTTTTTTCTTATGTTTTTTAGATGGAGACTCGCTCTGTGGCCCAGGCTGGAGTGCAGTGGCATGATTTCGGCTCACTGCAAGCTCCACCTCCCGGGTTCACGCCATTCTCCTGCCTCAGCCTCCTGAGTAGCTGGGACTACAGGCGCCCGCCACCACACCCAGCTCATTTGTTTTTTTTTTTTTTTTTTGTATTTTTAATAAAGATGGGGTTTCACTGTATTAGCCAGGATAGTCTCTATCTCCTGACTTCATGATCTGCCCGCCTCGGCCTCCCAAATTGCTGGGATTACAGGTGTGAGCCACCGCGCTCGGCCGCATTTTACATTCTTATCAGCAGTGTATGAGAGTTTCAGTTCCTCCAAATCCCTTCTAACATTGGATATGGTCAATCTTTTTTAACTTCAGCCTTTCTAATAGGTGTGCAGGAAAATTCAATTGTGATTTTAATTTATGTTTTTCTAATGACTAGCGATGTTGAGAAAATTCCCTGTTGGTATTTGTAGTATTTTCTTTGGTGACATATCTGTTCAAATATTTTGGCCCAGTTGTTTTTTATTGGGTTGTTTGCCTCTTGCTAAAATTTGAGGGTTTTTTGATTCAAATATAGGCCCTTTATCAGATACATGCTTTGCAAAAAATTTTCTGTCTGTATCTTGTCTTTTGATTCACTTAACAGTATCTTCTGAAAAACAGAAGTTTCTTATTTCGATGAAGTCCAATTAATCTGTTCACGTATAAATTGTGTGTTTGGTGTGATACCGAAGAAATCTTTGCCCAACCCAATGTCACAAAGATTTTCTTCTATTCTAGAAGTTTTATAGTTTAGGTTTTATGTTTAAATCTATAATCTACTTTATGTTGATTTTTTATATATGGCACTAGGCATGGGTCTGTGCATGTTTATTTATTTTGGATATTACTATCACTCTAGAATCATTTGTTGAAAAGGCTATTCTTGCTCCATTGTATTGTCCTTCCACCTTTGCCAAGACCAGTTGTTCATACATTTGTGGGTTTAGTTCTGGACTCTACTCAGTTCTAATGGTCTATTTTTCTTATACTCTGTTGTTCCGATTTCTAGAGCCTTATAATGATTCTTGAAATCAGATTATATTAGCCCTCCATTTTATTCAGAGTTGTTTTAGCTTGGTTTTCTATATTTTTGTATAAATTTTAGAAAATGTATGTCAGTTTCTGTAAGAAGCCTGTTGGGATTTTGATTGGTATTGATTTGAATTTATATTATAATTTGGGGAATTGATATCTTAACAATATTGAATCTTCCAAACCATCAACAAACCATATTTCTCTATTTATTTAGGTCTACTTTAATTTATTTCAGAAATATTTTGTAATTTTTCATATGTATACATCTATAATATTTTGTCATTTCTCAAAACATTTGACTTTTTGGAAGATCTCAGGCCCATGCCAATGTCTTATAAAATGTCCTGCCTTCTGCATTCCTTTGTTCTTTCCTAATTAAATTCAGGTCAAATGTTTTTGCAAAGAAAGCTTCATGAGTGGTACTATAGGCATGTGAATGCCTCTCCTGTCAAGAGGCACCAATTATTAGGCTGCCCTGCTACTGGTGATGCTAAATTTGATCATGTAGTTAAAGCAGTGACTACCAGATGTCACCATTAAAAAGTTACAGTTTACCTTTGCAACCGGGAGCTAATCTAGGGCTGATACATTCAGACAAAATATATTTTGAAAAGTTAAACCATAAGGTTATATTTAATACTTTGTTTCTTTTAGCTTACATTCTATATTTTATCTACATATTTTGTTTTCATCTATTCTGTCTTGGTAAACAGAACTTCAGTTTTCTCTGTAGATTAGAAAGCAGATGCTACTACTTCCCTGACCCTCACTCCCATGAAATAATGTACCACTAGAAATAATATGCCACTAGGAAATGCTTGCCTAGCCCCAGTACCAAATGACCAGTGATTATACTATTAAAGGTGGAGTTAGTCTGAAGAAAATGTGGGATGAGCTTCAAAGACATTAGAATAGGAAAACAAAATCCTCACCCTTTTTAAAACATCTCACCATGTTGAAAATACACATTCTCTTCCTAGTTCAGTGAGACCTTGTTGCTGTGGAGCCAGCCAGAGTTTGATCAGTTTTATAGATTTATAAACTATGAACCAACCTGTTTATAGGCCTTCAATCAACATTAAACTAAACCAGATGTCTCACTTACATAATGGTGTGTAATACCTGTGAACAGATGGGGCTTCCAATTGGTGATTACTTTTTCTTTTTCACATAGGATGTATTTTATACCCTGTGAGGAGAATTCATATCTACTGAGATTCTACTATGTGTCAGGCTTGGTGCTGTTCGACTTACATATGTGATTGCTTTAAAATAGTCTGACCATTACTGAAATTAAAAGAGATGCCCTTAAATGATCATTGGGCCCCCACTAGATTAATCCAATGGAAGCCTCTTTCTCTTTCCCAGTAACTCATCTCTCATAGCTATAAAGCATATTTCTGTTCAATAACATTCCCTCCAACTCACAGGCTATCTCCTATACTTCATGATGCATTGTGTCCCCATCCCTCAGTGTCCATGAAAACAGGAGTAAACAGGTATTCTGCAAATTGCATGAAAGCAGTAATATTCATTTTCCAAGATTCAGTAAGTTACAGCTAATGTTCATTTCATTTGGCTTAAATCAGAGCAGGTCTTGAAGGGAGACAGCTCAACAGAAATATGAGCAATTCAGACAAAGGAATATTCAGTTACTGAGTTCATTAATAGGAATTGCTTCCACTATTTTAAAATCCTGGTTTGCAGAAATCTTAAAATCTTTGTGAAAAATGCCAAGAAATCTTTGGTATATAAACTCTCGATATTATATTTATGTAAAATGATAGTATTCACCTTTCAAAAACTTTCATGTTTTATTATCTTTTTATAAATTAGAATTGCAAAAGTAAAAAAAAAGCTGAAAGGTATATAAACAAGAACTGGGTGGAAAATTGTTGGAAGAGTTAAAAGATTCAAATTCAATATAGGTCATGCATTTACAGTCACTATCTGATGATTTCAATTTATTTGGTGTTTGACATTCTGTGGACCATTCTATAAACAATGGTATGGATTTTCCTAACATGTTATTCCTACTTACAGAATCCTTTATGCCCCCCAAATAGTCGCTTTAAATTGCCTAGGCAGCATTTTTCACAGAGGGTATCGTTAACTCGCTTTATATCAGCTATCTCTCTAAAAATTGACTATGAGTCAATTTCACTGGATTTTGTACATGCTTGCTCCTGGGAATTCTTGCTGCAGCTAGCTTTCATTAAATGTCAGAGACTGCATGAGTGGGAAAGATAAGATGAAGCAAACTAAAATTATTGCCAACTTTTGTCTAGGCGAAAGGCTACCAAAAAAATGGTAATGGAACCAATTTTCATTTTCCCAAAACTAAATGGTTCAAGTTTCACACAATCATCTATTTTCCTCCGCTGACTTTTTAGAACATTCCATACTCAAAAGCTATATAGTGAGCATTTATTTGGAGTTTTAATACTGTATGCTCTAAATTCATTAGCAATGCGTTGAATTTGTCTTATAAAATTAACCATGATATCCATCAAGACTTGATGCTTCAAAGATTCATTCAGATTTTAGAGTGTTTATATTGACATATACACACATACCCATTCTTCCTCCATGCAGCCATAAGGAATACCTTTTGATGCACATAAACTTGGGAATTAAAGAGAGAAGCATTCACAATAGTGTTCTTCATTCTTATCAATTCTGGTTTAGTAATTAATCTATGGTTATGATCTTCAGTGATTTTGGAGACACATCACGCCTGTAATCCCAGCACTTTGGGAGGCCGAGGCGGGTGGATCATGAGGTAAGGAGATCAAGACCACCCTGGCTAACACGGTGAAACCCTGTCTCTACTAAAAAAAATACAAAAAAAATAGCCGGGTGTGGTGGCAGGCACCTGTAGTCCCAGCTACTCGGGAGGCTGAGGCAGGAGAATGGCATGAACCCGCGAGGCGGGGCTTGCAGTGAGCTGAGATCTCACCACTGCACTCCAGCTTGGGTAACTGAGCGAGACTCTGTCTCAAAAAAAAGAAAAAAAAGTGGAGACACATACCCAGGAGAACAATGCTCTCTCTCAGCCTCACTTAATTGCTTGGAGAGATTCCTGGAGAAGTGAGGGTTTCCTTTAGCAGCCAGCCTGGTCTGTATATTGAGACCAGTGCTCCTACTCTCATTGGCCAGGACTGAAACTTAAAAGCCAACTAAAGGTCAAATTTTCTTGACTTTCCCAGGAAGAGTAAGGTTTTCCCTCTATTATCATTACCAAAATTCATAATTGATGTACCTGTTTCTGCTCCCCTCCCAGACACCACTACACTTAACTATGAGGCTCTCCAAAAATGTGCGATTCATTCTGAGAGCTTAACCCTTCCATATGCATGACTAGCAAAGTGATGGGGACTGAATGTTTATTTTCAAAAAAATGGAAATAAATTCCTATTGCAAAAAAATGAAGGGAATTCTTGTTCTCTTTGCCATGATATTTCATAACTCTTTTCTTCTTCAGTGGTAACTAAGATTAAATGAAACTCTTTCTCCTCTTCCCAAAACATGTTGTAGCTGCTTCAATACTTTTTTGGGGGGTTGAATTAATTGGATTGGGTAAATAGCAACACATGCACATCCCACATGAACCCTGCCCAGATGTTTATATCAGGGTTTGTATCTGATAATACAATTTCCTTTGGTTTCTAACCAACATGTTCTGACATGACAGGCATGACTCAAATAATTACCATTTATCTCCTTATTTTTCCCCAATTTAGACTGTTTCTGCTTAACATTTTTTTTTTTCTCACTTGGGGAATGGCAATGATACTAGAAGGCAGGAACTCTAGAATAACGCCACCACTAAAACAAGGGTATTTTGGGTTCTGCAACAATACTCAGGTCATCATTTCCGCTGAAGAACCTCGGGAGTGTGGAAAATTGGCTTTTCTTTCCTGGGCACAAACTTGCCATTCTCTTGGGACTCATTTTCTGGTTATTAGTCACATTAGTGTGTAGAAAAACATTGTAGATTTTTCCTCTGTCGATTTTAAAGTATCTTTGTACTTCAGTCAAAGTAAATACTATGTTTTCATTAGCATAAGTGTTCAAGTGGCAGTTGTCAATGTGAATTCACGTACCTCCCCCATTGCTAAGGAATTATGCCCATTTTAGGTAATCTCATACTTCAGTTGATAAAAATATCCTGATATTTCAAGTCTCCGCGTGAAAACCCCTATTATTTTGTTTTTCTAGGACCTCTCTTTGACCATTTTTAAAAACGTGCTTCACTTTTCAAATGACATTCCTGAGGTAGGTGGTAATTGACACTTTTAATGGAGCCATCAAGTAGCTTGACTCAGGTATAAATGAATGCTGATGTTCCCAGAGAGAGACTTTAACCTCCCTGCCCCTAGGGACATAAAACACTACCTGATTTTCCTCTGTCTGCCACAGCACACTGTGTGTGTGTGTGTGTGTGTGTGTGTGTGTGTGTGTGTGTGTACATATACATACTTGCTCTGTCTCCCAGACTGGAGTGCAGTGGCATGATCTCAGCTCACTGCAATCTCTACCTCCTGGGTTCAAGTGATTCTTCTGCCTCAGTCTCCCAAGCAGCTGGGACTACAGGTGCATGCCACCACACCTGGCTAATATTTATATTTTTGGTAGAGACAAGGTTTTGCCATATTGGCCAGGATGGTCTTGAACTTTTGACCTCAGGTGATCCACCCACCTCGGCCTCCCAAAGTGCTAGGATTACAGGAGTGAGCCATTGCAACCCGGAAATGCACATTTAACCGCACACACTCACCCACAGGTTTTGATTTGTGGACAGGATAGAAAGAACATCTGAAGTAAAGATACATACCCATGCACTAGACAGAACCCCCAAAAGTTCACTCTTCAAGTTGCTATTATATGCCAAGCACAGTGCCAGATGCATTTACATTTATTATTACTCTTAATCACCTGAAATAATGTCATTATTCTCATTTTATGGGTTGGGATGCTGAGGTTCTTTATATTACGTGAATATGATCACATAGCATGTAAGTGGTAGGACCCAGATCTTTCTTACACATAGTTCCTTCATAAAGAAATCATGAAAATTGACGTATTTATTTTGGATTTTTCCACACATCCAAAATTCTTGAGGAGTGCATGGGTGAACAGATTTCTATTCAGGGTGAGAAGTTGTTTCTCCAGATAGAAGCCAAATGGTGCTCTGGGGAAGCAAAAGATCATAGGAAGTTTCTTTCCTGTTATGAAACCCTCAGTGTCTAGGAGCCATGACAATTGGTAAACCTATGTGAAGGTGATAGTAAGGGAGATAGATGCCTCACCCTCAGATCCCTGTCTATGGGCAATGCACTTTTTCAAAGATACCTCCAAGGCATATAAGTGCATTCTCAAACCAAGAAGTCATTTGGAGGTATAGTGGATTAAACAGTGACCCTCAACTTAATTCCTGAATCTTTGAAAGTGACCTTATTAGAAAAAGGGACTTTGCAGATATAATTTGGTTTCATGGGTTTAATTTGTATTTCTGGGATGGGTTTTATACCTCCAATCCTCCATAGCCATCCCAAAGGATAGAGCCACATGCTTCATCTTGTTATTGGGTGAAGAGGTGATAACTTTGAACCCTGGGTTATTAGACATGGCTATCTTGACGGCAATACAAAGTTGCTCTTTCCAGCTTTGAAGATTTTGCAAGAAATGATTTTCTCTTTTGCCACAAATTCGACTATACATCTCATTTAGGTCTTTGACAACAAGGTAAAGCAAATTCAATTTCCTGGTGAAATTTTGGCATCAGTTTACCTCTTTTTCTACTTCTCTTTGAAATAAACCACCACAGATATCCCTGTGGTTGGCAGGTCACAACCACGCCTGAGCTGGGCTTGTACTTAGCTGACTTCTCTTGTTAAAATGAATCTGCTCACAGAACTAGAACCACAGACAGTTGAGGCCCCTGTTAAGAGTCCTCATGTAAGTGCCTTGACTTCCCACTCCAGTGTAAGAGGGAAAGGGAAGAGAGGAAGTTAAGAAGAGGTGGTAAATTTCCAGTCTTCTTAGGTAGCAGAGCTGCTCAGAAGTCAAATGTTAAGTGTGGGCCACCCTTTGCAATTATTTCCTAATACAGAATTCAGAGTTAAGTTATGGATAGTATTTCATGAGAACAAAAATTTGTGTCTACTATGCTTAAACATTTACTATGTATGAGCCAGGCACTGTGCTTTGTGTAATGTACTTTATTGAGCAACTCATTTCAGTGCTATGATATCAGTCTCAGGTGATTCTCATTTTTTCAGATAGACCCATAGATTAAGACAGTAGAATCAAGTTCACAGAGCTGATTACTGGAGAAGCTGGGCTTCAGACCCAGAGCTTCCTAGTTCCAAAGCCTATGTCTTAACCTCTTCACTGGACTGGAAACAGTCAAAAATAATAAAATAGAAGTGTTCTTTATGAAACAGTGCAGCAGTAGTAACAAATCTAGAAAGGACAGCTTCTGATTCCCTCCATTTGATACCTTATTAATTTAAGAGAAAAGTTTCTAGGGCCACTGATTTATAAACAAAAGACAAAGTAAGGTGTAGAATGGTGATTGGAGTGGGTGACGCTTTAATTATAAAGATAGCACAGGGGCTAAAGATGTCACCCAACAGATATAGGAGTGACAGATAAGGCTAGTTAAACTGTGCTTTGTCATTATTATGTTGAGGAGACAAGTTTACTGAAAGAACAAACTCATGTCCAAGTTCTGTGGCATTTTCACAGTATCCATTACCTTGCAACTTATTTATGAATCCTCTTGTGTCCTTGGTGGGTTCTTGGTCTCACTGACTTCAAGAATGAAGCCGCGGACCCTCGCGGTGAGTGTTACAGTTCTTAAAGATGGTGTGTTCGGAGTCTGTTCCTTTAGATGTTCAGATGTGTCTGGAGTTTCTTCCTTCTGGTGGGTTCGTGGTCTCACTGACAGGAGTGAAGCTGCAGACCTTCGTGGTGACTCTTACAGCTCTTAAAGGCAGCGCGGAGTTGTTCGTTCTTCCAGGTGGGTTCGTGGTCTGGCTGGCTTCAGGAGTAAAGCTGCAGACGTTTGAGTGTTACAGCTCATAAAGGCAGCCTGGACCCAAACAGTGAGCAGCAGCAAGATTTATTGCAAAAAGAGAAAGAACCAAGCTTCCACAGCGTGGAAAAGAACCCCAAGGGGTTGCTGCTGGCTAGGCCAGTAGCCTGCTTTTATTCCCTCATCTGACCCCACCCACATCCTGATTGGTCCATTTTACAGAGAGCTGATTGGTCTGTTTTGACAGAGTGCTGATTGGTGCGTTACAATCCTTGAGCTAGACACAGAGTGCTAGACAGAAAAGTTTTCCAAGTCCCCACTAGGTTAGCTAGACACAGAGTTTGCTAGATACAGAGTACCAATTGGTGTATTTATAAACCTTGAGCTATACAGAGTACTGATTGGTGTATTTACAAACCTTGAGCTAGGCACAGGGTGCTGATTGGTATATTTATGATTCTCTAGTTAGACAGTAAAGTTCTCCAAGTCCCCACCAGAATAGCTAGATACAGAGTGCTGATTGGTGCACATACAATCCTTCGGCTAGATATAGAAGTTCTCCAAGTCCCCAGCGCCTGCGGGACGGCACTGCTGAGGGACCCGGTGTATCCTCTGCAGCTGCAGGCCCGTGTACTAAGCCCCTCTCTGCTCTGGGCCTGCGGCGCCCGCCGGCCGCTCCGTGTGCGAGTCCTGCTGAACCCGCGCCCGCTGGAACTCGCACTGGCTGGCAAGCCCCGCGCGCAGCCCGGGTTCCCGCCTGCGCCTCTCCCTCCACGCCTCCCCGCCAAGCAGAGGGAGGCAGCTCTGGCCTCAGCCAGCCCAGAGAGGGGCTTCCACGGTGCTGTGGTGGGCTGAAGGGCTCCTCAAGTGCCGCCAGAGTGGACGCCGAGGCCGAGGAGGTGCTGAGAGCGAGGGTTGCTAGCACATTGTCACCTCTCACTCTCTACTTACACAAAGGTCTTTTTCAAAGGTGTTTTGAAGGGGCTTGCTATAAGACTATATGAGCTCAGAGAAAGAGACCAGAAATCAGCAATATAGAGGAAGTCGGGGGAGAATTTGAAGAGGAACCTAAGATAGGACAGCTATTAGCTATTAGCATTAGGGCATGATTATAAGTTTTCTGGCAAAAAAATGAGAGAAGGCAGAAGCAATGTCACATCAAAATGATTTAAGGAAGGGGGTAAGGGAGCAGTGGGGGTGCCAGCAGGATTTGGAAGCAGCACTGGTCTTAGAACCCTGGCTGCATCTTTTAGGTGAATTATTTGTCCTGTTTCTTTCTACATCTGTAAAATGGGTGTAACTTTACCTACCCTGCCTACTCCACAGAATCAAGGTGATGCTCAAAGAAGTCAGTATTTGTGAAAGCCCTGCTCTCGGGCAGGTTTTATTTGGCCAGTTCAGTCGGTAAATTTGAATTTGGATGCCTTTCTTTGGAACATGCACCATCCACTTAATATTCAGCACTCATCTTGTTTTACATCCTGCTGCTTCAGGAATTTTAGCTTGTGCACTCAAAACCTTTGGTTTAATGAGACTAGCCAGCCATGTAATATGAGCATATTAACCTGTTTACATCTGTTGGCCATGGAGAGACTTGCGGGGCAGGGGTTAGAGGCAGGCTGATTCTGGGGACTGGACTTTGAGATAGCCTAAAGTGCTAGGCAAGAGTGGACATGACCCTCAGAAACAGACCTTCCTCAGAGAAATCCAGTGGGTTCTCAGATCTGTTACTTTGTGGATTTCACAAGTATCTGACCCTGGACCATATTTTAACACAATATTCCTACCTGGATCTCAACATCAGAATTACATATTTTCTGAAGACTAGCAGAGAGGCTTTTAAAAAACTGATCATAATAGTCATAAATGATGCCATTTATTGAGTCCTTGTCCTAAAAGCATTTACAGTTAGGTAGAGTAAGAGGGGAGAAAGATGCAAAGCAAAAAAAGATAAATAAGTATATAGTATGTTACAATGGAAAGTGCTATAGAATATAAGACAAAGGGAAGCAGGCTAAGGAGATGCTGGAGTGCAGAGGAGTGGTTTGCAGTATTCAGTAAGAGTAGGAGTTCATTGCAAAGGGGAAATGAGGGCAACGATGTGGTGGTGAGATTGTTAGCCAGGTGGGGAGCTGGAAGCAGGACATTCCAGAGAGACCCTATGGTTCAACAGGGATGTTGAGTTCAGCCTGAACCAGGGATGTGCCTGATGTGAAAAACTCCATTGTCCTGTGGTGAGGATGAAATGGGATCATAAATGCTACATACTTAGCCCTGGTCCTTGCCTTATGGAAAGGTTTCAAAAGAATTAGAAGATGTTATGCATACAGCTGGTCTCAGAAAACACTCTAATTTTTAATGATCTGGCCCTTATTGTCATCTTATAATTTCTGTAAATTTACTGAAATGGGTTTTGTTTATTTTGACTGGTATGGCCAATCATAATGGGTGGTTTCAGTCAACTTAATTCCTTATGAAAGCATAACCCTGCAAAAGAGCCACAGGGTGCAAACTGCAGGCTGGGTGGAGTCCCATCTAGGTTCGGCACTGAGTATTTCTGATGGCAAACAACAGCCTTGTGAAGGGAGCCATGTTTGTTCCCCTCACTTGACAAATGAGGAAACTGAGGCTGACAGAGGTGAAGGGATTGACTTGCCCCACTAGAATGTGGCAGAGCTAAGCAAACACACACCTACTCAGAGTCCTTCCATGAGTCCATTTATTGAACAAATGTTCTTCACCAGGTACTGTTCTAAATCCACCCAAAGTGGCCCTCTCTTTCCTTCTGAGAACCTTTCCTATCTCTTCTCCCCTGCCCAGTCCTTAGCCTGAACAATTGGATTCATGGAACATAAGTAGAATGACCACATGTCCCTTTTTGCTAGGGACAGTCCTATTTCTACCCGTGTCTTGGCTTGATTATTACTGGTTTCCCCCTTCACTCTCAAATATGTACCAGTTTGGAGGGCTAACTTCATAGTCATTCTGGATAAAATATCTGTATGCTATTCAGAACGAGCCAGCTGCCATTCACTGATTTGGTGCCTTGGTTTAAAGCGTGGTTTGCTCAGGTAAATGTACTACCCTTCAGGAGTTAATGTTCCATTTATTTTTCCCTCAAATGTTGGTCAAAATGTCCTGTTAAGAACTTGTACAATACCAAAGGAATATGAGGTAGGAGAAGGCAGGGACAATATTCAAGATATTTGCCAACCTTGTCAGGGGCTGAGAGCTTGAGCTGTATGTGTGCAGCTAGACTTGGCTGGGGGAAGGAAGAAATTCCATTCCCCACCTCCAATCTTTCTCCTATTGGCTGGAGCTTTTTGCTATGGACCTGCCATCGGACCATATCCATTAAACTTCCTCCTGTCTATGAATTGCTATTTCTTCTGCAAAATGAGGGATGGGACTCTGTTATCTCAAAACCCCATAGTGCTGCGTACTTACAATTGCAGCGAGACGGAGGTGAGGACCTCTTTGGACCAAATGTTGAGATTTAGTTGAAATTTCTGGAACTGAGCAGCAATTCTTCTCACAGAGCCAGGACAGAGGATTCTTTGCCAAGGAGATATAATGAGATGTATGTAAATAGCTCTCCCCTTCTTGTTCTTTCTGCCTTTAGCCTCCTCAATTATAGAGCAAGAGCTTTGCCAGTTTGCCCGAGTTCTAGAAATTCACCTCTTCGGTCCAGCAAAACAAGCATTAAGAAGCCTATAAATAATCATCTTATTCTCACATCTCTGCAACAGCAGGAAGGCTGGTACTGCAAACAAATGAATTGGCAGTTCATAGACAACTTAAATGAATATTGAAGGCGGAAGCTTACAGGATGCATTTGGAAGTAAAAGCAGCACTTTTTTCCCCCAAGGAGGATCAAAAGCAATTCCCCTTCACTCCCACCTATCTTGTAGCTTTCTTTTCCCAGGATAAGGTCCACAGCTCGGTTTCTGTCTTTGAGATGCTGACGCTAAACATGAGAAAGGAGAAAGAAACCCTTTGGGTCCCTGAACTCCGGGATCCTGTCATTTATCAGGAGAAGACGTAAACTCCATAAACACCCTGTGCCATTTAAGCTTCATGTGTTGAATAAGACAGAGGCTGCCTTCTTTCCCCCCAATTTTCCTTCAAATCCCAAAATTACAGTCAGAGCTGGGGTTTGGGGGCAGGATCAGGAGGCAGTCTTCATCAATTTTCATTAGTGCCCTCACTATAATGTTTTAAGAACCCTCTGACTCTTCCTTTTTTAAAATGAGGCAGGCCAGACGCGGTGGCTTGTGCCTGTAATCCCAGCTACTCAGGAGGCTGAGGCAGGAGAATCTCTTGGAGCCAGGAAGCTGAGGTTGCAGTCAGCCAAGATTATGCCACTGCACTCCAGCCTGGGCGACAGAGGGAGATTCCATCTCTAAAATGAATGAATGAACGAATGAATGAATGAATGAATGAATGAATGCAAAATATTGTTATGGACTTTGAATTTTCTCAATCTATTCCCAGAAAATGATCTCTGCTTGGCTTCTGTAGACAGAAAGGAATGCCACACTTCATAGTGCTATTGTAATCAATAATTTCACTCATCTGAAACAGAATTAGAACCAGTCTCAACAGGTAACAGATTTCCTTCTGCAAGGTAAATTTAAAAACAAAAATAACCCTTTTTAGCCAGCAGCAAGAATTATTTAGAAACTTCCATTTGGCTTGACATAAAGTACCATCTTTTTAAGTATAGTAACTAGTAGTGGGTTCTGTACACAGTGGCTTATACACAGCATCTCACTTAATTCCTGCACAGCATAAGGGATAGGTAGATGAGTACCATTATTATCACCAGGGTTCAGATCAGAAAGGGAGGCGCAGAGGACTTACCTCCTCATTCAAGGCTATAAAGCTGGGAAGGGGGAGAGCCAGAATTCATATCCCAGAGTGTTTTCACTCTGTAGCTCATGGGCTTATAGCAAGCAAGCTTTTGAGAAACACTAATGTTACTTAATAGCATTGACCTCAAAACATCATTAAGTCATTTTTTAAATCATCGTATTTTCCTTGCGTAGGATAAAAGATTTTCTTCCTTTGCTGAATAAGCTGAATATCTAGACACAAGCATTCAAATACAAATAATGCAGAAAAGAACATAAAAACAAATAAGTCACCCTATAATTAAGTCCTCAAATTTTCCATTTGAAGCCTAGATAATGATGTACTGTAATTATTATAAAAATAACAATCTATTATCACCACTATGAAATTAGCTGTTATTACAGAATTCATATTGGCTTGGAATTCCAACATCTCTTCTTGTTAAAGAAGTACCCCTCCTCCAAACCTCTTTCCTATTTTTTTTTTCCTTTTACCAGCAGTAGAAATAAATTTGGGTGGAAAATTATATAGGCCATGTTATATGATTAGGAATAGTTTTGGGAAGGAGGATGGTAAATAGCTGAATTCAGCCAACAATCATTCTTTACCTAAATATCAGTAACTCCCCCACCGAAAGACAAAGAGACTGTGTTACAAATGTGATGGTATAAAAATAGTCAACTCACGCAAGTTAGCAAGGGGGTATGTGTGACACTGTAATATATACCAATTTTATTTTTATATCTCTGCCACATTGAACCACTGAGGAAAAAAACAAACAAACAAATAAACAAAAAAACCAAGAGACAAAAATAACCACTATCAACAAGAAGTCAATACATTTAATTTTTTTTGAAACCTTTATCAGAAAGGTTTATTTTACCATCCTGGCTGAATGAAACACACAGTAACTTAAAATCTGAGGGTGTCATTTTCCCTGTGGCATGAAGTTGGTACTACCTGGCAGACACACAGTGCTAAGGGGCCTGGGCAGAAACAATGAGTGCTTCCTTCAGTTTGTTCCTTTAACCAAGACTGAATTGCAGGAGACACGGGCCTGAGTATTAGCTAAATATTAGTATTGACTAAATCCACTAGTCAAAAGGAACACCACTAGTCAAAAGGAAGTCTGACTTCCGCCAAGTCCTAGAAGACCTACTTTTGTAGTCTTACCATGGCTGTCACCTTGGAAAACAGTACACTTTATGTAACGTTTGACTTTGCTGCATGTGAAGACCTTTTGATATTTTCACAACATTTGACTTCTCTGCCCAGGTGCTAGGGGAAGTTGGCCTCTCTTGATCCTTTTTTTTTTTTTTTTTTTCCCTTTTGAGACAGAGTCTTACTCTGTTACCCAAGCTGGAATGCAGTGGTACAATTTCAGCTCACTGCAGTCTCCACCTCCTAGGTTCAAGAGATTCTCCTGCCTCAGCCTCCTGAGTAGCTGGGGTTACAGGCGCCTGCCACCACACCCGGCTAACTTTTTGTATTTTTTAGTAGAGACAGGATTTCACCATGTTGGCCAGGCTGGTCTCGAACTCCTGACCTCAGGTGATCTGCCCGCCTCAGCCTCCTAAAGTGCTAGGATTACAGATGTGAGCGACTGCACCCGGCCTTGATCCTTCTTGTGTCCCAGATCTTCAAGTCTTGCTTTGATTATCAAGATGTTTTTTATTTTCCTTCCTCCTCACGACCATTTATTTTTTTCTTTTACAAACAAACAAAAAACCCTATTTATAGCTACTAATTAAAATAATAGCCATATTAAGAGAAGGAAGTTAAGCGGTACTCATTTCTTTCTCAGAATCTTTTTTGGGAGCCCCCAAAACTCTTAAAGGAGAATGAAAGCTTTAGATACTGCTCTGGAAGTCACTGCCACACAAACAAGTTATGTCCTAGTTTACATCTGGGGCCTCTACTGAGCATTGGGAGCATTGTTGTAAAATGCGGTTAGGCCTAGTGAGCTTCAAAGGCAAAAAACTCTCCTCCGGTGGAATACTGTGTTTGTAGGGCTATATAAAACAACAACAACAACAACAACAACAACGAAAATACAGATAATATTAATAATGGATAGCATCTCAAGTAGATTTGGACGCTTTTTATTTTCTTTCCTGCTAACCTCAAATCCATTTCTCCCTTGGTCTACCCCATCTCTTTACAAAGCAAGATCATCTGCTCAAGTGACTCTTTCCATCCTCCATTCTTCTCCCTACCCCTAGCCTGTAGCACATCTGTTGTTTGTTGATTCCAAATCCGCATCTCTTGAGTCTGTCTACTTAACCTTCACTGCCACCATCACTTGTCACCTAGAAGACTCCTAGTGGTCTCCATTATTACTCCTGTCCCCTCTATAATTCAGAGCAATTTTTTTTTTTTACTTTAAATAAAATTATGTAGCCCTCATACTTCCAACTCTCCATTGGCTTTCTATTGTAGTTGCCTTAAATTCCAACCTCCTCAATATAGTCCACATTGCTTCTGCACAATCTGACCTTAGCCTCCTCAGGTGCTTTCATACCTGCTCCGTCCTAGTATACCAGCCTCCTTGTAGTTTCTTTAACAGTTCAATCTCTTTCCCAGTTGAGTTAGTTGGTCAAGGTAAATGTGTGTCATTTATGGGCAAGGTGGGCTACAGCAAAAAAGAAAGCTGCTTTCTCAGGAATGGGAAGAAAAGGGAAGTGTCTGTACCCATTCTTTGTAAGAGCAAGGCAGGGGCCACTGTGAAGCTAACCAAAAAGGAAGCCAGAGTTAAGCTCTAATTGTTTGGCTTGGAAGCATGATGAAAAAAAGGTTTTCCAGGCTGATTCTTACTGGCTGAGGGTCCACACCCACATCCTCATACCCACATGGGTTCTTTACTTCCATCTATGTAATCATCCGTTATCTATTTCATCAAGCAAACTTTCATCAAGCATGGACTATGGGCCAATAGGATAAAATGCCAAGGGAACATTATTAGGACAGAATGGATACAAACGGATCGAACTTCGGCCCTTGACCCAGTTCACCTCTACAAGTATACCTGGTCATGCAGCCTTGTGATGCATACCCTTTTCCTGCCTCAGTGCCTAAGAATGACCTCCAGAATACAGACTTCACATGGCTCCCTGAGCAATGCTATTCTGATTAATGAAACAGCCCAGCTGTGGAATTACTTCTTTTAGACTAGGAAAGTCTTTTTTGGCCTGAAGAGGAATTGCAATCCAGAACCATTCATTATCATCAAAGATGCTAACTCCATCCTTCAACTTCTCATACATGCACACATATACACATAACCTTCCCCCCAGAATCACCATGAAACGCAGGAAGACTTGTGGCTGTCTTTTTTTGGACATGAGAAACCAGGCAAAAGCTGTTGACAAAAAATTACAAGCATATCTTTGGGCCCACGTGTACTGCATGGCACTAATAAGGACCTTCTAGAAGTTCAGTATTGGACCTGACAGGACTAACTGCACCATGATGGCTTAAAAATTGACTGATCAGCCAGGCATGGTGGCTCATGCCTGTAATCCCAGCACTTTGGGAGGCCAAGGTGGGTGGATCATCAGGTCAGGAGTTCGAGACCAACCTGACCAACATGGGGAAACCCCCTCTCTACTAAAAATACAAAAAAAAAAAAAAAAAAAAAAAAAAAAAACCAGGCGTGGTGGCACATGCCTGCAATCCCAGCTACACAGGAGGCTGAGGCAGGATAATTGCATGAACCTGGGAGGCAGAGGTTGCAGTGAGCTAAGATTGCACCACCATACTCCAGCCTGGGCAACAGAGTGAGACTCCGTCTCAAATAATAATAATAAATAAAAATAATTATTGACTGTGGTCCACCCAGGCAAACACATCAGAAAAAGGAGAAAACCAGTGTGACCGCCATGCTGCACGGACCCTGCATGGACAGAAGATTTCTCTTTTGCATTAGATTGTGAGCTGCTCGTTAGATTTAAGTTCAAAACCAAGAGAAAGACAAATGAAGAGATGCAATATTCTGATAGATCTTTAAACTTGTTAATGAGGGCTTAGCAAAAAGTCCTTCTGATTTAAAACAACCAAACAGGTGCTCCCCAAGTAATGATAAAATAAAATAGCTTATTTATGCAAGGAATGGGTGTGATAAATTCTATCTCAGTGTACTCCCAAATAGCAGGAGACTTTGGACATAGAAAGGAAAACCAGGGTCAGATTGGGGAAGATGACCACCTGCAGAGGCTAAATGCAAAGGCTGATAGCTCAGTCATAAACAGGTCCACAAAAGCTTATTTTCAACACTTCCTCCCAGTAGCACACAGAACCACACTGCCACTTCCAACACTGCACTCCGGGAGCCAAGTTAAGATTTTCTATCTTATGACTCTGTGGCTCGTAGAGATTAGCTTGTCAATTAGGTTTGGTGGGTCTAGGGAGATAGGGAATGTAGCCTTTTTAATTTTCTTTCTTTCTTTCTTTTTTTTGAGACAGAGTCTTCCTCTGTCACCCAGGCTGGAGTGCAGTGGGGCAACCTCAGCTCACTGCAACCTCTGCCTCCTGGGTTCAAGCAATTCTCACGCCTTAGCCTCCTGAGTAGCTGCGATTTCGGTCACGCACCACAACACCCAGCTAATTTTTGTATTTTTAGTAGTGACAGGGTTTCACCATGTTAGCCAGGATGGTCTTGATCTCCTGACCTCGTGATCTGCCCGCCTCGGCCTCCCAAAGTGCTGGGATTACAGGCGTGAGCCACCGCGCCCGGCCAATTGACAGTAGAAAATTCAGCCTCTTTGAAGTTTGCTTTCCATGATCTCTTTGATCCATCTACCTCAGTTTAGGAAAATGTGAGGTACAGGGAAGTAATTAGTGGTTTCTGAGGCAAGGTCTCAGTTATTCCTCCTGTCTAGTGGTAGGCAAGGCTCATTTTGGGGAAAATGGGCAGGAAAGCCAGAGCTTTGGGTAGGGATGTGAAACCTAGTTCTTTTCTATCCTCTGTTTGCATGCTCAACGCGCAAGCTGAAGGGGCATCTGTGGAAAGATGTTCCTGGTCAATGAAGCTTCAAGGGCAGTCTGTGAGTCTCAGTGGAGAACCAGATGGGGGCTGATGGGCAGGGAGCCTCCACTAGGACCAAGCAGAGGGCTGTATGCTCTGGTCCTGACCCGGAACGGGAGAGTGAAGTCAATGCAGAATTTATGTAGACTGTCCACATAGTCTGGAAAATTGTCCCTAAGACTGTAAAGTCTTGGGGACAACTTTCCAGAAAAAGTTGGCCTTAAAAATCTACATGGAAAAATCCAGATAATTGAGGCTAAAAACTTTTCTATGGTAATTTGTCAGGATGATAGTTCACATTCTCATTTTCCCCAGCTAACATTCCCAGGACTACCCTTTCAAAGACTGAGAAGTGAGATACCATGTTACGGTGTTCAGTATGGTGAGGAATAAAGATTTAGGAATAACATTTTTTCCTTTGTTTCTGCATCTTTTAATAGTCTAAGAACTTATCTGGGAGGGAATTGAATTATTTAAGTAACTTGACAGAACAAAGAAAAATCATGTTACTCTCTAACATAATATACATCAAATGGCAACCAGGAGATAACTGAGGAGTTAAGCCTGTGCTATTAAAACTATTTCTGTGAATTATATTATCAGAAGGTCTGTGGTTGCAGAGATATGTTTATGCATGTCCACAACTTCCTCTCCATTCTTTTTTGTATTCTTTTGGCATCTTGTTAATCACACATGCTTTAAATCCTGCCATATATATATGTACAGGCATATATATACACACACAATATGCACAGTGTTTTAAAAATTGTGGATAAATGACAAGGGAAATATATATATCTATATAAATATATAGATATAGATATATATAGTGCACATACATGTACATACACCATCTGATGATTTTGTTTCAAGACCACATGTAGAAAAGCAAGACCATGGAATGGCCCAGCCCCTTAGATGACCATTATTCATATCTCACATACAAAAGACATGTTAAGGGAAAGAACATACTGCTTCTACTGTGAATGGGTAAATGGATTTTAGAAAGAAATATCCTCCTTTCTCTCCTCCTCCACATGTAAAACACTTAGGCACTGTGGGACAATAATTCTGATGATGATAATGATATTAATAACCTCTTACTTGGATGCTTGATGATTTATAAAGTGCTTTTCAATGACATTGTCTCTGACCCCTGCCACACAATCCTGTATGGTAGGTGTTATTAGCCTCATTTGACAGTTAAATAAAAAGCAGGGATTTAAGATAGAGTCCCTAACCTGCTGGCCAGTAGACAGCTTATGACTTATACAACAGTATGCGTGGTGTTTTAAAAATTGTGGATAAATGACTAGCATTTTCAAGTCTCAACTTTTTATGTAAAACTCTCGATTTCCAACTTCCCTTTAAAATTCTCAAGGCCTGGCCACCTTTATTTTAGAGGAATGACTCTTTTAAAGCAGGGCATGAATACTTCAGTTTCCCAGAGTCCCACTGTGCCCTATCACCCGTTAGTGCCCTGCTTTGTTTGTTTTTCACTGGGCTTGTGGATACTGAAGTTGCAACCAATTCTCAGAAAGCATAAGCAGTATGCTTACGATCATGCAGCCAATAAATGGCAGGAGGAGAAATTGAAGCCAGAGCTCTGGTACCAGGCTTCTGTCTCTGACAGTGACTCTCAAAGAGAATGGCTTGAACTGGATGCTGAAATCCCAAGTATGGGGTATAGGAATCTGCATGTTTAACAAGCACCTAGGATGTGATGTGATGTGATTAAAATCCTTGCAGTCTGTGACAAACTGCAAAAAGCCCCATCCTAAGGACTCAGGAGACTTGGGAATCTCATTGATTCTCTTACTAAGCTAGCCTGTCTCTCAGTATTGAGTCATCAAGTATTTGGGCACTTACAGAGTTCTGTGTTCTCTGCTCGTGGATGATAATTGTTAGGCAGCATAGATCCATTCATGATCTATAAAATGAGTGCATGCCATGTGCTCATTTATTTTCCTGTTCTCATACATGAGAAACAGATTTTTCTCATTTATTCATCAAATATTTACTGAATGTCTACCTTGTAATTTGCATTATGTTTGACTGTGAGGATCAACATGCCAGTTAAGATGTGATTATTTGAGTTCTCAAACTAATAAATTCAAGTGAGACTGAGCTGTCGGCCTGGATTACCCCAAAAGTACTTTGATACTTACCTTACGTTGGTAAGCACAGCCTTATTTAGAGCATGCACGGAACTCACATGGTTAATACAGTCCTATGACCTTATTTCTTTCCTGGTGGCCACTGTATTTAGACTTACTTGACCGAATGTCTTTTACAAAAGCAACTTAAGTATTTCATTTTCTAGACAATGCATGATGAAAGCAGGAACACACTTAAAACACCAGATTTTAACTATCAATATTTCATTTGTTTGTATGAGAATGAGAATAGTTGAAATATTTTGTCTGAGAGTGCACAATATGTATGTCTAAATTATGTCTTACCTCTCCCTCTACCCCCCCCTTTTTTTTTTTTTGAGATTCTTAGGAAAATAAAAGGCAAATACAAACTCTACCCCTCTCTAAAGTTTTGAAAGTTGACTAAGTATTTGATACTCAAAATGTAGTCCCCAGGATAAGGTGTATTGGTAGCTCCTGGAAGTTTGCTAGGAATGTAGATTCCTAGGCAAAAACGTACATTTACCAAGACCCCCAGGTAATTTCTCTGTACACTAAAGTCAGAAAAGCAAGCCCTGGGTTAAGTTCCTTGTTAACAGTTCACTAGATGTGGTTGTTTTGGTACACAGACTTATTTTATGAGGACTTTTAGATGCAGAAAAGCTAGGCAGTAGGAAATAGATGGTATGATGTATTTACACACTGAACTGTCTGGAAAATGTTGATGTTTTTCAAATTACTGTTTTCCCCATCTAGATTTCAAAGTAAACATGGTAGGAGAGAGTGAGCTCATAGAAAATACCAAAACAAAACAAAACGACAATGTAGAAAATGTGATCTTACGAATTTATAAGGGTTTCTCATGTATTAGACATGAAGTCCTTGTCTTTTATATGTATTTCCAGTATTGTCCCTGTTTTTATATTGTTTGTAATGTTTATCAGAATTTCATGTTGTTATGTAGTCACATCATTGGGCATTATTTTCTTTATTATTTCTTCTTTTGCTTTTAAGATCAATAATTATTAGCCTTGGCTGTACATGGGAATCATCTGGGAGCTTTGAAAACCACTGATGCTCGGATTCTCCCATCCTCCCCTCCCCTGGACATCCCAGTTTGATTAATTTGGTATCAAGATTTTCAAATATTCCCAAAGTGATGCTATTGTGCCACCAGTGTTAAAAACCACTGCCCTAGAAAGTCCTTCTGTATAGCAAGATTAGATAATATTCAGCCACAAGTGCTTCTAAATATTCCATGGTTTTATTCTTCACCTGCTTCTTAGTTTGTTATATAATATGAATTTGGATTAAACCCAGGACACATTTGAGCCCTTTGAATAATATATTGTTAGTTCTTCTTACTGTCTGTAATTCCTATTTTATCTTTTCCTTTTAGTTCCAGCAGGTAATTGGTCTCAGAATCAAATTTCAGATGACTTACTACTACAATGGCAGAGGGTCAGAATGTAACATTCCAGAAGTAAAAAGTTCTAGACATTTCTGAAGTCAGAGTTTTTGGAAGAAGTAGGAAGAAATTGAGTTTACTGCTTCATTTGTGAATAATCACTAGGAAACTTTTCCTTTCACTGACTAAATTGCTTAACGATTAATTTATTCAGTTTCGATTGAGTCAACAACCATCTTAACAATAATCACCAGAGAGACAAAGTGGAAACTTCTAGGGCTCTAAAACTTTACTCTTTAATAGTTGCTCTATAATTATGACTCCTTTACTGAGTGTTTTGTGAATGGACAAAATAGCTGTCAGAGGCAGACATATCTAGTGGTTAGTCATTGTCATGGCTTAGTTGAAAGTCAGAGGTCTTGACATTGTATTATATAGTCCTGACTTCAGTTAGGAGACAAAGCAATTCGTCCTTTACCCAAAAATGCAGATGATATCACTCCAGAAAGCTTCACATCATCTTCATAATTTTTATAGTTTTCCAAATCCCATTAGATTGCCACTCAGTTCTAAGACTTTACAAGCTTAAAGTACCAGGCTATAGTTATTGCTATAAATAGTACTTCTCAGACTTTCCTTAAACTCTCTTTACACACAAACTCAAAGAGCGAATGGAATATATTTTCCTTCTATATGCTTGACTGGCATCATTCAGATTTTAAATTTTCAACATGGATCACATTCCATTATTATTGGAGAACAAGTAGAATTTTTGACATTTTAGTTTAAAATTTGTGCTTATAAAATCCACAGAATTCAGAGCATGGTAACCAATTCCAGGCATGTGGGCATGTCAAAATGCAGAATTTTATCACACAAGGCACTGAGCCTTTGCTATCAATTCTCACAGAATATAAAGTGCCATAGGTATTGCACCGTCTTTCTCTTCACATCATGCTCAATAAACCCTCATTGCTATAGAACACCTGTCCCAGTAGCATATAGTTTTACACAGATCATGCTATCTTGCTTCCATGTGATCTTTCTAGCTGAAGTCATCTAGTGAGCTAAGAATGAAATTGATCATTTGCCCAACATATGTTGGTCATCAACTATATGTAGAACCCTGTGTAGGGCATTGTGGGGGACAGGAAGATAAACTGGTGTGGAACCTTGCCCAAAAGAGGTCATTCGTTAGGCAAGGATGTCTTATAAAATGTGGAAACAAAGTATTTCAGGAGTACAGGGCTGTATATATATTATGACATGATTGAATCTCAAAAAATAAATTGAGTATAATTATACAGTCACATAAGAGTATATACTATATGATTTCATTCATATGATATTCAAGCATAAGCAGAACTAATCTATGATGGTCAAATCGGAATAATGGTTATCTGAAGATGGGTCCTGACTAGAAAGGGACATAGAAAACTTTCTGAATGATGGAAATCTATATCTTGTTGTGAGCAACAGTTACATAAGTGTACACATTTGTCAAAATGTATGCCAAACACATTTAAGACTTGTACATTTCACTACTTTATGACATATAAATAAAATATACATACATATACATATATATACAATATACAATATACATATACTGCATACATATATTGCATGTATTTTTCATTAGTGATGCTACATATGTAGCATCACTAATTTAAAAAGGTAGTGGGAGTTTAAAGGAAGGAGAAATTTTAGGGGAAGTTGTGAAGACTTTAAAAAGGTGGTAATATTAAAATAGGCCTTGAAGAGTGAGTAACACTTAATAAAGAACAGATCTATGGGAATAAAGAAAACAAACTAGAGAGTGTTCACTGAAGGGTCAGTAACTCTGTAAGCCTTGCACTTACAGGGCAGTTGTGAAAGGAAATACTTGCAACACATTAATGGGAGAGATGGAAGGGCAGCTTGGGGAATGACACTTAGATCATCAGGTAAATGGGAGCCAGTAGATGTTTTCGGGTAAGGGGGAAGTGTGATTGCAGCTGTGCTTGGGCAAGATGGGTCTGGCCACACTGTGTCCACAGATACTCATAGAGAGAGAGGAGTGTGACAGAAATGTATGAAACTCTAGAGAGGTGCTGGAGTTTCTGAAGAAGCAAAATTGGTGCTGGACATACTGAATGACAGTGAAGAAATGGGGAGATGTAACACATTTAATACACACCATGTAGGATTGTCTTTGAGTTGTCTGGATGTTGGAGGTGAGGGAGACAGAGGTGGAAGGTTTTAAGTTTGGCTGTCAAGAGGGGGTCAGCAAATTAGGAAATACAGTGGAAAATAATAACAGGTCTGTGAGAGGGTGTTGAACATCCTAAATTAGAGGAAAACCTGGGAAGAAAAGCACATTTTGGACACATATTCAACAGCTGACAAAGCTGAGAAGCTCAGACCGAAAGCTTCTGGGAGACTCTGCCAAATCATTAGCTGTCTATTCCCCTTGATTTCCCTTGACTTCCAATCCTTGACCGAGCCTTTAGATACAACTAATGCAGGGAGAACACAATAGTGGTGTCTTTGTTTCCACATTGTCTTCCTTGTGCTATGATCCCTATTGATATTATGATGACCCATCTTTCAAACTCTTCAGGGCAATGCAAATATTTCTTCTAAGAGCTTATCCTGAAATGGCCTTCCATCTGGATTATGGCAACAGTCCAAACTCATTGGCAACAGCATGCCAATTTTAGAAAAAAAATTGATATATCCAAACACTAGGTCCATTTTTCACTTAGAAAGAAAAGAGGTGATCTTACGGGAAGGCGTTATTGCATTAGGGTGAGTGGGTGTGACTGACAGTAGGAATGTGGAGACCTTAGTGGGCATCCCACTTTTATTATCATCAAACTGGATCTTGAGCAATCTTTTACAGTCAATGATTTAGCTTCCTCTTTCATAAAAGGAGATACTGATGTCTTCCTTAGAGACTTATTTTGAGTATCAAGTAAATTAATTGATGTCAAAATGCATTACAAACTGTAAATTACTGAGTGAAATTGAATAGTGAGTATTCCATTTTATAATGATGCAGTCCTTATATGTTGTGGAGCTTCTACTTTATCATTGGATGCATTCCCAGGACATTTCAAAGATAGATTAATCTTTGCAAAGATTAATTTATGATTCTGGAACTTGACCTTACCCTCCCCTCAAACAGTGTGGGCCTATTAGAGGAAGTGTGGAAATAAATGAGGAAGAAGTAGATAATTGTTGAACTCATAACCGATCATAACTTGTAACCCAGGAAGATTTTCTTTCTCCTGGATTCTTATCTGGTGCCTCAATTCTCTTGGATATGCCAGAGAGAAATTATAGAACTTTGCTCAAGGGAATACTCAGTCCCTGGACACTGCCATTCCTGTAATGGGCAAACACAGCTTACTGAGTCGGCTGAGAATGATGTTGGAATTGTCAGATCAGATTCTGTGACTGCTGCCTGTGACTAAAGCATGCCGAAGAGGCTCCCGTGGGAGAGGCTGCTTAGAAACACAGCCTGCCAGTCTGTGTCTTTGCATTTCACGGCTAATATTGCACTAGCTGTTGCTGTCATTCTTGCATCAAGTTCACATGCCTCAGTGACAGGGCAACCCCACTGTTCAGGTTGACCGACCTGTCACTACAGCCAGTGAGCATGTCCCCAGGTAGGTGTGTTTGTGTAAAATGACTTCATGTTTCAAACAGGTGTGCTTCCTCTTTACCTAACAGGCGATAGGCTCCCACAAAGCCATGTTGGAGATAAATTCTGCAAACCAAATTTTATTTTTCCATTGATTTCTTCTGGAAATTTAGGAAGGCTTTGTGTCTGATGGATTTTTTAACAGAGGGTTGTGCCTGGCATCTCAGAATTGCTATCCGTCCTGAATGTCAACAAAAAAGTAATTTGTTCCTTTGACTCAATGGCTGGCTTACTGTGATTCATTCTTTGTAAGGAAACATACGTTCAAGCCACCTTCCAATACACATCTTTCAGGAGTTTGGATGCTGTTTAAAGTGAGCATGGTGGCTCATGTCTAAAGTCCCAACACTTTGTGAGGCCAACAAGGGAGGATCATTTGACCCCAGGAATTCAAGGTTACAGTGAGCTATGGTTGTGCCACTGCACTCTAGCCTGGTGACAGTATGAGACTTTGTCTCTAAAATTAAATAAGTAAATACAAAATAAAAGGGACATGTCTGCAAATTTTCTTCTTCCTAATTGCAGCATCTCCCCATGCATTTCTATCAACCACTCTTTTAAAAAATGGGGCAAAAATTTAGAATGCCTCACATCATCTAGAGTATTCTCATGCCATGACCACGAAGTTAAAGGCTATTTCCATAATAAAGAGAAAAGACCATTTCAGGGTATGCTTTTGAGGAAATAATTGCATCTTATGGAAACCACTGTTAGTAAATAGAATGCCTGTATTTATAATTTGCCAGTAACCCTGACAGGTCTGCAACATGCGACGGGGCTTGTCATTTTGCCACCACGTAACGTTGAATCTTGGGCACTGAGAGCTTTGGGCATGATCAGTTAGGGCATGAGCTTTTTTTTTCTAAAGAATCTGAACATTTCTGTCTTGAATGCCAGTGATCAATTACATTTTTAAAATAAAAATTCTTGAATAAGATTTATAGGAACCTGGTCTGGCGCGGTGGCTCACGCCTGTAATCCCAGCACTTTGGGAGGCTGAGACAGGCGGATCACAAGGTCAGGAGATCGAGACCATCCTGGCTAACATGGTGAAACACAGTCTCTACTAAAAATACGAAAAAAAAAAAAAATTAGCCGGGCGTGGTGGCGGGCGCCTGCAGTCCCACCCAGCTACTCGAGAAGCTGAGGCAGGAGAAAAAAAAAAAAAAAAAAAAAGATTTATAGGAACCTGCATGGTCTATCTCCCAAGTCATTTTCCTGATGTAGACTAACAGAACTCTCATTACCTGACGCTTGGAATTTTTCTACCATGTTCTCATGGAATTATTCTCAATCAATGTTCTCATAACTTTAGAGTGAACATGTACTCATTTTTCAAACAATGACACTGTGTGTCCAGACACCATTAGATTCTCAGGAAAATAAATAGGATGGAGTCCCTGTCTTCATTTAGTTGAAGTTCAGTTAGGGAAGATAACAAGAACAGTCATTGCTGCGTCTTCATTATCTCACAATGATTCAGGGAAAGCCTGAGACCTGGGAAGTGGGGTAAGAGAAGACATTACAAAGAAATTGAGGCTCAAGTTAAATCTTGAAAAATGAATAGAAGTTAGCCTAGTGGACACAGTTTAGGCAAAAGAAGAACAACCTTTAGTTAGAATTCACCATAAACCTATTTTAAAGAAATTTCTGTTCTAAAATTGGGTAGTTTTGATAAAATAACATATTTTCAAGTTGATGAATAATTTAGATGTGCTTTTTTGAAGCAAAGTAAATTAGCTTGTAAAGATTTGAAATGGCCAGCTGCAATGGCGCACACCTGTAATCTCAGTTCTTCTGGAGGCTGAAGCAGGAGGATTGCTTGAGGCCAGGAGTCTGACATAAGCCTGGGCAACATAGTGAGGCCCTATCTGTAAAAAATATTCTAAAAAGTTAGCTGTTTGTGGTGGCATATGCCTGTAGTCCCAGATGCTCAGGAAGGTGAGGCAGGAAGATCACTTGAGTCCCCAAGTTTGAGGCTGCAGTGAACTATGATTATGCCACTGCACTCTAGCCTGGGCAACACAGCAAGACCTTTTCCCTAAAAAATAAAGTTAAAAAGATTTGCAGCCACATTGGCTTTGGCTCAGAGTAGTGTTTGATAGAGGACTGTGGGCGTCAGATCAGTGGAACAACTCCTAACAAGGGTTGAAGCAATTATCTACTGAAGATACTACATGCAAAAGCAGCAGGGCAGACTATAGCTTTCAGTGGACAAATGCTGAATTTCATCTTAAACGTGAATGACAATATCTTGAACAGTTAATTAAAGATGCCATTTTATTTAGGAGTTAGGTTGGTTTGACAACTCCATGCTTCAAAGTTCTTCATGAAAAGGACACAGTGTTGAACATCCCTCAAGTTCTGCCTGACTTCAGCCTAAGTGTTCTTTAGTCATAGGAGAGATTTAATCCACATTCATTTCCAAATCCACTTTTTGAGATTTTTCAAAGTCCCATCTACTCTCTGGTAGTTATTTCCTTAAAGTTAGAAGTTCCTGTTTTCTTCCTCTTACTTTTATTCCAGGAAACTTTAGCTGTGCTGTTCCAGATGGTAGCCATTAGCCACATGTTGCTGTTTAAGTTTAGATTTACATTGATTAAAATTAAGTACCTCATTCTTCAGCCCCACCAATCTCACTTCAAGTGCTCAATGCCCACATGAGGCTATGGCTGCTACATGGGGCAATTCAGAGAACATTTCCATAATTGCAGAAAATTCTATTGGGCAGTGCTGATCTAAGTACCCCTGTGGTTAATACCACCTGTCCCCATATGTAAGAATAGGTTTTTGGTATCATTATTTGATGATCTTTGAGAAAGCCTTTATAGCCTCTATTGGCTTTTGTGGCTAAAATATTCAAAATCTGGCCAAAGTACCATAGCCTTGAAAGATCTGTGGATTTCTTTTTTCTTTTTCTTTTCTTTTCTTTTTTTTTTTTTTTTTTGAGATGGAGTCTCGCTCTGTCACCCAGGCTGGAGTGCAGTGGAGTGATCTCGGCTCACTGCAAGCTCTGCCTCCCAGGTTCGTGCCATTCTCCTGCCTCAGCCTCCCAAGTAGCTGAGACTACAGGTGCATGCTGCCATGCCTGGCTAATTTTTTGTATTTTTAATAGAGACGGGGTTTCAGCGTGTTAGCCAGGATGGTCTTAATCTCCTGACCTTGTGATCTGCCCACCTCGGCCTCCCAAAGTGCTGGGATTACAGATGTGAGCCACTGAGCCCGGCTTTTTTTTTTTTTTTTTGGAAAAAAAGTGCAAAGTTGGATTTCCATCATTCCTACCCTTAGTGGAAATTTGACAGTGTGTTTAATGGTGTATGCTTTTAGTTTCCAATGGGAAAAACACTTGTCGATGTTTTTGTTGCTGTTTGTTCAAGAAATAGGTTCCTAATTGAGCTAGAAAAGAATGAGATGATATGTGACAATTTAGTTGATCAACAAGCAGTTGGTTGGGGTAAATAGATGAGGAGTTTTGGCAAACTACTTGCTTTAGCTAACTTTACTAGGATAATATTAGTTATACAGTTCTGAGCTCAAACCCAGTTTTGAATTACTTTATCAGCCAAGTCATCCAAGCATAATTCTGAGCATGGAAAGAAGGGAAGCAGGAAATGGACATTTGGACGAAATACCATGTGCTAAGCACAATGTTAGAATTTCCACATATGGGATTTTATTCCAGATGAAATGAGATCTACAATGCTTTTTGAATACTAAATTAATAGAAGCATGTTGTGAACAAAAGGCAAGCATAACACAAGATAAATTGGGATATTTCCTCTTAAACTGCTGAACAATGTCTGTTGCTATTTGTACACCCCAAGGTCAAGGATTAGAATGCTGCTAATTAAGAAAAAGCTCTATTTATTGGGATGTAATTAAGTTAATGAAAATGAGAAGTAACCATAGAAGAAAAAAATTAAAAGATCAGCTTGAATGGCTCTTGTTGATAAATCTGGCAGTACATACAAAGAAATTAAGTAACAGTAATGCATTGTGGGGAATGAACATCAATGATCACTTTGGAAATTTTTGTTAGAATCTTCTAATAGGCTATTGTTCATAGCAGACAAAATGGAACCAGTTTGGCTTGGAATTAGAAGCTTCAGGAGTAGTGGAGGATGGAAGGGCTTCAGTATTTAGGGCTACCCTAATTCCAGTTTCATTCCTCCCTCTTCCTAAACACCCCTCCTTGTCCATACACACCCTGCTATGCACACCAGCCCCACTGGGCTTCTTCCAGTCCCAGTTTGTTCTTCTCCCTCCTATTTTCCTCTTTTGCAGCACTGTATGTTAATGGTTAAGACCCAGACTCTGGGAAAAAAGTTCCTAATTTCAAACTCCAGCTCCATCACTTGCTAGCTATGTGTTTCGGGACAAGTTACTAAACTTCTCTAGTTCCTCAGCTTCATTGCTATAAAGTGAGGATAATAATACCTACCTCATTATGAGCACGGAATGAGTGAGTATCATGACTAGTTCCTGGCACATGGTAAGTGCCTTAAGAGTGTCTACCACTCTTAATTTGTGGCAGCATCTGCCCACAAATTCACATTTTCATCCTGTGATGATTATAAGAATGTATGTCTCCTCTACCCTTGCACTGGCCCAGGCCATTTGTAGAGTTTTATACCCATTGCATCCCAGCACCAAATATGTAACTTTTTCATAGTAAGCATCAATCCACATTTGTGGATCAATGATTGCTTCGGACAAATTTCATTTAGATTCTGTTTCTATCAAAAATATAATCATGTTTTCTTTTATGGCTCTTTAAAGCTGGCCATCAACACTATAGATTATATTAAGAAGTAAAATTATTCCATTGAAGGGATTCTTTGCTCTATGACTACTTTTTAAAGATGCACTGAAATCTTTTTTTAATGTTTAAAATAATTAAATGCAAATTTTCATTGCAAAGCCCAGCTGGGAAATAGATTGTAGGATGACAGTGCTCAGGAAGACATATAGGAAGTAAAACGTGATATTTACATGTAAAAAGTTCATGCTATTGTTATGGATAAAAACAATTAAAATAACTATATTCATAACTACCATTTTAGGGATTTGCTCCCATCATTACAATAAGGCTTCACTTAATTATCTCAGCCTTCCTTAATCCATGTGTAATACATTCTATTTTGATCTTCATTTTACAGATTGGAAAACAGCCCCAAAGCAATATTCAGATGGCTCTTGTCACTTTGCCGCTTTGATTTTGTACCATCAGCATTTCCTTTTAAATAACAGTATTTAAGATTAGATTTTGCTGCACATTAATTTTCCCATATTTATGGGGCTCTTCAACATTATCCTTTATTCCTTTACTTTTTATGTTCCCCTACGAGTCCTTAGTACATACGCAAACATGCAAAGTGCCATCACACAACAGACTGAGAATAATAACGGCTACTCATGCCCACTCCATTCCATTCTCGCCAATGTATTCTCTATACCACGGGGTAAAGTAAGTCAAGTCATGTATCTTCCTTGCTTGAAATTGTTCAGTGCCTTCCCACCATGCTTATGATAAAATCCACACTCCCTATCACAGTTTCTAAGGCCCTGCATGATACGATCTTCACCTGCCTCTAGCACCTCCACTTACACAGGCCTGCATTACTTTCCTGAGTGGATCAAACTCTGTCCTCCTGCAGGGCCTGTGTACTGTTCTTTCTTTGTTCTGGAACACTCCTATATTCAGTTATCTTCCCTTAGGCCTCCTTGTAAATATCATCCCCTTAAAGAGATTATTTCTAACCACCTAATGTAAATTAGTTCCATTCTCTGACTCTCTCTCACCTATTTTCTTGTTTGTTTCCCTAGTGACACTTGTTATAAGTTACAGATACACACACAGACACACACATTCTGTTTGTTAGTTTCTCTATATTATAGCCTAGCTCAACTCAGGGCAATGTTGACCCTACTCGCACCCTGGGGAACATTTGGCAAAGCCTGGAGGCATTTTTAGTTGTCACACCTGGGAAACGGGGGTTGCTACTAGCATCTAGTGGGTAAAGACCTGGGATGTTGTTATATGTCCTACAATGCACAGGACAGTTCTCCTTCCCTCCCATGAATTATCTGGAGCAAAATGTCAGTAGTGCAAAAAAGTTGAAAAAGCCTTGTTTGTTCCACCACTTCCACCATTATACTTAAAGCTTCATGAAGGCAAGTCTCTTCACTGGTTCCTTAAACAGCATGATTCCAGAACCTAGAAAAGAGTCTACTGAATGAATGAGTGAATGGGATAAAGGAGGAAAAATAAAGGATCTCTAGGGGTCTTGGAGTCCACCATGGCTTCCACTTCCCTGTGGTGGTCTCTGTAGAAATACACATCCTTCTGTGTGGCTCCTGAATACTCCCCACTGCCAGGCTACTTCTACCTGAGGCACCAGGTGTTCCTCTGTTGGAATCTTTATCTTTTACAAAGATTTGCAGCAGAAACAGGCTTCCCCTGAAGTGAAACCGCGGGGCATAAAGAGAAAGTACAAAGAGCCCAGCTGGCTGGCTGCCCACTGGTGGTCTGGAGCAGCAGTGTCACTGGAAGGGTGATTGTACTCCTGCTGTCTGGTCCCCACAGCTGAAATGACAAATGTTCTGTGACCCTGCGGCCAGAGTGTTTGGCAAGCAGTCTGCTAGGAATCAGAACACAGATCCAGAGAGCACTGAAGTGATCGCTTCACAGTAATTTTCTTTTGTTAACATCCAAGGGTTACAGTGGTAATTATAGTTGGCACTTTTAAAAAGGTCACATCAACATACAAAAAATTCATCCTGTATTCATTGGGTTTAACTCTTAACAGCAATGCAGCTTATCAGACAGAAATTTAAACTATGTAACACCCACCAAATGCCTCTGAATACTGACTAATGCTCATTGTGTACCTACTTCCTGGGGGTCAACAGTTTTCTCCCAAATCCTTTTGTCTATGATCTAGGGAAGTGTGTCACATGCTTAACTGTTTTTGAGACAGTGTCATGCTTGGAGATTACTTGGCTTTGCTGATAACGTTAAATGCTCTCATTGGAAACAGGCAGGATGACGTCACCTTCTAATGGCTCCTCAGGACAAGCCAAACCTGTCTTCCCCATTCCAAGTGATTTCCAAAAGCCCAAGTGAGAGAAAACCTTTTGGGGTAGTAGCAGTTTCTTTTCCCTTGTTATATTTCCTCTGATCAAGGAAGAGGTGAGTCTGGCAGGGCTGGCAACATAGGGGTTGAGCTCAACAGAGATACAGGTCACCACTGACACCTGAGTTGACAATCACAGTCATTTGTACATTTGCACAACATTGTTGCCAGGTGTTGAAAATACTGTGACAGCTGGGATGATTCTTTTGTCATGCTTGTTTGTGTGTAATCAGACATCTCAGGGAAGATTACTGAGCTTAATAGAATGGGTAGAAATTCTTCTTCTCCTATCCTATGATCTGTCTCCCAAGGGGGCCTTATTTCATGAGTACCACCCCCCCCAACACCCCCAGCCCAAATTATTTAACCTTGAGCTTGGAAATCATTCTTGTCATCTGAAGTTTTAATAAAAAATATATGCAGAGTATCAAACTTAAGTATGGCCGTGTGCCTCAGGCTAAATTTTAGGTGTCGGATTTTACCAACAACGTAACTTGCTTTAAATACCACCTCATTTCCAACTCTGAAGACAGTCTAGTGATTAATTCAAATTAAACTACTCCAAAGCCAAAGTGGTATGTGTTACGAAACACGAAAGCAAGCTGGCTGAAAAATTTTAATTTTCCCTACTTATTAGCTATCTGTTCTGGGAATAAATCGAAGGTGCTAATTTCCTGGGTTTCAAATCTATTTTTAAATGTACTAGGCTAAGAGATTTAAAAAAAAAATTGGAATGTAAAACAACTTTCTTATCTTTGAAGCAAAGTTAAGAAACTTGGTCACATTTTCAGAATTGTGCTTGCTTTTAAGATACTGTGTTCCAGTTTAGATGGCAAGCTCTGGCTACCTGGTCCATATGATACTTAGCATAAGGCAGTGCTTAAAGCTTTGTATCAAATTGCTATGGATGAAATTGTCCCCACACCATTTGTATGTGGCAGGCCCAACCCCCAAATGCAAATATATTTGAACACAGAGCCTATAATGGGATAAATGGGATCAAAAGGGTAGGACCCTGATCCAATATGGCTGGTGTCCATATAAGAGGAGGAGGAGATACCAGAGTGCCCTCTCTTTCTGCACTGGGGAAAGGTCATGTGAGGACATAGTGAGAAGGCCGCTATTTGCAAGCCAGGAGGAGAGTCCTCACCAGAAACCAACCCTGCTGGCATCCTGATTTAGTGGAAGAAAAAAAAATGCCTACTGTTTAAGCCATCCAGTCTGTGATATTTTGCTATGTCAGCCTGAGCTGACTAATATACAACTCTACCTACCTCTTTGCTTTGGTTATATAGTACTGTCTATTACAGTAAAATCTCATGTATATGATCATTTTCTTGGGCAATTCAATCTATCAGGAAAACCCGATATTAAATGATGAAGACAGCTATCCCAAAGCCCATGCTTTTTAAGCTGTAGCAGTCAAGTTATCTCCTTTTTTTAACAGAGCCTTCATAATAATATTACCTGCTAGGCTATTATAATTATTGTGCCTTTTCTAGGTTATTGCAAAGTTTGAGGATGGGCTAGGTAGATTTGCAGTATGTATCCTCATGCCTACTCTAACCAGGACAGTAGTAGAGGGTGAACAAAACAATGAATACCACCTAAGGCCAGTGATCTACAGGGCCAATTGTGATGCATGGCTAAGCAGTCATTGTGCAGTGTTACCTCTGCATTTTCCTGGAGGTGAGCAATCTTATGTTCAAATACCAATACGGCTGCCGAGACCTGGGCCAAGTGCTGGGAGCTCACTAGCATTGCTATCACTTCTTATCATTCCACTGCAAATAGCGCCCCTCTCTCAACTCTCACTTATTCTTGGAGATGACTCTCAAATGCCTTGTCCTCTAGGCAGGCTTTTTGAACTCCCAAACTTGAGTTAGACATAGAATTATTGAATTGGAAGTAACCTTAGGGATTTCTGGCCGAAATGCATATTATTTTACAATGAAGAAACAAAGGTAAGTGATGATGTTGGCAATATAATATAGAACCAGGACTCACAGTTCAACATGTTCTTTCTCTTAATACATTGACATATTTACACCCAAAACAGTTTTAAATATGTAACTGAGAGAAGGCAGGAGATTAGTTTGCAATGATTGCTAAGTAAGTTCCAGGCACTGAGGATACAGAGATGAATGAGAAATGGTTCCAGTTCTTTCTGAAGTCGTGACCTGGGCAAACTGAAATATAACAGAGGCTGTTAGAACAAAGATTTTACCTGAGGACAGTGCTGCATTCCCCAGGTTGGGCACAGAGTAGGCCCTCAGGAAAAGTGTGTCAAATCAATTAGCTACTGTTAATAACATAATTAAAGTGTGTGTTACCTATTTTAAGTAGAAGAAGACTCTAAATATCTTTATTTCTAAGAAAAAAAATGCCTCAAGTTTTTTAACGATTTTGAGAGCTGTGCTTTGAAGTTCAAAGTAAATGGTAAATATATTTTGTGTGTGATGAGGAAAGGGGCACTACTTTGCATGGGTGGCAGGGGGTGGAGCGTCACAGGCTGATTTGTCTCTCATACAATATGTTGAAGTCCTAACCCCTAGTACTTCACCAGAATGCCATTGTATTTGGTGACTGAAACTTTTAAAAGATAATTGAGTTAAAGTTACTAGGGTTGGCCCTCATCTAATATAACTGGTAGCCTTATAAAAAGAAATTTGAATGCAGATACACATAGGAAAAAGACCATGTAAAAACACAGGTGGAGGCAGCCATCTTCAAGCCAAGAAGAGAAGGCTCAGAAGTAACCAATTCTGTTCACACCTATATCTCAGACTTCCAGCTTCCAGAACTGTGAGCAAATAAATTTCTGTTGTTTACACCACCCAGTTCATAATACTTTGTGAAGGCAGCCCTAGCAAACTAATATAATAAGGAAAATATACTTTGAGATTAAAGTTCAAGTGTTTTTCCAGTGAACTACAATAAGCTTTCAACTCTGGCTAGTTGAGAGTTCATGGTTTTTACACCATGTGAATGTCTGTCATGCTGACCTTTTTGCACCTACAAAGGAAAATGTCTTACCATTTTCTAGGAATATGAAATGTTACTATTTTATATAAGAATCATTATTTCCGAAAATATCTAACTTTAATAAGCTAATGAGAACCTCTGAAACAGGGGACATGATCTCTGTTCTACATCTGCAGAAAGATAGAGTGCTAATTTGTACTCCAGGTAACATTTTTGAGATTAATTTGCCACCTAAGACATGAGTGTGATCTCAAACATGTGCTGATCAATAAGAGGAGAAATAAAAATCATGAAGTTTCTTCTTGTTTTTGTATTTGTAAACTTAAAAAGTTACAGAATTTGTAAAAAACTTAAAAATTTGTTTAAAAAAAAAGTGACTTAAAAAACACATTGCTTTATAGTTTGTCCAATCTCTGTTTGCATTTTATTTGGTTTGGACCACAATACTTTGAGTTGGAAGGAAGAATTTCCAGTGTATAGATATGGAAGCCGAGACCCAAAGCTCAACAGCCTGATTATGACTGAATTAAGGCTTCAGTCCAGTGATATTTCTTTTCTACCCAACAATCAGCCCTTTTAAGGTGGCCAAAAGAAGGCAATGTAGTCATTATGTAAATGTTTCTAGAACATGAAAAAAAAAAAAAGAGTGCTCATGTAGGCTTTTGGACCTGGGCTAATGCAAACATTAATAATGTTCGGTCTTTGACATAACAAAATATTTGATTTTTTTAATGGGTTGAATTATGTTGCCCCAAATTCCTGTGTTAAAGTCCTAACCCCTCGTGCTGCAGAATGTGACCTTATTTATAAATAGGGTCAGTGACTACGTAATTAGTTAAAATGAGATGATTAGGGTGAGCCTCTAATCCAATATGGCTAGTATCCTTATACAAAGGAAAAATTTGGACACACACAGAAGGATCACCACTATGTGAAGGCAGATGATAGAGTCATGCTTTTCATAAGAAACACCAAGCATTGCTGTCTGCAGCTAGGCAGAGGCATGGCACATGCTCTTTTTCACAGCTCTCAGAAGGAGCCAACCCTGCTGACACCTGGATTTCAGACTTCCAGCTTCCAGAACTGTGAGACAATACATTTCTGTTGTTTATACCACCCAGTTTGTGGTATTTTGCCACAGTAGCCCTAGCAAATGAAAACAGTCTTTACAAAGGATGCCCACATGGTGATTTCAGAGCCGACAGAATTGTCCAGCCTGTGACTGAGTAACTCTAGTTGCCTTCCGGACATTTCATGTTAGAAAGTTTAATGTATCTACTTACTCCATAGAACTGCTATTTCTAGAATGGTTAGCTTCTACCCAGTAGCAATTAGTGAGTCACATTGTCAAAGTGAGATTCTGGGAAGGAGGAATGAGGGCTCAGGCTGGATGACCCTCAGAGTAGGAAGTGCTGCCTGCAGAAACCAGTTCCTGATATACTGTCTTTACCTTTTGCAGTCTGACCTCTGGACATACTAATGTGCTAAGACAGCTCCCAGAGAAATGGCTCTCTCATGCCTAAGAACATGCTTCCCATGTTTTTGAAACAGTTCCTTTCTCAGCTATAAGGACAATCTGTAACTTGAATGTTTTCTCCTTTCTTGGCTCAATTGTTGTTCTCTTTTAACTCTAAGTCCTTTCTCACCCTTTTCTGTACTTTCTCCCTTTGCTGATCTCTTCAGCAAAATGGCTTGATACAAATGTCCCTCTCCAGCCATGGTCTCTCTTTAGAAGTCCTACCTTTGAACTGCACATGATACTTTTCTACTTGGATATCTCATCATCACTGCAACCTGCACTTATAAAGCCAGGCTGTGCAGAAGTCAGAGCAGAAGCAGACAAGGAATATTTTTCTGTCCCTGATTCTTTTTAAAATTTATTTATTTTAGAGAGGTCTTGCTCTGTCATCCAGGCTAGAATGTGATAGCACCATCATAGCTTACTGCAGCTTCAAATTCCTGGGCTCAAAGGATCCTCCTACCTCAGCCTCCCACCTAGCTAGGATTACAGATGTGTGCCACCATGCCCAGGCAATGTCCCTGTTTTTTGACCTCATGAGTTGGGCAATTCTTAGCAAACCACTTCTGAGACTCAATTTTCCCATCTATGCAATAAGCAAATAGTGTATAAGGGCTCGTAAAATTTTTTCATTAGAAAAATATATCCCCTGTACGAGTTGCTTGCTTTTTGTTAGCATTTCACCATTTTTTCTTGCCCTCTAGAGTGTGAACTTTAAATTCTTCCCATTCCTGCTTCCTCAAGTGAATCTTGTTTGTTACTGCTTTGAAAGGCCCTTTGCATGCATTGGACTCAACATTCCAAATGCACCACGGCATTGCTGGCCTTACTACAATATGACAGCTACCAGAGGTTTCTAAAGAGTTTCTTTCCTTGATTCCATTGCCAGAGATCTAAAGGGCCAGTTGTGATACACAGCTAAACAGACATTGCATAGTATGAGTATTGCCTCTGCATTTTCCTGGAGGTGAGAAGTCTTGGATTCAAATACTAACACGGCTAGTGAGACCTGGGCCAAGTTCTGGAAGCACATTAGCATTGCTATCACTTCTTATCCTTCCACTGCCAACAGTGCCCCTCTCCCAACTCTCACTTATTCTTGGAGATGACTCTCAAATGTCTCCTTCTCCAGGAAGGCTTGATATGTGTAAATAGCTCTTTCTAAAGCTTTGCTTTCCTTTCCTGCTCAAATCCTCCTAATGTTCCCAACCATGTGAAGTCTAACCTTTGAAAAGACAAAAAGGAACAGCCAGAAGTCGGAAGATTAACACTAAGCTCACCTACAGTAAGATTTCTAAGATAAACTAATGTTTATTGAACCCCTAAGATGCTTCATACCCTAATTTAGGCACTTCCCATATATTATTAAATTTTCATAACAACTCGGAGATGGTAGATTTTATCAGAGTTATGACAGAAAATTATGATAACTAAATTTGTAGAATTCATAAACTGTTCTAGCATGTACCATTACATTACAATTTTGTAGTGTCTGGGAAGTGTTGTACATCCTGGAAACAATATATGGGTTTTTAAAAGTATTGGAAATTCCTGTATTATCAGATACTTGATTATTTATATCTGTGTATAATTACGTGGCTAATGCAAAGTTAAATGTAAATGACCTGTAGTTTTGGAGTTTCTCAGTATGTTAGAGGTGCAATTATGGTTTTCTCTGTAGAATCCTACTTTAAATCCTTAACCTCTGATGTCCACATGGCATCCCTCATGCCAAGATAGCATCTTTTTGGAGAGGCCTTCCCAACTCCATGTACAACACTGTAACCACCCCACTCTGATCCTCCAACCTGGTTTATTTTTCTTCCGAATAGTCATCATCAGCTTACCTTCTACATCATTTTCTGAATGTAACCTCTAAGACTATCGACTTTGGTTAATTTTTATATCTAATTCTCAAAACAACCTTATCAGATAGAAATTAGTTCCTCTCTATTATAGAGGGCCTACGTTCAAAGGGTTTTAGTGACTTGTGCCAAGATTCTAAGCTCAGTCTGATAAACTAGGCCACAGATGCTCATCCACTGTACCATATAACACTTTGAAAAGTCAACAGGCTCTACTCTCCGGAATGCTAGCCAGGTTCTTGACTGGAGCTACACATACCCACCTAGGAAATTCTGTACATTGCCCTTCTAGGTCATGAGATTTCCCCTTCTTTTCCCTGTGAATAAACTCCTGTCCATCTTGTAGGACCCTCAGTTCTATTGGGACTTGTGGATTATGTATGTTATTCTATCATAGATACTGTACTGTATGTAATAGTTTCACTAGTGCACATCTGATTGTGCTGGCAAGTTGATAACTAACACCTTGAGGGCTGAACTCCCATGTCATGCCTGGTGCCCCCTCCTATGCATGTCCTGGGTGTAGGAGATGCTTCAGGACAGATAGTTGGCCTGATCTGTAGTCAGCCAAGTGAGCAGGTTGAGCTCATCAGACAGATTCACTGGTCTCAGAGTCAAACTTCATTGCTTCATTGTGTGCATTTAGTAAACGTGAATTTGGTGCCATTCAGCTTAAATGAGTTCTGATTCAATTTCACTTTGGCCTAGCTTTATTAAAATTTTGCTAGAGGGATTCTAAGACAGCAACTGAATAAATTGCAGTATTTTGTTTGTAGTTAAAAATTTAAGATACATGAAGCAGAGTTCATTCTCCAAAATCTTCATTGAAAAGACATTGGATTGGTAGAAGAAATTACTTATGAGAACCAGCAGCCTCTGTCCCTCCTTAATTCTGCACACTGGTCTCCTTCATTCCTTCCATGGCTGCATCATCCTTCAGGACAGAGCCTCGAACAAATCATTACCTCTACTTCTCGTGTGTGCCTTTATAACATGTCAACTTAGCTCGGCTGAATTATATTTCCCAGATTTCCCTTCCCTGGATGTTTCCAGTTAAGGTAGATCACGAGAAAGACTGCTACATGGCATTTGGAGAGCAGGAGTGAAGCATTCACTGTTTCTTAGTTGATGCCCATAGTTACCTTATCTTTTGGGCCTGCAACCCCGCCCCCCTTTCCCCTGGAACCTCCTTCAGCTTCTTTGACTTACAGGCAGCAGGGTGTGTGATTAGCACCATGACATACCATCAAGGTCAGAGGAAATAACATGGACACGGGTTTCAGTCTGCCCTCATGGACTCTGGTTTGTCCATGCTCTCTTTCACTTCACATCCCTCTTCTAAACTTCACTGGCTGACTTGTGGGCTTCAAGTTCCAGTGTCAGACACCAAGGCAGCCTTACACATACTGTTTAACCAGTTCCTGCAACCACCTACAGGTTCTGCCTCCCTTACTGAACCCTGGCTAAGCCTTCTTTGGGATTTCGGCTCCATCTCTGCTTGAAAGTATGTCAATTTCACCCTATTCTCTACGTCACAGTGTCACATGCCTCTCCTTTATGGCACTTAACACAGTTGCAATTTTCTATTTGTGGGATTATATAAAGAACAGCTGTCTCCCTCATCTGACTACAGCTTCTTGAAATGAGGGCCATGTCTATTTCACCCAGCATTGTAGCCTTCCCACGTGATAATGCGTCCAACTGACATCTGTAAAGTGTTTGAAAGAAAAGGCATCACGACATAGAGACAATATGAAGGGAAGGCTCAGGACTGGAGTTTTGCTCACCTTAATATCCCATGTGCCTACCACAGAGTGGGTGCTTAATGCAAAAGTTTGTTGAATGACTGAACAAACTGACACATCTAACATCCACCCCTTGCTCTTTACAAACTCTGGTCTGCAGCTTTTGGGACAGAAATAGCCCTGGCATGGTGATTTGGGTAAATCATTTTGCCTTTCCAAGTCTCAGCTCCGTCATCTGAAAAATTGAGCCCATGACATCTTTTTTCCCAGGACTGCGAATGCTGAGAGATAATGGATGTAGACATACACTTATAAAGTCTGATGAGGATAGAGTTGTTGTTCTAGCATTTGCCCAGATTCATAAGTTGAATTTAACAACCCCATCTTCGTTTATCTCAATCCAATCTATCATATTCTTGCTACTCTTGATGTAAAGCCCACCCAGCTTTCAATGATGTCAAAACATAGCTGGCTGCCACAGTTATGCCTGTGTCAGCTTTTTCCATTATAAACTCCTATTTTCAGGAACTCAGTGTGTTAGTGGCAACTCTGTGGTTTCATCATTTTCTGTAATTGCTGTGAGCTACCACCTCCCTCCATGTGAAATTTCATATATTTTACTGGTCATAGCAACAACAAAAAATATGTTGCTTTGATCAGTGCTGTTGTATTTCATTTGAGGATGCATCTTAAAAATAAATTATAAAATAGTTCTGTAACCAGATATGGGTAAGAAAGATATGTTTAGGATGCACAAGCATTTCAGCTCCTTCGTGCGTCCGCTCCCCCAGCTGACAGGACTAATGCAATTCACATTTTACAGGTGCATTCTGGTAGATGCTAATTTCATCCACACTTCTTTTGGCAGAGTCCACGTTTGTGTTTAATTCACTAAATGACTTGAGCCATCCAATTCTTGTCGCTACAAATGTATCACAATTAGTGCAAACGGTAGCCATGGAAACCATTGGCTTCATCATAATTCCTAAAACAAGGATGGCTTACTTCTGAGCCCATGAAATTCTCGACTCTCCATAGCATACGTTTACGGTTATTGCTAAATTGGGATTTGGTCACTTTGGAATGTAATACGTAGCTCCTCATTTCAAACAAATGTCATTATAAGGAGTCTGCCATTTCACTAATGTTTGCCAAGTTCCAATCATTCCCATATCCCTGGTAGTTATGTTCAATTAGGGAGATATTGCAGTCTATAAAAATAGGTATGAATTCATGTGGGGTGGGAAATGCATCCCATTTCTACAGTATAAAAAGGAGGAGATGAAAATCTGTGTTGGGTTAAGACTATGACAACCTGGAAATTAATTATTCACCCCCTCCTCTATGACAGACTTTTCTCCCCACTCTCCTGTGGCAAGAATATTAGTTAGGTTGGTGCAAAAGTAACTGTGGTTTTTACCATCACCAGGATCTGCTCCACCACTGGGAAAAAGAGGTACACCATTGAAATTCTGGACAAGGCTGCTCTAGCATAACAGGCAAGAAGATGGAGTTTGGTGCTCCCAAATAAGAGTTGCTAATGGTAGTTTACAATTTGAGTCATTTTAGAGCAATTTCTGTACTCTATAACCAGACATAAAAATGAAGAGAAAAGTAACACAGGCCACATCTCTACCAGCATATAAAAGTCATTTTGGAAATAAAGCCACACATGTGTATTTATCTATACCACATATATAATATTGGTTCTGGGCCCAAGTGCTGCACTGCCTGGTATGGTGTAACTATAAATTAAGACTGCTTCAAATATAAAATGAGGACTGCCGTTCTTCTCATTTCATTCTCCTCAGTGTAGCTCTCTTTCTGAAAGTAATATAGCTATGGCTATAAGTCACAATTCACCAAGACATTCACTTAATATTTAATCTTTCTAAAATCCTAAAACATAACTCTCTTTCCCCAACATAAATTGTATTTAGTTGAGCAAATAGATAAAATTCTTATTTTATTTGTCAGATAAAATAGTGAACATTCCACTAAATTCCAGATAAACAATGGATGAATTTTCAGTATAAGTGTGCCCACAAATAGTGCATATTTCACACTAAAACATCCTTTATAGTTTTATTTGCTAAATCTGGCAATGCTGGAAGCAAAATTTTTGTTCAGATAATGTTTCTTTCAGTCCTGAAATACTGCTAATGAGTCTTAATCTTCTTTCTTATCTTCTAATTCTTCATACGACTGGTGAATACTCAGCGCTACCCAGAGGCCAGGCAAGTAAGCACATGGACGGTTAGACTTGGTAGGAAAGTCTAAGGAGTGGTCAGGATTTTTGGTCTATATTCAGTTCACAGACCGTCACTTCTAAAATAAGGCAAAGGTAGAATTTTAAGAAAAATGTCATTGGACTGTAGAAGTATTTTGCCAAGAGCTCTCTCAGTCATCATGCCGAATTAAGGCCAGATCCAATGACTACTGAGAAAGGTGAACTTAGAATAGAAGACACAAAAGGTTGTGGGACTGTTGACAAAACACAAAGCTTCAATATGCCTTCCTTGTCCCAACTTCTTTATCAGATATGCATTCCATTGGTTCTTTAAATCCATTGGTTCTTTAAATCTACCTTCAGTAAGCACCCCACACTGAATCTAGCCATAAGTAGATTTGCTTCCTTCAAAATAGATCTCTGGATAATTCCACGTTCACTGCTCTTGCTCAGAAGACATGAGGAAAACAGGGCAGTTGACAACCATCCTTGCAGGACCATCCCCTCTACAGCTTTTGAAGTCACCTCTAAAGTTTGCATTTTGTTCAAAAAATCAACTGTTACATTCTACAGTTTAGTACATAGGCCTGGAATGTCTTGGGTTGGCCCTTCGCTTAATCCCCTGAGACGAGGCAGATCCTTCTATGCCAAAGTTGACCTTTTTCTGAAATCCACCCATTTCTCCCTAACTTGTAAGTGTACACAGTCTGACTTGGAGCCATTGTGTTGTCCAATTTAAACTTTTATTGACACCTGGCAGTTGAGTAACATCCCAATTCTTCAATTTCATCAGTTAGGGCCAATTTAGTCTTCACATTATGTTGATAACCTAAATTGTTGGCAGGAGCTGTGTCACGACTAGAGAGGAGAAACTTGTCTTCAAATTACATTTAATTACCTTCATTAAGTACTACAGCATTTCGTGACACATATTTGCAAAATGGGCCGACTAAAACAAGCCGAGTGCATCTAATTTCCTGAACATCTCAGGCTCCCTTCCTCTCCTGTCCCATCTGTGTCTATCCTTGTCCTCTCTATATGATGGTCAAAGGAAAAGCCACCTACATTCCCTCCAGGGGAAGATAGAACTATTTTCTGAAAATAAATTCTTTTTTTGATCTCTGAACCTCTGGTGATACAGACTTTTTACAAAGCATCACTCATTAAATATTTACATTCTTCTAACAGTCTAGCAGTTGGCAGTTTCTACATGCAGGTCAATGCCTAAGGTCAACAGAACGGGACCTTCTAACAGCTTTTCTGTATTATCATCAGGAAGCAGTTGTTGGCACCTCCAGTCCATTGTAATTGTCAACCTTCAAGGTATATCTCCTAAAGGATTGAGCAGATTGAGCACTTGCTTGACAGCTTCTGGGAAAGAGATGTGCCTTTGCGTTGGCTAGTCATGCGGGGAATTTTAGGTTACAGTCAAAAGGACATTCATCCAGACTCAATTTAATAGAGTCCACTCTTACTCAATATGTGATGATTGGGTTCCTTAAAGTCACAAATGGCAACAGAAAATAAACTACCATTAAACACAGATAAAAAAAAAAAGAAACCCAAGTTGTCCTATTCCTTTAAGCACTTCAAGAGTGGTCACATTTTCTAAATGTTCCTTTTGGCATTTAAGCTCATATTTTTGATTGCTCGACATATTTTTGGCTGGCTGAACACAGTATTTTTCTTTTAACAAACACATAATGGCACTTACTGAATACCATGCAAATGCCAAAGGTAAAATAACTTATAAATATTAACTCATTTAATGATCATGCTAACCCTACCTAACATTATTTCTCCATGTTACAAATGAAGAAACTGAAGCCCAGAATGATGAAGTGGTTTACTCAAACCCCCAGTTTCTTCATGCAGGAGGAGTTTTGGTTTTTGGCTCTAAATAAAATGGAATAAAAAATGAAAGTAATAATTATATCAGCCAACAGTTATTATGCACTTGTTGTCTGCCTCTGAGCTAAGCATTGTTAGCTCTTATCTTCAATAATTCTGTGCTATAGGTATTTCTAACCACTGCCACTCCAACTGTGTATGAAAACTCTAAGGCACAAGAGGGTTTAAAAGATTTTCCCAGAGTCTAAATTTGCATCTGGGCACAAGAATCCAAGACTAGCACTTTTAATTGCAGTATTTGAAGCCCCTTCCTCCACATTGTCCTGAGCTATTTATTAACGGATTGAAGTTGTTTTGATTGACTTTAAAACAAACCTTATTCTTGGCCGGGCGCGGTGGCTCAAGCCTGTAATCCCAGCACTTTGGGAGGCCGAGACGGGCGGATCACAAGGTCAGGAGATCGAGACCATCCTGGCTAACACGGCGAAACCCCGTCTCTACTAAAAACACAAAAAATTAGCCGGGCGAGGTGGCGGCGCCTGTGGTCCCAGCTACTTGGGAGGCTGAGGCAGGAGAATGGCGGGAACCTGGGAGGCGGAGCTTGCAGTGAGCTGAGATCTGGCCACTGCACTCCAGCCTGGGCAACAGAGCGAGACTCCGTCTCAAAAAACAAACAAACAAACAAACAAACAAACAAAAACAAAAAAAACCTTATTCTTTAATAAAGGTCAACATTTGGAATAGTTTGTTATAGAGACTTCCCCAAGTCCCCTTTAAACTCTTTCCTATCTCTGATAAGATATTAAATGTCTTGATACTTGTGCTGTTGTTTTATTCATAAGGCTATATCAATGCTGTTCTCTCTGTCTTGGAGTTTTCTGTTTCATTTATTTACCTTCCTTACTGTATTTTGCTTCCTTTCCTTGCAGGAATTCTTTGTATTTTCTTGTTTCTTTTGTTTGCTAACAATATTTTTGTTCATTCTGTCGATCTTTCGCTTTCTGGCTTCTGGGTTACTGTTTTTCTTAGAAAGTTCTTCTGATTCCAATGCTTTTCCAAATTTGTGTTATATTTATGAGATTTTTCTCTTTACTTTTAGCTGTTTTATCTAGCTGTAGTTTCCCTCTTCTGCAAGACATGAAGTATGGGTTGAAATTTTTCTCTCTTCCATAATGGATATCTAGCACACCCAACATTATGCATGAAAATAAGAAAAACATCTTATCCTCATGATTTTCAAAGAGACTTTTATTATAAACAAAACTTTCTCATATGCATGAGTCTGTTTCTATACCCTATGTTCTGTCCCATTAACTTATTTATGCCGAGTGTTCCATTATTGGAACACTAAGCTTGTGGGAGTTATTTATATCCTAATGCTCAAGGTCATTGCCAAGGTCTGATTTTTCGCGCGCGCACACACACACACACACACACAATTTGCAATCTCTGGCAATAAATAGGTTAAGCCATTTATCCATCCTTACACCAACATCACTAGCATTTTAATTATGTTAGCTTTGATATATCTTGCTATGGAATACAGTAAGTCACTAACAGTATTTTTTCAAACTTGTCTTTATTATTTATTTTCTTTTTCCCAATTAACTTTAGAATTAGTTTAATTCCATTACAATTCTTATCAGAATTACATTGAATCTATGTATTTAATTTAGAACTAATAATCTTCTTTCCATCCAGAAAGCACAACTTTCAATTAATTAAAAATTTTTAGGTTTTTCATCCTGAAGTCATTTATCACAGTAAAACTGAAGTAAATGTATTATTTGAGGTAGAATTTCTTTTAATTAGTTTGTAATTTTAGGATTTTCTATTGTTGTGATCTAAAGATTTGTGAGGCCTTTTCGAAATTTATTATAAATCCAAAGAAAAGATCAGCTATATATATTTGATGTTTTTAAAAAGCAAAACATACAAAAAACAACTGCATGATTCACTAGTGAATGAACAAACACTTGAGGGTTGTATCAGGAAAGTTCAGTGTGTCTGGAGTCATGAAAGATAGCTGCATAGACAATGAAGAAATTAGCTGGGTCCTGATGGACCTAGGGAAAGTTTTGAGCAATGAGTGAAACCATCTAAATATTAGCTGGACCAGACACAACATGCATTCCAGATTAGCATCCTCAGATTTCACATCTCATGAAGGATAGGTCTAAGTTAGGTGTAGGAAGTATATGAAACATAGATTCATGTACTTGAAATTATTCTAATGGTAAAGCAAATTTCTTTGTTGGGGGGCAAAAGGGTGCATTTAGTGTTTAAAGAATTGTACAGTTTTCATTTAAGAAGCTTCAAAAATGTGTGCACAATGATGCCGGCAATAAAGTATATTAGCGTGAGACACTGTTTTGTCTACTTGGAAAGGAAACTTGCTTTATCATTTGACCTTCAAATAAAATAATTTCTAAATAGATCATTATTGAACATTGTAATTCAGGACACTCCTCCTAGTAGCATACTACCTACTTCAGATCTACCTTTCTACTGAGGACAACTAGAAACCTGAATAAAATTAAAAATATATCACTATGTATCTACTTATTTACTATATATGTGTGTGTGTTTATGTAATATATTTATAAATATACAAGTACATATATATGCTTATACGTAATATATACTATATATATGTATACATACACACACACACACACACACACACACACACACACATAAAACCTTCTTCAAGGCATTGAAGAGTTAACAAGACAGAAAATAATTACAGGGAAAGGATACCAAGCCAAAAGAAAAATCAGAGAGAGGCAAGTCTGGTATTTTCAGTAGTCCCTCCTCCTCCTCTTTCTATTTTATTTTTCCCTAAGAGCCATCTGCTTATTCTGGAAAACCTTATAAAATTCAGGCTTTGGTTTGAGACCTCAAAGGGCCATAAGCTAGGAAGACTACATAGAAATATACCCACCCTCATAAAAACCAGCCTTACGCAGAAGCAGAAGTCAGTCTTCCACAGGAAAAATATTATCCACTGCTTCAAACTATCCATATAACCAATTTTATACAGTATTCAGCAGATATTCTTAGGTATTCAAGGTGATGTGATTAAAAAGAAATGGCAACAAATTTAGAATTTAGTGTAGAGGTTTTAATGGCAGAGTAAAACAGAGCTCAAGAGAAAAATGACCAAAACCAGAAATGTGTGGAACTGTATAGGGAAAATAAGTAAGACATTTTAATTTACCTAAACTTCGAGTCCCAGTAGAAACTCAAAGTGGGAATGGAGAAGTGATATTTAAATAGATAATGGCTGAGAATTTCCAAAACTCATAAAAGATGATGAAAGACAGTGGCACCCAGATTTAAAAAAGTGTTACAAACTCTAAGGGAGGAAGAATACACACATATACACACATATTCATGCATACGTACATATATACTCATGTATGCATACAGAAAAAAGATGAAATCTTGAAAACAGTAAAAAAAGGCATATTACTTTCAAATAAAAAAGAAACTGACTTCACAGTAAAAACAACGAAGTCAAAGACTGCAAGATGCCACCTTTAAAATGTAACTAAATTTACAAACAAACACTGCCCAAAGGGTATGAGACAGATAGAATAAAAGCTGAATTGAGATCATAGTTCAAAGATTCAAGAAGAAATGGAGAGTCAGAAAGAATAAATAGGTGGGTTAATACAAATGAATCTACTTTGCAATAATACTGACTTTGGGGTTTAAAGTGTATTGCACAATGACAAACAAATAAGGAAGGAGGTTGACTAAATTACTAGCATTATCAGAAAATTGGTGAAAGTAGTAATTTTTATTAGAATTTAATTCAAGAATGCCTGTAAATTGTAATTGTCAAAGTAACTAAAGTATCTAACAGGTTCATGTGTAAGAGAAAAATGAACAAATTATATATTTGTTGAATGTTTGTTTCTTGCTTTCTATTAGATGGATCAGAATAACAAACTCAAAATCAAAGCAAAACATTAAGTTTACTGACTAGATTGTAAAATCAAACCCAACTATCTGTTTTAAGAATAAGAACACAGTTGAAAGGAAAATGCTAGAAAGATATTCTTCTTGAACTTGGCCTTTTCCTATAAATCCATGTGAGGAATGGGCCAAAATGGAAGATTCTGGGTTGTTCTTTGCAAGCACATTCTTCTCCAAACTACAGAGGGATGGTGACTGGAAGTGGGGGAAAAGGGCATCTCTGGGATGTTAGTGATGTTCTGATTATTTATCTATTTATTTATTTAGAGACAGAGTCTCACTCTGTCACCAAAGCTGGAGTGCAGTGGCATGAACTCGGTTCACTGCAACCTCTGCCTCTTGGGTTCAAGCAATTCTCCAGCCTCAGCCTCCCGAGTAGCTGGGATTACAGGTACGTACCACCATGCCCGGCTAATTTTTGTAGTTTTTAATAGAGACAGAGTTTCACCATGTTGGCCAGGCTGGTCTCGAACTCCTGACCTCAGATGATCAGTCTGCCTTGGCCTCCCAAAGTGCTCGGATTGCAAGTGTGAGCCACTGCACCCAGCTGACATTTTTATTTTTAAAAAATCCAGTGACTGCCTTTATGGGAGCAGGCACTTTCATTCAACAGTAGTATCAAAACTTCTACTAAAAATGTTTTTGCAGAGTTTCCCTATACCACGACTTACAAGATACAGTATGTACAAGACACAGTATGTATATCAGTCAAAATATTACAACGTGAGGTCTTGATGTCAGAAATTGAGACAGTATCTTCGGAAATAGTTCAGAAAATGCTATCATAAGATGCTCATCTGGAAGGGGCCTTAGAGAGGAAAACAAGGCCCAAATTATCTAACTTCCACAAGAAGGGCTCATATGTGTTCGGGAGAATGCTCAGAGATATCTTCCCTTGTTGTTAAAGCAAAATGTAAACATTCTGAAACTTCTAGGGGAAAACAACTCTGTACATTGGGAAGATGTGAGCATTTTCTTCTCTACTTCCCTGCCCTGGGAGAAGTGGTACCTTATGTTTATTTTCTGAGCGTCAGGGATGAATAATACCACATATTTAGAGTGTTCATCAAAAGCCCAGCCACCATCTGGGCTAGAATCTAGCCGCCTTTACAAATGCTTTGTCAGCTATAATTGAATCTTGTTGAAATATGCATGACATATGTACGTTAGGGCTGGAATTTTGAATGCATAGACTAAATCCTATCTAGCAGTTTGAGAACGGCAATGGAGGGAACTGTCTTATTGATAAACTAAACCAAACACTTTCACTATTTATATGTTTACTCTCTAAGTAAAACCTTATTAATCTGGTAGCCACTGACCCCAAATTCATGTCCATTAAGACTAAGTGAGACAAGTAGAATTTAACTTAACTCACAGAAAGTGTTTCCCAGGAAAACTCGAAGGGTAAATATGTTGGGAGATAGTTTTTAATGACTTTACATAACATAAGTATGTTCAAAAAAAGACTTGGAAACACTATATATTCATGTTGCTGATAATTATATGTTCATATTATCTGCTCATTAGAGCAGCTCATTAGTTTACTCTGCAAAAGTAATTGGTTCAACTTACTATGCAGAGTTGAAAGAAATGAAATCCTGCTTCTTTAAAGATAAGCAATGGATCTTTCACTGAATCTAATTGGTCCTCTTTACAAACTAATTCAAATTCATGCAGTTTTACTGAAGCTGTTTTCAAGAATTCTTCCTTGGTGACCAAATTACTTTTTCTTCTCTAAATCTAATTCTTCCCAGATATTAACAAATCTGGATGGCCATTTCCAAAATCTTTACTAGTTATCCTTCCAAAATCCCTTTTAACCTTCATGCTAATTCTTCCCTCTGATGCCATGCAGAGAAGTCTGAACCTCAACTTCATGCCAGCCCAGTGTTTGAAGACAGCTATCAGGTCTCTTGAGCTTCTTTGTCTTTTCCATTTCCTCTGTGACTTAGAGCTTAGTATTTTCCTGACCCTCCTGAATATGGCTGTGCACTCTAAATCCAGACCTACCCTGATTCCACCCATTCCTAGGAGGTTCAGCTCAGAGTTTCCTCCTCAAAGGCAGAGACTCATCTTTGACTTCTCCACATCCTAGCCCAGAGCCTGGCATAGGAAATGCATGTTGTCCAGTGGTTTTAAGCACTTTATGGTATCTCAGTTTAATTCTGAACATAAACTCCAAGAAGTAGTTACTACTGTTGCCACACCTATCTTATAGATGAGACACAGAGAGGTTAAAGAAAAGTGACTAAGGACACGTAACCCAAAAGTGGCGAGCTGATATTGATGCCTTTGGAATCTGACTCTGGCATTCATGCTCCTAACTGCTGGGCTACTTTCTAGCCATTCTACCATGCTATATTATTAATACCATGACAATAGAATTAGTAACCAAGACTTTCAGAAGTTTGTGAGAAGGCGTCTAGTAAAACCATAGAGATACAGGAGAAGTCTGAGAAGTAAAAGGACCTCAAGGTAACAAAAGTCAGAATCAAAATTCTGGGCTATTGGTTTTAAGTCCATAGCTTTTCCTATTATATTCGTCATGAGATTTGTTCATAGATTCTTAAAAACATGTATGATTTTTATATTCTCATACTATGAATTAACTTCAATGTTCCCCATCTCGAGATTTCTCTTTGCAAGATGGAACTGTGCATTTCTACCTTTAATGGGCATATGTAGATCACCTGGGGATCTTGCTGATATGCAGATTCTGGTCTGGTAGGTCCGGGTGGGGCCTGAGAGTCTGCATTTCTATGATGCTCCCACTTGATGCTAATGCTTTCAATCCATGGGGCAACTTTTCTGAACAAGAACAGAGCTATTCTAATTGGTCTCCAGTTTCTTTATCCAGTTCTTGGGAAGCTTGACCTCAATAATCACAAAAGTCCATTTCAGCTCTAGTAAGTCTATAACGACTGTCCCTATTTCTCTCTGGCCTCTGTCTTCTATATCTTCTTGGCTGATTGCTAGGCATGATATGATAGGTGGCAGCAGTGGAGACAGGGAGAACAGAGCGATGACAGATATCTTGGAGGAAGCACTTGATACCAAGCCATTTCTTATTTCATAAGGGAGTCTTCTGCATCCCTATGTTTCCTCCCTAAATTCCTTGTTTCTCACTGCACATAGTTTATTTCTCTACCAAATTTTAGGCCCCTTGATATAATAAGGCAACAGTTTCATATAATAATTATTAGTGGCCAGGCACTGTTCCAAGGCATTTAGGGGACAGATTCCTCAAATCTCTTATAATAATCCAAGAAGATAAGTATATTTTCTTCTACGAGGAATATGAGGCTCAGCAAACTTAACTAATGTGCAGAAGATTTGAAATACTCATATACATTAGAATTAAATTGGATGTGATCCATCAGGTAAGACCCAAGGCTTTTCAATATATTCTCTAACATCACTTAGCATATAAATGCTATCTAAATATTTAAGGACAGAAAGAATACTGTTGGCTTAGCTATGCCTAGGGAACCAAAAAAAATTATTATACATTAACTATCTTTTTGTTGTTATTTGTTCTTGTTTTTCAGTTGGTCAGCCCAGGAGGGCCAAAGTAATGTTTTTGCTAACCATATCCTGTTGGTTGTAATTTTTCACTCCAATGCATAGTGTGATGACTACAGGGAAAACCAAAAAAACAAAAACAAACATCTTTCACCTCTAAGAACATGTGGCCTTGGGGATTATCAGGAGGCTGTGGAAGCCTAAAATTTAGATATAATGTCCTGGATCATGAAAATAAGAAACAAAATCCCAAGATGCTTCCTTTGGATATACCTCGGATATACCTCATACCTAATCCATTTTGCCACCTTTGCAATAGCTGATGTTTTTCCTGGTGTACTTCTTTTTGTTAGGTGAATTATCCATGGAAAACTAAAAAATCCCTCCAAACACATAGTAGGTCATTTAATTCTAAGTAGTGATTTCAGGGCCATGGCTATGTATTTTAAAAGAAATGAAAACACCTTATGACACCACAGCGATTAAAAAATCCTATCTGGTTGTTTCATTGATAGAGTAATTACTTTGTTTAACTAGACTGGAACCAATGACAGCAGGGCTGCTGGCAATGCCTGGTAATGAGCTGTCATGTCAATTGATGTTGGGGGGGGGGTCTAATTACTTTAAAAAGCATCTCTATTATGGCCAATTCTTTATTCAGCAGACAATTCATGAGTGGCTTTGCACCTTTTTAAAGAAATGATTCCAAGAGATAACTGCCACCACTAGGGATTAAAATCCTACGCTGCTTTAGACTTAAAAGTTTAAGCACCTTTTAGTCCAAGGCAGTTAACCAAGAATTCTTCCAAGTGCCCTACCTTCAATAAGACAGACGCTCAAAAGCACTTGTTGAATGACCATCCCTCTTTCCAAAATGGAAAAAAGAAGGTTAAAACGTAAACATCAAGCATAAAAAGGCACTCAAGTCTATTTTATTTAAGTAAAACCACGTCAACTAAGAACCAGCATCAAAAGCTTGGGAATCTATTTGTCAAAAATACCCAGCTATGAATGGGCTATATCCAGAACTTAATTCTTTCTGGTGTCACTTGTTTTATTTTTCCTTCGTTAAGGGAGTGGTTCTCAAAGTAGGTTTCCAATGTTGGCTGGTTTTACTTTAAATTTACCACTCACTCCAAGTGGTCTTCTGATGTCATTCCATGATCATCCTATATTTCTAGTCCTGCATGCTTTTATTCTCTAGGTGATGATTTCATCCACTGGCCTCTCTCCTCAAAAGCTCAACATCTCCTTCCCTGGCCTTCATTTACTCCATTTATATTTCACAAAACAGAAGTTTCTCCATCAGCTTCTAACCCCACATTCACCCACCTACCCATACCTGTGCCTGCTCTGTTTTTCCTCCTGCTAATGTGGAGGAAAGGCTCATCTTCTGTTCCATGAGCTCTTCAAGTTTCACTTGTGATCTAGAGCTCCTTTACTCTGCCCTGTTCAAGAATATCGTTCCAGCCATCTCCAAGCCCACCCTGCGGCAACATTTATCCCTCTCTACTGGATATCCTTATCTATATACTAAAGTGCTGTTATTTCTCCCAGCATTAAATTTCATTTTTGGACCCCACTTTCCTCATGATCTAAAATGTGACTTGCCTGCTTCCCTATAGTGTTGGATGTCTACATCATTTCTAAGAACAGTGAATTACTGACTTAAGTGCTTTTGTTCCTCATTTAGAGGCTCTATCTTTGGTCCCTGTAAATGAATGTGTTCTTTCTTGCCACTTTGAGGAGTTTTATGAGGAATGCATATAGCAGTAGAAAGTTAAGTGTATAAAATGCTACAGTAACTAAAATAGCATGATCCTGGTACAAAAATAGGCACATAGACCAATGAAGCAGAATAGAGAGCCCAGAAATAAGGCTGTACATGTACGACCATCTAATCTTTGGCAAAGCTGACAGAAACAAGGAATGGGGAAAAGACTCCCTATTTAATAGATGGTGCTGGGATAACTGGCTAGCATGTGCAGAAAATTGAAGCTGGACCCCTTCCTTACATCATATACAAAAATCAACTCAAGATAGATTAATGACTTAAATGTAAAACTCCAAACTATAAAAACCCTGGAAGACAACCTAGGCATTACCATCCTGGACATAGGAACTGGCAAAGATTTCATGACAAAGACTCCAAAAAGCAAGCACAACAAAAGCAAAAACTGACAATTGGGATCTAATTAAACTGAAAAGCTTCTGCACAGCAAAAGAAACTATCAACAGAGTAAACAGAAAACCTACAAAATGGAAGAAAATATTTGCAAACTATGAATGTGACAAAGGTCTAATATCCAGCTCCTACAAGGAACTTAAATTTACAAGAAAAAACCCCATTATAAAGAGGACAAAGGACATGAACAGACACTTCTCAAAAGAAGACCTAAGTACAACCAACAACCATATGGAAAAAAGCTCAATATCACTGATTATTAGATAAATGCAAATCAAAACCACAATGAGATACCATCTCACACCAGTCAGAATGGCTATTATTAAAAAGTCAACAAATAACAGATGCTAGCAAGATTGCAGAAAAAAGAGAATGCTTATACACTGTTGGTGGGTGTGTAAATTAGCTCAACCTTAGTGGAAAGTGATTCCTCAAAAAGCTAAAAGTGGAATTACTATTTGCCCCAGTAATTCCATTACTGGGTTTATACATGGAGGAATAGAACTCATTTTACCATAAAGACATATGTACGTGAATATTCATTGCAGCACTATTCACAGTAGCAATGACATGGAACCAACCTAAATGCCCATCAGTGACAGAGTGGATAAAGAAAACGTGGTACATACACACCATGGAATACTATGCAGTCATAAAAAAGCATGAGATCATGTCTTTCGCAGGAACATAGATGGAGCTGGAGGCTGTTATCCTTAGCAAATTAATGCTGAAACAGAAAACAAAATATGGGGTGTTCTCACTTATAAATGGAAGCTAAATAATAAGAACTTATGAACACAAAAAAGGAAACAACAGACACTGTGGTCTACTTGAGGGAGGGTGAGAGGAGGGAGAAGAGCAGGAAAGGTAACTATTAGTTACTGGGCTTAATACCTGGGTGATGAAATGATACATACCGCAAACCCCTGTGACACTTGTTAATGTATGTACAAAAGCTTCCATATACCACAAACCTGAAAAAAAAGTTAAGTGTGCTTACGAGCTCTGTGAATCTGCTGAAATGATGGCACATGACAGGCTGTCGTCAATCATTCACCACCACTCCCCACCCTGGGCCAAATTTCTCTGTGCAAGAGTGGCTATTTACTTTGGTTACAAGATAAAAATTTATGTAAGTGGTTGAGCCTAGACTTAGGAGCACTAGTTTCAGAAAAAATGAAACTATATATATTTCTGTGTTTTTTCTTCCAAGGCCAAGAGTAGTTTTGTCCTAAGACAACAGTAATCAGTATTTTTTGCTTCTGTTTTGTTTTGGTCTTCTTTACACTCTTTAACTACTTTATACCTTTCACATCCCTTATACTCTTAAAACTTATTGAAGACTTCAAAGAGGTTTTACTTCTAGGTTGTAAATATCAGTGGTCACTGCTGGAAACTGAAACAGAACCACTACTATGATGCTTATATAATGATGCAAAGGAAGATAGCAAAGATAAAAGCATTGCAAATTAATAACATCTCTGTAATAGGACAAAGTTAGTTCTGGCCTCATGGACCCCTGAGATCTGTCCTAAAATCAAGTGTCAGTTTGTTCCAGAATGTGAAAGAGCAGAACCAAAGACACAACTCAGAAAGTAAAACTTATTTGCCTTCGTTTTTATAATACCTGAATCTGGAAATCTATAAAACCTATTAAGATACTAGCAAAGCTTTCTCAATTTTGATGAGCTTATTTTCCTTGTTTACTAATATCTTCATCTGCAATATAAAGTGTTATCATTTTTGTTGTGTGTAATCTGTCCAGATAATACAGATTTTGTTCTCACCAGAGTGACTTCTACACTTTGAATTGACATCATGATGTCCTTGATTATTAAGAAAACAATGCCGGGTGCAGAGGCTCACACCTGTAATCACAGCACTTTGGGAAGTCAAGGCTAGTGAATCACCTGAGGTCAGGAGTTCGAGACCAGCCTGACCAACATGGCAAAATCCTGTCTCTACTAAAAATACAAAAATTAACCAGGTGTGGTGGTACATGCCTATGATCCCAGCTACTCAGGAGGCTGAGGCAGGAGAATCACTTGAACCCAGGAGGCAGAGGTTGCAGTGGAGCCGAGATTGCACCACTGCACACTCCAGCCTGGGTGACAAAGAGAGACCTTGTCCCCGGAAAAAGAAAAAGAAAACAAGCAAAGTTTCCTCACTTATAAAACAGATAAGGTTTTCCACAATTGTATAATTTTCTATGCTTATTTGTGTGTTTTATTGTCATATCTTAGTCCAAATCACTCACCTCTGAGTTTAGTTTTTTTTTTTTTAATTTTGCTTTCACCTAATCAGATTTTTAATGTACAAAAAATCATAAAGCTTTCAGGACATCTGTTACACCTAAAACTGTCTTTGAAATTTCATAGAAGGTTCCTGGAAATTCACAAAGATTTGTTCTTTAGTCTTATAAAAAAAGAGGAGCTAGAAGTCATCTGGTTCATTTGCTCTGTTACTACTATGAGTTGTATGGGAAAAGTCAAATAAGACTACTATGAGTTGTATGGGAAAAGTCAAATAAGAAGAGTTGCTCAGCCTTCCCTAGATAAAATTTGCACTGAAGAATATTATTAAAGTAAATATTCAGAAATTATAATCCTTAGGGGAAGTTCCAAGAGATCTGTCACTGTCTTCACTGCACATGACGTGTTTCCATTTGTCAAAGTCTTGGTTATGCTTTGTCTGATGATGTAGGTAACAACAGTATACCTCAGACATCGGTCAACATAGCCCATCAGCCAAATAAGGCCCATTACCTGTTTTTATAAAGTGTTATTGGAACACGGACAAGCCCATAGATTTATCTATGGCTGCATTTGCACTACAATAGCAAAGTTCAGTAGTTGTGATGGACATGTTATGCCTCACAAGCCTAAAATATTTACTAATTGGCCTTTTACAGAAACATTTTGCTGATGTCCCATATAGTGTTATCATACATAAGTTTAGTTATTAAAATGCTTACTTGGCTACAACCTCACTTTCTAAATTTAAATCTAGCAATTTTTAGACCAATAGATTTCAACTGGGGATGCACATCAACGTTACCCATGGAGTTTTATAAAACTGCAATTATCTAGAATCTACTGCAGACTTACATAATCTTTTTACTTGATATTCTTGCTATATTCTTAGTATGCTAGGTATATTATGCCTCAGGATTATTACGTGCTATGTATCAATATTTTTTTCTGCTGTGAAAATTATGTTCATTATTTGTATAAATCATATACAGCATTCCCTCTCTTCTTTGAAAATAGCCTTAATCATTATTCTTAGAGACATTTTATCAAAAACATTTTTGATTATCTTTATTATCTTGTTTTGCATGCCACAGAAACAACCAGATTTCCTTGTCAGCTGGATTATTCTTGACATGAACTCTCATTAGGTCTTTCACATTTGCAAATTGCCAATAATAAAATAACCACAGCCTTTTGAGTCTCTGTCATCTACCGATAGCTTTTGTTTTTCTGTGACTCTTCCCTGAAAGCTCTGCAATCAGGTATAAACCCTCTTATGGCCCTGAGGAAAAGGATTGAATCAGAAGGCATCATCTGGGCAATTTTTCAGATGATAGAAAAATTTTCAGATTTCTTTTTAATCAAAAACTCTGCTCCATGATATTGCTACTCAAAATTCCAGTGGAGCAAGAATTAACGACCTAGGACTGAATTAACTAATGAAAGAGATTATATTGCATTATTTTTTTGCAATATTTGTTGATGTTAGCCTAATATCTTATATTTTGATTAGATAAGGAAGCACTTTTCTATCTTCTTAAGCTTTTGATAATTCATAACAATTTGGTAGGCTCTGTTTTTGTAAACTGAAATGAGACATTTGCAAAGGACATCTGATTTCTTTTTCATGGACTCTCCTACCTTCAATTCAGAAACTCTTATTGAATCCCCTTACTTTACATGACAGTATATGTATTTGCATGGTTTCAATGTATCTGTCTTCCTTTTCTACCAGAACATAACAGGAAATATTGGTATGCCTCCAAAGCCTTGCCTGGTATATCATATTTTAGGATGATGTTCTGTTAATCAGGTATACTAAGCCACACGTAAGAAAGTAAGATGGCCTTTTAGGAAGCCTTTGCAAGAAAACTGACCAGGTACCTGGCTTTACAGGATCTCATTATTGTGGGTATGGAATGTCATTTTCTAGTAGGTCAAGAGTGTTGAGGTAATTTGGGAACCTTGAGAAGGGAGAAATTTGCCCCAATTCATAGATAATGCAGGAGAAACCTGGTAAAATTTCTTGGGCTTGGCCTCCTGGCCTTTGAATAGCAAATGACAGAGCCCTTAAAAATCTAATCTGAGAATCCTCATGAAAACTTCCAGCAAAACAAACTTAAGCTATCCTCCATAGTAAATGAATGTTTGCTTCACCTACTTAAATGATCAGGCTAGGCCTGAGACCAGTCTTATGATCACAAATACCCTTTTTTGAGATTATTTTTGGTCAAAAGGCGGAAGACTGTAATAAGCAAACTAATGATTAGTATCTCCAATGGAAAGTTATGCTATTTTTTTTAATAGAACAAACCCTTCTAAGTTATCTGTTCTCTTTCATTACCTTTGAACAGTTTTATGACTCTGTAACTTATAACTAATTTACAGCAATGAAAAATAAGTCTTGCCTATAGACAAACAGATGAATTCTGCCCAGTATATTTAGAAAGTCCAATTGACTTCTCTGTCCCCTATCCCAAGGCAAAAGCCAATTTTGTGTCTATTTACACATTTGTTTCAGCATTCTTTATTCAATGTAAATGTGTGCTGCTCTTATTTCTCCTTTGAATTGGCTGTAACATCTTCCTTGTGTTCTCATTAAAAATTAGTTATATAATAAAATCTTAAACATGTATTAACATTTTAAAAAATTACCTCCAAAGTTTCCTTTCAAATTGTCAAATTAACTTGAATCCCACCTCCCCATATGATTGAAACCTATGACAAATACAACAGTAGGAGGAAAACAAACAAAAATCCTAACATTCCAGATGTTAGGAGAAAAATGGTGGAAAAAATAAGCACACAAGTTGTACAGTGTATTCGAAGGTGATAGTGTTATAGAGATAAATATAAGTCACCAACTCTGTGAGCTGCTGTTCTGGAAATGTAACTCGCTTGTACAATTTTTCTGTGGGATGTAACAAAACCTAGAACAATAACTCTTGGAAATCCTCAGTGCTATTTATGGCCTATCAAGGGTCCTGATCTCTGTGACTTATGTCATAAAACAGTAGAAATTTGGGGTCTAAGGGTACTAAGACAACAGCAACAACAACTTTCAATAAGTGACATACTGTACCAACTAGTGATAACCTTCCTTCCCTTAGGTTACAAAAGACAGCCTCAGGCATGTGGACTTGAGTGTTTATTTGACGGACTGATTTTTTTTTTTCTTCATGAAATGAGTAAAGATTTATACTTCACCATGTGTGCCTAGCTCTTTGGGAAAGAAATCTAAGTTCACTGTATCAACTGAAAATAGGCAAGTTTGATCAAAGGGCATGTATCTGGGCATTAGTGCAATATTCAATGTGGTGGCTCTAACTGGGCAGAATTTATTTTTTAAGTACAGTCTACATTACATATTTGTAGGAAATCAGAAGCCTGTGATTTTCTTTACCATTTCTCCTAATAAAATGAGTTTATAAAATATCACTCATTCTGTCAGTAGATGCTTTGCCAACCAGAATAATCCACAACTTTGAAAAGCTTAACTTACCAAACTCATACCCCACATGCCAGAAAGTCTCTGGAAATAGTATAAATGGCCAAAATAATTACGAATCGGTGGTAGTGATGGCAGAATCTCCTGCTTTTATACAAGACACATCAAAGCACAAAACGTGTAAGCTTCAAAGAATTCCTCATTGACTATCAGCCTACCTTAGAGAATTCTAACTTCTAAAAAAGTAATTTCTTCTGAAATAACTTTCTTTATTATGAAACAGTAACAGGCAAATTACCTACAATCACATCTCCATAAAGATTTCTATTCTGAGAACTACATTTTCTGGAAATCAATGGAAGGCTAATTATGCCCGAGTAGTCCCTGATGCTGAAAGCCTGGGTGCAGGGGAGAGCACAGAGGAGATGTGGATTGTTTCCTCCTGAGATGGTATCTCTCATCTCCTTTTGGTGGTAGGCATATGCATCTGTAAGTAATTATAGAGAGAAGCATTCTGACTTTCAGTTCTTTCATCTCTGTAGATGATAATCGGAAAGATGGATACTAAATTAATATGAAGAATAAAACACGAGAAAACAGAAAAGAGCTGTGTTAAATTTTGGTGTTCATTCTACAGCCTTTATTTCACAGGGTGTAAAACCTGATTCACAAAGTGTCACCTGATTAGGGGAGGGAGGGGGAAGCTTTCTTCAGAAGAATGGGATGCCTGTACTTTCCCTGCCTCTTCCGTGTGCAATTTCATTCCAAGGGCATCAAAGCCAGGGCTGCTCATAGGCATTATCCCTTTATTTACATGCTCTCCCCTTATCCTGTTTTCCAAAGATAAGTGTTTGTTTAACAAACAAAATGACTTTTTTTTTTCCCTGCTAATATGTGTTCCCTGATGAGTTTTCCTGACAAGTTGTGTGCCATTCACTCTGCTGGTTTTCTTTGCAACATTTCTCCCTTCCTTCTTTTCAGCATGGCTTATTGTTCGTTATTCTTCCTCTCTTTGGCTGCAGAGATGGACACTGATTAGTCCTATCCAATGAACACATGGCATCACCCTGACAACTACTATTGGTCAAGGAGACACTTCTTCCAATTCGTCTCAAGGAAACTGACAGGAAAAATTTATTTCCTCATGCTTGAGAGTTAGGGTCTCTCTTTCCTGTGAGACAGAAACAAAGAGGTACATGGCCCCAGTTGCTCCAGTAGCATATTTTGAGCATGAATTCTTGAAGACTCCTGGAGACACTGACCACAAAGAACCTGAATCCCGACTTCCTATACATGAGAACACACACATCTCCTTGGTATTCAAGCCGCCTAGAGCCAGGTTTTTGATCTTTGCAGCCCAAAATATTTTAAATAGATACAAGATTTGGTGCATCTCATTGAGCCTCAGAAGGTTATGTCGAGTAACTAGACCTCTGATTTAAGGGTTATGTATTCCAGTCTTGTGGAGGTTTTTTTCATTTATTCATTCAACATGTACTTATTTACTACCTGAAGTTTACCAAGAACCTTGATTAACACAGCCAGATAGAACCCCTGTCTCTCTCACTTATGGTCGAATGTAGAGGTTCTTAAGGTTTGTGGTGCCAAAGACCTCTTTGGAAATGTGGTGAAACCTGTGCACCCCTTCTTAGAATGCCTTTAGATGCATAAGACAAAATGCACAGCATTACAAAGGAAGTCAGAAGTCAGACATGTTGAATGACAGTAATCAAAATGCTTTAAGAATTTTGACACTGTTAAGTATACATGCTTCTCTATTAATGCCTTAAGTAACAAGATCAAGGCAGCTGGTTTAATAACCAGCATTTATAATGCAATTATAATGCAATTATAATGATGAACATAAATGATATTTTGAGATAGCCGCAACAAGAGTAATGTGATGGGAATCTGTGAGTTTTAACATGTGCAAAGACTCCATGGCAGGGCAAATCATGGCAAGTGTTAGGCATTGAAGCCTGTGTGGCTGTATCACAGGGAGTGGCAATGAGGAATATGAATAAAGTTGCATTGGTAGACATTGGCTATCTGTTTTATTTCTGTCTTTCTCTCTCTCACACCTCCCACCCCTAAAATAACTTTAGCAAGAGAACTGCATGCAAAATAGCAATAAAATAACTGTACAAAAGAAATCACAGATGTCACTTTGGAAATGAATGTGCCTATCCATCGATTCAGTTAAACATAAATTTCCCCAGAGATGCTATACTCTCAATTATAATAAACTTTGGTTAAGATGATATGGGCAAATTATAAGGCATTTTAATAGGTAACTTAAAATCATACATTAAGGACGAACTGTTAAAAATTCATTTTATGATGGGGAAACTGATGCCCAGAGAGGAGAAGAACACCAGAGGGCACACAGGTAGACAGGCAGAACTTACTGCAGCCCTGGCTCTTTAACTCTATTTCACTACACTCTGTTGCTTCTAAATACCCCGTTCAACAGGACAGGCATAACTAGGTCATTTGTGTTGCTTACCAAGAGTTTTTATTGACAACTAAGAGCTCTAAGGAGTAATCCAAATAGAATTATCAAATTCTAAACTTGTCCCTCTGCCAGCCCCATCTCACCACCTCAACCCCTGGGATCTAGAATGAGAATTTTATTTGGTGTGTCTCTCATTTATTCCACATTTCTCTGTGATAAAGAAAATCCATTTCCCACTAAATTAAAACTGCTTTTTCATCCTAACAAACACTATACCCCTGGTACACACCAGAATAAAAATAAATTGATTTTTAAGTATCCACTGAAAACAACAACAACAACAAAAAACAATAAGAAGCATAAAAATCATGGTGCCTCTGTGTGCCTTCTGAACAATTTAGCTAGGAAAAAGGATTCCTATTCTGCAGATAGCAATTGTGTCTATGATGGCAACATCTTTGGGCAGTTTAGTAGCCTCAGTAAAAACTTCAGTCTCTCAGATATTTTGCAGAATGATGCTAAATAACCTGTTTGGTTGAATTGTTGCTAAGGTGATAAGATAGCTAATGAAATAAACCACTGTATCACTCAAAAAAGAGGAACTTTCAAAGGGCCTCAATAGCCTATGTCCTCCTCCCACGACCATGTACAGCTGAGTCCAAAAACCAAGCATTCCATTTTGTGCTCCCGAATCAACAGCAGGTAATTGACAGCCTTACTTAGGGCTTCATGATTTCAGGTTGTCATTAAGTCACCTGATTTTCAAGAGTATAAGATTCTTTGTCAGTTAATCTTATCTGTCCTTCTGACAATCCCCCCTCCATAATAAAGCTGTAAAATACTTTATCAGTCATATAAACATTGCCTCTTTCTGCAATGTTTTACTAACTATAGAGTAGACATCTTTCTTTGGATGCTGAAGCAGGCACAGATGTCCCTATGTCAAGCTCTGGATATAAGACCAGAGACAACAACCTCTGGATATAAGACCAGAGACAAACACCTACTTCTGAAAACCACACCCCAGGGGTTAATGTGAAAACTGGATACAAATGTTTTGAGGACTACGATTTCTTATCACTCAGGATGCAGGGACTAAAGCTTAAAAATATTTCCACAATATATCATCAAGCGATCTGAACCTCTTTGGGGACCTACAATAGCCAGGGTGAAGTAAATGTATTTCAGTTTTATGAAAAGAAACAGACTAACAAAAAGATATTAAAATTCACAGTGTTGAATTTTGTATGGCAAACATTAATTTTACAATAAAAAATCAAGAACTAAAAATAATGGAAATGTCAATATGTAAAGACATCAAGGTACTCTCAGTGCATTATGGGAAACATAATTTGCATATAGCCCATCAAATGAAATCAGTTGCTGCCACTGATGATAGGCTCCTAGGAAGGTCACTGAGATAGGAGTCTCTGTTCTCTATATCATTTCTACAGTCCCTTCCAGTTGAAATATCTGAGTAGAAATTATCTTTCAAGAGGAATTTATGGAGATTTAAGAAAAGGATTTAAGTCCCTGCATCCTTGCCCTATGGTCTCATTAACTATGGATATCAAGATATCTTTATATCATTATATTCAAGCTTGTAGTCCTTCTGGAAAGAAATTCATGTCTCAAGTCATCAATGGTCCATTTTTAATCCACCAAAGTCAATTATTGATTATTTCACTATTGACGCAAACACTTATTTTTTCATCATGGAGAAGCCCTTCTGTGCTGTCAAGAAGTATCTGTACCCAGCCCACTTTGAAGTGTACCTCATTAAACACAGAATTGCCAATAGGATTTTCAAAAGCTTAAGCAAAGATGGAAATTTAAAAAAAAAATAATTTTATAATTGTTCCAAGGATTATAAAGTCCTACTTTATTTTCTTATAAAGGACAACTTCAAGATCCTTGCAATCAACCCTCACAAGCAAGATATTCCTTTCATGATAACTGGTAAAAATATTTTAAAGAAAGTTTCTTTGCTCTATTATAGGGTTCAGAGTCATTGTATCTTTGCTGGGGAGAATGCTGGATAAATGGGTTACATATGAAAGCTGAGTCTGCCTGTGTTATCAAAGGACAGGTTGTTGGTGTCAGCGTTCACTGCGACAAAGATAGTGCTCATCAAATATCCATGTGCTCCTCAACCTCCCCCAGGTATTCTCCCACTGTTCCCCTACTCCTGCAACCTCAAAGGACATGTGTCCAAATAGCACAGCTAGAGGATAGAGAAGAGCTGCCCAACTTTCATGAAACTTTACTTTGTTACCCACCACTGGGATGTGGGGATTTATCTCTTACTGCATCACACCTGTGCAGCTCTACGTTCCTTATCTGCAATATGTCAGATTATGATGACTGAAGAAGAGAGTCCTAAGATCCAGAGATGCTTCTAATTTGCATGCAGATTTTGCTGATTGCCAGGAAACAAACAACTGTATCCTAGGGTCAAGGAATTTGTTCCTTTGGTCTTCCAGAGAATGAAGCTTTCCCTCATTCTCTGCTTAGGGAAGTAGAAAATGGGATGAGGAGAAAAAACTGCCTCAAATGTAATAAGAGATCTGTTGTCCATCACCAACTTCCCATATTCCTCATTTATGATGTGTCTTGGTCAACCCAGGTCTATGTTATTTCCTAGAAGAGCCTTCTTGCATTCTTGGTATCTGCCAGCACTATAGGATCTATTTGTTGAAACTTGTAATTCTAACTTCTAATGTCATCCATGGTCCTAGCAAAAAACATACTTTAAGATCTCATCCTCATGGAAACAAACCAAAAATGACCCACTGCAAGAAACAAAGGTACCCTGGATCAGAAGTCTTTTTATGTGCACTGTCTAATAGATAGAAACCTTATATCCTTCATGTGCACAATGACCCCAGGATTGATGTGCTAAATCCAGTATATTCGAGTCTGGTAATGGAAGATCATGGAACAGTCTGCTGGACTGCAAGGGTCAGCAAACTATGGTCCATGGGCAATTTATAGCCTGTTTTTGTGTGGTCTACAAGCTAAGAATGGCTTTCACATTTTTAAAAGGGGATATAGTTTGGATATTTGTCTCCTCCCAAATCTCATGTTGAAGTGTAATCCCCAGTGTGGGAGATGGAGCCTGGTGAGAGGTGTTTGGGTCACTGAGGCAGATCCCTCATGGCTTGGTGCTGTCTTTGCAATAGTGAGTGGGTTCTCACAAGATCTGGTCATTTAAAAGTGCATGACACCTCCCCAAACTCTCTTTTTGGCTTCTCCTCCTGCCATGTGAGATGCATACATCCCCTTCATCTTCCACCATGATTGAAAACTTCCTGAGACCTTCCCAGAAGCAGATGTTGCCATGCTTCCTGGAAAGCCTGCAGAACCATGAGCCAATTAAACCTCTTTTCTTTATAAATTACCCAGTCTCAGGTATTTCTTCATAGCAGTACAAGAATGGCCTAATACAGAAAATGTTACAAAACCAACCAAGCAAACAAACAACAAGCACATCACTGTAATAATGATCTCCTCACTCTTCTGAACTTTAAAGTTTCCTTTTCTTGGAAGATTACTGTCTTCACCAGACAAACACTTAAAGACACCCTCCCTTGATCCTATAACCCTCTCCAGCTACTACCCGGGTCCTCACAGCTGTGCATGTGCTTTACGAAATCATGACAGTGAAACCCCTTGAAAGCCTTTATTATGCTCACAGAAGCTCTCTCTCCTCCCATTCTCCCTAGCACCACTCTAGCCAGGCTTTCACCAATACCAGTCCATCAAATCACTCTTGAATTCTGCAGTAATAAGCTCAGTGTGATGCTCTAGTACTTCTAAGCAGCATTTGAAAAACAATGGTTCATTCCCCCTTTCTCCTCACCCTTTCCTCAATCACTTTTTGGGTGACTGTTCCCTCACAGTTGCCCTCCTCTCTATTGCGATATTCTTTTTCAGCTCCTTTGCTACTTCCTCTTCTTTCCTAGTTTAAATATTGGAGTATCTTGGGCATCATTCTTACTTTTGTATCTACAATTATGCCCACATGATCTCATCTAGTCTCCAGGTTCCCTGTATCATTTGCAGTCTGATAATTCCCAGCATCTCTCCTGAATTCCAGAATTGTGTATTCAACTCCCAGCTGACATCTTTACCACCATTCATAAGCATCTCTATGTTACACGTCCAAAGTTGCCTTTTTCCTGCCAAACCTGCCCTCTCCTCTAGTCTTGCCTTTTCAGAAATAACTCTACTGTTGACACAGCTGTACGCACACCACCTGTGGAGTCATCTGGATTTGTCCCTTTTGTTTATAACTCATATAGCATCAATCACCAGATTAAGTCTAGCTCATCTTCACATCTCCCTAATCAAACTGTTTTTGAACACCTCTAACTCATTCCTCCAGCCCAGGCTACCATGGTCTTTTGCCTTGATCACTGTAACAGTGAACAGTGCCCTGGCTTATCTTCCTGCTTCCACTTTCACCCCTAGAGTCTATTCTTCTCCAAGACAGAGTGGTCCCTTTAAAATGTTTAGTCAGATCATGCTCAAAATCATCCAATGACTTCCCACACAATGCAAAATAAAACTGAAATTTCCCCTCATGGCCTATATAATGTCAAGGGATCAGGATCCTGCCCCCTCCTGGACTCTTTCCTGCCTGTTCACTGCAGACACAAGAGTTTCCTTACTGCTCCTCTTGCCAGTCTTACCCCTGCCTTGGCGTCTACCTGTCCTTGCATTTGCTCATCTCTGGCCTGGGCACTTTTCCCTACTCCCATCTCCAGTTATATTCATGACTCCTTCTCTTGCTTTGTTCTCTATTCAAGAATACTCCCACCTCCAAGATGGTGTCCCTGACCACCCTCTTACTCTCCCTCCCACCACATCACAGCATTTAAGCAATTTATATATTATATGCTAATATTTGATTAATTTAACCACTCTCTCACTCTCCCTCCCATCATATCACAGCATTCAAGCAACCGATATATTACATACTCATATTTGAATTGTCTACTTTATCCCATAATGTACACATTCAACAAATATTTGACAAAAAGAAGAGGAAAGTATCTAGCAGACCCATGTAAAGGAGTTTAACCAATTATGTTTGCTTCTAGATTCTTCTCATTACTACTTCAGCTCATGTATTACCTCCTCACTGAAGCCTTTCATGACTACCAATCAGAAGTAGCCCTGCTCTCTCCAGTCATTCTCTATTCCCATGCACCTGTCTTTGTCTCTTCAGAGCACATATCATTATCCAAAATGATGTGTAGCTTTATCCAGTTACTATGTAGATTTCATGAAGCACTAACTTTTTCAATGTTGTTCACTGTCCCCAAGGCCTAGACTGTGCCAGGCAGAAAGTTGGTATTTGTAAATACATATTGAATGAATGCATCAATCAACAATTGACTGAATAAAATATTTCTTTGCAATAGAAGGCACAAGAGGACACAGGATAAGAAAATGAGGATTGTATCAGAAATACACATGTATACACACACACACACAGAAAGGAAGACGGGAATAGAAGGCATTTACCCACCCTTCCACAATGATGAGTTGACACTTTTAACCTCATAAGAAGTTGGGTAACTCACCATCTGCTGGTTTCTCCTAGACCACATATCTCTTCTTGCGCTCTGTGTGGGGGCCCTGAGCTTTGAGAAGAGCCTGCAGATGCTTTTGCAGAGGCCCAGATGGTGGTCAGGATGTGTCTGGAATCTCAAATCATCCCTGGCTGCGGCTCACCTCTGTAACCTGCTTTGATCTGAAATGCTTCTGATGGGTTTCCAGAATGAATACTGCTGAGGCCTGTCGGGAAGACAGGTTTGGAAGTTTTGCATTTTTGGAAATGCACCCTGCTGTCAGTAACCCCATGTTTGTATTTACATAGAGGATGGTGAAAAACAAATGAACTCATTAGGATGCCAAGTAAAAGGGCAATCACTCTAACCTGGGAACATGGTGAACCAAAAATATTATGTCTTGCTTGTTCCTATCCCCAGTGCCTAGCACACTGGCAGGGCTACAGGGTGCAGTTATGCAGGCAACACATCGCACAACTCCATGGGGTGGCATTCTCATCATAACCTATGTGAATAACAGTCCCTGGCATTACACAGGATGCAAAATACAACCTGCATGGACCTACACTGTGGTTATGATGCATGGCACGTGGACACAACAAGGTGCTGAATAAAATTTGCTGAATCAATGAGGGATTTTTTTAAACAAAGCCTAGGGGGCTAATTTGCTGTCTGGGAACTATCTCAGATGGCCACTGGACAGGTGAATGAGACTTGGAATAGTCACATCATTTCAGAAGAAAGGAAGAAAGAACTGGGGTCAGTAGCCTTGGGACATTGCCTGCAAGATTTGCTCACTTTCTGGAAGTTGTAGAACTTGCCTACATAATTGATTTGATAAAATGAGTTCCCCAAAGCTAGGAAAGTAGGATGCTTGTATTGTGAGTAAATCACTTTCAGTGGTTTGCTTCCCCTTCTGTGGATTGTGTCAAGGGTGTAATTTTGGAAGCTCTATCAAATGTGCAGGTGCTTGGGAAACTTCTATCTGGCCTCCCTGACCCTACTCTTGCTCCTCCACAGTTTTCTTCTTACCAACAGTCCAAGTTGTCATTCTAAAACACAAATCAGTTTCTAAAGCTTCCCACTTTTTCCCGTCTTGCTCAGAATAAATTCCTAAGCCCTACATATATAGCCACTGGCTACCCCCACCCCATTCCATTTTCTACTTCCATCCTTTACACTCCAGCTTCTGTTTCTCAAGTCACTCACACTCTCCTCTGAGCACCTTTTCCCTTGCTTTTCCTTTTGCTATTTCATTTCATGCAGGTTTATGCTTGAAGAGCACCTCCTCCAAGAAGCCCTCCTGACCATTCACATCTCATATAGGAGTCTCAGTAAGATCTATCTCCCATCTTCCTCTACTTTTCCTGTCTTTCTATCATTTTCTATTTGTTTGTTTGCACATTGTCTCACTTTTCCATAGAATATCATTTTCATGAGGGCAATGAATTTGTTTTGTTCCCCTTTCCATCCCCTGGCACCTAAACACGTACGTGGCACAGGGTGGCTTTTTGTAGACATTAGTGGGATGCATGAATAAATGTTTGAAATTGGAAAGTGCCAAAACCCAGCAAACTGGATATAACCACAAAATCACTGGAATATAAGGCTATGGATATGGGGCCATTCTTTCACCATCTGCTACCTGATAAAATCGTAATTTAATGATACCAAAAGGAGACATTTGGTGAGGCAATTGCCAGAAGCAATGATCTCATCAAAATAGTATTTTAAATGCAAAAGTGTTATTGTCGAGTCAGAGCTGCATAGAAGGATGCATTTGAGAAGATACTTTACCTAGCAAGAACATTTCCATGCATGGAAGTGCTCTTACTAAATATTGTTACATTATTGTGTAGTTATGTGTGGAAGCCCCATTCTCTTATCCATGGAAGAGGTTACCAGTCCACTCAGGTCTTCTCAGGTTTAAACTGTTCCTAGGCTGAGTGCAAGGGTAGGATTGGTGCTGGAATTCAGTTTCCCCATGTTTTCCAACACAAACTAGCTTCTCTCCAGCAGTGGACAAATGGCATATACACAAGTCGCCCTGCCACCTTATCCTCCAGGTTCATCTCCTACCATGCCTATCCTAGCTCACACTACTCTTCTAGTCGTTTCTCAAATAGCCTTGGCATGCTTCTGCCTCAGCACTTGCTGGTCTTTCTACCTGGAATGCTCTTCTCTTAGATCTCCTCAGGGTTTGCTTCTTTACATCTTTGTGCAAAGGTCGTCTTCTCAGTGAGCCCTGCTCTGAGTCCCTATTCCTAATAGCAGACTGTGTGCCCCATCCTGGTATTTCTTCTCTTATCTACTTTTTAAAAAATATTTGCCACAGTCTGATTTTCTCTTTATATTTCATTTATTCATTTAAAGTCTGTCTCTATCCACTAGAATGCAGACTTGGGAATTTATCTCTTTTACTTGCTCATGCCTCCTCTGCATGCACAACAGTGGCTAGGATATAGCTACCCACACATATGTATATGCATATTTTAATATAGATACATACAGAATGAATTAACTCATTCAATCCTCATGAAAACCTTGTGAGACAAATACTGTTGTTATTCTCATTTTACAAACAAGGAAACTGAAACCCAGAAAGATCAAGTAATTTGTCCAGGGTAAAATAATTGGTCATTTTTATTGTCCGTATCCCAGAGCATTATGTGAGTCAGGTCCTGATAAGCAACTTTCTTTGTCCCTTTCTGGCTCTGGGACCTTAGAAAAAAGACCTTAGAGGCTTTTGTAAGCCTCTATTTTCTACTCTGTAAATGGGGATGATATCAGTCCCTATTTAGAGTTTGGTGTGGAGTTTCAAAGAGGTAATCTATATGAAATGTTCAGACTGGTGATTGACACACAGAGAATGTTCAACAATTGGTGTTCTGGACTCTGATTTGCACCATCATTTTTAACAATTCTAAGTAGTATATTTTGTAGAAGTTCTATAATGCACTGTCACTTCCCTTTTGTTAGCTACTTATATTCTGGTGAACATTCTGGTACTTCTGTCTTTGAGGAAGTTTCTAATTTCTCCCCTTTCCAAAAATCCTAGAAATGGAACTACTGGGTCAAAAGTTGTTCATACTCTAAAAGCTTTTGATATATAGCATAAAACTACCCTCCTTAAAAGATCTGATCAGTTTGGACATTGATTTGTAATAGATAAGAATGTTCATTTTTCCCACATCCTCACCATCACTGTGTATTACTGTATGTTTTCATCTTTACTGTTCTGAAGACTAAAAATTACATATGAAATTGGACATTTTAATATATTCATTGAAGGAATTGATTTTGAAGTTATTTATTGAAATTGATTACCATTTTAGAAAGTCTTTTTTATGTTTAACAGTGCTTGGTCATCCTTGACCATTAGCTTTGTCTATGCAATCTTCATGACATACTCCCTTAGCAAGATTGATCTTGCACAGGCTGTTCTTGCTATAAACCTACTTTCTTATTTTCTCAGACATTAATGTACATGGCTCTCTCTAAATAGTTTATTGAGGGTAGAAACTGTATCATACTCCACAACAGATTCATTCATTCATTCTTCCATCTAATCCACAGGGATTTATTGAGCACTTACTATGTACCAGTCACTGCTCAGCACTCTAGGGATACAAAGTAGAACTGGAGACAGACCAAGGCCTTGCATTTAAGGTACTTTCATTTTAATGAGGAGATACAGGTACACATGAACAAACCAATAAGTGACATAAGTTACTGATGAATAGGAAGAAACAGAATATGACTGGGGTGGAGCTCACTTTAGCTGGGGTGGAGGAGAGTTAAGGAAGCCATGATATGTGTCTGTAGGCTGAGCTTTAAGTTCTTTGAGAAGAACACAGCATGAGAAGGTCTGTGTGACAGCCTCCTATAAAGAAGGCACATCCTGAACCAAGGTCCTGGAAAGGAAATGGCCCTGGGGTTTTCAAGAGCAGAAATACTATCAGCAAGACTGAAGAGAAGTCAGCAAGGATGAGAAGAAATTGGAAATGAAGGTCAGAAAGCTAAGAAAGCAATAGATTATCTAAGGCAGGTCTGGTAAGCTTTTCTGGTAAAATTCTGGTTTATAAATATTTTTAGCTTTGCAGGTCATATAATCTCTGTCACAGCTATTCAACTCTGTCTTTGTAGCAATAAAAGCAATGATAGGCAGTACGTAGATGAATGGATGCAGCCGTATTCCAATAAACCTTATTTATAAAAACAAGTTGCTCATTGGACAGGCCCATGGGCTGTATTTTGTGATCTTGAGCTAAACCTCCTGGGCTCTAAGAAAGAGTCTGAATACTGTCCTAATTGTAATGGTGGCAGGGAGGCAATGATAATAATAGTAACAGTAAGAAACCGCTGGAAGGTTTTCTAAAAAGCAAGTGATGTGATCCTCACTGGTTGGGGTCGCAGGTCATGTTACAGGTGCTTTAAAATGGATTGTTAAATAACAGGGGGACATTCTGAATGAAAAGGAAATTATTTTAAAACTCGATCTCCTAGAATATCTAGCTCAGGGGTGGTAGGCACTGAAGGAATAAAGATAGTATCACTACAGGGAACAAAAACCTTTCTTAGTTGCTGTTTCAGAACATCTACTAGTCAGGGTTTTTTTTTAAGACCTGTATGAAGGGAGGCCTTGGATCAAAAAATCACCGTTGGTTATAAGTCAAGCAATGAATTGGAACATAAAGCTGAATGGGAGCACACAGGCACATTAGAGAGACAATTTTCAATTTTAGGCATCAGAGGACCTGTTATAGACACCAGTGCTTCTGCATCAGCTAGACTGATTGTCAGTGTCACCATTAAGAAATCATTTCCTTACATTTTCTTTTCCTAACAACTGCAGTAGGAAGCTGGATTTCTATGAGAAAATCAAATGATGATTCCTTTCATTTCCCAAACCCCTTTATTAGGATCTAAAATTCAATAAGCTTGCTTACCAATCATCCACACAGCTCTCAACCCTGGAATAATATGGGACGTCTCCTCTTACCTGGCCATTTCTAGAGATTTCAGTCCAAGGACTGTGCCATTAACTTGCCTCTACTGTTTATTTACTGTTGCCATATTGTCAACAATGAAGCATCTTAAGATTCTGACCCATTCTTAGTAAACTGTAACTGGGTAATGTCCCAATTTAGAAACTAATACAAAGGTTCCAAGGCCTTATAAAACACTTATCCCAGCCAGGCGCGGTGGCTCAAGCCTGTAATCCCAGCACTTTGGGAGGCTGAGACGGGCAGATCACGAGGTCAGGAGATCGAGACCATCCTGGTGAAACGCCGTCTCTACTAAAAAATACAAAAAACTAGCCGGGCGAGGTGGCGGGCACCTGTAGTCCCAGCTACTCTGGAGGCTGAGGCAGGAGAATGGCGTGAACACGGGAGGCGGGGCTTGCAGTGAGCTGAGATCTGGCCACTGTACTCCAGCCTGGGCGACAGAGTGAGACTCCGTCTCAACAACAACAAAAAACACTTATCCCTATGCTGTCCACTCACTAAAGATTTGGGAAAAAAAGATCAGCATTTAAGTTGAACCTCAGTATATGGCAGTAGAAACATCTATGTGGTTCTTTACTCCTCAGTTAATTTCTTTATAAAAAATAATGCACAAGGTACTTCCATACCTCAAGATCTAGAACATGAAAATAAAAGAGAATGATCTGATTGCTGGGTTAAAACCAAGGGCTCCATTCATCCGGCATTTGGTGTCACACCAGACAGCAGCCTTCACCTCATCAACAATTTAATTTGGCCATGATGCCTCAACCCAGTAACTTTGACAGGGAACTGGGAAGGTTACCAGAGAAACACAACGGAATTGACAGAATTGGAAGGCAGATTTCGCCAGCCTAAATATTTGACCTTGATGCTAAAACCCAATCATTACAATCTGATCTAGGACTTTGGGTCTGTTAGCCAGAATCTCCCAAGTGTGAACAACTGACTCCTTATATATAAATCAAGCCTTTTTTGGAAACAATCTAAGTCCTTTGCAAGCGATAAATCACTAACGTGAGATCACATCTAAGTTGAAAGTGAGGATGAAGAGCCTGCAATATGAGAAGGAAAATGAGATGTTTTATTTCAGTCATTCATTTGTCCACCAATAGATTTCTACTGATTACTTACTGAGTGTGAGTTTCCTCCTGCAGGTATATAGAGACATCGAGAGCTTCAAGGAAGTGCTAGTTTAGTGGCATTAACTTGTCTTTTACATTCCTTGCCACAGTATACCTTGCTCTATGATCTCTCTATTGACTATTTGTGACCTGTTATCTTCCCCAACACCATCACATACATGAGACTTAGATGGGAAAATGTGGCTTTTGTTGAGTTGGGATATTCCACAGGGGTCCTCTTTGAAGCCTAAAATTGGATACCTATTTGAGGTTGTTCACTTCTCAATGCTTTATGACCCAAAAACTTTATGGCCAAACCCAGTCAGACCAATAGAGCCAAATGTGGTCCTGAGCTGGGTGGGTAGAGAGCAACCAAATGTACTATAATAGGTAACAAGCTGAGCCATCTAAAGGTGCATAACTCCACAGCAGGTGGCATGTGCCCTGAACTCTTATGCCCCAAGTGCCAGTCATTGGAGGATAGCTTTATTCATTAGGAACTGCTTACAGTTCAACAGCCAGAGATCCATTATACTCAGAAGAAACTAGTGTTGCGGTAACATACTGAGAATATACCAAAACAAGGAAGGCCGTATATGGGCAGTATTTCTAGTATACGGATATTTTTCAACAACAATTCTTATGATTACCCATAATATACATCCATTATTATGGTGTTGCAGTCTCATTCCAATGTCTCATGCTTTACTTCGGGAGGGAGGCTATAGATTGAAGTCAGTGTTCAAGTTTCCTCTCCACCAAACATCCTATGAAGCAGAGATGGGAGGAGAATCATATGCTGAGTTCTCATCTAACATTCTTTGGTATTAGGGGTTCGCTGGCCTCTTTCTGAAGGGGGACATAAAGGAACTATAGGTGATTGCCGGTTCTGATCCAATTTTTGCTCTAAGGGATTCTTCTCATTCTTCCGCACCCTACAGGTTGTGTGCTAACCTGGGTCTAAAAATATGAGCATTAGGAAAGTCCATTTAAATCATGATTGGTAGCCAGTGCCTGTCTTTCCAGGGTAAAATTTCACATCTTAACTGTCATACAATCCATTACTTATAAGCAATGAGTAATTTTCTAAAGCGTAAGCCCAGGCAAGTCACACTACTATCCTATAAATCATTGAAATACTTCTCCCCTTGTTTAAAGAACAAAGTCCAAGATCCTTAATAGGGCACACAGGATCTTCTAGGGCTTTACCGCTACCTGTCTCTCCAGTGTCTGCTCTTACAGTCCTGCTAATTTATACCACAGCCTCTCCCGACAGTTCCCCCAGATATGTGACTATTTTACCTTCTGGGGACCTTCCAGCCAATGCCTAGATAGACATATTTTGCTATGCGGAACCTAGGGTAGAAGAATAAAGTTATCCTTTACTGAGTATTTACCATGTGGTAGAGAGTGTTTAAAGAGCTTTACATACTCTAATTTGCACAATTCTAATATCATTACAAATATATTTCTAGGTTCAGTACTGTGCAAATAGGCCAGTTGGCATAAGGCCACTTAATGATTACATTTCAGGAAAAAAAGAGGAAGAGGAGAGAAAGAGAAGGGTTTCTGTACAAAGCAATTTGTCATGGGTTTGTGGAGGTATAATTAATATACAATAAACTATTCATGTTGAAGTATGCAAATTGATCAATTTTGACTTATATATCTGTGAATCCACCTCCACAGTCAGGAGAGTGAACATGTATTACCCCCAAAATTTTCTCATGCCCTTTTGTAATTTTTCAGCCCTTCCCTGCTTATTCACAGACAACATCTGATTTCTGTCACTACAGATTAATTTGGATATTTAAAAATTGATATAAATTGAATCATACAGTATATATTCTTTTATGTTCAGGGTCTTTTAATCAGCATTATTTGGAGATTTATCCATGCTGCTCAATGCATCAATTGTCCATTGCAGTTTTTTTGAGACAGAGTCTGGCTCTGTTGCCCAGGCTGGAGTGCAGTGGTGTGATCTTGGCTCACTGCAACCTCTGCCTCCTGGGTTCAAGCAATTCTCATGCCTCCACCTCCCAAGTAGCTGGGTTTACAGATGCACACCACCATGCCTGGCTAATTTTTGTATTTTAGCTAGAGACAGGATTTCACCATGTTGGCCAGGCTGCTCTTGAACTCCTGACCACAAGTGATCCACCCACCCCAGCCTCCTAAAGTGCTGGAATTACAGGCATGAGCCACTGCACCCAGCCTGGTCTGTTGCTTTTTACTGCAGAGTAGTATTCCATTTTGTAGATAAATCCATCCCAATTTGTTTATCCATTTACTTTTTCAGGAACACTTGGGTTGTTTTCAGGGTGGGGCTATTAGAAATAAAGCTACAAAAAAAAATTCTCATGTACTAGTCTTTACATGAATACACTATTTCCTTTCTCTTGGGTAAAATACATAAGAGGAATGGCTGGAGCAGTATGGTAGGTATATGTTTAATTTTTAAAAATACCTGCCAAGCTGTTTTCCAAAGCGCTTGTACCATGTTTTATATTCCTACTGGCAGTATATAAGAATTCTAGTTGTTCTTTATCCTCATTAGCATCTTGCATCATCAGTCTTTGAAGTTTGTATGCTAAGCAATTTAAATATTTTATTTTACTTAAACCTAGATGTAGGAATAATTAGACCTATGGTAAAGAGGAAAGAAGTGAAGACCAAATAAGTTACGTGATACATCCAGAATGTACAATGATTAGGCTCAAAGCAGTATAGGATGGTGGAGTAGAAGAAAATGCCCAAATAAACCAGCTTCTAGGAACAGAAGAAAAGAGGGTAAATGAGACTGGAAAGAATTCACAATTGGGCCAGTATTGTGACCTATAGTCTATGGAGCCGAGGATTTGGCAGTCCCCTGACTGCCCATCAGCACACCATGCTCTGTTATGCTTTCCTGTGCTTTGAGAAAGGTTCTTTCTGAAAATGAGAGATGGTCTCTGATGCTTTGAGAAAAGCAAGGCAATGGAAATGAATCAGTTTATCCCAGTTCTGCTTATAAAGGTGAGGCCTGGATCCCTATGGCTGTGTCTCTTAGTGGCTGAGGTCTCAAAGTGCAAGAAACCTAGGGGGAGAAGTGAGCTCCAGGGAGTTCTCCATGGGAGGTGGCAGGAAGATTCAAGGTCTGTTGTTGAGTCTTCTCTTTTAGAAGGAATTTCTCTTTCTGAGTATCTCTCTGTTCAAACTTTCAGTGATTAAAACCTTTCTTTTAATGTTGTAAGCTATTCCCTTATTTGTTTTAGCTCAGTTCAGTTTTATACAGGCCCTCGATATTTACCTGCTGAAGTAGCTATTCTAGCTAAAGCAAGGGTCTAAGATGGTTGAGACTCCAATTATCCTAGGTGACTGCATCTGAAATTAGTTGATTCATTATGGCAGGAAGAAAAAGGACTGCACCATCCCAAGCCACTGCTAACATCAGCCTTGCAAACAGCTGGTTTCTGACAGCTGTTTAGAGAGAAACTCAGTTATCACCAAGGTCACAGCAGGCAACAGAAAGAAAATAGTTTCATAGGCTTCTGATAGAAACACGAACAGACAAAACCAAACAGTAGAGGCAAGACCTCAGCAACCAGTATGAGTTCCTATCACAGCATGAGTGCACAAATGGCATCAGCAAAAACTATGTACTGTGACACCTCTCTCTCCTGTGTTCCAAAGCAAGGTGAAGATTCTTACCAAGCATGCTAGAAGAGAAAATATGGATTTTTGTTTTAAAATAAGTTTGGGTATGTGTGTAAATATGTTTATGTTTATATGACTGGAAGTTACAACCAGATGATTGGACAATGATTGTCTCTAGGATGTGGGATAATGAGAGTTCTCTTTCTTTGGCTAGTTGTTGTTGATAATAGAGATTACTTTGGGAGGCTGAGGTGGGCATATTACGAGGTCAGGAGATCGAGACCATCCTGGCTAACACGATGAAACCCCGTCTCCACTAAAAATACAAAAAATTAGTCAGGCGTGGTGACAGGCGCCTGTAGTTCCAACTACTCTGGAGGCTGAGGCAGGAGAATGGCATGGACCTGGGAGGCAGAGCTTGCAGTGAGCCGAGATCATGCCACTGCACTCCAGCCTGGGCAACAGAGTAAGACTCTGTCTCAAAAAATAAAAAAATAAAAAAAAATAAAAATTAAATAGTGGGCAATGTTATTTTCTAAATTAAACAAATTTTGAAAACTGTATTTCTATTAACAAAACAACATAACACAAAATAAAAGACTTACTCTACTCACATATTTTCTTAATGCTTAAAAAGTCCAAAATAGCTTTCAAACCTGCTCCATCTTTTTCAGTCCCTTAAGCTTTCTTCAAACCAGTGCCATCTTTTGTCAAAGTATTATAATAGATACTCAACTAGTTTTCTTACCTCTAGCTGCTTTTCACCCTCAAGCACTATTTCTAAAATTCTCAATTCAAAATACCCTATGCTCACATTTCTCCCACATTTAGAAATTTCTGCTGACTCTTCATAGCTTCAAGGAGAAAATTCAAACAGAGCCCTTCACAATTTGGCTTTGCTGCTTTTTACCATATCTTTGCCTCTGCTATAGAGTCCAGCCCTACAAAACGAGAGGGTGGTGGAATTGCGTCAGAGGAAAGATCATGCAGAATTCAACAGGCACATAAGGCAATAATTCCTCTTAAGGTAGAACAGGTATTTCAGCTTACAAGCTACAATATTTTAAATTAACTTGACCCACTATGTGGAAAAGATGGGCCTCTTGCCAAAAGTTAATTTGGAATTCACATTATTCCAAAATTTGCACATAAAATGATGTTTCATTAATTCTGATTATACTCTCACATTTTATGAGTCAAAGTCCATGTAAGTGCAATCTGTCTCTTCTCTATGTGCTATGTATTGAAAACACTGTCCCTCACTTTTTAACATGTAATATAATTTCTTATACATTGTCATGTCACTTTTTCTGCCTCTAAATTTTAGTCCACTTGTCATATTTTTTGTGAAGCTCCTTCTCCATGTGTCTGTCCTTCATTCTTTGTGCTACAACTGTCATATTTCTCACGCTTATTCAGTGTTTGTTTGAAGACCTACGTTGACCATTAGTGTATGAGTTCCTAATGGAAAATGCCACTGTTTTATCTCTGCATCACAGTCCTTAACAGAGTACCAGGGGCACAGTACATGCATTGTAAGTTTAACTACTGAAATACCATGAGAAAAATTTAAGCAAATGAAATAGTACAGAAGCATAAACTAATACATAGCTTCCTAAGAGAACCAGGGCTGCTCCTTGCTGTATGGCATTTGGCAATTTAACAAAAAAGGTTTGTAATCAGAGACAAAACCAACAAGAATTAAAGCACACCCCAATTCCCTGACTATTCTTTAAGTAGATTAATCTTTACGAAAACTATCATTGGTTTTCACACAATGACAGCAAACAGCTGAATGGGAAGAAGCATCAAGAATCCGAAACTAAATCAGAAATAGCAATGGATTTCAAATTCCAGTTCTGATTTGTTAATAGTCCTTGTCTTAAACTGTATAAAAAAAGATTTCAAGACCATACCAGAGTACAGGGGAAGTGTGTCATAATTGATTAGTGATGTCTGCCTTGGGTATGGATGGAGAAACATTTATCTACCTGCCAAATATTTCTGATCCCTGTATTAGTTCTGGGCAGATTTTACTTTGTGTTTAGATTCTGAGGCACTATCTGTTACTTGTAGAAGATCAAAAGGTCTTGGTCTATATTCTCAGCCTCACAAGAAATACTGCTGGGGAACACCACTGTCTACCTATTCTATTGGTATCTCTGGTCCCAAGACCAGGGACTTGGTTCTGACTTTTTAATGGTCTCTGGCCCAAGTCTTGGGACTGACGCTTCATTTAGACATTCTAATCTTTGACTTTGTCTTTGACTGTGGATTAGTGTCTTTCTGATCTCCTGGTTCCTTGATTTCTGGACCTTCACTTTGCTTGAAATGGGAGTTAATTGATTCCCAAAGGTTCTGAAGTTAAGAATCAAGTAAATATTTACAGGATGTCTTCTGTAAATGGGAAGAAAGTAGTAAGGCTTTTAAAAAGTATGGTTGGTATCTACTGGCATTTTTCCAACAAACTTGAAAAGTGAATAGTTCTATGCCCCATTCTAGACCTGTCAAACCAGTAGGGGATTACAGGGTTGGGGAGATATGTGATAATTTGTTAAATTCCTCAGGGGATGATCATGAACATGAACACAATTTGAAGAACCACTGAGATAAGAACCCTGAACTGGCTCAAAGTTTGCCTATAGTTGCCCCAATTCGGTCATTTAGTGACCAAAGGCTCCAGTGCAAATCAAGTTACTTAAGTTTTGTAATGTACTCTGGTTCTGTTATAATATGCACAGAAAAGTGGCCTGTGGGTGCCATTTTAGAGGACACAATTCTTTCTTCAAGCCACTTTCCTTTTTAGCAATTTTCTCTGCCCTTCAATTGCCTCAATCTTTTTCTTTTTCCTCTTCTTACCATCCTCCTATCTAAACAAACACACTTGTACACAAAGGAAGACCTTTGAGAACCTATGATCCCATTCCTTGTGTATCAAGATCATTTTCCCTTTGTAGAGTGACATTGCACAAAGCATGTCTCCCTGCCTGTGTATAAGGATATGCTGACTTACCTAGAAAGCTCTTCAGGCAATAACTGGCTACAAAGCTCCAGATGAACATATCATCTATAGAATTTTTCAGATTTTGACAGGGTAGGCTGCATGTTCCCTACCTGAAGCATACTTCTTTTCCTAGATGTGCAACTCTCTGTATAGATACAAACACAAGGCAAGCTTTTGCTTTTTATAGAAAATATTCTAGTCCTCAACAGATAGTGCCAGAACAAAATAATGGGATGTTATCACATCACACTGGGCCAGCCAGCTTCCACTGTGCTATTGATGTACCAGTTTTAGTGTGTTCTTGCATCATTACATCACCTAAATATAATTCCTGAATCATTCCCTTGTGGTTACAGTTCACCACTTCCATCCCTGGCCACGTGGTAAGATGCTCATTCTAGAAGTCATGGGGTTAACAATGATAAAACAAGATAGCAGTGTCTCCCATATCCTCCTTAATAAAAGCAAAAATAAACTTCATGGGGGTTAATATTTTGCAAAAAAATAAAAATAGGCCGGGCGCGGTGGCTCAAGCCTGTAATCCCAGCACTTTGGGAAGCCGAGGTGGGCGGATCACAAGGTCAGGAGATCGAGACCACAGTGAAACCCCGTCTCTACTAAAAATACAAAAAATTAGCCGGGCGCGGTGGCGGGCGCCTGTAGTCCCAGCTACTCGGGAGGCTGAGGCAGGAGAATGGCGTGAACCCAGGTGGCGGAGCTTGCAGTGAGCCGAGATCGCGCCACTGCACTCCAGCCTGAGCAACAGCCTGAGACTCCGTCTCAAAAAAAAATAAAAAAAATAAAAAATAAAAATAAAAATAAATAAATAAGGAAAAGAACACTGCCTGCCCTTAATGTTGTGCTAATAAATTTGACAGAAGTTTTTACAGATATTCCTAGCATAATCAATATAAATTCAATTTCTTGAAACAGTAAATTGTTATTACTGAACTCACTGCCTAATCTTATTTTTCCTGTTATAACTCTTTGATTTAAAACACTTAAACTGTTAGATCTAAAGAAAAATGAAAAAGCTGTGATTTTGTAGGTTGCTGGCTTGGCAAAAATCCCTTCTGATGTGATCTCTTTGATAATGTGCCACTTTCCACATTTTAAATGCCATAGATTCATGTATACACGTTGGTATTTTCTCATTGGTTGTGCATGCTTCCCTAGCCATATGCCTATAAGTGGATGTGCATTTTCATATAATAACTTACTGTTCCCATTTGGCAATTCTGTGCCTTTAATTGTGTCAATCAACCACGTAAAATTTCATAACCTATTGAGAATACCCAAAGAAAAATACGTGCCTTTTAAAACTCTGGTATAAAAAGCACACTGCTTGAAGACAGCTTAAATTTCCCCACACTCCAATTCTACCAACACATTGTTCTCTAGAACAATTAGATTTTAATTCCTGAAACCTTGTTTTAATTTCAGATTTTTAAATGAATGTATAAATTATACCTGTGACCTTACTGAAAAGATCCATAATCATGACAAGAAATGAAAAATGAAATGGTAGAGACATATATTGTCAAACAGGCATTACAATCAGACTCATCTATAAAACCACTATAATTATTTTCCCTTTTTATATTCCTCAAGAATAAACTTATGGGAAAGGTTTTATGTCTTTAACCTGTTGCATGAGGTATTGAGTTGTTTTAATAACAAAATAATTATTATCTCCATAGGCTTTTATGATACTCATCATTCCCTATAAAAAGTTCAATAGTTATTAACTTACCAGCATATATTTGGGGATTTTTTTTTCTTCTCTCTATTGTATTTTACCACTCTAACTCATATTTTACTATTCCCTTGGCCCAGGAATACACAGAAGAAATAAAATGATATTCAAGTTGGTTTCACAGACAGTAAACATACATTATGAAATTGAAACATGCTACGCTTATTGAGCATATATTTTAGAAGAACTTTCTCTAAAATACTTTATGACTAAAACCATAATCTGGAACTATTCACTCTCCTTGATTTTAGATTCTGTGTGGCTTCATGAAATATTTACTTTTTTAAAAACACAGTTCAAAATTATAGCCCCTCTGAATTACACAATTTAGGTAAAATACATCTTTTCAGCTGGAACACTAGAAGCCATTAATCCTTTGTATGATTATATGGAGAACAGAGGTAACAAAGAAAAACTAGAGTAATCTAATTCTGGGATACACAGGTTGTTGTAAATTTTTAGACATTCTGAGTCAATCCTTGTTTTTCCCACTTAAGTCCCTGAATGTTTCAGAGATTTGTCCAAAGTAACATGGAAGCAGACTAGACCCCCGATGTGCTAACATCTAATCAAGCTATCCCTAGACCCTCTTGTGCTAAGTATGTCAGTTAGAACTCTAGGTCACAGTTGTACTAACCTGCCAGAGCTGCCTACATCCAGTGAAAGACACCATATCTTATCAGTATCAATATATTAGGGTTGATATTACATGAAACTATAGCCACGTGGGTGAGTATAGGAGTCAGATGTATAAGAATCATGTCGGAATCTGCCATAGAATTGTCTAAATCAAAGATTCACAAGACTTATAACTACCTGGAAGGTGCGTGTGAACTAGCAAATATGTTGGCCTCAAAGTTTCACAGCTTGATGACACTAGCTCTGCACCAAATATTGACTCTTCCTCTTTCAGAAAGTCATGTCTCTGATCTCACTATGAATTGCTGGATGTGATTAATGTCCATCTAGTTGTAGGGAGACTACAGTGAAATGCTAACCAAATCTTTCCTATAGTCACCCACCTGGGTATATATTGTGCATATACAAGTGGGCAACTCTATTCTGTTGTAAAGCTTGAGTACTAGATGCAATGGACAGCAATAGCCTAGGTAGCCACTAGGAAGAGAGAGAGAGCATTTACACTGGTGATAATAATGACCATCACACACTCCCCCACCTGGAGGAGAAGGTACTATGCTCCTCTTTTCCTATCCCCCAAAAATATGTGGGTAAGTGGAGAAGGTGGGGAATAAATGAGTATGAAGGGTTATTTTAGATAGATTAGATAATTTTATACTAGATAATCTCTCATTACATTTAATAATTCTATAATTTAATTAATTTGAAAATGCTACATCTGGTTGGTTTCCAGTGGAATGAATGTGGCTCAGTTTTAGATTCTTAGAGCATTGAAGTCTACTAGACCTTGAATTGGTTCTCTACTCTTGGGAATACCATTCTGCATATAGAGAACTTCTTACTTTATACAATCAATTTGGTTTCAGTACTTACAAAAATCAACACATTTTCAAAAAAACATGTTATGATGTGCATTTTCACTTACCTTTTCCGCTGATTGAGCGGTGCCAAAAAAAATTGGAATGAAGGCAAGCCATACTATACATGTCGTGTACATAGTGAATCCAATGGGCTTGGCTTCATTAAAATTCTCTGGTACACCCCGAGTCTTGATGGCATACACAGTACATGTGACCATGAGAAGAATGCTATATCCCAAGGAGCAAATGATTTGGAGATCTGTAATGTCACACTTGAGAACTCCTCTGGCTTGCTCAGGGTTCATCGTCTTATGTTCATCATAGTCTATGATGATGTTGGGTGGATCAACACCAAACCAAATGAAAACCCCTAGAAGCTGAACTGATATTAAACTGGAAGTGATTGCCAGTTGTGATGTTGGGCTTATGAGTCTGGGAGCTGTTACCGATTTCTTGCCCTGCTCAAATATGCGATAAATCCGATTTGTTTTCGTCAAGAGGGCTGCATAACTGATGCACATACCCAAGCCCAAGAAAACACGCCGGAAAGAACACACTGCCACATCAGGTTTGGCAATCATCAGGAAAGTGATGATGTAGCAAAGAAAGATGCCCGTCAAAAGAACATAGCTGAGTTCCCGCCCAGATGCCCGGACAATGGGCGTGTCATTGTAGCGGATGAAAGTGGCCATAACAAAGATGGTGGCAATGATCCCCAACATTGCCAGGAAGACAGGAATCACAGCCCAGGGGGAGTGCCACTCCAGTTTGATGATGGGAATATCTTGGCATCCGGTTCGATTTTCATTGGGCCTCTGGTCATAGGGACAATGCTGGCATGTCATCTCATCAAACTGGTACTGGTAACCATCGCAAGGCTCACAGGTCCAACAGCAAGGAGTTCCTTTCTGTGTCTTCTTTCTCTGTCCAGGCTTACATGGTAGTGTGCACACTGAGGGAGGTATCTCTCGGACTCCTTTACCCCACTGCATGTCTTCTATCTGTAACATAAGAAAGAAGAAGGTGAATCAGGCAGATTCTTCAAGAGAGTAGAAAAAGAACACCAGCAACAAACAGTACTCATGGCAAGTGACATTTCAGCTGTGATGAGGTTGAATTAGCTTTCCCTCAGCTTGCAAGAGTTACAAGTATGATTTGAGCCCATACCATAGGACTCCAGCATCCTCGCTCTTCACCATTAGTGTGTTCTCAACATGCCAGATCTTAAGAATTCCCTGAGGCGATACAAATTCCCTCTTCCCATTCCTGACTTTCCAAATATGAACATCCTGAAAAAGAACCTGAGGGGCTGTATTTATAACAAGTGCCCAGAGGATTCTTGTGAGCAGATAAATTGAGAAAAACTGGCATGCAGTCTACTGTCTTCCCCTGGGTAATAAGTGTAAATGTCCCCAATCAAGTAAAAAACAAAAACAAGAAACTACGGCAGTACGAAAAGCTACACTCACCTCCTTTGTTAGGTGTTTTATTTTTAAAAAATGTTCTAAAATTATTTTGGATAATACTGTAGTGCTGGCTATCTTCCCTAAAATTCTGTAAGCATTACTGTCATTTTCACTGAGAACTTTTCCAGCAATGTGAATCTATTACCACAGGGGAGAAGTGGGGCTTACTATTGAAGGCTTTAATTGTATTAGACTATTTCCTATGAATTCAGGAATTATTTGATAAGAAAATAATATGGTCTGGAAACCTTTCAAGGTTGGCCATCCCCCATTTGCAGATGACATTTAGACTATCCTAGAGGAGAATGTATTTGCTTAATTGAAACACTGGTTTTCTGGAGGGCAACATAACCAGCAGTGTTCTGAGAAATAATGGCATTAGAAACAACAGGAAACTTTACTATTGGGTGGAAATCTCATTAGAGTAGGCATCTCTCCTCTTTGCCAGCACAGCATCTGCTCTTTCTCTTCCCTGGTATCAGTTCCTCAGATTCCTTTTCCATATGCTTTCTGTGCAGTTGAACTTACACTGAAGCTCTTGGGTTGTGCACATGACCCAGGCCTAACCAATTAGTATATTGTAGTGGTTCTCAAAATTAAGAATGCATCACAATTATATGGACTTGTTACAATAAAGTCTGCAAGATTTTCTGATTCATTGGATCTGGGATGTGGCCTGAGGAATACGCATTTTTTGTTTGTTTGTTTGAGACTGAGTCTCACTCTGTTGCCCAGGCTGGAGGGCAGTGGCGCGATCTCGGCTCACTGCAAGCTCCAACTCCCAGGTTCACGCCATTCTCCTGCCTCAGCCTCCCGAGTAGCTGGGACTACAGGCGCCCGCCACCACGCTTGGCTAAGTTTTTGTATTTTTAGTAGAGACGGGGTTTCACCGTGTTAGCCAGGATGGTCTCGATCTCCTGACCTCGTGATCCGCCTGCCTCGGCCTCCCAAAGTGCTGGGATTACAGGCATCAGCCACCGCGCCCGGCCAGGAATATGCATTTTTAACAAGATCCCAGGTGATGCTGCTGAGGATTGTTCAGGAACCACATTAGTCAACTACTGATACATTCCAACCTCCTGGCCACAGAGATTGGGTCAGAGATGGCATAATTATGTCCCAGGTCATAGAATTTAATGTCATGACTTTTTCTGAGGTCACATAGGATAAAAATATTTGTTTTCATTGGACTCAGAGTTTCTAGGATATAAGGTGGCTAGTGCTGATGGCTAAAAGAAGGAGTTTATTAGAGACAGAAGCCAACATAGAGGGAAGTTAAGTGGAAAGACAAAGATCACTGGTGAGCTTGTTTGAGTTCCTGGATATAGTTATCCCCGAAGCAAGAATTTTCCTAGACTATGACATTATTTAAGCCAATAAATTTATCTATTTTAAAATACTTTGAACTTTATTATTAATCCTTGCAACCAAGAGTCCTGAGCAATATATGCATGAAATAGTTTTAGTATTCACAAGTCACAAAAGATGTACTACCTCTGCAAGTTAAACAGAATAAATCCAATTAACAATTAAGGCTGATTTTCCCCATAAGTAGTTAATTGAATTTTTAATACAATTGAACTAAACAATAGACTAGAAAGATACTGGAAAGTCTGAGACATGTTTTCAAGTGCATAATTTTAAGACATAAAGGCAAAAGATAAATAATATATTGCATATTGGAATTTCAGTGTTGTGTTAATATACTGAATGAAATGCATAGCAGAGAGTGATTCTTCCATCAATGCTTGAATGTGAACTACATTCAAATTCTGAATTGGATGTAGTTAACTCAGAAAAATAAATGGCTCAGGAGTTAAACTTGGTAAAACAGCATAACCTTTTAATGGTTGAATTTAAACTTTAACCAGAGACCCAAGTATCTTCAGATGACTCTAGTGTGAACTTCTTTTACCAAGCACAAAACCCAAGTCAGCACTAATAAATCACTAACTATAAAGCACAATCTTCTCTTTCTCAATATGATAATTTTTGAGACAATAAGTCACTGGAAGCCATCTCAAAGTCATAAAATTAGGGAAATAACTTATGACAGGAGAGAAAGATATGCATTGACTTTACAAATGTCAAATTTCAAGAATTGGAAACTAAAAAAATTGCTGGTATTAATACAACAAAGATAAATACATTTGCTTGATTTCAACATTAGTGGTTACTAATGTGCCACATAATTAAACTTTATAGGAATAAATGTAGGGCTCCTACAAATATATAAACAAATTATCATCATATGTAATACTTTACAGCCAGTTTCAAATGCTGCCAACTCATTATTTTTCCGTTGGAATAAAATAAAATACCTGGCAATGCTGCACAGCTTTTTATTTTCTCAACTTATCCAAATATATACAAGAGCTGTAACCATGGACATCACACTGACTGATCACTTCATTTGTTTTCATTTTTCGTTTAAAGCAGGTTTCAACTCAATTTAATTGTATATGTTAAACCAACAAAGATTCCTCCTGCTCCAGATGGATAAAACTCTCATTTACTCCTTTTGCTAACAAAAATCATTATTGAAAATATAATCTGTGTTCCACGAAGGTACTGATTAACCTTTAAAAGCTCTAGTAAATGAGAATTTTGTTAATATGATGTGTATCATTTGTATATATCTACACCCATCCACACAGATACGCTGCCTTGTTTCATAAGAAATAATCAGCTGCAAATGCCCATGGGTATCTATTTTAAAGGAAGATAATTATTTAATGCTATGAAAATCAAGTCTAATGTCAGTTTACTTTTCAAGAAGGCTAACAGGAATGTAAATTTCAAGTTTCTCCTAAACTCTGCAAAAAAACTGTGTTTCAGTTAGCTGGAAAGCCAGATGTAAGGTGCAGAAAGATTAAGAAAAAGACTGACGTGTTTATCATCTTCTTCATTAGAAGATGCAAGTTTACATTTCTCCATAAAGATACATTTTCCCCCTGGACATCCAAGGTTTATGGCTTTAGGGTACCTGGTCTGCTTAGTAGGTGGCTCCTGGGGAAGGGCTCTTGAGATCCTAGCTTTTGGCAAGAGAACAGAACTTTACATCTCCATCTCATAGCAAAAACTGACACTATACATGGCAAATAGATTGCATAGATAAATGGATCAATAGTTTAGGCAAAGAGCAAATTATGCAGTTCTGGTCAAAGAAAGCAAAAATAAGCTGCTTGTAGAGTCCTAGGAAAGTGTTTTTCATTCTTATACAAGTGGAACAAAGAACGACTATGCTATTGTTAACTTAAAAAAAGAAACTCAGACAGACACGCTGTCTGGAACAAAAGATTTCATTTGGGAAGAGCAAAGGGTTGTAACCCGGGGTGTGCAGCACACCCAAGCAAAATTAAGACAAAGGAAAGACACCCACACAAATCGCTTTGAAAGAAAGGTCACTGGTCTCAGAAGCTCACTACAGGAGTTGTCATTAGTTCACTGGGGGAGGTAGTCATTGGTAGGCAACTGTCCTGATCTGAGGTTCTTATCTGAAATACTGTAGGCCAGAGAAAATTCCTGTGAGAAGCTCTTCTTGCTGTTTGCAAGCTATGAGCAAGACATTCAGGGATGCAAGTATGTCAGCTTCTTTGTTATGGCCCTCACTAACTCTATTTTGGTTAGTGTTTTGACATGTGACTCTATTTTGTACTTCTCACTTCCACACTGCCTTCAGCCTTTGAACTTTGATTTGTGCATACATGATGGTTGGAGCTATAGCAGCCATTTTTCAACAAGAAAAAGACAAGCTGGCTGGGCACAGTGGCTCAAGCCTGTAATCCCAGCACTTTGGGAGGCTGGGGCAGGTGGATCACGAGGTCAGGAATTCAAGACCAGCCTGGCCAACATGGTGAAACCCTGTCTCTACTAAAAATACAAAAATTAGCCTGGCATGGTGGCAGGCGCCTGTAATCCCAGCTGGTCAGGAGGCTGAGGCAGGAGAATTGCTTGAACCTGGGAGGCAGAGGTTGCAGTAAGCCGATATTGCACCTCTGCACTCCAACCTGGGCAACATAGCAAGACTCCGTCTCAAAAAAAAAAAAAGAAAAAAAAATAGCCTAAGACACACAGCTCATATGCTGAGGATGGCAAAAAATAAAGAAGACAGAAAGACAGACTAAAAATAATTTACACCTCTGAACGCAAAATTACGTCACCAACTGTCTATAATGGTTAACCAGTTCTCCATGGGCCATCTACTAATTGTTGTCAAGCATTCCATCTAATACATTTTCTCTTATTTATGCATTCGGTACATGCAAACCTTCTGAGTGTATCAGAAAAATTCACCAATAATTCAAGTTCTTACATGGATAGTAGGCAACTCTAGAAAGAAATGGAAGTTTTTGTCTTTGTCTCCTGAGAATGCTCAGAAAAAGGTGTGGTAAAGTACTGAATTCAGAAAATAAGTTTTGACTCCATTGCTTCTGACTCAGACAGAATACAGAAAAAGCACCACCAGCTAAAGTTTTCTAGCACACATGTTAGGGGAAAAAATGGTGTCTGGCTCTAGTAGAGAGACAAAGCTACTCCACAAGGAATGTGCAGACCTTATAATCACTGGAATTTTAAAATAAAACTAAATTAGTTGCTGTCTTACTGCCAAACACAAAAACCAAAGAGATAGTTATAAACACCATTCAGGGCATCCATTTTTATGGAGAAGAGATCTGTTCCTTTCCCCACGCAGACACACTCTATCTAAAAGAAAATTTTATCACTTCAGGGATATATTTCTTGGTGAAATTCCATTTGCATATTTCCAAAGCTTACTCCATAGACCAAGCTGGCTGGTGCTTGTATTGCATAATTCTCTGCAATATTATTTTTACTTGTTAGAACCTTAATAGAATGAGCTAATTTAAAAAAAGAACTTTCTTATTAAAATGCCATTTGTTCATTAAAATACATTTTGTCCTGTCTAATTTATAGAAAAAAAGCTTTTTAGGAAAAATTCATAGGAATGTTGAATTTTCAATACTAGGAAAGAGCCAGGTTTTGGTTCTGATGAAGAGGAGTGAGGTAGAGGAGTTAGCAAGTGCTTGACAAGGAGTTCTGCAGCACCTCAAGACATTTTTAACCTCAGCCCATATTTTGAACATTAAGTAGCATGACTAGACAGTGAACAGAATTTAGGGACTCTATATTACAATTAAAAACATTGCCAATTCACATTCTACTTATTCAAAATTTATAATGATAAAAATCATCATTTTTTAAATGTACTCCAGGTAGAAAGAATTGTACACAGCATTATTATAATTTTTTTTGTTTTTTCTTTGAGATGGAGTCTCACTCTGTCACCCAGGCTGGAGTGCAGTGGCACGATCTCAGCTCACTGCAAGCTACGCCTCCTGGGTTGACACCATTCTCCTGCCTCAGCCTCCTGAGTAGTAACTACAGGTACCCGCCACCATACCCAGCTAATTTTTTTGCATTTTTTTAGTAGAGACAGGGTTTCACTGTTAGCCAGGATGGTCTCAATCTCTTGACCTCATGATTCGCCCACCTTGGCCTCCCAAAGTGCTGGGATTACAGGCATGAGACACTGCGCCCAGCCAGCATTATTAGAATTTTTTTAACTGCAGCAGACCCTGGGCTTCCATGGAAGGATCCAGAACTGTATTTCACTGCAAAGCCCCAGGGGATCCTAGACGGGAGATTTCCCTAAGGTTTCTGAGGCTCAACTTTGAATTGAAGCAGTAATTCCTAATTTGATTATACATTCGAATTACTTGGGGATCTTCTAAAAATTTCAGAACCTGTACCATACCCTGGATAAATTAAATTACAATCTATAAGGGGCAAGAAATAGGCATTAGTGTGTTTCAAAGTTTCTCAGGTGATTTCAGTATGTGGACAAATTTGGGAACCACTGAACTAAAATCTCCAAAAGGCTAGGATGCAGAAGAAAATCTTTGTGCTGTTAAGTGAAATAGTGACTACAAAACCACTTATCTGGTGATATGATTTGGCTGTGCCCCCACCCAGATCTCATCGTGAATTGTAACTCCCACAGTTCCCATGAGTCACGGGAGGAATTGAATTATTGGGGGGGAAGTCTTTCCTGCACTGTTCTCATGATAGTGAATGAGTCTCATGAGATCTGATGGTTTTAAAAATGGAAGTTTCCCTGCACAAGCTCTCTCTTTGCCTACTACCATCCATGTAAGAAATGACTTGCTCCTCCTTGCATTTCACAGTCAGCCATGATTGCGAGGCCTCCTCAGCCATGTGAAACTGTAAGTTCAATAAACCTCTTTCTTTTGTAAATTGCCCAGTCTCAGGTATGTCTCTATCAGTAACATGAAAACAAACTAATACAGTAAACTGGTACCAGTAGAGTGGGGCACTGCTGAAAAGATATCCAAAAATGTGGAAGTGACTTCAGAACTGGGTAATAGGCAGAGGTTGGAACAGTTTGGAGGGCTCAGAAGAAGACAGGAAAATGTGGGACAGTTTGGAACTCCCTAGAGACTTGTTGAATGACTTTGATCAAAATGATGATAATGACATGGGCAATGAAATCCAGGCTGAGGAGGTCTCAGATGGAGATGAGGAACTTGTTGGGAACTGGAGCAAGGGTGATTCTTATGGTTTACCAAATAGAATGGTGGCATTTTTCCGCTGCCCTAGAGATTTGTGGAACTTTGAACTTGAGAGAGATGATTTAGGGTATCTGGCAGAAGAAATTTCTAAGCCACAAAGCATTCAAGAAGTGACTTGGGTGCTGTTAAAGGCATTCAGTTTTATAGGGGAAGCAGAGCAAAGAAGTGTGGAAAATTTGCAGCCTGGCAATGCAATAAAAAAGAAAATCGCATTTTCTGAGGAAATATCCAAGCCAGCTGAAGAAATTTTCATAAGTAACAAGGAGCCGAACATTAATCCCCAAGACAATGGGGAAAATGTCTCCAGAGCATGTCAGAGGTCTTCATAGCAGACCTTCCCATCACAGGACTGGAGGCCTAGGAGGAAAAAGTGGTTTCGTGGGCAAGGTCCAAGATCCCCATGCTGTGTGAAGCCTAGGGAATTGGAGCACTGCAGTCCCAGCTTTTCCAGCCATGACTAAAAGGTACCAAGGTACGGTTCAGGCCATGGCTTCAAAGGGTGCAAGCCCCAAGCCTTGGTAGCTTCCATGGGGTATTGAGCCTGTGGGTGCACAGAAGTCAAGAACTGAGGTTTGGGAACCTCTGCCTAGATTTCAGAGGATGTATGGAAACTCCTGGATGTCCAGACAGAAGTTTGCTGCAGAGGCAGGGCTCTCACGGAGAACATCTGCTAGAGCAGTGCAGAAGGGAAATGTGAGGTGAGAGCCCCCAAACAGATTCCCTATTGAGGCACCACCTAGTGGGGCTGTGAGTAAAGGGCCACCAGCATCCTTCAGACCCCAGAATAGTAGATCCCCTGACAACTTGTACCATGTGCCTGCAAAAGCCACAGACCCTCAATGCCAGCCCATGAAAGCAGCCGGGAGGAAGGCTGTACCCTGCAAAGCCACAGGGGTGGAGCTGCCTAAGGCCGTGGGAACCGACCTTTTGCATCAGCATGACCTGGATGTGAGACATGTAGTAAAAGGAGCTCATTTTGGAACTTTAAGATTTCACTGCCCTGCTGGATTTTGGACTTGCATGGGGCCCTTGTTTCGACCAATTTCTCCCATGTGGAATGGCTGTATTTACCCAATGGCTGTATCCCCATTGTATCTAAGAAGTAACTAACTTTTTAAAATTTCATTTTACAGGCTCATAAACAGAAGAGACTTGTCTTGTCTCAGATGAAATGTTGGACTGTGGACTTTTGAGTTAATGCTGAAATGATTTAAGACCTTAGGGGACTGTTGGGAAGGCATGATTGCTTTTGGAATGTGAGCACATGAGATTTGGTAGGGACCAAGGGTGGAATGATATGGTTTGGCTGTATCCCCACCCAAATCTCATTTTGAATTGTAACCCCCACAATTTCCATGTCTTGTGGGACAAACTTGGTGGGAGGTGATTGAATTTTGGTTGGGGTTCTTTCCTGTGCTGTTCTTGTGACAGTGAATTAGTCTCATGAGATCTGATGGCTTTAAAAATGAAACTTCCCCTGCACAAGCTCTCTCTTTGCCTGCCGCCACCTTTGTAAGATGTGACTTACTCTTCCTCGCCTTTCACCTTCTGCCATGATCATGAGGCCTCCTTGGCCACATGGAAGTGTAAATCCAATAAAGCTCTTTCTTTTGTAAATTGCCCAGTCTCAGGTATGTCTTTGTCAGCAGTGTGAAAACAGACTAATGTATCTGGTCTTTAATTCTTTATCTTGTGATGCACTATTGAGATGACACAAGGCCCCCAGTTTCCCAGCATAGAAATAAAGAAAAATTCTGAGCCCCATCAAGGGAAATTCCAGGTACCTAGCTAGCCCTGCCACCAGCAATTAGGGAAGTGAATGAATAACTTACTAAGCAAGAAGATAACAATAACCACCCGAGTAAGTCAGGGTCATGAGATGTTTGGTTCCCGATATAAACTAAAGATAACATCTTGACGTATGTTCCTGATTTGTTTTCATAAACTGGGACCCCCTGCTAGGTGAAAAATGCTGATTGCTGTCATGCAGACCTCACACAAACTGGAACTGGAAAATGAACACGAAAGTTCCCAGAATGCCCCCGCCCTCAACTCATTTTGAAAACCCTCTCACCCCTGCCCTTAAAAACCCTTGCATATAAGTCATCCTGGAGTTGGGTCTTTTTTTTTTTTTTTTTTTTTTTTTTTGAGATGGAGTCTCACTCTGCCACCCAGGCTGGAGTGCTGTGGCATGATCTGGGCTCACTGCAACCTCTGCCTCCCAGGTTCAAGCAATTCTTATGCCTCAGCCCTCCCCAGTAGCTGGGAGTACAGGCATGCTCCACCATGCCCAGCTAATTTTTGTATTTTTAGGAGAGATGGGTTTTCACCATGTTGGCAAGGCTGGTCTGGAACTCCTGGCCTCAAGCAATCCACCCACCTTGGCCTTCCAAAGTGCTGGGATTAAAGGCATGAGCTCCTGCTCCCGCCCCTGGTCAAGTTTGGGTCTCAAAACATTTGCTGAAACTTCTCCTTGCTTGGTGCCCAGCAATACACACCTTACTTTCTATGCAAACCACAATGTCATTGTTTGGCTTTGCTGCACTGGGTGGGAAGCCCCAAGGTTGGTTCAGTAACACTGCCTCTTTTTAAAGGTCCGAATGGGGCACCTAAAATGCTTAGTTATACTCTATTATGATATTATAATGGAAACATACAATGTTGTAGTGGAATCACAAATTTTCACAGTCAGGAAGGTCTTTAGGCTTAAGTTTCATAATGTCATTGGTTAAACAACTTAAAATGCCTACAGAAGCTGGACATATAAACAAATGAAGTTAGTGGGTGTAAGAAACATTTTTTTCCCCACCCCAAACAACCAAGTCTAATGGAACACAAGTTTATTAAGTTATACATCAAGAACGGATTTCATTGTATTTCTCCCTAAATGACCTGTATTTACTATTTCAATGCTTGCATTATCCTCAAAAACAAAAAAATTATGAGGGAGGTTCTTAACTTAAATTTGCAGATTTCAAAACTCCCAAATTGAATAGTTGGCCACAAAAGTAAATCTAGGTCTGTCTTTGTGAAATCTTTCTATACCCTTAAGTAAAACAGACCCATTTTACTTGATTTCAGAACTTTTTTTTTTCTTTTTTTCTGGAAGAATCAGAACAGCCTTATGGGAAATCTTCAGAATTTTTTTTAACAACTTCTATGCCTTTTTAAAAAATACCATATTCTCAGATTGCCAAACAATATGCATCTGCTGATACCAGTTAGCTTTCTTTTTTTTAAATTCAGTGTCACAAGTTATCCCTTTCTGAAATAGTTCTGCCAGTAGAGAAGCCATCTCCTTGTAAACAATTTATTTGCTAACTGCAAATGACCTCCTATTTCTTCTTGCTCTGTGATGGTTTCCTAAAAGATGTTTAACAATCAAGGACAGACATGTTTTATTCTAATTATTAAATACATTTGAAAATACTTTTTTCAAAGCCTGAATTTAAGAATAATTATAATGTAAACATAATTCACATGAATCTCTCAATGAAAAAGAATGAGTTGGATTCTTATTTTAAATTTATTTCAAATTAAATGTGTTCAAATCTGGACATATAATCTGTATCAGGGGCTGCCAAGCTGGCCTATGGGTCAGAACCCATCCATGGCCTATTCTGAAAATAGTTTTATGGAAACACATCCACATTCACTGATGTACATATTATTTTTGGCTGCTTTTATGCTGAAACAATGGTAGAATTGAATAATTGGGAATCCATAGCCAGAAAAGCCTAAAGTATTTACTATCTGGTCTTTTACAGAAAAAAAGCAGCTGATTCAGATCCAAAGAAAGCAGAAATACAAATCCTTAGTGTATGGTAGCTTTATCTATTCATAAGCCAGAAGTTAGGGTCATCTTTGATATTTCCCTTTCCCTTAACCACACATATTTAAATTACCAAAAAAACTTATGTCCGTTTTATGTCATGCAATAAATGATTTATATCATCCAAAAAACTACATACGAAGTACTTACTGAGTTCTGGACCTGATTGAGTTGCCAGGAACAAAACAGATAAAGGTTACTTCCTTAGAGAGTTGAATCCTCCTGTCTGATCTTTGCTACCATACCCTCTTCAGCGAAAGCTTTCTGTCCAGTTTCCTCACCTCCCTTTCCTGCTGGTCTTCTCCTAAGAAAATTATTGCACAATATCCAGCACTATCCTTTTAATGTGCAGGTCTAATCATGTCATCCTTTTGGTTAATATCATCAGTGACTTTTCATGCAGGTCTAATCATGTCATCCTTTTGGTTAATATCATCAATGACTTTTCATTGCTCTCACACCTCCCATATAACTGTGCACAGTCTGGCAGAGACATCCAGCAGCTGGCTTCACTGTCCTGGCTTTATCTGAATTCTGTGAAGTTTCCTGTCCCACAGTGGCTTTCATGTCACAATATACTGCTCAATAACCCTTAGGCTTACCTAAGTTTTGTTCAGGAAGTGCCTATACCTACTGGAATGAACACTGTTTCATTAATTCATAAAGATACCTCTTCACAGCACTTTGTCATTACAATTTGTAATTATGCAAAGATGATACTCGATTCAAGTCTATTTTCCCAACTAATGTGTGTATGCTGCGTGAGAGCACAGCCTCCAATCTCTTTATCCACTATTGCAATTCAGTATCTGGGAAGAAATGCAATAGCATTGTTGGATTAAATGGATAAATGATGGTGTGAAGGAAAGAACAGACTGACCGCTCTTATAGAAGTGATTTTTCTATACTCAAAATTTGAGTTGAAGTGTAATTAGAAGTGATGAAAAGATCCATAATTACTTTTGTGAGTCTCATCAGTTTTCTGGTCATTTAATGCATATCTATGTATAAAATGAATGTTTGCAGTTGAAATGTCCTTGGCATTTTCTTAAAGGAAGAAAGAGAATTAAATATGGAGCACTCAATTGCTAGGTAGAGGACAAATGAACACAATTAGCACATCATGAAACAGGAGGAAAACAAGTCATGTGCAACCTGCAGCCAAGGACAGAACATGATTTCAATAGTCCCTTACCTCTCTGAATACTCTCCTTCAGTAGGCTTAGGTACAGCTCAAAATAGAAAGATTATGAGTTAGGAAGTCAGGCTGTCCTGGGTTCAAAGCCTAGTTCCATCACCTCCAGAAAGTATGGCTATAAGCAAGTAGAAGATATGGAATCTCAGTTCCCTTAGTTTATTAGGTAGGAATACTAAATAAGACGACATGTATAAGGAACAGCATGATGCCTGAGACATGGCAGTTACCTAAATGATTAATTATGGCTCCAATGATCAATATATTTCATGCAAAGAACTTTAAGATGAATATTCCCATCTCTCCTCTCTCTCTTGAGCTTCAATTTTTCCAGCTGAATATTGCCAGTATTTAATGTCATAGTGGCTTTTCAGACCCTGGAGATGTAAAACTGAACACATCAACTTCCTTCCCTTTTACTAGATCTCTCCATATACACTTCAGCCTGTCTTGATGGATTAGAGTAGATAATAACATGAGCATTGGAATCAGATGATCATGGGTTCAAATCCTAGCAGGGTGATCTTGGCCAAGTTATTTAAGCTCTTGAAACCTCACTTTTTCATCCGTGAAATGGAGACAGTAATAATTACTTCCTACACTTATTGAAAAAGGACATGTATGGAAGCATGTTGTCTGACACATGGTAAAAGTTTGATGAGTTCTGTCTATTAAAATTATTACTAATGACAATACAGTCATCTTTAACTCTATGCCTTGCTCCCTTCGGAGAATAACAATTGTGAAAGTTTGTTCCCGTTTTCTCCCACAAACCCTTTTCTTCTTTGTCCCCAATGATGACCATCTATTAAAGTCATCCTTACTGGGTCCACTTAATTGCTCTCTCTGATTTGGGGTCTTCCCCTCCTTGTTTCTCACTCCTTTACTCTGCTTTATTTCTCTTCATAATAATGGCTGGCTTAAATCAAACATATGGGTGTTGACTTCTGTGTCCATCTCTCTCCACCTGAATGTAAGCCCAGGAGGTCAGAGACCACATCAGTGGTGTTTCCTAATGCTCATCTGTACCTAAAAACAGCAGCTCACAAGGACTCTTTGTCTGAAGTTGCCAGAGTGCCTTCTTGGAAGGCAAGTGTGAGTTTACTACATCCTGGATTAAAACCTTAAATGTCTCCATTGCCCACCTGAGACAGTGCAGACTTTTCCTTTGATTGTTCACGTTACTCCAAAGCAGACCCCGGAACTTCCACTCCAGTTTCACTGGCCTCTTCTAACAAAGGGCAGTGATTGGGCTTCCCTTTAATACCAGAGTCCCTATTTATATTATTTTATATACACGTAACCTTTCGGCTGTCATTTTTCCCCTTAATTCTTCTGCCATGATCTTAAATGTCCCAAATCTTTCCTGATGCCTTCAAGTTAGAAATGGCCTTTCCCTTGTTTGAAATCTCTTAGCATTTCATTTGTGCTATCTTTCTCTTCCCTGTACTTACACTTTCAAAAGTGGGGCTATTATCTATTTTGTATAATCCCCTACAGAGCTGAAAAGTAATATGGAACCTGGGGCATATTCTATCCTAAGAAAGAACTTTTAGGATTAGGATATAAAAGGATAAATCCTTAGAGGAAAAAAAATGTCTTCTTTTATGCCTTTGAACACTTGTTATTCTTCTTTTGTGCTTGAGCCTTCTGTATCTAACTAGCTTTAAATATGACAAACTATACAAGAAAGAACAATAGAAATCCTTAAATCACTGAAACTAAATCTTCTTTTCTAACCAGCTCAGCCATTCATCTTAGATTTTCACACTCAAGACAACTTGCAAATTGCTTTTCACCCACTCACCTGGGGTGAGTCATGCTCTCTGCCAGGTAAGTGGAGAAGAATGGCTTACTAGGGCAAGAAAGGCTTTTGATTATTTTTTCTGTTATTCCCCTACTTTCTATTTTTATAAGTCTTGAATCTCTTGTTTTCCTTTTCTAAACTAAAGGATAGAAACTGTTTTTATACAGGTTATTTAGGATAGTTATCTCACATTTCATTATAATGAAAACTAGCCCTGCAACATAATCTTTTGAGACAAAGAAACCACTCTATCCAATACAGACACATCACGGGAGGCAGGATGCATATTAGTGTATTGAAGACTTTGAGATGTTTTGCTCTTAAGGAAAAGCGAGGCGTCCTTGATTTAATCTAGTGCTTTCTAATCCATTTGAGTATGGAACAAACCATTCTTTTTCTTCCTGGAATATCTATCTCTCAACATTCTCTGGAATCTGTATTCCTTCAATAACACTGTAGAAAACAGTGATGTTGCTTAACTAATACTTTGGTTGGGATTCTAGCATCAACTTTCAGGCTTTCTTTGTTCTTGGGCTAGAAGAACTGGTGGGGTCATTGCAAAACTTACAGAACACGAACTGGGTTGCAAACGCTCTCAATTCTAGCTAGATCATCTTGATCGACTCACTTAACTTCTGTGTGGTCAATTTCCTCACCAGTAAAATGGAGTTACAGAAAAACCAAATATGACTCTATATATGAGAGTATTTTAAAGGGGTAATAGTCAATTACAACTAGTATTTTTATTTTTTCTTTTTAAAAAAATATAAGGGGGAAAATAAACTATTATTTCTCATGGGTTTTAGCTTTTTTTCTGGCTCATTGTGTCCATGCCTTTGTTCATGCACCTCCCGCTGACTGGCATACTCTCTCTCTCCAGCTAAAGTTAGCAAGACTGAGCCAAATACTTTCTCCTGGTGAACACTTGGCAAGAAAAACTAAAAAGTCAACCTCTATCTTATAGGGCAATGGGTTAATGCTTCCTACAAAAAGCATGAATCAAAAACGTTTTCAAGCATGTGCTATCCAGTGATGAATTGGACAATCAGTTCTTTAACAGATAACCCGAGAAAACAACTCAAACAGTTGGAATTTCAAACTCAGTTGCCCGTTCAGGGGATGTGGCATGACATATTTGCGTAAGAGGCTTTCTGGTATCTTTCATGTCTCTTCGATGTAAGTCAGCACCCACTGCCACTGAATTCTGTCCCATGCCCTGTGGAGTTTGGCAGAAGGCTGCTGAAATGTATGTTCATTGGTACTGATGTCTATTTTATATGAATATATTTAAAAATTCAATTAGACTATTTAATAAACAGAATCTACTATCTCAAAAACTTTTAAGTCCACAAAGCTAAGAGAGAAGTGGCTTCTAAACCAAACATGCATATCTGCTTATTTTTTTGCATTGAGAAGTTAGGTCAGCTTCAGAGAATGAGACGAATAAAGTGTTTATCTGATTCACATTAACTTCCAAGACTGCTGGAGGACTAACAGGATATAAAAAGTTGCTTTTTCCTTAAAAATATGCTTACTAAGGGTACTACAATGTCCTGGAAAGACCTTCCATGCCAACATTCTGTAGCAGGAACAAGTGGTTTTTATCCCATCCTTCTAACATCATCTTGTAATTCTCCTACCCCATAATCAAAGGCCATTCACTGAGCAGCTTCTGTGTTCCATGCACTGTATTAAACAATAAAAATACAGATATGAGAAACACCTATTTTCTTTTCCTCAATAGGATCTCAGTGTCACAATATAAATTTACATATAAATCACACTAAATTCAATGTAATTTAAGACATAAGTGGGACCCAGTTGGGTCCTTAAGCATCCTTTTCTAGAATATTGGAGCAGAGACTCTGAGGATGAATATGAGTGCTTTAGTGAAACAAGATGGCAAAAAGACATTCAGAAACAGTGAGTAGCTTAAGAAAATGCAAGAAAGCATGAATGCACTAGATTCACAGATGGTGATGAGGATGAAGGTCTGTAAGTAGTTTCAGTTGAACTGCAATATAAAGGGCAAGCAAGGGAGGAAGAAAGAAAATGTTGGAGACTAAGACACAGACAGGCAACAGATTATGGAAAAACAATTTGCTAATTATTCATTCAAGGACGATCTGCCATCTATGCAGTATTTGCCACATTATATCCATTAGGATACAATTGTTGAACAAACTGGATATGACCTCCTGAGCTTAGAGTAGAAGAGATGGCCAAGGCAAAAATAATTTAACAATAAAATGTATTATAATGTGTTAAACAGGAAATAAATAATGTGCTGACAGAATTACATGAAGGCAACCTTTCCAATAGAAGATGAGAGAAGTAGCAAAGGTGATTTTTAAGCTGTGATCTGAAAGGTGAAAACACAAGCATGGGAAGTAACAGGGCATGTATGCAAAGATCCTGAAAGCAGGAAAAGCTCCAGATATTAGAACAGGGCTTCTCAAACTTGAATGTACCAACAAATCTACTGTGAACCTTGTTAAAATGCAGATTTGGATTCAGTTGGCCTGCAGTGGGCTTCAGACTCTGAATTTTTAGCAAGCTCTCAGGTAATGTTGTTGGTCTGAGAAGCAACAACATTAATCAACATAATAGCACTGTGTTAGAGAAACAAAAATCAGAGAATGCATCCAGAACTCAGTGGTAAAGATAAAACACTCTACATGAGAGTGGGGAGAAAGAAAGGTGAGCTGAGAACTATCACATATGCCATTGGGAAATATATGATTAGCAACAGGCTTGCAATTCATTCCCCTTCTCCACAGGGGCTGTGAGTGAGGATGATACGGGAGCATCCTCCAGAAAAACAGAAGAAAGGTAGCTTGATTGCATTTCCTTTTTTGTATTAGATACATTACTTACAGATCTAATTTATTATCCCAGAGTAGACCAAAAAGGAAGTAAAGACCTAGGCGTGGTATGGTACTTCCTTGCCTCTCCCTACTTTGCCTGTGTCTCACAATTATTTGAAACTCTGTAATTAAGGGTAAAACCTGATAGTGGGGATTACGGATTCAGTTGTGTCCTCCTACTGCAAAGTCATAGGTTAAATCCCTAACCCCCAATATGACTGTATTTGGAAATGTCGCTTTTAAGGAGCTGAGTAAGGTTAAATGGGGTTCATACAGGTGGGGCCCTAATCCAATAGAACTGGTGTCCACAAAAGAAGGTGAGGATACAGGAAAGGCCATGTGGGGACAACATGAGAAGGAGGCCATCTGCAAGCCCAGAGGAGAGCCCTCACCAAATACCAATGCTGATGGCACTTTGTTGTTGGACATAAAACCTTCAGAACTGAGAGAAAATAAATTTCTGGGGTTAAGTAACCCAGTCTGAGGTACTCTGTTATGGCAGCCCTAGCCTATCCGTGTACAAGGTAAGACCACTGATTTGTACAAATCAGACTTGACAATCAAACTCTTTGTGTTCATTCGCCTTTGCAGAGTTGAGAAATAATACTGTAGAGTGATTGATGGCTTAAAGCAATGCTCCTTTGGCCAGGATATCTATTAGAAACATGTTGGAAGACTCTGAAACACATCCATACCAAGATTCTCTCAGAAGGGTTATCATTTCATTGGTCAGTGATGGAGCCTGGGCATTGGTGTGTCCAGCCTTCCTATGTGGTTTGTATGTGCACCCAGAGCTGAGAAACAGTGGAGGATATTATGCTTTGAAAGATACTTCTGGCCACCCTAGAGGCAGCAATAGTAGATGATGTGCTTGTAAATAAATATAGGGTACACACCTTGGTATCTGTGCTTCTTCAGGCCTGATAGGTGATAAATAAGAAGCAAAGTTCCCCTCCCTTCAGTCCTCAACATGCACACATTTCTAGAGCATCTGACTTTATCTTGGATGGGAAGCCAAGCAGTTGTCTTGGGCCACATATCCTGTTGATGCCCTCAATGCCAGGCTCCTTGGTAATTACTCATTTTAATGAAAAAAAGCTACTGTTAATATATGTGCATTATTGAAATGCACTCTCCAATCTTTCTTGCCAACCTGCATATTTCTATAATAAGTCATTTGTTCAGAGCTCAATTATTTTCTGATGTTTGATTAAACAAAATCAACACCAAAATAATTCTATTAGGGTTAATTGACACCTTCTCACAGGAAAATTAACCACTTTGCTGGTCATGCTTTTAATAACAAGCTTCCCAGATTTCAATGGCCATATTTGAACACAATTCTTGAGGACTGCTTGAAGATTGAATATAACCTTACAGTTACTATGTCAACAGTTCAAACAATTAACAAAACAGTTACCATGTCAACAGTTCAAACCATTATTCAGCCTTATGGATAGCACTGCAATATTCATAAGACTTGGCAGCTAGAATTTAACTATTAAAGCCTTATAATTAGTTTCTTAATCTAGAGCTTGAAAATGATAAAAGAGTTTAATGCCTAGACTATGTCAATAACTTTTAGTCAATAATATTTACTAAAATATGTGGACCCCTAATTTTCTTATTAAATACATTGGGATAAAAATGAAATTGGCATGGGCCTAGGTCAAATAAACTTTCTGAGCATAATAATGAACCATTATTATTTATTATTTTGTTCCCTTCCCTCCTACTGGGATAAATTTGCTATACTTGCAGAACTCTCCTGAAGCCTAGAAGCGCTACATCAAATCTACAGGCCCTTCTTTTCTTTTCCTTTTTGAATACTAGGTTAGTGTTTTACTTGGAAAACTTCTTCAGAACAAAAACTTAGCCATAGCAGTTTGTTTCACCATAGTATATCGAAAAAGGATTTGCTTTTCAATAATAATTATTAAACTTTTACTCTATGTCAAGTATTAAATATATACTACCTCTAATCCTCATTAAAAACTATGTATGGTAAGAATTATTCCCCTGAACTTGGAATGAGCAAACCCAGGCTCAAGTATTAAATGTAAATTTAAAAGATGTATCCAAGTCATACATCTTATAAGATTTCAAGAGATACATAGTCATATATCACGGAAAGTTAGCCTCCTTTCCATCCTTGGAAACAGGTTGTCCAAAAGCAAATGCTTTTACCAGTTTTCTATGCATGTTTTAATGCATTTGTGACAACATCGTCACTAATTGCATTGCTTATGTTAATTTTAATGTCACTCCCTCCACTGTCTCTTGAGGAGAGAGAGGAGGAAATAAAAGAGCTCCAAGGGCATTTGAAACATCAATGATTTAATACTGATCCTGCTTATTTCTGAGGGTCACTCCCCACGTTGCTCAGCTCTAAAGTACTCTAGGGTGATCCTGCCTTATTTGCAAGAGACTGGCTTAAGAGAACAAGGAGGGGATTTGCATTTTCATGCCTCCATTCAGAATTATTTTTAATAATTTTAGTTACAAATTATTTGAAGATTGTTAATGAGCTTAAGTTTTTTACAATTGCCAAGTAGGTTTTTGTTTTATACAAGCCTGTAATGAAATACATATCTTCCCTATGTATGTTCTTAGGCCAGTCACTAAATCTTTATAATCATTTTTTGATGTGATCCATAAGGACAGTGTCTGACTTGGAAGTTGATCAGAAGGATAAACTCTGAAAAACTAAAAGCATTCAAAACATGGAGGATGATAAATACATGGCAATTTATTTTTCTATTCTTCCTTGCTCAATACATGTTTTTGACTTGACAAATATTGATATTCTAATTTGAAATTAACATTAATTTCAAAATATATTCGAACTGCAAAACTACATCATGATGTTTCTTCCTAGATCGGTCAATATCTCCATGTGCCATTTAGAAAATCAGAATTTTAGAGCGTCTCTTTTAACATTTCCTCTTCTCATCTTCCATGTCCAACTCAAGACCAAGTCTTACTGATTTTATCCTCTAAGCACTTAGCATAGCCACCTATATTTCTCATTTTGCACCATTACCTCCCACAGATTGAGCCCAGTGGATTCCTCATGTAGGCCCAGAGTCTTAGAAGACCCTCCATTCTGGTTCACACACATCCACTAGATTTCATCCTCCAGACACAGCGGTCTTTTCAGAAGGCAAATCTAATCATCTAATCTAGTCATAGTAACCCTACTCTTCTCTGTTTAAAATTCATTAAATGGGTTTTCATTGCTCATAAGTTAAAAACCCTAATTCTTGGCATGGCCTATAAGACCTGCTTTTTATGCCTCATATGCTGCAATCCTATGAGTATTCTCCAAAGTTTACCCATAGCTGAGCTCTACAACCATATTCTGCTCTCTCTCATGGATGGCTTTTCTTTCTTTTGCCCAAGTTAGCTCCTCCTCCATCCTCCAGCCCTCAATGCCTCAGTCACTTCTGCAAGGATACCATTCCTAATCTCTCATTTAGGTGAAATTCCCTTAAATGGAGTCTCATACTATCATTGTCAATGATGCAGTTTCATACTGTACATGAGAGAACATCATATTATCATCTAGTCTCCTTGCCGAGTGCCAAGTTCAGTGAGGGCAGAGACAATGCTTTGGTTCACCAGTTGAGTCCTCATCAGCTAGTACAATGCCTGGCATCAAACAGACAACTAATAAGTATCAGTCAAATAAATATCAAAATAATGGTTATTTACAACAGAGGATAGCAATGACTTCTAATAGAAGGTAGTATAGTTTACTACGTGCCATGCAATTTTTTGGGCACTTGAAACATGCAGTCTCACAATGAATCTTTGCACTAAATATTATATCTTTTAAGCCCCACTTTACAGAGGTGAAAATTATGAAAACATAGAGGTTGCTATGGTCTGAATGTTTATATCCCGTAAAATTCACATGTTGAAACCCAATCACCAAAATGATGTTATTAGGAGGTAGAACCTTTGGGGGTGATTAAATAATGAGGACAAAGCCTTCATGAGTGAAATTACTGCCCTGATAAAAAAAAAGGTCCCAGAGAGGTGCCTTGTCCTTTCCACCATGTGAGCATGCAAAGATAAGGCATCATGTGTGAACCAGGAAGCCAGTCTTCACCAGACTCCAAATCTGCCAACACCTTGATCTTGGACTTCTGTGAGAAATAAATTTCTGTTGTTTATAAGCCACTCAGTTTATAATGTTTTGTTACAGCACCCCAAATCAGATAAGACAGGTTAATTCAGAGGGTAATCTATGCTAGTCATCTAAAATGCTGGTTCCACTTTAAACTTTTAAGTTAAAAAATAAGTTTTACGAAGATTAGCCATGCTTTTGGCCCTTCCTGTAGGGTGTCTTTTAAGTATGTAGATATGGTGGCTTCTCACTGCATAGTGAGATATCTACACAGATGGCAGGAGTATGAGCTGGGACTACTGCACATGCAAGAAAAAAGTTAGCGGAGTAATGACTTGAGGTGCTGCTGAGTGTTCTACTGTTATGAGTAATGTTTTATGAGTTACTCCTTAACTGTAAGCATCTGCCTTAAATATAAGTGTCAGTGGGTAAAAATATTTGCCAATTCAAGATTCCTACTGCCAAACCCACATCCTAAAATTCAGGCAGTCGTAACAATGTTTTAATTTGCCATTGAAAGGTACACGGATTGTTAGGACTAAAAAGAGTCTTGAAGAATAGCTTGTAGTTGAACACATCATTTGACAAGAGAGAAAAACAACAACAGCTACTGCAAAATGTAAGTTAAAATGAAAATCGTGTATCTACCCCATTGGATTCCTTGTTTGTAGGCTGTCATGGGGACTCTAAGACAGACAGGGAGGGGAAGAGATTCTATAGTGCCAGTTACAAAGGATCAGGTGAAATTTTACATTGAGATGGCTTGTGGGGAATAGTAACAGAACTTAGACAACAGTGTTTCAAAATTTGAAAATTCTAATTCCTTCAGATCTCACCTTATTATTACTAGTGACAGCTACAATTATAGTTTAACAGTAATGGTACACTTAGAGTGAACCAACCAGATCTATGCTAAATGTTGCTTAAGGATTTTACCAGTTATTTCATTTGATTTCTCACAAGTGTCATCCACATTTTACAACTGAGAAGAATGAGACATGGAGAGACCAGGCAACTTAACCCGAAGTCCCCAGCTGGTAAGGAGCAGAATCAGGAGGAGACTCTGGCTGTCTGACTTCAGTATCTGTGCTACTAATCTAAGCTGATTCCTGGGCGGTGCCTTTTCTGACCACCCTAAGTGATCACTCTCCCTATCCACTACTACTCTCCCTTGGGGCAGGAGGCAACTTGGGAGTCTTTTAGACATCCAGCTGAACTGCATTTCCAAGCCCATCATGGATTTATGTTGTAAGCAGTACTGACAAGGGCCACTGGCAGGCCATGCATAGGACTTTCTCCATCAATACCCTGCCTTATGTCTATCAACCTGCTGATTACAGAGAAGGGAGGAGGCCCTCAAAATGGCAGCACCAACTAATGGAGAGAGTATGGATCCTTGAAAGATTGAATGGAGCCCAGGTCCTACTATCCCCACACCAACTCCAATCCCCACTGTCTGTCCACACTAGACTGTGACATGAGTATGAGTGATAAATCAACTTTTATTAGGCTAAGCAGTTGATATTTGGGGTTGGATTACTTACCCTAGCTAATTTCTCACTGTTGGTTTCCTCCATAGCATTGATTACAATTACATTTGTACTTTATTGTATATTACTCATTCAATGTTATCACATTTGCTCAACTGTAAGCTTCTGAGGGGAGTGACTGAGTCTGTTTCATCTACCACCATATCTAGCAACTAGCAAGAGTCCAGCCTGAAGCACATACATAGTGATATTTGTTACATGATTGTTGGGAAGATGGAAGCCAATGCAACAAAATAAATGGGCATATACAAAGAGTTTCCTCCCCAGTGCAATGTGGCTACTTTAAACAGGGTTTATGTTCAAGAATCAGGAGTGCCAGCATCTACAAGCATATTATTAAATAAAAGCTTTAGGTTCAAGGACTAAAGATATTCTTCTCCAAGTATTTCTATGAATTATAATGCAGGACCAAATTATGTTTATGTATCTAGCAACATTCTACTTTGCATGGCTTCATCATAGCTTTGCATCATAGCTTTGCACAGAGGGTGGGGCACTAGAACACTGCACTGAGACATGAGACCCCTTACCCCTGCCCTACGGGGCTACCCTCCATTAGTTGAGTTCTTGAAAACAAATTGGGAACTTAATCTACATTTACAATATGTCCATGGTCCCTTCCTGCTATCACAGCTTCTTCAAGAAGACACAATAAATGAAAAGAAAGATCTCCTAGGTAAGAACTGATATGGGTTAGGCTTTGTGTCCCCATTCAAATCTCATCTTAAATTGTAATCCCAATAATCCCCATAATCCTCACGTGTCAAGGGAGAGACCAGGTGGAGGTAAATGAATCAGAGGGTGATTTCCCCCATGCTGTTCTCAGGAGAGTGAGTAAGTTCTCATGAGATCTGATGGTTTTATAAGAGGCTTTTCTCCCTTTCTCTCGACACTTCTCCCTCCTGACACCTTGTGAAGAAGGTTCCTTGTGCTTCCTCTTCACCTTCCACCATAATTCAAAGTCTCTTGAGGCCTCGCCAGCCATGCTGAACTGTAAGTCAATTAATCCTCCTTCCTATATTAATTACCCAGTCTCAGGAAGTTCTTTATGGCCATTTGAAAATGAACTAATACAGTAAAATGGTACCAGGAGTGGGGTGCTGCTATACAGACACTTGAAATTGTGGAAGCAACTTTGGAACTGGATAACAGGCAGAGTTTGGAACAGTTTGGAGGGTTCAGGAGAAGATGGGAAGATGTGGGAAAGTTTGGAACTTCCTAGAGACTTGTTGAATAGCTTTGACAAAGATGCCGATAGTGATATGGACGATGAAGTCCAGGCTGAAATGGTCTCAGATGGAGATGAGGAACTTGTTGGGAACTGGATCAAAGGTGACTCTTGCTATGCTTTAGCAAAGAGACTGGCAGCATTTTGTCCCTGTCCTAGAGATCTGTGGAATTTTGCACTTGAGAGAGATGACTTAGACTATCTGGCAGAATAAATTTATAAGCAGCAAAGCATTCAAGAGGTGACTTGGGTGCTCTTAAAAGCATTTGGTTCTATGCATTCAAGAGATGGTTTGGAATTGGAACTTATGTTTAAAAGGGAGGCAGAGCATAAAAGTTTGAATATTTTGCAGCCTGATGACAAGGAAAGAAAATCCCATTTTCTGAGGAGAAGTTCAAGGCAGCTACAGAAATTTGCATAAGTAACTAGAAACCAATTGTAAATCAGCAAGACAATGTGGAAAATGTCTCCAGGGCATGTCAGAGGTCTTCACAGCAGCTTCTCCCATCACTGGCCCAGAGGCCTAAAAGGAAAAACAGTTTTCTGGGCTAGGCCCAGCGTCTTGCTGCTTTGCACAGTCTCGGGACTTGGTGCCCTGCATCCCAGCTGTGACTAAAAGGGTCCAATGTACAACTCACACTGTTGCTTCAGAGGGTGCAAGCCCCAAGCCTTGGCAGCTTCCACATGGTGCTGGGCCTGTGGGTGCACAGTAGTCAAGAACTGAGGTTTGGGATCCTTCACCTAGATTTCAGAGGATGTACAGAAACACCTGGAAGTCCAGGCAGAAGTTTGCTGTAGGAGTGGAGCCCTCATACATAACCTCTGCTAGGGCAGTGCAGAAGAGAAATGTGGGGTCAGAGCCCCCACAAAGAGTCCCCATTGTGGCACTGCCTAGTGGAGCTGTGAGAAGAGGGTCGCTGTCTTCCAGAGCCCAGAATGGTAGATCAACCAACAATTTGCATTGTGTGCCTGGAAAAAGCCACAGACACTCAATACCAGCCAATGAAAGCAACCAGGAGTGGGGCTGTACCCTACAAAGCCACAGAGGTGTGGAGCTGCCCAAGACCATGGGAACCCACTTCTTGCATCAGTGTTACGTGAATGTGAGACATGGAGTCAAAGGAGATCATTCTGGAGCTTTAAGATTTGACTGCCTGGCTGGATTTCAGACTTACATGGGGCCTGTAGTCCCTTCATTTTGGCAAAAGGTTTCAAGGGAGAGACCAGGTGGAGGTAATTGAAATATGGGAGTGGTTTCTTTCATGTTGTTCCCATAATAGTGGGTGAGTTCTCATGAGATCTGATGGTTTTATATGGGGCTCTTCCCCACTTCACTCAGCACTTCTCTTTCCTGCCACCTTGTGAAGAAAGTTCCTTGCTTCCTCTTTACCATCTGACATTATTGTAAGTCTCCTGGGGTCTTCCCAGCCATGCTGAATGGTGAGTCAATTAAACTTCTTTCCTTAATAAATTACCCATTCTCAGGGAGTTCTTTATAGCAGTAAGAAAATGGACTAATACACGAGCCTACCATGTACCAGGCACTATGATAGTATCATTCACATTTATACTTTTATTGACTGCCTGGGCAGTCCTCTGACCCAGGAAATAAATAAGAAAAATTGGTATTTATAGGTCCCATTTATTGTGCAACTATTATGAACTAGGCATAAGCATTGTCATATGTGCTTTATATATATAAATATATACAATTTTATATATTAATATGTTATATTTAATTATGACAACAAATATATGAGGTAAATGTCAAGAATTGTAAAGGATGTGAGATTTTACCCTACTTTCACACTAACAAGTTAGCTTGCACAGTCTCATGAATGTTGGAAGAAGACACAAGACTCTTAGGTCAGAGACAAAGCACAATTTACTACTCACAGGAATAGCAATAGCCAGTCATATCATTTGTCTTGGTTTCCAAAGTCTCAATTCCCATAGGGTGTGAAAAAGGTCCAGATGCATGCTATACAAGCTGTAGGTTGTTTTACACATGAAAAATCCTGAGTTTAGGAAACCCCATTATTTTATAAGGGGCCTGTATGCAAAACTCTTCAATCTTTAATGTGAGCATTATTTTTATTATCTTGAGCACAAAACAAATTTTCCTCTGCTCCCTAAGGAGAAACTTATCTCTATTTTCCAGTGTGTACTATGTAAATATTCTTGGAAAGATGGAGTTTTGAAACAAAAACTGAATTTCTTTATTCATAAGACATGCAGAAATGTGAAAAATTGATGAATAATTTTTCATATTTTATAAATGTGATAGCAAAGCTAAGAATCACTAAGTAATTTACCTAGTTAACTAACCCATAGGAAGATGAATGGGGATTCTAACCCTGATGTATCTAACTCCAAAACTCACACTAATATCCACTGTGAAATACTGCTTCCATATTTCATTGAGTAGGAGAATGGGGCTTAGAGAAATTAAAGATTAAGTCAATTGAGACTGAAGGAGCTTGTAAGCAAGGGAACTGGGATTTAGTACACACCATCCAACTACAGATCTGGTAGTCTTGCCACCACACCACAGCTATTGATCAAACATCAGTGTACCTGAGTTTGCTGGGTGATCCAGGGCATTTCAAGAAAAGCATACAGAGCAAAGAAAGGTCTGGAGAAAGCAGGAAGCCCAGTTGGCTCAAGTGAGGTGAGGAAGCCTCAATGTGGTGGAAGTAGAAAATACACACACACACACACACACACTCACAGCGAGAGAGAGAGAGAGAGAGAGAAGAAAAGGGGGAAGAGAAAAAAGGAAGAAAAAGAATAAGGAGGAGGAAGAGAGGTAGAGAAAGGAAAGAAAGAGAGGAAGAAAGGAAGAGAGACAGAAAGAAAGAGAGAGAGAGAGAAAGGAAGGAAGGAGGGAGGGAGGGAGAGGAAAAAGAGGAGGGGAGGGAGGAGGGAGACGAAGAAGAGGAGGGGGATTAGGAGAGGAGGAGGAAGAGGAGGAGGAGAGAAAGCAGCTAGAAATAGTTTGGAGGTTGCTTTCTACCTTGTAGGTTTTGGCCTCTGGGCAGTTACCCAATTCTTAAAAAATGAAAAAGCTCTCTATGCACTTACATGGACAGCACTTAAATCTATTACTAAGCGGGGGTTGGGGGAACGAAGGTAAAGGACAATAACACTTTATGTAAAAAGGGGGAGGATGATGGTAAAAATCCATATTTATATTTACTTGGATATGCAAAAAGAAACTGGAAGGATATACAAAAAGAGCAGCAGTGATGGTGGTGTGGGTATCAGAAAGCAGACAGATATGTTCATTTCATAGCTTTCTATAACTTCTGGTTTTTTGGATCACTTGAATACATTTCCTTTAGAAATTAAATTTATAAAACACAAGCACTGCAGATGCATGTTTTTTCTACAAGGTCAATTTTCAGGATTGGGAAAGTTTTTCTTCTCATATTTTCACAGGCAATTTCAAAATCTTCTGGCATAACTGTCACTTGTGAAAACAGAATTGATTTTGCCTTTAGAAAGTAGAGTATGTGTAATCCCAGCATTTTGGGGGGCCGAGGTGGGCGGATCACAAGGTCAGGAGATCGAGACCATCCTGGCTAACACGGTGAAACCCCGTCTCTACTAAAAATACAAAAACTTAGCCGGGCGTGGTGGTGGGTGCCTGTAGTCCCAGCTACTCGAGAGACTGAGGTAGAAGAATGGTGTGAACCCGGGAGGCGGAGCTTGCAGTGAGCCGAGATCGCACCACTGCACTCCAGCCTGCGCAACAGAGCGAGACTCCATCTCAAAATAATAATAATAATAATAATAATAATAATAATAATAATAATAAAATAAAAATAAAAGAAAGTAGAGCACAGACTCTGGCTAGTTGCTGGATTTTCTTTCTCAACATCTTGCCTATTTTGAAAAAGATATGGGGAGAAGTTTTTCTTCCCACGTGGTTTTATAGGTAACTTTTGGGAAAATCTTCCAAGTCATAACCTATTGATGTCTTTCCTGATAATAGTTAAAGTGCTTCAATTGCACTCATCCCTTCTCCCTCTCCCCACACTGGCTCAGAGATATTGTGGTAGATGTTTACAATCAGTTCTCTAAGAGAAAATACAAAAATAAAAACACCTTGATTTGTAGCATTTCTTGATTTCCGTGCTATAAACACTATGATTGATTTAAAGGCATCCATGTGATATCATGAGACAATGTAGCATACAATTATACAGTATTTCTACCATACAGACTCAACAGATACTAATAAACTCAGGTGAAGAGAAAATAGTAAAATGTAGTAAAATAATTAGGAAGTGATGAGTTTTAGGTATTTATTGCTTTTGCTTTTAATTTAATGTATTGAATGTAAGTTGATATTTAATTTTAATAATGGTTGTTTTTATAAACGGACTCACAAAATTTCTAAAATTCGAATAGTAGTTAGCTCTCTGTTAGGCTGGCATGTGATGGCAAGAGCTGGGTCCAGCCTGCTACTGCCAGATCCTAATCTCTCCTCAAGGATATATACTCTCTCTCTCTCTACTCTGTTTACCAAGAAAACTTTGGGAAAATTGAATAAGACACCCCATACAGGTACAGTGAGTAATAACAACCAACATGTATTGAGTCCTGCAGAGTTCTAGGCACTGTGAAAAGTGTCCTGATTTTATTTAATCTTTGCATTCACTTTGAAAAGCTTCAAATATTGGTGCCCATCACAAAATGCAGAGAGTGAGGCTCGAAGTTCTTAGAAAAGGGGCACACCCAGAATTGCAACCAAAGCCATACACTTGCCTTTTCCTGAATGCTCAAAGACTATTGCTTCAAAATGGCTTTAAGAGATGATTTACATTAAGTTAGATAAATGAGAGGTAGTCCTAGGGGATCACAATTGGAAGAAGAACCAAAAACGTCTTTAGATTGTATAACAGATGGCTCTGCCTCCCACCCTCCCCAGTAAACACATTTTTTCCTATTTCTAGAAGAGGCATTTTGCCTGAGATTTTCCATTAAAATATAGTCTGGATTTTTGCTCAGAAATATTTCTTTCAGACATTGTCTTAGTCTGTTTGTGTTGCTATAGAGAAATACCTGAGGCTGGGCAATTTATAAAGAGTTTTATTTAGCTTGTGATCCTGTAGGCTATACAAGAAGCAGGGCGCTGCCACTTGGTTGGCTTCTGGTGAAGGCCTCAGGCTGCTTCCACTCAGGGTGGAAGGCAAAGGGGAGCCGGAGTGTGCAGAGGTCCCATGGTGACAGAGGGAGCAAGAGAGAGACTTAGGAGGTGCCAGGTTTTTCTTAACAACCAGCTCTCATGGGATCTAATAGAGCTGACATTCACTCATTACCTGGAGGATGGCACCAAGACATTCATGAGGAACCTTCCCCTATGACCCAAATGCTTCCCATTAGGCCTCACTTCCAGTGTTTGGGATCAGATTTCAACATCAGATTTGGAGGAGACAAACACCCAAACTATAGCAGTTATACTCTTGTGTGCCAGCAGTGCTGGCCAATTGTTCAAGATCCAAAACCTGTCCTTGCCTGCCTTGTCTTCTTTCCCCATTCATGGCCACCACTCTGCCTTTTTTGGGCTTCATTTCAGAATCCATAGTCAGTCCTCTCTCTTTTCCAAACCAGTTCTTCTGGAAAGGATCTCCAGTTAGTGAAATGATTCACTTGCTATTAAGTCCACTGTATTTTAAATATCCAAAGGAATGATACTTCTTACAATGATAGGTTAGGGGGGAATTTATTCTTTTACCTGTTTATTTGCTTTTGTTATTTTGCTTGGTTATTTTTTCCTTTTGTACATGGAAGAGTCAGATAGGTAAAAGCATAATTTTATAGGTGACCATTATCCAAATTTTGCTACATACTGGAATTATCTGGGGATCTTTAAAAACTACTGATATCTGGCACACACCCTGACTCGGACTTTCTGATTTAATTGATAAGGCATTGGACCTGGGCATTAGGATTTTTTTTGGAAGCACCATGGCATTTTTTATGTGCCCCGAAGTTTAGCAAACATTCTTCTAGCTATCAAGAATTCACTCTCTGGGGGCTGTGCTGAGAAAGGTCACTGTGCCAGGGGCTTTCTCATGGATCTGGCATAGGATGGGTTCATTAATTAACACTTCAATTAATTGAATTTTCATTGAGCCCTCCCTTCCTAGTTTAGGCCTCCAGGGCTCTGTAGGATTCAGATTGCATTCTGATTTAGTTTCCCAAGGTCTCCCTGCTTCAAAACAGAAGAAAACAAGCATCCCACCTCCCAAAAAAGAGCTGTTTACTAAATAGAGTGTAACTCAACTGGCAAACAAGAATGTTTTTTCAATGGCTTATTAAGTTACTCTAACATCGGCATTTACATGCAAATAATTAATGGACCAATTACAAATTATTTGGTTGTATTCATTAAAGCAGAACCACGATTTATTAAAGCGGGAACCAAAACAAATGATCTTATTGTGCAAATGCTACATAGTTGTTACAGAAAAACTAGAATATGGAAACTCAGCTTGTCTGCAAGAAAAGAAAAGAAAAAAAAAACTCTAGGCTTTTCTGTATCCATTCAGTGGAAAATATGACTAATTCAAGGTCAGCATTAATTTATGAATTTAAAAACTCTTGGGAGGAATTTACATCTGCTGCCTATACTCTTGGGCAAGCCAAGGTCAGGAAAAGGCTTTGTTTTTCACTTGCTTCTCTGCAGTGCATAGCAGCCTTGATGCCGTATTACCCCCTTCTCCCATAGCAAGTTATCTTGTTTCCGGGCTCCTGAGAAGTATGAATATGAAGACCTGAATTATTCAACAGAAGGTGACTCCATTGGGTAAGTTCAGCCAGAGACTTCCTGAAACTAGCACAACTGTTTTCCTTACTGTTTCCTTAGTAATCTCCATCCTAGGGCCGTGGTCAGGTGTCTGTAACAAAAGTCTCTGAGGGATGGATAGATGGATGGCTATACAATGAAGAAAATCTAGCAAAATGTTAGGCATAGAATGCAGATGGTGAGTCTAGGAGCACTGACTCTACCATTCGTTCAAATTTTCCGTATATCTGAAAACTTTTATGATGAAATATGAGAGGATAGGGGAGTGTCCTCATCTTACCCTGTTTTCTGAATTTAGACTCCTTGCATATGAATTAAAAGCAATGGACACTTTTAGTACGGTTTTAATAAATTTGGGCTGAGTTAATAATGATAACTAATTAGTAATAACTGATAAATAATGAACCAGGTACTACACTAAGTGATTAATTTACTGTATTTAATCCTCACATCAAACCTGAGAAGTAAGTGCTATTATTAGGAAGAAATTGAGGCTCAGAGAAGGAAATTGACTTGCCTGAGTGTCTGATTTTCAAAAGGTTAAGTTTGTTGACCTCATTATTCTTTTAATTGTGCCTCTAGAAAGATACACACATTTTAATTGTATAGCAGCTTGTGAATTATTACAAAGTAAGCACACCCATATAATCAGCATCCAGATCAGGAAACTGAATCTTTCCAGACCCTGAAAATTCCCTTCTTTCTCCCAATCACTACCCTCCTTGCCCCAAGTCATCTCCTTGGCTGACTTCTACCTCCATATATTCAATTTTCTAGACCTCATTCTTCTTGTGTTCACATTCTTGAGGCAAAGCTCTCTTTCTGTAAAGTAATAGCATTCTCATCCCAAAGACTTTCTGGTTAAAGAACAAGTTGAATAAGCCACTACTATATTGTGCAAGGTTGCTTTCTCCTTTGCCTACAGAGGGCTTTCAGGTAGCAGAATAAAATCACTGTAATGAGACAGAAATGGTGCCTGTGAGCAAAGGTATCATGTCTCCTTCGCTAGTGGGGCAAGCACCAGACTCTTGGAATTGTTCCGATCAAGGATGAGTTAAACCCTACATTTTAATTCTTCCTTTCGTTTATTCATTCATTAAATACTTAACCCTACATTTTAATTCTTCCTTTTGTTTATTCATTCATTAAATACTTAACATAGTACAGAGTACACAGAGCGTCAGGCAATTCGCATGTGTACTCAGTATGTCAACAGTCAGGTTAAAGATAAAAAGAGGAAAATAAAGATCTGATATCATTTTGATCAATGCTACTGGAATGTTTTGACAAGTTTCAGAAGTGGAAGCAAATATACATTTTCTACTTGCTCTGTAGCAGGAATAAGACTGAGCAATTTTTTTACATGACTCTGTTAATCCTCAATCCATCAACTGACTCACTCACTCACCCATCCAATAAATATCACTGCATTTCTTATGTGCCATGTGCTAAGGATACTGTTCAAACAAGACACGTATTTCCTGTTGACATATAACTTGCAGTATTAAGCATGCATTTTTTAACAAGGAGTGATAATGCCCCTAAGGGGGCAAAAATTGATTTTACAGGGGCAAAAATTTTTAGAATTTACAATGCTTTATGCCCTTTCAAGGAATCACATTGCAGAAATTGATATACAAATTGATATCTGTGGTATTTAAATCATAATGGGAGGGGAGAACAATTAGAGAAAAAAGTGTCAAAAATACTCCTTAGGGGCAGTATTGAAAAAAGAAATACTTGTCTAAGGAGGAAAGAAACAACATAAAAATGTCATGATTATTAGACTCAAAGAGGTACAGTAACCAATGAAAACAGGTAACTGTGAGTCCTGTATAAGTTGAGACTTGGGAGTGATCTTAGCTTGCCACCTGAAGGAATTCTTGGAGTAACAGCAACTTCGATTTACAGATGGGAAATAGGGCTTAGCCAGGTTCGGAACTACCCAGGATCTTCTATCCAGTAAGTCAGAGGCAAATCTGACTTCAAATCCAGGGCCCTGGAGGTTGGGTGCTACTCCACCTCCTCCTAATTTATAATCCCAGTGCTTCACGAGGCTGAGGAGGGAGGATCACTTGAAGCCAGGAGTTTGAGACAAGATAACATAGTGAGACCTCATCTCTCAAGAAATTTAAAAATTAGCCAGGCATGGTGGTGCACACTGTAGTTCCAGTTACTCAAGAGGCTAAGGCAGGAGGTTCGCTTGAGTCCTGGAGTTCGAGTTTGCAGTGAGCTACCTGCCACAGCATTCCACTTGGGTGGCAGAGTGAGACCCTGTCTCTTAAAAAAAAAAAAAAAAAAAGTAAAACTAAAATAAACCCAGGGCTCTTATCACATGATTTATGCCTAAGTGTGAGTGTGCTCTTTCTTCTTAGAAGCAATAGTACTAGGATCCTATCTCATTTGTCCTCTCTGGGCACCAAACAATGAACTAGGTCCCTCCTGCCTTTAAATCAATCAAGAGCTTTATGTCTAGATTTCCTGACATAATTGTGGAATTTATACAACTGCCTTGTAATAGTGAAAAGCTCTGATTAAGGAAAATCTATTTTTCTTGCCCAGGGAGTATGCTCAGACTCAGCTTTTATTGGGTCAGTATAAGCCCCGGGATGAAACTGTGCCTCTCATTTAAAGGTAACTCAAGTGCAGCACGAGACTTGTACTTTTGTCTTCTGTCCCTTGAGGCAAGCGCTCACCATGGCTACAGGTTTTCATGTTGATTTATCACTTTGGAAAGGTGTATCTATAGAATTCTCTCCTCCTATTAAATTCTGGCAAAATCTTCCTTCACAATCTCTTGCTAAGTTTTACTCCATAAAATCAGAAGTGTGGATCTTTCGCAGTTCATGGACTGCTGTCTTTTCACTTCAAGGATGTGAACTATTATCTGAAAGGGGTGGGTTTCCAGGCCTGCAGTCTGGTGGCAGAATTGCTGCCAAAGCAATTAGCTGAATGCGTGGCTGAAAAGCGAAAACGTGGCCTCAGGATGATGCTGTCCTCCATGTTTTCAGAGCAGGTATGGAAGCTGCATAAGACAGGATTGGTCCTTTGGGAACTTCCTGGCCAGCCCATCTTATATCTTTGCTTTTGGATACATTCCCAAATTTTCCTCTCATTGTCACCTCCACCACCACTCATGCCCTGGCTACTTCACCTTCTCCTAATTTACTGAGCCAAATTGGTACTGTGATGAACCCTGTTTTATAGACAATATAATCAAGACTTAGAAGAGTCAAGTACCTTGCAGTAGGCACACAGTAAGTGGTGGAATTTAAAGTTCTGTCTCCTACTAACGTCTCTGCTCTGAACCATTTATGTAAAACTGACTCCCTAACAGGGATGTAGATTTCAGATAGGACACACCATAATGGCTTCTGGCTTATTCATTTATTCATTTGTTCATTCATTCGTCCATTCAAATAAAAGCTTATTGTGACAAGCACTGTGTGACAAGTACTGTGCTGCAATTGTGAACCAAAGAATCAGGATACCAGCCCTTCATAGAGTTTATGTTTGGGGGTATGGCCACGGTGGGAGGATGGGGAGTAGAAAACAGTCAAGTGAATAATGAAATATTTACAAACAAATTTATAATTTATTTATAAATAAAAATTGCTATGCATGGACTGGGCGCAGTGGCTCATGCCTGTAATCCCAGCGTTTTGGGAGGCCAAGGTAGGCAGATCACGAGGTCAGAAGATAGAGACCATCCTGGCCAACATGGTGAAACCCCATCTCTACTAAAAATACAAAAAATTAGCCTGGCATGGTGGCACACACCTGTAGTCCCAGCTACTTGGGAGGCTGAGGCAGGAGAATCACTTGAATCTGGGAGGTAGAGGTTGCAATGAGCCAAGATTGCGTGACTGCACTCCAGCCTGGTGACAGAGTGAGACTCTGTCTAAAAATACATACATACATACATACATATATACATACATAAATGAAAAAAAATTTTTTTTAAATGCTAGGCATGAAACTCAGGGAATTAAAAAGAAAAAGAATGAAAAAGTAGAATAACAGCATGCTTAAGAGAGGGTGGAATAGAAAACACATCAAAGAGGAGGTGCTATCTTAAATTAAGACCTAAAGACAGAGAAGGAGCAGGCTGTAGGAAGGCCTTGGGAGTGCATTATTCCAGGCTGAGAGCAGCAGGTTCAAAGACCATGTGGTAAAAACTAACAAGGCTGCTCCAGAAACTGAAAGAAGATCAGCATAATGGTGTAGCGGGGGAGAAAAACACTGAATCATAGACAGCTGAGAAGGTCTTGAGAGGTATTTGTTATGGGTTGAATTGTGTCCTTTGAAAAGACATGTTGAAGTACTAACTCCCAGTACTTCAGAATGTGACTTTATTTGGAAATAGGGTATTTGCAGGAGTAATGCAGTTACAATGAGGTCATACTTGATTAGGGTAGGTTCTAATGCAATGTGACTAGTGTCCTCATGAAAAGAGAAAATAGAGACAAAGAGATGGACACAGGGAGAACGCCGTAAGATGCTGGAGACAGAGGGTGCCAGGATGCAGCTGTGAGCCAAAGAATGCCAAGAATTTTCAGCCACCCCAAAAGCAAGGAAGAGGCAAGGAAAGTTTCTACCCCTGAGTTTCAGATAGAGTATGGCCATGCTCTTGATTTGGGACTTCTAGCCTTAAGGACTGTGAAATAATACATGTATATGCTGTAAGCCCTTCCAGTTTGTGAAACTGTGTTACAGCAGCTCCAGGAAATTATTATAGTCTTGAAGACACCAGTAAGAAATGCAGATTTCATTCTAAGTGACTGAAGGCAAGCCAAGGCAGCAAAGGGAACACTGGAGATTTGTAGTAGCTGAGAGAAAAAAAGATGGTCGATTGGATTTAGGTTGTCACAGTACAAATGGAGCAAAAGGGCTAGTTAGGTTTTTTATATTGGAGTCAGTTTTCTACAGAAGACAGTGGAAAATACATGTAAACTACCACTAACCCACTCACAGTCACTTTGGGTAAGTTATTAAAACTGAACCTTAGATTTTCTCTGTAAACTATGAATCGTACAGAGTTGTTGTAAAAATTTACATCGTGCCTGGTACATAATTCACATCTAATAAAAATGAGCCATTCTTGCAAATATTACTACTATTTTAATCTCACTCCCACCAAAATCTAACAAGGCATGTTATAAAATATGGCCCCAAAAGCATGCCCCAAGTTGAATTTAGTGTCTGTTTGGCTCCAAATCTCTATTCTTCTTACTTTAAAAAAAGTTTGAATAATATGTAATTTCTGGTATTTGACTATTTTGACTAAGAAAAATAGCATTTTTACATGGTTTCACCTAATGCTATATTACATCTGCATGCAAAAAAAAGTACATTGTGAAATGAAGTATGATAAATGTTGATCTCTGGCATATTTACACTTAATTTAAGAACCTGAATTTTGCCAAACTCCTGACTTTTCCTGGACCCCATATCACTGTAATCACTAATCCTTGGTTTTATTTTAAATATACATATTTTTTTACACACAAACATATCTGTGAATTTGTTTTCAATCTTTATTAACATATTGAATGATCTATATGTACTTCTTCAACTTGCTTTTTCTTCTACTGAATATTATGTTTTGAAGATTCATCTATGCCCTTGCCTATATCTGTAATTCTTTCCTTTTACTGCTGTGTATTATTCCAGTGTCTGAATATACTGCAAATTTTAAATAATCCATTCTTCTGCCAATGGATATCATTTGCTGGATGAATTAAATAATTCCTCAAGGATTCTATTTCGTCTTTTTTACATATCTTTTTGTAATTGATATATAAATCACATACATCAAATTTGCCATTTTAAAATCTGTAAGTCAGTGGCTTTTAGTATTTCCAAAGTTATGCACCATCACTACTATCTAATTTTAGAACATTGCATCGCTGCAAAGAAAACCCCAGATTCATTAGCAGTCACTTCCCATTTTCATTTCACCTTAGTCCTGCCAACCACTAATCTACTGTCTTTATGGACTTGCCTATTTGGACATTTTATGTGAATTTTTTTTTAGTATCTAGCTACTTTCGCTTAGCAAAATGTTTTCAAGTATAATTCCTACTGTAGCATGCATCATTACATCATTCCTTTTTTACCATCAACTATTTCATTGTATGAATATATTACATTTTACTTGTTCACTCATTAGTTGATGAATAATTGGGTAATTTTCACTCTTTGGCTATTATAAATAATGGTGCTGTGAACACTTATGAACAAGTCTTGTGTGGACATATGCTTTTGATTCTCTTGGGTAGATACCTAAGAATAGATTTGCTGGGTCATCTGGTTATCCCATTTTTAACCTTTTGAAAAAATATAAAACTGTTTTCTAAAGCAACCGTTCCATGTGGCATTCCCACAGTGACATATGTGAATTATGATTTCTCCACATTCTTGTCAATACTTGTTATTATCTGTCTTTTGATTATAAACATGATCTTATTTTTATAATGGAATTATAATAAAATCTATTTTGCAAAGTTATTAAAAGGAGCATTTAAGATAATAGAAATAAAAGTACTTTCTAAATTACTGGTTAGCCTTGTTATACTGATGAAATCAAGGAAAGTCCATACAGACAGTATTTCTTTAGTGTGCCACAGACATACACAAAATATTTTAATGATTCAGTAAGACAAGCCCCTTTGAAATTCAATTCAATGCCAATATCATTTACAATTCCCATGAACTCTTGAAGTTAAAAGAACCCTAGTGTTTAAAGACTGTAACTCCTCCTTCTGCATTTCAGTGGTCTGCTTTTACCAGGTTCTCTGTGATGGGTGAGACTTTTTTTTTTTTTTTTTTTTTTTTTTAAGACAGAATCTTGTTCTGTTGCCCAGGCTGGAGTGCAGTGGCATGATCTCAACTCACTGCAACCTCCGCCTCCCAGGTTCAAGCAATTCTCTGCCTCAGTCTACCGAGTAGCTGGGATTACAGGCACCCGCCACCATGCCTGGCTAATTTTTCTATTTTTAGTAGAGATGGGGTTTCACCATGTTGGCCAGGCTGGTCTTGAACTCCTGACCTCGTGATCCAGTCGTCTTGGCCTCCCAAAGTCCTGGGATTACAGGCGTGAGCCACCACACCCGGCCAAGAGACTGGTTTTAAAGAAAGCACGGAGAACTTCATCAAGACATTTAGAAGAACTTCCTGATCGTAAGGTGAAAAGCACATCTTTTTCATGGATTCTGCACACTGTTCTAGTGACATTTTTTCAGAAACTCACATAAAGCCTTGCCAGAGGCTGGGGAATAAATGCCAGGATGAGGGTTTAGTGGAGAGTGGTATAGTCTACCCAGCTATTGTAGTCTCACTGTTCTCTGCTGTTCTGGGTACAATAAATTACCTCAACAGACATAGTCTATGGCCTTTGAGTATTTAGAATCCCAGATCTCATCTATAAGAATCAACCATCTGAAAGTTAATTTTAGAGGTCCATGAAGAGGAACCAAATTTTGCATCATTTGGCAAAGGGACAGTTAATTTTGGGGTGGGGGCAGCTGAGAGTTCCTCTCAGAAACATGAACGCACAGTGCAGTAAGAATTTGGATTTTCTCTTACTAGTTGCAGTCAAGCACAAAAATCACATCCTCTCTACCAAGTCTCTATTCTGATAACCTGCTTAACAATGTGAGTTTATGTGGCATTTGTTCACTTGATTTTGTTACAAAAAGAACAAAAACAGAAATAACAAGATCCATGATAGGTAGCACCTCCGAACAGCCAGTATGCCTTCTGAATCTTCAAAAACCGATTACACTGTGTTTTGTTGTACATGCTTTTATCTTTTTTTTTTTTTTTTTTTTTTTTTTTTTGCTGTGGCACAGCATATTGCTACAGCACTCAGACAACCTGCAGGCACTCAATGATGTTTACTGATTTGAATACAATTTTACCAATATTTTAAAACTGCCAACATGTCTATAAGCTTTTTCCAAATAAGACTTCTGGTTAAATTAAACTTTGGTATTTTTTATCCTTGTGAAAAGGGAGAGTTTTGCTGATGCAGATTCCCTAGCCTGGTATGGTTGCTCATAGCCCAGGAGCAGGAATAGCTAAAGCAAGATATAGACAAAGTCCTGTGTATCAAAATACAGTATGGGCTGGACATGGTGGCTCATGCCGGTAATCCCAGCACTTTGGGAGGATGAGGCGCACAGATCACCTGAGGTCAGGAGTTTGAGACCAGCCTGGCCAACATGGTGAAACCCCGTCTCTAATAAAAAAATACAAAAATTAGCTGGGCGTGGTTGCACACCCTTGTAATCTCAGCTTCTCAGGAGGCTGAGGCAGGAGAATCACTTGAACCCAGGAGGCAGAGTCTGTAGTGAGCTGAGATCGTGCCACTGCACTCCAGCCTGGGCAACAAGAGTGAAACTTCGTCTCAAAAAATAAAAATAAAATAAAATAAAATGGATTAATGACCTAGGCAGAAACTCTTGTTTAATCATGGAATCAGCATAAACAAGTAGATGATAAGCTCCAACCAGTTAAATTTTGGATACTGCTGCTGGGAACATTCCTTCCAAATACTATTTTCATCTTGCCCAGACTATTCTGGTGTGGGGAGGGGGGGAAAAGCAAAACATAACTCTGCTGAAGCTCAAATTTTTGCCATGTTGATTCAAACTGCAGACCATATTGGCCTACATCAGTAGTTCTTGCAATTTGGGGGGCCTATTAGTCAAAAGCAATAGACTTTCTCTTCTAAAGATATACATCTGCATGCCTAGTTGAATAATCTACACTAAAACACTCAGTTCCTGGGCTACCTTCCCTGCCAACCTCAGTTCCAAAGGAGAGTAAGCTTGTGCATTCCATCTCGGTAGAACAGGACCTCCTACTGCACAGATTCTAAGTATTTTATGGAACTGACCTAAAGTCTAATCCATGCAGCAATTGTTCTGGTAAACACAACATGAAAAACAAGTGCTTGCGGACCTTTACATTGAGACTGGTTTAGTAGTTAAACCTAGTCATTTGCCTTATTGATTGACTAATGGATAGATTTATTTTTGGAAGAGTTTCTGCCAAGTTCCTTGAATATGTTATGGTAGACACCCCCTTCTGTCTCAAGCTGCGCAATCAGACACACTGAGGTTCTAAAACAGCTTCTTAGTAGAACCAAAGATTGTCACTTTGCTAAAGTAGCCCTTTTGGGTTAGCCTGAACTGAGAGTTTAGAACCCTAGTTTTAGTTAAGAGGGTAGCTGCCTTCAAAAGTCAATCCATCAATAAATAAATAAAAGGGAGGAAAGAAGAAGAGATTAAAATCAGGAAGTGAAGAAGAGTGGGCCAAAAGAGGAGAGAACTCAAGTTGAGAGGTATGAATAATCATGCTTAAGATTACACAGCTGGCCTGGTGCCCTGTCCTCACATACTCCTCCAGACATTACCTGCAGCTCTGAAGAGCCATTCTGGTGTGTGCTGTAAATTTCTTTCCTCAAGCATCTGTGCCCCTTTCCTGATGATTTTCTCTGGCCACAGGAGCTTGTCTTGCCCATGGAAGCAACATTTCAGAAATGTTGGAAAGTTAACACCATGTATGAATTATCTATTATTCCATAAAAATTACCCCAATCATAGTAACTTAACAAATATTTATTATCTCACACTATTTATGAGGGTGGGAAATCTGGGAGAAACATAGTCAAATGATTCTATCTCAAATTCTCTCATGAGACTGCACCTTGAAGGGCTGGTCACAGCTACAGTTATCTGAATGTTGGACTGGGGCTGAAGGATCCACTTCCAAGATCACTGACTCAAGACGGTGGGCAGGAGGCCAATATGAGCCAAATGAGCCTCTGCATTTGGCTTCCTCAATGGCAGCTGGCAGGCCCCCAAGCTAGTGATCCAAGAGAGAAAGAAATGTAGAAGTCATGCTGTCTGTTACAACCTAGCCTCAGCAGTGACATCCTATCACCTCTGCCATATTCTGTTGGTTGCACAGACCAATCCTGATACATTAGGGGAACAGATTACACAAGGGCATAAATACCAAATACTATGAGGCAGAGATTTTTAAGGGTTATCTTGTTGGCTGGCTTCCACATGTCCCCAGAATTAGTCCTTATGTAATGAGAAATAGGAGTCATTGGATAATATCCCAGATTTTGTTCTTTACTGAGACAATTCCAAGTTGTGTCCTACAAAGCCCTTCATGTAGATCCTGGTGAACTGAAGTCCGAGCTACCAATAGTGGTAATAGTTATTGGTTATCTTCTGTTCCCCATTATCTTACCATGCTTCCTGGGATTATCTAACAACTGATAAGTGATCTCAAACTTATTCAGAAACACAAAGTAAGATAGCTAAAAAGGAGCAGACTTCAGAAACCAAGTCCCACATTCTGATTCTAAAGCCCATTATCTGAGCCACCACACACTTTTGGTACTAGGAGTGGGTTAAAAAGAGTTAGAAACATATGCCTACCATTCTTGTGCACTGTCTCCCAAGAAGTCCTGTTAGAGGAGCACCAGTTTCTCTCCTTAAACATCCTGAGGAGCAGGGCTCCTATGAACCCACATGTAGATGTTTAAAAGGCACTTTCCACCTTCCACAGTTGTAGACCCCTGGATTTGTGACTTGCAGGTGGATAATGTCCTTGTGGGATGATGCTTTACTCGGGGTGGACACAAGTATCTGCCAAGGTGCATGATTGGACAAGTAAAACATGGGCTGGATTGAAATCCCCTTTGGACTCTGTAGTTTGGGTAACTTACACAGTATCTTCATTGAGCAAAATTCCCCAGGTATGTTTTCTGCACTATTCTATGGTTAGAGCAATATTGTTAGTCCCCCTGTGCATGAAGAGTAAAGAGTCCAGTTCTTAATGCCTGACAGAGACGCCTACTATGAAAGGAAGGAAATTAGAGCATATGGAAGTTAAGTGTTCTTCCCCTTACTGCAAAGGCAGTAATTGGAAGAGCTGTCAGTTGAATTATGGAGGAAGCCAGGTGAACGGAAGTGCCTCCTGTGTCTATGGTTCTGAGCTTCCCTTGGGCCTACCATGATTTCTAAGCCTTCTGCACGCCCAGTAGTGGTCACTTCCGCCAGTGCCTAGGACTACTTTATAACTATATTATATATATATATATTTTACTAAAGCAATCAATCCTCTTGGTTATCGTCCTAATGTTCATTATTTCCCCTATCTGTTCCAAATGAAACCCTGTTTTTTTTTCTTTTTTCTTTTTTCCAGGTATCCATTCTCCTGCAGTTGCATCAGCCCTGTCAGGAGGGTTCTCTAAGTCAGTTATGACTGTCTCATTTCCTGAGACACTATTAGTTTGGGGGATTGGTATATACAAGATTCTAACAAAAGACTCCCTTAAACATGCAGAGAATATTTGGGAAAGTTTTCTCACTTTAAAAAGACACATAGGTAGAAATGTCAATGGATCCGTCAGTTCATGGTCATTTCTGGATGTAACACCTGATACTCCCACAAATACCCAACAGTAAGAGAAGTTAGCTGAAGGACACATAGCAGTGGAAGAGTGGAAAGAGGGCAATAACCTGCATATGCATTCTCATGACATTGGAATGTGGAATCAACCACCCCCCAGAACACCCTATGATGTTCCCATTACATAAGAAAATGCATTTCCTTAATAGCTGTGTTTTCCTCTTGCCAAAGATTTATCGACAGAGTCACCAGCTGTGACACCCCTGGATTTCCACATATTGTATTCTATTTTTACTTACTTGTCATACTGCCAACAACTAGATATATACTCTGTAAAGACAAGGAGTGGGTCTTCAACTATATATTCCCTATAAAATTAAGGGCCCTGTTCATTAGAGCTCCTGAATAAGTGGAATAACCACAACCACTGAATTCTAACTCACACTTTAAAGGGACTTTTTCAGGTGAAATGAAACACTTGAATTCTAGGTGGGACCTTGGAAATGTTATTTCTGAGTCTCTGTTTCCTCATCTAAGAAATGGGAGACAGTAAACACAGTGGTTAAAAACACAAGATACGGAATTACCCAGACATGGGTTCAAATCTTGATTCTATAATACTGTAACAGGGCAAGTTTCTTCACTTCTCCATGCCACAGTTTTCTCATGTGTAGAATTAGGCAATAGTACATATCTCAAAATGTGGTTGTAAGGCTTCAGTGAGATTGTATATTTAAAGTATTCACACTTTTGGCTGGGCGCCGTGACTCACACCTGTAATCCCACCATTTTGGAAGGCTGAAGAAGGCAGATTACTTGAAATCAGGAGTTCAAGACCAGCCTGGCTAATATGTTGAAACCCTGTCTCTACTAAAAATACAAAAAATTAGCCAGGTGTGGTGGTGTGTGCCTGTGGTCCCAGCTACTCGGGGGGGCTGAGACAGGAGAATCACTTGACCTGGGAGGCAGAGGTTGTAGTAAGCCAAGGTTGTGCCACTGCACTCCAGCCTTGGTAAAAGAGTGAGACTCCATCTCAAAAAACAAACAAACAAACAAACAAACAAAAAAAAAATATTTAGCCTTTTCTATGTCACATTTTAAATACTCAACTGATAAATCACTGGTTGGTTTGCTGTATGAGCATGGTAAAATGTACAACATAACATCTACCATGTGGTAGGAATGTAGTAAATCAGTAAGCAAAAAATTGCAGATATGAGTCTTGGCTATGAGGCTGAGATGGCACAGCTCCTATTACCCTTTGGAATTAGGGAAAGTTGGCAGTTGAACGCAGGCCATGGCAGTATCTCTTACCAGTGGGAATTAAATATTGATTTCATTTTCACTTCATTGAGTCTCCTATTGATTTCAACAAGGAAGATGACAGTCAAACACTAAACAGACACTCAGTAAATAACAGGAAAGTTTGCTTTTCCTTCAGGATTGGGGTTTCCTCTGGATTGCCAGAGCCCTTTTGTGAGGCTACACAGCATATTGGAGATCCTGGCTTGCTCCTTGGGGCCACAGGCATAGAGATGAATTAGCCATCATAGTTGTCCTGAAGGACCTAAGATTCTCTAAACACTGCTTTAGTTGTGTCCCAGAGATTCTGGTGCATTGTGGTCCCCGTTTTCATTGGTTTCAAAGAACTTATTTATTTCTGCCTTAATATTGTTATTTACCCAGTAGTCATTCAGGAGCAGGTTGTTCAGTTTCCATGTATTTGTGCGGTTTTGAGTGAGTTTCTTAATTCCGAGTTCTAATTTGCTTGCACTGTGGTCTAAGAGAATGTTTGTTATGATTTCTGTTCTTTTGCATTTGCTGAGGAATGTTTCACTTCAGATGATGTGGTCAATTTTAGAATAAGTGCGATGTGGTCCTGAGAAGAATGTATATTCTGCTGATGTGTGATGGAGAGTTCTGTAGATATCTATTAGGTCTGCTGGGACCAGAGTGGAGTTTGAGTCCTGAATATCCTTGTTAATTTTCTGTCCTGTTGATCTGTCTAATACTGACAGTGGGGTGTTAAAGTCTCCCATTATTATTGTGTGGGAATCCAAGTCTCTTTGTACGTCTCTAAGAACGTGCTTTATGAATCTGGGTGCTCCTGTATTGGGTGCATATGTATTTAGGGGAGTCAGCTCTTCTTGTTGCATTGATCCCTTTACCATTATGTAATGCCCTTCTTTGTCTTTTTGTTGTTGTCGTTGTTGTTGTTGTTTTTAAATCTTCGTTGGTTTAAAGTCTGTTTTATCAGACACTAGGATGGCAACCTCTGTTTTGTTTTTTTTTTTTTTTTTTCTTTCCATTTGCTTGGTAAATATTCCCCCATGCCCTTATAGCACGAAATGCCCACAGGATAAATCAGGAAAGATCTAAAATTGACACCCTAACATCACAATTAAAAGAACTAGAGAAACAAGAGCAAACAAATTCAAAAGCTAGCGGAAGACAAGAAATAACGAAGAGCAGAACTGAAGGAGATAGAGACACAAAAATCCCTTCAAAAAATCAATGAATCTAGGAGCTGGTTTTTTGAAAAGATTAATAAAATAGATAAACTGCTAGCCAGAATAATAAAGAAGACAAGAGAGAAGAATCAAATAGACACAATAAAAAATGATAAAGGGGATATCCACCACTGATCCCACAGAAATACAAACTACCATCAGATAATACTATAAATATCTCTACGCAAATAAACCAGAAAGTCTAGAAGAAATGGATAAACTCCTGGACACATACACCCTTTGAAACTAAACCAGGAAAAAGTTGAATCCCTGAATAGACCAATAACAAGTTCTAAAATTGAGGCAGTAATTAATAAGCTACCAACCGAAAAAAGCCCATAACCAGAGAGATTCACAGCCAAATTAATTCTACCAGAGATACAAAGAGGTGCTGGTACCATTCCTTCTGAAACTCTTCCGAACAATAGAAAAAGAAGGACTCCTCCCTAACTCATTTTACGAGGCCAGCATTATCCTGATACCAAAACCTGGAAGAGACATAACAAAAAAGGAAAATTTCAGTCCAACATCCCTGATGAACATCTACACAAAAATCCTCAATAAAATACTGGCAAACCAAATCCAGCAGCACACTCAGTAAACTAGGTATTGATGGAACATGTCTCAAAATAATAAGAGCTATTTATGGCAAACCCACAGATAATAACATACTGAATGGGTAAAAGTTGGAAGCATTCCCTTTGAAAACTAGCACAAGACAAGGACGCCCTCTCTCCCCACTCCTATTCAAGGTAGTATTGGAGGTTCTACCCAGGGCAATCAGGCAAGAGAAAGAAACAAAGCGTATTCAAATAGGAAGAGAGGAAGTCAAATTGTCTCTGTTTGCAGATTACATGATCCTCTATTTAGAAAACCTCATCTTCTCAGCCTAAAATCTCCTTAAGCTGATAAGCAACTTCAGCAAAGTCTCAGGATACAAAATCAATATGCAAAAATCACAAGCATTCCTATATACCTATAATAGACAGAGAGCCAAATCATAGTGAACTCCCATTGACAACTGCTATAAGAGAATTAAATACCTAGGAATACAACTTACAAGGGATGTGAAGGACCCCTTGAAGGAGAACTACAAATGGCTGCTCAAAAAAATAAGAGAGGACACAAACAAATGGAAAAACATCCCATGCTCATGGATAAGAAGAATCAATATTGTGAAAATGACCATACTGCCCAAACTAATCTACAGATTCATTGCTATCCCCATCAAGCTACCAATGACTTTCTTCACAGAATAAGAAAAAATTACTTTAAATTTCACATGGAACCAAAATAGAGCCCTCATAGCCAAGACAATCCTAAGCAAAAAGAACACAGCTGGAGGCATCATGCTACCTGACTTCAAACTATACTACAAGGCTACAGTAACCAAAACAGTATGGTAGTGGTGCCAAAACAGAGATATAGACCAATGGAACAGAAAAAAAAGGCCTCAAATATAATGTCACACATCTACAACCATCTGATATTTGACAAACCTGACAAAAACAAGCAACGGGGAAAAGATTCCCTATTTAATAAATGGTGTTGGGAAAACTGGCTAGCCAGTTGCAGAAAACTGAAACTGGACCTCTTCCTTATACCTTATACAAAAATTAACTCAAGATGGATTAAAGACTTAAACATAAGACCTGAAACATAAAAACCCTAGAAGAAAACCTAGTCAATACCATTTAGGACATAGGCATGGGCAAAGACTTCATGACTAAAACAACAAAAGCAATTGCAACAAAAGCCAAAATTGACAAATCAGATCTAATTAAACTAAAGAGCTTCTGCACAGCAGAAGAAACTATCATCAGAGTGAACAGGCAACCTACAGAATGGGAGAAAATTTTTGTAACCTATCCATCTGACAAAGGGCTAATATCCAGAATCTACAAAGAAACAATTGTACAAGAAAAAAACAAATAGCCCCACCAAAAAGTAGGTGAAAGATAAGAACAGACACTTCTCAAAAGAAGACATTTATGTGGCCAACAAACATGTGAAAAAAAAAAGCCCATCAACACTGATCATTAGAGAAATGCAAATCAAAACCACAATGAGCTACCATCTTACACCAGTTATAATGGTGATCATTAAAAAGTTAGCCAACAACAGATGCTGGAGAGAATGTGGAGAAATAGGAACACTTTTACACTGTTGGTAGGAGTATAAACTAGTTCAACCTTTTTGGAAGACAGTGTGGCAATTCCTCAAGGATCTATAACCAGAAATACCATTTGACCCAGCAACCCCATTGCTAGGTATATACCCAAAGGATTATAAATCATTCTACTATAAAGACACATGCACATATATGTTTATTTCAGCACTGTTCACAATAGCAAAGTCTTGGAACCAACCCAAATGCCCATCAATGATAGACTAGATAGAGAAAATGTGGCACATATACACCATAGGGAACACTATGCAGCCATATAAAGGATGAGTTCATGTCCCTTGCAGGGACATGGATGAAGCTGGAAACCATCATTCTCAGCAAACTAACACAGGAACAGAAAACTAAACACCGCATGTTATCACTTATAATTGGGAGTTGAACAATGAGAACACATGGACACAGGGAGGGGAACATCACACACCGGGGCCTGTTGTGGGGTGGGGAGCTAGAGGAGGGATAGCATTAGGAGAAATACCTAATGTAGATGACGAGTTGATGTGTGCAGCAAACCACCATGGCACATGTATACCTATGTCACAAACCTACACGTTCTGCACGTCCCAAAACTTAAAGTATAAAATTAAATATATAAAATGTTGAACTGACAAAAAAAAAAGAAAAGAAACTAACAGCCAGTAGTCTTCTGAGTTAAAACAACAACAACAACAACAGCTTATTTGTTCACCAGGTTGAGTCTTTTGAGAATGGCCATAATTTTTCAGTCATGCCAGGAGCGGTCGTTCTTTGGACAGGGCTGGTAGGGGTGCCAGGATCAAGGGTTTGATTAGACATTGAGGATCGAGAGTAGAAACAATAAAAACAATATCTTAAGTCAGGTTGATCAACCTTGAGCAAAATGCAAAGGTGTTTATGCATTCAGGGAATCATACAGGCAGTGGGCTAGGAACCAAGTTATGAGAACTAAGGAGAGTCTGTGAAAAAGCTATGGAGCAAGAATATTTGACGATAAGTGTTCATTAAGAGTCTCTATAATGTTAATGACCTTGACCTAATAATTCTACTTGAGACTCTCTCCTAAACAAATAAAGAATTTCTGCCTGTATAACAAACTTCCCTTGCAGTATCTCCTTGCTATGCCAAACCCCAAAACTTGAATGGATGTGTGAATAGACAGTTGGCTTGGTAGGTGAATAGATGGATTCTTTCATTTCAAAGTGCCTCTTAAGAACCAGAAGCTATCATAAAGTTTCCTTCAACAAACATTAACTGAAACCTATCATGTGTCAGTAATTAGGCTACACACTGGAGATGTATTAATTCACTGCAATAGTCATTTGATGACTAATAGGAGCTTGGCACCATTCTAGACAATAAGACGTTTATAATACAGGGCTCTCAAACTTTACCACAAAATATTTTTGAAAGATTCTTGTCAAATATTCAGTTTCCAGACTTCCACACCCCACTGACAACATTAGACAGATCGAAACAGATAACTAACAAAAAAGTTCTTAAGTTTGACACCTGACTAATTAGATATCTACACAACATGCTACCCAACAATTACAGAATGTGGGTTCTTCCCACCCCAATACTCTAAGATTGACCATGTGCAATGTCATTAAGCAAGTCTCAATAAATTAAAAAAAAATTAATCATAACAAGCATATTCTCAGATCACAGTGGAATAAAAATAGAAATCAATACTAGAGGAACTCTCAAAACCACACAATTACACGAATTGTCCTGAATAAATTTTGAGTGAACAACAAAATTAGGGCAGAAATAAAAAAAATTATTTGAAAAAAATGAAAATGCAGACACAACATACCAAAACCTCTGATACGTGGCAAAAGCAGTGTTTAGAGGAAAGTTTATAGTGCTAAATGCCTACATCAAAAAGAAAGATCTCAAATTGACAATTTACCCTTGCATCTAAAGAGACTATAAAAACCAGAACAAACTAAACACAAAGCTAGCGGAAGAAAAAAAAATAACTAAAAGCAGAGCAGAAATAAATAAAACTGAGATCCCAAAAATCATACATAGGATCAATGAAGTTTTGAAAAGTTGGTTCTTTGAAAGTGTAAACAATAGACCACTAGTTGGATTAACAAGGTAAAAAGAAGACTCAAATGAGCAAAATCAGAAATAGTGAAAGGGACATGACAACCAATTCCACAGAAATACAAAAGATCCTCAGAGACTATTATGAACACCTTTATAAACGCAAACAAGAAAATCTAGAGAAAATTAATAAGTTCCTGAAAATACACAACCTTCCAAGATTTAATCAGGAAGAAACTGAAATCCTGAACAGACCAGTAATGAGTTCTATAATTGAATTAGTAATAAAAAATCTACCAACCGAAAAAGGCCCTGGACCATATGGATTAACAGCTGAATCCCACCAGATGTACAAAGAAGAGCTGGTACCAATCCTACTGAAACTGTACCACAAAACTAAGGAGGAGGGATTTCTCTCTAACTTATTCTGTGAAACCAGTAGTATACTTATACTAAAATCTGGCAAAGATGCAACAAAAAAATAAAACAATGGGTCATAATCCCTGATTAACATATATGTAGCAATTATCAACAAACTACCAGCAAACTGAAACCAGCAGCACATCAAAAAGTTAATTCAACACAATAAAATGGGCTTTATTTCTGGCATGCAAGTTTAGTTCAACATACACAAGTCAATAAATGTGATTTACCACATAAACAGAACAACAACAACAAAAAAACATGCAATCATCTCAATAGACGCAGGAAACACATTTGATAATATTTAACATCTTTTCATGATAAAAACTCTAAAAAACTAGGCTTCAAAGGAACACTCCTCAAAATAATGAGTCTTTTATGACAAACCCATAGCCAATATCATACTAAAACAGCAACAGATTGAAGTATTCCCCCTAAGAACTGGAACAAGACAAGGATGTCTACTCTCTCACTCCCATTCAATTTAACACTGGAAGTCCTAGCCAGAGCCATCAGGAAAGACAAAGAAATAAAAGGTATCCAAACAGGAAAAGAGGAAATCAAATCATTTCTCTTCACTGATGATATGATTCTACATGTTGGAAACTGTATAGACTCCATAAAAAAGACTCCTAGATCGAACAAACAACTTCAGTAAAGTTTTAGGATACAAAATCAATGTAAAAAAATCAGTAGCATTTCTATACACCAATAACATTCAAGCTGAAAGCAAAATCAAGAATATAATCCCATTTACAATAGCCACAAAAGAATAAAATACCTACGAATACTTGTAACCAAGGAGGTGAAAGATCTCTAGAAAGAGAATTATAAAAAATTGCTGAAATAAATCATAGAAAACAAAAACAAATGAAAAAATGTCCAATTTTTATGGATTGGAAGAATGGATATTGTTAAAATGTTCATACTGCTCAAAGCAATGTATGGATTCAATGCTATTCCTATCAAATTACCAACATCATTTTTCACAGAATTAGAAAAAACAATTCTAAAATTTTTATAGAACTAAAAAGAGTCACAACAGACAAAGAAATCTGAAGTAAAAAGAACAAAGCCAGATGCATCACATCACCTGACTTCAAACTATAAGGCCACAGTAACCAAAACAACATGGTACTGTTAAGAAAAAAAAAAAGGCACATAAACCAATAAAATATAAGAAACTCAGAGGAAAAGCCACACACCTACAATCAACTTATGTTTGACAATGTTGATAAAAATAAACAATAGGGAAAGGACTTCCTATTCAATAAATGGTGCTGAGAAAATTAGCTAACCATATGCAGAAGCGTAAAACTAGACCTCTACCTCTCACCACATACAAAAGTTAACTCAAGATAAATTAAAAACCGAAATGTTAAAACCTCCAACTATAAAAATCTCAGAAGAAAATCTAGGAAATACTCTCCTGGACATCAGCTTAGGCAATGAATTTATGACTAAGTCCTCAAAAGCAAACAAAAACAAAAACTGTCAGTTAAGAACTAATTAAACTAAAGAGCTTTTGCCCAGCAAAAGAAACTACCAATGGATTAAACAGACAACTTACAAAATTGGAGAAAGTATTTGTAAACTAAGCATTCAACAATGGACTGATATCCATAATCTAGAAGAAACTTAAATCAACACAAAAAAAAAATATTAAAAAGTGGGCAAAGAACATGAACAGACACTTCTTAAAATAAGGCATGCAAGCAGTCAATAAGTACAGGAAAAAAAGCTTTATATCACCAGTTAGTGGGTAGACACTAATCAAAACCACTATGTGATACCTTCTCACACCAGTCAGATGGCTGTTATTAAAAGGTCAAAAAATAACAGATGTTGGCAAGATTGCAGAGAAAAGGGGACACTTATACACTGTTGGCATGATTAGTTCAGACATTGTGGAAAGTAGTTTGGAGATTTCTCAAAGAACTAAAGATAGAACTACCATTCAACCCAGTAATCCCATTACTGGGTATCTACCCAAAGAAAAATAAATCATGCTATCAAAAAGACACATGTATGCATATGTTTATCACAGTATTATTCACAGTAGCACAGACTTAAATTAATTCTGGTGCCCATCAGTGGTGGATTGGATTAAAAAATACAGTACATATATGCCATGGAATACTATGCAGCCATAAAAAAGAACAAAATCATTTCTTTTGTAGAAACATGGATGCATCTGGAGGCTATTATCCTAAGTGAATTAATACAGAAATAAAAAACCAAATATCACATGTTCTCACTTATAAGTGGGAGCTAATCATGGATACACATGGACATAAAGATGAAAACAATAGTCACTGAGGAATCAAAAAGTGGGGAGGACGAGAGGAGGAAAAGGACTGAACAACTTCCCACAGGGTACTGTGTTCCTTATTTGGGTGATGGAGTCAGTAGAAACCCCAACCTCAGCATCATTCAATATACCCCTGTAACAAACCTGCACATGTACCCACTAAATAATTCATTCATACATGCATACATATGAACATAAAAATGTAAAAATTCCATTCCCAGCTAGGCTCTGTGATGGATGTCTATAATCCCAGCTACTTGAGAACAGGAGCTACCTGAAGCAGGAGGATCACTTGAGTCTAGGAGTTTGAAACCAGCCTGAGTAATACAGGGAGACCCCATGCCCCGCAAAACAAATCAGTATCCTATACTCCATTCCTAAAGATTTGGATTCAGTTCATCTGGACTGGAACCCAATACACTGTATTTTTAACACCAGAGAATTCTGACACCTGTGTCCCATAGACTTTCTTTGAGGATCAGTGAATAGTGATTGAGAGTATCATCTGAATTCACTTAGGGCTCATGCTGAATTCTCAGATCCAGCACCCTCCTAGTCTCCATGATCTCTCTAGGAGCAAGATAGAAGAAGAGGGGCTTTTTGTGGCACCCACTGGAACTTATTAGCTTGAAAAAGCATTAACAACAAAACCCAGAAACCTATGTTGAGAGATTAAACCATAGTTATCCTCAAAGTCTTGAAATTGCATAACGTCCTCAATTTTTCTCAAAGTCCTATTTCCTGGAATCCTTCTTCTCCCCATCCCTGCATTTCCATATCTGTCCTTAATCCCTACTATATCCCGACCCACCTATATGCTAATACAACAGTGACCATGCCAGTCACAAAGGTAAAATTTGATGACTAGTTTTTCTAAAACAGTCTCTTGTTGAGATCTTGAAGATTTCCTCTCGTTTCTTAATGTCTTTTTTTGATGATATCATTGTCAGGAAAGTACATCCCTTGTAGTCTTCCCAGGTTTGCTCATTTCCCTCAAATTTAAATGATGCATACTTTTAAAAAGTGCATTTATTATTTAAGTGCTATTAGCCCTGGCCTTTGAGCCACATGATGGAATACAGCAGGAGTGTACACTTCTACCAGCTCAGAGATGCCTGCTTACCAGTCTGCATTAAAGTCCAGCCTAGCAAATCAGAGTGCACATTGCTAGCAAAACTTACTTCCATATTTCTTGTAGGTTCCGTTTGTTACAAGCAACCAGGAAGCCTGGTTTCAAGGATTAATTAGGGACCTGGGGAGAGGAAATAGGCAATTTCACTAAGGAAAAAATTTTTCTGTATATCAATTGACCCTTCTCCTTTTCTGATCTTTTTGTTGAAAGGCACAATGGGAGACAACTGATGATAGTACGTTATCATGGAGTCATGGGAGACTATAAGAAGGAAATGCAGTAAGTTGGAGAAAAAAGAAAAGAAATATGAATGTCTTCATTAGCTCAGCCTGCTGTAATAAAATACCATAGACTAAATACAACAGAAATTGCTTGAACAACAGAAATTTCTTTTTCCTAGTTCTGAAGGCTGAGAAGTCTAAGATCAAGGTGCTGGCCTATCCATACAAGAGTCTTTCTGTCTGGAGGACAGCTGCCTTCTTGCTGCATCCTTACATGCAGAGAGAAAGAAAAGGAGAGAGGAGAAGAGAGAGCACTAGCTCTCGATTGTTTCCCTTCTTTTAAGAATACTAATCCCATCATAAGGGGCACAGCTTTATTACCTCATCAAACCCTAAGTACCTCCCAAAGACCTCATCTCAAAAACAGTATACATTGGGGGTTAGGGCTTTGACGTACAAATTTCAGAGACACAGCTCAGTTCATAGCCATGAATTTCACAGGCCATTCTGCCACCTACCAGTCTGTGACCTTGACATGTTACTTAATTCTTTCAGTCTTCTACAAATCTGGAGAAATGAACTTGAGACGAAGTGAAAGTGTTCTGGAAGTCTTGGGATGTAGACACAGATGTAACTACATCATAAATTTGTGGAAAAATATAAGTGTGGATGTGGGGAGAATGTCAGCGGGTAGAGGCATAAACTGACCTCTGGAGGTAGGGGGGAGGGCAGGTGTCATAGCCCTACAAGGCAGTAGCAATGGGTCTGTAAATGGAAACGTAAGCATAGAGAAGATGGTACATGTGGAAGTACAAAGAAACATCTGAAGTTCCTGGGAGAATTGTTGAAACAGAAAAAGAAGAGCAGGAACCTTTGACTGCTGTTCATTGCCTGTTTTTAGTTTATTCAAACTGTAGACTTCCTCCCTCTACCCTGAGTTGACTGCATTTGTACTTAGAGAAAAGATGATATAGAATGACACAGGATTCAAATTACTAGATTTAAAAAGGCAAGGTCCAGTCATATTGCAATGATTTTGATCAGAAAGAGCCAGCCTATTCCACATTTTCCCCTTCTTTCCGGGTTAGACAAAGATTTCAGAGGCTACGGTCTAACACAAACCTGAACAGGCCTATGAACCTCCAAAATGAGCTGGGAGAAAGGGCAGCTGGAACCATATATCAGTCACTTTCCAGGGTAAAGCCCAAGGGAGAGTGAGATTCTGAGTTCCACACTCCAACACAGAGAAGGAACAACAGAATAGAACTGTCCATGTGGCATGTGGAGACAGGGCTCAAGGGACTTCATCTGCCTCCCTTCCCTCCATTCAGAATTGGGGATCTATAAACGATTTTGCCTGCAGAAACTGGTGAAATAATTTGTCCCCACTGAGTTTCTATGTGTCTACTTGGGAAAGCTACTCAGTATTCTTTTTGTTATCTAAAGAGCATAGCAATACCTGAGAGGCAGACCTCAGAATATCGTTTGGTGAGGTTCATCAGACATGAATTCATGTCTAGAAAGAGGTATTATACATCTCCAGTATTTCATGTGGAGGGAAAATGATTGACTTAGTCCATTAGAGCTGCCATCACACAATACTATTAACTCAGTGGTAATGTAGTTCTCATAATTCCGAAGGTTGGGAAGTCCCAAATCAAGTTGCTGGCAGATTCAGTGTCTGGTGAGAGTCTGCTTTCTGATTCCTAGATGTTGCCTTCTCACTGTGACCTCACATGGTGGAAGGGGCAAGGGATCTTCCTTGCATCTCTTTTCTAAGGGCATTAATCACATTCACAAGGGCTTGCCTTCAGACCTAACCATCTCCCCGAAGGCCTCACCTTCTACTACCATCACCTTGGGGATTAGGATTTCAACATGTGAATTTTAAGGGGACACAAACATTTAGACCACAGCAATGACCAAGAACTGTGGCTTTACCTGGCCGTGTACCAAGGTCAGGGGAACATCTACGGCACCAGGAACCTGGGAAAAGATGGTAAGCCGGGAGACTGGCCTGCTCAACATCAGGTTCCACCACCCAGTGAAACAGGAAGCTCAAACTACAAATATACATTTATTCATTCAAAATAATTATTTGCACACCTGAGTTTTTGGACTGATACTTCTACGTACTACAACTGAACAATTATTATCAGTTTGACCCATAAGGAACAATAAAACCTGGGTCAGAATGCATCTACAGCTCAGAATTTGAGTTGGGGGTCAGGGAAGGTATAGTAGGCATCAAAGGAAAATGGAAAGAATCTGGGATACGTTAGAAAGGGAGATCCTCAAGCTTTAAATGTATTGCAGGGTGTGCAGCAAGGATGTGAAAACTAGAGTTGCCTTCACAATGAAGTGTCATTGTGACACTTCAGAGCTGACAGAAGCATTTCTGATGCCCCACTCAGGAAAATACACGAGTTGGATTATTTCCCTCAGGGAAATGGGATCTATTTTAAATGGGAATCTGAATGCTACAATTACAGCTCAGTTGTCTGTGTAACAACATTATGAGTCTTAAACAAGGGCACGATATGAATCAGGCCCCAGGGAATCTGTCTTCTACACCCTGATCCACCTTACAAAATAAAAGGGTTCGGTATTCTTTTTGCTATCTAAAGAGCATAGCACGCCTGGCTAGCTAAGTAGCTAAGCAACTAACTAGTAGAATGTGAACTTGTGTTAGAGTTAGTTCTGAGTTTTAGGTATTTTATCATGATGAACAAGATTAAAAAAGATTAAAAGTCCCATGGTGGTCGTTTTTTTTTTTCCAGGTCTAGAGAGTCATTTGAATTTAGAACATAAAGAAGCCAAAATATAGGAGAATTAAATGATGCAAGAAAGACCAGAAGTTAGGAGAATTAGTAAGGGCAAGATAGGACTTTTATATGCCTAAGCTGGCTGACCACAAAAGTGGCTCTTAAACCTATTAATTCAACAAGAACTTGCCTGCCTCTTTCTTGTCTTCCTGCCTTTCCTTTAGGACTCCAGCAACCAAGGATAATGAGATTACCAAGCTCTTCTGGGAAGACAATGTGTTCCAACGATGGCCCATTCCACATGCGTTCTTTATATGAGTGACATTCCTGTCTATCCACAAGTGAGATCTATGTACCTCTCCTTTGATCTGGGTGGGGGATTAAGATTATTTCATCCAACAGACTACGGTAGAAATGATGCCATATTGTTTTCCAAGGCTGAATCCTTGGGCTATATCTTCCACCTGTCTCTCTTGATTGCATTCTTAGAAATGTCGTCCCTAAGCAACCAGCAACCATGCTGTGAAGAAGCATAAAGCAGCCCAGACAGACAGATGACATGCATAGGCTCACATGGGGTGGAATTGAGGTCCTCAGCCAGCAGCCAGCCTCAACCACCAGCCCAGTGAGTGAACGAAGCGTCAAATGATTCTACCGCTCAGCCTTTCATCCACTTCAGCTGTTGCAATGTAGAGCTAAGACAGGTTATCCCCACTAAATCCTGCCCAAATTACAGATTAATGAGCAAAACCAATTTGTCTTGTTGGAAGTTACTAAGCATCAGAACAATTTTTTTATACTAAAGGTAACTGTTACTGAGAAACAGGTCTCAGGTGCCTGACATTACTCACACAAAATGATACAAATTTATTTTGAGATCATCAAAAAGTGACTCTAATTTTGCTTCATTGTTAACTTGGAATTATCTATGACCTCTTTAACTCCATGCCTTCTGCCCCAGTAAATTGCAAATAAATGAATGGTATTATGTGAATTGAATATTAAGGTTAACTGAGAAGTCCCATGTAACAGCAAAAGTTCTAGACCCAGCCTGTGTCCCAGATCAACAGACAGAGCTCTAGCAGGAAAGAAAATATAATGGCTAAATATGTTTGGTTCGTTCTTTCTTTTTTTTTTTTTTTAGACAGGGTCTCTCTGTCAACCAGCCTGGAGTGCAATTGTGCTATCTCAGCTCACTGCAGCCTCTACCTCCTGAGTTTAAGCAATTCTCCTGCCTCAGTCTCCCAAATAGTTGGGATTACAGGCATGCCTGGCTAGCTAAGTATATTTTATAGTGAAAGTAAAAGCTGTTCAGTTCTACCAGGAAATGGTTTACTTGAGTGAAAAGAACAGTAAATGTATAGTGAAAAAAACTGGATTGATATTTTCACACTGTCATTTTCTAGCTGAGCAAGTCACTTAATTTATCCAGGCCTCAGTTTCCTCAAATGCAAAACTGAGTGGAGAATAATGCCAGATTGTCACAGTTCTTGTGAAGATTTAATTCAATGGATTAACAGATGGAAAAGTGCTCTAGATTGTTACATGAAAGAAAATAATGAATGAGAATTATTTAAATATTTTTAAAAAGGACCAGCTAAATCTTAAATGATAAAACTGCCAGCTAAATCTTAACATTAATCAGAGGTCTAGTTTTCACTTAGGAAAATTGAGGACTTATTTCATTAACCGATATTTAGAGGTATTACATGAAAGTTATTTTCCATTTACTGATAACCATCTTATTAATTTCTATTTGGGCAGCTATGGTTTTAAATTTGTCTGGCTTCTTAGAGTTTGATCAGCCGATGTTTGGCTGTTAGCCAAAACATAAGCTACAGGGAACAAGAGCTGGCAGCTCTGGTATTATGTTTTTGATGTTTGAAAAACCCAGTCAGTTTGGAAGGTTTTTTAAAAAAGCATTTTAATATCAGTGAATTAACAGCTTAATGTCAGGAACAAGGTAGAATCAGAGAGAGAAACCTTGATATGAAACCTTTTCCTAGGAAGAGAGGAAAGATCACAGTAACTGAAACCTTTTTATACTCTTGTTTAAAACCTATCATACCTGAATTAAATAAGGTGTCATGGCGGACAGAATGAGGAAGCTTATTCTGTGATGCTTTCTAATGCACTTTACGCAAGAACCATCAAATGGCATTAACTTGCAGCTGCCTTCACCCTGGCCTTAATTTTGCAGAACTTCCATTGTCATAGTTACAATTCCCTGACCCCTTGGAAATGCTGCCAAGGCCTTCCTGGTTGAAGACACCGAAGCCTGTTGCTGAAAAAGGAATCACACCACAGTTCTCTTGGGGCTTGTGCTCTCGTGGGAACTAAAGCCCCACAGTTCTTACAAGGGAGGTCCAGAAGCCATGCCTATGAGCTTTACAAGACTGTCTGAGAAATCAATTATCTTCACCATAGTGGATAGAAGCAGGAGTGGGATCTCAGCAGACGGCAGCCACCCCAACCAAGTCCTCTTTTATGACAAAATGAGTGAAACATCACACATTGGCATTTTAGAGGCTACCTCTGGGTTTTACCAATTAGATGTAAGGGTCCTGAGCCATAGTAAATATGCACTTTGGGCAGCAGTTCAAATCCCACCTCTGTCACATGTCAGTTGGATGAGCTTGGGAAAACTACTTAAGTTAAAATCTGGTGATAAAAGAAGGTCAAAATGGATTGAACCATTATGAAGATGAACTAGGATAATCCCTAAACAGTGTTAATACCTGGCCCGTATAAGCCCTAAAAGGCAATCAGCAGCTGGTATCAGAAAAATAATAACCAGCCAGGCATGGGGGCTCATGCCTGTAATCCCAGCACTTTGGGAGGCCAAGACAGGTGATTGCTTGAGGTCAGGAGTTCAAGACCAACCCGACCAACATTGTGAAACCTTGTCTCTACAAAAAATACAAAAATTAGCTAGGTATGGTGGCAGGTGCCTGTAATCCCAACTACTCGAGAGGCGGAGGCACGGGAATCGCTTGAACCTGGGAGGTAGAGGTTGCAGTAAGCCAAGATCATGCAACTGCACTCCAGCTTGGGCGACAGAGCGAGACTCTGTCTCAAACAATAATAATAATAATAATAATAATAATAACTTATTACAATAACACACATTTGTTTATTCATACAAACATTTGCTGTTTGACAAATGTTTATTAAATGCTAATTATGTATAAAGCGAGGACAAAGCAATTTCTAAGAAATTAATACAAAATAAATGACCAAAAACTTCTCTGCATCTACCTCAATTTTACCAGGAGGAAAGGAAACAAGATATTTGGGGTCTCAGTGTGATTTGTGTAGCCTTGACTTGTCCACTTTCTTACCTCGTGAACATGATTCCAAGAGAGATGCAGAGTGTGAAAGAAAGCATGCCATAGCCCTGCTTGTGAAAAGAATAGTTGAAAGATCAAGTGTGCTGAGGGGAGGCTGGCAGCAGAGAGACTGACAGTCTAGTGGATAGGTGGGGTCTACAGGAAGGTGCATCTCAGGAACCTAGATTTATGGTACCTCTATAAAAACACCACCAGTTAGATTCCTATAATAATTCACAAAGCCTTCCCAAGGCAAAGATCAAAGCTCTAATGGGACCTGATTAAACTTAAATGAAAAAATACTAAAATGCTTGGTCATCAACAGAAGCAAAGAGTCAGGTTGCAGAGGCAAATGTTGTCAATACCCTTCAAAGAACTAGCCAGTGTGCCTCACTGGTCTACATCCCTATTTGGAAAGACACAGCAGGCTCTGACAGCTTGATGCCATTCAGTGCTCCAGCTCATGCCTCTAGTTCTCACTGAATGCTCACCAAGGATCTTCAGTGATCTGGCTTCCCCTGCAGTTGTTTTAAGAATCTCAAGTGCTGGTTATACCAATTTGAATGGAAATACCCCTGACGTTCCATTTCTCTTTAAGAATTAATGAACTAACCATTTCTTTCTTTCTTCCTTTCCTTTCTTCCTTTTTTCTTTCTTTCTTGATCTTTCTTTCCTTCCTTCCTTCTTTCTTTCTTTTTCTTTCTTTCTTTCTTTTTTTTTTTTTTTTTTTTTGAGATATGGTGTCAACTCTGTTGCCCAGACTGGAGTGCAGTGGTGTGACACACGCTCACTGCGGGCTCTGCTTTCCAGTCTCAAGGTCCTCCCACTTCAGCATCCCAAGTAGGTGAGACCACAGGCATGTACCACCATGTCAAGTTAATTTTTTTATTTGTTACTTTATTTATTTATTTATTGAGACAGGGTCTCCCTATTTTGCCCAGGCTGGCCTTGAACAACTGAACTCAAAGGATTCTCCTGTCTCTGTCTCCCAAAATGCTGGGATTACAGGTGTGAGCCGTCATGCTTGGCCTTACCATTTCATTTTTATATCAGCCTCATGCAAAAGTCATTGTCCTCTAGTTTACACAGCAAGAGTCACTGGCCCTAGTTTAGTAAAATCTGTGACATAAGCCAGCCTGAGGTTACAGCGTTTTAAAGTCTAAGAATCTAACCTTAGTTGTGGCTCATGGATTACTTGTGAGTCCTCAAGGTGACAGGCACCTTCCTTTGCTACACCCTAATAGCACTGTGAGAGTTCCCCTTCATAAGGCTGGGGAGCTGTCAAAAGGATAACCATCATAGCTAGGTTAGTTTCCTTTTTGATATTGGCTTGGTAAAACTGACAGTTTGATTTCTTAGTTTGATTTTACAACTTATAGGCTTAAAATTCTAGGCCAAGAACCAGGACAGTGCTCCTCAATGGGGTGATTTCTGTCCTCGAGGGAACATGGTCAATGTCTGGTGACATTTTTGATTGTCAGAACTGGGCGGTGCTACTGATATTTAATGGACAGAGGCCAGGGATGCTGCTAAAACTAAACGTGCTACAATGCATGGGGCACCTGTCTGTCTCCCTTCCTCCCTCAAAAACAAAAATTATCAGGCTCAAAATGTCAGTAGTCCTTAAGTTGAGAAACTGAGTTAAGAGAAAATATTTGATGTCTTTTTTTTCCTTCTACATTTAACACTGCACTTGTGTTTTAAAGGAATAGGAAACTGGCATCTATTGAGCATTTCACATGTGTAACAGGGGCTCTCAAGTGTATTCCTAATTCTCACAACACTCTTCGAGGTGTTTATCAATATCTCCATTTTACACATGGAAAAACCTAGGGACACAAAGGTTGAATGGCTTGCCTAAGGTCACACAGAACCAAAAGTCAAATCCAGTTCTGTTTGAAGCACTAGATATCTTCTGTGACTCAACAGTCATAACTCGAATTCGGAAAACAAAAACCCAGCTAACTCCCAAACACTATTAGGTTTTAGAGAAATTAAAATCTGAGCAAAGTTTCATCAAAGCAGACTCTGGAGGATAAAATCCTATGCCTGCACTTTATGGAAAGTGTTCTACTGAGCTCCACAGTGGGTGAAGGGTCATGCTGGTGCCTTTAATCATGGCAGACACTTAGATCAAGGTCAGGCTCACAGTGGATTTATATTGCACCATGCAATGATTTATGTTAATTATTCAATTCTGCAAATGAAATAGCCCCATAGTTTTTACAAGGGAGGTCCAAGGAGCCATGCCCATGAACTTTAAGAGACTGTCTGAGAAATCAGTTATCCTCACGGTAGTGGATAGAAACAGGAGTGGGATTGCAGCCACTCCAAGCAAGTCATCTTTCATGACAAAATGAATGAAACATTCCACATGGGCATTTTAGAGCCTACATCTGGGTTTTACCAATTGATACATCCAGAGATGACCACTTTCCTTTGACCAAACTTCTGAAAATGTAGCTTGTAATGGAATAATCTGGCAAGCTTACTGAAGATACGAATAAGAATCCCAGAGATTCTCATTCATCAGGAATTTGCAATATTAATAAGAATTTCATGTACTTTTGTTGCAATGGGTCTTAAGCCAATCTATGCTGAAAGTTACCTAGAGTGAGCATCTATCTCCAACTTTTTCTTTTTGTTCCTGTCTAGGATTTCTCAATAGGAGAATTACATATTTTTGTATAGGATGTGTTTCAATTATTTCTTAAGAGACAAAAAGGAAATAAAAATCATATTAACAGTCAATGTCTGAGTTCAAACTACACACCAGAATTTTTTCTGGAAGGTTCATTCTTATTAACTTGATACTCACCACAGAACTATAAATCAGATGTCATCATGGCCCCCAGCTTACAGCTAAGGAAATAGATTAAGTCACTCAAGGCATACACAGTTAGTAGTGAAGTGATGGGTTTAGCTCTGCTAAAGTGAAATACTGCCTTTGAGGAATTTTTATACTAGTTGAAAGATAAGGCAAATATGCAAATAGCTATAGATAGGAAAGATGAAGTGCAATAAAATAAATACTTCCTTTGCACTAGAAGTTCAGAGAAGCAAAAGAGAAGACACGGTAAAGTGATCAGGTAGGAGGTAGTTTTGGTTTGTGGTTGCTGATGTTCTTCTCTCTTTAGTTTTTTTAAATTTTTAATTATTATGGGTATATCAGAGTTATGGATATTTACAGGAAACATTATGTTTTGATATGTGCATACAATGTATAATGATCAAATCAGGGCAATTAGAATATCCATCACCTCAAGCATTTATTATTTATTTGCACTAAGAATATCACAAGTCCACTCTTCTAATTATTTTGAAATATACAATGAATTATTGTTAACTATAGTCATCCTATTGTGCTATCAAACACTAGGTCTTATTCCTTCTGTGTAACCATATTTTTGTACTCATTAGCCATCCCCTCTTCTTCAATGTGGAGAAGGCAGGAATACCAATTAAGTGAGTTTAGCATAATAGATAGAAAAGAAAAAAACAGAGGAAAAAAAGATTTTATCTTGGTAACACTGTTAAGTACTGTAATGAATATCTATTCCTTTTTCTAAGTTCTGAATAATGAGGACATTCATCAAGGTTCCCCTCTTCTTTGCCAATGATTTTAATCCATGCAATAACAACTATTTTGAGGGTCCATTCCTCCTATGAAAACACCAGGAGAAAGGTGAGAGGTGGAAATTGACGACACTACTAACTGCATAGTCCTAAAGGGAAACATTTTTCAGCCTTTACAGGGAATCTGTTTTCTTTGCAAAAACTTTCTTAGACTGAATTCTCCAATGTCTTTCCTGCAATATTCCTAGAAATTGAAAGCAATTCCCTACTCCCTGGACTCATTTATTTTCTCCAGGTACTGCCTGGCAGCCATCTGTAACTGTAAACAATAGTTCCATTTGGGACAATTAAAATTGATTTTCTATTATGCTAAACTAACTTAATTGGTATTCCTGCCGTCTCCACATTGATGAATTTTTTAAACATGGCATCGGGTGTCTGGGCAGGGGAAAGATGCCATCAGAGTCCAGACTGGTCACCTCATATGTCTCTCCTCATTCCCCCTCCTCCACTCCCCCAAGAACATCTGTCTTTCCCTTCTCAAAGCACTGGCTGATAGATCCTTTCCCGTGTCCTCCAGGTTGGATAAAGATGTTTTCCCCAGCATCAACTAAGGGCTTTTTGAGATAAAATGACTTTATTTCATAGCTTGACATAAAGAAAGAACACCCACAAACACTTTCGCACCAATCCCTCAAATTCCCCAAAGTCTCTATTCTGCTCAAAAAAAAAAAAAAAAAAAAAAAAAATCAAAAACAAAAAGATAAACAGGATCCCTACATATCCATTTTCTCTGGAACTCAAAAATAAAGAAAAATATTTTATTGCACACACCCACACAGACTCACTGTCTTTGCCCACTGTGTATGGGTTCTCCAGAAACTGCACTTTATGCAGGGGAACTTTGACTCTCACACTGGAAGGTAATTTACCAATCTCTTATCTATCTATTACACTTCACTTAAAAAATAATAACTGAATTTCATCTTTTTTCAAGCTTGGAAATTATCTCTATCTCCTCATTCTGCTTAGCATGAGCCTCCTGCAGAAGCAAAAGTAAAACAGGCTTGCCACTGAAACTGTTGCTCTTAGACTTTCTCATGGTCACTGAATAGTCATTTCTTTTCTTTTCTTTTTTTATTTTTTATTTCCAGAGACAGGGCCTCTATCACTCAGGCTGGAGTGCAGTGGTGCACTCATATCTCACTGTAGTCTCCAATTCCTTCCTGGGTTCAAGTGATCCTCCCACTTCAGACTTCCAAAGTAGCTGGGACTTCAGGAGTGTGCCACCATGACTGGTTAATATTTTTTATTATTTTTGTGGAGACAGTGTCTCACTATGTGGCCCAGGCTTCTCTCAAAGTCCTGGCCTCAAACAATCCTCCCACCACAGCCTCCCAAAGTGCTGAGATTATGGGCATGAGTCACTGTGCCCAGCCTAGCTTCAAACAATCCTCCCACCACAGCCTCCCAAAGTGCTGAGATTATAGGCATGAGCCACTGTGCCCAGCCCTGAATGGTCATTTTTAATTTTAGGCAATAGCTCCTGAGGATAAAGACTGGATATACGCTGCTGATATGATACCAAGACATTCTGTTCTTCATCTTCTTACACCTATTTGGACAAGCACTAATGCCTTTGTAGTCTCATTGAAAAATCTCCAGGATAGCTTTATTAATAGGTAGTTTACCACTTTTGAAACTAGATTGAGAAAATCAAAGTAAATCCTTAAAAAAATCCCTGAGGCTCCCAGGTGTTCAGTCACTTTGGCATGAGATGGCGCACATCTGGGTGTGATCATCTGGGACAAAATGCAGCTGAAGAGATGAGAGGTAACAGTCTGATGAATGCAAACACAGTCTGTAATGAGGGGTCCACTCAGTCTTAATGACAAGCAGTCACAATGTCTGTGGTGCACTCACCACTGTGCAGCAGCCTCTGTATGTGACCAGGTAGCAAATGGCTTCTGTTTATCTTTGAAGGGAGAAGGGAATAAGCTCAGGTGTGATTTTAACTTGGCATCACTGTTCAAGTACTAGAATGAATAACTGTTCCTTTTTCTAAGTTTCTAGATAATGCAGACATTAATCAAGGTTCCTTCCCCACAACTCCTATAGTCAAGGGCCAGGCATGCAAACTAAGTCAAGCTCCTTAAGCTCACTTTTTCTGGAATTTGGAAACTGAGTTGAATGAAATTAGGATGTGGGTAATCAGATTCACTCTCTGGTGACACCCCAAGTACCTGTCTCTTCCTTTCTGCTACCTGGATTCCAAGCCTTACCTTGCTTTCTTAATTCCCTAAGGAATTATGACCACCCTAAGGTCTTGTTGCCCAGTTGGATTCCATGTGCTAACTTAGGGATTGGCGAAGTTCTGAAAAGGACCCGGGAGTAAATATTTTAGACTTTTCTGGATGTGCATTCTCAGTCACAGCTATTTCCCTCTGCCACTGCAGTGCAAAACAGCCACAGAAAATGTGTAAACAAATAGGCATGGCTGTGTTCCAATAAATCTTATTTATGGACACCGGAATTTGAATTTCATATAATCTTTATGTCATGATATGTTATTCTTGTTCTGATTTTTTCAACTATTTGTAAGTATAAAAACTATTCTTAGCGTGTGGGCTGCACAATGATAGACAGCAGGACAGATTTGATCTGACCTCAGAGCTATATCCTTGAACTGACCCATCTCCTTCCAATAACTTCCTTTATTTTACCTAATCTTACCCAGGCCAATTTTTGTTGCCTGCCACCGAAGACTGACTATAATGTGTCTTAAATTTGTTTGTATCTAAAGGAGATTGGCTACAAGATTCCCCAACACTATTCATTCCTTATTTGTTCATTCATGCATTCAATCCGTGTTGAGCACCTTTTATACTCAGGCGACTGTAATAGGCACTGAGAATACAGCTATAATTTAGGCTAATACTGTTCTGCCTTCCTGAGGGAGCTTTCTCTGTAACAGGCACAGACAATCCTGATGAGAGACAAAGGAAGGTATTTAAAGAATCATCTGTGGCTTTACAGAATGTTCTCTGGGGAGCTTGAATGTTCAAAAGACATATTCTACAGAAAAAGAAAAAGTGACGGAGTCCAAGATGGTTATAATAGGGTGACCACAAACATGTAAAAGAGGACCAGAGAAGTTTGACTCAAAAATAAGCTGAAACTTATTGGGGGAAAGATAGGACTATCAAAGTGGGGGGTTTAAAGCTCTAGTTTGTAGACAAGGAAGAGGAATAAGCTATTAAAATCTAAAAACCAATGTACACATGATGCACTTGATTTAAGGCAATTTTTGTTGCTTAAAAATAGAAACAAACAAATATTACAGATGACACTGGCTTATGTTCCACATTTTCCAGGTTTAGCTCTTTTTCCAAGATGACAGGTAATTAGAAAGGCAAAATCAGAGTTCTTACTTTTCAAGTCCTCATTGGTGATTCTATATTCTTCCTCTCCTCTGTTATTTATTTAATACCCTGATACTTAGATTTTAGAGGTCTGTCCTAATATTTAAAAAAAAAAAAAATCTCCCCAGCTGAAAATATAAGCCTTGGCCCCGCTTGTCATGTACTCGGAGAAAATGAGTTGGGGCTGCCTTCTCTACCATGCCTTTCTAAAGTGCCACTAAAGAAAAATTGTTACTAGGTTGACCCTAAGACTGTCATTTTCTAGGCTTGATTCACTTGGGTGAATGCAACTCTTCCTAGAAGAATGAGAGTGAAAGTCCATTATGAAGTGGCTTATCAGATTGAATCTTACTTAGTTCCTCTTTATCTTCAGGGGATACATATATTTGTAGAGGATATATACATACTTACGATACATTATTAGTTCCTCCTTATCTGCAGAGGATACATTCCAAGACCCCAGGAGACACCTGAAACCCCAGATAGTACCCATCCTATGTAGCCCTGTTAGATTCCATGTTAGGGACTGGCAAATGTCTACTATGTTTTTTCAAACTGTATGTGAATACCTAAGATGATGTTTAATTTATAAACTAGGTGCAGAGATTAATAACAACTAATCATAAAATAGAACAATTATGACAAAATGCTGTAACAAAAGTTACATGAATGTGGTCTCTCTTTGGTTCTCTCTTTCTCTCTCCCAAAATATCTTATTAGACTGTACTCACCCTCTTTTCCCTGTGATTTGTTGATCTGATAACTGAGATAGTTACTAAATGATGAATGGGTGGGTAAAATACACAGCGTGGTACATTGCACAAAGGAATGATTCACATCCTGGATGGGATGAAGTAGTACAGCCCAAGATTTGGCATAATATTCAGAATGTGTGCAACCTAAAACTTTTTATTTCTGAAATTTTCCATGGGTCACCAAACCTTTGAAAGGTGAAACCACAGATAAGGAGAAATGACTGTCATATGGAGCAGAGAGTTCCAAACTTCTGTCTCTTCTAGTCTTGGCTTGCCAATGGAGATGAACTTAGGAATGCCTATTTCATCAAATAGAGATGGTGCTGGACTCACAGCAAGAGCTCAAGAAACACATGGTAAATAAAAATATTTTGAGCTGACTCTAATATGACATTGATACCTTCCCAAACTTTTTATGAATGCTGAACCTCTTATTTCATTTTATCTCCCTTAATTATCTTGCAGGAAATGCCATAGAACCATTTTTCCCAAAACAATTTTTCAATGTCCTAAAATGAAAACAAACTAGCTAAAATGATGGCTAAAGACACCCTTGGGAATATATTCCAGACTCACCATGATATTGTTCATTAATGGAACTACACAGCTGTAAGAAAATCATTCATGAGTATTTAGCAGATCATATAACCAATTAACCTCATTTTTTATTATGACATATATATTCACATGTGTGTGCCTATGTATATAATTATACACTAATATTACTCTATAAATATTTATTGATAAAAATTCTTTGTGTTTTTAAATATAAGGTAAAATATCACTTGAAGTAGCATTAAGAAACTTAACTTTAAGGCACGGTTTGGTGCCTTCTCTCAAAAATCTCAACTATTATTTACCACTCCCTGGTTTAATCTTTATTTTCTATTTTTTCTCACATGGCTAATTATAAATCTGATTTTCACCTCTAATGGTATTTTATCACTAAACCCTAGCCCATATATTCTGGTTTTGATAGGTTCACTACAGCTATTACCTTCATCATCTCTATTCACAGAACCAACCAGCACTAAAAAACTGGCAAGTATCTGAAGAAAACTATCTAGACCAGAGCTTTCAGCACACAGACATTCAAAATGTGACTTTAGTTTTTAATTCTCCAGGTTAAAGAAACAATATTATAGATTATCTTTTTCTGCTCTCAGAAGCCACGCATTTATTCTTGGAGTAAGCATAGGGGAAGAGGATTGATTGCCCAAAGGAAAAACTCAAGGTACGGTTATCAGAACAAGGGAAATAAGTGTTGAGCAAGCAAAAGCTAACCAAAACTTGTGTATATTTTCAGACCACACTAAGGCATAAAAATATGTAAGCATTCTATCCTGTTTGAAACAAAACTGAGCCCCATATTTTACAGTGCAAATTATTTAAGAGAGAAATAAAATACACTGAATTATAAAAATAAGCAGTATTTTTTAAAAGCACAACAACTAGAATAATCTAGTGCTTCCTCAATCATAACTACCAATTAATAATCAACTCAGGTCTATTCACTATGTCTTGAATATCAAAAGTTAGAAGAACTATACCTGTTCTAAAATTGGACTATGCAGTAAGAGAGGACTTGGCCTCGGCTTTTATCTGCTGATAGGTTAATTGGTTTTAATTAGCTTGCATACCTTATCAGAACCAAAATAGTTTCTTTAGTCTGCTAAATCTTTGGAGCATAGTGAATACTTTTTATAAGTAACTTTTTCCATTAGTTACAAAATGCTATAGCTTCTCTCCTTCTCAGGACTCAGTTTGACTCCCATTTGTTCACACTTCTGTATGTGGAAACAATTCTAGAAGTTTCCAAAATATATAGTTGGTATTTACTTGTCCTAGTAGCTGTGTCCTCACCAGACACTCTGCTATGAGCCCACTGCTGTGGCTCCTCTTTCCAAGTGGTCTAGACTGGATTTTTCCCTGCCTCTTTCTCAGCCTGGTTCTCTAGGCTCAAAAGGGAAAATTCCATTTAATCCCCTTTTCTGAAATTAACCAGAGTCAATTTCTGCTGCTTAAAATAAAATATCCCTATCTGAAAAGCATTTATCCAACTAATGTTTTCTAAATGCCCACAATCTGTCAGGCATTTGCGTTTCACTGTTGGGTAAACAATAGGTCTCTGCTTGCAGAAGCTCACACAGTAGAAGACATAATTATAAAAATGGTGATATGAAGGCTGTCTGATAAAAGATGGTAGTTGTGGGAGCTATGGTATGTTTCTTTAAATATGTTACGATGGTTTGAATGTTTCCCCCAAAAGCTCATGTACTGGAAACTTAATCCCTCATCTCTCACTAATGGATTAATGTTGGCTCTGCCCTCATGAGTAGATTAGTAGATTAATGAGGGTTCTGCCCTCATTTATGTTATCACAGGAGAGGGTTTATTATCTGGAGAATAGATTTGTTGTAAAAATAAACTGTATCTGACTGTCTTGCTCCTGCCTTTTTGCCAAGAGCCTTATGCCCTCTGACATGTTATAACACAAAATAAGAAGGCCCTTATGAGGTACAGGTACTATGTTCTTAGACTTCTCAGCCTCCAGAATTGTGAGCTAAATAAACTTTTTTTCTTTATAAATTACCCATTCTTTAATTTCTTATAGCAACAGAAAACAAATTAAGACAGAAAATTCTACCAAGAAGTGGGATTGTTGGTATAACTAATACCTAGAAATGTGGAAATGGCTTTGGAACTGGATAATGGGCAGAAGCTACAAGAATTTGGAGGATTAGGCTAGAGAAAGTCTTTATTATCATGAATGGAGCATTAAGAGTGATTCGAGTGAAAGCTGGAATAAGAGAAGACTAGGGAAAGTCTGGACCTTAGAGATTACTTAAGTAGCTATGACTAGAATGTTGATAGAAATATGGACAGAAAAGGCTATTCTGATAAGGTCTCAGAAGGAAATGTGAAAGAAGGTGTTGGAAACTGGAATTAAGACCCCCTCCCCCACCTTGTTATTAGGTAACAAAGAACTTGGATGAACTGTGCCTGTGCCTGGGGGTTTTATAGAAGGCAAAATTTAAGAGTGATAAATTAGGATATCTGGTCAAAGAAAATAGCTAAGCTACAAACCATGCAGGCTGCTTAATGGCTATTTTTAACCACTTACAGTAAAATATAGAGGAAGGAGTTGATTTAAAGACAGAATTTATAATTAAAAGGGAAGTAGCGTGCAAAGATTTGGAAAACTAGCAGCCTGGCGATGTGGTAGAGAATGAAAGAACATGGGACCAATTGAGAAGGAAATTAGTATGGATCAAAGAAAGCCAGAGGCTATTCATCAAGACATTTGGGTGATAAACTTGAAAGATATTTTAGAGATCATTGAGGCTGCCTTTCCCAACACAGGCCCAGAGCTCCAAGAAGGCAGAATGGTTAGGGGGATGGGCAGCTGCCAAGGGCTGCCTCAGGTCTCTGCTCTCTGCATTTCAGCACATGTTGAGCTCTCCAGCTGTGGCTCAAATGGCCCCAGTGCTTCCGAAGGTATAAATTGTAGAAGGTGTAAGTCCTAGAAGGCATAGGTCATATGCCTTGGCAGTGTTCATGTGGCTCTAATTCTGCAGGCACGCGGAAAGCAAGAGCTGGGAACACACAGCTTCCTCCACCGAGATTTCAAAGGATATCACAAAAGCCTAGGGGCCTAGACATAGACCATACAGTGGTTGTCACAGAAGTAGAGTTACTAGAGAGAGACCATACTCAGGCCAAGCTGAGCTAAAATTTGAGATTGGAGTCAAGGCTGCCACAAAGAGCTCCCTCTAGAGCAATGCCTAGTAAAGCCACAGGGTCAGGGTCACCCTCAAGACTCAGGAATTGTGCAGCCACCAGTGTGTAACACCAACCCATGAAAGCTGCAGGCAAGGGACTCAGTCTGTGAGAACCGCTACCTAGGCAGAGCCCTCCAAAGTCATAGGGGTGGGGTTGCCAGAAGCTTTGTGGAGGAAGGGGTCCAAATCCCCACTGTGTCCTAGAGGCAACAGAGAGTGAAAAATCATTCTGAAGCTTCAACGAATAATATTGTTTCTCCTGTTACATTGTTGACTTACTTGGAACCAGTTATACCTTTTTTCTTGCTTCCTTTCCCTCTTCTGGAATGTAAATGTTTATCTTGTGTCTGTCCCACCATTGTATTTTGAAAGTAGATAACTTGTTTTGATTTCAAAGGTTCACAGCTGGAGGAAATTTGCCATGGCATGAATCACGCCTGAGTCACTCATATCTGATTTAAAGGAGACTCTGGACTTTGGACTTTGAGTTGATATTGGAATGCTTAAGACTGTGGGGCTATTAGGATGGAATTAATGTATTTTGCATGTAAGAAGGACATAAATTTTGGGGGCCAGAGACAGAATGCTATGGCTAAAATGTGTATTCCAAAGTTTATGTGTTGAAAAGTGAACCCCTCTATTCTCATGAATGAATTAATAAATTAATGAATTAATGAGGCTCTGCCCTCATGAATGGATTAATGTTGCTATCATGTGATTGCATTCATTATCGTGGGAGTGCCTTTATTATAAAAAGCAACTTCTTTCTGGTTCTTTTGCTCTTGCCTTTTCTCATCATGTGATACTCTCTGCCATGTTATGGCAAGCAAGAAGGCCCTTACCAGATGCAGACACCATGCTATTGAACTTCCCAGTCTCCAGAACTGTGAGCTAAATAAACTTCTTATCTTTATAAACTACTCAGTCTGTGGTATTCTTTTATAGTAAGAGAAAGTAAACTAAGATATATGTTGATAGAGGAATTACTCTAAGGTGGGGGGTGTAATCTTACAGCTCAGATCTATCTAAAGAGAAGGAGGCAGCTGATTGGAGAGCTGAAGCATGAATACGCTACCCAGAGGGAAGAATAAGTACAAAGAAGCAGGAAAAAGCTTGGCAATTTCAAGGAAAGTGGTTCAGTCATCTGACCTATTAATGTGCCCTGGTCTCTCCTTACTCTCATTCTTCTCAGTCGCTTGTGGTAATAAAATCCTTATGAGGTAATACTACTCCAAAAATGATATTATCTTTCTCTAAAAGTATTTTACCACAAAATTTTTATTGAGTCTCAACTTTTTTTCATGCATTTGAGGCTTGTTACCTAAGATAATTTTAAATATTTCCAGAGTTGCAAACATGTCAGATATTTTGTTGATATTCTCATATATTAGGTAAATGGGTAGGTATCCTATAAAAGTGCATCCATTGATATTCCCAGTGTCCATCCATGGAGAACAGATTTTTGTTAGTTTGGTACCATGTGAGGCAATAATGCTATAACAATGTTGCAGCATTTTGCCCTATGAGTTGCCTTATCTCTCCATTCATTAATTAAAGCAATTAGAATGAAGAATTTTTATATATCTCGTCTGGCCTGAAAAAGCTGACAGTTCAATTGGAGTCATTGGCTAAGTCCCTAAAGTTACAAGCTTTTATAATTAGCAATTGGCCTCAGAGGATTTAACAAACAATGACAAACATGCCAACATTTCCAATCCCTTCTAACACACAGAAGTAATCATCTATAATACACCACATTAGCACCATCTACAGAGAGTGCATGTACAGAGTGGGAGATCCACTCTGTAGTGAATGATTAAAAGATAATGTTTTCAGCAGAATTGATTTGAAAAGAAGGAATAATCACCAGAGAAGTGCCAAATAGTGGGTATGCAATTTGCCTGGAATAATTCTAGAAGACAAAAGAACTGAAATATGTTGCATTTGATACAATACATAGGGAGGACTCAGGCAAATCCTGAGAAATTGTGTGTGTGTGTGTGTGTGTGTGTGTGTGTGCATGTTTTATTCTCTTGGTGGAAAGGCCACTGTCATCTAGAAAAGAGCCATTCCCTGGATTTGTTCCCACGACACTAAGAATCTGGAAAGGAGAGATATGACAGAGGAAAATAAAGAAGAAAAACATTATCTGGTCTCTCTTTTATCAGGAATTTTTAATTTCAATAAATTTTGAAATTCTTTAGAACACGTGATTTTGCCAGAAATACTGATATGGGGGATTTGCTTGCTTCTGGGAAAGCAATCACATCATCCTACATGGTTTTCCTCTGCCAGCTTTCTAGACACTCTTTGTGATTGTAAGTAGACACAGTATAGTGACAGGGACAGTCATATACCATAGAGCAAACTACATGCATAAGTTATTACTAAGTCTATTATACACACAAAGAAGTGGGGCAGAAATTTAAACTGAGAATCCTAAGTCACATTTTAACACTCAATGGAAATCATCTAGGCACTTGGACTCACAGTTTCTTCATCTGTAAAATGGAATTTATCACACTTCAGGGTTGCCTTAGAATTAAAATGACGTTGATGAATATGCAAACAACAGAAACAACATAAACTACAATCTATGACCACTAATATCCTCATCCACTTAGGAAACAGTAGCTATTTATTGACCAGTAGAGAAGTCTTTTAGTGTATGCTGGTTATTTGCCAAATTACCATCCATTTTCTCTGAGCTTCTCAGGACACAGAACACACAGAACATTCTGTGGGACAAAAAAAATAGTGAATGTATTAAGTAGGGCAATCATACATCTGCACGTGCATATGCACACACACACATACACACATAAGAATTAACATTTGCCCAGATTTTTCATCTTTGAATTATGCTTTTATTCTATTTTTTTCCAGTTTTGCCGGCTGGTTTTGTTCTTAGACTTGGAAGAAATCAAAAGTTTCTGATACCCAAATGTCTCATTTTAATGTTAGGAAACTGAGACCTAAGGAGAGAAAACAGACTTATTTTGTGTCTTGTGTACTTTCAACTGGTATCGAAAGTCAACTAGAAGAAGGTGTTCAATTCTAAGTGTAATATTTTTAGGAGTAATATTTTCAAACAGTAATATATCCAAATGCAAATGAATATAATGTTGAGGGAACTGGACATAATTCCTTATAAGAGTTGTTGTTGTTATATGACTTATTGACTTTATTGTGGCAGTCACTGAGATGAGAGCTTTAATACATTTCACTCTCTACTCTCTGCAAGAGTGCGATGTTAGCTCTACACTTAGGATTTTACAGATAAGGATAGTGAAGCTTAGCAAGGTGACATAGCTAAGTGAAATTTATATGCAGCAGGCAGCAGGGCCAGAATTTCAGTACAGTTTTGATTGACTCCAAAGCCAACTTTTTTTACAAAGTGAAAAAGAACCACTATGTAAGGCTACATTATTCATCAAATGAGGCAGTAAGTTCATTTGATACAGTAAGTGCATAGGATAGAAAGCTCAACTGGAGGTTTTATATGAGGTCCCTTATGCTCTTATGACCGTGGGACAGCAGAACCTGGATTTTCTGATACCCAGTTCTAAACTGTTTCCAATTATTTATTTCCATTGCATTGCACAGTGCCTTGAACATAGAGCCTTGTGTCAATCTGTCCATCTGTAATTGCAAAAGTTGTTCAAATCACTCAACTATGAAATATATGCTTCCTACAAAGAAAATGGTTACAAACGACCTATAGGAATCATGGTAAATTGTGCTGCAAAGAAATAAGTACCATAATAGGTAGCTTAGTGTAATAGATAAGAAGTCAAGTCCTGTGTTAGAATTCTAGATGAATCAGCTGCAATCTTTGTGACCTTAAACACATAGCTTAACCTCTCCAAACATCAGCTGTCCTATAATATAAGCTGATAAAACTAGTGCCAAACTCAGATGGCTATTGTCCACTAAATGACATGATCAAAGCATAGAGTCTGACTTAAGTAGTCAAAAAATGGCAGCCTTAATCATGCCATGCCTACATGACACTGGCAAAATAAATTCTTAAAAAGCAGAAGTTGTAAGTGTTCCTCAAGAATTTCAGAAACATCTGCTTTGCTGATCTTAATAAGAATATCCAAATTCCACTTTTGTGCCATGTTCAAAAGGGTGAGTTTTGATAAATTATTTGAATCATTTTCATCAAAGGCAAAAACTTAAGCCTCTGAAATGAGGATAATGATATTATCTATTTTATGGGCTTGTTTTAGAATCAAAAGAGGTAATGCATGCAACATGCTTAGAAAGTATCTGGTATTATATTTTAGGTACTTAATAAAAATAAAGTCAACACTCTATATAGTCAATAAAGGTCAGCTGTTACATTAGTTATCTTTTTACTTCATTGATACTATGAAACAAAGGCCTAAAATCCTCAGTGTCTTGCATAGATGAACATTTCTTCTCACCATTACAGATCTTCAGCTTGACTGATTTGGTTGAGGCAGGTTGCTCAATGGGACAACTGCTTCATGAAGTGGGATGTCTGGATTCGGAAGTAGGCTACAGTAGGTTGGGCTTGAGTCTGTACCAAGTATTTCTCATCCTCCTTGTATCCCCAGTGCATATCTGTTGCATGGTGAATGTCAGGAGAGTAGGCTTCAGCCAAACTATGCCTCTGCTCTAGTCATGATTGATAAGGGTTCATTGACCAAAATAAGTCATATGGCTCAATCCATGTCAGCAGGAAGTGAAGTACATCTGCCCAAGACGCTGAGGGATGTGAGTGAAGATTTGACAACAACAATCCAATCCATCACAGTTGGATTCCAAGTGTTCATGAGCTAGATAAACAAATTTAATCAGTATCATCCAATATCATTTGAAGTTCCCTCCAGGCCTCTGGACAACAAAACCATTAGGAATGGAGATGACTGGATAAGGTCAGGTTCAATTCTCCTTCAAGATCTTTCCCTACAGACCAAGTTGAAGAAACTGGCCCTCTGGCAGAAAAACTGAATTTGGAATTCCAAGTAAAGAAAGCTACAGCTTAGGGCAATGCATCGTGAAGCAAATACCAACTCTGAATTCTTATCATCATTGAAGGGGATGACACCTCTAATAAATCTCAAACAAAAATAATTTTCTTCCAAATTTGATGGTGGTTGATTCTATATGAATAGAATGCATTTGATGCAATAGACTATTTTATATACAGTGAACCAAAAGGAAGCTAAAAACCAACGAGACAAGAGCGTTTATGAGCTTCATAGTGAATTCAAGAAGATACCTTAACCTGGTATGTCAAAAAAAATTCGTAAAAATAGCTCATAAGTAATAATGTACAGTTAAAGACAAAAGGATGCTATGGTGGAGGATAATTAGAAAGTATGGTGTCCATGCCTGTAATCCCAGCACTTTGGGAGGCTGAGGTGGGTGGATCACGAGGTCAGGAGATCGAGAGCATCCTGGCTAACACGGTGAAACCCTGTCTCTACTAAAAATACAAAAAAATTAGCCAGGCGTGGTGGCGGGTGCCTGTTGTCCCAGCTACTCAGGAGGCTGAGGCAGGAGAATGGCGTGAACCCGGGAGGTGGAGCTTGCAGTGAGCCGAGATTACGCCACTACACTCCAGCCTGGGTGAGAGAGCAAGACTCCATCTCAAAAAAAAAAAAAAGAAAGAAAGAAAGAAAGAAAGAATGGTGTCTAGGCCAGCTCTACAATTAAACTGTGAGGTTTTTGCTGGATCACTGCTTTTTCCACTTCAACAGTTTTATCTTGGGAGTGTTCAAGAGTTGAACTTTAATCGCCAACTCTGCCTTTATACTCTGTGTAATCTGGAAGCATTTTCATCTTCTGTGACCCAGTTTCCTCATCTGAAAATAAGTACCTACTCAGAGAATTTTGTGAGAATAAACATGTAAAGCATTTAAAATAGAGCCTACCAGAAAGTAATCTCCAAGTAAACATTAGCTTTTATTGATGTTGGCAGCATTATCATCATTAAGGATTATAAATTGATTTACTCTATCAGGGATCTCTAGATTACAGCATTTGATGGTTTTGTAAAGGTCTGCAACTTCATTGGCCATCAGGAAGCAGTATCTGTGCCATCTCCCTTTAAAACTGGGTGGGCCTTTGAGACTACCCAGAGGAACAGAACACTGTGGAAACTCCATGTGTCTCCCAAGACTAGGTTATGAAAGGCCTGAATCTTCTGCTGGTTTCTGCTGGGACACTTTCTGGGTGCCTGCAAGTGCCATAAAAGAAGCCCAGGGATTTTGAGGCCACCATGCAGAAAGACTATGTATGGGAAGTTAGAGATATCCAAGGCATCCCAGTTCTTCCCATCCAGACACAGACATGGAGCAAAGAAGCCTTTGAGATCTCCAGTCCCCGCCACCAAGTGATTGCAAGTACATGGCAAAATCTGAGCAAGAACTGCCTAGCAGAGCCTAGTCAACTCCCAGATTTAGGGCAAAATCAGCAATTTTTAGTGTTACCATTATTTGTTATATAGCAGTAAATAACCAGATTGCAGCAATTCTGCATAGGTGACTCTGCATCTACCCCAGTGGAAGGAGGCAGCCAAGGACAACAGAAAGTGGAGGGCTCTGGCCTCACCCGCTTTAAGTTAATCAGAACAGCTCTCTTTTACGGATTGAAATTTTATATACATTTTTATACGGGGCAAAAAAATTTTTATAGCTAAAAGGAAATGTTTGAAACCACTGAACTAGGCGATGTCTCAGATGCCTTCTAGAGCCACAGTTTCATAAAACAAGTTTATGTTAAAAACACTGAGAATCTACTGCTAGCCACACACACTGATCAAGTGCTTTATGTACAAGGAATCTTTAAATCCTCATCATGTCCCATCAACCTAATATCAACCAAATGTGAAATAGCAGAGTCAGGATTCAACCCTAGGGAGTCTGGCCTCAGAGCTCACACTCCTAAATAGAATACAAGAGCTAAACTAAGCTATTTTGCTTAACAAAAAACAATTTTCATGCTTCTCGAGGACAGTTGTGAATGAGGGTCCAGTCTACTTGTAAGTTGAGTGTCAGCCACATGGCACAATCGGCTTTTAAAACATTGCCCAACACACATTAGTGTCCCCAACTCTAAACCCTGTAGGGTAAATGCATTGCAGGCTATTGCCCCTTGGGAGAGGTCATTAAGTCACTTTCATATATTAACTTCTCTAGTGGACAAACAATTATCTGTGAGGACTTCGATAATAAGTTTAAAAAGGCAGGCAAAGTTTACCTGTGGGAAATGCTAGGGAAATATTTTCTCTGAGCAAGCTATAGAACCCCAAACAGGCTATTTTTGTATATACTTGAAGAGAGGATACTTCTTTTGTGTAGAAGAAACTAGATGATGAGGAAATCTGGGACTAACAGAATTAGAAAAGTTTTTTGAACAAAATTTCCCTATTGATTGTTTTCAAAAGATTGGACTTCCTGGAAGAAGAATCAATAATACAATTATTATTGATTGTTAGTAATATCTGTTGAGTTCCCATCATGTCTTACAATTTTAAATATATGATCTTGAATCTTTACAGTCACCCTATGATATGGGCATTAGTATTTGCATTATGTACAAGAGGAAACTGAGGCTCAGAAAAGTTAAACCTTTGCCCAGGCTACAGAGCTAATAAATGGTGAAGCCAGGACTTAAATTCAAGATTCAATGACTGATTTCAAATGTATGCTCTTTCCTTAGACACCAAGAGTGAGATTATCTCTATTTAATTATACAAATGAGGCTCATGTATATGCCAAAAACACCCAACTCTCCTATCTCCTCTTACTAAAGGGAACAAACGAATTACATGAAAAAGAACATGCAGACATTCTTTGCAAAGTGGAACTGCTAACATGTAATCTATAAGAAAACATAAATCTGAGAGAAAGAAAAATAAATCGAGCCAAGCACTGAAACCTCCCATGTTGGTAGAGACCATAGTAAATCTAGAGAATTCTAGGATCAAAACCAGTTGGTTTTGATCATGGAAGGAGGGATTCATGGAATATAATGGGTGGGCTTATACTCCATGAGAGAACTATATGTGGTTTCCAAACCCCATGGGAAATGTTGCCACTTTTAGTTATGGCCTCATGTGACAGCTTGGCTATGATTTGGTCACCTCTAAAGCATCTCACTGCTTATGTATTGAGGTGACATAAATTGTACATTTACACATGACTGAAAGTAGCTCACATCCCTATCCAGGGCTCTCAGACTTTCAAAGCCTGGACCTAATCATGATGACCACTTCATGACCAAGAGAGCCACTTCATGACCATGCTAGACATGGCTATAAGTTCTAAAGAATGTGATGGCTTTCTCTAGTGACTGGTAAATCTGAAATGGACAAAGCAAGGGCCAGAATTTCTATTCCTAGATTTTTCTATAGTATCTATGAGAATAGATGTATTAGTATTGACCATATTTTTAATCTTTAATTTTTATTTTTTAATATTTTAAAACTTACATAAAAGTTGCAAAAATACAGAAAACTTCATATATCCTTTCACCAATTAACATTCTGTCACATTTTTTAACACATTCTCCTTCTCTCTCTGTCTCTTTCCGAGTGTGTGTGGGTATAATCACACACACATACATCTATATCTATATATTTTTATATCTATAATTATATTTTTCTTAATTCAATGCAGTTGCTTCTCTTTATCCCTTTATATTTCAGTGTATTTTTCTTGGAAACAAGGGCATTCTATTACATAACTGCAGTAAAGTTACTAAATCAGAAACTTCAACAGTGACACTCCATGTTAATCTACGTCCATGTTACAAATATTTTATTTGTCCCAATAATGCAATGATGTACTTCTTAGCATTTTTTTTCATTATGAGATCTAATTCAGGACTATGTTTAGCTTTTAGATGTCATGCCTCTTCAGTCTCTTTCACTCAGGAAAAGTTCCTCAGCTTGTCATTTTTAAAATATATATATAGGCTCATGTCTAAAAGAATCATTTGTGCCTCATTTTGACTTTGTTTTAGTGTTTTCTGATGATAAGATTACAGTTAAGCATTCCTGACTAGAGTACTATGCAGGTATTCTCAGCATATCATGTCCAGAGGCTCACAGTGTCCAGTTGTCCCCACTGATGATGATAACTGAATCAAGATGTTGTTGGGTTTCTTCACTAGGTAGATGATGTTTTGCTCATGCAATGAATAAATGGATTATGGAGAGATAACTTTAGTAGTGCTCACTTTTGAGTACAAGATTAAAGGTCACATCACCTCCCCACAATATACACATCAGCTGCTTACAGGTCGCTGCCCAGAAGCTTCAACATTCTACTACTGATAAGAGGGACGCAAGATGAGTTTCATGGATAAAATATTGGGCATCACTTGATAGAGGAAAAAGGTGGCCATAAAAATATGTTTTATACTTTCTCTCTGGACAAGCAGACATAGACCCATTTTTCTCAGCTCTTCCTCATTAAGCACAGCTATAAACCCTGCGAGAAGTGCAATCAAATAACTTTAAAGGGTGGTAAAAGAAGGTGATCTGTTGTGGGAACCAAGGACTAGAGGAACAGCCAAAGGGAAGGCTACTTGTGTCCCCCTATCCACCAGAAGGTGACCTAGGCTCAGTATTTCTAGACTCACAACCTAGCAACAGAAGACATTCAAGGTAGGTTTATTCTTTCCTCATGCAGGAATCCCTCTGATAACATCAAGTGAGACTAACATCTGTCAAGGAAGACCTACCGGGTTTTACATCAGAAGTAAGCAATCAGGAGAGGGACTTTTCTTCCCCTGCTGGCCCTGAGATTCTCTTTTTCTCTTGAGAGATTCTGAGATGGGCAGGGAAGGCCAAACCAGTAACAGAGACCCAGATGTACAAGAGTTTGATCCAGGAAGCCTCTCTGTCACCACGGGTCTGAGCCTTTTCTCCCCAAACCAGGGACACTGAGAAGGGTGAGTGAGGGGCCCAACAATAGCAAGGAGCCTGGCCCCTTTGTCCCTGAGCCTCTTTTAGCTTCTTTGCCCCTGCAGGCCCATGACTCTTCTACTTCTTTGCTCCATTACCTATAGAAACCAGGGTTTGAGAAGAAATAGGAAGATACCATAACAGTGCTCTTTCACCAAGCAGGCTGACCTGGGAAACTGCTCTTCTTTTGTCTCAGGTAGCACCATCAGGAACCCATGGGAGCCTGAGCAGCAACTTATAAACAAAGCCAGCAAAAATAGCTCTGCAAAGACTCCAGAAATTAAACTGCCATTGGAATGGCAGTCCACAGAAGCAAGCCAACATCCACATGACAAATTTTAACAGTGGCTACCTGCTGCTAAAATAAAACATACATATAAGACACAGTGCCTCCCAACACAATAAATAAAATTTCAAGAATACAAGTGAAAATCACCTGTCATACTAATAACCAAGAAAATCACAACTTGATTGAGAACAGATAACCAACTGATGCCAATACAAAACAAATCAGATGTTGGAATTATTTGACCAAGGTTTTAAAACAGCCATCATAAAAATGATTCAACAATTATGAGTTCTCTTGTACAAATGAACAAATTGCAAACTTTCATCAAGGGATATAATGTTATAAAAAAGAACCCAATGAAAACAATATTGCTTAAAATTACAATGATAACAATAAAAATACTGACTGGATGGGCTCAAGAGTAGAGATGACAGAGATTAGAATCTGTAAACTAGAAGACACATCAGTAGAACTTACCCAGTGTAAAAACAGACAAAAGACTGAAAAAAATGAACACAGCTTCAGTCACCTGTGTAATAACAAAAGATTCAATATTTGTATTATTGGAATCCCAGAAGGAGAAGAGAAAGGGAGTGAAGCTAAAGGGTATTGGAAGAAATAATGGCTGGACACTTTCCAAATTTGACAGACACAAACCTATAGACTAAGAAGCTGAACCAATCTCCAGAAGGATAAATCTAAAGAAACACGTCAAGACATATCACAATTAAACTTCAGAAAACTAATAAAGGAAGTATCTTGAAAGCAAAGAGAAATGATGCAACCTGTAGGGAATATCTATTTTCTTGACAGTATATTTCTCATTGAAACCACACAGGCTAGAAGGACAACACTTTTCAAATTCTGAAAGAAGATAACTGCTCACTGTAAATTCTATATCCAGTGCAACTACCCTCCAAGGATAAAGGAGACATGGAAACCTTTTAAGATAAATAATAATAATAATGTCCTGCTGGTATATCTCTGAAAGAGACCTCTTTAAACAGAAAGGAAATGACAAAAGAAGGAATCTTGGAGCATCAGGAAATAAGTAACAACAAAGTAGAAATATGGGCACATAAAATAGTCTATCATTTTTCTCATAAGTTTCTAAATCACATTTGATGACTGAGACAAAATTATAACACCATCTGACACCCAAGATAATGATACTTATAAAGTGGAGAAAAGAAAGGGATCTAAATGGAAGGTTTCCAAGTTTCGCAAAAATAATAAAATGTAGACTTTAGTGGACTATTATAGGTCATGTACATACATTTTAATACCCAGAACAACTATTATGAAAAACACAGATACACTCACAAACACTATAAATAAATCAAGAAGGAATCCTAAAAAGTGTTCAAGTAACACAAAGGATGACATGAAAGAAACACAAGAGCAAGTACCAGAGAAAACAATATAAATTCATAATAAAATGGCAGAATAAAGCACTAATATATTAATTACCTGAAATTTAAAAGGTCTAAATATGCCAATCAAAAGACAGAGCTTAGTAAAGTGGATAAAAAATATGACCCACTTATATGCTTCTTAAAAAAATGGAAACTCACTTCAAATTCAACTTACTAGTTAGGTTGAAAGTAAACAAGATGCAAAAAGATATACCATGTAAATATTATTTTTTAAAAACAGCAAGAGTGGCTATATTAATATTTGATAAAATAGACTTCAGAGCAAAGACAATTACTAGAGACACAGAAAAATGTTACAATAATGAGGGAAAAAAGAATCAACCAGGAAACATTATGATCTTAAATGTGTATGCACTAAAACACAGAACCTCAGAATACATGAAACAAACACCAATGGAACTGAAAATAATAGACAAATCCACGATTACAGCTGAAGAGTTCAACATTCCCTGATCAGTATTAAACAACTAGACAGAATTCAGCAAGAATATAAACAATATGAACAATATAGTCAACCAAAAAGATCTAATTGACATCTAATTGACACTTCACCCAATAAGAGAAACATACACATTTTTACCCAAGTGCTCACAGAACATTCACCATGACAGAATATGTTTGTCATAAACATACTTCATCAAATTTAAAAGAAATAACATCATGCAGAGTGCTCTAGAATAGCAACAAAATCAAACAGAAAAATCGATAACAAAAAGGAAACAGGAAAATCAATGTGTAGAAATTAAAAAATACACTTATCAATAATGAATTAAAGAAGATTCTTAAAGAAAAAAATAAAATATCATGGAAGTGACTGAAAACAAATGGCATATCAAAATTTGTGGGATGCAGCTAAAGCCCAGCTGAGAGGGATATTTACATGATTAAATGACTACATTAAAATGAGGAAAGTTGTCAAAATAACACTCTGAGTTGCTACCTCAAGAAATGGGAAAAGGAAGAAGAGAATAAACCTAAAGCAAACATAAGAAATATTAAGAGCAAAAATCAAATCAGCTGAAAATAAATGTCTATAGGAAAAAAAATCAATGAAATAAAAAGTTGACTCTTAAAAAAAATAGATAAAATTATCACAAAACTCATATAGAAAAGACACACCAAATCACCAACATCAATAATTTAATATATTGCTATAGACTCTGCAGTCATTAAAAGATAGGTGAATGGAACCAACCAACAACTTTATACTCATAAATACAGCAACTGAAAAGAAACACACCAATTCCCTGAAAGTCATAGATAGCCTAAACTCAATCAAGATTAAGTAGACAAACTGAACAGTTCTATAACTATCAAATAAATTAAATATGCAATTAAAAACCACACAAAAAGTAAACTTTTAGGCACAGATGGCTTCATGGGGAAATTCTACCAAAGATATAAATAAGAATTAATACCAATTTTGTCTGTTTTAGAAAGTGGAAGACAGGGAAGCACTCCCTACCTCATTTTATGAAAGCTAGTTTTACTCTGATACTAAAACCCCGCAAAGAGAGTACACAAAACAATAACCACAGACAAATATCTCTTATTAGTTTACATAAAAAATCCTCAGTACATATTTATAAATGAAATCTAACAATATACAAAAAGAATTCTACACCATGACTATGTGGGATTCCTTCTAGGTATGCAAGGCTGGTTCAGCTTTAAAAAATCAATCAATGCAATCTACCATATCAATAATCCACAGAAGAAAAACCATATGATTTTATTGTCACTTCTTGGTGCCTGGGTCCTTGCCAGGTAAAACAGGGCAACTCAAGAGACTTGCTGGAAAAGGGCATGTTCTCTTATATATGTACCAGAATCTGTGAAATGCTGCTTCTCCTTCAGGCATTTATTATATACTTCTCATGTACTAAGCACCATATCCAGTGTTTCCATGCTTCATCTTATTTAATCCTTCCTACTGTCTTTTCAAGTGAAGAAAACAATTCAAAGAGGAGAAAATGATTTGCCTAAGGACATACAGCTGTTGTGTAGAGGAGCTGGCATCCATCTCCAACTGCCACACGAATCACAAGCTAACACATCATCTGGTAAGTTTAAAAGCTGAAAGGACATGTAGAGTTTAAGAAGCCCACCTCCCTCACCTTGTCTATGAGAGGCGGAAGCAAAGTCCCATGGCTTCCTTCCTGGGAGCCCAGGGCAATGCCATACACACAGAATGAACAAATATTTTATGCAAATTACAAACCAGAGGGACTTACTTTTAAAGGCCAATGTCCTAATAATCTCACTATATATTTCCCATCTAAATCATTTTCTTTAATATTTTATTATGCAAATAGAACCATAAGAACTAGATAAATTGAAAAATATAAAATAATCCATCCGTTGAGAGCTCCAACAAACAGCTAACAAATCATCTCTCTTTTTTATGTTTATTTCCACTCATGATTTACCTAACTGTACCATTTTTATAAAAATTTTTGCTCATTTGATACATTTTAATTGAATACCTATTATAAGCAAATAATTTGCTGGACTTTGGGAATATAATAAAAAGCAAAACTAGATAACCTCTACCCTCATGAAGCTTAGTGATAAGTAGATTTTTACTATTATATTATAGAAATGTTTTTATTTGTATACATGATTAATTTTGAAGCATCAAAACATATTCCATTCAGGTAAAACAATTTTCTTACTTATTTGTAACATAAAATATTTTAATTATTTTCAGATATTTTCTACTTTAGATCATGCAAGTTTTTGCTTGTTTTTCTTTTGTTTTACATTATTTATTTACCTTAGACTCCAAGGAGTAAGGCTGTGGAATTTCAAGACTAGCAGTATCTTTATGGCATTTACATATATTGCCAAGTTTACTTCTGCAATACTTGTTCATACTTCACACAGCTACCAGGAAGATACATCGAGTCTTATAATATCTGTAGCAACTTTTGATAGTTTTGAAATTTTTCAACTTTTTTAACAGTACTTTTTAAAACATAAACAAAAATAGATCATCGAATAGATCCTCATGTATAAGACATTCAACTTCCACAATGAATAACAGTACTTTTTAAAAAATTTATATATATACATATTTTTATTTTACTTTAAGTTCTAGGGTACATGTGCACAACGTGCAGGTTTGTTACATATGTATACATGTGCCATGTTGGTGTGCTGCACCCATCAACTCGTCATTTACATCAGTTATAACTCCCAATGCCATCCCTCCCCCGCCTCCCTAAAATAGGCCCCAGTGTGTGATGTTCCCCTTCCCATGTACAAGTGATCTCATTGTTCAATTCCCACCTATGAGTGAGAACATGCAGTGTTTGGCTTTCTGTTCTTGCGATAGTTTGCTGAGAATGATGGTTTCCAGCTGCACCCATGTCCCTAGAAAGGACACAAACTCATCCTTTTTAACGGCTGCATAGTATTCCATGGTATATATGTGCCACATTTTCTTAATCCAGTCTGTCACTGATGGACATTTGGGTTGATTCCAAGTCTTTGCTATTGTGAATAGTGCTGCAATAAACATACGTGTGCATGTGTCTTTATAGCAGCATGATTTATAATCCTTTGGGTATATACCCAGTAATGGGATGGCTGGGTCATATGGTATTTCTAGTTCTAGTTCCTTGAGGAATCACCATACTGTTTTCCACAATGGTTGAACTAGTTTACAATCCCACCAACAGTGTAAAAGTGTTCCTATTTCTCCACATCCTCTCCAGCACCTGTTGCTTCCTGACTTTTTAATGATTGCCATTCTAACTGGTGTGAGATGGTATCTCATTGTGGTTTTGATTTGCATTTCTCTGATGGCCAGTGATGATGAGCATTTTTTCATGTGTCTGTTGGCTGTATGAATGTCTTCTTTTGAGAAATGTCTCCTCATATCCTTTGCCCACTTTTTGATGGGGTTGTTTTTTTCTCGTAAATTTGTTTCAGTTCTTTGCAGGTTCTGGATATTAGACCTTTGTCAGATGAGTAGATTGCAAAAATTTTCTCCCATTCTGTACGTTGCCTGTTCACTCTGATGGTAGTTTCTTTTGCTGTGCAGAAGCTCTTTAGTTTAATGAGATCCCATTTGTCAATTTTGGCTTTTGTTGCCGTTGCTTTTGGTGTTTTAGACATTAAGTCCTTACCCATGCCTTTGTCCTGAATGGTACTACCTAGGTTTTCTTCTAGGGTTTTTATGGTATTAGGTCTAACATTTAAGTCTCTAGAGTCCACATTGCCAAGACAATCATAAGTCAAAAGAACAAAGCTGGAGGCATCACGCTACCTGACTTCAAACTATACTACAAGGCTACAGTCACCAAAACAGCATGGTACTGGTACCAAAACAGAGATATAGACCAATGGAACAGAACAGAGCCCTCAGAAATAATACCACACATCTACAGCCATCTGATCTTTGACAAACCTGAGAAAAGCAAGAAATGGGGAAAGCATTCCCTATTTAATAAACGGTGCTGGGAAAATTGGCTAGCCATAAGCAGAAAGCTGAAACTGGGTCCTTTCCTTACTCCTTATACGATTAATAGCACTTTTTGAACGATTTCTTTTATATTGAGGGGCACTAGGGGGATACCATTTTCCCCACTCGAATCACAATAAATATGCTCCCACAAGTGATATTTCAACATTATAGTTTCAGGCTAACACAAGTGCAACCATTTACTCAAAAAGTCAGTTTCCAGTTACAGAATATCACATGGAGAACATTTGAATTGCATCCCGTTCTGGATGAATCTGAAATGGTGCTTTGCTTATGTATGCCCCAGGGGAGGTTTAAAGGAGAATAATGTGTGCCTCTTCAGTTCATATATTTCAGACTGTTCTTGTGTGTAGCTTGTATTTTGCCCTAAAGCCTATACATTTTGTGGTATAACTTTATTTTTAAGTGAAGTTTAAGTGCAAGATGGCTATGTTACCCCAAAGGTAAAAAAACAATGGAAAATAAAATGGTTCAGAAGAAAGAAACAGAATCAATTTGTATTATATTATATTTTATGTATAACTTTTGTAAACTAAATACCAATTGGCAGTTTATCAGTTATATAAACTTGGTTTTTAAAATTCAGTTGATATCATTTTCTGTTATAATTGTATAAGTGTTTGAGAATTTTTAGTTAGGATGGATTTCAGCAATTTTTGTCAGACTTTCATCTGTTAATATTATAGGGTATATACATATTTTAATTAATAATATACAGTATTGAGTGTTATGCTCCATTTACTATTATATGGCATATATAATAAATTAATGAATCTGTTATATGTCATATATTTATTATTTATAATATGCTCTTTTGTGCTGCCTGTGTTTTGTCCTGAAGGTTGTATATTCTTTGCTATAACTTTAAGTAAAGCTTAAATTTAAGAAAGCTATGACCTAAATATATTCATACTATATATTATAATATCTAATAAATTAATCCACTTATAATATTGCATTGTAGGCAATGTTATGCATACACATGAAATTATGATTTATGCTACTGTGCATCCATATCTTCTACTTAAACAATCTGACTAAATCACAGGAACATTACACAGCAAGCTACATAGTCACCTGAAGCACCACCCTTACAGACAGATGTCATGTCCATCATGGCTTTAAAATGCAGGGTGAAAGAACCAGTGTTTTGAAATTGACAGTTTTGAAACTGGGTCCAAATCCTAACACTGCCTCCTATTAGCTGGTCAGCACTCGAGTGTGATTTAAATTAGTTTTCATAGCTACACTTGTAAAATGGGAATAACAACATGTGTATCCCAAGGATACTGTGGATACTAAATTAGATGATGTAAAGTGGTTTCAACATATGGTGGTATCTGTGGAGGGGGAGGAAACGGAAGGAGAAGAAAGGGATAACATTTTCTAGTTCATAACCAATTTTTTTTTAAATGAAAAAGAACAGAAAATACTTTTCTTCTGATGTGTGTATTTGGGTCGTGTTGTAAAATACATTTCTTATGGTGAACCACAGTCAGATACCTTTTTAAAAATATATATCCATGGAGGCACTTTAATACTCTGAGGATGGTAGATGTATCTCCCTCAAAGAGTGGTTAGTAAATGAATTTAACCAGTTAAAGTATTCAAAGCAACACCTGCACAGGGCAGACAACCAAAAAGAGTGAAGTAAGTATTACTACTTGTTGTGGACACTGTTGGTATTAGTGACATCTATCACCCTGTCACCATCTATGTAAAAAGTGTCATTTGATACACACTCTATGTAGTAGATGCCTTCTTCCAAAAATAAATAAATAAATAAATACCTTTCTAGATCAGAGGTTTCCAGAATGTGGAACAATAAAAAGTGAGGAAGAGGCTTCGGAGCAAGATGGCCGAATAGGAACAGCTCCAGTCTCCAACTCCCAGCGCGAGCAACACAGAAGACCGGTGATTTCTGCATTTTCAACTGAGGTACTGGGTTCATCTCACTGGGGAGTGCCGGACGATCGGTGCTGGTCAGCTGCTGCAGACCGACCAGCGAGAGCTGAAGCAGGGCGAGGCATTGTCTCACCTGGGAAGCGCAAGGGGGAAGGGAATCCCTTTTCCTAGCCAGGGGAACTGAGACACACAACACCTGGAAAATCGGGTAACTCCCACCCCAATACTGCGCTTTAAGCAAACAGGCACACCAGGAGATCATATCCCACACCTGGCCAAGAGGGTCCCACACCCACGGAGCCTCCCTCATTGCTACCACAGCAGTCTGTGATCTACCAGCAAGGCAGCAGCGAGGCTGGGGGAGGGGCACCCGCCATTGCTGAGGCTTAAGTAGGTAAACAAAGCTGCTGGGAAGCTCGAACTGGGTGGAGCTCACAGCAGCTCAAGGAAACCTGCCTGTCTCTGTAGACTCCACCTCTGGGGACAGGGCAATAACAAACGCAGCCGAAACCTCTGCAGACGCAAACGACTCTGTCTGACAGCTTTGAAGAGAGCAGTGGATCTCCCAACACGGAGGTTGAGATCTGAGAAGGGACAGACTCCCTGCTCAAGTGGGTCCCTGACCCCTGAGTAGCCTAACTGGGAGACATCCCCCACTAGGGGCAGTCTGACACCCCACACCTCACAGGGTGGAGTACACCCCTGAGAGGAAGCTTCCAAAGCAAGAATCAGACAGGTATACTCGCTGTTCAGAAATATTCTATCTTCTGCAGCCTCTGCTGCTGATACCCAGGCAAACAGGGTCTGGAGTGGACCTCAAGCAATCTCCAACAGACCTACAGCTGAGGGTCCTGACTGTTAGAAGGAAAACTATCAAGCAGGAAGGACACCTACACCAAAACCCCATCAGTACATCACCATCATCAAAGACCAGAGGCAGATAAAACCACAAAGATGGGGAAAAAGCAGGGCAGAAAAGCTGGAAATTCAAAAAATAAGAGCGCATCTCCCCCGGCAAAGGAGCGCAGCTCATCGCCAGCAACGGATCAAAGCTGGACGGAGAATGACTTTGACGAGATGAGAGAAGAAGGCTTCAGTCCATCAAATTTCTCAGAGCTAAAGGAGGAATTACGTACCCAGCGCAAAGAAACTAAAAATCTTGAAAAAAAAGTGGAAGAATTGATGGCTAGAGTAATTAATGCAGAGAAGGTCCTAAACGAAATGAAAGAGATGAAAACCATGACACGAGAAATACGTGACAAATGCACAAGCTTCAGTAACCGACTCGATCAACTGGAAGAAAGAGTATCTGCGATTGAGGATCAAATGAATGAAATGAAGCGAGAAGAGAAACCAAAAGAAAAAAGAAGAAAAAGAAATGAACAAAGCCTGCAAGAAGTATGGGATTATGTAAAAAGACCAAATCTACGTCTGATTGGGGTGCCTGAAAGTGAGGGGGAAAATGGAAGCAAGTTGGAAAACACTCTTCAGGATATCATCCAGGAGAACTTCCCCAACCTAGTAGGGCAGGCCAACATTCAAATCCAGGAAATACAGAGAACGCCACAAAGATACTCCTCGAGAAGAGCAACTCCAAGACACAAAATTGCCAGATTCACCAAAGTTGAAATGAAGGAAAAAATCGTAAGGGCAGCCAGAGAGAAAGGTCGGGTTACCCACAAAGGGAAGCCCATCAGACTAACAGCAGATCTCTCGGCAGAAACTCTCCAAGCCAGAAGAGAGTGGGGGCCAATATTCAACATTCTTAAAGAAAAGAATTTTAAACCCAGAATTTCATATCCAGCCAAACTAAGTGTCATAAGTGAAGGAGAAATAAAATCCTTTACAGATAAGCAAATGCTTAGAGATTTTGTCACCACCAGGCCTGCCTTACAAGAGACCCTGAAGGAAGCACTAAACATGGAAAGGAACAACCGGTACCAGCCATTGCAAAAACATGCCAAAATGTAAAGACCATCGAGGCTAGGAAGAAACTGCATCAACTAACGAGCAAAATAACCAGTTAATATCATAATGGCAGGATCAAGTTCACACAGAACAATCTTAACCTTAAATGTAAATGGACTAAATGCTCCAATTAAAAGACACAGACTGGCAAACTGGATAAAGAGTCAAGACCCATCAGTCTGCTGTATTCAGGAGACCCATCTCACACGCAGAGACATACATAGGCTCAAAATAAAGGGATGGAGGAAGATTTACCAAGCAAATGGAGAACAAAAAAAAGCGGGGGTTGCAATCCTAGTCTCTGATAAAACAGACTTTAAACCATCAAAGATCAAAAGAGACAAAGAAGGCCATTACATAATGGTAAAGGGATCAATTCAACAGGAAGAGCTAACTATCCTAAATATATATGCACCCAATACAGGAGCACCCAGATTCATCAAGCAAGTCCTTAGAGACTTACAAAGAGACTTAGACTCCCATACAATAATAATGGGAGACTTCAACACTCCACTGTCAACATTAGACAGATCAACGAGACAGAAAGTTAACAAGGATATCCAGGAATTGAACCCATCTCTGCAGCAAGCAGACCTAATAGACATCTATAGAACTCTCCACCCCAAATCAACAGAATATACATTCTTCTCAGCACCACATCGTACTTACTCCAAAATCGACCACGTAATTGGAAGTAAAGCACTCCTCAGCAAATGTACAAGAACAGAAATTATAACAAACTGTCTCTCAGACCACAGTGCAATCAAACTAGAACTCAGGACTAAGAAACTCAATCAAAACCGCTCAACTACATGGAAACTGAACAACCTGCTCCTGAATGACTACTGGGTACATAACGAAATGAAGGCAGAAATAAAGATGTTCTTTGAAACCAATGAGAACAAAGATACAACATACCAGAATCTCTGGGACACATTTAAAGCAGTGTGTAGAGGGAAATTTATAGCACTAAATGCCCACAAGAGAAAGCAGGAAAGATCTAAAAGTGACACTCTAACATTGCAATTAAAAGAACTAGAGAAGCAAGAGCAAACACATTCGAAAGCTAGCAGAAGGCAAGGAATAACTAAGATCAGAGCAGAACTGAAGGAGATAGAGACACAAAAAACTCTCCAAACAATCAATGAATCCAGGAGTTGGTTTTTTGAAAAGATCAACAAAATTGACAGACCACTAGCAAGACTAATAAAGAAGAAAAGAGAGAAGAATCAAATCGACGCAATTAAAAATGATAAAGGGGATATCACCACCGACCCCACAGAAATACAAACTACCATCAGAGAATACTATAAACACCTCTACGCAAATAAACTGGAAAATCTAGAAGAAATGGATAATTTCCTGGACACTTACACTCTTCCAAGACTAAACCAGGAAGAAGTTGAATCCCTGAATAGACCAATAGCAGGCTCTGAAATTGAGGCAATAATTAATAGCCTATCAACCAAAAAAAGTCCAGGACCAGATGGATTCACAGCTGAATTCTACCAGAGGTACAAGGAGGAGTTGGTACCATTCCTTCTGAAACTATTCCAATCAATAGAAAAAGAGGGAATCCTCCCTAACTCATTTTAGGAGGCCAACATCATCCTGATACCAAAGCCTGGCAGAGACACAACAAAAAAAGAGAATTTTAGACCAATATCCCTGATGAACATCGATGCAAAAATCCTCAATAAAATACTGGCAAACCGGATTCAGCAACACATCAAAAAGCTTATCCACCATGATCAAGTGGGCTTCATCCCTGGGATGCAAGGCTGGTTCAACATTCGCAAATCAATAAACATAATCCAGCATATAAACAGAACCAAAGACAAGAACCACATGATTATCTCAATAGATGCAGAAAAGGCTTTTGACAAAATTCAACAGCCCTTCATGCTAAAAACGCTCAATAAATTCGGTATTGATGGAACGTACCTCAAAATAATAAGAGCTATTTATGACAAACCCACAGCCAATATCATACTGAATGGGCAAAAACTGGAAAAATTCCCTTTGAAAACTGGCACAAGACAGGGATGCCCTCTCTCACCACTCCTATTCAACATAGTGTTGGAAGTTCTGGCTAGGGCAATTAGGCAAGAGAAAGAAATCAAGGGTATTCAGTTAGGAAAAGAAGAAGTCAAACTGTCCCTGTTTGCAGATGACATGATTGTATATTTAGAAAACCCCATTGTCTCAGCCCAAAATCTCCTTAAGCTGATAAGCAACTTCAGCAAAGTCTCAGGATACAAAATTAATGTGCAAAAATCACAAGCATTCTTACACACCAGTAACAGACAAACAGAGAGCCAAATCAGGAATGAACTTCCATTCACAATTGCTTCAAAGAGAATAAAATACCTAGGAATCCAACTTACAAGGGATGTAAAGGACCTCTTCAAGGAGAACTACAAACCACTGCTCAGTGAAATCAAAGAGGACACAAACAAATGGAAGAACATACCATGCTCATGGATAGGAAGAATCAATATCATGAAAATGGCCATACTGCCCAAGGTAATTTATAGATTCAATGCCATCCCCATCAAGCTACCAATGAGTTTCTTCACAGAATTGGAAAAAACTGCTTTAAAGTTCATATGGAACCAAAAAAGAGCCCGCATCTCCAAGACAATCCTAAGTCAAAAGAACAAAGCTGGAGGCATCACGCTACCTGACTTCAAACTATACTACAAGGCTACAGTAACCAAAACAGCAGGGTACTGGTACCAAAACAGAGATATAGACCAATGGAACAGAACAGAGTCCTCAGAAATAATACCACACATCTACAGCCATCTGATCTTTGACAAACCTGAGAGAAACAAGAAAAGGGGAAAGGATTCCCTATTTAATAAATGGTGCTGGGAAAATTGGCTAGCCATAAGTAGAAAGCTGAAACTGGATCCTTTCCTTACTCCTTATACGAAAATTAATTCAAGATGGATTAGAGACTTAAATGTTAGACCTAATACCATAAAAATCCTAGAGGAAAACCTAGGTAGTACCATTCAGGACATAGGCATGGGCAAAGACTTCATGTCTAAAACACCAAAAGCAACGGCAGCAAAAGCCAAAATTGACAAATGGGATCTCATTAAACTAAAGAGCTTCTGCACAGCAAAAGCAACTATTGTCAGAGTGAACAGGCAACCTACAGAATGGGAGAACATTTTTGCAATCTACTCATCTGACAAAGGGCTAATATCCAGAACCTACAAAGAACTCAAACAAATTTACAAGAAAAAAACAAACAACCCCATCAAAAAGTGGGCAAAGAATATGAACAGACATTTCTCAAAAGAAGACATTCATACAGCCAACAGACACATGAAAAAATGCTCATCATCACTGGCCATCAGAGAAATGCAAATCAAAACCACAATGAGATACCATCTCACACCAGTTAGAATGGCAGTCATTAAAAAGTCAGGAAACAACAGGTGCTGGAGAGGATGTGGAGAAATAGGAACACTTTTACACTGTTGGTGGGATTGTAAACTAGTTCAACCATTATGGAAAACAGTATGGCGATTCCTCAAGGATCTAGAACTAGATGTACCATATGACCCAGCCATCCCATTACTGGGTATATACCCAAAGGATTATAAATTATGCTGCTATAAAGACACATGCACACGTATGTTTATTGCAGCACTATTCACAATAGCAAAGACTTGGAATCAACCCAAATGTCCATCAGTGACAGATTGGATTAAGAAAATGTGGCACATATACACCATGGAATACTATGCAGCCATCAAAAAGGATGAGTTTGTGTCCTTTGTAGGGACATGGATGCAGCTGGAAACCATCATTCTTAGCAAACTATCACAAGAACAGAAAACCAAACACCGCATGTTCTCACTCATAGGTTGGGACTGAAGAATGAGATCACTTGGACTCAGGAAGGGGAACATCACACACCGGGGCCTATCATGGGGAGGGGGTCGGGGGGAGGGATTGCATTGGAAGTTATACCTGATGTAAATGACGAGTTGATGGGTGCAGCACACCAACATGGCACAGGTATACATATGTAGCAAACCTGCACGTTATGCACATGTACCCTACAACTTAAAGTATAATAATAATAATAAATAAATTTAAAAAAAAAAAAAAAGAAAAAACAAAAAGTGAGGAAGAGCATCTGAAATAAGACAACCAACTTTTTATCTGGCCAAGAACACTGTCTTAGTCTGCTTAATGTTGTAATAACATAATATCTGAGGCTGGGTAATTCATAAAGAAAAGAGATAATTTCTGTCATGATTCTGGAAGTAACACACCAGCACCAGATTGCCTGTTGGCGGGGGCCTCATGCTGCATTACAATATCATGGAGAAGCAGAAGGTGAAGCAGGAAGGTGTAAAGAGAGCAAGTATGAGGGCCAGCCTCAATTTTCTCTGCAGAAATGAATTCAGTCCTGTAAAAGTGAGGACTCGCTCACTCCTGTGAGACTGTTAATCCCTTCATGAAAGTAGATCCCTCATGACTCAAACATCTTTTAAAGGCACCACCTCTCAACACTGTCACATTGGGGAGCAAACTTTGCATGAGTTTTGATGAAGACAAACCATATCCAAACCACTGCATTCTGCCCCTTGCCCTCCACTGTCAGGAAATTCATTCTCCTCATAGTGCAAAATACAGTTATTCCATCTTAATAGTCCTCAAAGTCTTAACATGGTCTAGCATCAACCCAAAGGGTCCAAAGTCCAGGTGTGGGCCTGTGAAATAAAAAATAAAGTATCTAATTCCAAAATATGATAATGAGACAGGCATAGGGTAAATATTCCCATTTCAAAAGGGAAAGATAGGAATAAAGAAAGGAGCAACTAGAACATAGTAAGTTCGAAACCCAGCAGGGCAAACATTAGCTCTTAAAGCTCCAGAATAATCTTTCACTCCATATGCCACCTTCTGGACACATTGCTACAAGTGTGGACCCCCTAGGAATCAGACAGTTCCTCCCCTGTGGCTTTTCTGGGTGCAGCCCACATGGCTGCTCTCAAAGGTTAGGATTGTACACTGGAGCCTGTGGTTTTTCTCAGACTAGTATTACAGGCTGTTAAGAGCTCTACAACTCTGGGGAAGTGAGGGTGCCTCTGGCTCCAGCCTCGCATATGCACTCAGTATTGCTTTAGTGAAGGCTCTCTGGGGTGGCTCTGCCCCAGCCACAAGTCTCTGCCTGGGCCCCCAGTCTTCTGGATACATCCTTTGAAATTTGGATGGAAGTGCTATGCCTCTACTTCTCTTGCATTCTGCACATGTGCAGAGTTAGCACCAGCTGGTAGCTAATGGCAACAAGGCCTACACTTGTGCCCTCTGGAGCAGTGGCCTGAGTCACACCTGTGACCACTTGAGCCAAGACTGAAGTGTCTTGGATGTGAGTTGGATATGAGGAGCAGCAACTAGAGGTAGCCCTGGGTAACAAATTCATGGAGAATATTCCAAACCTGTCCTCTGAAACCATTTTGTTCTCCTAGGACTCTGGGGCTTTTCCCCATTGTACTGATGCACAACACTTGAATCCCTTTTATCCATGTTAATATCTAGCAACTTTTTGGTGGGCCACACCCACCCTCAGCATTCTCTTCAGAACAAGCCTTTTTACTATTTACATGGTAACTCTGCAAATTTTCCAAATTTGCACACTCTGCTTTCCTTTTAATCATAAACTTTGTCTTTAAATTACTCTTTTGCTCCTGAATCTCAGTTTAAGCAGCCAAAAGTAACCACACAGTTCCTTCTATATTTTGCTTAGAAATCTCTTCCAGAAATCCTAATTCATCACTCTTACATTCTGCCTCCCGTAAAGCCCTAGGACAGGGAGACAATGGTGCCAAGTTATTTACAAGTGTATTTTACTTCAAATCCCAATAAAATACTCCTTATTTTTATCTGAGACTTCATCAGAATGGCCTTCTCTGTCTATATTTCTATCTACATTTCAGTCACCACGACTTAACTAATCTCTAAGAAATTCCAAACTTTCCCTAGTATTCTCATCTTCTATGTCCTCACAAGAATCCAGGCTTTTTCTAGTCTGCTCCTTCAAACTCTTTAAATGTCTGCCAGTTACCCAGTTCCAGAGCTACTTCTACATTTTCAGGTATAGCAACAACTCCACTTCCCAGCAGCCATTTTCCATCTTAGTGTGTTTGGTGTTGCTGTAGTAGAATACCCGGGGCTGTGTAAGTTATTTTTAAAAACAGCCTTATTTGTCTCATGATCCTGGTGGCTGGGAAGTCCAAGAAGCATGATACCAACATCTGCTCTGCTTCTGGGGAGGGTCTTGTGCTGTGTCAACATGGCAAAGAAGTGAAAGAAGCAGGCGTGTGCAAAGAGACCAAACTTGTGAGGCAGCCTTGCTGTATAGCACCCCACTTTTCTGGCAAATAATCCAGTCCAGCAAAGAAAAAACTCATTCACTCTCCCAGTGACTGCATTAATCCCTTCATAAAGGAGGACCCTTTATAACCCAATTGACTTTCAATGGTATCATCTCCCAACACTGCCACATTGGGGACCAAGCCTCAACACAAGTTTTGCTGAGGACAAGTCATATTCAAATCATAGCAGAGATAGAAACAAATAAAAAAAGTCTCCCTACCCTTTATCACTATCATCACCATTATTATTACCATCATTTCTTGGGAAGCATAGACACTTAAATACAAATAAAACAAGGGCAAATAGAAGGAACCAAAAAAGTATGAAAACTCATGATATTTTACTTGTTCTTTTCTATTTTTAGAGCAAAATGAAATATATTCTAAGATCAGAGTCAGTTCAAGAAGCAGTATTTAAAATCCATATTTTATCTCATCCTTTGACTCTTTGCAGAACTTTAAAGTTTATCTCAACTTCTATAAGATGTGGTGCCTATTTCTGGAGGATTTTATCACATTTGCCATATTTGTTTATATATGTGCCCTTACACATTCATTTATGTCTTAATATGTTAAAGGCACCTTAAGTTATAGCTTCTGTCAGCTATTTTTTAATTGCTGGGGAAAAATTCAGTATTTAAGTACTTCAACTTTTCAGCTTGACTCTTACATGTGAACAGAGTTTGTGAACATGAGTTAATAATCCGTGCCATTAACTGCCATGCAGTGGCATCAGTGATTCTCTTGGTTTGCTCCAAAAGACAAGCAATATAAATGTTTTCTATGATCTCTGTAAAGGCAAAAATTAAGACAGCAGAAAGGCCCTCTGAGAAAACAAGGGCTACTGCCATATCTATTGGAAGAATCAGAAATTCCTGAACTTCCTTAAGTACCTTCTGATATTTTGGGAGGATCTGATGTTTATCTTGCCTTTGAGCTTGAATTTAAATCTTCTGTGTTTAAATTTCTTGAAATTATTTTTTCCAACTTATTTGAAAGGGAAAAGGTATGTATAACATGAATGACAGAGTAAAGCTATTATGAACAGATCTATCTCCGAGAAACTCAGGGACTTGTGGTATTAGAACTGATGAGGTCCCTTAACCTATTTACACCGCATACTTCTCCAACTTGATGACTCTGTTACATACGGCCAGGTGTTTTCAGTACATGAGTCAAGAAACTCCTTAAGGAACATTTCACTGATAAGGTCCAATTCTCCTGAGAGTATATGAATTAAAGACAGTTAACTTAAATGAAGGCATATTAGTTATTGGCTGCTGTGTAACAAATTACCCCAACAACTTAGTGACTCAAACCAACAAGCACTTATCTTCTCTCATTTTCTGTAGATTAAAAATCTGGACACATCTTAGTTGGGTTCTCTGGTTCAGAGTCTCTTTTACAGCTATAGTCAAGGTGTCAGTGAGGTCTAAGTTTCATTTCATGGAACAAATGGGGAAAAATTCACTTGCAAGCTCACCGTGTGGTTGTTGGCAGGATATAGTTTCCCACGTCTATTGGAATAAGTGCCTCAGTTTCTTGCCATGTGGGTCTCTCCATAGGGCAATTCACAATCTGGCAGCTAACTTCTTTCAAAGCAAGCAAGAAACAGTTTAAGGGAAAACACCAAAGACAGACACCACAGTCTTTTTGTAACCTAATTTCAGAAAGGAACATCCTACCACCTTTGTCTATTTCATTTGTTAAGAATGAGTCACTAGCTTTGGCAGACACACAAAAAGAAGGGAATGCACATGGGCATGGATCCCAGCAGGTAAGAGCACTCAACACCATTTTAGAGGCTAAATCAGAAAAGGAGTTTAATGAGGAAATTATACACACATACTAATACCAGGCATATTTTATTTTCTGTTTTATTTACTCTTGCGTTCCAGTTCTAAGAACTGTGCCTGGCACATAACTGAATAAAGGAATGCATGGAGGATGTACCAAGCCATATCCCCTATCTAGCCTCCCTTTCTTTGATTATCTTTATAGTCAGGGATTTGAAGTGATGTAATTTCTACTCCATGGTTCTTACAGCTCTGAGCATTGGAAGAAACATACTCTCACACTTTATGGGTATTAACACATATTCTACTCACAGTATTGATATTATCCAGTATAAATTAATCCCCACAGTATGAAGGAATGAATTTTTAGAAGATAGCCACAATGGAACCTTGGAAATAAGAAAATATTACTACTGGCACAAGTGAACAATTAGAAGTGGCAGAGTCTCCACTTCTCTCATTTCTTCTCTAGCCTCATTGAAGAGTATTTTCTGTCTAACAAGACCGGACAAAGTCTATCAGAAAACAAACCCATCTATGTATCAGAAATGGGAAATACAGATTGCTCCACTCTTGTTAAATGCACCTTACCATACGTCTTTATTTAATATTTACAGATTGTTTCCTTAGGAGGTGCTTTCTCAGTTGTGACAACTATTCAAAACTATTCTGGAAATAAACCAATTATAGAATCAGATCTTTGAATCTTTGAATCAAAAAGTGTGAAGCCAAATGTTTTTTTTTTAACAAAAGTATATTCAATTATATTAATCTCACTAAAATATTAATAGCACTTACAATAGTAACACATTAAGCACACTTTTTTCTTTTAATATGATAAATCACATAGAGCGTGTTTTCTCTTTAGTTGACAATTTTTAATGTCCATTTTGCATGTTTTATAATATTCTGAAATAATATAGTATTCCATATATAATATATAATAAGATATATAACATATATACATAGATATAGACACATAAGCATATCTATCTATATCTATCTCTCATCTGGAATAATAAAACTAACTGGCCTAACTTGCAGTTGCTTTTACCCCCACAGCTCAACCTCCATCCTCAAACCACAAATTTAACTGAGATCATATTGATTCCCTAATTACAATCATTACATGGCTTTCTAGTGTACTTTTAAGAAAACGCAAACTCTTCTCCAGGCCCAAGACAGACCGGCCTTTGTCTATCTCTGAATTTGTGACCTGTCCTCCTACCTCCTATTCACCTTCTACTGTCAATCACATTGGCTTCTTTCACTTCCACTTCCCAGGACATGCCAGGCCCCGAGGGCTCTGCTCCTCTGTTGTTTTCTGTTCCTTCCAACAAGTCCATTCTGTCCCCAGATCAATATTGCTTCTTGTTACCCACATGTCAACTCAACTGTCATGTTCATAAAGAAGCCTGGCCTTCCAATCCAAAGTATCCTTTGGTAACACATCACCTTATTTTATTTTCCTCATAGCAGCTATGGCTATCTCTTTATTTATTTGTTTATCACTGTTTTGTACACTCAAATATTATCCTCCATATGATCAGAAACCTTCTCCCTCATGTCCAAGGTTGCATCATCAGTATTTACAATATGACTTGGCATAGAGTAGTTATTCAATTAATGTCCGTTGGGTGAATGGATGACTCATTGGATATGCTGAAAAGAGACTCATTCTTTACCTCTTGTTGCTTCTTTCCTTATTTGCAAAATGAGAATTCCAGAAAAACATACTGCTTAGAATTGTTAGGAATATTGAACAAGATGATATAAGTAATTTTAAATAGTAGGAAAATAAATGTTAGCACTTTCTTTTCTCTCCCCAAGGAATGTGGAATTTATTTAATGTCACTTATTTTAAAATTCACCAAATGACGCAACACAGCACATGAATCCTCAGAATCAGAAGAACCCCATCCTCGGTCTTTAGAACACTTCTGAAAGATACTTGCTTAACTTCACACTAGTAAAGGCAGCTCATTCTCTCACTTTTCCTACTTAAAATTTTTCTTAAAAAACCTTTATCTCTAGATCAACTTTCTTCCAGGAAAGAACAGTCAACCACATTTGCTCTAGAGGGTCTTTCACACTTGGGCTCAGAGCTGGCCTATACATAGCATTGCCTCCTTTATATCTTCTAGCCTCTCATACTACTGGCTTTGCCACAATCCGGGGGTGCTTTATAATTCCCTCTCTAAGGACATGCCCCCTGGCATTGTCTCCCTTCAAAAATATCTCTCACATTGACTTGCTATGAACCTCCCCTAGGTCCACCAGAGTTAAATTACCGGTACCTTAATGGGACATGGTTATCTACATATCAATTTTTCCTACTATCTACAGCTACACTGAGGTAGGTACCTTTCTTCAGGTTATGTGAGTTTATTTGGAAGCAATCAAGTGGCAGATTCTTTGTCTAGAGTAGGGTTAGTGTCTATGGGATTGAGATACATGTAATCAAACTTACAGGGTTTATAGAATCTGACTTGCCTATCATGGTGTGAAATATTCATTTCTTGTTGTTTGTTTTTTGGTGTTTTTTTTTTGAGATGGAGTCTTGCTCTATTGCCCAGGCTGGAGTACAGTGGTGCAATCTTGGCTCACTGCAACCTCCGCCTCCCGAGTTCATGCCATTCTCCTGCCTCAGTCTCCCAAGTAGCTGAGATTACAGGTGCCCACCATCATGCCTGGCTGATTTTTTGTATTTTTAATAGAGACGGGGTTTCACTGTGTTAGCCAGGATGGTCTCTATCTCCTGACCTCGTGATCCACCTCCCAAAATGCTGGGATTACAGGCGTGAGTCACTGCGCCTGGCCAGAATAGTCATTTCTAATTAGCAAAATGCTTTGACCTCTGAAGTGCATTTGCACTTTCTATGCTTTCTGCAGCGCACAGCAGGACAGTATGCCTTGTTGAGGATAGATGCCCAGCTACAGTGAGAATATCTCCTCCATGTTCACTAAGAACTTTCCATACGCATTGTGTACATTTAATATCCACATTAATAGGCAAGAGTTCTTTTCCTTTCCTGAGACAGGATTCTTCCCCCAAATTATCATAAAATGTACTGAGGGCTTGGCCACACATAGCAATAAGAGTTATCATTAATCCTTAAAACAATCCTTAAATTAATCCTTAAAACAATCCTGCCAGCTAGGTCTTATTTCTCCTTTCTCAACAGAGGAAACTGAGGCCCAGAGAGGCCACATAATTTGCTCAAGGTCTAATAGTCATTGTTTGACAAATCTGGAATTCAACTCAAGCTTATCTTACTTGCTGCCTACCATTTGCTTCAGATTAAAGGATGCATTGAACTTGCTTTGAGAATTACAGATGCTGATATATAAAGACTTCGTTGGCCAGGTGCAGTGTTTCATGCATATAATCCCAGCCCTTTGGGAGGCTGAGGCAGGACCCCAGGAATTCAAGAGCCCACTTGAGCACAGGAGTTCAAGACTAGCCTGGGCAACATAGGGAGATACTGTCTCTACAAAAAATTTAAAAATCAGGCATGGTGGCACATGCCTGTAGTCCCAGCTACTTAAGGGGTTGAGGCAGGAGGATCACTTCAGCCTGGGAGATTGAAGCTGCAATGAGCTGTGACTATACCACTGCATTCCAGCCTGGGTAATAGAGCAAGATCCCATCTCAAAAAAGAAACAAACATTAAAGACTTTGTATTTGCAATAAAATCTTGTAGCCCAATGGCCCTGCCCATGTTTGCCTACCCACTTGCATACTTTCATAATACTCTTCTCCAGGTAGTCATGTTGGACTCTAATATACTCCCATTTTTAAATGTCTCCTTTTAAATATATTTTGTTTTTCCATGGACAAACACTTATTTCATGATTATTAGCTGTGTGTAGCTTAATTCTCAAAGCATGGTCCACAACTCATCTGAACAAGGTTTCAACAGAATCAGAATTTTAGTGGTGATGCTAGGCTCTGGTAACTTCCATTTCAACACATATCCCAATGATCTGAATGCACAGCAAAGTTTGAAACCCATAGTTCGAGCCCTACATTAAACACTACCAATACCCACAATTCGAATCTGTAATAGTAATACTCAATGATTTCACTCTGCAATACTCACGATGTATTACTACTCCTAAGTGCATGCAGAGATATAATATGTATAAATATTGTATACCATTTTACTCATTTGCTTTTTATTTAATGTTGCAACACATTGGCAGGATGGATATTATGGGACCGATTCCAGACTTTGACAGTAAATCTCAGAGTGCTTAAGTCAACTTTAACACAGTTCTAAACCCAGTCTCAATTTTATTCCAATTGCTTTGAGGCTAGTTTACATATAACTAACTTTCCCTTCTGTAAGTGGGGAGCTTGGTCCCTTCCTTTTTCTATATACCACTCCCCTTAAGACTTCTTTTTCCTAAGATGTTGCTCTAAATCTGCATTTCTACCAGCTAGAACCTGGAAAATACATTGCCGGAGAGAAGGAAGTCCCCAACTCCTCTATCTTGAGGGGCCTAGCTGAGTTGTGTATGCTTATTTCTCATTTTTGCCACCTAGGTAGATAATTGTGAGCATCTTTCTTGTCTGGTTAGACTCTGTGATGGATGGGACTGTCTCCCCCACTTCTGCGTCTCTCAACAGCTCTAAGAACAAAGCAGTGCACACAGGAGATCTTCACTAACTGTTCTTGACTAATGACTGCATCTGTGTCTGACAAGTACGGTATCCATTGTGCACTAAAAATGAATGAGTTGATTTAAATTAAGAAAAGTGTCAGGTTGTTCCTGGGGTCATATAAGTTGCCGCAGTAGCAGGGTAAAAACAAGAGTTAGTTAGTTAACTTTTATGTGAATTTAAAAATATTTCCAGCCTTTTTTTTTTTTTTTTGTTACAGATGGAGAGTCAGCATACATATCAGTTACGACTGTGAACTACAGAGCTAGACAACCTGGGTTTATTCACCACTCCACTTATTTATTGCCTATAAACCTTGACCAATAGCATAGTTGGGGGCCTCAGGTTTATCATCTGTAAAATGGGAATAACAACAGCACCTACTAATAAGTGAGCTGTGAGAGTGACCTAATAAGTAAGCTGTGAGATAGCATAGTGACTGGCATATAGTGGGTGATTAAAAAGTTAACTCTTTTCATTTATTGTTCATCAATATATATTTAGAAGGCCCTATAGGTTAGACATTAAGCTAGCTCCTTTGCATAGATTAACACAGAAACTCTGGGAGGGAGGTATCTGTAGCAGGTGCTATCATCTGGCAGGCATTTTCCGTACAGGTCAACATACTCAGCATACTTGCTACCGTGGCACACTCTTTGCCTCTCTGCTTGAGAGTGGTCTCTGGCTATTGTTAGGTATAAGTGGTGGGAGATAACCTCCAAGGAGTATCCGTCAAACAGTGAGGCATGAGAGTTGTAGATAAGTACCCCAGCTTCCTCACCACCATTTTGAGGTTTTTCTAGCCATTCCCTGTGAGTCACCAGTGAGATGTAGCTTGAGGCGCACAGAGTGATAGCCTCCTCATCCCCACACTCTGTCCTGGCCTTCCTTGCCTGACTTGCCTACTCCCTTACATGTTTGGCAGGACCATCTCCCAAATTCTTGCCTTGGAATCTTCTTTTGGGGAAAAGCAGACTAGGACAGTATAAATGTCCCCACTTTACATATGGGTACACTGAGGTCCAGAGACTTCCAAGCTGGACTTCTGAGGCCACACTCTTTCCATCTCTGTACTATAATTGTCTTCTGGTTCTCAGCTTGTACTCTTGAGTACTATAAAGTCATGTTTAGAGTGCTCTGGGGACACTGCATAGAGACCAATTGAGAATTAGGGGAGGTTTTATGGAGTAAAACAAAAGCTAACCTGTCAAAGATGTGCAGGTGACTGCACGCCTGCGGGGAGATGGGCCAAGACAGGAATAGTAACTAGTCATGTACACAAGAATGACCTTTGAGTACTAAAATGCCATCACACTAGTTGATAAGTAGGACTTCTCATCCCTCTCCAGTGTTCCCTACTGTTCTACATTCCCAAAATTTCCCAGGGATGCCCATGGCCTGCCCATGATCCAGTAACTTATGTGTTAATAAGATAGGAGGCTTCAGGACCCTATTTCAGCAAGAGGTGTTGACTATACTCACTGATTGCTCCCCAGATCTGACTGATTATTAAATATTTGAAATGTAATGCTCTTGGCAAAAAGAAAGAGGACTAGCAAAAATATTTGCTGATTAAATTCCATGCTTTTTTCTCCCCCCTTTCTTTGCAAAATGGCCCAGTCATCTCTCAGCTGAAAAATAAATGTCTACTTGATACGTGGGCCAATATAAATTTTTAATGGCATAAGCAATTACCCAGTGAGGACCTTGCCATATCACAAGAAGTGTTAAAACAGAGCCCAGTGCTTAGTGAGAAAGACTTCCACCTAAGATGGCAGAAACATATGGTTTTTCAACAGGTCAGTGGGTCCCCAGATTTCCCTCCAGTTGGCATGAGAAAGCCTAAGCCTGTAAATTCATGGTTCCTGAGATGTGCTGTCAGCATGAGGTTCAATGAGCAAAAGAAAGAAAAATCCCTATAAGGCAGGCACAGTCACCACAGAGAATCAAGGACAGCCAAGTTCATGTTTCAAGCTGGGAGACAGAAGGGTCATTATTAGAGCTTTCAAAAGCACCTCTGGTAGAAATTTTTAAAAAACCCACTCACATTAATAAAGTTATCTTATTGAACTTGCTCTTCAGGAAGGGCAGGAACATTGGATCATGACAAAGGACAAAGACAGTGCCACTTATAACTGGTCCTTATAACATGCCAATTTCAAAGGGTCTTTGATACCGTGCTTTAGAACAGAAATTGACATGGACCAAGGTATGCTGAATACATTTGTGTGTGATTTTACTTTTTAACTGGAGATGCAGGCTTCGCAAGGAGAGAGGGAAATTAGCAATCCCATGAGAAATGGCTAAAAGAAAGGGTACAAAAACATTCAAATGATATTTCAAAAGACATTTTAAAAAGAAACCTATGGTGATGTTTCTTTGTGTTGATGACAGCAAAGAGAAACAAGGGAATAAAGACGTACATCTCAGAAACAATCAAAGTGAGATGCAGCCCCAAAGTCTGGTACTTGGTGGAGGCCTCACTCTTGAAGGTCACCTCACACAGCTAAATATGTTACCTCTGGTCACATACTCATGAATGTCTTTTTGAAAACAATTATCTTGGGTAGTAATTGATCTTTACCTATTCATTCTGGAAGCCAGTTTGCATCAGGGTTGAAGAGCTAAGATTTCTTAAGTATACACCAGAGTTGGGAAGGGTGAGAGAGGTGTGGTTAGTGCTTCCTTAGTATCTGTCTAAAGAAGACTTTAGACAAGATTGAGCTTTCATAAGATATAGTAAGATTTAGTAAGACTTTAGTAAGATTTAGCTGTGAGGTCCTGATGAATGAATGCACCCTAGGCAGCTGAGTATCTTGCTCTTTTGAGTGCATTTGAAAAAAATTTCCACCAGAGATGCTTTTGAAATCTCCAATAATGTCTCTTTCTTTCTAAATTGTAGTTGCAGAGCTCTCTGGAAAAGGAAAGTTAGTACCAAATAAGAGATTCAAGTTTTTACCACTTTACACTTTCATTTTCAAGCATCAGTTTGATGTCTAACACTTTGCTAGGCCCTGGAAGAGACAGTGCTCTGAAGCGCTTCATGGAAGTGGTTAAAAAATAATGTTGACCTAGCAAGATGGAAATTTCCACTAGGGGGGTTAAGGAAGAGGCAATGCTTTATGTGAGTCTTCACAAGTAAGGTGAAATGTGTCCAGTGGCCAGTGTTCAGTTTGGTGGTGGAATATGGCATTTCAGACGGTGTGTACAAGACACAGAAATGTCAGAGAGAATGTGACAGATTCAAGACCGTCAGAGAGGTCTTTGAGACAGAAGTGTGGGTGTGAGTGGCAGAACAAGGGCAGAGAGGTATGAGAAGCAGGAGCTGGGAGTAACCATCTGATCCTGGAAGGAGGGAAAACTGGTGGGAAGTTTTGACATAGAAGAGTGACATGGTCTTATTTGTGTTTCAGAAAAAGTAGCAACAACAATAATAGTAGTCCTGGCAAATATTTATTGTACCAGCCACTGTCTTAGCCACTTTTCTTTTTTTAAAATTTTTCTTATTTTTTTGAGATAGAGTCTCACTCTGTCACCCAGGCTAGAGTGCAGTGGCGCGATCTCATATCACTGCAACCTCTGCCTCCTGGGTTCAAGTGATTCTCCTGCCTCAGCTTCCCAAGTAGCTGGGACTACAGGTGTGTGCCACCACACCGGCTAATTTTTTGTATTTTGAGTAGAGATGGGGTTTCATTGTGTTAGCCAGGATGGTGTCGATCTCCTGACCTTGTGATCCTCCCGCTTCAGCCTCCCAAAATGCTGGGATTACAGGTGTGAGCCATGGTGCTCAGCCCCCAGTCACTTTTCATGTCATTAACTCTCACAACAATCCTGTGGGTTAGTTCCCAATATTAGTCCCATTTTGCAGATAGGGGAATGAGGCATGGAGAAGGGAAGCAAGTTAAGTGGTAGAACCAATAGGCAGTGAAACACAGGATTTAAACACAGGCAGCCTGCCTCCACAGCCCATGCTTTGTAATACCCCCATATCACCTCTTCTGAAATAAGTGTCAGTCCACACCTGTGAATACTGATCTACTAATTCCTCTCCATTTCTCAGAAAGTAAAATGTAGGCAAAGAAAGCAGATTTGACTCGGGACATTTTCACAGAGGGATCAATAGTATTGTCTGTTTTAAAATAATCCTGCCAGCCCCACAGTAGCTCCAGATGGTTTAAAAACCAATTTAAATATAGAGCAGAGACCAGTGAAAGAAGGCATTTCAACAGGGTGCCTAAATCTTGAATACTCCATGATAGAAATGCCCACAATACTGGATATGCCTAATAAGATGCTTGACAGTGAAATTCGCAAGGCATTCAGAAAATCTTCAATGGTTTTGCCATAATGTTGTCAGGTAATGACTATAAAGCAAATCAGTTAGTCTTCTGCTCAAGCCTCCTTTCATTATAGACAATCACCTCAAGTGGTGATGACAGTCATTTGTGTAACAATAACAGTGATGAGAAAGTGAAGAGCTATGAATTCCACCCCTTCTTCCCAGACTCCTGACATTGTAATCTGCCATCCTTGATTGAATCCTGTAAACTGGCACTAACAGCCAAGGTGATCTATACTGTTAATGAAAAAAAAATTAACTATCAAGAAATATGCACACGAATCATGTAACCGACTCTTTACCAACATCAGTGATAACTTCTTACTGAAGCATAAATGATTTCAGGGCAATTTCCAAAAGCCACTTACCTTTCCAATGCATATCCATCAATGTGTTGAAGCTCGCTTTCAGAGTGTGATTTCAAATGGCAGGCATCAAGCTCCCTGCTAAGATAAAGGTGCTGGTCTCCTATTCAGTCATTGTGAAGGCTCCCTTACAGTATCACCACACAATAAATCAAGAACACATTTGTTATTGATGAGAAACGTAGACTTCTTTGTATTTTCCCACCACATCCTTTCTGTCTTCATTGTTCTGAGCTTGTTACTTCTTTCTCATTGTCATCCTCAGGAAGACTTTCAAGTAGAGCAATTGAAAACAGGTCCCTACAACTGAATAGTTGTGTGTTTGTTGAGGAGTTTGTAAGGCATCCACACCTATTGGCCAAAGAGCTGTGTTTAAATGTGGGACTAACTTCAACATACAAGACCAAGTCACCACTTTGCATTTAACAATTTACAAAATCATTCCTAAGTATATGACTGGTTATCAGTTCTATCTCTGCCTGCTTTCCTGCAGGCATATAATTGTCTATACATCTTTTAAGGAGCAGCCCTTATTTCACTTACTCTGTAAAATCTTTCCAGATTCCCAATTGGTCCCTACTCATGTCCCTAGAACACTGTAAATGTGACATCATAGCACTCAAAAGTATATGTGAACCCATTTTCCAAGCAGGACAGATATTACATCTTGGGATCCACAATCAGTTAAATGTAAGAGTTTAAGATTTAGCTTAAAAAAACTCTGATACCACTTTTATGCTTAGCAAAGGGAAGTTAGCTATACAGCTGTGCAAAGATTAGCTGGAACTTGTTTCCAGGAATGGGAGACTCATTTATGTATGTGCACAACTGAGGGATCAAGGGGGGCTTTTCTCATTTCAGTTGTTTTTGGTCGGGGGTTACTACTCTCAACTGTCGATTTTTTTTTTGAGAAGCTATTTGTACACATGATGCTACCCAGGCACCATGGATTTAAACCCAGGCAGCCTGGGTTTCTTTCTACCATAAAATGGTAGAAAGAAAGGTGGGCTGATCAAACATTCCTAAGAATAGGAGGGTCTACTTGAGAGCACAGGGTATAGGGTAGGGGATTCCAGCTACAGTAATCAGAAAAATGAATTCTTTCAGACTAAAGCCCCCACTTAGGATATGAACACTGTAATTTCAACAGAAGAATGCTGATAGCACCAATTATGGAATTGTCTTGCTTAAGTAACAACAGTATATTAGGATGACATGCAGCTCAGTGGCCATACTATTTTGGTTCTAAAAGTTATAGTACAAAAGATAGATAAATTTGACTTTTTATCATGGCCATAAGCGATGACACCAAACAGCCCCTCGTTAGGTGTCAGAGAACTCTGTAGAAGCTGACCCTGCACAGAGCTGATATCATAGATTAAAAGATTCTAACTTGGTCCTTATCCTCAGAACAAATCCCCTGCAATCACCCAGCTAACTAGGATCAAGGAAACTAAAACTGTCTGCACTAATAGGATTTTACTATTGCAAGAAATTCTTACCCAGGAAGATAAAGTTACAAATAGTTGTATGGTTTGTTGTTGGAACTTCCTGAAAATCCATCTATTTGAATAATCAGCCAGGAAAATAAGTTACCATAGGGATAAATAGTCTCTTTTCTGAAATACAGACCACACAACTGGGCCAAGCCCTCTAATCAAACAATGGTTTACCAAAACGACTTGTTTCAAAATCCTCTTTGCTGTATTCACCAATACAAAACTATAAGATCACATGCTTTGCACAATTCTGATCAAGATTCCCTCACTGAAAGAAGTGCCTTAATTTAAATCCCCAAATCTTAAAAAATATCTGTCCTTGATCTCCCTTTTCTGAGACGTTACAAAAACTCTGTCAAGGTGGTTTTCTCTCTCTCTCTCTCTCTCTTTTGTTTTTAAGAGACAGGGTCTTGCTCTGTTACGTAGGTTGGAGTGCAGCAGTGCAGTCATAGCTCATTGCTTTCTTGAACTCCTGGGCTCAAATAATCCTCCTGCCTCAGCCTCCGGAGTAGCTAGGACTACAAACATGTGCCATCACACCCGTCTATATTTTTAGTTTTTAAAATTTTTGTATAGATGGGGTCTTGCTTTGTTGTTCAGCTGGTCTCGTACTCCTGGCCTCAAGTGATCTTCCTGTCTTGGCCTCCCAAAGTCCTAGGATTACAGGTGTGAGCCACTTCCCTGGGCCTAGTGGTCTCTTTTATTGAAGTAAGCAATAAATGTGACTTTGTTTTATCAATAGGATATTTTGGTAGCTTTCTCAGGGAGTCAGTAATTGAAACTCCACATCCCAAGCTATTAACTACTGTGTGTTACTGCTTCATTGCCTTTGCAGCCAGAGAATATGAGAGCTGGGTATATACTTAGAAGTGGAACTGCTAACTCATATGGTCACTTTATGTTTACCTTTTTGAGAAAACGGTCTGCATGTATGCTTTGTCATTGAAAGAGATCTAATGCAACAAAAATAAAATATTGAGAAATCTAGGGACTAAAACAGAAATAAAAGATCTTAACTGGGGGCAGGGCGATTGAAAAACATTAGTTGGCATGACTAAGTTATTATTCTACTTTAAATGGAAGAAGGAAATGAGTTAACATTAAGGTGGGATCAGGAAGAGAGATGAGTGAGTAGTGTTACACTGTCTTCCTGATTTTGACCAGGTTTCTGGAAGTGGTGACTTTGTTGCCTCATGTCTCACTCCCCTGTTGGGAGTTCTACTCTGTTTCAGTGGATGGGGCTATGCCATCTGCAGGGACCCTGAAAAACAGCTGGAGTCAACAGTCCTCTCTCCTTGAGCTCATCTAACTCGCCTATGATGTTGGCATCACTTACCCTTCCTATTAATCTTCAATCTTGCCCTGCTACTTAAGGGGGTTCTATATGTTTATCATTAAATCTAGGGTTCTTTCCAAGCTTCCCAGAAATGTGAGTGACACATTTATCAAACAGACTAGCTCAATTACAGATCAAAAGTGTTTAAGTATAAAAGCTTCATAACATTTCTATTTACACAATTATGTGAACTCTCTTAGTCCGTTTTATGTTTCTATACAGGAACACCTGAGACTGAGTAATTTATAAAGAAGAAAGATTTGGCTCATGATTCTGATATATGGAAAAAATCAAGATTGGGCATGTGGCAAGAGCCTCAGGCTGCTTCCACTAATGGCAGAAGGTGAAGAGAAGACAGTGTGTGCGGAGATCACACAGTGAGAGAGGAAGCAAGAGAGAGGGAGAGGGGAGGGAGGTGTTAGGCTTTTTAACACCCAGCTCTTTTGGGAACTAACAGAGTAAAAACTCACTCACCTCCGAGGTAGGGCATGAATCTATTCATGAGGGGTTTGCACCCATGACTCAAAGACCTCACCTTTAGGTCCCTCTCCCAACACCACCACACAGGGAATTAAATAGCAACATGAGGTTTAGAGGGGGCAAGCATTCAAACTACAGCACTCTCCATTTAAGAATAATGGGAATTTAATATGGATGTTACAGACTTCCCAGAAAAACAAAGTTATTAAGTACAGTAAAGAACTATGGTAGGCAAAATAATCCATTCCTCTCAACTCCCCACAAAGATGTCTATGTTCTAATTTTTGGAACCTGTAAATATGTTACATTACATGGCAAAAAGGACTTTGCAGTTGGAATATGGTTACCTACCTTAAAGTAGAGAGATTATCTTGAATTATCTGGGTGGACCCAATACAATCAAATGGGCCTTTCAAAGTGGAAGAGGAAGACAGGAGAATCAATGAAAGAAATGCATTGACAGAAAAAGAGGCAGAAGAGACTGGATGCTCAGAGAAACTTGACCTGCCATTGCCAGCTTTGAGGATAGAGGAAAGGGGTCACAAGTCAAGGTGCCAGAAGCTGGGGTCCACCCACCACTGCCAGCAGAGAAACAGGGACCTCAGTCCTGAAACCAAAAGGGACTAAATTTTTCCAACAACCTGAATGAGCAGAAATAGATTCTTCCTAAGAAAAAGGAAACAAAGAAAGAAGCATAGCCCTGGTTCTGCCTTGATATTAGTCCTGTGAGACCTATGTTGGACTTCTTTACTATGAGATAATAAACGTGTACCATTTTAAGCCACAAAATTGGTGGTAATTTTTTGTACAGCAGCAATAAAAAACTAATACAAGAAACACGACCACAAATCTCATATGCATTCTTGCATCAGGGAAGTTTTCACTATTCATTTTCAAAGTGTTCTTATGAGGTGCGTATTTTGCTTGATTTGACTTTATTTTATTTTACTTTCTTTAAATACAAAAGAGAATTGTCGTTCAGGAATGTTAAATGATTTCCTCAAGCAACAAACAGAAAAGGCAGGACTCAAACGGGGGCCTTCTGATGATGCCTCATTTTATGAGAGTTTCTCCCAGTTGGAGGGAAGCACTTTAAATCTACTTCCTGTATATTCATTTGAACATAACCAGGTCCTTCTAGAATTTTTTGGCTTCCCAAAGCAAAAAAGTGAGGCAGACCATACATTTGTTGACTTTCTTTCCTTTCATAATTTTGGGTTGGTGATAACGAGTTGAGTCCCTGTTATAAGAGTCTAGCTCTCTAAACTCATTCATCTTGTTGTATTTCTTTTTTCATATATATTTTGCCTGAGCCCAAAACGCAGATAGTAATGGCATTCAACAATTTCCACAGAGAATCTGGAGTCTATTAATAAACATAAAGTGATTTGCTTGAATGCCTAGAATGCAAACAAGAATTTATGGGGGTTTAGGCTCTCTAATGTACATGTTTGTGGAACCATATTGAAAGTTATAAATATTATTAATCTTCCAGACATTCATAGAAAGAACACAGTTATACACCATTGATTCCTAGGAGAGATGCTGACAAAAGAAGGAGTATCTGTTTCTTTCATTTCCAATATGTTTCTGAATACACACAAATACATGTTTCCAAACAAAAGCATTTTCTTTACTAAGGCAGTCCTCTCTTTCAGACTGCATTTGTCAACCCTTTTAAGAAAGTACTATTACATATTATGGAATGTTTTTGGATATTAACAGTATTGATATATTATTGATTTTTAGAAACCAATTTCCAGAGACTATCAATAAAAAGTTAAGCATACATTCAAACTAATTTCTGAATTAGTGAAAATAAGTTAGAATCTACTCTAAGTCTAGATTAGGTGAATGAAATAAAATGCTAGTGGAAGTTAGGGGGATTATGTAAGAGAGTGGAGTGGTAGGAGGCCGGGGGTCTGTTGTAATGTAGAGAGCACACACCTTGTATCAAGTGGAAAGCTGTTCCTTTGATTTAGCCAGCTTTTGTTGCATGAGAAGTAAGGGCACATCACTCCCAGATCCGATCTTTTAAAGAGAAGTCAAAAACATTCTTATGTCATTTCCTGACACTTAAAATATTGGCAAGTAATTAATTTTTGAACCACACCTGCTGTCTGTAATCAATTTGGGGTCTCTCATCTAAAGTTAACTGACAAATGGGAAGCAGTACTTAATTTTGACTTATAAATCAAAATAACAGTACTATTTTTGATTTATAAATATATTTTATAAAATATCACAGATTCAGAGATGCTGACAAATAAAAATAATTCTTGTTACTGTGGTGTCAGGTTAAATGCTATCTTTTCAGACAGACCTTCCTTGTCCTGGTTCACAGTTATGATCAGTATCAGGCAGAGCATGATTAAGAGACCAGATCCTAAATACTTTCCTGTTTTGATGCTTCCTGTAATGTAGCATTAAAGTGTAGAGAAGCAAGTGGCAGATGCAACCAGCTTCAATGGTTTGATGATTAGTTAACTTTAGCAAAACAAATGGCCAATGTCTCCTCAACTTGATTCCTCAAGAGCAGCAATTTCACCTCATGCCCTCAAATAGCCACTGATAGGTGTCTAAAAACAAACAAAAATCAATTGTTACAAAACAAAAACTAATTCTTCTATCTCTTTCCCTCCTTTTCTTCTTTTTTTTTTTTTTTTTTTTTTTTGAGACGGAGTCTTGCTCTGTAGCCCGGGCTGGAGTGCAGTGGCCGGATCTCAGCTCACTGCAAGCTCCGCCTCCCGGGTTTACGCCATTCTCCTGCCTCAGCCTCCGGAGTAGCTGGGACTACAGGCGCCCGCTACCTCGCCCGGCTAGTTTTTTATATTTTTAGTAGAGACAGGGTTTCACGGTGTTAGCCAGGATGGTCTCGATCTCCTGACCTCGTGATCCGCCCGTCTCGGCCTCCCAAAGTGTTGGGATTACAGGCTTGAGCCACCGCGCCCGGCCCCTCCTTTTCTTCTGAATGGCTTTAAAATTTACAACCAAAATTGTTCATCTTTGCACTTGGAACAAGCTTACAGAGCACTTAGGGAACCCTTGAGGAACCTATTTGGTAAACCAAGTTCTCAAATGAATCCCTGAATCATGTAGAATTGCTGACTCGGGTAGAAGTCTGGTTGAATCCTCTGATCCATTCATCCAATAGGCACTGGGATGCTAAGTCAACAATGACCTAGTCCTTGTCATTAAGTAATTTGTATAATTCAACTGTTTGTCTGTTTATCTAGTTATCCATTTAATATTTAACAAGCCGTTTCTATATGCTCAGCACTATGCTTGGTGCTGGGGGATACAGAAAAATAACCCAGCTAAATGCTAGTAATTGATGTTTTGAGCAATTATGGATCATGTGTATTAGCCTGTTTTCACACTGCTATAAAGAAATACCTGACACTGGGTAATTTATAAGGGAAAGAGGCTTAATGGACTCACAGTTCCACATGGCTAGAGATGCCTCAGAAAATTTACAGTCATGAAAGGGTAGCAAGGACCTTCTTTGCATGGTGGCAGGAGAGAGAAGTGAAAGCAGCGGAAATGCCAGACACGTATAAAACCATCAGATCTCATGAAAACTGACTGCCATGAGAACAGCATGTGGGAAACCACCCCAATGACCCAGTCACCTCCCTCCCTCAACATGTGGGTATTACGGGTCCCTCCCTCATAAGATTTGAGTGGGGACACAGGCAAACCATATCATCATGTGACAAACTAAGGACGTGGAATTATTGTTATTTTTGTTGCTATTGTGGCTAACATTTGTTGAACATTTACCACGTGCCAGGCACTGTTTTTAGCATGTTACATATATTTTTTATTACATGTAATGCTGACCATAACTCAGTGAAATAGGTACTACCATAAGCCTGCTTTACAGCCAGTAATGGTGGAACTGAGACTCAGATCCATTTAATCAGTTCAGCTTTAAAGCCTATTGTCCTAATTACTAACAATAGAACTATAAATTACAAGAAAAGAGCTGTTAATTATGATGGGCAAAAAGGTGGTTCCATAAAAGAAGACTTCAAATTGAAGCTGAGGAAGTGCTAGATTTTGACACCTTACATATTTTTCTCTTTGTCAACATTGCCTTGATTACTGCTATTACATACCTCATGTAATACATTGTAAATTATGAGTACAGTAAGATTTTTACTGTTGCAATTATGAAACAATAGCGCAATTAGCAGTTTTATAGGCAGGTGCAGGTATAAGTCCATATTGATTTGGAAATATTTAATTGTGTTAAACAGATTTCGGCAATCAACTGTTTGTCTTATGTCCTAAGTGTCTGTGACAGCCAAAATTCTAGCGAGCGTGAAAAATTCAATATGGAACGAACATTACAACTTTTGAAATTAATTTTAATCACCTCAGTTTAATAAAAACTGAAACATTTCTGCTTAATAAGGGGTGGCAGATAGTTTTTTTTTTTTTCTTTTCCATCCCAGGCACACTAAAACAAAAAACAATTCTATTTTATTTTTTCCATTTTTCATTACTATGGTGAATCAGATTGTAAACAAAGAGTATCTCACATAAATTGTCTTAATTTATTGATAACTAAACAATCCAGAGAACATTATGAATGGCTTCTGGTAAGGATTTCCTAGGGCACAAACAATACGACCTAAATCTAGTTTTTGTTTTCAAGTTTTGACTTCTCTTCCCTGAAGTTCCTACATGGTGGTCTCAAAATGGCTCCTCAGGAGCCATTTTGCCTCCAAGAAGAGCATGTTGGTGTCTCAGATTGGCCAGCAGACATCCAGTGATGTCTTGATTAGAGAGACGTAGTATGGGTGCCCATCCCCATCACTATGGCCACAGTGATTGGCTTAGACTGAATTAGTTGATTCCCCTGGACTTGGGAAACACCCAGGGCAAACCACATGGCTGAAAAGAGAAACTTGGGGCCAGGCGCAGTGGCTCACGCCTGTAATCACAGCACTTTGGGAGGCCAAGGAGGACTGATCACGAGGTCAGGAGATCAAGACCATCCTGCCTAACACAGTGAAACCCCATCTCTACTAGAAATACAAAAATTTAGCTGGGTGTAGCGGCACACGCCTGTAGTCCCAGATAATCAGGAGGCTGAGGCAGGAGGGAGGCGGAGGTTGCAGTGAGCCAATATCGCACCACTGCACTCCAGCCCAGGTGACAGAGAGAAACTTGGGTGCTCTTCTCAGAAGGAGGAAGAGTGGCTGCAGATAATGTCCATCATTTCAAAAAGTACATGTTCATTATATGTGATTTTATATATTTCTGTTAATATATAAACAAAAAATATATTAACAAAAACTAACAAATGCCTACTGTGTGCTAGGTACTGTGTTTACAGGCACCCAAGCATCACTAAAACATGAATTCTACCTTCAAGGAGCTTTTAGTCTCTAGGTATGAAGTGTAAGTTCGACAGAGAAAACAAAATCACCAGAAAAAGTTAAGAAACCCCATATACCTCAGAAGATCAGAAGGTTGGTCTATCTTAACAAATGGCAGAAAATTGAGGTTTGTAGAACTTCAGTTATCCAGAAAAGAGGAAGTAGCATTCATTCAGTCTTCTATTTAAGAGAATATGCAGTTCACTGCAGGAAGCTACTATTAAGAATAGTTCCTTTCTAAAAATGTTTTAACATTTTGGTATATTAGACAATTTTAGTTATTTGGAAAATTAAGATTTTTAACATATCTGAACTTCCTAATTTCAGATAAATAAAAGACAACAAAGTAACCCTCATGGTTTCTATCACACATAATATATTTTACTTACAACATAAATTTAGAATTTTTTTAAGCATCCACATTCCATTTCTTGCCTTTTTTCAGAAATATTTCCCTACCCTAATTTTTAAATATTACTGCATTATTTATTATAAAGCAATTTTTTTTTCTACTTCATCTGAGGAACTACTACTTAACCTTCAAAAGATCCAGTTCAAACATAACTTTGTGGTGGGTGTCTCTAAACCAGTGCCTGTCTGTGGCCCTAAAATGCCATATATCTACTACAGAGTCCTTACCCTAGACTGTGAACTTGGAGTGCATGGATCTGCCCCTTATTTATTCTAACATCTCCATGAGCTATCATCTCTCCTGACACACTGCAGATAAGCAATCACGTTTGTTGCATTGTCCCTTCTTCTTTCCCCCACGAAGAGTATTTTATACAATCTCTAGAGAGTAGAATACAAACTTAAGAAATTAAATTAGGGTTGTTTCTACAGAGGTTACAATCAGAAGAGTGAATGGTTTTGTTGGTTATGATTCCCTTCCACAGAATTCTTGTTCAGCAGAAATATCCTGGTGGCTAACCATGCATTCATCTCTTGGGCCACATAGGAGACAGAGTATAGTGAGGGTACATGAGACATTTTACAGCAGACAGCACACTGCTAAGCACTTAAATTCCAGAAATTGCATACGGAACAGCAGAGCAGTCTGATCTACAGAGCTGAGATTCTAAGAACCTAAAACTCTGATTTCTTGTCTCAGAAATTCATTTGCAATTACTGACCACAGAGAAAGCCGCCCTTGAAAATTTCATTTGCTTGGGATGATGAAACTGAGAATTGAAAAAGTACCCATGAATCTTTGTGAGGAGACATACACTTTTTACTTGAAATACTTTATTTTGTTCTGTTGACTAGAGGAAAGCAAACCTACAAAACTGTTTGCCCAAATTCCACTCTCACAGAATCTTTAATAGAATAATTACAGAAAAAGGAACATCAAGGGCAGGATGATGTCGGAGAGGAACCAACCATTGGATACGACAACTGGGCTGTGATTCTGGGTCCCCAGGTGAGAGGGGTAGGGCGCCCTCTGGGTACTCTACTTAACTTTTATTTTCTTATCCCCCTGAACACAATTTAAATTAAATTTCACAATAAAAGGTATCAACAGGGTGACATCCTACCAAGTCCAGTTATCTTAGTAGCCACATTAGTTGAATTAAACCCAGCCTCTTATCCCCCTAAAAGTGACCCCCTTCATGGTTGTCATTCACTCCTTTAGGTCCCATGCAATACCAAGTATAAACTACTGCATCCACCTGAGGGTGCCTGTTTTTCCTAACACAACACTCTTAGCATGACAAAGTAGAATAAAGAATGCTCTCACTTAGTTCCAAGCCAAGAATGAACCCCTGTTTTAGCTAGCATAAACCCAAACAAAAATCGAAAATATATGGTTAGTCCAAATCTCTGGGCCAATTAAACAGAATATTTTAAACTGAGTATTTAGAGCAGTTGGAATGGAATTGTGTCATTTTCTTTTCTTTTCTTTCTTCCTTTTTTTTTGAGATGGAGTCTCACACTCTTGCCAGGGCTGGAGTGCAGTGGCATGACCTCGGCTCACTGCAACCTCTGCTTCCTGGGTTCAAGCAATTCTCCTGCCTCAGTCTCCCAAGTAGCTGGGATTACAGGCGTGCACCACCATGCTCAGTTAATTTTTTTTTTGTATTTTTAGTAGAGACGGGATTTCATTATGTTGACCATGCTGGTCTCAAACTCCTGACCTCATGATCTGCCCACCTCAGCCTCCCAAAGTGTTGGCATTACAGGCATGAGCCACTGTGCCCGGCTGGAATTGTGTCATTTTCTATGAGGTTTTCAAGGGCTTGGGGTCTCTGCTTTTTTCTTACTCTCTTCGTAATGGATTTAAAGACCATTTATAGGTTAACAGTTTACATTGTTTTATAATTATGACTCACAACTGTTGTCTGAGCTTCAGACCTATATCAATTTCATTTTGGCTGTAGTATATTTAAGAAGTCTCATATATATAAGAATCCCAATTGGGATGCTTGATTTTCTCCCTTCTACTCCCAGCAGCCTCCCTCATCTCATGTGTTGCCTTCATCCACACAGTGCCTCATGTTACATACGTATCCCGTTCATTTGGCTTCATCTTCACTATCACACATGTCCCTGAGCCAGGGGTCCTCAAAGGGACATCAACATTGCCCAATGACTTCTGATAAAAAGCAAATATTGAGGTTTCCCACACCTCTAGTTCTTCTGAATCAAGTTACCTGAGAGCAGGGCTGGGTAATATGTGCTGGTACAAGCCTTCCAGATGGCTCTGATGCACACTCAAGTTTGAGAACCACCTCACTTAGCCACCCTATTCTAGCTAGACACCTGCAATACACTCATAATTGGTCTTTCTGCTGCTACTTTTGCCCCCTCCATTATCTTCCCAGCAGCCAAAGTAATTTTATTCCTAAATTTGATGCAGCCACTCCCTCACTTCCTTGCTTAGTACTTCTTAGTGGCTTTTAAATGCACTCAGAATAAAATGTTTAAAATGTATCATGACACACAAGGGGTTGCATGAATATGGCTCTTACCTATTGCTCTATCATCTCCTCTTCCCCTTCCTCTCATTTCCCTTGCTGATTAAATCATCACCACATCAGCCATCTGACCTGCTGGTCACTCTAGTTTTCACATTGCTGGCTTCTCTTGTAGTAGGTCCTTCCTTTTCTACCTCCATTATCCTATCTACCACCTTTTCCATTATCATACTTCAGTATTTCCATGTACATATCTGCTTGCTGTGTACCATGTAACTCCATCCTAGATGCTGAATTGTGCAAGAACAGGGACCACATTTGTTTCATCTTCACTGTGTACCTACGCATATGACTCGTGCAGTGCTTCTAACTTGATAGCTATTTAAAACCAAAACCAAAGAAGCAACAAAAACTTGCTGAATAGCTAATCAAATGCAATTCTTATAAAGGATAAAATACAAACCAAACAAATAAAAATAAACCAGTGTTAATGTTTGTTCTTAAAATAGTGTGCTTAAGAACCCCCATGTAAGATCCCATCTGAAGTTGGTGAATGCTACTTGGGAACTCTTATGGATATTGGACAAATTATATGTGCCAGAAATTTAACAAGAGTGCAGGGTTTATGCTGGCAAAGATTAATGAACCTATTTAATCCACTGGGTCTTAAAATAAGCCCTGAGCACTTCACCTATGCACCAAAGACCTTGATTCTCTACCTTTAGTTTTGGCAGAACCATCTTCATATCACATGGCAGCACCCAAAAAAACACACTTTGAGTGTGTCATCCAGGTTATACTGTTTTAATTCTACTTTTGATAACTACCCCTTGAGTTTGCCTTTTAGGTTTTTGTTTGTGTTGTTTTTATTTTCTCCTTTTACTTGCAAATTTAGTGTGCCTTGGATTCAGAATAACCTTAGCTTCTCTTTTGATCTTGGCCATTTGCATTTATGTAAGCCATGGATGGTACCTGTTGATTCCAACCATTCCTGGATGGCAGAGCATAATCCTTTGGATCCAATTGTAGTGCCAGTTCATGTGTATGGTGCACCTCACGATGGGGAGAACCGGACAGGTGCAAAAGCAGGTCTAGGCTAAGGCTATGTGTAAATGAGGTCATTGACCTGTAGTGGCTTCAGCCCTCCCTATGTGAACAACCCTTTCTTCTTAGAAACCACGACATAACCTTCCACTTCCCAAGAAATGGGTTTGCTTTCCACACCCAAGAAGCCTTGTTCTCAATAATTCAAAAAGTACTTCCTGAGTTATAGACTAATAAAGGCTAATGGCATAATTTATTGCTTTACAAAAGACATTAAAGGAATTTTCTAGGATAGAGACTGTGATGGTTAATCTTACGTTCTACTCTGCCATGGAGTGCCCTGATAGTTGGTCAAACATTCTAAGTGTGTCTGTGAGGTTTCTGGATTAGATGAGATTTGAATCAGGAGGTGAGTAAAGCAAATTACCCTCCCCAATGTGGATGAGTCTTATCCAATTATTTCAAGGTCTGAATAGAACAAAAAGGCTAAGAGAGAATTTTTTTATTGTTTTGGAGCTGGGGCATTGGCTGATGGATTTGATATAATCTCGTGAAAGGAAGTGGCTGCTTACTTAAGGTCACGTTTTAAAGAAAGTGGGAGAGGTTACAGAAAAGGGAAGCACTGCAATTACTCAGATAATCCCATTATAAATCTCACATAAAGTGATACACTCAAATGACTCAAAATACTATTTAAAAAATCAGTACCACCAAATAAAGAAGAAAAAGCAAGCAAGGAATTGGGGGAGGCAGAAGAAATAAAAAGTTTAACCAAGAGAAAGATCTTGTGAAATTGTTAAGTAGTAACCTGTTTGCTAAATAACTCCATCTCAGATTAAATGAGATAATTCGCACAAGTGATGAATATAATACACAAAACTCAGTGCACATTTCCCATCATCATCATCACCATCATTATTATTGGATATAAGTTCCTCTTGATGCCCACAACAAATTGCATGCCCACTTGTATATGCACACAACCATTAAACAAGAATCATTTGTATAACTGAGCAAATTAAAAGTCTGTTCATTCATCTCAACAAGGGAAGAAGGGAAGCAGGCAGAACTCACATTGAGCTGAAGTTCGTCTGTCCACTGCCCGATCAGACGGTAACCCGGGTTGCTGGTGTTTGTGGTCTGGTACTGAAAGATGTCATAACGGCCAGGTGCATCCCCGTTCTTGTTAAACATCACTGGAGTGCCAGCACTACCTAAGGAAGACAGAAAAAATGAAAGATTCTAAAGTTAAACAAGGTTCCTTATATCTCTTGTACTATGGGTGACAGGCTAGAGACTTGCTGAGGAGCAAGGTAGTTAGTAGATATCCCCTTTAATAGGTCCCCCAAAACGGCGCCTGGAATTCATAGGCAATTTATCACTATGGCCTATGAATTTTAATTATAGAAGGTGAAAGACTACTTCCCCTTTTGAATAGTTTCACTGTTTCTCAATATTTCTTAAAATTTTATTCTAGTATTTTCCCCTTTCTGAGGAATAAAAACTATATGCATTATTTTTAAGAGACAGCCTTAAGTTTACTATGCTTCTGATGATGATGATTTTGACTATTATTTTAGTTTCCATCTAACACTAAATTGTGGTCAAACAATTTCAAAAATAACAAATTAATATTAAAAGAGAAATGCTATTTAGAAAACAAGAAGTAAATCAGAAAAATATATTTAAATGTATTTTTCTACACATTCTATTTTAAATATTTTTGCTGGTTATTTCTAATTTATATAATTAACAGGGTAAAACGTCTAGCAGTGTGTTTGGCAGGCCATGTTTATTTATTTAAAATAAATATTGGTTTCTTTCTCAATTTCTCATTTGGATCTTCTTAAAATGTCTAAAAGACACAATCAATTATTTTGGCAGAATTAGACTTTGGAGTTAATTTTAAAGAACCAATATATTTATTAAGCATATATACCTATATCTACATCTGTATCTATCCATCCATACTCAATATATAAGTGTATATGGTTGGATGAGTAAAGATTCCTTAATATTAACCACATAGAACAACTGGAAAACAGTATACAAATAATGCAAGACATGAGTTTTGGTTAGTTTCAGCAATAGTTACAAAAGAATCACAAAACATTCAGTAACTGAGTTCTGCTTCTTTCCTGATCCTCTGGAACTGGGAAAAAATACCACTGGCCACATGATAACATGATATATGACTGCTATCTGTCTATAGGCTAATACTGGACCAATATTCCCAGCAGAAAACAATGCTCTATTTCCTGCCATTTACAAACTGAAACGGTTCTTTGGCCACACACAGTTTCAGCCATTGACCCAAATTTGGCGGCACCAAAGCATTGCTGCTCCGAGAATATCAGTGTCCTCTCCCAATGTGAGACCCAGCTTGCTGTTTGGGGAAAAAAAAAAAAAATTATAGTGACAGAGAAATTAAAATTAGACACCAGTTAGAAGAGGGCAACTTTGGTGCAATGAAAAATACATTTGTCTGGGGAGCTGAAAGTATTGTTATGTCTGGTTTTGAGGCATAAGCAAATGAAACAATTATAAAAACTATTAAAAATCATTACCATCTATTGAACACATATTTTAGTGTCATTCTTGTGTTGAGTTAGTTGTTTGTGTGGGGATATTCTCAACATCATGGCTGCTTCCTCAAGGTTTGGCTTTTTTTTTTTTTTTTTTTTTTTTTTTTACTATTTTAAGCGTATTTTTCCCTATTTGGTTAAGATGCTGTCATAACTCTCATTTGAATATGAATATTCAAATTGCCTCGGTATCCATCTCATCCTGTCTCTGTCTTGTCACCCTTGCTCTACATATTTGAAGATAGTCTTCACTCATTTCCTGTTTTTGTGTTCTAGACAAACAAGGCTCTATAACCTGAACAACTTGAGTGGCTTACTCTGCTCCTGGAACTACCAAGAATGAGCTTACAGAGTTCCCTTGCTTATACTCACACACTCTTCAAGTTAACAAATCCAACTCTGTCACAGGAAACATACCTAGGTAATTCCCTGATATGGTTTGGCTGTGTCCCCACTCAAATCTCATCTTGACAAGTAGCTCCCATAATTCTCATGTGTTGTGGGAGGGACTCAGTGGGACATAATTGAATCATGCGGGCAGTTTCGCCCGTACTGTTCTTGTGGTGGTGAATGAGTCTCATCAGATCTGATGACTCTAAGAGGGGTTCCCCTTTTGCTTGGCTCTCATTCTCTCTTGCCTGCCACCATGTAAAGACATGCCTTTCGTCTTCCACCATAATTGTGAGGCTTCCCCAGCTTCATGGGACTGTGAGTACATTAAACTTCTTTTTCTTTATAAATTACACAGTATTGGGCATGTCTTGGATTAATACAAGCCCTGAACCCCAACAAAGACTTTGGCACACTAGCTCCTTCCTCCCTCGCTGCTCCCCACCTGCTGGCTAAGTGCTCATACCTAACTGGCATCTAATTTAAATTTCTCCATCACTATAAACATTTTTTATTTTCCAAACAGCAAGCTGGAGCTCTGGGAGTGGACACTGATCTCCTATGAGCAACACTGCTTTGGTCCAGCCAATTTGAGTCAACAGCTGAATCTGTGTGTGGCCAAATCACCATTTCAATTTTTTTTCTGTCTTTTACCTAGACACTACCCCCATAGACCACAACGGCACCCACTTTATCATAATAGGGATCCCTTAAACCTGCTGTGTGTAAGAACCTACACAAGTCTTTCCAATATAGGGAGAAAATAATGACAACAAAAACATCAATAACAACAAAAGATTTTTAATAATGGATTTCTGATTTCAACAAGCCTTGCGAGTATCTAAGAAAAAGAAATAAAATCTGGATTTCACATGTTATTAGCAAAGAAATGAGAATCCTGTCAGTTTGCACGAAGACATTATTATTCAGATACTCACCTTTTTCTTTCACATTGGATAGTAGGATTCATGTTGTGCTTTGCTGTAATTCTACAGCTTCTATTCATTAAACAGTACGATTTGAGTTTTTCATAGTCTTTGAGAAGAGAGAGGAAGAATATTGCAGGTGTGGGGCTCCAGAGGAACTCAAGTGCACCAGCTACATATTCATCAGAATGGGCCCCATCACCGAATCTTTCTCCCTTCTTGCAATCTTTTGTTAGAAGAAATGGTCTTGTCATGCCCTTTCCATTCTCATTAAAGTTCCGGTTTAAAAAAAAATAAGGCAGAAGAGCTGAATACTTTATCTAAGTGATGACTTGTAATAGCACATTGTGTGGCTTTGACCTTTTTGATGGATTCCCTAATGCAGCTGTCTTATTATTTCCAGTTTTTTAATCCCCACATCTCCTTTTTAACAGCATCCATGAACTTCTCAAAAGAGAATAAGAAGCATTGTGTTCAATGAACTCTATATTTTAAAAAGGTCCAGAGGAGATAAAGAATTCACCAATGGGGAAATGATTCCCCACAGAGATGCCCACAAGGCATTAGAGCCAAGATGCAGGTACACCAGGGCAAAAGAAATAGAGTCACCTGACAAGATGGGTAACAGACAGTAAAGGACAGATAACGGATTGTACTGAAGTCTGAAATCTCCCCTACTGGATGAGAGTCTCTGAATTTCTTTCTTCTTGGACAGAGAAGGAATAGAGACTCAGATAGCCCAGATAATAAAACAGTCTTCTGCGTCAACGTATTTACCTGACACATTTTCTGTTCTCATTTTACCAAACCATGCACAGATTCCAGGAACGTGACATTCGTTCGGGGTTCCTGTTATCTCTTTCTGCCCAAGAAACCACTCTGAATATTAGTACTCAAAACAGTGACAACACTTATTTCGTAATTTGGTCAGAGCTCTGTGGGGACAGCAGCTCTCTGGTCCACTCATGTCAGCTGGGGCAACTTGAGGCTCTCATGTCTGACAGTTGATATTAGCTAACAGGTGGGACCCTCAGCTGGGGTTGTAGCTAGAACATGTGGCTACACGTGGCCTGTCAGTGGGGCATCTAGGCTTCCTCCCAGCATGGTACCCATGCTCATAGTCCAAATGTTCCAAAAAAACTAGACAAAACTATTTTGCCTTAGAAGTCGCAGTGCTACTTCCAAATTAATCACAGGCTCACTCAAAGGGAGGAAAAATAGATCTCACCTCTTGATGAAGGAAAGCTAACATCATATTGCAAAAAGAGCATGTGAGATCTGCCATGTCTACAAAATATAACCTACTCCAATTTGTTTTCTAGAAACTAGTAAATTGAAGTACAGACATGCTTCAGATGAAATCCTTCATTCTATAGCTATTATTTGAGATTTTATAATCAAGACATCAAATTTGTTAAGTTTATATTTGTAAGTATTGCCATATGGTTGGATGGGCCAACATAAAGGTAACTAAAATGAATTTAGGCTTGGGACTTTGCATGGATTTGGGTTGCAGGAAAAATATCTAGGCATGATAAATTACCCATTTCTTTCCTCAATGCGTAAGAGGAGGCTAAATACTTGATGAAACTGTATCAAACACCTTTAGGGTACGATATTATCATTTTTTAAATTGCTACTTTGGCAAATACGAAGACCAGAACTGTTAAATTATACTCTGCTGTTAACAAAACTCGTATCTATACAGCAAACTTTGTACTAAAGTAACCGTGAAACATAATCTCAAGCTTCCTGAGACAAAGAAAAATCAAAATCCTCCTAAAATATTCAAAATAAAGTTTAAATTTTTCACAATGGATTGGAAAAAGACTTGAGTTCTAGATCTGTCTCTGTCCTTTGCTAGCTATGGAGTCTTGGACAAATATTTTTTCTCTAAGATTTGATTTTTTAACCAAAAGTCAGAAAATTGAATGAGTAAAACATGTCAAGTTCTTTTCCCCTCTAATCTTTGCTCACTTAAAGTGACACAGGACCCACTGATTAAATTTAGCTCAGTTTCTTTGCTTTACAAAACTTTTGAGCCTTGTCATCCATGAGTACTGCAGTGTCTTAGGAGCCAGAAGTCTCTTAGCTATCATATGGAAGAAAAATATATCCTCAGAGAAAGAAGATTTTGTTGACCATAGAGTATGACTACAATGATGACCAAAAAAAAAAAAAAAAAACAAAAGAGAAAAAATTAGCCCTTCCTGAAATTCCCATGCGACCTCAGATCTAAGAGGAGGCAGCAGGAATGATGCAGGAAGCCCTTGCTCTCAGCAACTTGAATAACATTCAAGGAAGCAGATTGTGGACTTAGTCGTCCTGTGTCTCAAGTATAACATCATCGCTACCTAGCTGTATGGATTTGAACATCGTAATTCTTAAGTTCCCCATGAATCAGTTTCCTTATCTGTAAAAAAAAAAAAAAAAAAGAAAAAAAGAAAAAGAAAAAAGTAGCATCCTAAACCATTATGATGTTTTAAAGATAAAATAAGCCAATGCATAAAACGTTTAGCAGTTTCGGGCACACAATAACCACTTAATACACATAAGCCCTATGAATAGCTCAGCTATTTTGGCTTGTCAATAGACAATCCCCTCTTGACAAAATGGGTCTATAATCATTCTCTAAAAGAAGAATCAGGGAAGAACCATCAAGAAAACTTACCAAACAAATTTTATTTTTGTCGCTAGTGTAAGAATGGTCACACATATCCATGAACCAGAATAAAAAATCCAGAAATTGACCTCAGCATATAAAATACGATGATTGAAAAAAATAAAATTTATATTTGTTTGACTCTGGGAAAATTGGTTATACAAATATTAGGAGATTCTGTAACATCAAGAAAAAAATACAGAAAGAACATAACTTGTAGTTGATCTTCTTTCTCTCCATCTAAACTAGGAAACTATTGATCCCCATATTGAATGTGGCTCCTCTTCATTCAGATACTAGGTAACTCCTGAAAGATTGATACCATGTTGTGGTTTTAAATGAGTTGTTATTAAGAGAAAAAAAGTAAAGAGTTTTTTAAAACCATACTATATCCAAACCAGGAAATTAACACTGATAGAATACTATTAAAACTAATCCACAAATGTTATTAAAATTCCTCCACCTTCCCATTAGTGTTTTTTTCTAGCATAGGATTAATCAATATTTCCACATTACATTTGATAGCAATACTTCCTTGGTCTCTTTGAGTCAGAAACAGTTCCTTTATCTATTATTCTCCTGGGCACTTTAGAAAAGTACTTGCCAGTGATTTCATAAAACATCTTTTAATTTGGATTTGTTTGACGTTTCCTTGAAATTAGGTTTAAGGTATACTTTTCGACAGTAAAACCTCAGAAGTGATGCTGTAATCGTGCCACTGTATTGTATCAAAAGACACACAATGTTCATAAGTCTCATTAGTGATGATGTCCACCTTGATCACCTGTTTTACGTGCTATCTCCCAGTTTTCTTCACTACAGAGCTACTATTTTCTTTTTGGTTATTCATATATATCTTGATGGAAGGTACTTTTGACGCTATGCAAATATCTTGTTTCTCATCATACCGTAACCCCATACTTTTAGCATCCCATGATTCTCGCCTTAAAAAAATTACTACTTAGGTCTTTACTAAAAGGCCACTCTGTATTTCCATCTTAACTTTATTCCATCATGCTGCCTATTCTCTTGCATTTGTTTAATTAGTTCAAGTTTATTGATATCAGTATGGACTCATGGTTACTTATGTTATTTTATGAGTTATAATCCACTGGGATCCCAGAGTTGGCCAATGGGATCTCTTCCAATTTGGTTTCTGTGCCCTTTCAACATGACCCCTTCAGTTTTTGAGAATTTTCTTGTATTCTGGCACAGCATCCTTCAAGCTTATTTTGGGCTTTCCCTGCCCCAGGACCTTAAAGAATGGTCCCAACCATTCTTTAAGGGTTCTTCTACCTTTTTAATTTAACAATGGTATTTATAAATAATATCTGTGTGCTAGATGTGTTCATTTTTACCTGTGTATCATTGCTCTCAGGCCCTCTCAGGGAACAGAGCCAGGCAGAATTGGTATATATAATACACATATAAAATTTACTTCTATATTCACCCATTGCATGTTTATTAAAAACCATACATATTATAATCCAACACAACAGGGTTCATTCTAGATTTCCCTCAATCCTTATTGGTGGTTTCTATCTTAGATAATGAGAAAACTGGCTCTCATTATTCACAATATATATAATTATTTTCTCAGTCTTATTATATACATAGATTAGCTTCAGAATTGTGAAAAAAACACAGATTTACTAGATATTGTCCAATGAACGTGTACAGCTATTTTTGTCTTCAGCCTTATATAGTCAAATACTATTTTCCAAAATTACTTGCATTCATGATTTATTCCTCACCCTCCTTCACTTTAGTTATGTAATTTATAAGATAATTTGTTACTGTCTGTGTTGAATGTTGCATTGCTCATACATTCAAGTATACTTATTTAATTCTTGGCATGTGAAACATTAAGATGTAAGAGTCGAGACTATTCAAATAGATATTATCCGAGTGTGCTTCCTCCTATTCCTTTTATCCTATTGGCGCATTTTTTCACCTATCTCTACCCACATATTTTAGGTAACCTATTAATTTATAAAAGAGTTTTGTACTTTGAGAAATAAGTTTAAAACTTGAAATATGGTTGATGTGGCAAATTACAAACATTACTTCTATTAACTTGAGTATTCTGATGTTACTTTATAAGTGTGTGTGTGTGTGCGCGTAGCTTTTCATTTATGGTTCTCGGCTCATAGTTACCATAACCTTTGTTATAATGTTGGTGCACTTTAGGCCTCAGAAAACAATTTCGCTTTCCGAATTTCTCCTGCCCTCCTTCTACCAACCTAAGGTAGGATACTAACCTTCCTCCACCTTTCTGTTAACAGGCCATCAGACCCTCATTTTAGAACGGTCCTGTCCCATATCCTGGAGGAAAAAATGCTGCACAGATAGACCAAGAAAGATGTGGACAGACAGGCCTTGCTGGGTATCACTGCTTAGCCTATTAGTATTAGAGTATATCCTTTGTGTCCAATCACATTTCTTCACGGTTGTCGATGATGCCTATTCAATGAAATCTTCATAAAAGGCCCAAGAGGACAAAGTTCAGAGAGCTGAACACAGGGAGCCTGACAGGAAGGTAAGCAATAACTCATCCGCGTGCAGGGGAGGCCAGCACACCCCAACTCCATGGGGACAGAAGCTCCCACTCTCAGGACCCCTTCAGACCTTGTCCTATGGATCTCTTCATCTGGAGGTTTATTTGTATCCTTTAAAATACCCTTTGTCATAGATTTAAGTAAGTGTTTTACTGAGTTCTGTGAGTTGCTCTAGGAAATTAATCAAACCTGATGAGAGGATTGTCAAAACTCCAGTTTATAGCCAGCCCATTGGAAGCACAGACAAAGCAACCTAGGGTTTGCCACTGTCATTGGAAGTGGCAAGGGGAGGAGTCTTGGGAACCAAGCCTCCAACTTGTGGGGCTTGACAGCATGCCAGATACATCACGTAGGAATTGAAGTAGAGGACACTCAGCTTATGTCCATTGCAGAATTTATTGCTAGCTTGGTGTGTGGGGGAAACCTCTCCCCTGACATTTGGTCATGGAAGTCTTCTATGTGAATTCTTGTTGTGGTATGTGAGCAGAGGAAAAATGGCTTCAGTTTTTCCATATTCAGAGGTACCTACAGCAACTGCTCCTTTCCCTTCCTCTTCTATCCCATACCCACCTGAATTCACCAAAGAAGAATTTGGCTGTGTGCAAAAAAAAAAATCTCTATTTCAAGAAAACGAGACCAAACCATAACCCCCCAAATATATTGTAATTCATTCTTCCATTCATTTGCTCATTCATGCATTGATTCAGTCATTTAAAGTTTTATAATCAAGCAAGTTTTGACACATATTTTAAAGCAAATCATAATAAAAATTTAAAACTTATGAAACAGAATGCCAACACTTAGGATTCCAAAAAGGATGGATTTTTGGAGACTCACCATTGAAGTTAACATTGCGGATATACTTCAGCAACTTCTTGCCTCCAGCTTGCTCCATCTCTGGACAGACACCCCGGTAGTCAGCACAGAGATCCTTGTTCATGTGGTGAAGGGCATGAGCCATAGCATAGACCGCGTCAATCACAAACTGGACTTTACCCTCCTGCTCATAGTTGGAATCTTTTCCAATTCTCTCCTGTCCTGCACATTAAAACAAGAAACACACACACACAAATTGGCATTGAGTAGAATGTCTAAATTTAAAAGTAAATTTTCAATTATGCTTAAAGAAAACACTGCTTCGACAACTACAGTAATTCAAGCCACATTTGCCTACCATGTGATAGCCAGCTGGTATCCATATCCAGCTACCACGTTAGATTTCTCTAATAGTTTGTAGTATTTTACTTTGTGACACCTTACCTGCTATTCAAAATATAGTGGTCCCTTAGAATAAAAGGATCTTTGAGATTAGAAGCTGGGTTGCCACACTCAAGTCTGAAAAGCTTGCTTATTCTAGAAAGACCAAATGGATAATGACAGAAAACAAACTAAATTCCACACCTGAACTCATTACTTTCTACATACCTATTGTACCGTCTCAACTGTCGCCTGTCTCAATTGTTAATATTACTGGAGATTCAGATGCTCAGGCTAGAAACACTGATGTCAGTTTTCTTTCTCTTCTCTTTCACAATCCCTGCTCTCACATATGTAAGTCTAATAAATTCTAGCAGTTCTACCTGTGAAATACTGAAGAGTTTCAAACACTCCACCAATGGCCTATTTATGCCTTCTACCATTTTCCATCAGGTGCAAAGCTCATGTCTCCTTTCATCCATTCATTCCTCCATATTCACCTTTACAAACGATCAAGTTAGTCCCACCATTCCCACACTAATAATCCTTCAATGGCTCTCTACTGCCTACAGATTAAATCCAGATCCCTTTTACTGGTAACAGCGGATATTTATCATTTTGCTCCCATCTGCCTAATAATGGTAACAACTGATATTGACTAAGTCCCCACACTGTGTTGAAAGCTGTGGATGTGGGATTTTTATGTCATCATCACTTTGTGAGGTAATTTTTTTTATCCTTATGATACTGATGGGAAAGATGAGCCTTATAGAGATTAAATCACCTTCCAAAGGTCATTTACAAGTAGAGCAATGATGATGGCCCAGGCTTGTCAGACCCCAAAGCCCACATTCTTCTCATTACCTGGGCCCTGCCTACCCTCTCACATTTATTTTCCTTTTCTTTTTTTTTTTTATTTTTTTTGAGACGGAGTCTCGCTCTGTCGCCCAGGCTGGAGTGCAGTGGCCAGATCTCAGCTCACTGCAAGCTCTGCCTCCCGGGTATTTTCCTTTACTCTTCCACATAGGTGTGACTATTGTTGCTGTTAAACTATCTTTCCTCATGCTGTTTACTTTGCCAGGGAGATCCTTCCTCTTTGCTTCCACCATCATACTTAATTCCCAACTGTTTGTCACACTGAGGCACTCAATTGCAATTCAACATTCCCATAAAACATTTCAAAACTTGCTTATAGCATTGTCAATAGAATCATATTTTAATGCTCTACCAGGTGTCCAAGACATTTTTCTTGTTTTTACCCTTGGATCCCCACCATTGAACATAGCATTTAGCATCTAGCAGATATTAAATAACACTTGTTGCATTAAATCATGCATTCATTAAGTACATGACACCAGCAGCTCTCTCCAGACCTCTGTCCCTCTATGAAGAATAATTATCCACAAATTGCATTTCACTTTCACATCAGTATTTTCCAAATTGTTTTCTATGGCACATTTGTGTAGTGAAGAAACAATAAGAGCTCTACAACCTCAACCCCTTTTTCTGCAAAACACACGAAGGTTTCCCAACAGCCACTGTGCTAAAAAGTTTTAGGTTTCTTCACGGAGAGACTTTTCCAGAACATTTAACATTATACATAAAATGTAGTCTCCAAGAGGGAAAATTAGAATTTCCCAAATTTACTTGAATTTGTATTTTTCCATTTCAGAGCACCATTAATATCTCATATGCCAGAGAGCTGTGTTTTATATGTATCTCATTTAAATACCAAATCAACTTTATGCTCACTGCCTGTCACGGGATCTAGGGTTTTTCAGTGTATACAGTATAGGATTTTTTTTTAAAAAAGATAAAATTTATCATGAATTTATGCAGCTACTTCCCACTCATATTCAGGACTACAGAGTTTTTGCTTAACCTTGACACTCTTAAATCTCTACTTCCTTTCTCTCATAAGGAAAATCTTGGTTCTCAATGATATCGCTACGATTATTCATTTGCTTTATCCCATAATATACAGATAACACTCTTAGAATAACAATCATGTCTAACTAATAGTCTGAAAAGTATAGAACAGCCTTCTGCATATACCTGTATGTGTTTTTCAGTTTTTGCCTGAGTATTTTGGGGAAGAATTTTGAGAAGTAGAGGAGCTTTATCAAAGGGTAAATTCATGTGTATTTTTTATATATATATATTGGCAAATTGCACTCTAAAAGGATTGCATCATTTTGCCGTCCCACCAGCAATGGATGAAAATGTTTGTTTCTCTGCAACCTCAGCAACAGAGTATGCTGTTGAACTTTAATTTGCGTCAATCAGGTACGTGAGAAATGCTACCCCATTGTGTTTTTATTTGCATTTTTCTTGTTATAAAGGAAATTGAGTTTCTTTCATAAGGAAAGATGCAACTTGTTTCTTGTTTTTGTAAACTGTTCATAAACAAGTCAATTCTGATAAAAAATTACTGGCCATTTTCTTCTGTATTTAAAATTAATTAGATATATTAACTCTTTGAGATTAAGTTGCAAATATTTTTCCCAGTTTGTCATTATTCTTTTACCTCTATTAGGTATCTTTTTTCAAATAAAAATTTATTCTTTTTTTCTAATAAAATGTATTGATTTAGTTTTCTCTTAATACATCTGGATTTTGAATCATGGTTAGAAAAAATGAGCCCACTTCCAGAGTACAGAAGTTTTCATCCACGTTTTCTCTTAGTACTCATATAATTTTTTAAGTTAAATATTTGACACACTTGGAATGTATTTTGTTATGCAATGTGAGAAACTAATCAAAATTTTATCTTTTACCATATAGCTATGCAGTTATTGCAATATATGACAGTTCACCTTCTCTTGCTGATTTGAGGTTCTGCCTTTACTATATGTTAAATTTCCACGTGACTGGGTCCCTTTACGGATTTTTAAAATCTGTTTCATGGTTTACTTTCTCTATCCATGCACCAAACCAAGAGTTTCACTTATAAAGGCTTTATAACATATTTTAATAACTGATACAGCAAGCCCCTCTGTGCCAGATTTGTTGATTTTTAAAGATTTTTCTGAATAATTTATTTCCTCCAATAAAATTTATTAACCATTATCTTCAGAAAGAAAATCTAGCAACGTGGTGGTCCATTTATCGGGTTTTCGTTGTATTTAAAAATAAACTCGCCTAGAACAGAAGCCTTGCTGAGGTTGAATCTTCCTATCTCTACCTTCATTTGCTCAAGTCTAGTTTTGCTTCTCCCAATAGTGTTTAAAGTTTTCTCATACAGGTTTTGAATGTTTCTTGCAAAGTTAGCCACGATGTTTTATTCATTTTTGCTATTATAAGTGTGGTGTTATTTTTCATGAATCGTTTTATTGGCATTTCATCGTATATATAAAAGCTACTCTTTGCTACGTTGTGGCTGTTTTACTGTTTTCCAACCTTCTGTTATGAAAAATTTCAAACATAGAGCAAGGTTAAAAGAACTTTAGAGTGAACCCACTAACTAAATTCTAATATTACCATTTTACTATATTTCTTTTATAAGGCTATTCATTTTTAGTATTAATTTTATAACCTGCTACTTTATAAATTTCTCTTATTTTTTATAGAACTTAGAAAAGGCAATCTTGGAGGCATTTTGACCATTATAAAATATACACTATGAAATAGGTTCAGACTAATAATTGAGGGGAGCCATTTCCAAACTATACTAATAAAGACAATCATCCTGGAAAGAATGCCTTGAAAAATAATTGCATTATTTTACATAATAAAATATTTTATTATCTGTGAAACATTGCAGGCTTTATCCCTTTCTCAGAGAGTCTCCAGGTATGTTAACGTATTAAAGGCTCTGAGAAGACTTATGCATTAAATTTGTCTTTGGAGCTAATAGGACTTGAAAATGTAGCCTTATATCAACAAAATCAGAAGTGACAAGTTTATGTTTCATAAAAAGGATTTAAGCTTTATTTTCCTTAGTATGGCAGTCACAATTATTTGCCAATCTCAGAGTCTTTGACTGCTCATATACCATCCCTACTCCTTGTCTCCCAACTGAAATCTGATTCTGTTCAGATATCGGAGGGCACCAATGGGAGTGAGGATTTCTGGACTTTTCACTGAGTTAATCCTGATTTGTCGAAGTCAATCCAATCTCCTCTGCAAGGACTGCTGTAGGAACATGGGATAGGATACAATTCTAGCCAATGAGATATAAAGAAAGAGTTTGCTGGAGAACTTCTGAGAAAGTTTATTTATTCTTATGAAGAGATTAGTCAATTGTATCAGAAATCTCCCACACCGCACCCTGTCCACACACCCTGCAACTACTCTAGTTATTTTGTAGTCCTGAAGAAATGATAGCAAACCACGACAACAGGGTAAATACTTGATAGGGAAGTGAAAATGCAACTGAACTGTGAGTTAGCCAAGCTTGAAATCACCCTCCACTAGGTCTTCCAAGTAATACATGAAATGGTTCAGCCACTTACTAAAGCTTGATCGTCAATATTTTCCAGGTTTATTTAACTACAACACTTCTTATTCATATACCCATTTACAAAATTCTAAGGGACTAGCATTAAACACACCCACACACACACTGAAATACAGTGTTAAGAAATATTTTCAAAAACATAGCTTGAAGTGGACCAAAGAAAAAGCAGCTTTTTTTCAATTAATGCTCCATTAACAGGACATTGTTTTGATCTCTGTGATTTAATGAGACATTATTATATTCTTTATTTGGAGGAAGTTCGTCCTTTTCATCACGTTTTCTAGGAAAGAGTCTGCAGTTTAGATAAAATGAGAACTCTGAAGCATTATCTTTTTCCTCTCTGGTATGCAAAGCTTACCTTTTCAAGTCTCCTGATTTTCTCCTCTGTTATTACTTTTGCCCAAAGAGTCCAGTATTTATCTTTAAAAGGCACACTCTTTTAACCTTCTGTTGAATTAATTGTCAGTTGCATTACATAAGAATAACCCATAAATTCTTTCACTTTCAGAATTTCTAATGGTCATGCCATGGGGAAGATCTTTTCTTTGAAATACCTGTTTAATTTGCCCATTTCAGCTTACTGCTTCCTCAGAATATATGCCTTAGATAAAATGTATCAGCAAATTATTAAGATAAAAAAGATATGGAAAATGAAAGATATAATGGATTGGAAATTGTTAATTAAAAAAAAAAAAATCCTGGCCGGGCATGGTAGCCAGTAATCCCAGCATTTTGGGAGGCCGAAGTGGGCGGATCACCTGAGGTCAGGAGTTCGAGACCAGCCTGGCCAACATGGCAAAACCCCATCTGTGCCAAAAATACAAAAATTAGCCGGGCTGGTGGCGCGTGCTTGAAATCACAGCTACTCAAGAGGCTGAAACAGGAGAACTGCCTTGAACCCAGGAGGCAGAGGCTGCAGTGAGCTGAGATTGTGCCACTGCACTTCAGCCTGGGCTACAGAATGAGACTCCGTCTCAAAAAAAAAAAAAAAAAAAAAGTTGTGTTTCAAAAGGAAAACCAAAAAAGAGAGATGGAGTTATGGTTAGGTGAGAAAACAAATCAAAGATGTTTACTAATGCCCTAGCCAGAGCTTCCAACACTATGTTGAATAGGAGTGGTGAGAGAGGGCATCCCTGTCTTGTGCCAGTTTTCAAAGGGAATTTTTCCAGTTTTTGCCCATTCAGTATGATATTGGCTGTGGGTTTGTCATAAATAGCTCTTATTATTTTGAGGTACGTTCCATCAATACCGAATTTATTGAGCGTTTTTAGCATGAAGGGCTGTTGAATTTTGTCAAAAGCCCTTTCTGCATCTATTGAGATAATCATGTGGTTCTTGTCTTTGGTTCTGTTTATATGCTGGATTATGTTTATTGATTTGCGAATGTTGAACCAGCCTTGCATCCCAGGGATGAAGCCCACTTGATCATGGTGGATAAGCTTTTTGATGTGTTGCTGAATCCGGTTTGCCAGTATTTTATTGAGGATTTTTGCATCGATGTTCATCAGGGATATTGGTCTAAAATTCTCTTTTTTTGTTGTGTCTCTGCCAGGCTTTGGTATCAGGATGATGTTGGCCTCCTAAAATGAGTTAGGGAGGATTCCCTCTTTTTCTATTGATTGGAATAGTTTCAGAAGGAATGGTACCAACTCCTCCTTGTACCTCTGGTAGAATTCAGCTGTGAATCCATCTGGTCCTGGACTTTTTTTGGTTGATAGGCTATTAATTATTGCCTCAATTTCAGAGCCTGCTATTGGTCTATTCAGGGATTCAACTTCTTCCTGGTTTAGTCTTGGAAGAGTGTAAGTGTCCAGGAAATTATCCATTTCTTCTAGATTTTCCAGTTTATTTGCGTAGAGGTGTTTATAGTATTCTCTGATGGTAGTTTGTATTTCTGTGGGGTCGGTGGTGATATCCCCTTTATCATTTTTAATTGCGTCGATTTGATTCTTCTCTCTTTTCTTCTTTATTAGTCTTGCTAGTGGTCTGTCAATTTTGTTGATCTTTTCAAAAAACCAACTCCTGGATTCATTGATTGTTTGGAGAGTTTTTTGTGTCTCTATCTCCTTCAGTTCTGCTCTGATCTTAGTTATTTCTTGCCTTCTGCTAGCTTTCGAATGTGTTTGCTCTTGCTTCTCTAGTTCTTTTAATTGCGATGTTAGAGTGTCACTTTTAGATCTTTCCTGCTTTCTCTTGTGGGCATTTAGTGCTAGAAATTTCCCTCTACACACTGCTTTAAATGTGTCCCAGAGATTCTGGTATGTTGTATCTTTGTTCTCATTGGTTTCAAAGAACATCTTTATTTCTGCCTTCATTTCGTTATGTACCCAGTAGTCATTCAGGAGCAGGTTGTTCAGTTTCCATGTAGTTGAGCGGTTTTGATTGAGTTTCTTAGTCCTGAGTTCTAGTTTGATTGCACTGTGGTCTGAGAGACAGTTTGTTATAATTTCTGTTCTTGTACATTTGCTGAGGAGTGCTTTACTTCCAATTACGTGGTCGATTTTGGAGTAAGTACGATGTGGTGCTGAGAAGAATGTATATTCTGTTGATTTGGGGTGGAGAGTTCTATAGATGTCTATTAGGTCTGCTTGCTGCAGAGATGAGTTCAATTCCTGGATATCCTTGTTAACTTTCTGTCTCGTTGATCTGTCTAATGTTGACAGTGGAGTGTTGAAGTCTCCCATTATTATTGTATGGGAGTCTAAGTCTCTTTGTAAGTCTCTAAGGACTTGCTTGATGAATCTGGGTGCTCCTGTATTGGGTGCATATATATTTAGGATAGTTAGCTCTTCCTGTTGAATTGATCCCTTTACCATTATGTAATGGCCTTCTTTGTCTCTTTTGATCTTTGATGGTTTAAAGTCTGTTTTATCAGAGACTAGGATTGCAACCCCCGCTTTTTTTTGTTCTCCATTTGCTTGGTAAATCTTCCTCCATCCCTTTATTTTGAGCCTATGTATGTCTCTGCGTGTGAGATGGGTCTCCTGAATACAGCAGACTGATGGGTCTTGACTCTTTATCCAGTTTGCCAGTCTGTGTCTTTTAATTGGAGCATTTAGTCCATTTACATTTAAGGTTAAGATTGTTATGTGTGAACTTGATCCTGCCATTATGATATTAACTGGTTATTTTGCTCGTTAGTTGATGCAGTTTCTTCCTAGCCTCGATGGTCTTTACATTTTGGCATGTTTTTGCAATGGCTGGTACCGGTTGTTCCTTTCCATGTTTAGTGCTTCCTTCAGGGTCTCTTGTAAGGCAGGCCTGGTGATGACAAAATCTCTAAGCATTTGCTTATCTGTAAAGGATTTTATTTCTCCTTCACTTATGACACTTAGTTTGGCTGGATATGAAATTCTGGGTTTAAAATTCTTTTCTTTAAGAATGTTGAATATTGGCCCCCACTCTCTTCTGGCTTGGAGAGTTTCTGCCGAGAGATCTGCTGTTAGTCTGATGGGCTTCCCTTTGTGGGTAACCCGACCTTTCTCTCTGGCTGCCCTTAAGATTTTTTCCTTCATTTCAACTTTGGTGAATCTGGCAATTATGTGTCTTGGAGTTGCTCTTCTCGAGGAGTATCTTTGTGGCGTTCTCTGTATTTCCTGGATTTGAATGTTGGCCTGCCCTACTAGGTTGGGGAAGTTCTCCTGGATGATATCCTGAAGAGTGTTTTCCAACTTGCTTCCATTTTCCCCCTCACTTTCAGGCACCCCAATCAGACGTAGATTTGGTCTTTTTACATAATCCCATACTTCTTGCAGGCTTTGTTCATTTCTTTTTCTTCTTTTTTCTTTTGGTTTCTCTTCTCGCTTCATTTCATTCATTTGATCCTCAATCGCAGATACTCTTTCTTCCAGTTGATCGAGTCGGTTACTGAAGCTTGTGCATTTGTCACGTATTTCTCGTGTCATGGTTTTCATCTCTTTCATTTCGTTTAGGACCTTCTCTGCATTAATTACTCTAGCCATCAATTCTTCCACTTTTTTTTCAAGATTTTTAGTTTCTTTGCGCTGGGTACATAATTCCTCCTTTAGCTCTGAGAAATTTGATGGACTGAAGCCTTCTTCTCTCATCTCGTCAAAGTCATTCTCCGTCCAGCTTTGATCCGTTGCTGGCGATGAGCTGCGCTCCTTTGCCGGGGGAGATGCGCTCTTATTTTTTGAATTTCCAGCTTTTCTGCCCTGCTTTTTCCCCATCTTTGTGGTTTTATCTGCCTCTGGTCTTTGATGATGGTGATGTACTGATGGGGTTTTGGTGTAGGTGTCCTTCCTGCTTGATAGTTTTCCTTCTAACAGTCAGGACCCTCAGCTGTAGGTCTGTTGGAGATTGCTTGAGGTCCACTCCAGACCCTGTTTGCCTGGGTATCAGCAGCAGAGGCTGCAGAAGATAGAATATTTCTGAACAGCGAGTGTACCTGTCTGATTCTTGCTTTGGAAGCTTCCTCTCAGGGGTGTACTCCACCCTGTGAGGTGTGGGGTGTCAGACTGCCCCTAGTGGGGGATGTCTCCCAGTTAGGCTACTCAGGGGTCAGGGACCCACTTGAGCAGGGAGTCTGTCCCTTCTCAGATCTCAACCTCCGTGTTGGGAGATCCACTGCTCTCTTCAAAGCTGTCAGACAGAGTCGTTTGCATCTGCAGAGGTTTCGGCTGCGTTTGTTATTGCCCTGTCCCCAGAGGTGGAGTCTACAGAGACAGGCAGGTTTCCTTGAGCTGCTGTGAGCTCCACCCAGTTCGAGCTTCCCAGCAGCTTTGTTTACCTTCTTAAGCCTCAGCCATGGCGGGCGCCCCTCCCCCAGCCTCGCTGCTGCCTTGCCGGTAGATCACAGACTGCTGTGCTAGCAATGAGGGAGGCTCCGTGGGTGTGGGACCCTCCGGGCCAGGTGTGGGATATGATCTCCTGGTGTGCCCGTTTGCTTAAAGTGCAGTATTGGGGTGGGAGTTACCCGATTTTCCAGGTGTTGTGTGTCTCAGTTCCCCTGGCTAGGAAAAGGGATTCCCTTCCCCTTTGCGCTTCCCAGGTGAGGCAATGCCTCGCCCTGCTTCAGCTCTCGCTGGTCGGGCTGCAGCAGCTGACCAGCACTGATCGTCCGGCACTCCCCAGTGAGATGAACCCAGTACCTCAGTTGAAAATGCAGAAATCACTGGTCTTCTGTGTCGCTCGCGCTGGGAGTTGGAGACTGGAGCTGTTCCTATTCAGCCATCTTGCTCCGCCCCCCATCCAGGGCATATTTCATTTGCGACAAAATGCTATATTCTGGGTGAGGGGACACAGGGACAGCAGGGTGGATATCCTGGAGTGTTACAGAATGTTGCTGGGTTCTAAAAGTGCTACAGTAACCTAGCAAGTCTCATTACAAAGTTGCTGCAGCTTTGTAATATTTAAAAATAAATTTAAAGATAAATAGATAAATAACTCTGTCGACTGGGTACTATTCCTCCTCAAGGGTAGGCATTTCTCTTTATAAAATGAATATTAATGGAAAACTAAGATTCTGTGTTATATTGAAGTTTACTTTAGTGCCATCTTTCATAGTATCCACATTTAGAGAATCCCAGAGTAAAATCCTATGGCCTTGTGAGAATTATCAATAGAAGCAAAGTCAAAAGGTCTGGAATGAGACAAAATGTCTGCAGTATTGCTGTGCCTCTATTTGCAGGTGAAGATGAGTGAGAATTGAATGTGATGAACGACTCCTGAAAAGAATGCTGGGGTTCACAGTGGGTCATAGCACCACCGGCAGCACGTGTTCATTGCGAACTTTCGGTGCACCAGGCTCTGTGGAAGCACTTTTCCTGGTTTGACTTTTTAACCCTCACAGCACCCTTCTGAGACAAGTACTATTAATAATATTTTCTCCATTTGCCTTCCATTTCTTGCCTCTGTGTTACTTCGTTGCACATTATAAAAAAAGAGCCAAATGGTTTCTTCCCTATCCACACAGGAAAAAGCGACACACTTGTCCTCCCACCCCCACCCCCCTTTAATTCTTTTCATTTTCGATATTAGTTTAGGGTCATGAGTAATCTAAAAGTTCATGCTGGCCACTATTTTTATTTACATCCTCTTATACCTACTGAATGTTTCAGCAGAATTTCCTGCAAGGAGGATGGTTTTGACAACCACCACTGTATTCTTGCTTGACTTCTCTTTGGGTGGAAAAGTTAATGCCCAGAACAACTGACAAAAGGCTGGCAGAGAAATGAAGAAAACAGCGCAAAAAGGCCAGATGACTTACTCATTGATCTTCCAGCTTAAATGACCAAAATTCGATTGCAATTGAACCATTAACATCCTAATGTTCTGCAGTAGAAGTACTGAGTGCTCTGCTAAAGATTCAAAAAGAATTACAGCAAAGGAAAAAAAAAAGTCTAGCTAAAACCCATTATTTCTAAGCATTTTTCAACTAGGATGCTTCCTTGAGAGCTATTCATTTTCACTTAAAACTGTGTTTTCTTCTGCAATTCCGTTTTCAATTTCCAGGTAAGTACAAGAAAAGATACATGCAGTGAATAAACGTGTGTTGGGAGTAGGGGGTGGATAATGAGGATGTGTTTAGGTACAATGCACACAGAGACTGAGGTTGAATGGAGGAATGTTTCCATCTCATGTTTACACACTCCAAACATGTGAAAGATGTCCTGAGAGACTCCACCAAGGACTTTATGGCCAAGAGCAATTTGTTGTGGGTAATGCTAATCAGTTCAGTAAAGGTAAAAACACTGTTTGCTACTAAAACTAACATAAGAAAACTTAATATACATTGTTACCAGACAAACAAACAAAACGATATGGTTTCCTAAAGAAGCATATAGATTCAGTTTCAATGTCTTACATAGATTTCCTTCTCCTAAGCTTTCTTAAGCCAATTTTCTACTTCAACAATTTTGATTGGTCCTCTTCTACAAGCCATAGAATCATTGAAAAAGTATTCTTTCTAGAATTGACTTAAAGAAACGTCTCTATAGATGCCTGTCCTCTTAACTCATTCCTCAACCAAACCTCCTTCAATAAAGAGGTTGTATCACTCTGAAACTCTGTTTATGCCATCCCAGGAGTTGTATTCAGGTTGAACTTTTAGGACATTCATGTATCTGTTTATTCACAAAAGCATTAAGAAGCCAGATGAAATAGTGGATCTGTTCAATTATCACCAATAGTTGCTAAAAGCATGAGATAAAAGGATGATGGGAACTTTGCAGTGAATAGATCAGGTTGACAACCCTGGAATCCTAGCTTAATCTTTTTTCCTCCTCCTGTTTTGTTCTTGACATTAGCCAGTTTTTTGTTTGTTAGTTTGGAAAACGGCATTATATACATATGTAGCCATGTAAACCAACAACAACAAAAAACCTTCACAAAAACATAAATTTTCAGAGTAGAAAGGAAAATGTCACCTTGTCGTCGTGTGCCTAGGATATTCCCTTTTCTAAATATAACTACTCTCATTCCTTATGTTAATAACACACAAAATTAAGAAACAGATTTTATGTGTTTTCTAATGTGATGCAATACTAAATGTATACCACCACCTTGTAGAAATTCTGTCAAATACATAACCATATAAACACAGAAAGAAAGAAAGCAAGAGACATAAACCTGATTAAGCTCTGGATCTATGCATTAATTTACAGGAAATGCAGAAAATAAAGAAAATATACATCAAAAGTAAAATTCAATTCTCACAGGACTGTTCTGACAAATGGCAAGAAGTAAAAAGAAAAGAAGGAAACATATTTAGATTACAGAAAAAATTGAGAAACGTATCAAATAAATGTGAGATGTACAATGTATTTAGATCCTGATGTGAAAAAAGCAATTTTATAAAGACATTTATGAGAGAAGGGAGAGACTAGCTATTCAATGATGATAATGAACTATTGTCTTTTGTGTGTATTATACATTTTTTGAGAGCAATTATCTCTTAAAGTTGCATGCTATAGTATTTAAAATAAAATCATATGTAAAGGTTTACTTTGAACTGGCCAATGGTGAGGGAAAAAATATGTATAGGGTATATGTAAAAATAAATTGGCCAGATATTGACAGATGTTGGGGTTCAGTGATGGATACATGGTGATTCATTACACTACTCTTTCTGCTTTTGTGTTGGTCTGAAGGATCAGATGATGCTCATGAAAATAAAAATAAAAGACGGAGAAGACCAGAAAAAGAGGAGGAGGAAGTAGAATAAAAAGAAGAGGAGGAGGAGGAGGAGGATAGAAACGAAAAGGAGGAAGAAAAAAAAAAGAAGATCAAGATGACATAAGGGGGAAATAGGGAGGGTGTGCGGAGGAGGCAAGAGAGGAGATGAAGTTAGTTGCATCTAAGGATATCTACCATGTACCAGACACTCTCCTAAAGATGAGGGATACAGATATAAATAATAATACAACATGTTGTCAGCTTTCACAGTTCTACTCAAATACTTCTGCTGAAAACCAGGGTTTCCACTCTCATGTCAGGTCTTACAGATGCTCTTGGATTAATGTGCTTCCCATGTATCTAATTAAGGGGCACACATATTGCAGAAGCTATGGCATATGGGAAGGTTCATCTAACTCTAAGCCCCTTCCTGGATGAAACCTAGGCATGTTGTGGGGATAGAATGATTGCATCTCACTGGTAGCATGCCCCTTCACCTCCTTAAGCACACAGATAAAACACAAGGGAATTCATCTCACTTCAGAATTTGAAAGGATATTTCAGAATCATCAATTTCATCAAAGTTTATTTTTAGAAAAGTCATACTTGAAAGTCCTAGTTAGAGCAACCAGGCAAGAGAAAGATACAAAAGGCATTTAAAGGAAACGAAGTCAAACTATCTTTGTTTGAAGATGCAGTGAATTCATTCCTACAAGACTCTATAGTCTCAGCCCAAAAGCTTCCAGAACAATTTCAGCAACGTTTCTGGATACAAAATCAATATACAAAAATTAGTAGCATTTCTATATGCCAATAGCATCCAAGCTCAGTACCAAATGAAGAATGTAATCTCATTCACAATAGTCACAAAAAGTACTGAGGAATATAGCTAACCAGGTGAAAGATCTCTAAAACAACAATTACAAAACACTGCTGAAAGAAATGAGAGATGACACAAACAAATAGAAAAACATTCTATGTCCATGAATAGGAATAATCAATATTCTTCACAGAATTAGAAAAAAAAAAAAAAACTAATCTAAAAATCATATGGAACCAAAAAGAGCCCAAATAGCCAAGGCAATCCTAAGCAAAAAGAACAAAACTGAACACATTACATTACACAACTTCAAGCTATACTATAAGGCTACAGTAAACCAAACAGCATGGTACTGGCACAAAACAGACACATAGACCAATGGAATAGCATACAGAGCCCAAAAATAAAGCTGCACACTTACAGACATCTGATCTTTGACAAAGGTGACAAAAATGACCAATGGGGAAAGGATTCATTCAATAAATGGTGCTGGGATAACTGCAGAAGATTGCAGAAGATTGAAATTGTACCACCTCCTTATACCATATACAAAAATTAACCCAAGATATATAAAAACTTAAATGTAAAACTTAAAACTATAAAAGCTCTTTAAGAAAATTTGGAAATGCCATTCTAGATATAGGCCCTGTCAAAAATTTTATGAAGATAACAAACGTAATTGCAACAAAAATTGACAAATGTGACCTATTTAAACTAAAGAGCTTCTGCACAGCAAAAGAAACCATCAATGGAGTAAACAGACAACCCAAAAAATTGGAGAAAATATTTTCAATGTACACATCTAATAAAGATCTAATATCCAGAATCTATAATGAACTTAAACAAATTAACAAGCAAAAACCAAATAATCTTATTAAAAAGTGGGCAAAGGACATGAACAGACACTTTTCGAAAGAAGACATATTCGTGGTCAAAACACATGAAAAAATGCTCAACATCACTAATCATTAGAGAAATGTAAATCAAAACCACAATTAGATACCATCTCATACCAGTCAGAATGGCTATTATTAAATGGTCAGATGCTGGTGAGGTTGCAGAAAAAAAGGTAATGTTTACACACTTCTGGTGTGAATGTAAATTAGTTCAGCCACTGTGGAAAGCAGTTTGGTCATTTCTCAAAGAACTTAAAACAGAATTACCATTTGACCAAATAATCCCATTACCGGGTATATACCCAAAGGAACATAAATTGTTCTAACATAAAGATACATGCACATACATGTTCATGGCAGCACTATTCCCAATAGTAAAGACATGGCATTGACCTGGATTCTCATCAATGGTAGACTGGATAAAGAAAATGTGGTACATATACACCATGGAATACTGTACATCCATAAAAACAAGAATGAGATAACGTCCTTTAGCAGCAACATGGATGGAACCAAAGGCCACTATTCTAAGCACACTAATGCAGGAACAGAAAGCCAAACATTAAACTTTCTCACTTACAATGGGGAGCTACACATTGAGCACACATAGACACAAAGAAGGGGACAGTACAGGTTGGGGCCTATTTGAGGCTAGAGGATAAGAACTGAAAAACTATCTATTGGACACTATGCTTATTACTTGCATGACAACATAATATGTACACCAAACCCCCACGACACTCAGTTTATCTATAGAACCAAGCTGCATATGTACACTTGAAACTAAGCTAAAATTAAAATTAAAAAGCCATGATTTCACCCATTTAATCTCTAGTTGTATGTCTTATGGGTATATTGGATTACCTCTAGTGATTGCAACTGTAAATAGGAAAGAAAAATATACATGCACATACACTGAACACCCTAAAGGCAAGTCTAGGTCTTCAAAATTTCTACATGCCCAGAATCTAAAACCAGGTCTGGCATACAGTGGACATCCAGTAAAGGTATGTTTAATAGAGGATAAAGGAATAAGTGAATGCACTGAAAAGGTAAATAAAATAATGAGAAAGTAACATCTGTAAAAATGTGAAAAAGGAAAGTTACAATGCTTCACCTTAGATAGCTGATAGTTTGGTTGAAGAATATAATTCCAGAGACCAGGGAATTTCCGACAAAGATGAAGAAAAAAATAGCAGTACATTAAGCCTTGATATTTGAGCTCTTTATCATGAATTGGCTTCTCAAATGGCTAAAGACCCTACTTCTCTACCTGTCACTGCTTTCACTTTTTTCAATTAATTTATTCAAGTAAAGATGATATAAATACCCTGTGAGCTTTTTTTAATGATTAATTTTATATTAAGACAATTACATATATACATTTACCTCTTCACATATACTTTTGACCATGTAGTCATGATCATTCAAGAATGAAATAGATGGGTTTCTTCATCATGAGTCCTAACGATATTCATAACTGAGGAAAAAGAGTCTGTATATTTCCCAACACAGAGGTTCTGAGGGCTCTGAGCTAATTATGCATGTCATATTTCACTTGTCCCAAGAAAAACAGAACAGCTGACCTGACAAGGAAATATTTGTAACCATCTGCTAACCAGAAGGTTGAAATGGACCGTTCACCATTAGAACAAACTTGACGATTTGCTTGACGAGCAACTAACCACTCCCTGCTACCCACAGAAGGAAAGTCATTTAATAGCAATGTAAAGGCCATGCTCAGTAGAGCAGTATTGAGAACACTGTCTTAAAATCCAGGCTCAGTTTAAAACACTTTCATGTCACTACTATGGTTTAATGGGGAAGGAGTCCTTCAAAAATCTTAACATTTTGAAACTAGTGTGATGGTACTTCCATCTTTCTTATAATCAATCCAACCATTGTAAAAGAGTTAGGAGCTTGCAGGCTGGTAGAGAGAAACCTGGGTTGAAACTCTACCTCTGCATGTATTATATTTGTGACTAAAATCAAGTTATATAGCATCCCCAAGCTCATCATTTCTTCATGTATAAAAGGTAGTCATCCCCAAAGAGAAACATTATATTCTTTGTGTGGCTAGATGCTGTAAGGAACATTGTGTTACTTCCAATGTCTCCAAGCCCACAGTCAGAAATAAATTACCAAAATAAGGGCCAGAATGTATCTCAGTATTGCTACCGTTGATAGCTTTACACTTAAATTTCATTTCCAAAGTTCACCTGCATTTTCCTAGGCTCAAGTGACTGCCCTCCTCTAGAACATTCTCAGAAATAAATCGTTCATGCCTCCCTTTGAAGCTTTACTGCCCACTGGACATGCCTCTCTGATCATACGTCTGCTAAGCTCTCATCCCTGTATGCCAATTCTCTATTGTTTAACAACCAGCTCCCTCCATCTTTCCAAATATTTTGTGCTCTCTGGAACTCCAAATCCACACTGAGCACTCCTCAATGCAACCTTATCCTAGTTTTCAAATAGTTCCTTAACTAAAACCTGGAGGTTTGCTGAGAACACTGCTTCCCCTAGGGCTCTATTAAGTAGAAGTATTTTTCTCCCTTGCATAGCCCCATGTATCTCAACGTCCTTCTTATTTCCCAATGCCACTTGCATTCTCAAATTTGTTTCTCCCTGTGTACGACAGAAAAAAACTCCTGTTCCTTTTTTTCCTAACCCCTGTGCGTCTTGACTTGTTTGTCACAAACTGTGAAGGGTCTGGGATTTCACCATATCTGCAAGCCTACAAGTTAGCCTGCCACAGTTTTGGGTGCTGGCGGAAGACATAAGAATCAAAGGGCAGGGATGAAAGGTGTTATTTTTCACAGAAACAGTAGTAGCCAGAGTATCAGCCTTTTCTGGCTCTGGTTCCTCGAGCCCCAATTCACATAGGCTGACAGAAAAAGAGCCAGGTGACACCATGGACTACATTACAGGAGAGGACTCTGAGCTTAGAGAGCCTGGTCTTTGATCCCAGACAGTAAATATTGCTGACCTTTGCTCTGAAAAGAAACACTATCTCCAACTTCCAAAGTTGTTTGCTATACAAGTGCTGTTGGAAAAGTAGTCTGGAACAAAAGTGGTCGCTGTCCCTGCCCACAAGATGTGCAGAAACATGAGAGACCCATGGACAATTTTCTTCCAACAGTGTTCATGTCCCTCCTTATAATATGAGTCTCAGGGTTTGGGATCCATCATTTCCTTCTCCTCACACTCACTCCTTCCTGGACAATTTTATTCATTTTAATGACATTAACTATGAACCACTGATGAAGTTATACTTTGTATCTGTGGTGTAGACTCCTGAGTTCTACACCTATACATTGAGTTGTCTTCATAACCCTTCTAGTTGTATGTCTTATGGGTGTCTTGGATTCAACATGTCTACAATTAAACTCTTGCCCCTTCTACCCGCCAGCTCTTGGTCACGTACATACATGACAGCTTCTGTGCTGTATATATTCTGTGTGTTCTCCAGATGAACCTGGTACCATTCTCTACACCTTGAGAAACTTTCTTTGATGAACAAATACAAAGCTCTCTTACCTTTTGACATCTGGCTAATTTGGTCAATGGGAGCCGCAGGCAGAAGACTAAAGGGCAGGAGGGTGGTTTGATGTTGCTGTTTATTGGTCTGGCTACCTCCCTGTCAGGTAGCCTGTCCTTACATTTGTTCTCCCAGGCTTCTGGTAACCACTCTGTCTGCTTGCCCTTTCTGGTCTCTCTACGTTATTCGCCCAGAGGTACTGCATTGTCCTTCGCTGCCTTCTTAAGAAACTCTTCTGGCACTTTTGGACATTATGCCTTTGTGAGACTCTGTTTAAGTAATTCCCTTTGAATGACTCATCATTTCTGCTTGGATTCTCACTGATACATTCAGCTGAGTATGCCAGAAATGGGGGTGTCATGATTGCTCTCATTTCCCCATATCTCATCCATGACCAAATTACAGAGATTTGGATTCCCAAATACTTAGCACAATTGTCTCCTTCCCTCCATCTCCACAACCACTGCCCTTCTCCAAGTCATCATCCTATCTCACCTGGACTGCTGTATGGCCTCCTCACTGGTCTCACAATGTCTATCCTGGCACCTCTTTAACACAATTTTCATACAGTAGTCAACTTACCATTAAATTGCAAACTAGGCCATGCCACTCCCAATTGAAACCCCTCACCTGTTCCCCACTTCATTTACTTGGAAATCAGAACCTCAACATAGTCTACGAGGCTCAGTGTGATCTGACTCCCTCCAGTCACATCTTAGAGCCACATTCCTTCTCATTATATTTCACGTTCTGTTACCTTTTTTTTTTTTTAAAACAAATTTCAAGCATATTCTAATTTCCTCTTTCTTCTATTTGAAAAATTCTCATTCTGGATAACTACTACTCTCAGATTCTAGTTTAAATGTTATATTTAAGAGACTTCTACTAATTCTCAAAGTTTGGTCTCTCTGTACAGTTTCCCTACTTGCCCCTAGCCTAGCATTAGGCTATGCAAAGACACAAAAATTATAGTTATATTATGGATGTTGAGAGAGGTGGGCAGGGTGTAGGGTGGGGAATACAGGAAAAGAAAGAAAAGGAAAGAAAAAGTAAAAGAAGGAAACCAGGCAGACATGAATCAGTTATAAATAAGAACATAAAGCCAGGCAAGATGCAATTTTAGAAAAAATAATAGAGACAATAAACATTATGAATTAAGAGAGGAAGAATACCATAAATTTACATAGTCAATTAATTTAGGGTCTAGGACTGGAGGCAATGACTCCAGTTAGGACTATTTACAAAACTGAGGCACGTGGTAAGGATGTCTTGGACTGCAGTGGTAGCAGTGAGGATTATCTGTTCCCCACAGAGTCTAGCACAATAAATAATTGATTTATGAGTTAGTTTATTTTGTAGAAAGCTAAGTAGGACTTAGTGACTGAGTGGATAAGGGAGAGAAGTGGATAGAGAAAGGATGGGAAAAAAGGAAGGTGCAAAAACATTTTTAAAACTCTACTAAGAGAAGTCACCAAATTTGGAACTTTAAAACTGAACTCACTTAACTCATACAACAGCACTATGAAATAGACTGCATTACTTCACTCTTTTAAAAATAGAAGATAAAAGCTTAAAGCAGAAGAGATAGGCTTTGCAGTTAGTCTCAAATCTTGGTTCTGCCACTTACCAGCTGTGTGACTAGTTATGCTAGGAAACAAAAATGAATAATAAAAGTCATGCTACAGGGTTGGTGTGAAAGGAAATAACAGTTGTAAGGAGTATACATTGGACTTGATCTCTATTGTATCCAATGAAACCATTAAGTGATCTCCAAAAACTAAAGCAAATGACACATATAAAGAGTGAAATGATGATGATGATAAAAGACCTGAGGCCAGAATATAGATTCCAAAGTCAATAGAGAAACTAGAAATAAGGGGTATTTCTGCAAGCAAGGAAATAACACAGAAGGTGAGTCCCATGTGTGCCCAAATACTTGACTGACTGCAAAGTTCATAGGCACAGGGGAGGCCCAGAGAAGTCCAGGCTGAAAAAAGCAGAAGTGCAAAATGGCAAGAGTTGGAGAGAGATATAAGTAGCTGTAGACTGCAGGAGAGGCAAGTTTGCAGTTTGACTGTAGGTAACCATCTTTTAGAAAACAGCACAATCTTCAGAGGAGCATGACAGAACTCAGAGTTGCTTTAGCCACATCCCATATCTTTTGATAATGAAAACAGGAAAATTTGTAGCATTAGTTGTTACATAATGAAAAAATGAAGGCTGTAAATCAATGAGCTAAGCCAGGGGTAGACAAAGTATGACCCATGACATGTTTTTCTATGTCCCACAAACTAATAATGGCTTTTAAATTTTAAACAATATGGTTAAAAAATAGAAGAAAAAGAAAATAATGTAAGACACAGACTCTATGTGACCCTAATCTTAAAATATTTATTATCTACTTCAGAAAAAGGTTGCTGAACCCTAATCTAAGCCTCTTCTTAACAACCTAGAAAAGAAGAAAGAAAAGGAGGAGAAAAAACTAAACAAAAAGTTACCAGAAAGAGGGATATAAAGACAACAGTAGAAATAGATGAAATAGAAAACAACAGAGACAATAAAGAAAACAAAAGTTATTTTTATAAGGTTAATAAAATTGATAAGGCCAGACTCAGTGGCTCACGCCTGTAATCCCAGCACTTTGGGAGGCCAAGGCAGGTGGATCACCTGAGGTCAGGAGTTTGAGACCAGCCTGGCAAACATGGTGAAACTTTGTCTCTACTAAAAATAAAAAAATTAGCCAGGCGTGGCTGGGCGCGGTGGCTCACGCCTGTAATCCCAGCACTTTAGGATGCTGAGGCGGGTGGATCACAATGTCAGGAGATCGAGACCATCCTGGCTAACACGGCAAAACCCCGTCTCTACTAAAAATACAAAAAAAAAAAAAAAATCTCCGCAGCTGTGATCATATTCACTGATGCCAGGCTGATTTACCCTGAGATTGGGAACAAGGTAAGGTACTCCCATTATTACTTCTACTCAATATTGTATTAGGAAGTCCTGATCAGTGCAATAAAGCAAGACAAAATGCATTGAAATAAGAAAGCATTGTGTCACAGATGATGTGATCATCTATATAAAAAATCCTAAAAATCTACAAATGAGCTACTATAAGTAATAAACAATGAAAATGTATAATATTCAACGTCTACATACAGAGTTAATTCTATTTCAGTAATGGTAGCATTAACACTTGAAAAGGAATTACAAAGATACTATTTTTTAATGGCATGACAATATGAAAAACTGAGGGTTGAATTTAACAAAAATATATACAAAATCTATATAATGAAAATAACAAAACAAGAGAGAAATCAAAGATTTAAATAAACAGAGTGGTATACGATGTTGACGAATTTAAAGGCTCAATATTGAGATGTCCATTTTCTCCATATTGGTATACAGATTGGATGCAATTGAAATAAAACTGCTGCTTCTCTCATTTGGGTGTGTACTAAAGAATTCACAGATGAGACAGGATGAGAGCATTTTTATCATGATAAAGACAAAATTCTATTTTCAATCCCATTTTTCATAAGCCTTCTACAAATATTCAACATTCCTTAGGGAATATATTTTAGTTATGTCAATGAATTTGGCATGAGTATCTTTTATCTAGAATAGTCCTGGAAGAAAACTGCTCATCAGAAGAGATTTGAAAAGATACTTGGACCATGACCTGTAGAATTACTTATGCCTCATTCACTTCCATGGCATCACTCACATTATTTTTCACCACATAACCCTTCATACTGAAACACAGTAAGGCAATATGACAGGATTCACTGGTCTGTCTTACCACATACCCTTCTACTTGGCCTAACAAAAATGACAGAATAGCTTACTGAAGACTCAGTTATTGTGCCAGCTAGTAGACGACACATTGCAAGGTGGGGACAACATCCCACAAGACTTGGTATATGCTTTTAACAGGAACCAATATATAGTGCTGTTTCTCCATCAGAACACTGAGCTCTAGGAAGGAATGGAAGTGTAAACACGTGCATCACTATTATGCCAAATAACTCATGTGCAAACACAATGTTTTCCATGGGTGCACATTTGATCTCTGTTTATGTAGAGATAAGAATGTTTGCACTAGGGTACATGAAAATGATTCCAGTGAACTGGAAGCTGAGACTGCCACCTGGCCATCATAAAATATTCTCTTTGTCTTCGAAATCATGCATTTTCACCATTATTGTATCCATGGAAGGTTTCTTCCTTCCTTGATCTCTTCTTTTACTCTCTACTTTCCTTCTTTATTTTTTTATTCTGGTTGGCATAGTCTAGATTTCCTTGATCTACAGATTATTGTTTTTCTTCAGCTGTGACAATTCTTCAGTCATTATCTGTTTATAAATTCCCTCTTTTCCATTCTCATTATTCACTTCTGGGACCCAGGGCTGATTAGTGTTCCTCCATACACTTCCATATTTGCTATCCTTCATTGTCCTGTGCTGCATTTTCTTTCAGATGTATGTTCTAGCTCAAGCATTCTCTCTTTGACTGTGTCTAATCTTTTATAACCGATCCATTCAGTGTTTTATCATTTTTGATAGCCTTTGGTTGATAGTACACATTGGCAGGATTCCACATTTATTCATCTATTTTATGCATGGTTTTATTCTAAATCTATTATTTCTAATAAGAAAAAAAAAAAAAAAAAAAAAAACTAGATGCCGGTCTGGGACTACTCACGCCTGTAGTCCCAGCACTTTGGGAGGCAGAGGCGAGCAGATTGCCTGAGGTCAGGAGTTTGAGACCAGCCTGGCTAACATGGTAAAACCTCATCTCTACTAAAAATACAAAAAGTTAGCAGAGTGTGGTGGCCCATGCCTGTAGTCCCAGCTACTTGGAAGGCTGAGGCAGGAGAATCGCTTGAACCCAGGAGGCAGAGGTTGCAGTGAGCCGAGATTGTGCCACTGCACTCCAGTCTGGGCAACAGAGCAAGACTCCATTCCAAAGGGGGGAAAAAAATAAAAACTAGACGCCTTGGTTTACTTACATATATATATTATCTTTGTTTATGTTGGCTTTCACTACTAGTGTTTTCTTTGTGATTTATCAGCTTTAATTATCAGATAATAATGGTTAATTAATTTTAATTTAAAATTTTGACTCAGGCCTAAAGAAGACATACTTTTCTTGAAAATAATTCCTGCTGGAATCCAAGGCAAAACCTACCTGCTACTACTTTATTCCTCCCAAAGCAGTTCCAGCTTCCGGCTTGAGTCTCAGATTTAGCAGCTCTACCTTGTAGCTTGTTTGGGGCCCTTTGGAGTACCTGGGAAGCCGCACTGCTCAAAGTCAAGTTAGTCCCTAACCTAACTTTATGGCCCATCAGGCTTCTTCTCAGGACTAAAGAATAAAAAACATTGTGCCAGGTATTTAAACCTTAATAATTAGCATTTGGATGCATATTTATTTCTCTATAATGGAGTCTATATATTGCTCCACATACATCTGTTGTTACTCCCATAACTACCAAATTCAGGTTGTCCAATATTCATAGAGTGTACTGCGGTGAACAACAGTTAACATTCATGCAATGTTTTCTACACTCCCAAAACTGTCCTCAGCACTTTACATTCATTATCTCACTTAATGAAATAACCATCCAATGAGGTGTTTGCTATTATTATTATTGACACTTTATGGGCAAGAAAACTGAGACTTAACTTAAATAACTTACCCAAAGTTATACAGATAACAAGTGGCTAGTCAAGTTACCGAACTCCAGCTGTTTGGCTCTCAGTCCAATGTGTGAATATTTTTAATAGAAATACATTCTGCATACAGTTGTAAGTGAACTGTTTAATCAGTTTTGATAAATACATATCAATATGAAGAATATTTCATCCCCCAGAAATCTCCCCCGACTAAGAAGGAACTATTACTTTGTAATCTAGCACCATAAATTAGTTTTGTCTATTCAAGGCTTTCAAATAAATAGGATCATACAATATGTAGTTTGGGGGTCTGGGTTCTTTCACTCAGACACAAAATTTTGAGATTCATTTTGCTGCATATATCACAATCCATTCTATTTTCAAATGATAGACATTATTTGACTGATTGTATAGACCAGAGTTTGATAATTCACTTTTAGATGCACATCTGGGTGATTTCCAGTTTGGGGTACGTGTGTCAAGTTAGTCCGACATAGTTTCATGAGTGCTGGCTGAAGATGTGGAACCCCTGGTTCAGAGCCAAGGCATGGCAACAAGCACAATCATTATGTTTGCACTGGGCCCCTCCCCACAACCCCCTGAAATCCAGTGGGGGTAATGCAGAGTGGTCTATGTGGATGCAGAAGGCACAATGGGTTTGTGTTACATCAGTCAAACTCTGAGCTTTAGGAACTCAAATCTTTTTTTTTTTTTTTTTTTTTTTTTGAGACGGAGTCTCGCTCTGTCGCCCAGGCTGGAGTGCAGTGGCCGGATCTCAGCTCACTGCAAGCTCCGCCTCCCGGGTTCACGCCATTCTCCGGCCTCAGCCTCCCGAGTAGCTGGGACTACAGGCGCCCGCCACCTCGCCCGGCTATTTTTTGTATTTCTTAGTAGAGACGGGGTTTCACCGTGTTAGCCAGGATGGTCTCGATCTCCTGACCTCGTGATCCGCCCATCTCGGCCTCCCAAAGTGCTGGGATTACAGGCTTGAGCCACCGTGCCCGGCCTAGGAACTCAAATCTTTTATAAAGGACTTTAAGCAAGCCGATCTGACCTTCACTCCAGAGAGAGATATTATCTATATTATATTCGCCAGTAAGCAAAGTTCCCTATACTCCAAGGGGATACCGTATCTGTATCATCTGGGACTATTTGCTAAGGAAACATCTTGAAAAGGTAATCAGTGCTTCTATTTGCAAAATAAGCAGAAACAAGAGAGGCCAATGGAGGACTGCCCCCCAACTGGGCTATCATGAATAAGTCGATGTGAATATTTCTGCACCAGAGTTTTGTAGACATATGTTTTCATTTCTCTTGGATAAATGCTTAGGAGTAGAGTTGTACAGGACAGGTCGGTATGTGCTTAACTTTTAAAGAAGTGTTCTAAAGTAGTTGTAGCATTTGCATTCTAACAGCAACACAGAAAGTGCCGGCTCCTCCATATCTTCTCTGATGTTAGATCTTATCAATCTTTTTCATTTTATTTCTGTGTAGTAGAATTTCATTATGGTTTAATTTGCATTTCTCTGGTGAATTATGACAAAGAGAATTTTTCTTGTATGCCTACTGGCCCATTGTATGAAATCTAACAACTTTCCTTGCCAAACATCTTAGAAGCTAAACATCCCAGATTACCTAAATTTTCTACTGGAAGAACACAGTAGTTCAGAAGGCCACAGGAATAGGGCCAAAATTTAATTATTTATTAAGAAAAGATTATATAGGCTGCAACCATTAAACTATACTTTATAAGATCACAACTACTTCCAAGTAGTTTTTCATTTTTAATTTTATATTTACTTATTTATTTGAGATGAGGTCTCTCTATAGCATCCAGGCTGGCCTTGAATTTCTGGGCTCAAAGTAATCCTGCCTCAGCCTTTGAGTAGCTGCAACTACAGACATGCATCATCATGCCCATCTCACTACTTCCAAGTTGTAAACTGCAGCTAATTCTGTGCCATTTAATACATACTTTAAGGAGCCAGTTAGAGCACAATTTTTCTTTTGTGGTTTCCAAATGAGCTAAAGGAAACAGCTTGTAAGATGTTTAAATTATATTTCCCTAAGGGTTTAAACTTTTTACATGGAAAAATTAGGCATTGCTTATGTTTTATTTTTAAATTGTGTTAACTCTTTAATGCCAGGGAGATACCACTTCTTTGTATCATTGTTTAGGGTTTACAAGAGTAGAGTAAAATACTTTGGTTCAAATTCCAGCGCTGCCAGATGCTAGCCAAGTGACTTTTCAGCAAGCCACTTAACAAACCTCTGAGAACTTTGCTTTTATCTTTCTCTGTAGTAGATTGTAAATATTATCAGCTCTGTCAACTCTACTGAGTTGTAGGGAGGATCAAATGACACAGGAGTATTAAAACAATTTAAAGTCTCTAAAGTGCATCTCATAAAAAAGACAAATCTGTACCCAAACATATGGAAAAATATTCAACCTTGCAAGTTTTCCAAGAAATACAAATCAAAATAGAGATAACGTTTTAGTACTTTTGCCAATGGCTGAATAAATTAGTAGAGTGCTTTCAGAAAACGGCTTAGCAATATATTTCAATTGTCCAAAAACATTTGTACTCTGAATCAGTAATGATAAAAATAGGTAATGTGCATTTTATTGTCATTTACCACAGGCTTCCTATGTCAGGCATTGGACCAAGCACTTCACATGTATTAACTCATTTAGTGCTTCTATTTAAAACACAAAACAAAACAAAATAAAACCCTATCAGATAATTATTATCATCAACGTTTTAGAAATTAGAAAACAGGCACAGAGATGCAAAGTCACTTGTGTTAGGCTTCATAGCTAATGAGGCAGGAACTGAAATTGATTTAAGGCAATTTAGCTTCCAAGTCTTTGTTCTTTACTACTCCATTTAACAACTTCTAGAAATGGGCCGGGCGCGGTGGCTCACGTCTGTAATCCCAGCACTTTGGGAGGCGGAGGCGGGTGGATCACGAGGTCAGGAGATCGAGACCATTCTGGCAAACACGGTGAAACCCCGTCTCTACTAAAAATACAAAAAAAATTAGCCGGGCGTGGTGGCGGGCGCCTGTAGTCCCAGCTTCTCGGGAGGCTGAGGCAGAAGAATGGCATGAACCTCGGAGACAGCGGAGCTTACAGTGAGTCGAGATCGCGCCACTGCACTCCAGCCTGGGTGACACAGCGAGACTCCATCTCAAAAAAAAAAAAAACACTTCTAGAAATGCATCCCAAGAAAGCAATCTCCCTCAAAAAGAAGAAGCAAGAGTTGAGTTATATCCTGATGTGTTTTAAACATACCTGCAAACTTCATAAATAATTTTAGTGCAATTTCTGCAAACGATAGTATATGAAGTCACTGGGTTATTATATAACACTTTAATCAAGAAAATTAACAACAGATATAATATGTATGTTTTATAAAATTAAAAATACATTTTAAAGGTACCCGAATTTCTTATTATTATTCTGGGGTCACAGAATTACCAGAGTTGGGGGTTTTGCCTGTGCTAGCATTGTGTTTCCCCCTTTTGTGCTGAGGTGTATAGAAATCATTAGGACAAGTAGTTACTAGACACCTAATGTCTGACTGTGTGGCTGTTAGGGACCACACAGGACCATAAGTGGTAGGCAAACATCTTCCCATGAGTGACAAGACCAGCCACAAACTCGAGTGTTATCATGAGCAGTTCTGTCTTTTCATGAGCAAGCACTCATGAATGCACACTTTTCATGAGTAAGTACTCGTTAATAGTACAGAGCGAATGAGATATCATTCACCGTTTTAATGAAAGAACACACACTATTGTGTTAAAATCACAAGAACATTAAAAACAGGTAATAATCACACAGGCTGTCCCAGGAGAAAAAAAGTTGAGCCAGAGTTAGGCACTCTCCCAGACTTATGACCTCTGTAGATTTTCTCCATCAGAGAAGTGACAGCTCTTTTTCAAGGACAGTCTTTTCTTTGCCCATATTCTTTCCCTACTCTTGGATAACAAAATAACTAGCCATTGAATGGCAGAGACGCACTCCTTGGTGGACCAACTCAAAAGAGCACAAAGCCTAGAGTAATGAGCTCCTTTTAGAAATGATGGTATGAGCTCCTTTCAGAAACCCGTGTTTTCTGTCCCAAAACACAGAAGCCTGTAGACATATATGTCACTCCGTATCTTTTCTTTGCTGCTGTAGTGGCTGAAGCTGGGTACTAAATGTTTTGCACATCATTTTCCCTATGAGAGATCTCAACCCAGGTGGACAGCTTGGAACAAAAGAAACAAAAAGAAACGGCCAGGAGCGGGTCTGTAATCCCAGCACTTTGGGAGGCCAAGGCAGGTGGATCATGAGGTCAGGAGATCAAGACCATCCTGGCTAACACGGTGAAACACTGTCTCTACTAAAAATACAAAAATTAGCCAGGCATGGTGGCGGCTGTAGTCCCAGCTACCTGGGAGGCTGAGGCAGGAGAATGACATGAACCCGGGAGGCAGAGCTTGCAGTGAGCCGAGATTGCCCCACTGCACTCCAACCTGTGCGACAGAGTGAGACTCTTGTCTCAAAACAAAAGCAAAGAAAAAAAAAACATAAGGCTTTGAAGCCTGCCAGACCTTGTTTTGGATTCTGGCTCTGCCACTTTCTAACCGGCGACTGATCATGAGCATGTCATGTCATTAACCTCGCTGAGCCTGAGCTGCCATTTTCTGCTGTGTGACCTTGTGCAGATTGCTGTCTTCCTGCGCTTCCATTTACTCATTTATAAAATAGCAAAAATAATCTCAGAGGGGAGTAAAACAGATCAACCCTTCTCAACTAAAAACTGCGGATAAAAATGGGACTTTTGAAGATCACTATCATCTGTGCAAAGTGCTTAAGTGAGTGACCAACGCATAGCAAAGTGTTCAATATTGCTTACTGTACTTATTTTTCAAAAGATGCACAAAATTAAAATCTTCAGGGTAAAACTTCCAAAAATATAAAATTTTTTCATTTGTCGATTTGAATTCACCTACAGGAATAGGTGTTTGCAGGAAGAGACATCATCATTTAAGAAAGTACCCAGTCAGCATGGGTTATTTTATTTTTTTTACTATTAGGGTTTTAACTATTTATGTAATTTCTTCTTCATAACACATGAAATGCAATAATTCTTCATAACATAAGAGCATAAGAGCATCATATAAGAGAACTGAACGTAACAATGATCAATGCAGAAAAGATGTGGTCAAAGCTGAGAGGCTGATAACATTTCTTAGTCCTCTATTCCTGTAAATTCATTTTAAAGGAACAAATGGCTAATATATTACAGTTTACTGAATTTTGTGATTTTCACATTTTTCCTTAAAGTGAGAGCACTTGTCAACTCAAATATATGCAGATGTTGCTAATTTCTTTTTGTGTCTTGTGGAAAACAACATAATGGGCTTCTGAAACATTTATCACATGCAGCCCCAAAGATCCTACACAGCCTCCGATTCAATCTATTTGTGCGGAATAGTCTTGCAACAAAAGACGCTGCTTCAGTGTTGTAAGTGTAGCAAGCTGAGCACCTTTAGGAAAACACAAGCACAAATCGTCTCCTCCTCCTCCTCCAGTCTGATCAATTGCATTGAAATGTTTTATGCAAAGCAGATTTTTGTTTTTAAGCCTGGAAAGTAAAGTTAGTGGTTTCTCAACAACCACTTGTAGTTCCAAAACAAGTAGTTCCTCAACAACTACTTGTTAAACTCCTACTCTAAGCCTGATACTGGCCTAGGGCTGGGGATGTGAAGATGGGGATCAACAGATATGTGAGCAGCTTGCTTGATGGAGCTTGAAGCCGAGTATGAGAGAGACGTTCACCTCATATGCACACTGAGGAGCACAGTGTCACAAACAGGCGTGTGTTTCTCAGGACAGGAAGGTGGCAGAGCAGATGGCAAGGAACCTGCCCTAGATCGTGGTGGGAACTTCATTGGAGACTTCCTTAAAGAGTTGACACTGAGATGTGAAGGATGAGTGACTGTCAAAAGTTGTATTGGGAAGAAAAAAATATAGGCAGAGAAATAGCATATACGAAGGCCCTGTAGCAAGAAAAATGCAGACACCTCTAGAGAACTAGAACATCAGAGTCCCAGGAGTATGAGATAGGGCCTTGTTACCAGGTGCCCCACAGACCATGCTGAGGTTTTAGTCTTGTAGAAACCTGACCAACATGGAGAAACCCTGTCTCTACTAAAAATACAAAATTAACCGGGCATGGTGGTACATGCCTGTAATCCCAGCTACTCGGGAGGCTGAGGCAGGAGATTTGCTTGAACCCAGGAGATGTAGGTTGTGATGAGCCGTGATTGCACCATTGCACTCCAGCCTGGGCAACAAGAGCAAAACTCCATCTCAATTAAAAAAAAAGAAAAGAAAAGAAAAGAAAGAAACAAGGTATGGTATAGCCAAAGAAATGTCTTAAATATTGAGGAATTAGTTTTACATGTTAAAAATAGCACCAATCTAGACATTTTGTGCTTCTTAAAACTCACTAACACTTATTTGGCAATCTCAAAACTCATCCAAGGAAAGAAAGAATCTATTGATATAAAGTGTGTGCTGAAAGCATGATTTATAGTCACGTTAACAGCCACACAGGCAGACATTAGAAGTCCAATAACTGCTTGTCGTAGTGATTTCTGTACACTTCAGCACAAAAAGAGAACTGTTTCAGCTTGGTTCTTGGCATCTTTTTCTTTGTATTCTTTTTTTTTTTAATTTAATTTTAAAACGTAACTATTTATTATAAACTTGACCAGAACCTGTGTGTAATAGTTCCATTTTTTCTCTAATATAAAAGCAATCACATCTTGTAATCCAACATTTTCCTTCCATAGTAAATTGCCCACTTCTGTCAGTGCATTGGACCACTTTGGTAGCTCAATTTACAACTGCTGCTCCAAAAGTCCTTTGAGTTTCTTAAAGGTATTATTTTGTACCACCTTGGTTTCACACAATTTCAGTCTCCACCATCTGCTTTAACAAGACTGCTGGCTTGTGTCTGCCCTACCCTAAATGGACAGAAGGTCCCAAGCAAATGAGATATATTCAGAGAGAATTTTATAGTCAGGGCTACAGTTCTCTCTTGTATAACCATGCTGCCTTTGAGACAACGGGTTTGAGCTCTCTTTTCTCTTTGTACAAACGGCTAGCTTTTTATCATTATAACAAAGTTTGAACATAAACTGGAAAATACTGCCCTATTTTAATTTCAAGAAAGGAGAAAAGAAACAAGGTCAGCTCACTTCTCCACTATAGCTGTTTATCAGTGCGGACCAAAAGGGATCAATCCAGGATCATTATCAAACATGTTCTACTACGAGCCCTCGTGTGCCTGGGTGTCACAGACTGAGGAAATTGCTACAGAAGCAAAACTACGAAGTTATCAAAAAATGACAAAGTATCTATTTGTGTTCAGTTTTCCAAGGGTCTTGGGAGACAACTAGGCATGAGAGGAGAAACAGCATAGGGATAAATAAGCTCTATGTACCATTGGGTTGATCCATCTGAAGCACAATTTCATCATGTGTATAATGGAAATAATAACCTCTCATGGACAGTCAGGGCTGCTGTGATCATCTCTGCTGACTATATATTCCTGGAAAAATTGTCTTCTGTTATGTTCTAGCTCAGCCTCTTGTTTCTTTCACAGCACTAATCACAACTTGTGATTATTTTCCATATCTGCTTTTGGTTTTTCTTTCTGCCTCCTGTACTGGAATAAAAGCTCCCTGAAAGCAAAGACCTTGCCTGTGTTCTCTGGCTCAGCACAGACACTGGCCCAGTGCAGCTCACTTGTCATTCACTTGTTGAGTAAATAAATGAGTGACAGAGTACATGAGTACATGAGCGCGTGCACTTAGTTGTTGGCATTATTAAATTTTTCTCGTTGGTAGCTACACTCTTAGAGAAGTCACAAAGTATCTCCAAGGTTGTTGTCTTTTTTATTAACCTGTAAAAAGAGGGCATTACTTACCCTGACTATCTCACAAGGCTGATATGGGGATCAAGTAGAATAACATAAACATATACAAGTGTTTTGTTATGTGCCTAGCATGATATAAGGCAATAGGTATTTAAGGTAAAGGAAGAATAATGCTTTATATGAAAACAAAGGAAAGATGGACTATTTAAATCATGGAGGAGCCTGACTTTTCTGTCTTTTTTCTTTTTTTTTAAACGAAGGCCAAAAGTAGGATCAGTCACCACTATCAACAAAGACAACCACAACAATGGCACCTAAACGCATTGGGCGCCCTCTATCCCTACCAGGTATTGCTCTATTTAATTCTTGTGAATGAGCCCATATAGTAGGGACCCTGCTTTACAGATGAGGGGATGGGAAAGACCATTGGGAATGTCTGAGTAACTTGCCCATGGTGACACAGTAACAGAAACAGCTGGGATTCAAACCCAGGGAATCTGACTCAAGTCTTAACTTCTTTCATGAACAAACTAGTGAGACTGAAGCAGGCAGCTTGAATACTGTGTTTCTACACCAGTGAGGCTGTATTTAAAGCCAGCACCCAGCTTTCAGTGCCCAGGATGGTAAACAATAAATACTATTTGAGGACGAGAATGCAAAAATTAGCAGCCTCCATATGTGTTCGCCCACATACCTGGATCTCCTCTTCACAGAATCAGGGAGACAAAGTTAGAATAGCTCTAGAAAGTTTTATCTGTATGTATATATATATATTTGATATTTATTTTGTGATAACATTTTATTCTGTAGAAAAATAAATATGATGCTGCATATACCATAAAAACCTAAAATGCTTTTAGTATCCATATTTCTCTTTGGTGGGTGGTGGTGGTGGGGAGAAAGCCTCCATTGCTAGAAACTCTTCTAAGGAAGGCTATATTCTCCTCTAACTTGCTTGATGATACTTGATAAGTCATTCCACAACCCTTTCTTATATCTAATAAAATGACTCTAAGCATCCAATTTATAATACTTCTATTGCTTATAAGAGATACTTTGTTTACAAGAACTGTTGCCGAGAAGACGCATATGCATTAATTTCCCTAGTTCAGGAATTCCTTCTCATTAACAGCCAAGCCTGACAGACTTTCTGAATATGGAAAGGCCATAACTCCCAATTTTAAAGATGTTGCCTGTTGGAGTTACTGAGAAAGAAATGACACACAGCTCAAATAATTATGGCTTCTAGCATTTATGGAAAGAGCTTTGCCTGAATACTCCCGGGCTTTCCAGTTGGTGTTCCACTGCTTGGCTTGCTTCGGCACAGAATTAAACACAGTTGCCGTGGGTGACGTAAAGAGCTGTGTGGCAAGAAACAAACTGAGGGAATGCGCTCTGAATTAAAATGGCATTCAGTAGAGACCCCTTTTTATGCTTTGAAGAGTTGGTGGCTGAAGGAAAAATTTATTTACTGCAGGGTCCATCTACAAACCTCTATTTCATAAGGCTGAAGATATCCAGTCTCCATTTGGGCAGCTGGTCAAGATTTGGGAAAATGAGGTTTGTGAGTAAAATCAACGATCTGGCTTGCCATCCATCTACTTTGCTTGTACTTCGGTTAGTGTCATATGGTAATATTCTAACATATTAATATATCAACAAATGTGCCTTTTATTTCTCCCCCACCATTTATTTTCTAACCATGGTAGTTTCAGAACTCTTCTTCATTGCTTTTGGGAAGGATGGTTACAATAAAACACAGAAGAACAATGGAAGCAAAAAGAAAATAATAATAATAAATAAACGACTAACATTTGTGCTCTAAAAGCCATTGTTACATGGTCAGTACTTGGCTCTCTGCTTCAAAAATACTGAAGTATTCAGGACATGAAGTGTATGCCATATACAAAAAAAAAAAAAAAAATGGAAGGATTTGAATGGATCTAAATTAGTCTCCTCTCCCAGCCTATTAACAAGACATTCAGGAGCGACAGATGAGAAGGGAGAAACTAACAGGGTATGTAAAAGTTAAATGCTGGTATAAGCTCCTGAAGAGCTCCTAGGCTCTGCAGAGCCAGTCAGTACAGTTGTCACTAGGCACATGTGGCTGTTTACATTTTAAATAATTTTAAAAGTCTGTTCCTTAATTGCATTAGTCATGTTTCAAATGCTCAGTAGTTGGATAATAAAATATTTCTGTCATTGTAAAAGGTTCTGTTGGGCAAGGCTGGTCTAAAGCAAGGGACCATTTGTTTACTGTCCATTTGTTTATATATTGTGGTTGCCTTGTGTTATGGGAACAGAGTAGTTGTGTCAGAAATAGCCTGACCCATAATGCCTCAAATATTTACTACCTGCCCTTGAGAGGGAAAGTTCACTGACCTGATCTAAAGGGATAGATACTGAGCAAAAGTTGTACTGCTATGGCCCTATTTTGGGGGGGAGGTTGAGACAAGGTCTCACTCTGTCACCCAGGCTAGAGCGCAGGCAGTGGCGTGATCACAGCTCACTGCAGCCTCAACTACGTAGGCTCAAGTGATCCTTCCATCTCAGCCTCCCAATGTAAGTAGCTGGGACCACAGATATGTGTCACCACTTCTGGCTATTTTTTTTACTGTCTGTAGAGACAGAGTCTTGCTATGTTGCCCAGGATTTGGCCTTATTTTTTAAAAATACAGTATTAAAAAAAGTATTTTACTCCTTTAAAACAAAAACAAAAAACTGAAGAGCTCCTAGGCTCTAGAACCTCCAGTAACCATTGTCACAGGAACGACCTGGAGGTCATCGAAACCATGGTTGTACCTGGAGAAGCCCTGAGGTCAGGACCAAGAATCCATGTGGCAGTAGCCCTCACATCTTCACTCCTAAGGGCAGGAGTGGACAAGGTGCATTCCCGGAGATGGATTCACGGCTAGTGAAAAATCATGCATGCCAAAGGCTCAGAGCAAAGCCTCACAAATAATTTTCAAGTCCTGGACTTTAAAAGAATCTCTTTGTAACTAAGGTCTAGGCCTGTGGACCATGTGGAATAAGGGGTTTTAAAAAGATTAAATTTCTACAAAACACTGGGATGGAGATTCAAACAACAACGTGAAGTTATAGAAAATAACCAAAAGTTCAATTTTTTGCACTAGTAATATTATGATTTGAGATTTGTACCTATTACAATACAAAGCCATACAGAAGGCTATGCTAATTACTGCCCTCAGAATCAAGCATTGTCTAATCATCTTGCTTATCTTCGCTCAGAATTATCCAGTGGAATACTTGGCAATTAACATAGGTGGCGATATGCTTCCCTTGAAAAGAGGTTACATTTTTGTTCTTAAATGCCTTTAAAAAATTTATTGATTTTTAAATAATACAAGAAGATAAACTTTCATATTTTAGTGACTTAAAAGCAAACCCAGAGAGTTAGCATGACACTTACTATGACTTAATGTTACACTAAAGTCTATTTTTAACAATTACACATGAAAAATTAAAGTCTAGAAATATAATTACCTTTTATGGGCATGGAATTTTTATTCAATACCTTACATTACAAAAAGGATTTAAAGAGGTTTCCCAAAAACAATGAGGATTGTAGATGTGACATTCAGACCATTTTAACTTGAAGAATCCTATGTTAATTGGTATTCCATGTATCTAAATGTTATTAACAAACTTACCCAATCAGTTGCTGTAGAATGCCTTACTAAATCCTCAAAGCTATAGACCTTAGCCTTTCTGTGAGGATTTATTATTTAACACTCATTTTTAAATAAATTAATTAACAAGCAAAAATTCTTAATAATTTGACACATTTCCAGTTCCCACAATTAGAAAGAAGCCATTTATGGAGGTAGGTAGGGGAAGATTTAAGGGTGATGGTAGCAAGAGAGATGTCAACCAAGACTCCGATATTTGGAGATGAGTCAGAGAACCAAAAATTTAACAAAGAACCACATTAACACCATAAAAAAGGATGAATTCGTGTCCTTTGCAGGGACCTGGATGCAGCTGGAAACCATCATTCTCAGCAAACTATCGCAAGAACAGAAAACCAAACACCGCATGTTCTCACTCATAGGTGGGAACTGAACAATGAGTCACTTGGACTCGGGAAGGGGGACATCACACATCGGGGCTTATTATGGGGAGGGGGGAGGGGGGAGGGATTGCATTGGGAGTTATACCTGATGTAAAGGACAAGTTGATGGGTGCTAACGAGTTGATGGGTGCTGACGAGTTGATGGGTGCAGCACACCAACAAGGCACAAGTATACATATGTAACAAACCTGCATGTTATGCACATGTACCCTAGAACTTAAAGGATAATAATAATAAAAAATTTAAAAAAACACACATCATCCTATGCATGCTCACAGAGATTAAATCATAATTAATCTGTGGCAAGCCTCTATTTAAGAAAGCACAAAGGTGTAAAAATACATTTGACATTGCTTCTCATCAAAAATGTTTCAAAAAAGTCTTTGAGTACCAAAGGGTTAGACATTAGTTATCTATAACATTGTGTTGTGGATTCCTCAATCATGTTAAGTAAATTAGGTGCTGCAATAAAACATCTTTGTGACAATTAAAGGTCAACTCAGAATAGAATAATAAAATGACAGTGAGCATAAAAACGAATCACATAATCATCAATTATTTCTGCACATATATTCTGAGCACTTGACTTTAAGTGTAATTCCTTTGTCTTGATAGTCTTGTTAACGAATTATATAGGCTCTAATGAGCCTGGGTCCTGGTGAAAATGAAAGACTTAAGAAATACGTGGTTTATTCATTAACAGCATTTATCAACAGGCTTTTTGTTAGCTCCACTGAAAAGAGGACTTAAACTATTAGCTCTGAGAAGTGAAGTGTAAAGAAAAACACAGCTTAAGAATTCTGACCTTCCGAAATGTAGACATTTATCAGAGTATGCTCTTTAGCCCTTGATATCTTTCCACAGTAAGCAGGGGTTGATTAGGGACACAAATCAAAACTGAATTTGCTTATTGTGTGACGTGAAAGCAGTAGCAATGAAATATGAAGGCTTGTTACAAAAAATGTATGTCACCAATTTATTCATCTTCTGTCATCTCAAAAGAAAAACAAATCTCTGAACGTTAAATTGTCCCATCATCAGATGATGGATTTGTAAATGCTGAGTTCCTGCTTTTCAGCAAGGAGGTAACTCTAATGAATCACTATTCACCAAGTGGCATTTCATAGAACGGTGATATTAGTTAGACAAATATTCTGGGTAAGTCATGAGTTATGACTGATAAGTCATAAGATGTTGCTCAGTCATAGGCAAACATATTCAGGTTCTCAGAACCTCCTTCTGAGTTTAAAACATGAATTTGGGAGCTAAAATATTCGATGCTATTAGACATGGAAGGATACAGCTTCCCAGAAGATGAGCAAACTTTGGGATATGAGATGTTGAGTGGTACAATCTTGGGGGTGCCATTAGCTATGTAAGGATACAGCTCTTCAGAAGAAAATGAGCAAACTTTGGGATATGATGCTCTCTATAATGCAGCGTGTGTCCAAGTGTCACTGTGCCTTGGACACACACTCTGTGTTAAAGCACCGAAATTCCTTAAGCCTTGAGTTTCATGTTTCACTCATAGCATAACATGGTATGATGCCTGTCTGCAAACTCTTTGATACTCAATACTCCACTCTATAGTGTGCACCCCAGTAAAAATTCTTGTCTATATTTATGTACTTGTTTTCTTATTGGAGTTGATATATATCCTGATCTCTAAGGAGTGACACAGACAAAAAGATCTTCATGTATTCCTCACAGGCCACTGAATTCAACCCAGAACAGCAGAAAATTTCCATTGTTAGCTACTACTATGTGCTAGTAAAATTTCAGACCCTTCATTTAAATTATCTCATTTAATCCACTCAACAATTTTGAATGTAAAGTTTTACTAGTCTCACTTCAAAAATAAGAAATGACTTTGAGAGGTTAGAAACACGTTATCTAAGCTATCACAGGCATGTGTGGTTAGGGATGTCCTTAGAAAAGAAGCTTAGACCTTTTTGATTCCAAAACCAATGGTTCCTTAACCACTGTGGTATAATGTTCCTGACCCCGAGATGGCCTCAATCTCTTTTTGCAGCGATATCACTTCATTTGTATAATGTTCCTTATTTCGTTGACCCTTAGTATTTCCACTGAAACTTATTATTCACAAAGAGGTCATACTCTAAACTGGTATTTGTGCCAGCAGCATCCTGGCAAGTCTCAAGGGTGAACACAGTCAGCTGGTGGGCTGTGGGTACGAGAACATAAATACAACCCAGAAAAAAAATCACATCTGATCCTTCTGCCTGCAAATGATAAATGGTACATGGCAAACTCTCCAGCAGAGATGACTGTGTGTATAGCTAGCACTGTCTCCATGAGAAAACGTAGCTCTTCTATGAAGTAGTATGAACAGCATTAATGCCTGTCAAATGGAAGTTGTGTTTTCTGTGATAGCTTGGACAACCACATACTTACTGAACTGCTTTTGCACTGAGTGGTGACAGCCAACATATCCCATGAGCAGGATGGCTCACTGTGAATACTTGATCTATATCAATGGTTATTAGGCTACTCTGAAGGAAGGTAAGAGGAAGAATGTCTAGCTCTCAGATTGTCACATCCTGGGATTTGGTATCAAGGAAAGTGGGGATGTTCTTGAAATACTAAAGAATGTGATAAAATCCCTTGCTTGGAGGAGACTTTAAGTGAACATGGATAATTTACAGAAATAAAGATTACATAGTTGTTCAGGTCATTTTCTGTAAGAATTCATGCACATCTAGCCCCAAGTAAAATTATGAAGTATGAATAGCCTATCTCATGTTTCTTAATGAATATTTTTCAATAATTATTATTCCTCTCACGACTTTGCATTTTCTTGTGATTTTAGAACTCATGGTTATACTCTGACCTCAGGAATTTGCTCTCTCCATATAGTATGGGTCTCATTCCTCATCTTTAAAATTTGTCAAAAGGCTGATTCGGTGTTGGTGTACTTGCAGCTAATAAATAACAAATATAGTTTAGTATGGCTAAGGAGGCTACCCAGTCCAAAAGAAAAAAAAAGGTTTACATTTTAATTTGTGCTCACATCTTTTTTTTTTTTTTTTTTTTTTTTTCATGGCGGAAAATCGAGTATTTTTTTCTCTTGTTCCTCCTTTTTTTTTTTAAATTTATTTATTATTATTATACTTTAAGTTGTAGGGTACATGTGCATAACGTGCAGGTTTGTTACATATGTATACTTGTGCCATGTTGGTGTGCTGCACCCATCAACTCATCATTTACATCAGGTATAACTCACAGTGCAATCCCTCCCCCCTCCCCCCTCCCCATGATAGGCCCCGGTGTGTGATGTTCCCCTTTCTGAGTCCAAGTGATCTCATTGTTCAGTTCCCACCTATGAGTGAGAACATGCGATGTTTGGTTTTCTGTTCTTGTGATAGTTTGCTAAGAATGATGGTTTCCAGCTGCATCCATGTCTCTACAAAGGACACAAACTCATCCTTTTTTATGGCTGCATAGTATTCCATGGTGTATATGTGCCACATTTTCTTAATCCACTCTGTCACTGATGGACATTTGGGTTGATTCCAAGTCTTTGCTATTGTGAATAGTGCTGCAATAAACATACGTGTGCATGTGTCTTTATAGCAGCATAATTTATAATCCTTTGGGTATATACCCAGTAATGGGATGGCTGGGTCATATGGTACATCTAGTTCTAGATCCTTGAGGAATCGCCATACTGTTTTCCATAATGGTTGAACTAGTTTACAATCCCACCAACAGTGTAAAAGTGTTCCTATTTCTCCACATCCTCTCCAGAACCTGTCGTTTCCTGACTTTTTAATGATCGCCATTCTAACTGGTGTGAGATGGTATCTCATTGTGGTTTTGATTTGCATTTCTCTGATGGCCAGTGATGATGAGCATTTTTTCATGTGTCTGTTGGCTGTATGAATGTCTTCTTTTGAGAAATGTCTGTTCATATCCTTTGCCCACTTTTTGATGGGGTGGTTTGTTTTTTTCTTGTAAATTTGTTGGAGTTCTTTGTAGGTTCTGGATATTAGCCCTTTGTCAGATGAGGAGATTGCAAAAATTTTCTCCCATTCTGTAGGTTGCCTGTTCACTCTGATGGTAGTTTCTTTTGCTGTGTAGAAGCTCTTTAGTTTAATGAGATCCCATTTGTCAATTTTGGCTTTTGCTGCCGTTGCTTTTGGTGTTTTAGACATGAAGTCTTTGCCCATGCCTATGTCCTGAATGGTACTACCTAGGTTTTCCTCTAGGATTTTTATGGTATTAGGTCTAACATTTAAGTCTCTAATCCATCTTGAATTAATTTTCGTATAAGGAGTAAGGAAAGGATCCAGTTTCAGCTTTCTACTTATGGCTAGCCAATTTTCCCAGCACCATTTATTAAATAGGGAATCCTTTCCCCTTTTCTTGTTTCTCTCAGGTTTGTCAAAGATCAGATGGCTGTAGATGTGTGGTATTATTTCTGAGGACTCTGTTCTGTTCCATTGGTCTATATCTCTGTTTTGGTACCAGTACCATGCTGTTTTGGTTACTGTAGCCTTGTAGTATAGTTTGAAGTCAGGTAGCGTGATGCCTCCAGCTTTGTTCTTTTGACTTAGGATTGTCTTGGAGATGCGGGCTCTTTTTTGGTTCCATATGAACTTTAAAGCAGTTTTTTCCAATTCTGTGAAGAAACTCATTGGTAGCTTGATGGGGATGGCATTGAATCTATAAATTACCTTGGGCAGTATGGCCATTTTCACGATATTGATTCTTCCTATCCATGAGCATGGTATGTTCTTCCATTTGTTTGTGTCCTCTTTGATTTCACTGAGCAGTGGTTTGTAGTTCTCCTTGAAGAGGTCCTTTACATCCCTTGTAAGTTGGATTCCTAGGTATTTTATTCTCTTTGAAGCAATTGTGAATGGAAGTTCATTCCTGATTTGGCTCTCTGTTTGTCTGTTACTGGTGTATAAGAATGCTTGTGATTTTTGTACATTAATTTTGTATCCTGAGACTTTGCTGAAGTTGCTTATCAGCTTAAAGAGATTTTGGGCTGAGACAATGGGGTTTTCTAAATATACAATCATGTCATCTGCAAACAGGGACAATTTGACTTCTTCTTTTCCTAACTGAATACCCTTGATTTCTTTCTCTTGCCTAATTGCCCTAGCCAGAACTTCCAACACTATGTTGAATAGGAGTGGTGAGAGAGGGCATCCCTGTCTTGTGCCAGTTTTCAAAGGGAATTTTTTCAGTTTTTGTCCATTCAGTATGATATTGGCTGTGGGTTTGTCATAAATAGCTCTTATTATTTTGAGGTACATTCCATCAATACCGAATTTATTGAGCGTTTTTAGCATGAAGGGCTGTTGAATTTTGTCAAAAGCCTTTTCTGCATCTATTGAGATAATCATGTGGTTCTTGTCTTTGGTTCTGTTTATATGCTGGATTATGTTTATTGATTTGCGAATGTTGAACCAGCCTTGCATCCCAGGGATGAAGCCCACTTGATCATGGTGGATAAGCTTTTTGATGTGCTGCTGAATCCGGTTTGCCAGTATTTTATTGAGGATTTTTGCATCGATGTTCATCAGGGATATTGGTCTAAAATTCTCTTTTTTTGTTGTGTCTCTGCCAGGCTTTGGTATCAGGGTGATGTTGGCCTCATAAAATGAGTTAGGGAGGATTCCCTCTTTTTCTATTGATTGGAATAGTTTCAGAAGGAATGGTACCAACTCCTCCTTGTACCTCTGGTAGAATTCAGCTGTGAATCCATCTGGTCCTGGACTTTTTTTGGTTGGTAGACTATTAATTATTGCCTCAATTTCAGAGCCTGCTATTGGTCTATTCAGGGATTCAACTTCTTCCTGGTTTAGTCTTGGAAGGGTGTAAGTGTCCAGGAAATTATCCATTTCTTCTAGATTTTCCAGTTTATTTGCGTAGAGGTGTTTATAGTATTCTCTGATGGTAGTTTGTATTTCTGTGGGGTCGGTGGTGATATCCCCTTTATCATTTTTAATTGCGTCGATTTGATTCTTCTCTCTTTTCTTCTTTATTAGTCTTGCTAGTGGTCTGTCAATTTTGTTGATCTTTTCAAAAAACCAACTCCTGGATTCATTGATTGTTTGGAGAGTTTTTTGTGTCTCTATCTCCTTCAGTTCTGCTCTGATCTTAGTTATTTCTTGCCTTCTGCTAGCTTTCGAATGTGTTTGCTCTTGCTTCTCTAGTTCTTTTAATTGCGATGTTAGAGTGTCAATTTTAGATCTTTCCTGCTTTCTCTTGTGGGCATTTAGTGCTATAAATTTCCCTCTACACACTGCTTTAAATGTGTCCCAGAGATTCTGGTATGTTGTATCTTTGTTCTCATTGGTTTCAAAGAACATCTTTATTTCTGCCTTCATTTCGTTATGTACCCAGTAGTCATTCAGGAGCAGGTTGTTCAGTTTCCATGTAGTTGAGCGGTTTTGATTGAGTTTCTTAGTCCTGAGTTCTAGTTTGATTGCACTGTGGTCTGAGAGACAGTTTGTTATAATTTCTGTTCTTGTACATTTGCTGAGGAGTGCTTTACTTCCAATTACGTGGTCGATTTTGGAGTAAGTACGATGTGGTGCTGAGAAGAATGTATATTCTGTTGATTTGGGGTGGAGAGTTCTATAGATGTCTATTAGGTCTGCTTGCTGCAGAGATGAGTTCAATTCCTGGATATCCTTGTTAACTTTCTGTCTCGTTGATCTGTCTAATGTTGACAGTGGAGTGTTGAAGTCTCCCATTATTATTGTATGGGAGTCTAAGTCTCTTTGTAAGTCTCTAAGGACTTGCTTGATGAATCTGGGTGCTCCTGTATTGGGTGCATATATATTTAGGATAGTTAGCTCTTCCTGTTGAATTGATCCCTTTACCATTATGTAATGGCCTTCTTTGTCTCTTTTGATCTTTGATGGTTTAAAGTCTGTTTTATCAGAGACTAGGATTGCAACCCCCGCTTTTTTTTGTTCTCCATTTGCTTGGTAAATCTTCCTCCATCCCTTTATTTTGAGCCTATGTATGTCTCTGCGTGTGAGATGGGTCTCCTGAATACAGCAGACTGATGGGTCTTGACTCTTTATCCAGTTTGCCAGTCTGTGTCTTTTAATTGGAGCATTTAGTCCATTTACATTTAAGGTTAAATTTGTTATGTGTGAACTTGATCCTGCCATTATGATATTAACTGGTTATTTTGCTCATTAGTTGATGCAGTTTCTTCCTAGCCTCAATGGTCTTTACATTTTGGCATGTTTTTGCAATGGCTGGTACCGGTTGTTCCTTTCCATGTTTAGTGCTTCCTTCAGGGTCTCTTGTAAGGCAGGCCTGGTGGTGACAAAATCTCTAAGCATTTTCTTATCTGTAAAGGATTCTATTTCTCCTTCACTTATGAAACTTAGTTTGGCTGGATATGAAATTCTGGGTTTAAAATTCTTTTCTTTAAGAATGTTGAATATTGGCCCCCACTCTCTTCTGGCTTGGAGAGTTTCTGCCGAGAGATCTGCTGTTAGTCTGATGGGCTTCCCTTTGTGGGTAACCCGACCTTTCTCTCTGGCTGCCCTTAAGATTTTTTCCTTCATTTCAACTTTGATGAATCTGGCAAATATGTGTCTTGGAGTTGCTCTTCTCGAGGAGTATCTTTGTGGCGTTCTCTGTATTTCCTGGATTTGAATGTTGGCCTGCCCTACTAGGTTGGGGAAGTTCTCCTGGATGATATCCTGAAGAGTGTTTTCCAACTTGCTTCCATTTTCCCCCTCACTTTCAGGCACCCCAATCAGACGTAGATTTGGTCTTTTCACATAATCCCATACTTCTTGCAGGCTTTGTTCATTTCTTTTTCTTCTTTTTTCTTTTGGTTTCTCTTCTCGCTTCATTTCATTCATTTGATCCTCAATCGCAGATACTCTTTCTTCCAGTTGATCGAGTCGGTTACTGAAGCTTGTGCATTTGTCACGTATTTCTCGTGTCATGGTTTTCATCTCTTTCATTTCGTTTAGGACCTTCTCTGCATTAATTACTCTAGCCATCAATTCTTCCACTTTTTTTTCAAGATTTTTAGTTTCTTTGCGCTGGGTACGTAATTCCTCCTTTAGCTCTGAGAAATTTGATGGACTGAAGCCTTCTTCTCTCATCTCGTCAAAGTCATTCTCCGTCCAGCTTTGATCCGTTGCTGGCGATGAGCTGCGCTCCTTTGCCGGGGGAGATGCGCTCTTATTTTTTGAATTTCCAGCTTTTCTGCCCTGCTTTTTCCCCATCTTTGTGGTTTTATCTGCCTCTGGTCTTTGATGATGGTGATGTACTGATGGGGTTTTGGTGTAGGTGTCCTTCCTGCTTGATAGTTTTTCTTCTAACAGTCAGGACCCTCAGCTGTAGGTCTGTTGGAGATTGCTTGAGGTCCACTCCAGACCCTGTTTGCCTGGGTATCAGCAGCAGAGGCTGCAGAAGATAGAATATTTCTGAACAGCGAGTATACCTGTCTGATTCTTGCTTTGGAAGCTTCCTCTCAGGGGTGTACTCCATCCTGTGAGGTGTGGGGTGTCAGACTGCCCCTAGTGGGGGATGCCTCCCAGTTAGGCTACTCAGGGGTCAGGGACCCACTTGAGCAGGGAGTCTGTCCCTTCTCAGATCTCAACCTCCGTGTTGGGAGATCCACTGCTCTCTTCAAACCTGTCAGACAGAGTCCTTTGCGTCTGCAGAGGTTTCGGCTGTGTTTGTTATTTCCCTGTCCCCAGAGGTGGAGTCTACAGAGACAGGCAGGTTTCCTTGAGCTGCTGTGAGCTCCACCCAGTTCGAGCTTCCCAGCAGCTTTGTTTACCTACTTAAGCCTCAGCAATGGTGGGCGCCCCTCCCCCAGCCTCGCTGCTGCCTTGCCGGTAGATCACAGACTGCTGTGCTAGCAATGAGGAAGGCTCCGTGGGTGTGGGACCCTCCTGGCCAGGTGTGGGATATGATCTCCTGGTGTGCCTGTTTGCTTAAAGCGCAGTATTTGGGTGGGAGTTACCCGATTTTCCAGGTGTTGTGTGTCTCAGTTCCCCTGGCTAGGAAAAGGGATTCCCTTCCCCTTTGCGCTTCCCAGGTGAGGCAATGCCTCGCCCTGCTTCAGCTCTCGCTGGTCGGGCTGCAGCAGCTGACCAGCACCGATCGTCCGGCACTCCCCAGTGAGATGAACCCAGTACCTCAGTTGAAAATGCAGAAATCACCGGTCTTCTGTGTCGCTCGCGCTGGGAGTTGGAGACTGGAGCTGTTCCTATTTGTCCATCTTGCTCCGCCCCCTGCTCACATCTTAAGAGTGAATGTTATATGAATAAGACTTCCTTTTTCCTTAGCAGAGCCAAGTCACAGAGAGCTCTGTGAAGGGGGCTATGTTCTACAGTCCTCAGATAAAAACACTCATTGTATTCACAGCGCAGATCTTCAGTGCCAGACTACTCAGACATTCTGCTCATCTGGGTGCCCTTTCTAACACGCCTGTCCTAGTGTTTTAAAATCTAGTTACCAAAGCATGTAACCAGGTTACCTTTCCCACTGATTCTTCACTTCCAAATTGAAGAATACTTAAATGTAAAGATTTTTTAAATAGTATTTTTTGGAATACTATCAAAGAAAGATGTACGTATGGTTGGATTTGGAAAAAGGAAGGACAAGAAAAACAAACAAAATATGACCACCATATCAATAGGTGGAAGAGTAACAGATATGATAATGGTAACAATATCTACCTTGTTCCGTATGGTACAGCTCATCACAAAGAAAAGTGACGAGGAAGGAAAAAGGAAGGTGAGAATATACAAATAATTTGGGTACACTGATTACTTAGTGAATGTGATTACAAATATTCACATGGAAGAAGCATGTTAGTTAGGAAGACACAAACACTTCTATTTCCATTTTTGTAAGGTAGAGGCTTGCATAATGACCTTACTAGTTTGTATAAACCCAGATTCTGAATGATCAGCCTGAAGCATGGCTCCAGATAAAACAGCCTGTGTTTAAGCTCATAAAAGTCAGAGGTATGGCCTCAGATTGGGACAATCCTAACGTCCATCAATCGATTCCACCTTCCAGACACTCTACAGAACATCAAACATCAGAAAGAACCCGGGAAAACTTTCATCAATCATCTGCATACTTCTGGTGCACTTGAATGTACCCTGTCATATAGATAAATTACCCAGATGTCAAGCTAATTTTTTCAGTTTCCACTTGAAAGCTTTGTGTTGCCTAGGTCGAGTCAATATTAAATTAATATTTTCCCTTTTCCCCCACTATTCTAGGGACCATATTTCTGGATTATTGTTATACAGCATGATCTGGAGAACATGGTTAATCTGATATTCCAGTTGACTGAATGATGCCTTTAATATATGCATCATACCGATTTTATAGTGTTATTTTTATTCATGTTTCTGGTCATATCTTGTTCATTTCTCCTTTTTCACAGAAAACTCCTTGCGACTACATTTAAGCACCCTCAAAGACTTCATGATGTTTCTGATACTACGTATTACATGATTAATAGATGCTTGTTGAGTGGATTAATCTACAACATGTGGGTGACCGGTATTCAAACAGCTATGTTATAAAGACAGACTAGAGACAGAACTGTGTCCCACATGAATGTGTCCTTCTTGATCATGCATAAGATATTTTAGCCTTATTACCTTATTATACTTGAAGGTCATCATTACGAATTGTAAAAGCTGCTATTTAAAGAGGTCTAGTTGATAAGACAGTAGATCATGTCATACCCTTGTGTAACACCCTTCCATGGTTACCACTGCTCTAAGGATAAAAGTCAAGTCCCACATACATCCTAAAATGACTTAGTTCTGGACCATCTCTCTATACCTGCAGCCTTGGCTCACACATTCTCTCTGTTCCATGTACTTCAGTCATGTTTTTTTCTGTTTTTCACATCCTCAGAAACACAAAAATTCCTCCTACTGTAAGCCATTTGCCATGTTTAATCAGAATTCTCCAACTTATTTTCCTTCCCTAACCAGCCAATGTCCATTACTTCATTTTATCTTGACTCAAGCATCATTCTCTCAAAAGGGTCTTTTGAGACAGCTTCTACCTTCAACATGAGTAAACTTACTTAGGTACAGGCCCTCATAACACTCAGAACATGGATTGCAGTTTGTAATTAAGAATTCGTTCGCAAGGTCACTGAATAAAGTCAAATTCCTTCCACCAGACTCTGGACAACATAGAAGGAGGATTCTCACTTAGTTTGCTCACCACCGGATCCCCAGTGCCTAGCACAGTGCATAGCAGAAAGGAGTCACTCAGTAAATATTAGTGAGTGAATAAACAAATGAATGTGTGATTTTTCCTCTGACTTATTCACAGATATTTTTCATTTGCAAGGTTATATATAAGGAGCTGTGAATATTTTAAACAGTGGGTAACTCATTAACTTAGACATTAATGAAAATCATTTGGGATTTTCATTATTCTAAACCCAATCACTCTGTTTCCTTAATCAAGTATACTGTCCATGGTAACAGTTAAATCTGGCAATGGTATGGGATTTGTCAGAGATTTTTGTCTATGTGAAAATTACTTCATACCCCTGGCTGAAACTGAACAAGAGAATTCAAAGCAACATGACCCCTTCTGAATTCAAGGAATCACTGAAAATGTCAATTACTGCTAGATAGACAGGCAGAAAAGAATACATTCTTGTCTGTACATCTTTTGTCCTGCAAGACGTATGCTCCTGTTCCATTTTCTGAACAGTCTAGTAAAATTTAATTTACTTTTTCAATTTGTCTCCAGCCAAGCTTCCTTCTGTCAGCTATGCAGACATTTCGGGGCTAGCCATGTAGAGTAATAGGAGAAGGACAATGAGAATTAAATTACCTGTGCATTTGCGATCTGTGTCTTCTTTTTTTGACCCACTAATCGTCAACTTGCAGTTGAAGTTTTCCTCCCAGTATTCAGCAAACCATACATTTCTTCTGTTATTTTCAAGTGTACGGGATGTAAAGTAGGCATCAAACCCTAAACAGAGTTAAATGAAAAGGTCAGTGCTTGCAGGGCACTGCTGGCACATTCAGAAATAAAAATAAAAGTGACTTTTTCTCTTTGTTTTAGTGAACTGGATCCTCTTGTGTGCCAACCAAAAAAAAAAAAATTAACAGAAGGAGGAAAAATATTCTAATTGCATTAATCTATGACTAAATTCCTAGTTCAATCTGACAGGTAGGTAGTTACTAGCATAATTTCCATTTGTAGGTGAGAAAACAGAGAGTTATAAGAAATAGTAACATGCCTAAAGTCAACCATTATGCCACATTCTGCATCCCTAATCGTGTTAGCTCCTGATCCATGAATATTATTTTAAGAACCTCCTTTCACTTAGCAATATCCCATTATGTAATTGACTTTCTAGTCAAATTAGAAGGAAAAGGTTTTGAAGAGGTTGTAGGTGAACTGACTCCAATATAAATCTCAATCCAATGTATAAAGAGTATCCAGATAAGCAGGAATGAGGAGGCCAGGGAACTCTCTAGCTTCCTCTTTAGGACAGTGTGACTTTAAATATTCGTATGGGGTCACAAGATCTTGCAAGAGTCATAGTGGAAAAAGAGATTGGATTCAGTGTCCCTAGGCTCAAATCCCAAATCTATGAATCTCACTCAGTCATGGACCCATGAGCGGGTACACACTTAACCTATCTGATTTTCCTTCAATCCACTAGCAGCAATGAAGACTACACCATCTCCTTCCCCCACAGCATCTTGTTTGTGGCCATGGAAAAACTTTGGAAACTTACAAAGTTGAGTTCTATGATCAAGAACCATAGGGAAAAAAAATGGACCTACTTTCAGAACACTTAAATTATTCAAAGTTTTCCCTTACCTGTAAGGCCATAAAAAAGGAATAATTACAATTACAAAAATAAGAAGTATTTTATGTACATTTTCTCATAAAATGTCACATCAGCCAAAGGAAGTGGTAGTCTCAGATCCATACTCTAAAGTTTAAAATGAAGGCTTAGAGAAGAATTTGGACCCACATCTGCCTAATTCTAGACCCTGGTTTCTGACACCCATGCTATGGGGCAGTGAGTCTCACATTTTGGTGGGCATTGCAATCATTTGGAGAGCTGATAAAGAATACAGAGTCCAGCTCATTGAGGTAGGCAGTATCTGAGTCTTGTTATTTTTTTTTTTCAAGTTCCCCCGCAAATTCTCTTAACCACCAATGGTCAACAACTACTGCTATGAAGCTCTTCCATGGCCCACTTACCAAGCCACTTCCTCTCTTTCTCTACTAGATGCCCCATCACCAACTTACTGTATCAGCTATTGATTCCATAGGGCAACTGGGTGGTTCGACAGGTAGAAGAGCAAAAACAATCATGTGTTCAGCTATTGGAATGGATAAGTCAATCAAAACGGCAAAACCCACTACACAGACTGACAGTCCTGAGCCAAAGCCACTTTCAAAAAATGAAGCTCCTCTCAGACAATTCAAAGCAGCAGAAGCAGAGGTCAAATGGATATTATTCCATTTAGTTACTTCTTGCTGACTTGCCTCTTCTTAGCTGAGTCAGATTCTTTCAGGATCTAAGAGTCTGTTTATTCTTCTAGCTAGGGAAAAACATAAATTAAGTCTTGAAGTTTGCTTCTATTCAATTTTGCTCACAAAGAATAAAATTGTCCACGAGAGACTTAAGTTTTAAGAGAGATCTTGTTGTAGCCATGTATTTACAATGCCTTGGAATATACTTGGCAGCTCTCTGGGTTAGGCATACACTATAGCTTTTCTTTACTAATGGCTATGGAGCTTCTGATACAGAATGGTTTAAAGTTTTCCCTCTGGCTGAAGTCACCAAGCCATCACTCTTGGTCTGTCATTATAGTTCCTGCAACCTAAAGATTCTACCTATCTTGTTTGAGGAATAGACTGTCCAATACAAGATATACAGTTACCAAGGTGGAGCAGAGGGAATGTCAGGGGTAGAAGCAAAAATTAGAATGACTCTATTAATATTATTATATATGTGTGTGTGTGTGTGTGTGTGTGTGTGTGTGTCATAGTGAATTGATATTTTCTTCCAAACTTTCTACTAGAGCCAAGAAGAAAAGTAATCTGAACACATATCCCATTACTATTAAATTGTCAGAGTATTTAAATATAAACCAAGGCACCAAGACCAGAGTTTTAGGTCACTGGAAAGAGAATCAGAGTCACGTAAAAGGAGATCATTCTTTTATGCAGGGCAGATGGTATTTTTATTATGAAATTGTTCCTTTTATTAGACAGATAAATTTAATTTCAAAAATTAATCTCCAGGTGCCTCTGAAGCAAATGCCCCATTGGTTACATGTTGAGCAATATTCCTGTAATCTTGAAAGTAAACTTAGAACAACATAGAGAAAATGAAATGGATTTTAGCTGGTGTTAGGACCATACCAGTCTGGTTCTTTCCTCTTTTAACTGGGTTGCTGCCCTCAAACAACCCTTGAAATTGGTGGTTGAGACAAGAGAGTACAAAACAATCGAAACATCATTTATCCCAGGCATCGTGTTTGGTAAGTGACCTTTCCAGGTGAGAGAGAGAAAAAGCTCTTGCAAGTGTGTGGTATGAAGGGAAGCCTATCAGAATGTCAAGAGGGGGTCAGAGGACCCAGTTGCCTGCTCTGCCAGGATAATGGGAGCTGAGAGATACTGATGGCGCTTCCTGTGACATCAGAAAGTGACCAGGAGTCCTGACGGCTGCCTTCTCAACACTATTCATGTGTTGGAGATTAGAACACCCCTGTTAGCGTAGGTGCCAGGGGGTACCCAAGGCTTCATTTTACCAGCCTATAAACAGAAAGTCTGCTTTCTTCTTAGGAAGAATGGCCCAATGATTCAGAAAAATAAAGCTTCTACCACATCATAGGCATATGACACTAATAGAATCAGTGAATGAAGCAATTAATAAAAAGAACAAAAGGAAATGACAACGGGGGAGAGAGAGGGAGAAAAAGAAAAGGAAAAGAGGTGATGTAGGGAAAGGGAGGGAAGGGGAGAGGAGGGGAGAGAAGAGAGAAGAAAGAGGCATTGATTAGGGTGAGAAACAGGGAATTCCCTGTTGCTGAGAGTGCAAATAACTATAAAAATTTTGAAAAATAGGTCAGCATTATCTATTAACATTATTAATATGCATTCTTAAAGACCAGCCATTCTACTGCTAGGTACATGCACTAGAAAGTTCACACACATGCACCACAATATACATTCAAGAATGTGTAGCGTGGTAATATCTGTAATAACTAAATCCGAAACAACCCAAATGCCTATGAAATACACAGAAAAAAAAGTGCTGTTCACAAAAACACGTATGAATCTCATAACAAATGTACAAACCAGGAACGAAAGAATGCATTCAGTATCATTTATGTCACATAAAGTTCAGAATTGGGCAAAAATAAGCTACATTGTTTAATGAGGCAGTCATATGTGGTTCAACTACAAAGAGAAACATTGAAACTATTACAGTAAAAGTAGGATATTCTAAAAAAAATAGATTATTTCTGGAGGTACAAGAGAGGAGACAGACATATGGTGGACAGAAACAGTGCTGGGGCATCTATCATTCTGCTAGTATTCTTGACTGGGTGGTAACGTTATAACTATTTTTAAACCCTACATAGTTGTTTCATGCCCTTATATATTTCTATAACATAACCTGTGGCAGTGATTTAAATTTGGCTCTTAAAAAAAGTCCATGTCCTAACCCCCCAAACTTGTGAATATGACATTATTTGGAAAATATATTAATATTGTATAGCAATAAGTTACATCACAAATAAAATTAATTTAGGGATTTCTTGATGGGATGATCCTGGATTATTCATGAGGGCTGTAAATCCAATGACAAGAATCCTTATAAGATACATACAGAAGAGAGACACACAGAATGTGAGAAGGAGATGTGAAGATGAACACAGATGGAGTATTGCAGCCACAAGCCCAGGAATGCTTGGAACCAGGAAACGCTACTCCGCCTAGAATATTCAGAGGGTGGTGGCCCCAGTTGAAACTTTGACTTTGGATTTCTGGCCCCCAGAACCATAAGATAATACATTTCTGTTGTTTTAAAGAACCAAATTTGTAGTCATTTTTCATGTTATCCTTAGGAAAGGAATACACCTTAGTAAATAAAATATCCTGTTGTGGTATACCTTACTAGCTTCTCTTTGGTCCAAATGATAACACTGTTCTCAGAGGTCACAAAGTGGTGGTTTATAGGGCATATTTAACATATAGACTTGTCCTTTCTGTTTTGCCACAAAATGTGTGTGTGTGTGTGTGTGTGTGTGTGTGTGTGTGGTGATTTTATGTGTGTGTATTTGTGTGTGTGTGTGTGTGTATATACTTTTTTTTTTTTTTTTTTTTTGAGGCAGGGTCTTTTTCTATCCCCAGGCTGGAGTGCAATGGCTCAAACATGGTACACTGCAGCTTCAATCCACCAGGCTCAAGTGATCCTCCCACCTCAGCCTCCTGGGTAGCCGGGACCACAGGTGAGCACCACCATGCCTGGATAATTTTTGTAATTTTTGGTTTTTTGTAGATATAGGGTCTCACTATGTTTTGCAGGCTAGTTTCACATCCTTGGGCTCAAACGATCCACCTGTTTCAGCCTCCCAAAGTATTGGGATTACAGGTGTGAGCCACCATGTCCAGCCCCAAAATATTTTTAAAACCAACTTTAAAGCCAGAAGATTTTACTTGAAAATCCAGATTCCTAGTTTTGCTTATGAAGTTAGAAGATCTAGTAACACTGTCCCCCAACTCCATGTGTTCAAAAAATAGCTATTCCCTTTAGGTAGGCCTGAGCTCTTCTGCTTACACTATTTCCTCACCATCCGACTGCCTTTAACCTGGGCTACATTTCTCATTTTTGAGATGTACGTAGTTGTCAGGGTAGACACGAGCTTCCCACCACTGAGAAACGCATCTCTCTAATGTTCCTTTGCTGCAATTTGAGTAATCTAAAAACTTCACTGAAATGAGAAATACTATTTCAGGCCCATAAGAATATATCCTTGAAAAAGCTACTAAAAACAGAGAAGTTGGCCAGGCGCGGTGGCTCATGCCTGTAATCCCAACACTTTGGGAGGCTGAGGTGGGCAGATCACAAGGTCAGGAGATCGAGATCATCCTGTCCAACATGGTGAAACCCTGTCTCTACTAAAAATAGAAAAAATTAGCCAGGCATGGGGGCATGTGCCTGTAATCCCAGCTACTTGGGAGGAGAATTGCTTGAACCCAGGAGGCAGAGGTTGCAGTGAGCCGAGATCCTGCCATTGCACTCTAGCCTGGGCAACAGAGCAAAACTCCATCTTAATAAAAACAAAAAAACAGAACAAAACAAACAAACAAACAAAAACAGAGAAGTTAGGAAAGTAGCAGGATATTCTCTCTCTTTTTTGGGGGGAGGTGTGGTTAGCTATTTAATTTTGCGCTTTTTCACTGTGTCTCTAAGTGGTTATTGTTGGTGTATATAAAGACAGACGATCTCTCTGTGTAAATTTTGAGAAACTTAGACTGGTTAGCCCAATATCTATCCAAGAACAAGTGATACCTTTCCATTTATCAGGGCTTTTGTCTTTCAGGAAAAGTTGAAGGTTTCACATATGTCAATTCCCTTCAAGTTAATTTATAGATTTTATGTGATCTCAATAAAAATACAAACTTTTCTTGCCTAGAGATAGACAAGTTGCTTTTAAAGTTCATATGGAAAAATATCAGAACCAAGAGAATGCTGAAAAAGAAAAGCAAGTAGTTTGGGGGAAGGAAGTGAAAAAAAGGAGAGCAAGCTCCAGAAGATTTTAAATTCAGATTTAAATTCACTATTATTGAAAAAGAGTAGTCCTGGCACATAAAGAGATAAATTTATCATTGGAACAGAACAGAAAGTCCAGAACTAGACCCAATTACACATGGGAATTTAATGTAGTGCAGAGTAAAGGTAGTATTTCAAATAATTAGCGAAACAATGAGCTTTTAATAATCGTCTAATAAACAGCAACCAGTTGGATATTTAGAAAATGATCAAGTTGAATCTTAGCTAGGAATTTAACATATAATCCCACAAGAAATATGAGGAAGCATTGCATGGATTCAACCACAGCAAGCGCATTTGGATTTTCTGTCTGCAAAATGGGGAGTTTTGTATGATTGTAGAAATTGGCTGTTCTGCACCCTTGACTCTATGCCATGTGCTGTGTTCTCAGGACATGTTCCACAGGTAGCCCCGCTAGCATTTGTGCAGTGTTACAGGTGTTAGTTTTTTGTCTGCCTCTCTTGAGAATCTTTGAGGTCCTGGAGGCCAGAGACTGTGTGTCACTCAGCTCTCCTTCCCCATTCCAGTTCCTATCAATATTAACTGATGTAAATGGAAGTTAAAGACATGTAAATCAGCTTGGCTAGAAGATCATTACTGATCTAATGAGAGGAGTCTAGGCTCTCAGATGCACTCACAAATTATTTGGTGTGTCTATTGATGAGAGAGGTGGAAACCAGCCATTATTTTTGAGAAAACAAATAAGAATTATTGCAACAAAAATTATTCCACAAAGAACAAAAATCTCACAGGAAGTGTTTATGGATGAGGTACAGGAAATAATGTCTGCAATGTTATTGCACAAAATGTCTCCAAAGGGCTGTTGCATATTATATAATATCAGAGTGCCTGTCATTTTTTATTCCTTTAAACTGCTTGGGAAACAGAAGGATATTTATGTAATCTGAATGTACTTATATGGGAATAAATATAGATATAAACAATACCTATTAAATTGATAGTTTAATGGCTAAAAGTAGATTCTGAAACTAGAATTCTAGGGTTCAATTCCAAGCTTCAACACTTGCTAGCTAGATGACCTTGAGCAAATGGGCTAACCAGTCTAAGTTCCTCAACTGATAAAATGGGGATTTTAAAAATCATTAAGTTTACCAGATATGGGAATAGCATGGTGATGTAAAGAATAGGTTCCCATCAGTTAGAGATACATTCTAAAATATTTTAGTTAAGAAGACATAATGTCTCAGATTTGATCTAAAATGCCCCATCACAACAAAAAATCAGGAGAGAAAGTTAAAGCCTGATAGCAAAATATTGATAATGCTTGAAACTGGGTTTTCAATTCACATGAGTTGATTATATGATTCTATTTTTATGTATGTTTAGTAATTTTTATGATATATTCTTTCAAAAGTAGTTATAAGGATAATCATTTGAGCACTTTTTAGAACAATGAAAATGTAAAACCACTGCAAATGTCCCCAAAACACAAGATTTAATACACGTTTTGAGGTAGTATGCAGCCATCAGACTACAGAAAGTTTTCAAAAGTATATGCTAGGAGCCAAAATAATTTATGTTTGTATGTTATATTTTAAAAATTAAAAATACTTTGATAGTATGACTATTATAATATTACATATATAATATTCATTACATTATCTAATACCAAAGTCAATAGTAACAATGAATGTCAATAATGTCAATGTCAATAGTAATAACCCATTGTTGACATATTAGATGATGTGATAACCTACTGTTGATATTAGATGATGTGATATTTTATTTTTAGCTCCTTCATGTTTTTAAATTCCTTATACATCTATAAAGCAAAACACAGACACATGCAACATAAAACAAAAAATATGTATATGAAATATATATCTCTCCAAAATAAATGCCCATTTGATACAATATTCAGTCTTTTGTAAATAGTAAAATTTTGTAGAAGAGCAATTATTCTCCAAGATAAGTTAATTCCTATTTCTAAACAAATCTAATTTTTACAAATGTAATCTATCGGGCGTGTCCTCAGAATGTTACAGGGTATAGCCCATTTGAGCTCCTGTATGGACGCTCCTTTTTATTAGGCCCCAGTCTCATTCCAGACAACAGACCAACTTGGACTGTGCCCCAAAAAACTTGTCATCCCTACTGTCTTCTGTCTAGTCATACTCCTATTCGCCGTTCTCAACTACTCATAAATGCCCTGCTGTTGTTTACACTGCCAGTTTACACTGTTTCTCCAAGCCATCACAGCTGATATCTCCTGGTGCTGTCCCCAAACTGCCACTCTTAACTCCCTCTTAGCGTGGATAGATGATCTTTGCTGGCAGGGTACCCTCCAATACTTGCACCCTGATGAAGTTCTATTCTTTACTTTTATACTCACACTTATTCTCATTCCCATTCTTATGCTACCCTCTACCTCTCCCCAGTTATCTCTGCCACACTATCAACCTTACTCACTCTCTCCTAGCCGTTTCTAAGCCCTCCTTAGTGAACAATTGCTGGCTTTGTATTTCCCTTTCTTCCTGTGCCTAAGCAGCTGTCCCTGCCTTACATGCAGACTGGGCAACATCTCCTGTCTCCCTACACCTCCGAACTTCCTCTAACAGCCTTCACCTTTACCCTCCTGAAGACCTTCTTTACTTTCTAGACAGGTCCAGCAAGACCTCCCCAGACATTTCACATCAGCAAGCTGCCGCCCTTCTCCACACTTACTTAAAAAACCTTTCTCCTTATATCAACTCTACTCCCCCCATAGTTGGATCCCTCACAACACAAACTACTATTCCTGTGGCCGCTCCTTTATGTATCTCTTGGCAAAGACCCACTGGAATTCCCCTAGGTAACCTTTCACCTTCTTGATGTTCCTTCACTCTTCATCTCCAAAGCCCGACTATACACATCACTGAAACAATTGGAGACTTCCAGCTCCGTATTACAGATAAACCCTTTATCAATACAGGCAAACTTAAAAACATTAGAATTATTGCTTAGGAAGACACTTACCCTGTATTTCACTCCATCCTTGGCTAGTTTCCCCTTGCTCATCAGCCTCTCCTCCCAGGCCCTCTTCTTGTTTACTTATACCCAGCCCTGTAAATAACACTGAAAGCTTGCTTGTACTCACTCAACGTCTCCTCATACACCATGAAAACTGAACCTCCCCCTCTGCGCGGTTACCCCATCAGTCCCCATTACAACCTCTGACGGCTGCCACCCTAGCTGGATCCCTAGGAGTCTAGGTACAGGACACCCCTTTCAGCACTCCTTCTCATCTTTTTACTTTGCATCTCCAGTTTTGTCTCGCACAAGGTCTATTCTTCCTCTGTGGATCCTCTACCTACGTGTGTCTACCTGCTAATTGGACAGGCACATGCACACTAGTATTCCTTACTCCCAAAATTCAATTTGCAAATGGGACCGAAGAGCTTCCTGTTCCCCTCATGACACTGATGCAACAAAAAAAGTGATTCCACTAATTCCCTTGCTTGTCAGTTTAGGACTTTCTGCCTCCACTATTGCTCTCCCTACAGGAATAGCAGGCATTTCAACCTCTGTCACGACCTTCCATAGCCTCTCTAATGACTTCTCTGCTAGCATCACAGACATATCACAAACTTTATCTGTCCTCCAGGCCCAAGTTGACTCTTTAGCTGCAGTTGTCCTCCAAAACCGCCAAGGCCTTGAGTTACTCACTGCTGGAAAAGGAGGACTCTGTATATTTTTAAATGAAGAGCGTTATTTTTACCTAAATCAACCTGGCCTGGTGTATGACAACATAAAAAAACTCAAGGATAGAGCCCCAAAACTCACCAACCAAGCAAGTAATTATGCTGAATCCCCTTGGGAACTCTCTAGTTGGATGTCCTGGGTCCTCCCAATTCTTAGTCCTTTAATACCTGTTTTTCTCCTTCTCTTATTTGGACCTTGGGTCTTCCGTTTAGTTTCTCAATTCATCCAAAACCATATCCAGGCCATCACCAATCATTCTATGTGACAAATGCTCCTTCTAACAACCCTACAATATCACCCCTTACCACAAAATCTTCCTTCAGTTTAATCTCTCCCACTCTAGGGTCCCACGCCGCCCCTAATCCTGCTCGAAGCAGCCCTGAGAAATATCGTCCATTATCAATCCATGCCACTCCCCAAAAAGTTTCGCTGCCCCAACACTTCAATACTAGTTTATGTTATTTTTCTTATTAATATAAGAAGGCAGGGATGTCAGGCCTCGGAGCCCAAGCTAAACCGTCATATCCCCCATGACCTGCATGTATACATCCAGATGGCCTGAAGCAAGTGAAGAATCACAAAGGAAGTGAAAATGGCTGGTTCCTGGCTTAACTGATGACATTCCACCACTGTGATTTGTTCCTACCCCACCTTACCTGAGCGATTAACCTTGTGAAATTCCTTCTCCTGGCTCAGAAGCTCCCCCACTGAGCACCTTGTGACTCCCCGCCCCTGCCATCTAGAGAACAACCCCCTTTGACTGTAATTTTCCACTCTCCACCCAAATCCTTTAAAATGGCCCCACCCCTATCTCCCTTTGCAGACTCTCTTTTCAGACTCAGCTCGCCTGCACCCAGGTGATTAAAAAGCTTTATTGCTCACACAAAGTCTGTTTGGTGGTCTTTTCACATGGACGTGCATGAAAGGTATAGTAAATATACTCATGTCACCACCCCCTACATCTACAACCATAGCAGACATCAATAATCAATTTTGAATCTTCCCAATACAAAGAAATGATACATGTTTGAGTTGATGAATATGCTAATTACAGATTGATCACTAAATATAATGTGTACCAAAATATCACTATGTACCCCAAAATATGTACAAGTATTATGTGTCAATTATACAAATAAATAATAAAATAACAATCAATCATGATAATCAGTCTTAACAAACCTAGTCTTCAGCCTCTTTCTAGCTTAGTGTCTTAAAAAGCTAATATTCTTCTGACTTTTTAAAATATACTACTTATATACTATCCTTGATATAACATATTTTCAAGAAATTATTCCTGAAAATTTACTACATATAAAGTGGTATTTTCAGATCGAAACATTTAAATTGATTAATGGCAACACAATCTCCTACCGTGTAGGTGACTACTATGCCCAGAGCTTCGGTCTAAATGCTTCGCATGGATTTTAGCTATTGAACATAAATGTACCGTTCTCTGGCTCTCGTAGAAGTTCCAGTTCAATATGCTGTCTTGGAAGACACCAAAGAAAAACACATGGTGCTTTAGCTTGATATCATATGTTCAGTATCTTCATAAAAGAAATATGGTAGGTGTTAGAGATTGTCTATCAAGAAAACCAAGACCAACAGCGTGTGTTGTGAACATTTTTTATTGATTATATATAGAGTGTCTTTGGCTTAATCTTGTTCGCATTAATTTTTTGTTTTATGTAGGACTCAAAAGAGTTCAGAACTTTCTATGATCTCCAACTGGGCCAACAAGAGGCTTCCTGGTGGAAGAGATGGACAAGATCTTAAAGGGAGAGTATCTGGAACAAAGAGTTATTTCTCTATGCTAAATTCCACGGAGCACACATCTTGGTATTGTACTCCTGCTGCCAACGATGGTTGAAAACTTACAGTAGGATTGGTAGATTCCAAGGCACTATATTTTTTAAATACTTTTTATAAAAGCCACACCTCAAAGGATCAGTCATCCACTAGAATTTCTTTTCTCTGTTCCCTGAACTCCAATGCCTCATCTTAATTTCTATTTCTTTCTCAACTTCCAGGAAGAAGCCTGATGGTTAGTTCCCAGAAAGGCTGTCAGCCTAATTAACTAGTTGGAGAAAATCATGGGAAATCTAAACCAATCACCAAGAATATACCAGAAAATTCCCAAGTGAGATCTGCCTTTCTTAGAAGACAGCGTTCAGATTACAAGAGGAGTGCTTGCCAAGACCTGATGCCTACCTACAAATGCTCCCCTCCAGGAGAGTGCTATAACAATCCACAACTACTGATTTGTATAGAGCCTCTCTTTCCAGGAACTTATCCCTGACATAGAGGAAGTATACTCTATGTCCACAACAGTTATACACCCTGAATACTTATGTCCACAACAGTTATACACCCTGGTCTACACACTGGAATTAGGTATAGAATTTTTTAAATTACTTTTGCTTGGACTCCAAACCAGACCAGCTAAATCAAAGATTCTACTGCTGGGCCTGAGCATCCATGTTTTTAGCTTCCCAGGTGATTCAGACACGCTGTTAGGGTTAAGAATATCTACTGTATATGATTTATGCAATTTCATCACTCATATATCCATTTTACACACAGCCTTGGAAGAGCCATCTGAGGAGTACCAGAAACATGAGAGACAAAGTCCCCTTAATTTGAGTGTATCTATCTATCTATGTATGTATCTATCTACACGTACACACATATTCTTATATATATACACATATATTCACATATATACACATATGTATATTCTTATATTTACAAATATATTCACATATATACCCATATATAACACACATATATACACATATAATCTCATCTATGCATTCTTATATGTGTGATATATGTAAAAATGTGTGTGTCTATATATATCGGAATTACTCAGATAATATCACACGTTCAGATGTCTTTGAAAACATCAAATAATGGACATATATTTGCCACAGTTGGCTGAATCTTGTTGCCATTCTTTGAATATCGCCATTTATTATATGAAAGCTTTCCAAGATTTAATGAGTAATATTCTGCTATATAGAGATTATACATATGATTATTTCAGCTTGATGTCATCCTAATGAATGTAGGGTGAAATTTATGTTTCCATAGATTGTGGATATTGTGTCTATTACAATACATACAATTATACATTTGTAATATATAATTTTTTTAGAAATGTCTAAGGAGGAATATTTTTAGGAATTATAATAAATTATCCTAATCACTTTCATGTGTATATAACTGTCCAAGAATCATAATCTTACAGAATAATGTATTTAATGCATACAAATTATCAATCAATTCAGCAAATGGGACCTACCCATTTTTCCAGGCAATGACAGAAAGAAAGCCAGACAAACTTGTCAGAGAATTATTCTGCATCGTGGAAGCTTCACATTTTATTTTTAATAACTATAGAAGGGCCATGTTGCCTGGTTACCGTCTTCATTTTGTACTCTGATCTAAAAATGTCTCAGCAGCCAGAAGTTTTCAGTGAGCTCGACATCTAAACTTATATAATCAAACCTCTATAACAATTCAGAAGGAATTTTATCAAAATGATATTTCATTTTCTTCCTAATCACAGATTCAGCTAGCACCTAATGATTGAGGGGAAAATAAAGCAAGTTTTTGAAGGAAAGACTTTTCCTATGCAGGTCTGAGAGGGGAAAAAGAATCTTAAAGAAAAAAAAAAGGAAAATAAAACTCAAAGAAAATGACACCAGTGTCCCAAATGCGTGACCACTTAGTATTTGAATTCCCATGAAAATATAAATCAAAAGAAGAAATGTTTCGGACACCTAGAAAAACTTCATGTTTACAATATTTTACAATTTCACGTCAAAGGTCACTTTTATTTGCAGGTATTTTCAGGTTTGAGAAGAACTGTCCAACATTCTAAAACATGCTATTTTGGTGTATGTTATTTCTCCATGCCTTTCTGGCATATTGATTAAGACATCATATTTGCAGAAGTGTAAAAATAAGATGAGAATAGATGGCTCATGTAAATATCTTCATGCAGGATCAAGTTCAAGCAGCAAACTCAGATTATATTCATTCTCTCACCACCTGAGTTACTAAGACATTTCTGAGAGGGAGACATTGCATTAGGTGCAATAATAGGAAAGGTGAATTGCCCTCACCTCTGACCTCTTACACTTTTAGACAACTACATCTTGTTTTCTAGGAAATCACTTACACGTTTATAGGCTTGTAATGGGTACCAACTGACTGGGTTGGGAGTGAGCACCTAAGCTTATCTGTGCCAACAGATTCTCTTCCTTGGTAACCTGAAACTAAAAATAGTGAATTCCTATCAACCAGGACTGCCCACTTTAATAGAAGAGTTATTAAACTCAGGAGTTGCTGATAGCAGCCACATAGACTGAGAAGTAGAAAAATTCAGTTTGCATGGAGAGATGAGTCAATTAGAATCCTAGAATGAAAAGACATGGAGGGAAAAAAGAGTCTTACATTTTTAACAATGTTCAAGTACCTGGTTCCAATCTGTTTCTAAGGCCCTGATATATTCCTTGCTTTTGGATTCTATAAGACATCTACTTATTCTTATAATAAATCAACACCCCTCCGTTTTTACCTTAGGCAAATCCCAATGTTTGTCTGTCATTGGCAACTGTAAGGGTCATAACTAATACTGATGTGGGGATAAGTCAGATATGGATCCTGCTCTCAGGGAGATGGCCAAGAAGTAGGACATACACATATAATTTTAAGAGAGGGAAGAGATTCAGAAGTTATAGAGATGCAATGATGGAAGTTTCATATTAAGAAGCAAACATTCCTGACTCTGAATAAGGTGAGTTCAGAAAGCTTCTGGAGGCAGTGATATTCAGTATATTTGGAAATGTTTAAAATGATGACTAACACTTTTTCTTTCTTTCAAAGTTTTTTTCTAGGTAATTGGTGTTACAGAACTATAACTTCAATCTGCTGCCAGATTGGTTCAGACACAGAAATCCTTGCTTTTATCTCAATGGGGAGTGTTATTAGTAGGAGTGCTTCATGCTCTGTATTTTAGAGAGAGCAATGGGATGGACTTGGAATTCAAGCCATATGGCAACATCATAAATATGGTCTTGCCGCGGACATGATGTTTCCAATAACAAAAAGCGGTCAACACTGTTTGCACTATAGCCCTACTGACAACTTTCTGTTCCTCTAAGGAGCAGGCAGCGCACTGAGTCCCAGATGAGAGTTTTATGACAGATACTGGCAGGGCCTGTGCTTGCTACCTGGGTTAGCAACAACATAGAAAGAAAATGCAGTCTCATTTTAGTCACCAGGGATTACTTCTTTGTCATACACAAAAGAAGTAATCAGATTTCATCTGATTGGATGAAATCAGAAAATGGCACAATAGAGCAATTAATTATAGCAGAAATTAATTAAAGTGAAAGGCTCCATGGTAGAGAGATTCTGAAAGTATATAATATACAACTTCTGCTCCAAGACACTTTCAATATTTGAGGTTAGATAAGAAAAACAAAAACAATACCAATGATTCTGGCTAATGCTTACTAAAAAAAAATTAAATGATTATACTGGGCTAAGAATGATATGTTATTTCAATTCTCACAAACATCCTAGGAGTTGACCATTATTATTATCCACATTTGGTGAATGTGCACACTGAAACTCATATAGAATAAGTAATTTGCCCAAGGGCTCATAGCTAAAAAGCAGAATCTGAACACAGTCTACCTGATTCCAAATGGTAAACCACAATGCAAGAATAAATAACAAAGCCATTTAAAAATTCAAAGGTAGCCTATGAATGTTACAGGATTTCAGGGATGAAGAAAAATACCAGGATAGAACGATATGCATTTATGCCACTGAAGGGCTGTGATTTGAGTTCAACCTAGAAAATGCAGAGTTCATACAGATAGGAAGGATTGGAGAGAGTGGAGCATGATAGCAAGCACAAAGCGTGAGGTGGTTGTATCACTTGTGTTTCCAGGTGATGAACAGACTGATTTGACTACAATGGATGTTTGATTTCTGAACTCACCTTATGTCTGATACAGAACATCTTTATGGAAAGGTATAATGGAACCAGATTGTAGAGGGTCTGCAGTATAAAGGGTCAGGATGTTATCTAACAGGCATTGTGAAATAATTGAGGGTTGGTTCTTAGAATGGAAACTGTGATAATAGCTGCATTTGAGGAAGAATATACTAGCAAGACTGGGAGGAAGGTTCCTATTTGTTGAGTGACATTGCTATAGAAGTGTTTATGAATGAAGCTTTTCATAATCCTTACGACACTTGGAAATGTAGAACTACCATGTCCATGCTTAGATGAAGGAGCTAAGGTTCTGTCAGGGAAGATGCCTGTCTCAAGTTCACCAGATGGAAAAGATGGACACAATATTTTGTCCTAGTCTGTTTACTTCAAAGCCCACGCTCTTAACAATTCAATGTGAAAAACAAAAGCAGTAAACAGATGTTGCAAATATTGAGCCTTAACTATTTCTAGGTTCTAAGTAATCTGCATGCAATAACTTATGTAAACCTTCTAATACCCCTGAGATAGGTACTTGTCTTTGTGCGTTTTTGTGTTGCTATAAAGGAACACCTGAGGCTGTGTAAGTTATAAAGAAAAAAGGTGGGCTGGGCACTGTGGCTCACGCCTGTAATCCCAGCACGTTGGGAGGCCGAGGCGGGCAGATCATGAGGTCAGGAGATTGAGACCATCCTGGCTAACATGGTGAAACCCTGTCTCTATTAAAACAAAAACAAAAACAAAAACAAAAAAATTAGCCGGGCATGGTAGCAGGCACCTGTAGTCCCAGTTACTCGGGAGACTGAGGCAGGAGAATGGTGTGAACCCAGGAGGCAGAGCTTGCAGTAAGCAGAGATCGCCATCACTGCACTCCAGCCTGGGCGACAGAGAGAGACTCCATCTCAAAAAATAAATAAATAAATAAATAAACAATAAAAAATAAATAGAAAATAATAAAGGCTTATTTGGCTCATGGTTCTTCAGCCTGTACAAAAAGCATGGCTCACACCATTTACTACTGGTGATGGCTTTGGTCTGCTTCTACTCACAGCAGAAAGGGAGGGGAAGCTGGTATGCAGAGATCGCACGGTGAGAGCAAGTTGAGGGGAGGGGCAGTGGAAGGTGCCTGGCTCTTTTTAACAACCAGCTCTTGTGAGAATTCTGAGGGAACTAATAGAGCAAGAATTCATTCATTACAGTAAGAACGATACTAAGCCACTCATGGGGGACCCGCCCCTGTGACCTAAACACCTCCCATTAGGCCCCATCTCCAACACTGAGGATCAAATTTCAACATGAGACTTGGTGGAGCCAAACAAACCATATCCAAACTATAGCAGTACTATCTTATCCCCATTTCACAGATGAGAAAAATGAGGCAGAAACAGCATGGGTCATTTGCTCATTACCAGAGGAAATGAGATTTCATTCAGATCTTTGGCTCCAGAGCCTGGGCTCATGGTTCTGCTGTGAGGCCCTCAATTATAGCAGCAGTTGACAAAGTAGTAGTAAGTGTGACATCTACAGTCTAGTTGAAAGTTTTACAGAACAGACCAAAAACAAGAACCTTGATAAAGAAAAAAAGTAAGATGGGGTGATTGAATCTAGAGCTTAGAGAACAAGGTAGAGGGTGGATTCTAGAAAAAGTTGAGGACATTTATTATTATTATTTTTATTATTGTTGTTGTTGTTGTTTAAATAGGAAGATGTGTGATTTCCAACTCACTAAGCTTAAGTGGAAGGTGGAGCATGAAGGAAAATGCTCTGAAGGGTAAAGCTGCAGATTCAGAAGTCAAGCAAATGCCTATGATGCTGGGTATTAAAAGGATGAAATCATCAATGGAAAATGTATAAAGAAAGAATGGTGTGTGAAAGGAAGAGCTATTGAGAAATGCCCACATTTGAGGATGTCAAAGACAAACAAAGGAGCTATTAATGGAGACAGAAAGGAATTGTCAGAGAAGTAGAAAGGGTAGAGGATACAGAATTGTAGAATCTCAGAACTTAGTAACAACCAGGGTTGGCTTCATGGTCACGGGACCTGAGCACTCACACAGGGCCCCAAGTTCAGAAAATTTCCTGGATGTAGTTTTAAGGCTTTTATGTCACTCTTGAAACTCTTAATTTTTGAACAAATCAAATACCCTCATGCTTTTCTCTTGCACTGGTCCCCCCGACACAAAAACAAGTGTGTATATATACACACATACACACACATATACAAAAGAGTGTGTGTGTGTGTGTGTGTGTGTGTGTGTGTGTGTGTGTATAGCCAGTCCTGGCAAGATTTGGGAGTCACCTTTTTTCCAATTGTCTTTAAAATTTTTCCATACATAGCCTACCAAATTTCTCTATATGTGTATCTATTACAAGAAACTTGCCATATCTTAGGGATAGCCCATTGCATTATCAGATCTATACTTTAGGAAGCTCTTTCTATAGTAAGCTAAGATTTGTTTCTCTGTAATTTCTGTGCATTCATCCTGGTTCCCCTCTTGATGATAAAAAAGAGCTAAGTATAATTGTACTGCTATGTTCTCTACAACTTCCATAAATTATCTAATTTCAAACTTTTCATTCCATGGAACTGATAAAGTCTTCACCGCCAACTGCCAAAAATGTGGTTAGCACATAGTAGGCAGTCAGTAAATACTGATGTGTTGAAGCAATTCTGAACCACATTTCCTAAGTTCTTTCTCACTTTCAGAAAAGACATTTTAAAATTTATTTATAGTCTAAGTCCCTCAACTCAATAATTCTGTCTATGTAGTCATTTTTAAAGTCATTCCCACATGGCAACCATGAAAACTTTTAGAAGTTATGCCTACACTGAACCTTCTTTCTTTTCATCTTTTCCTAAAATTATAAGTTTTCTTTGTGGGGGGGGGGTTGTTTTTGGTTTATATCACATGGGTCAATTGTAACTCGGGTGCATCCACGTTTTGGCTCCCTTTAAAGCAGTGTTTCTCAACCTCAGCACTATTAACATTGTGGCCAGAAAACTATGTTCTGGGGATGCATTAAGGATGCTTAGTAGCATTGCTGGCCTCCACCCACAAAATTCCCTAATTGTACCACCACCGGCCCCCAAGTTTTGACAATGAAAAAATATCTTCATACACTGCCAAGTGTCTACTTAGAGGAAAATCTCCCTTAAGTGAGAACAACTGATTTAATGTTTTTAAATCTTTAATTATTATGAGTGCATAATAGCTGAATATATTTATGGGGTACATGTGATTGTGATATGGGCATGCAATATGTAATGATCAAATTAGGGTAATTGGAATGTCCATTATTTTAAGCATTTATCATTTTTGGTGCATATTAAGAACACTAAATTCTACTGTTTTAGTTATTTCAAAATACACAACAAATTATTAACTATGGTCACTCTATTATGCTACTGAAAATCAGGTCTTGTTCGTTTTATTTGTATTTTTATACCCATAATGATCCCCACTTCATCTCCCCTTCCCCACTATCCTTCTCATCCTCTAGTAAAGCAACTCTACATAATGGCTTTAAGTCAAGGGATGATGTTTCCTTTACTGAATTATAGAACTTTCTTCCAATGGTGAAAAATTAATGCAAAAATTCATGTATATTGTACGACACAGTATTAAGATGTCTGGATGACGAGTCACCAAAATTTCAATATGATAAACTTCCCTGGGGGATAAGTTTGTTTCTTCTTTATCTTGTTTTGTTTACTTAGTTACTCATTCACACTTTTCCAACTCTTTCCATTATCAACAATCAGAATGAGTATTTTTATAATCAGAGTAAAACGGCGCTTTCATTCTGAAATCAAACAATACACATGTGAGTGGTAAGGAAATGGAACCCATGGGCATGGACACATTCACGAAAGATTCACAAGAAAGGCTCTTAGGGTACTTTTGTTTTCTTCCTCAAAAACCCATATCTTATAATTTATAGGAAAGGAGAATAATATTAGATGCCATAAAGTTCTTCTATTTTATGATAAAAAGCTATTTTAATACACCACATAAGCTAGAGGTAGAACTTTAAAATGAAATGGCTAAAACCAAGCACAGTTATTCCTAAGGAAGAATAATGATGGCACCAGATAACACGCACAAAGAGGGTTTATGCATTCCTCATGAAACAGACCACCAGACTGAGCTCATTTTATACTCCCAGCTACCCATCCATCCCAAATGCAATTTTTAAATAACTATTATTTCCAGTCTTAATGATACAAAGAAGAGAAAAATTGAATGAAATACTATTCATGCACATCCCAAAGCTTCCTATAGGCATTCATACTAAAATAATAGCAATAAAAATATAAAATATGGGCGAATCACAATGTTTCCAACATATGTTATTTAAGATGCAGAAAATGAAAACTTACTGAATTTTAGGGTAGGCTAACTGGAGAGGATTTAACAGATGTCTTTTTTAGTTTGTAAAGTATTTCTTAAAAAGGAAGTAAAAATAAAACAGCAAGGGAGTTAAAGGGACACTTTTTTTTTTTTTTTTTTTTTTTTTTGCTACCTCAGAAATCTCTCTTCAGATTCACCTTTTTAGTGTGTGTAGTTGCACTTTCACTTTATTTATTACAGCTTGAAAATATAGGTCATGTTAAACCCAAGATGTCATTATGAGGATTTTTTAAAGGTTCTTACTGGGAAATTTTTCGTTTTGTCCAAAATTGTCTCCCAGGTGTACTTGGGTCTCATTAATGATTTTGATATAAATTTGACAAAATGAACCTTCTCGGAGATAAAAATAATGAATTAAGAGAAAATATAAAATATTGATTTTATTTTTTTCAATTTAAAAAATCGGCAAATAATAATTATACAGATTCATGGGGCCCATAGTGATGTTTTGATACATGTAATATATAATCATCAGATCAGGGTAATTGGCATATCCATCATCCCAAACATGTATCATTTATCTGTGTGAGAAGATTGAATATCCTCCTCCTAGCTATTTGAAACTGTGAAAATATATTAACGTTAACTACAGTCATCCTACAATGGTATATGTATTATACCATATGTATTATACCATATGTATATCATACATATCAATGATATGTATATCATTTTCGTGCTGCTGATAAAGACATACCTGAGAGTGGGTAATTAATAAAGGAAAGAAGTTTAATTGACTCACAATTCCATATGGCTGGGGAGGCCTCATAATCATGGTGGAAAGCGAATAAGAAGCAAAGTCATATCTTACATGGCAGCAGGCAAGAGAGCTTGTAAAGGGAATTCCCATTTATAAAACCATCAGATCCTGTGAGACTTATTCATTACCATGAGAACAGTATGAAGAAAATTGCCCCTAGGATTCAATTATCTCCACCTGGCCCTACCTTTGACATGTGGGGATTATTACAATTCAAGGTGAGATTTGGGTGGGGACACAGTCAAACTGTATTATTATACAACACTAGAAATTATTCCTCCTCTCTAGTAGAAATGGTGAGATGACATATTATCTGAAGTGGAACTCCATACTAGATTTGGAAAAGCAAACTATTAAAGTAAAACAGTTATGCTAAATTTATTATGAGAAAAAATGCCTATCCAATTTGAATACATGATCATAGATACATGTGAATGTAGATACATGTGAATCATCATAGATACATCATCATAGATACATGTGAATACATAGATACATCTACGATGTGTTCACCAAATTGTAACTCAAATGGATGACAGAGTAAATGGAGCTGTTCAAAGTCTATTTTGGCTCCATATTTTGGCTCAATAAATATATTTAAAGTGGAAAAGAAGAAAATAATCATAACATGGGAACTGAATCTCCAGCTATAATTTGTAAGTCATAAGACGCCCTTATAACTTTTTTTTTTTTTTTTTTTGAGATGGAGTTTCACTCTTGTTGCTCAGGCTGGAGTGCAATGGCACAATTTCAGCTCACTGCAACCTCCACCTCCTGGGTTCAAGCGACTCTCCTGCCTCAGCCTCCTGAGTAGCTGGGATTATGGGTGCCCAACACCATGCCCAGCTAATTTTTGTATTTTTAGTAGAGACAGGGTGGCACAAGATTGGTCAGACTGGTCTTGAACTCCTGACCTCAGGTGATCCGCCCACCTTGGCCTCTCAAAGTGCTGGGATTACAACCATGAGCCACCATGCCTGCTATCCTTATAATTTTTAATGAGTTCAAACTCAGGTACAGACTAATTATACTATGAACAAGACAATAAGACGTTGCTGAAAATCTTAAGAATTTGAGTGAGGCTGCAAGATCCCACGTGGAAGAGTATTTTCCCTAGTTTAAAAAGGGGAGGAATAAAGAAGATGAAATATGGAAAAATCTTTATATCACCCTCAAAAAATTTCTATATATATTTGTGTGACAATTAGTATATGAGCACAAGTAAAGTATGTAATAATCACTCAGAGAGAACTATATGTCTTTAGAAAAACAAGGTGACATCAAGTTTCTCTTTCAGTGGCCAGGCCAGATCATCTCACAAAAGATTTAGAACACTTTACATGTCCCTCTGTATGTTTACTTCTCTGCAAACTTTTACAGTATTTTTGTGAACGAGCAGAAGAAATGTTGTGTGAATCTACCATTTGGAGATATGTGAGTAGGTGGATTTATAGCAGACCTAACTGAAGATTGCTGAATAATGGTTCAAAACAGAGCAAGAAGTTAGGACAAGAGAGAGGAAGGAGAACAGTTTTTGGAATCAGACATATCTGGGTTCACTTTCAGGTTCTAGTCTCTTATAGCTGTGTACTTGGGCATGTTATTCAAATTTTCTAAGCTGAGGTTAATTTCTAAGATGTGAAGAATGATAATCACTTTAAAAGAATTTAACATAATAATGCTATGGTAAAGATTATAAAAGATGACATAGGTAAAATACATACAGAGTGCCTAAGGTGAGAAAATTGTACTACCTAATTGTTATAATTACTACTGGTAACACTACCACTTCAACAAGAATCTGATAGGAAGTCTCTACAAGGACCACAGTGGTGCTAGTCTCTTCAAGATGCTAATCAACAGCTTATTGAATGAAGACTTAGTTGATATACTTACTAGTTTCCTACACAACTCAAAATTTGAGAAGAAAGCTACTAGTGTGATAAGAGACACATAACAGTCTGAAATAAATGAGATGAAATTTATTGGAGCAACTGTGTACATACATAAAACCATTTTTATTGTGAAGTAAAGAGACAATCAAGATGGCCGACTACACGCAAGTAGTATGTGCCTCCTCCACAGAAAAGAGCCAGAATGTAAGTAGATACTCATATTTCGAACACGTTATATAGGAGAGAATGCTCAGATTCACCAGAGAAAAGACAGAAAGCACCAGAAATAAGTAACGAGAGGTTCCAGGCAGCTTGTCCAGTCAGAAACTGATCTGAAAGCTGGGAGAGACCCCTAGACATAGGGAAACAGTAAGAGAGAAACATCCAGAGCTCCAACATGGGCTTTTACGATCTTGGCAATGGGAGAAACCCTCGACTCACTAGGGACTCATGCCTGGTATACAGAGCCACCTAAAGCTCATATAGTTTAATGCTAAGTTCCTCTTATCCTTGGCCTGAGTCAGACTGATACAGATGCAGCCACCACTCAACCAAAAAGGAGTGGAGAAACCAGGCTTTTCTAAACATATCTAGGACAATACCTGACATCTTGCTACCAGCTGCTGGGAGACCAAGAGTCAGGCAGAATGTACTCGTCACAGTGACTTGCCCATGTTTCTCACCTGAGAGGGATTCCACCCACCTCTGGTCACAAGCCCACAACTGGCACCATTTTGGGAGTTTAGAGACATTATTTAGAAAACTGGCAGCAGAGGCCACAGCAGGCATTTTAGTCTTAGATCAGACATTGAAGGGCTTGCTCTGGAGTGTGGGAAGGGCCCCCATAGCCAAAACTGAGCAGCAAGTATGGAGAACACCCACAGCAGTAGGTGCTGGAATTAGACTCTTCCCTGTCTCAGGACTAGAGTGGGAGGAAAGTTGCTGAAGCCAAGGTTCCTTCTGTGTGGCCAGACATGCAGCCAGACAGCTTTGGGACCTGGAACTGGTCTGTGAGTGTCATTGCTCAGTGCTGTAGTCTTCTCCCTTGGTCAGTTGAGGAACAGTGCCCACCAGCTCTGAGGGGGAGAAGGCAAACAGTTCACTCACCTGGAGATCTAATCCTCAGTGCAAACCACCCCAAAGGAGGGGAGAGCACAGTCTACTAAAGGCCCTCCTGGGTCAAAGAAAATGTGAACCTGCCCCAGCTCATGAAGGTGGCACCATCAAAACTCAAGAATAGATGTAGAGAGGGGGTCATCTCTTGCCTATCCCCCTCAGTGCATTGTCACAGACTTAGTAGTGTCTCTTCCCATCAGGGCCTGGGGAGCCTGGGCTAAGATGGTTGAGTTTGCTTTTCCAGCTTCTCCAGAGACTCCACCCCCAATGAAGGTGAGCATGCTCTGGGGGAGGGTGCTTTTCACCTTTCTTCATTACCTCTCCCCTGACCCCTAGCTGCCAGCTCTTACACTTACGTGCCATCTACTGGACTGCAGCCTGAATTATATCACCAAACAAAATTAAATCACAACAAGCAACACCTGAGAAAGCCACTGCCAAACCTATCTGCAAGCAAGGAACCTATACAGAGTCTTGGCACCCTGAAAGCACCCAGAATTGAAGCCAATAGATCATATACAACATACACCACAATCATACCTCCAAGGGAAGAAAAAAGAATAAAAAATCAAGAAGCCCCATCCAAATGATAGCCAATTCAAAACAACAATAACAAAAAGTGTCAGCTCACTCAGATGAAAAGAAACCAGCACAAGAATGCTGGCATTAAAAAAAAAAAACAGTGTTTTGTCACCTCCAAAGGATCCCAGTAGCTCTCAAGTAATGGATCCTAATCAAAATAAAATGTCTGGAATGACAGATATAGAACTTAGAATTTGGAAGACAAAAAAAAAATCAACCAGACCCAAGAAAAAGTTGAAATCTAACACAAAGAGGACAGAAAAAGATCCAAGATTTGAGATGACATAGCTATATTAAGAAAGAGCTAAACAGAACTTCTGGAATTAAAAAATTCACTACAGGAATTTAAAAATACAATCGGACGCCTTAACAGACTAAGTGAAGCAGAAGAAAGAATTTTAGAGAGCAAAGACCAGTCATTCAAATGAACCCAATTAGACCGAAAAATAAAAAGTAAAAAATTTAAAAAAAGAAAAAGAGAAAAGAATTTTAAAAGATGAGTAAAGCCTTCAAGAAATATGAGATTATATAAGATGACCAAATCTATGATTTACTGGCATTCCTGAGAGAGAAGAGAAACAACTTAGAAGCCATATGTGAGGATATAATTTAAGAAAATTTCTCCAATCTTGCTATAGAAGTCAATATGCAGATATAAAATATCCAGAGAACCCCTGTGAGACACAAGACAATCAACACCAAGGCACATAATCATCAAACTATCCAAGGTCAACACAGAAAAATCTTAAAGCAGCTGGAGAAAATGGTCATGTTACCTATAAACATAAACACATCAGAATAACGGTAAACTTCTCAACAGAAACCTTACAATCCAGAAGAGACTGGGGGCCCATTTTCAGCATTCTTAAAGAAAAAAATGTCAGCCAAGAATTTAATATCCCACCAAATAAAGCTTCATAAATGAAGGAGAAATAAAATATTTCCCAGACAAGCAATCACTAGGGGAATTAATCACTACTAGACCCATCCAACAAGAGATGCTTAAGGAACTTATAAACATGAAAATATAAAAACAGTACTAGCTACATGCAAGCACATAGCTCATGGAACCCAATTGCATGAGCAATCAATACTAAAATGTAACTACACAATCAATATTATGAAACAAGTACTAACAACACCATGACAAGAACAAAGGCCTCACATATCAATATTAATCTTAAATGTAAATGGTCAAAACACTCCCTTTAAAAAATAGAGTGGCAAATTGTATAAGAAAACAAGATTCATGCTTCTTCAAGACATCCATCTCACATATAATGACACTCATAGGCTCAAAGCAAAGGGATGAAGATTTATCATGCAAATATAAAACAAAAACAGTAGGGTTGTTATTCTTGTATCATATAAAATAGACTTTAAACCAATAACAGAAAAAGGACAAAGAAGGGCATTATATTATAATAAACTCTGTAATTCAACAAGAAGAGTTAACTATCCAAAATGTACACACATCCAACATTGGAGCGCCTGGATTTATAAAACAATTATGTCTATACCTAAGAAAAGACTTCCATAGCCACAAAATAAGAGTAGGAAACTTCAGCACACCCATGAAAGCATTAGACAAATAATCAAAGCAGAGAACTAACAAATTCTGGACTTAAATTCCTCACTTGACCAATTGAACCTAATAAATACCTACAGAATATTCCACCCAACGACCAGAATATACCTTCTCATCCACACACAAAACATATTCTAATATTGACCATTTTCTCAATCATAAAGCAATTCTCAATAAGTTCAAAAAAATCAAAGTCATATCAAGCATCTTCTCAGACCACAATGCAATAAATATCAAAATCGATGCCAAGAGGAACTCTCAAAAACCACACAAATTAATGGAAACTAAATAGATTGCTACTAAATGACTTATGGGTAAATAAGGAAATTAAGGCAGAGATAAAAATTGTTTGAAACAAATGAAAACAGAGACACAACACACCGAAACCTCTGGTATATGGCAAAAGTGGCATTAAGAGGAAAGTTTACAGCACTAAAATCCTACATTAAGAATATAGAAAGATCTCAAATTGACAACCTAAATTCACACTTAAAGGAACTAGAAAAATAACAAACTAATCTCAAAGCTAGCAGAAGACAAGAAATAACTACAATCAGAAGAGAACTAAATGGAATTGTGACCATACACAGGATCAAAAAAATGAAAAATTGCTTCTTTAAAAGTATAAACAAGATTGATAGACTGCTGGCTAGATTAACAAAGAAAAAAAGAATACCCAAAGAGCACAGTCAGAAATGACAAAGGTAACATTACAACGAATCCGAAATATAAAAGGTCATTAGAGACTACTATGAACATCTCTATGTACACAAAGTAGGAAATATAAAGGAAATAGGTAAATATCTGGAAACATACAACTTCCTAAAATTGAACCAGGAATAAACAGAAATCCTGAACAGATCAACAACAAGTAATAAAATTGAAACAGTACTGAAAAATCCATGAACCAAAAAAAGCCCTGACAGATCCATAGACAAATTCTATGAGATGTCCATAGAAGAGTTAGTACTACTGAAAATACTCCAAAAAATTGAGGAGGAGAGACTTCTCCCTAACTCATTCTACAAAACTGGTGTCATCCTGATACCAAAATTTGACAAAGAAACAACAAAAAGTTAAACTACAGGCCAATATCACTGATGAACATAAACCCCAAAATCCTTAACAAAATACTAGCAAACTGAACCCAGCAGCACATCTGGAAGTCCTAGCCAGAGCGATCAGGTAAGAGAAAGAAATAAAAGGCATCCAAGTAGGAAAAGAGGGAGTCAAACTCTTTCTGTTGACTGATATGATTCTATGCCTAGAAAACCTTAAAGACTCTGCCAAAAGGCTCTTAGACCTGATAAATGATTTCAGCAATCTCTCAGAATACAACATCAACATACAAAAAGTAGAATCTCTATCCACCAATAACATTCAAGCTGAGAAAGACATCAAGAACACAATTCCATTTATAATGGCCACAAACAATAAGATACCTAGGAATATATCTAAGAAAGGAGATAAAATATCTATATGAGGAAAACTATAAAACACTGCTTAAAGAAATCATAGATGACACAAATGGAAAATCATTCCATGCTCATAGGTTGTAAGAATCAATATTGTTAAAATCTCCTAATTGCCCAAAGCAATCTACAAATTAACCATCATTCCTACCAATATATCAACCTTAATTTTTCACAGAATTAGGAAAAAAACTATCCTAAAATTCATATAAAACCAAAAAAGAGCCTGAATAGCTAAGGCAATGCTAAGCAAAAAGAATAAAGTTGTAGGCATCACCTTAACTGGCTTCAAGCTATACTACAAGGCTACAGTAACCAAAACAGCATGGAACTGGTACAAAACTAAACACATAGACCAATGGAACAGAATACAGACCCCTGAAATAAAGCTACACACCTACAACTAAGTGATCTTTGACAACGTCAGCAAATAAACAATATAGAAAATATATCCTAGTCAATTAATGGTACAAGGGAAAGTAGATAACCATATGTAGCAGAATGAAACGATCCCTATCTCTCACCATCACAAAAATTAACTCAAGATGAATTAAAGACTTAAAAGTAAGACCTAAATCTATAAAAATCTTAGAGAGTAACCTAGGGAAAACTCTTCTGGCATTGGCCTAGGCCAAGAATTCATTATGAAAACCCCAAAATGAAATGGAACGAAATTTAAAAATAGACAAATGAGACTTAATTAAACTGAAGAGCTTCTGCCCCACAAAAGAAACTATGAACAGAGTCAACAGGCAACCTACAAAATGGGAGAAATTATTTGGAAACTATGCATCCAACAAAAGACTAATATCCAGAATGTATGAGGAACTTAAATCAACAAGAAAAAAACAAATAACCATTAAATGGTGACCATTAAAAAGAAGTCAGAGGACTTCTTTGGAGAAATCTCTATTTCTCCAAAGAAGATATAAACATGGCCAACAAACTAATAAAAAATGCTCAAAATCACTAATCATTAGATAAATGCAAATAAAAACCACAATGAAATACAATCTCACACCCATCAGAATGACTATTGTTGAAAAATCAAAACATAACACATGTTAGCGAGGTTGCAGAGAAAAGGGAACACTTACACACCATTAGTGGGAATGTAAATTAGTTCAGCCACTGTGGAAAGTAGCTTGAAAGTCTCAAAGAACAAGAAATAGTTACCATTTGACCAAACAGTCCCAATTACTGGATGTATGCCCAAAGGAAAATAAATTGTTCTACCCAAAAGACACCTGCACTTGAATGTTTATTACAGCATTATTAACAATAGCAGAGTTATGAAATCAGTATAGGTCCCCATTAATGGTGAATTGGATAATGTGGTACATATACACTATGGAATACTATGTAGCCATAAAGAAGAATGGAATCATGTCCTTTGCAGTAACATGGATGCAGTTGGAGGCTAGTATCCTAAGCAAATTAATACAGGAACAGAAAACCAAATACCACATATTCTCACATATAAGTGGGAGCTAAACATTGGGTAAACATGAACAGAAAGACAAGAACAATGGACACTGGAGATTCCAAAAGCGGGGAGGATGGAAACGGGAAAAACGTTGAAAATCTAACAACTGTCTACTATGTTTGCTACTTTGGCAATAGGTACATTAGAAGCCCAAACCTAAGCATCACGTAATATACCCATGCAACAAACCTGCACAGGCAGTACTCCTGAATATAAAATTTAAAAAAAATTTAAAAAGAACTTTAAAAATTGAAAATTCCATACAACTTAGTTGCTGGTATAATTAATACATTTTTAAAAGCATCCATGTAACAAACATCTGATCAAAAAATAGATTTCCACACAAGAGCTATCCCCTTTACCATCAAATTCCTGCCTCAATCATTATTTTGACTTGCATCGTAATCAGCTCCACATTTTGTTTCGTTTTGTTTTTTCGTTTATACTTTAAGCCCATTGTATACATTGCTAAACAGTATAATACATTTTGTTGACTTAGTGTAAATGCAATCAGACTGTATGCACATTTTGCTTTGTATCTTTTGGTCAACATTTTGTTTCACTATGAAGCATCATTCCTATGAATGCATTCCATTAGAATTCATTCATTGTCATTGCTGGTAGTTTGCAAGATATGAATATACCACAATGTCTTTACCCATGCTTTCACTGATAAAATATTAGGTAATTGTTAATGTGTGGCTTCTGCCAACAAGAATGCTTTATTTATGTCTTTATTCATGTCTTGTAATGCATTTGTGTACACATGGAAGAGTATTCTCAAAATATATTAAAGTTACTACTTATTTTTCTATATTTCACTTTGCCAAGAACATATAATTTAATTTATACAAGTTAAATCTATTGCTTTGATACTTCTGTATTTAAAAATCCACATAGAGGGGTCGGGCGCCGTGGCTCACGTCTGTAACCCCAGCACTTTGGGAGGCCAAGGTATGCGGATCACAAGGTCAGGAGATGGAGACCATCCTGGCTAACATGGTGAAACCTTGTTTCTACTAAAAATACAAAAAATTAGCTGGGCGTGGTGGCGAGCACCTGTAATCCCAGCTACTCGGGAGGCTGAGGCAGGAGAATGGAGTGAACCCAGGAGGCGGAGTTTGCGGTGAGCCGAGATCACACCACTGCACTCCAGCCTGTGCGACAGAGCGAGACTCCGTCTCAAACAAACAAACAAACAAAATATATATATATATATATATGTCCATATAGAAATAAGATTCCACAAATAAGTGCTTTTTATCAATATGTCTAAAATATTCCTTTTAATAAATATAAATTATATTAAAAGAAATAAGTCACATTCTATATGGTCAAATATAATGATTTAATTTCCTGGAAATGCATTTTCCCTTATCTTGATGAGAAAGGTTTATCAAGGTATTGTTTGCATATTTTAAAAGGAGGCTTTAATTTCCTTCTTTAGCCACAAGGGAAAATGTGAACACTGGATATTATTCGGAGCTTTTTCACATGAAATACATTTCATTTAAAGTCAGTTTACAAAGGAAAGTAAAAATGTTATCTATTTTCCAGTATTACATCTATTGTTTAAAATGTATTTGTAAGATATTTGATCTCCATAGCATATTTCTTAAGTTTCTGTCACTTATTGGAGGAAAGAGAGAAGGGAAGTGTGGCCAAGCAGTTTTTTTGATCAGGCAAAGCTGATAGATTCCTTTGTAAAAGCTCCCCAATCTCTCTGTAGCCAGGTAGAGCTAAACTGTTTTGTGACTATGTGTACACCTACTGTATTCGACTTGATAGCCACCAGCCCCGTGTGGCTACTGAACAACTGAAATGTGTCTTGATCAACTTAAGGTGCTCTAAATGTCGAAGACATCCAAGATTTTGAAGACTTAGTATGAAAAAAAGAATGCAAAATATCTCATTCATAATTTTATTTGATTATACGTTGAGATGATAATATTTTGGATACATTTGGTTAAATAAAATGTATTATAAACTTAATTTCACCTATTTATTTTTATCTCTTTAAAATATGGCTACTAGAAAATACTAATTTGCATGTATTATTGGATTACATTTCTATTGGACAGCATTGGCACAAACTTTAACAATTAAAATATTCCAAATGTTGGTGGATGTTTTTTCAGTTATCCAAATATTTAATTTATATTACTCCAAAAATTGATATAAATGTATTATATGGCCAGGTGCAATACCTCATGTCTGTAATCCCAGCACTTTGGGAGGTCGAAGTGGGCAGGTCACCAGAGGTCAGAAGTTCGAGACCAGCCTGGCTGACATGGCGAAATCCTGTCTCTACTAAAAATGTAAAAATTAGCCAGGTGCAGTGGCATGTGCCTACTGTTCCAGCTACTCAGAGGCTGAAGCATGAGAATCACTAGAACCCAGGAGGCGGAGGTTGTAGTGAGCCAAAATTGTGCCACTGCACTCCAACCTGGGCAACAGAGTGAGACTCTGTCTCCTAAATAAATAAATAAATAAATAAATAAATAAATGTATTACTTATTTTTGGCCTAAAATATCATTAAAATTTCATATTACCCTTAAAGTAGGGTCCAGATGACTTGATGGCTTGTTTATACCTAGCGAGAATTTTAAATATACTTAAGTTAAAAAGGTAAACTCCACGAAGGTAAAGAGGGACGAGGGAAATTATAATTCTACTTAAAAAGGTAAACATTAAAGTTAATTAAAATAAACCTTAAGATAGATTTCATATATCCCAGGGTGGTATGGATAAATTTTTATATATTTCATTGGGTTAATATTTGGATGACTTGAATGCAGATGTTTCTGTTTTTATATCTTTGCCTTCCAGTGTAGTAGGGAAAGTCAGGAGATTAGTTTAAGTGGACTGTCAGGGGGAATCTATGACATTTCACATTGAAGGACCACTTAATGGTGTATCTCAATGTTATATACTAAAGTTTGTTAGTCTTTAGAGCATCTTATTTGATAGGTAAATATTACTCTGTAATAAATCAGTAGAGAAGTATGTATATAATCAGAACTGATTTTGTGTCATTTTTTGGCATGACTAGGTATACAAGGTATTATTTCCTAATAACATGAAAATGCTCTTCAAGTTCATTTTAAAAAATCTGTTTGGATCACAAAGCTTAATTTCTATCCCACCATAAACCATCTTTATGTCAATCCCCACTTTCATTATCTCCTCTCAGATACCACAGTTCTATAAACCAAAAAGCCAGAATAAAAGATGAAACACATAAAAGATGAAACACAGGTACCTACTCAATAGTCTGAGCACTTCTTAGGTGTAAGGAACTGCAACAGCAATTGTAGGGATCCAGATATTTATTATACCTAAATGAAACATCTTAAATCATTTTCCATGAGAACCTACAAAAAAGAAGAGAATATGATATTTCCTGCAGGATCAGTGTCTTGACACCCAACAGCTTCACTCTGAAATTTGGAGGTGGGGGCTACAGTATGGATCTGGGTTGTACTGATATTCAAGATCACTCAGTAAGTAGCACAAGAAAAATCAATACAAACACATTGCCCACTTGGAATGGTTGGAAAAAATCTCAATTTTCTCTCCTTGAAGTCACAGTCTGTGGATAGCAAGGCTATGGCATCCAGTGTATTAAGGCAAAGTATGTGTGAAGTGAGATGTAAATGATCTTCTCCAAAATCCAGAGCCAACTGAGATTGTGCGTTGTAGTTTCACACGCAGATTCATTAATTTCTGCCATCTCCAAGGTCTGCTTCCTTAATATAACTAAGAGGGTAGTTTGCCCAAGTTTCTTCAAATGTTGTTTTAGGTTACCCATATCTAAACTAATTAAACAAGATATATAAACACACTATCAGACTAATTTATTTTTTTCCTTTCAATCTCAACTCTTCCTATTTATTCTATTGTTTCCCCTTTTTATTCAACAAGCTTTTATGAAGTGTCTTGAATGTTCCAGTTATTGTTCAGAATGAACTCAAATATGAGTGAAGAGAACTTGAACATTTATGTCTTGCAGAGTTTACATTTCCATAATGAGCCAGAAATGGGTTTTGTTACTTGCTATAATAAAACTCTGATGGTTTAGGAGCATTCCCAGTAAATTTCAGGAATAAAGCCAAGATACACACCATCACAGCCCTGTTCTGCGCAATGATGAAGAGCTTCTCTATCAAAACAAAAGAAGAAAAAGTAACAAGAGACATGGAATAGAAATGAAGATACAAAATCTTCATGCTTCACATTTAACAAGCCTATATACATAGAAAATCTTTGATAATCTAAAGGCAATCAGAGCTCATAAGATTACTTGATAATTATCATCAACGTGGTGCAGAGATAAACAGCTTTCACTCGTAGTAAGAACACTCTAAATCAGCCAAAAGATCCAATAAAAAAGCCATAAGTTAACCAGAATTTTTTTTTTTAAGAGAGAGAGAAAAGAAGAATCATTATAAAGAATTTCATAAAACATTATTGATGAATGGCTGTTGGTTTTCTTGTCTGGTGCAGCATTTGATAGTGACTTAAATCATTTTGGGTCATGGACTTCAAATAAAATAAACATGATTTTTATGCAACCCATGGGTCATTATCCTAGAAATAAACACACGCATAAAATACTGTGGTGTATGAGTGGTTGCCTAACACACGAAACCCACTTACCCTGAGCTAGATAACCTTAAATGTGCCTTCAACTCTAAAATGATTGATTCTCCCATTATTATCACTTTAAGATCACATTGGTAGGATATAATCAAAACCAAAATAATAAATGTTGAAATTAATGAGATCCTACAATTTTCAAGGCACTCTGCTAAGCACGTTATTTACATTATCACATTTAATGTTCACAACAAACTAATAGTGTAGTCACTATTATTATTCCCACTGTATAGATGAGGAAATGGAGGCTCAAAGAGGTCAAGTAATCCCATACTTCAGTATGGTCAGGCTCTTTGGATATATGTCTTTTCGTACAACCAACTGATGTATCATATTTTGCTTTTTTCTAGAAAACTTATCTCAGTTTGTATTTATATACACCTTAGTATAAGTGTTTAATGCTTGCCTCCCCAAAGATCCATAAACCCCAAGAATAGAGACCTTAATGAGTTTCATTCACCAGTGTAACCCCTATTACCTGCACATGATATAGGACTTAGTTTTCACTCAATAAATACTGGCAGAATATATTAATAAGTAGGGGAAAGAATGAATGAATTATGAATAAACTGTGCAAAATTGTGTGGCTTTTGAGTAGAAAAGCCTGGATTTTTATCTAGATTTGCATGCCTTCAGAGCCCCACACACTGTAAATGAAGTTACAAAACAAATAAAAACAACAAAAATATTTTAAAAGTAATAAAGTTGAACATCAAAAAAAAAACTAAATAATAGCATGAAGTCAAGGAAGTAGATGATACTCAAATGTACTTGCGAAAGGTAGCATTGACTTCGAGCCCTCTACTGACCAAACTAAGAGAAAAATGATAAATTTCTTCTGCTTCCAAATTTGAGTTCCTCCACCCCATAATGCCTCTTATCACAATTCTTTATTTTTGCTCGTCTTATGACTTCAAAGCAGACGGTCTTCCTTTTATAGTCTCCATTTTAATATAAATTTTTCAGAGACATGGATGTTACAATGGAAAAACACCAGTTTCCCCAGGATTATATACTGGAAGGAATATGTAAACAGAGGAGGAGAAATTGATTTGGCTAAGCAGTTCTAATGGGGTTTAGGGAATTCTTTTCTCAGTGCTGAATCTTCATGGCCTGGAAGAGTGCAGAGGATATCTTCGTTGAGTTTTAACTTTGCTACCTTCAGGATAGTTAGTATGTTCAAAATTGGGCACGTCTTAAAAGGTTGTATTTTACCACCTGGTAGGTTAGGAGAGGCTGGAACCCTCATCACCTCCTTCTTGCTCACCTTGCTTCAGTCTGTCTTAGCCAAACAGTTAATTCATTGATTTCCAAAGAAGTTGTTTATGCTGCCAATATATGCTCAATCTCAAGCCAAAGACTAAGGTTGAGAGAGAATAAATATGCACAGAATCAACCAATGATGCACTCATTCATTCTCCACCAGGAAACGCAACATTTCAACTCTAGTTGAAATACTGTGGTGACACAATATATTTGTGTCACAAAATATCTTATGAACAGAAAACAATGCCCTTTGAACTAAATATAATGTGCAGAGGACAACTTCTGTGTTTTCTTATTGTGCCAAATTAATCTCATTGCTTTAATAACACAGATATTCCAAAATGGAATGTTAAAACTTCTTGAGGGCATGGCCAAACTAGGTCACTTAAACCGTTTTATGCATTCCTGAAAGACACATTCAAGACTTCTCTGAACAATTCTTTATTTCTCCTGAAATGTCACCAGCATTTTTTTTCTACTAAGTAAATATGGACCTCCCATATTTCAAGTCAAGCCAAGCCATTCTACAACTGCTCCTTGTTCCAGTGGCTTTGAATAGTTTTGAAATATCATTTAGAGATGGAGTAGAACCAACAAAAACACATCCAAGTTGCCTTGGTACAGGGTTATCTGTCAGTGGAAAATAAAGGTAGTAAGAAGGTTTGGAGAATTGGAGACCCAGGGTGATGATGGAGGGAAGGCCGCAGAGTTTGAGGTGATCCTGAGCAAGCAGGTAAGGAAGAAGAATCGGCTTCAGCCTCTGTGGGAATACTGCACCCTGTGCAACTAAAAATACAGATGGCAAGAAGGAGTCAAGCAAAGATGTAGGACAACCTCATATTCCTACATACAGAAGGAACATATGTAAAACATGTTCCCAAAAGTGGTTGGTTTTATATTTAAAATCTCCACTAAGGGTATATTTTTTCCCCTGAAAATTAACATACTTGCATTATTTACATATTTATAAAAACATCTGTCAATTTTACACCAAAAAGATATGAAAAAATATATAAGGAAAACGGAATAGTCTGTTTCATAATATTTAAGAAATTAAAGAATAAAGATTTTACTAATAAAGATTTAGGAAGAAATGAGATGTTATTTTTAGCATACTAAGGCTCAGGATATTGAGTTTGGTAAGTCTTAAGCAAGTCATTAAACATCTCTGATCTTTAGAGTTTGTTATGATGTCACTTGTAAAATTCACAGAAGAGGCTGGGCGTGGTGGCTCGCACCTGTAATCCTAGCACTTTGGGAGGCCAAGGAGGTCAAATTGTCAGAGTTCAGGAGTTTGAGACCAGCCTGGGCAACATGGTGAAACCCAGTCTCTACTAAAATACAAAAAATTAGTTGGGCGTGGCAGCAGGTGCCTGTAGTTCCAGCTACTTGGGAGGCTGAGGCAGGAGAACTGCTTGAACCTGAGAGGCGGAGGTTGCAGTCAGCCGAGATCGTGCCACTGCACTCCAGCCTGAGCAACAGAGCGAGACTCTGTCTCCAAAAAATGTAAAAAAAAGAAAAAATAAAATAAAATGCCCAGAAGGTGCCTGGTACATGATATGCATTATTTAAAGCTGATATTATAAAGATATTTTCTAGCCAATCAAGGAAATTTGATAATGGACAGGATAGTGTTTCTGTTGGATGTGATAATGGCATTGCAGTCATGCATTGCATGACCTTGCTAATTCTTGGAGAAGCTGACTGAAACATGTGTGGGAGAAAAAGTAGGATATCTGGGATTCTCCTTCAAATACCTGAAGAAAATTTTAAAAGATAGATGAATCAAATGTGGCAAAATCCTGGTAAGTGTTGAAAGCAGGCATTGTATACATGGGGGTCTTCATAAGTCTTCATAATAAAAATCAGAAGTTTAGATATTAATGTATATTTTAATATTTTCTATTAATATTTAATGTTAATTAATACATTATCCAAACATACAACTGGTTTTTTGTTTGTTTGTTTGTTTTTGTTTTGTTTTTTTTTTTTTTTTGAGACGGAGTCTCATGCTGTTGCCCAGGCTGGAGTGCAGTGGCGCGATCTCGGCTCACTGCAAGCTCCGCCTCCTGGGTTCACGCCATTCTCCTGCCTCAGCCTCCTGAGTAGCTAGGACTACAGGTGCCCGCCACCGCGCCCGGCTAATTTTTTGTATTTTTAGTAGAGACGGGGTTTCACTGTGGTCTCGATCTCCTGACCTTGTGATCCGCCCGCCTCGGCCTCCCAAAGTGCTGGGATTACAGGCTTGAGCCACCGCGCCCGGCACAACTGGTTTTTAAAAGTCACTAAAATATAAACTCTCTTGTCACAAAAAGTATTCTAACATAAATGAATTTTCTCATGGCATTTTGTGTAAAGAGAAGTTCAAGAAGAGGCCATCTTAGTAGTTGATCCCTTTGAATGACAGAGGACTCCCTTAACTCCCAAGACTGTTGTAGTGCTTAGGACTTCTTTCTTTCAAGTGGTAGAAAATCTGACCCAGTTTAGCTTATACAAATAGAAAAATATTACTTCGCATTAGTACACATATCTAGATGTCCAATTATTTTCAGGCTTGGTAGATTCCAGACACAAAATATCATAAAAAATCAGTGTTTATTTTTTATCTCTGCCTTTTTCTTTGGAATTTCAGACTCAGACATCATGTGGTACCAAAATCAAGGTAGCCATTCCAGCCCCTACAACTTCTTGTTTGAGGATTAGAAGATAAGAGTATTTTTTTCTAGAAATCTAGGAGTGTATTGTCTCTTCCTGGGTTGTGCAGCCATCCCACACCCGGTCACCAAGAGGCTGTGTGGAATGGCTTAGCTTTGAAGTCATATGATTTTGTCTATAATTGAGATTACAGTCAGCTCCAATAAAACTACATGAATTGGGATGGGGTCGGGGGAACTTCCTAGCAGAAGACAGATGTTGGTGACTAGCTTCTGGGAAATGAAAGGCACAGTAGTTTCATGTGACTGAGAACCACTGTGTCAGCTTCCACAGATACATGGAAAGATCAAGGATCTTTATGCAAAGACCTTTTAGCATTGCTTAGTTAACTAAGTGGCAACCTCCAACAACTTTAAGACTAAATACATGATTTTTATGTTCTATGAACACTAGTATTCAGTATTTTGAACTCATATAATTTCCTGTTTTGTAAATATTTTTATTTGTTCTCTTCAAGTTGCTACTTGAAGAAGTGGTGTCTTTTACTAATAGATCTAGTTCACATCTTGGTGGGAATAGAAGCCCAGCAATCCCTACAGAAGACAGCAAAGATATCAACATCTGAGGTCACCTCAATGTTTTGTCAACCTTAACACATTATTATTTTAATGTTTCTTTCTATCACTCCACAGGGTGCTTATGAATATCAGTTTCTTATTTCTCTCCTCTTTTTTCTTCCTTCCCACCTCCATCACCACCACTCTCATCACTGCTATCCCATAAGCACTCACTATTGATGCCAGACGCTGTCTTAAGTAGTTTAGAAGAACATGCTCTCACTTAATTCTAACATTTTAAAAAAGATTCAGGTTCAAAGACACAAAATAATGTGCCCACATTTATAGAGTAGTAATGTTGACAAGGCTCAGACTTAAGCTTAGTTCAGGCAGGTGTCACACAGGCTGTGCTCAACACCCCTGTGGTCACACTGCCACTATACATATTTGACTTGAATTTATGGTGGGAAAAAAATATTAGGAACCCAGCCAGCAAATCTCAATATGTTCTCCCCTCCTGACCAGACAGATTGTACAGTACTGCATTGAGGTCAGTGAAATGTGTGCAATGAGTTTGCCAAAGGAAAATAAGTAGTTGGTGCATTTGACATCTTCATGCTTCTCAATAATTGTTTTTTTTTTTTTTTTTTTTTCTCACTTTCTTCTAAAATGTATTTGGGTCTACTGGGTCTACTTTGTCTCGAGTAGTGCTTCTCAACTGAAAGTGATTTTGTCCCCTAGGGGACACTTGGCAATGTCTAGTGACATTTTTGGTTGTCACAAACGGGGAGATGGTACTGCTGTAGATGCAGTAGTGGGCAGAGGCAAGGGATGCTGCCAGATATCCCATATTGTACAGAAAAACCCTCTTTGCCCCCTTACCCAGCAAAGAATTCTCCTGCTCCTAATGGCAACGGTTCTGCCTCAGAACAGAGGTCAGCAATTTTTTTTCTGTAAAGAGCCGCATAGTAAATATTTTAGGTGTTACAAGCCACACAATCTCTTGTACAAGATTGCAGGGCAAAAGCAGCCATAAGCAATACATAAACAAATGAGCATGGTTCAATAAAACTTTACTGACATACACATGCATGCAGGGCAGTGGGTCACATCCATCCTGAGAGCTGTACACTGCAAACTTCTGGTCTAGAGTGCCCCTGAAGTTGCTTAACCTCAACCACAGGTTGTTGAAGGCTCTATATATGTGCTCTCAGGAAGACTTACATTTTGTGGTAAATAACCAGATAGTCTCTATGGAGCAGGGCTCCTAGCTTGTTCCTCAACTGCTTTCCTTAAGGAACTCAAAGCTATTTTGCATGGGTGTGGGGTAGGTGCATAGCATTAACTAGGAGAACAGCTCGATGTGAGGATTATAGCATCTATAAGAGTGGACAGTCAGCAGAGTACCTGCAGCCACAGAGCAGAAACTAGCAAGTGAGAATACAGAGAGGAGAGGCAACATCCAGCTTGAAATGAAGATGTCTGGCCCACATGGTGAGAAACATGCAGCAAGAACCAGGGGTGTAAGAACACTGCTTGTCATAAAGTTGGTCAGCATGATGCAGACACTAAGTCAGCAGAAAAATTTAATTAAAACATCGTCACCTTATATCTTGGGAGTACTTTGCCATTTTGAAAATGCTTTCACCTACATGATTTCATGGTATACCTGGGACAATATCGTCTACTCAATAAGCCTCTCTGAGCTATAACTCATAGGCGCTTGGGTTATAAAGCAAGTGAAATATATGCTTTCCTCTCAGGGAGATGTTGGTCTAGTGGGGAACACAGATATAAGGAAGCAGAAAAGCCCAACATCAGCATGTGTTCAGTAAAAGAGCTGCACCTGGAAGAGGTTGGAGACTCACCCTGGTTTGGGAATTAGGCTAAAGGAAGTCATAGGCAAGGACATTTTTCTGAGGTTATTTTGCTTGAGTGAGTGTTAAAATAGAGGAGGATGAACGTAGAATTAGGGGCAAGGGTGTAGTTTTGCAGGGAGGGGCATATGAAGAATTAGTCAATCGAGAGACGGGGTTGGATGGAGGTGGAGAGAAAGAGAAAAGTGCACGCACAGGAACAGCAAAGCCCATGGAGGTGAGAAATAGCAGGGCATGGGCATATGACAGGGGAATGACATGAAGTCTGGGGAAGCCCAAGAGTAAATTCAGAGAAGGAAACATATGTAAAGAAGAGGCCAGGCACGGTGGCTCACGCCTGTAATCCCAGCACTTTGGGAGGCTGAGGTGGGTGGATCACAAGGTCAGGAGTTCGAGACCAGCCTGGCCAATATGGTAAAACCCTGTCTCTACTAAAAAACACAAAAATTAGTGGGGCATGGAGGGGCATGCCTGTAGTCCCAGTCACTCGGGAGGCTGTGGCAGGAGAATAGCTTGAACCTGGGAGGCAGAGGTTTCAGTGAGCCGAGATTGTACCACTGCAGTTTGGCCTGGGCGACCAGAGTGAGACTTCATCTCAAATAAATAAATAAATAAACGGGGTGGAGGGGATGTTTAAATGAGAGCCAGTTTATGGTTTGGCCTTGGTTATCATTCTGAGCAGTATGGATTTGATTGTTTAGTGATAGAGAATATGGAAGTCAAATTTCAAATTCAAGTCAAGATGCAAAGTTCATATTTGAGAAGAGTGAAGGCAAGGAGATCAGCTAGGAAGCTGATGTATCATCCACGTGAAAGATGAGGCAGTCATTGTGGGTGAAGAAGAGGAAATGAACTCAAGAAACACTTAGGAGGTCATGGTTTCAGAGTTTGGCAACTTTCTAAAATAGGCAGGACAGGAATTATAATCTCCATTTTACAAATGAGGCCAGAAACTCAGAAAGCTGAAATCATTAGTTCACTATCTCACTTAATGAAGCTTACGTTTACTCCCAATTCTCTATGTCATGCTCATTAAAATAGCTCACACCGGCCGGGCATGGTGGCTCAAGCCTGTAATCCCAGCACTTCGGGAGGCCGAGGCAGGCAGATCACCTGAAGTTAGGAGTTCGAGACCACCCTGGCCAATATGGTGAAACCCCGTCTCTACTGGGAAAAACAAACAAACAAAAAAGTAATCAGGTATGGTGGTAGGCACCTGTAATCGTAGCTACTTGGGAGACTGAGGCAGGAGAATCGCTTGAACCCCGGAGGCAGAGGTTGCAGTGAGCCGAGATCATGCCATTGTACTCTAGCCTGGGCAACAAGAACAAAATTCCATCTCAAAATAATAATAATGATAATAATAATAACAATAATAATAAAGCTCACATCTGTACTCCCAGCACTCTGGGAGGCTGAGGTGGGACAACTGCCAGAGGCCAGGAGTTCTAGAATAGCCTGGGCATCAAAGCGAGGTACGGTCTCAATAAAAATACTAATATTAGCCAGGGATGGTGCATGGGCCTGTAGATCCAGCTAGAGTAGAGACTGCGGTGGGAGAATCGCTTGAACAGCATAAAACATATTAATTAATAAAATATATATGTACATATATAAGTTTAACTAATATTCATAGAGTATCTGTAAATGCTAGACCTTAACAAAGCCTGTTTCACTCATGTTATATCTTACTAATATTTCATGCAAGTAAGTTTTGTTACTTGGACTTCGTTTTGTGTGGAAACTGAGGCACAGAGACTTATCTAACATACTTAAGGTCCCAGAGATCATAATGGAAGAGGTTGGATTTCCATGACACTATGCTGCCTCTCCTCATGGAACATGAACTTGACATAATCACTATTCAGAACTGTACTTCCCCAACATGGTAGCCACTAGTCACACAGATGGTTATTTAAATCTAATTAAAATTAAGGTTAAATAAAAATGCAGCTCCTCTATCATACAAGCGACATTTCCAAGGTTTGATAGCTACACATGGCTGGTAGCTACCATATTGCGCAGCACAGATATTGACTATTCATCATCACAGAAAGGTCTATTGAACAGTGTGGCTACTTCAGAATATTAAACCCCAGAGATGCTGGCCACATTCCAAAACTATCAAAGTAGAAACCTGCAGCAGGATTTTCTGTCACAAGCGCAGAGCAATGGAGATCAGCTGTCATTTTATTTTCTTTCTCTTTGTGCCTCAGTGGCATAAGGAACCATTGTGGATACAAAAGTTCCACCTTAAAACAAGGAGAAAGCATGGGAGAAATAAATAAGGGCTTGCTTTTCCTTGTGGAGGACTGGCTTCTTGGTGCTGTGTTTATTAATGTAGTTTAACTGGAGATTAACTGAAGAAGACTGATAAAGAAGCTAGACCTAGCAGGCACCAGAAGGGGGATTAAAACTTAGCCTAAGCATCCACATAATCTGATTTATTTATATGTCCACATGTACAGAAATAAAATTAGCCAAGATTAAAATCATTTGGAATAATATCACAAATAAACTTGGGCTAACTCAATTAGGCAGTTCTAGAAAATTACTGACCCAACTATTGGGTACTGATTATAAAATAAACTTGTGATTCTAAAAGAAAAAACTTAGTAAATAGGAATTAGAGAGCAGCGTATATCAGTGGTAACCAAGATAAGGTACCACAAATAATTAAGGTATTAAGCAGATAGTGGTAGCTTTCCTCTGAACTATGTAACGTCATGCCGAGTGTCCTTGAAAGAGAATAAAACAGTTTGAGTGCCTTCAAAATTTTCAGTAAGTGGATCATAATTCCAAATTTCATAAAGATTTCAAATATGCTGTTCTAATTATGCTTTCTAAGTGGTAACTTGAACTATGCTGGCTTAGTGGTATATTATATGAGGTTTCTCATTTTTCAAGAAAAAATAAATAAAAGAGAAAGTATATTGCTTTCCACTACCAAAGGTAAGATTCCTGTAAAAAATTTAAATTGAAATTGAAATTGGGAGGCCTGCCTCGACCTACCAAAGTGCTGAGATTACAGGTTTGAGCCACCATGCCCGGCCGGTGTGAGCTATTTTAATGAGCATGACATTCCTGTAAAAAATTTTTTAAAAAAAGCTTTCTGCTTTTTTCTTCCCTTACCCCCTCTTTTCTCTCCCTTGACACACCCCTGTCACATACACCACATATAAAATGTGATGTTGTTCAAATTCCTGTGATAAGATATAACATGGCTTAAAATAAAATGATGAATTCTTCATTGTCCTTGACAAAGATGATAAGTTTCAATCTGTCACTTGTTTGGTGCTAAAGTGCAAAATTCTAAAACACCTGCTACTTCTAGGGATCTTTTATTCTGAGTCCTCCTGCAACAGACTATAAAGATGATCAGATGTTGAAATATCACAGAGTTTAAACTGTGGCCAAAGTGAATGGCGTACGATTAAGGCCTACAAAGTTGTCTGTACATCTGTAGACCCAAGGCTAATTGGGAGAATATTTTATGCATACAGACTGCTCTCTACAATTCTGGTTCTAAAATCCGGCATGTCTTAAGTGTTCTTCCCTTAAGACTTCACACCTGAGTTTTCCAATGTTTGCTCAGTGTTATAAGATTGTACACAACCTGAGGACACAAAATGGGTACTGCCAGCACCTAGCACTGTTTGCCACAATTAAGGGTTCCAGAAAATACACACAAACTTCTTTACATGATTGTTTTGCTAACATCTAAAACTCAAGAAATCCCAATGTGAACGCCATCTTCTGCCACAAACCATTCCTCCTTCCCTAGCTATTTCTTAACTAGTTGGCAGGAGCTCCTTCCCACAGTGCCCAGACTTCCACCCATCTCTCCTGCCCTACTTCCATAACTTAGAATGTAGCAATAGTTGACGCTCTCATCTGTAGGTACAGAATGTCTGACTGGACCTCTCTTCTATAAGGCCCTGCTGTCTCTGCACACAGCTCCTCCTCCAGCAAACTTAATCCATCTCTCTCCCTTTGAGAATCTTTTACCGCTTTAAGATTATCTGCAACTGTGTCTTTAGGGTCCTCTGTTCCGGAACACTAGTCTACACCCACCAAGCCCACCCACTCACTGACTCACACCTCTGCTCATTCTGTTTGCTGTCCCTGTTAGAAAAGTTTCCTCTTTTTACGATTGGATTCTTCTTTCAAATCATTATAGCAAAGAAAGGGATTAAACTCATGGGCTGGGGCTGTTCAAGTCACAAACCTGGGTGCAAATCCCAGCTCTACTACCTAATTAACACATCCATAGAGGAGGACAAAGCGGGTGTAAGAGAGACAGAAACAGAAAAGAGAGACTGAGCAAAGTGTCTATTCACAGAACGTACATCATTGTGCATTGCTCAGAATTAAATTACTTTATACACATAGAAAGCACTCAGTATTGACCCTAGCACATTATAAAAAAATCAAGAATTATTAGCTGTAACTATTAATAATATCTAGATTAACCAACCTCCATTTTGTTGCCTTTTTTCATCCTCATGCTTCTTTTATCTTAAGTGTTGTAAACTATCTATTACGATTATTATCTATTTTGGCTATGAATTAATTATGCCTAAGTCTCTCACCAAACTATAATCTATTCGAGAGGTGAAATATTTTACTTTTTACATCTCCTAGGTTAGTGCTTTCTAAGTGTGTCCTGTCTGCAAACTGCCTGCTACAAGTGTCCATGACCAGGTCACTTCAGAATTTGGGTCAGTTTTCAGAAGCTTCCATAGCAATCTGCCATGGCTACAACATTTTTCTTCTATGTCACTTTATTTCGGTCTGCAATCTATTAAACTGTTTTTTTAAAATAGTCCCTTACTACAGAATTTGAGTTACACTATCCTAGAATATATAGCCTGTGCAGTGATCTACAGTAGATGCCCACTGAATATTCAATAGTCTCTGTACAAAGAAAAAATAATGAAAATCGTGTTTTACTGGGAACTTTTGCACTTGTTCAAGTTAGCAACATATATAGATAACCAACAAATCAGGCTCCTAAAATCAAATTCAAGACTTGAGGAAATGTAAGCATAGATTAAATTACTGAATCCTGAATTTCAGAAAATGTTAAGTAGTTTTAAAACATTATCTACCACAGTTCAGACACATTATCACACCGCTGCCTGAGGAATGGAAGAGGAAACGTAAGTTCTGATTTTTAATTTCTCTTGCACCAAACATATTAAAGTACCAACCCTGACACTGATGCACACGATTTCTTCTATGAGAGAGGGTGAGGGTTGAAGGCAGGGAAGGAGGGGAGTCATTTCTAGTCATAGTTTTTAGACATTCTTCTTTTTGTCCTTCAGTTTCTGGACATTTCTAGAGACATCTTTGTCCATTTCCTTTTGTATTAGTCCATTTTCATGCTGCTGATAAAGACATACTTGAACCTTCCTGGGTACTTTATAAAGAAAAAGAGGTTTAATGGACTCATAGTTCCGCATGGCTGTGGAGGCCTCACAATCATGGCAGAAGGTGAAAGGCACGTCTTACATGGCAGCAGACAACACAGAATGACAGCCAAGTCCCTCACACAACATGTGGGAATTACAGGAGCTACAATTCAAGATGAGATTTGGGTGGAGACACAACCAAATCATATCACCTTTTCTCCAACCTGGATCCATATCATCCAAGCCCGTGGGGTACATGGATAAGAGAAAAGGGTCTAAGGAGGAATTCCATCAACACTTGATACTGATGGGCATTGGGAATCTTATGAAAATACTTAATTTACTAGTTTGTATTAACAATATTCTCAGTATCATTTATTTAAGTCTTGGCTTCAGATACCAAAAAAAAAAAAAAAAAAACTTTTAGTATTCTGAGAAAGTTAATTGGAAATTTTAATTTTTAACCCTGGAAAGTAGGTGCTTTTGACAGGATTCATTTCATACATTATGCAGTTACCCAATGACCTGGGTGAGGCAAAGTGGCTGGAATTAACACTTGCCTTGCTGTTACTTTTTTCCCAGAGAAATTTCCCATGAGGCATGCTTGCCTCTTCTTAGCTATTTCTGTTATCTGTGGGATCCTTGACTAGATCGGAATCAATAGAAGAAAAAAAAAAGAAAAATATTGTAAACCAGAATAGTGTTATGCTATTCAAAAAAATCTTACTTTGCCATGTATTTCCAAGTGATCCACATGGATTCTGGGGTTTTTCATGCATTTAACAATTATTAACTGAAAACCTGCTCTGTGTCAGGGAGTATGATCAGCATTAGTAATAGAATGATGAATGAAACATATTTACTGCCTTCAAAAACTTCAGACTTTAGTTGGAAAAAGAGAACAAAAGAAATTGACAATGACTCTTCTGGGAGAACAGTTTTACAAGGAAAAATTATGAAAACTCATATGACAATAATTGCTAATTGTTCTCTACTACCGATTCCCCTTCTTTCATAATAGAACTCCAAAGTTTTAGCTAGAGACATGTCTAACCTGCTAAAAGTTACAGTTCTCAGCTTCCGTTGGAACTGATTGTGTCCACTTGCCAAAGTTATAGCCAAAGGAACATGAGGAGAAGTGTGACTCATCTTTTTGGGAGAAAAAAAAGCATGTGTGCCCACACCTCCCTGGCCTAGGCCTCTGTTCTCCCTCCTCCTGACTCACCATGAGACCTGCCTAGATATGGAAGACACACGGTGACAACATCAGAGTCATTCTCTTTAGGATCGCTTGAGGCCACGAGTTCAAGAACAGCTTGGGAAACATAATGAGACCCTGTCTGTATGAAAAATTTAAAAAGTAGGTGGCGTAGTAGCATGCACCTGTAGTCCTGGCTACTCCAGAGGCTGCGTCAGTAGGATCACTTGAGCCCAGGAGTTCAAGGTTGTAGTGAACTATGATCATGCCACCATACTCCAGGGTGACAGAGAAAGAGCCTGTCTCTTAAAAAAGAAAAATAAAGATTTATAGGTTGTGATGTGCCATAGGGAGGGAGAACGGTGTGATAGCAACAACAAACTGAAGAATTAAAGGTGACTGGAACTTAATAAAATTTTTGAAAAGTAATGAGATCAAATAGTTGGAGTTAGAGTGTACATGAACAACACTGATTACCATCACTCATTTTAAAAAATTCAACATGTTTGTAATAGGCCACTATTATGTGCTAAGCACTATATTTGATGTTAGAGATACAGTGGGGATCAAGAACAGATGTAGTCCCTGATGATATAGGCTAGGAGATTAAGGGACTACTACACCACTAACAGTTCGGCCCTCTGCACTGTCTGTCTGATCTTCACCACAACCAAACAGTAGTGTTCACTGCAATAACACATTTACATATTAGGAGACCAAGGCTCAGATAATTATAAGTAACTTGATCTAAATCTGGCTTGTCTGTTGTTAAAACTCATGCTCTCTCAACTAAATCATGCAGCTCTCTGAGGAATAACATAAAACAAATAAAACACATACTTCCTATTTTCAACAGTGAATGCTAAAACAATCCCAAGGCATGAATTACATTTTAAGTAGAAAAAAAATGAATTATATAAAGTAAATTATCCATTACCATCAATGAAATTATTATGTGGGTCTCATTTTACCTATTGCCTAAGGCATAATCTCTAAGAATTTTACTACTGAAAAATACTTACAATAAAAAATAAACTTGATATTTAAATGGTGTTTAAAGAAAAAAATGACATGTTGAATTTTGTGATGTGGTGAGGAAAGATAATAACATATCATTCCAGTTTTTCAAATTATCTTCATTTTTTAATTAGTGGCACAATTATCAGTTCTAGCTTCACATCTCACCTCTGTAACCCAGGAAACAAGTTCCAGAAATGCCTTCCTAGTCTTTGTAAACCAATCTCCCGGGCAGATAAGAAGCCCACACAGCTTAAATATTTTCTTAAGGTGTGATGGTCTTACACTTTATATGCATCTGTTACACTTCTTCTATGTCATCCAAATAGACATTTCTTGGATTCTTCTCCTAAGACTTCTTTTTTTTTTTTGAGACGGAGTCTCGCTCTCATCCAGGCTGGAGTGCAGTGGCGCGATCTCGGCTCACTGCAAGCTCCATCTCCCTGGTTCACGCCATTCTCCTGCCTCAGCCTCCGGAGTAGCTGAGACTACAGGCACCCGCCACCACGCCCGGCTAATTTTTTTGTATTTTTAGTAGAGACGGGGTTTCACCGTGTTAGCCAGGATGGTCTCGATTTCCTGACCTCGTGATCCACCCGCCTCAGCCTCCCAAAGTGCTGGGATTACAGGCGTGAGCCACCGCTCCGGGCCAAGACTTCTTATAAGTTTTTCTTAAGGATTTATATCATTGTATTTTTCATTTCTCTGTTTTTTTTTTTGTTTGTTTGTTTGTTTTGGATTAATGTTTCTTTTCCCTTAATAGTCAGAATAGTCAGGTTTGGGGAATACTTATGGCAAAGGGAAGAATGTGGAATGTAAGGTTTCAGATGAATGCTTGGATCAGCAGTCCACAGGACCCCATCTAGATGGTTGACAGCAAGATCACAAGGGAATTTTATTCTCTGGACTCTTTCCAGAACATTTTTCAATGGTGAGTACTAGTTTTTCCTTTTTTTTCTCCTTCTCTCCTAGAACTACCATTCCATACTACATTGTTAAAACATATGTGTTTCTTAATAAGATATTGGAAGAATTATTTTTGGAAGGTCAGATATTATTATTATGCAGGGTCCTCATCCCTCCCACATTTCTCATACAGCAGTTCAACTTGGTGTAAAGAAAATAAGAGGAAAAGGGAAATAACAAATAATATTCATATTTTACTAAATATCCAAAAATTTCCTTTCTAATATCTTGTCGATAATTCTAACTATATTTTGTTTATCAAGGGAGTTGGAATAAAAGAAATATTGCTTCTTGTTGGATTTATTTAGGTTTTAGACCATTACCATTCTTACAAACAAAATACCCTCGACAAAAAGAATTCAATGATTATTAAAATCCATTTCCAACATAAACTAAGGGCAAAAAAATCACTGGAAATACAGCAATGGTGTCATACATACAGAATAAGTAGGTTGAGAAAAAAAGTGTGAAGGAAAAAAAACCACTACATTTTATTCTTGATCCTTCTCTAACACAATTTTAGATGATTTTAGGATTCTCATCTAGAAAGAATATGGAAAACAAGTATCAACATTTTGAAGTAAAGAGGTAAATATGATGTAAAAATTGACAAACCAACTCCAAAAAAACCTTAAGGAGCACAACTGCAGAGAAGACCTGTAAGCCATTGAGAACAGAACTTTATTATATTCCAACAAGAATCCTTAGGGTAATTTATAGTAAGAGTAAGAAAGAGCACTTCCAAGATAATTTTAAGATTCATTAAATAATTCATTAAAAAGTATAACATAACCAAGAATTATAATTTATCTTACCAGTTCCTATTAAAATTTATTTTTATTAAATAGAAATTTCAATGACCCGTGCCTTTTCATATTACTTTTATAAGAAAAACTAAATAAGAGTAGAGTGATAATTAACATACAAAAATCCTGGTTTCTGTAATTCAGAATTCATACAGCCATCTCTCACACAGTTTTCTCAATCTCTTCTTTCTTTTAATACAGTGAGATATTGCAAATGGTGTATATGAGACACTGTAAGAACTTTCAATATCAGAGAAAGAGTCATGTTATTAAATGGTATGCACTTAGAGAAAAATAAAGAGAATCATTTAAATAATTTCCAACCATATTAAGTAGTAGAAATTAATAGGAAAATATCAATTTCCAATTTATTACTTAAATCTTAATTAAAAGTACTAATATACTTCACTCAAAAAGTATAAAGACATTGAAAGGACCTCTGCTTCTATTTGCAGCAACATGGTGGACTGAGGAAATGCAAACTTTCCAATGATTATAATTTTAAAAACTTGGAAAGTGTGGATGACAAAAAATTTAACATTCTTTAAATACATACATAATCTTGAGAGAATAAATGGAAAGTGTCAAGGTGTTAAAAATAAAGAGGAAAATTAAAGAGAGGCTTGTAATTCTGCAGAGGACAGAAAAGAGTTACAGAAGATAGCAGAATCCAGATCTAGGCTATAATAGGTGAGCGTTGGCTGTTAAAATCCTTTTGGGGATGGAAGATATGACTTTAGATCTATAGGAAGTAAGGAGATCTCTGCATAAACCTAGGACTCAGGAAAGCTAGCTCCCTCCATTCCAATGAAACAAAAACAATTTGATCTCACAGTCCACAAAAGTAGGAATGGAAAAATGGACCATACATGGTTTTATAGCCTAAATGCACTCTATTAGTATAGTATGGGAGGGTCTCACTGAAAATTTAACATAAAGCTGACCCCAGAATGGTGAAACTTCCAGTCTCTTAGAAAATCAGATATTAATCTGCTCTGTAGCCACAATTCCAATTCCATAAGAAGGGCATCCAGATCCTTTACAGAAAGAGCTACCTCCTCCAAAGAGAAGTTTGCAAGCCAGATTATAAACCGTGAGTGTGAAAGAAGCTATAAAATATTGTGAAAGAGGCTATAAATTATTGAACTAAAATGATTAAAGAGATAAAGTATAAATTATACACACACACACACATTATCTATATATACACAAACACACACATATTAAATCAGACTACTGTACGGACCATGAAATACAGATTTTTTTGATTATCTGAAATGACAAATATAGGAAATAAAGTTTATTTGAATGAAAGAATCTATTAAAGAGAATTAAAAATCAGATTGGATATACATAAAGAGACAATCAGTGAACTAGAAGACCATTTGAGAACACTTCGTAGAATTTAGCACAAGGTGGCAAACAGAAGAGAAAATGAAAGTTATGTAACTAGGCATGGAGATGGAGAGCCTGTGAGGACTTCCTGAAGAACAGATGAAAGAGAAGAGTGTGAATTAACATTCAGAGAGAACATAGTTGAGCCTTACTGTTAAATTTACACAACATGCCAATTTCAATTTCAACTATATGTGTCTTTCTTATAGAGAAATCACAAAGAACAAAAGGGGAAGAGGGAGTGCCTTCAAAAATCAGAAAGAAGAGCAAGTTACTCTAAAATAAATCTTTAAAAAAATTGTTTGACAGCAAATCAATTATTGGCAACAGAAGAACCAGAAAACTGTGGAAAAGTATCTTGAAAAGTATTGAGAGGCAAATGCTGTCATCTGTTAATACTAATTTATATGTCTAACTTAACTGACAATCAAGAGTAAGGGCAAAACAAGAGCAATTTTAAACAAAAGTTGCCACCTATGTACCCTTATTTAAATTGATGCTAAAAGTTTTACTTCAGGAGAAAAGAGAGTAAACCATGTGAGTGAATAGGATGCAAAAAGGTATCATCAGCAAGGAAATTTATTATCATGTGGGTTAATTTAAATTAACACGGCTATAAACGCTAACCACAATAAAGACAAATAGTAAGGGATTTATAAGCACTTGCATTAAAAATAAGTAGATAAAACTGTGGAATTTGGAATTTAGTGAGCAGGGTTACAGCATTCCACAAAATCTGGTATTCTCTGAAAGGAGAATAACACCAAACAACTTTTAATTTTTAAGTCAAACACGGATATTTAAATTTCATAATTATCAGTAAAAAAGAGGAAATAAAACGTATAGCTTCCAGGTACAGAGAAGAAAAGGAATAAAAACAAAAAGTCAGTGTGATAGGAGGAGGAAGGAGTAACAAGCTAAATCAAAATATTAAAATATAGAAAAAACAAAAGCAAATCATATAAATAAATAAGAATATCTCAAGTTTTGTAACAAAGAGAACATGATTAAACTCACTACTAAAAGAACGGAGATTCTCAAATACATTTCTAGACATCCAGATAGGCATTGCTTATAAGACACTCATCATAAACTTAAAAAAAAACAAACATATTTGTAAATGCCTCAGACCAAAACTGTGAGAGTCTGTATATAAAACAAAATGAAATTTAAAACAAAAGTTGTTAATGGGGTAAAGGAGTCATTGAAACGTTAAGAAAGGGAAAACTCAGGAAGAAAGATATCAGTTCTGAATGTGATACATACATCTAACAAGGAAATTCTTTTTATCAAAACTTGATAAAATTACATAGAGAAACAAAACACAAAAAACAGAATCAAGTTAGAACATTTTAATACACCTTTCTTAAAAACATGCAGATTAAATAGAGTTATATCTATTAAGGGTAAAAAAGTGGCACAGTTTACAGGATTTATCCATAATATACACAGCACCCAACTTTTAACAGTTGGAGAATAAACTTTCTTTTAAATCAGGAATAGCTGATCCATCAACAGAAAAATTGACAAAGAATGTAAACAGTAAGTTTGCAGAAGAGAAAACTAGAATAACAAATGAAGATGGAAACTGATCAAGCAATACAAACTAAAATAGTAATAATTTTACCCATCAGAATGGTAAAAATGTAAAAATCTAACGATATCAAGTGTTGAAGATGTAGAATTCGAGGAGCTCTTGTTAACTGCCAGTGGAGTGAATCATCTGACAGGGTCAATTAAGTTGAAGATGCTCATATTGGTGAAAACGCTCATATTGGATGAGACCCAGTAATTCCCCTTTTATGAGACTTACCCTAGAGAAACTGTCACATGTATATACACCGATGTTCATCATCTTTATAAGTGTTAAAATGAAATATTGGGGAATACATTAAATATTCTTCCATTAAGGATATAAACTTGTATATAATCATAAGCAATAATTAAAATGAGTAAAATAAAATAAATGGTCAGGTTTCCTAAGGTCTACCATGATTTTGGTTATTAAATAGTGTTCGTTATACTGCATGGCCTGCTCTTTTGGTGGTGCTGAGTCAAATGGTAAATAACACAGATTTTTCTCTAACTTTGTTTTGTCTTGATCTCTAGATTGACTATTGTCTGGTGACTTCTTGTGAGCTCATGATCTTTTCAACGGTTAATGCAGAACAAATCATCTTAAAACATAGCAACCATGGCTTTTGTGATTCACTTAGACTGTTAGTAAATACCACAAAATTCTGAATGATACATTTTATCACTATACTTAATTTTTATATTTATATTTATATACTTTATTTTTAAATTATGTATTATTTATTATATTTTATTTATTTTAGAGACAGAATCTTACTCTATAGCCCAGGTTGAAGTGCAGTGGCATAATCATATAGCTCACTGCCTCAAATGCCTGGGCTCAAGAGATCATCCCTGCCTCAGCCTTCTGAATAGCTGGGACTATAGGCATGTACCACCATGCCTGGGTAATTTTTCATTTTTATTTTTTTGCAGACATGAGGTCTTGCTATGTTGCCCAGACTCTGGCTTCAAACAGTCCTTCCACCCTGCCCTCCCAAATTGCTGGGATTAGAGCTGTGAGCCATCATGCCCAACTGTTATCCCTACTTTTAAGTACAGGAACTAAAACTTGGAATGAAGTGGCATAATATTACTCAAGTATCAAGCAGTAGGACTGATATCTGAACTAACACTTCTTTGCACTACACCACACATAAACTTGAAAGTATAAGTCTAAGTTGTTATGCTTATTACACACAGTTTCAAAAGAAACACACATAAGCTATGTTTTTAATGAATTGTACAGCCAAAGAGCAGTTGTGACAGATCAGTAGCTGTGGATCTCACCAACACCTATCAAGTAGACCAGATGCATAAGCTACACATGAAAGGCAGTGCATGTAGGAATCATACTTAATTTAAAATAATTGGCTGTGGGAAAAAAAAGAAAAGATTTTTCTAATGTATCTTTAAAAATTTACATCTCATATTAATATTACTTTTGAATTCTGCTGAGATATTGACCAAATAATAATTATTTTCAAGCATGATCATTTTGTCTCATTTTGAATTTTGACAAAAGTATATGTGTGTGTGTGTGTGTATTCTTTAAAACATGAATACAGTTTTAATGATGGAAATCTGCTATGCTGTGCTTTAAAATGTTCACACTATCATTACTTTGTTTCTCCTCTCTTACTGGAGTGCTGATGATGTAGTTCAACTTTCACTCATCCATGTTCCCATGTACATTAATTATGCTGTTACAAATGACTCAAAAAATGACTATTATAAAGCAGCATTTCAATCACAATGACATGATATAACTCTTCATTTCTGGTTTCCACTTTTCATTTCCCAGGTCACTATGAGGCACAAAAGTGTTGAACACAATAGTACTGACAAGGCTGAGACTTAAGACTTGAATAATCCAGTTATTAAACATTGGTCTAAGATGTGCCTGATGAATCGACATTGATCAAAGCTTTCTTATCCTTTAGAATCAGCAGAAATTATCCCTAGAGAGCCTCCAGTTCTGTGGTTCCCAATCTTGAATTAATTGTACACTTCTAAGACTGCACCTAAGTAATAGCTATCTAACTCTTTTCTACTTCCTTAGACAAAAGGTTTTGAGGAGCACCTTGGGGCCAGGAATGTGTCAGCAGCCAGGAGAAAATATCCATTAGTTCCTAAATTCAAGAGCTGCTTCGCATTCTGTGTTTGTGGAGTTTTTCTCTCACTTCTGTGAGCCATATATTTTCTATATAATTCATTTCCTTAAATTAGCATGTACTTGTTTCTGTTGCTTTCAACCAAAGAATCCTGAATGATATAGTATTCCTGAAGTGGCTCCAACTTCCAGAAACAGGACAAGGTAACCTACAGGGGGTCTTCTGAACCACAGGAAAACACAAGTAACAAAACAGAAATGTGAGTCTTAGCAAGAACCGTTCAGGAAACTGGAAAAGCAAATACTATGCCATGTAAAAAGAACAGGAATGAAACTATGTGCAGAAAATAGGCAGTAGGCTCATGAGGACACTAGTTTGCAACAAAATATGGTTAGGATGTAAAGCAAAGATGATCCTGAGTGACCTTGTGTCTTGACTTGTTTTGTTCTTTTTTGCAGGCTGGTGTTCAGAATTCAGGATAATGTAAATGCAGAGGGTAGAGGTGACTACAGATAAAATTCTGAGAAGCTAGTTTCAACGTTAATCTAGTTAAAAAAAAAAAAACACTTATTGTTTAAAAATCTAATGTGGCTTTTTGGAATGTCAACTCTCTTCTTGGATCCAGAAGACAGATAATAAATAAATGAATAAGAAAAGAAACACAAACATAAATAATCATTAACACTGGTTAGATAATGGCACTTAGAAGTCCTAATTAATCACTACAATAATTCAAAGGGATTTTCTTTTCAGGAGATAATTTTTGGAATTAGGCATCAGGACAAGAGCCTCAGATTAGGCAGAGAATTTCAGAACCCCTGAAAAAGCATGTCCAAGATGGGACTGTCATTAAACATGAATGCAGGAAAACCTGATCTTTCAAAACACAAGATTTCGTGGGACTGGAGAAAAAGAGAATAAAGGAAGAAAGGAAGAAAAGAAAATCAAACTTGTGGGGACTAATGATTTAGTTCAACTCAGTATACTATGCTTGAACATTCTTTATCACATTTTGATGATTATTTGCCCATAATCAGGCTACATCATCTAGCCATGACATGTTTCCCAACAGGAAACCTCACAAATTGATAAAATCAGCCTGAAATACAGTCCAAATCTTGCTCATTTCTGTGGAGAAATGGTTAAACAAACTTCACTTATTTGGCTAGAATATTATTGGTCACAGCTGGACTGGAATTCCTGAAGTTGAGAAATGAATAATAAAGACATTGATGAGAACAATACTAGAAAAATATTTTCCATCTATAACCAAAAAATACTGTGTTATAGAACCTTGTGGATAATCCACATAATCTTAATTGTTATGGTAACCCCAATTATTTTTTACCTGATGCATTATAGTTCAAAAGGCAATTATTTGTCAAATTTCATTTCCTTAGAGTATATGTTTTTATGACTTTTTGCTAATTTGAATTGTCTTTCTTCTTTAAAAGTCCAAATAAAAAAGACCTTTTATATATTTCAGACTTTATTTTCTGAATATTTGCTGATACTCTATTTCCTAAAAATGACTTGCAAATAAACAAATTTAGGTTTATCCAAAGACATATTTAGTCATTAATCTATTCTCTCTACACACATTCTCTCTTACACACACACACACACTGAGAGAGATTAAAAAAAAAAAAAAAAAAGAGAGAGAAAGAGATAACCTCATGCTTGCCAAATTACAAATTTGAGATTTCAGTATAAAAATGAGTTTTCCCTAAAATCAGAGTGAAACAATAATGGTAAAGCATTTCTCTATCAACAGCAAACTTTTGCTGGTAACTTATGTCTGCTAAAAAGCTTAGTAACTAATAGTCTTTACTTATCCTGCTGACTAATTTGCTTCTCAGTAATTAGAAACCTCAAGAACAATCTGTTTGAGACCCAATTCCTAAAATGAAACGACCAATAATGAGAAAATAAGAATTGTTGGGGTAAGTACTTTGCTTAACATTAAGTTTATACTTTGCTCAATACAATTCCAAAAACGTTTTCTGCACACCTATCATGTGCCATGTGCTATACTCATTTACAATAACACAGAGTAAACTTTTAATAATTGGATTACAAAAATGAAAGAGAACAGAAATCTCTGTTCCCTAGATAGAGACATTTAAAGGGAATAGAATTGACCTGGCATGGTGGCTCAGCACTTTGGGTAATCCCAGCATTTTGGGAGTCCAAGCAGGTGGATCACTTGAGGTCAGGAGTTCGAGACCAGCCTGGCCAACATGGTGAAACCCCATCTCTACTAAAAATACAAAATTTATCCGGACATTCTGGTGCACACCTGTAATCCCAGATATTCAGGAGACTGAGGCAGGAGAATCGCTTGAACCCAGGAGGCAGAGGCTGCAGTGAGCCAAAATTGTGCCACTGCACTCCAGCCATGGGCAACAGAGCGAAACTGTCTCAAAAAAAAAAAAAAAAAAAAAGGGCGGGGGGAATAGAATTCAGTTATTTTTTGTGAGGTGCCTAATGAAAGGGAAAACCTGAGTATAAAACCACAACACCACACACACACACACACACACACACACACACACACACACACACCCTACCAAATGGTAAAGGCAAAGAAGTTATTTTAAAATAAAATACATAGACCTAAGGCAATTTTTTTTTTTTTTTTTTTTTTTTTTTTTGGAGATGGAATCTCACTGTACCGCTCAGTGAGATTCACTCAGGCTGGAGTGCAGTGGCATGATCTCAGTTCACCACAACTTCCTGGTTCAAGCGATTCTCCTGTCTCAGCTTCCATAATAGCTGGGATTACAGGCCTGTGCCACCTCGCCAGGTAATTTTTGGTATTTTTAGTAGAGACGGGGTTTCACCATGTTGCCCAGGCTGGTCTCAAACCCCTGACCTCAATTTATCTGCCTGCCTCAGCTTCCCAAAGTGCTGGGATTACAGGCGTGAGCCACTATAACCCATCCAGGAAATTCTCTAAGTTTATAAAATACTTATACACTATAGTGAGGCACAGGATCCTAAAAAATAAATTATAAAAAGGGGCAGTCACCTATAAAAAATAATATGTATTCAATAGAGAAGCTTATCCCAAAAGGCATTCAGTGGAATATTAATTCCACAGGAAGTTAAACAGTTTTATTTGTAACTGACAGTAAAATAAAGTTTGGAAGCACTGGATTAAAGTTAAATTAGTTTGTATGTTCTCACTCATAGGTGGAAATTGAACAATGAAAACACTTGGACACAGGAAGGAGAACATCACACACCAGGGCCTGTTGTGGGGTCAGGGGAGTGGGGAAGGATAGCATTAGGAGATATATATAATGTAAATGACGAGTTAATGGGTGCAGCACACCAACATGGCACATGTATACATATGTAACAAACCTGCATATTGTGCACATGTACCCTAGAACATCAAGTATAATAAAAAATATATATATATAAATAATAAAAATAAAGTTAAATTGGTTTACTTATTTCAGGACTTCTCAGAACCTTTATAATATTAAAATATATTGTGAATTTTTTAGAAAAAATGATAGAATACAGTTCCCAAATATATTTGGCCATGCGATACTTTTAACGCAAGCATTTTAACATTAGTGTTCCATGAAACATTCTTAGGAAATTCTGTTTCACATGACCATTGAATTTTTTCAACTTTTATGAATATTGTTATTTGTCAAATGACTATGGTTGATGATCTCCCAGTACTCAGTCCACGCCTTGACATTTGCTGGACCTAATTAACCGGATTTTTGTATTAATCTAAAGTCTGCCTTTTCTTGCCTTCTCCACATAACTTGGACTCTACAATTATAATTTCCTACATATTAAAGGTCTCCCATTCTTACGTCTGGGATCTCTATAGACTTGCTTCCTTCCTCCAGCCTCCACATAGCATCCCTACATTGCTAACCTAATTTTCAACTTCCAACCCCTCAGGAAAGTTGTCATGTGTATTCTTAGAATGGGTTGGACGAAGAATGGAACAATGGAGGAAAAGAGGGGATGACAGGATAGTAGCAAAATGTTATGCTGCTCTATATTCAGGGTCATAATGTCACATGCCTGCAGAGACCAGGCAGGTAACTGACATGAGTTAAGCTCATGAGGTCTGAGTTTTGGGCTATCGGATTGGAAGTGTTTTTTTTTTTCATAGCTACAAATAATTGCTTATTTATTACAGGCAATCTTCTTGGCCAGTCTTTCCATTTCCCACTTTTGATAAAGACATGAACACAGAGAAAGCTTTTTTTTTTTTTTAAAGAAAATTACAGTGGAAATAGAGAATGCAAAAGCTATGACACAGGGTGACCTGTCAGCCTGAGCATCAGGGAGGCCATAAAGGACAGGGACTGTGATGAGCTGCAAGGGGCATGCCCTGGCTAAGCAGGGTAATCCCTGATGAAGGAAGCTATTCAGGTCTGTCACCAGCTAGGAAGGTGGCAGTGTAGTAAGACATTCTGATTTTGTTTTAAAATAGCCCAGCTATTTAGATTATACAGGGTATCTCTTACTTTTAAATATTGTCTCAATATTTTCATAACAACCTGGGGAAAAATATGTCTGTAGGAACTGCAAGCTTGAGACACCAGGCATGACAACTGAAGGGGGTAACAGGAGAAATGAGTTTTATGGTGTTGGGTAGGCAGGACATTCCTGGAAAAGTGATTGTAATTAAGAGGTTCTGAATTATTGGGCAGAAACAAAATTGGCAAGAAGGGAGAGAGAGTGGTGTCATGGAGCCTTACAAGCTGCTTTTCCTTGTATATCCTTTAAGGTCAGAGCAAAAACAAATTTTTTTGTTATTTATTTTTGCTTCCTTGGACAGTATATAAGTCAGGGTTCTCTAGAGGGATAGAAACAATATTATACATATGAAAATGAACATGTATATCATATAACTTATATTATATCAAACATATATTTATATAATATATAAAATGTTACATTTGAAGTATATTACATATAATTGTGTGAGTGTGTGTGTGTGAGATCAAAAAGACAAAGTTCCATGATAGGCTGTCTGCAAGCTGGAGGATGAGAGAAGCCAGGAGGGCAGTTTTGGGAAAGTCAGTGGCATAGCTAAATGTAAGTTCTAAAGCCTTAAAACCAGGAAAGCTGACAATACAGCCTCTAGTGTGAGGCCAAAGACCTCAAAGCCCCCAAAAAGCTGCTGGCACAAATTCCAGATTCTGAAGACCAAAGAACAATGTCAAAGACTCTGATAACACGGGTGGCTGGGGAAAGAAGCTGAGTGGTATCTAAAAAAGGGTCAGCCTATCTACTTGATTATTAAAATCTTCCTCTGCTGGCTGGGAGTGGTGGCTCATGCATGTAATCCTAGCACTTTGGGAGGCTGAAGTGGGCAGATGGTTTTGAGCTCAGGAGTTTGAGACCAGCCTGGGCAACATAGTGAAACCTCATCTCTACTAAAAATGCAAAAATTAGCCAGGTGTGGTGGTGCATGCCTGTAATCCCAGATACTCGGAAGGCTGAGGCAGGAGAACCGCTTGAATTTGGGAGGTGGAGGCTGCAGTGAGATGAGATCACACCACTGTACACCAGACTAGGCAACAGAGTAAGACCCTGTCTAAAAAAAAAAAAAAAAAAAAAAAAAAAAAAAAAAAATTCCTCCTCTGCTGATGTCACCTTTTGATGAACATTCATGTGGACACAAATACCTTCACATCTTTTGTCCATTCAGAGAAGTTTATTCATATACTTCTTCCCCCAATTTCCTTGTCACCAATTTGCCCATTGTGCTCCTTGCAAGTCCCTGACCATCCAGCTAAAGCATTAGCTACAGTCCATAAATCAGTACAAAGTCACATGTCTGATCATTTCTCCTGCTAAGAAAAGTGCACAGCCAGGTGCACTGGCTGAAGTTCTGCCTATGGTGAAGATTTCCCTTCACCAACATCCTTAGGGGATGTCACAGAAAGAGGCTATAGTGCTGCAGCATTGACTGCTGGGTGGCACCTGCTTCACATGCAGAACCATCCCGAGTAAACAAGAACTGAGTCTTCTCTTTCCCTGTCCGCCGATCTAGGAATCCCCATGAAGCCACAGGTGCAGATGGGGAGAGAGAAGGCAACCTAACAGGAATAGGAACTATGGGCATTTGGGCCACTTCTTCATATAACTTGCTTGTGCCTTCAGAACCTGCTCAGGCCTGATCACAAATACACCACTTCCATTTGATGATGGAGTCCTGCTGTACACACCCAACTTTATGTCTTGGGTGGGTCAGATAACACTCAGCTCATAACAGACAGCTCAGGTCTCATGGTAACTTGTTGGCCCACAGTCATGAGTTCAGTCTATACTAAGACTTAGTAGTGTGCGGAAAGGTGTCTCTCAAAAGGAGAGTAGTTATGTGCAAATGACGGAAGTTGTTTGCTACAAAATTATAACAGCCTCTGCTTTGATTCACCTATAGAAGCCTTCCAAATGCTCCAAGCAGCACGTCTATCTGGCACTGACACTGCAAGCACCATGGGGTCTGGTGAATCATATGGACCAAGGGGCAGAACAGTTTGCACAGGAGCCCGGACCTATTGCAGAGATTTTTCTGTTCTGGGCCCCACTATAAACTAGCAGCTTTTCAGGTCACTCAATAAATAGGCTTAAGTGACACTCTCAAAAAAGCAATGTGTTTCCTCCAAAATCCAAATAGGCCTACTAGGCGTTGTGCCTCTGTCTTGTGTGTAGGAGGGGACAAATACAACACTTTATTCTTCACTTTATAGGAAATATCTAGGCAGGCTCCACACAACCGGACCCCTAGAAATTTCAGTAAAAAACCCCTGATTTTTAGCCTGATTTATTTACCACCTTCTCATAAGCAAATGTTTTACCAATAAGTCCAGAGTGGCTGCTACTTCTTACTCACTGGGTCCAGTCAGCATGCCATCAATGTAATAGACTGTTGAGATATCTTGTGGAAGGAAAAAGCAATCCCTGAAAACTGGACTACGACAGAGAGCTGAAGAGTTGACATACCCCTATGCAGGACAGTGAAAGCATATTGCTGGTCTTGTCAGTTTAAAGGAAACTTCTCCTGATGGGCCTTATAGGCAGATATGGAGCAAAAGGCATTTGTTAAATCAATAGCTGCATACCAGGTACCAGAAGATGTGTTAATTTTTTCAAGCCATAAAACCACATCTGGTACAGAAGTTGCAACTGGAGTTGCCATGTGGTAAAGCTTTGACAATTCACTGCCATTCTTCAGGATCCATCTGTCTTCTTCACAGGCCAAATAGGAAAATAGAATGGGGATGTGGGAATCACCACCCCTACATCTGTCAAGTCCTTGATGGTGACACTAATCTCTACTATCCCTCCAGGGGTACAATATTGTTTTTGTCTTATGATTTTCCTAAGTAGAAGCAGCTCTAATGACTTTCATTTGGCCTTTCCCATTATAACAGCCCTCACTGTTAGGTGACCAATGTGGGGATGCTGCCAGCAGCTAAGAACGCCTATTCCAATTATGCATCTGGACCCGGGAGAATAAACATAGGGTGGATTTAGGGACCCATGGGCCCATTGTAAGTCAGATATGAGGTAACACTTCATTAATCACCTGAACCCCATAAGCTCTACACTAATTAGATTGCCATACTGACTTTTCAGGTCTCCTGAAATCAATGTCAGTTCAGATCCAGTGTCTGGTAGTCCCCAAATGTCTGATTATTTCCTTTCCCCAGTACAGCTATCCTGGTAAAAGGCAAGGGGGTCCTTTGAGGAACGATGACAGGAGGATTAACAGTACAACTTTTTAATATTATACAAAGGACTTTTCTCAAGGGAAACCAGCTTCTCTTTTGTTCCAGGGATTCTGGGTCTCTAAGCTGACTCAAGACTAAAAATTGATTGAGGGGCCATCATTCTCTGTTTTTATGATTTCAATTAGACTTTTGTTCACTTGACCTGGAAGTTTTCTGCATATATAGATCAAGAAATAACATAATAGGCTTCCTATCTTTTTCACTTAGAGAAACACCATGATTAATTAGCCAATGCCATAGGTCTACACAAGTCACACTATTCTGATTGTTGCTTTGTCTCTGCTGTCCATTATAATAACTATGTACACCTTGCTTTTGGTGGTGGAGTGCCACCACTTGGTGCCTGTCACCCCAGGATCCAATTATTCTTATCGCATTTAAGTTTTCCAATTGAGTGACTGTGGTTCCCAGCATAAGGTCTGGAATGCAGACAAGAGCAATCACAGAGCTCTTCGAGAATGTTTGTGCTCCCTATTCAAATCTATTTCTCAATGGATTGGTGAAAGGTATGTTTTCTGGAGCCTCCTAGTATGTGTGGTTTTATGTTACATATCAACACTGTAATTCCAATCTTCGTAAGCCTGTTAATCCCTTTTTCTACAGTAAACCAAGGGAGATCAGGCATCCCCAGCTCATTCATGGTGGGACATCTTTTGATCCATGTTTCAGCCAACCCATTAAATAAACTAAGTTTTCTTTAACTTCCCCAGCTGTAACACTGATCCAGAATCTCTGTTTAGTGAGCCCATACCAATAAATTTTGCCTGATCCAACTTTTGTTCCTTCCACTATTATCCCACACCCTTAATATTCATTCCTACCATTCCCACACAGGTTACATGTTTCCTGGATTTCTACCTGTATAAATTAGAAAAATCAAGTAGTTCTATTACAGTATAGTGCACTTCCTCATGAGTCACTCTTGGTGTCTTACCTTTAGGGACCCACTGCATCTTGAGTCTAGTTACAGGTCTGGAAGGAAAAAAGGCTGGTGGAGGTGGCTGCAGGGAAGAATCAGCAGTGTCTTGCCTAGTGACTGCCTCAGAGGCAACCACTACTGCACATACACAACCTAAAAGCTGCTAAGTATGTGCGGAAGATGACCTTCTCTCCTGTAGCCATATGATGGAAATTTCTGAAAATCAAACACAAGTCTTTATCATGCCATTGGCTGGCTTACAACAAAAGGTGAACTCTCAGCCCTGCAGGGTGTCTACTGTTAAAGTGAGGATATTGAGAAAGGATGAGATCCTATAAGTTAGGATAGGGACATGTGGGAGGACCCTGATGAAGCCAGGAATATTAGGTTCAGGCAACACAAAGTTAATCCCCTCAGACAGAGGTGAAAAGACTGATATCATGTGGGTGGAGGTGCTGCTGCTATTAGGGGTGGGGAAGTCACTTCCCCAGGCAAAAACGACTTATCAGAATTTAAGAGCTCAGTATTCATGGCTTCATCAAGGTCCTCACATACATCTCTATTCTCTTAGAAGAGTTCATTCTTTCCCAATCAATGTCCTCTCTTTAACAGTAGACACCCTTTGGGGCAAAGAGTTCACCTTTCCTTGTAATCAGCCAATTGCATGATAAGGCTTATGTCTGATTTTCAGTAATTTCAACCATATAGTTACAGGAGCAAAGTCTCTCCTTCAGAGCATACGTAGAAACATTTAGGCTATGTATGTGCATCTGGAGCCTGGAGTTCAAATCCCAGAGCTTACCGTTTTATTTTATTACTTTGTCCAGTGATGTTAGAAGCAACCAACTAATTTCATTATATTCCTTGGTTTTCTACAAATGTTTAAAAATACCGTGTATAGAGTCACTGAACTCCTTACTAAGTGATGATTAGGAATATCAACTGCATTTGTTTTGTGTATTTCTATAAAGAGTTCATAACAAGAACTATCAGTGCTCTCAGTACTATAAAAAGTAGAACGTTTTGCATGTTAGGTCTAATCAGATTATAAAACCAATTCCAGAAACCCCAAATATTAGTCAGGGTTCTTCAGACAGACAAAATCAATTGTGTGTGTGTGTGTGTGTGTGTGTGTGTGTGTGTGTGTGTGAGAGAGAGAGAGAGAGAGAGAGAGAGAGAGAGAGAGAGAGACAGAGGAGACAGAGAGAGAGAATGAGAATGAATACATTTATTGGGGGAATTGACTCACATAATCGCAAAAGCAAAGTCTCATGGTAGGCCATTCACAAGCTACAGAATGAGAAGCCAGTAATGTGTCTCCCTGGAAAGCTGTTAATACAACTCAATCCAAGTTTGAAAGCCTCAAAACCAAGGAACCCAGCCCTCAGTCTGAGGCCAAAGACCTGAGAGTCCCTGGGAGTCTGCTGGTGCAAGTCTCAGAGTCCAAACACCAAAAAGCAACATGAAAGAGTCTGATGACTAAGAAGGAGAAAAAAAAAAGGTATTCTGCTCCTGAAGAGAGAATAGTAGTGCAAAATAGAAAGCCAAGAAAGCTGAATGCCCCACTTCTTCTGCCTGCTTTGTTCTAGCCATACCCACAGCCCATAGGATGGTATCCACTCATATTGAGGTCATGTCTTCCTTTCTTGGTCCACTGATTCATAAGTCAATCTCCTCTGGAGACACCCTCACAGACATACCCAAAAGCAATGCTCCATGCAACCTTCAATCCAGTCAAGTTGATACCTGAAATTAACCATCACAGACAATGCGACTTACAGCTTTTATAAGGCTGCAAGGATATGAAGATGATCGTTTTACAATGATGGAGGAGGGTTGGGTCGGTTTATAAATCAGTATTTTTGCCTGTGGGAGTAAGACAACTGAATAAACATTGGGAGAAAACAGCCTGAAAGTGGAGAGAGGGCAGCATGTAGCCCCTGCTATGTCTGTGTTCTCTGGGACACAAGATGCATGTCTTCTATCTACTCTGATATCCATTGGCAATTGGAGGGCACATCACTTTTGTCTGATGGAAACAAAGAACCTGTTTGCATGAAGATCTCCTTTCTATGAGAAAAGACAAATATAACTGGCTTTAGAGTGAGACCTGACTGTATCCTTTACTGGCAAAGCACTCTGGGAAACTCACTAATGTTTTAGGGTTTTAGCATCCTCAACAAATGCCCTTCTCACAGAAGTTTTGATCTAAGAATAAACAAGTTTCAATGATGAAAGGACATTTACTCTGATCTTCTATAGACCTGAGATCACCCCTCCAGTTGTAACATTTGGTCAAATTGTGTTGCTCTTTTATGCCTCATAATAGAGAAAGCTTGTTATGATTTAATCCTCATGAAACTGTCCATGTGACAGGACATTCTCTGGTTTACTTTGTTTGGAATATCAGAGCACCATCGGAGAAGACTGTAACCCAAAACAACCTCAATACTGGTTTGGGGTATTATCAAGTTTCATTAAAAGAAGGAGAAAAAAAGAGCCAAAGAAATATATAGCTAGGGATTATCCTTGGTGGTATGACCTAAATTTTATAAGTATTAGTGCATTAGTCTATTCTCACACTGCTATAAAGAAATAACTAAGAATGGGTACATTATAAAGAAAAGAGGTTTAATTGGCTCACAGTTTTGCAGGCTGTACAAGAAGTATAGTGGCTTCTGCTTCTGGGGAGGACTCAGGAAACTTACAATCATGGCAGAAGGCAAAGGGGAAGCAGGCACGTTTTACATGGCCAGACCAGGAGGAAGAGAAGTGAGAGGTACCACACATTATTAAACAACCAAATCTCACAAGAACTCACTATCACTATGATAGCACCAAGAAGGATGGTGTTAAATCATGAGAAACCACCATCATGATCCAATCACCTCCTACCAGGCCCCACCTCCAATATTAGGAATTACAATTGATCATGAAATTTGGGTGGGGACACAGATCCAAACCATATCAATTAACAAGCTCAAAAACTTTTTCTCAGTAATTTTAGAAAACAATGCAGTACATGGTCATATTGTGGAGAAGCACCCTAAATACTTAAAGGATGAAGTAAAACTTTAAACAATACAAAACAACATTGTCCTTATGTTTTGTACACAAGTGTCAATAACCCCAGCAATGACCTCCTACACAGATCAAGTGAGACCTGTATTTCCAACAACACAGGTGAAAGTAAAGAAAATATGCTCTGGAAAACTACAAGATGATTCAAAACTGGTGCTAGAGAAAAACAAAGGAATTGGGCTTAAAGATGCTTATGAAGCATTTGCATATAATTACTTCATGAAAAGAAAAAAGAGGAGGAATCTAACCAAATATACGATTCCATATATGAGTAAATACATATATGGAATAAACAGTAGTTTAAACTTCATCAATAGATATTTAATCATTTCATCTATACCCTTGACAATTACATAAGAAATTGCTCAAATATAAACTTATTTGAATCTTGTTATCAGTAAAAGGGAAGATTGCTTTATATCATGTAATAAATAATACACATGGTTCCAGAATGATTTGGCCATGCCTTGTACTATCTGAAGTTCCCCAGGGGCTGGGCCCAGTCATGGTAATGAACTTAACTTTACAATTTTACGGGACTAGGACACCCAGGGATGTTGTACTTTATCTACTTCAACACCACAAGTTAAAATATATTCTCTTCCAATGCAAATCAAAACCACAAGTAGATACCATCTCACACCAGTTAGAATGGCGATCATTAAAAAGTCAGGAAACAACAGGTGCTGGAGAGGATGTGGAGAAACAGGAACACTTTTACACTGTTGGTGGGATTGTAAACTAGTTCAACCATTATGGAAAACAGTATGGCGATTCCTCAAGGATCTAGAACTAGATGTACCATATGACCCAGCCATCCCATTACTGGGTATATACCCAAAGGATTATAAATCATGCTGCTATAAAGACACATGCACACGTATGTTTATTGCGGCACTATTCACAATAGCAAAGACTTGGAATCAACCCAAATGTCCATCAGTGACAGACTGGATTAAGAAAATGTGGCACATATACACCATGGAATACTATGCAGCCATAAAAAAGGATGAGTTTGTGTCCTTTGTAGGGACATGGATGCAGCTGGAAACCATCATTCTTAGCAAACTATCACAAGAACAGAAAACCGAACACCGCATGTTCTCACTCATAGGTGGGAACTGAACAATGAGATCACCTGGACTCGGGAAGGGGAACATCACACACCGGGGCCTATCACGGGGAGGGGGGAGGGGGGAGGGATTGCATTGGGAGTTATACCTGATGTAAATGACCAGTTGATGGGTGCTGACGAGTTGATGGGTGCAGCACAGCAACATGGCACAAGTATACATATGTAACAAACCACGTTATGCACATGTACCCTAGAACTTAAAGTATAATAATAATAATAAATAAATAAATAAATAAATAAATAAATATATTCTCTTCCATCTATGAGTACCTTCGAGATTGAGTACCAGTGAATATCAGGGAAAAATACATGTGGAGAAGACAAATTCCAAATTAGAAATACTCATACTGTGCTTGAGGAACAGCTAGCCATCATATCTTGAGTTCTGCATGACAAGCCCATCAGCTGGGCCGCTTCCTGCTAATAGAAAATAAGCTGACATGTTACAGCAACCTGAAATGGAAAGTTTGCAGTGGCCAGCCTCTTAATCAACAGAGAAAGAAATATATGTCAAGCTGTAAATAAGTTAAAAGGATGAGGAAAATCAAACTACAACGAGGAGGGAAAAGGAATAAAAATGTTCATTGTGAAGAACTAAGCTGATAGAAACACAGAAATAGACTGTAAGAGCCTGTCAGACTGCACTCTAAAGAACTTTACGAAAACTAGGGATGGAAGACAGTTTAAGAGGACAATGCTCACATTTGTGTATCTATATATTATTGAAAGGAGGACCACAGGGACTGTGTTTTACAACCCCTCCCTTGCATGAATAAATTATGAATGAAAATGATGTACATCCCTCTTGATCAATGCTTAAAGAATTACATGTATGTTGTTCATGTTCTTTTTGAATTTCTATAGGTTGGATATAGGGGACTAGGAGGCAACAGAATAGCAACTCTTAAACTTTAGTGTGCATCAGAATCACTTGGAGGGCTTGTGCAAACACAGACTGCCAGGCCCTATTATTATAGTTTCTGATTCAGTAGATCTGAGATGTAGCCTCAAAATTTGCATCTCTTGATCTGATAAGTTCCCAGGTGATCCTGATGTTGCTGATATGAGACTGAACCACTCTTTGAGGGATGGAGGAGCCATGTGATCAGAGGAGTCTGGGTCCTTGAATCATTTGCGTGGACAAATACCACCTGCTAATCATGGATGTACACTTCTACTATACTGCAACTTTATGCATTTTGGGGTCTACTTGGTAAAGCATCTATCATTGCCCCAAATAAGAGAGAAAGTGAATAAAGAATATTCTGGGATAATATGAGCATTTAACTGGTACTTGAGAGAAAAATAAAAGAACTTTTCCTGGTGATGTAGAGGAACAAATATAAGCAGGGAATCAGTAGGAAGCGGGAAAAGGAGTAAATGAGATGTGACAATGGAAATGAGGATGCTGGAGCTGTTGGGGCATGCCAATACAGAAACAGACTTAGTGCGAGAAAAAAAAATTGTATTAGCAAATAAGGGAGATCAAAGTGTCAAGATATAAAGTGAAGTCCATAGATATATGGCCTGGAATGCCCGATTGAGTAGAAAATTTAACCAAAAAGGCAGTTTCTAAGCAACAGATGACCCAGGCTGATAAAAGTCACTGCTTATGTTTGAGGGCTAAGGATATGGAAGAAGTCCATTACCATAACTCAGAAGCACACAGATTTTACCACTAGGCTGGCCTTGGGACAAGTCATCTGATCAGAGCCTCAGTTTCCCCTTCTATAAATAATGGCCTTTCAGAGTTAGTGTAATAATTAAACACAAGGGTGCATTCAGCACAATGATTTGCTGTAAACTCATAGTAACTATTAGCTAAAAGATCAGAATTGAGGTGGAGGGAATCCAGAGAACCGACTAAAGTCCAAGGGACAATGTCAAAAAGCACTTTGAAGAACAATTACATGTGCTAGAGAAGAAACATGGAACTAAAATTATATTTCTAACCTAGGATGCCTAAAAAGATTGGAATAGGAGAGAGAAATGGTGAACATGGAAAGAATAATGAAGACAATAAAGTTTTTCTTTTTAATTTATGTGTGCCTTACATTTGGTCAAAGGCAGACTTGGGAAAGCCTTAGAACAAAATGGAATATTGAGATACTGATTACTGCAGATCTCCAAACAATTATGGCAAAAATATGCTATGGTCGGCATACTTATTTGAAAAACCTCACAGCCTGACAATCTGCACGGGTCCTATGATAGAAACATTTTACCCTAAATTTAATTTGCAGCACTGAAAATACAATTTTCTAGTTAAAATGGCTCACTCTCAGGAAAATCTTATTGGTGTATCTGCAAATACCACAGGTGAACTAAGAAGCATTCAGAAAGTTGATCTTGTTGGATTTATCTATGGCTGGAGAGTAAGTTCCAAATACCCTTTTGCTCAAGAACATAAAACATATAACCGAGGTTTAAGCACGTTTTCTCAAACTCTAAGGCATTATAAGGAGTAGCCTTGAAATTGTTTTAAGCATGTTGTGTAAGCACTGTAGTAACAACACTCTAAAAAATTTCAGAGCCATCTTTCTCTCTAAACATGCTTGAGGGCCTCTTTGGAACTGTGATGATATTTTATCGATTTCACTAAGTGACCTGGATTGATTGAAAACTTGGAGAAGCTTAAAACACTAAAAGTTCCTCAAGGGCATTTTTTTCTTGGTGGACGTTCTGTTTATTTTTAATACAGCATTTTCACTCCATAAGCAATATTCCTTACCATTTTACCTGTCTGACTTCTTTTAGAAAGTGTAGGTATAGCACATGATCTCACTTGATCTGAAGTTAAGTCAGAAGTCCCAAAGTAAGTATTAGAAGCTGTCTTATAGATACATAATCTCGTGTTATAGACTTATGGTATTTCTTGGCTCACTTAGAATTCTCATCTTATCATAAAGGATCAGAGTAGATCTAATGGGTGCACTTCAAATGATGAGATCACAAAGAATTGGTAAAATATTTTTTAAAAACATGTATATTCTGTGACCTGAGTTCACTGGTAGTACATTTTCCAGTGGGTGCTTTAATTTTTCACTTAATTGTACAACAACAGAACAAAGAAAACATGAATCTTATAATTAGTCATTTCCAGAGGAAACACACATGAAAACATGGTTCTCTCATTTCTCCCACACCATTGCAGTTATAGCTAGCCATCCCTGGGAGTAATTGTTCTCTTTGCATCTCCCTGGAATATGATTCTTCTCAAAAGGGAAATGAGTCACTGGAAAAATCACAGAAGTGATTGATCCCAATGAAATTCATTGGGTTTTCCTCTGTATTTCAATAGCTAGGTTAACTCTGAAGAAGAAGAAGAAATTCATGCCATCAGCTTTGTAAGCAGACTGAAAACATGAAGACCTTCGAATGACTTTTGAAAATCACAAATTCCAGCATTTGGAAAACTGAGGTGGGTTATTAAAATCGATATAAGTCCTAATGGAACACATCAAATTGATGTGCTGGTAACCACTTGGCTAATGTTGTTAAAATCTGAGATCAGTACTTTTACAGTATTAAAATTACCTAGGTACACAGTAGACAAGTGCCCATGAATAATGAAACCATATAAGAAGCATTTTCCTTCTCAACTATAGTTGCCATTGCCTAATTCAAATAAAACACAATGACAGTATTTAGCACAGGTCTCCTAGATATATAAATAGCTTAATTAGAGGCTCACTCTTAATTTGTATCATTTACAATTTGAAGTCAATATATTTGGGGGAAAGAAATATAGTTTGATTCATAGTTTATAATTACTTTTCTGTATTGATATTGTTAATCATAATGTCCTTATACTCTGCTTGAAAGCTGCAACCATACCTAATTTATGTTACTACATCCACATTTTTAAAGCTTAAAAACATCTTCCAAATTGATTTTGATTTTTTTTTTTTTTGAGGCTCTTTGAGCATGAACACATTTTAACCTCAGCTCCCTACAGGTCTCAAGTTTACTCGAAGACTACAGGAATGAAAAATGGGGAGCATCTGAAAACAGGGTTAATCTCCACCCATTCTAGTGACTGGCCAAGCACACGATAATCAGACAGTTGACATTTATTCAAATATGTATTTATTATAGGTGACTAAAACAGGCAGCAAACAATTTCTGCCAGGCATCAGAAAGTCAGAATAATTGTTAAGAGGGCTGGGCACAGTGTCTCATGCCTGTCATCCCAGCACTTTGGGAGGCCGAGGTTGGCATATCACTTGAGGTCAGGAGTTTGAGACCAGCCTGGCCAACATGGTGAAACCCTGTCTCTACTAAAAACAAACAAACAAACAAACAAATAAATAAATAAGTCAGGCATGGTGATGGGTGCCTGTAATCTCAGCTACTATTTGGGAGGTTAAGACAGGAGAATTACTTAAACACCCAGGAGGTGGAGGTTGCAGTGAGCCGAGATCCCACCATTGCACTCCAGCCTGGGTGACAGAGTGAGACTCTGTCTCAAAAAAAAAAAAAAAAAAAAAAAAAAGAATAATTGTTAAAGATATGAGACAGAGTTAAAATCATTAACAGTATTTATAAACAAACCCATATAATGTGAGTTCAGATCAAGTTCAGACCAGGATATTTATAATGTAAAATTCAAATGTCATTTCTGTAACAGGTCAAATTCTTTCTACAAAAATCACACATTTTAGATTTTTCATCTTACCTTTAAAAAAAAACATTTAAAAATTAGTTTTAATTGATACATAACTGCACATATTTATGGGGTACACTATACTTTAATACATATATATAATGTGTAATGATCAAATCAGAATAATTAGCATACCCATCACCTCAAACATTTATCATTTGTATTGGGAACATTCAAAATCCTCTCGTCTAGTTGTTTTTGAAAATATACAATGAATTCTTAACTATAATAACCCTACAGTGCAACAGAACAACAGAACTTGTTCCTCCTCTCTAGCTTTAATTTTGAATCCATTAACCATCCTCTTCCCTATTCTATCCTCCCCTAAACTTCTCAGCCTCAAGTAACCACTATTCTACTCCCTTCAGTCAAATCAACATGTTTAGGTTTCACATATGAGTGAGAACATGTGATATTTATCTTTCTGTATCTGGCTCATTTCACTTAACATAATGCACTCCAGGCTCTTTCATGTTGCACGAATAACAGGCTTTTATATATTTTTTACAACTAAATGGGCAAATTATCTGAATAGACATTTCTGAAAAGCAGACATTACTCTTTTCATGAATTTTTATTATTTTTTAAAAAATTAAATACCCATCAATAATAGACTAGACAAAGAAAATGTGGTACATACACACCATGAAATACTCTGCAACCATAAAAAATGAGATCATGTCCTTTGCTGAGACATGGATGTAGCTGGAGACCATTATCTTTAGCAAACTAACACGGGAACAGAAAACCAAATACCACATATTCTCGCTTATATGTGGGAACTAAACAATGAGAATGCATGGACACATAGAGGGTAACAACATACACTGCGTCCTGTCAGAGGGTGGAGGGTGGGAAGAGGGAGAACATCAGAAAAAATAACTAATGGATACTAGGTGATGGAATAATCTATATAACAAACCCCCATGTCACAAGTTTACCTATGTAATAAACCTGTACTGGTACCCCTGAACTTATAAGTTAAAAAAAAAAAAAAAACACATGATTTGATAAATATACAATTAAAGGTATGTATATCTTTTTATATGAATAATTTTACAAGTCAGATAAAAGAAGTTTTTGCTGATTTGAGAGTTCTGATTTTAAGTTCAGACAAATAGTCAACCTTTTAGCTCTAGCCGCTACATCCAGGCACCAAATTCCTGGGACTCATTCCCTGCTTGCTGCAAGGAGTTGCTAGCTGAAGGGCTCAGAAGAAATGTGAAGGAATATCGTGGCAACTGCATGACTGTGGACACGTGAAAGAACAATAAAAAGAGCAAAGTAATTCAAATGACAGATTTCAATCATCATCAGGAGAAACACCAGTCATAAAACCAAGCCACTATCTGGTGACAACACAATTAATTCAAAGCTTTCTCAGTATTTCTAAAAGGAACCATTTTATTGCAAAGTTAAAAAAACCTTGCTGAAGGAGATTCAGCAGTTTAGTCTTTCTTCTCTATGACAAGTGTTGGCTTTTCTCAGCATCAATAACTGTGTAACAGTCGACCTCTGTGCATTAATTTGATAATAAAAAATCAAGCAAATTGTACCATAGTATGCAAATAAATATTTTTATAGGCCAGGTGCAGTGGCTTATGCCAGTAATCCCAGCACTTTGGGATGCCAAGGTGTGAGGATTGCTTGAGCTCAGGAGTTTGAGACCAGCCTGGGCACACAAAAATAAAAATACATCCCTGTAGTCCCAGCTACTCAGGAGATTGAGGCAGGAGGATTGCTTAAGCCCAGGAGGTTAAGGCTGCAGTAAGCCATGACTGTGCTACCGCACTCCAGTCTGGGCAACAGAGTGAGACACTGTCTCAGAAAGAAAGGGGAAAAAAAGCCTCTTAAAAGGGCTGTAAACTGCTATAACCTCTTTAATCTTATCCTCTTCTGCTGCTAAAGGGGGCCACATGTCAGACATGTTATTCTAATGTTGAATTCCAATACTGCAAGTTGAATTCCAATACACTGAGCATTTGGGTAGCTGCCATGTACATAGCTCTAAACTGAGTCAATAAGTAATATTAGTTAAATAAGTAATATTAGTAAACATTTTTGGGTGAACCTTCTAAGTTCTAGGTCCTTTTTACAGTATTTAACATCTATGAACTCACTTGGTCCTCACAAGGATCTCCTGAGAGAGGTTAACTATACCACAGTTTACAGATGAGGGATTGCAGTCACCCAAAATTTCAATAACTTGTCCAAAGCCACAGACCTCATGGGTGGTAGAGCTGGTATGTCAGCAGGCTGCCTGGATCCTGATTCTATTATCTCAACCACAATAGTACTAATCAAACAGCAGTGGTTCTCAAAGTGTGGTACCTGGTCCAGTCAAATCAGCATCACCTAGAAACACTTTAGAAACAAAAATTCCATGGCTCCAGCCCAGATATGTTGAGTCAGATTCTCTGGGACGGAACCTAGCAATCTGCTTTAACTTAACATTCTGTGGGTGATTTTGAAGTATGCTAAAGTTTGGAAATGATCGTAGACAGATTTGAATAGGATAGGTTCTTCCCTCGGTGTGCTCTGGAGATAAAAAATAAGTTTCATTTTTTATGCTGATGGTAAAAATTGTGTTGAGAGGAATCCTGAGGCCAAATCTAGATGCAGCAGGAAACAGCACAGTAATCGATTGGTCATGTCTAGCATGGGCTTGGAAGAATGAATGGGTAGTGTGCCAACTGCATGCTTTCCACCCTGTAGAGACATCACAGAATCTAAAACCTAGACCTATTTGATGTTTCTTGGCAAGTTTTGAGGTCTGGATTGAGATGAGGGTACAGCTAGGAAAGGCAGTTGAAGCCAGACTGAGTAAAACTCATAGTTTTGTCTTGAAAATCACCATGCAGTGGAGTCAGGGAAAATATTATCTCTGGGTCCTTGAGTCACTGGGACATAAAACAATTAATTCCAGTGTCCCTCAAGAAAGTAAGGCACAGACTTAGCAGGGAATTCACTTGGGAGCTATGAATTATGGAGAATGGGGTACATGAATGGAATGCTGTGTCTGTTACATCATATACTCATGAATACTTATTTTTTAGGAGAACTTGTCTGGTATCATTTACCTTTCCTAAAATTATCCTATTATATGATCTATAATTGGTATAGCCTTGTCTTATGAATGACAGCAGCAATACATTAATGGTTCAGACCACTGGTTCTGAACTCAGACTGAGTTCAGGTTCCAGCTCGTTTTTCAACTTAGCATGCAAACTTGAGCAAGTTATTAAACTTCTTCTAAGTTTTAGTTTCCTTAATGTGGGGTCCTATCCAAATAGTTTTGTCTAGAATTAAACACATGTAAAACACATAGTAAATATCCAATAATAGTTCATTACTGGGACAAACTGTAAGTATCTTCTGTAACTTGCTAAGTGCTATTGGAAAAGAACAGTTTATAAAAGACAAAAAGACTTTTGGTAAAGGCAGTTTTTGCTTATCTAATCAACATGCAGAGTGCACCGCTTACAAAGTTTACCTCTATCTACCAGATTGCAAGATCTTGTAAGAGAAGGACAATTTTCTCAGTGGTACTGAGTCAGGCCATGTGCTGGGATTGCAAACGCTCATAATATAGTAGTACTCAATCTAGCAGTACATGATTTCTTCTTTATTTAACAAGCATTTATTCAACAAACATTGAACAAGTGTTTGTTAAACAAGAAAACATGAGTTGAGTTTTACCGTTATTTGTAATATTATCTTCTCAACCTCTGCACACACACACACACACACACACACACACACACACACACACACAATCTCCTTGAAATAATAGTCACCTGTCATTGCTTAAAGTTACATTTGTTGAATTTTCATCCTCACACAATCTCTAGAAAGTACTCTGAAATCTGAGAATTATTCTTTTCCACAGCATCAGTTGACTGTGGCCTTTGACTTTCACTCAGAAATATTTCATATCTTTTGGGTAAGTGATTCTTCTCTAAGCTCTCTTCTCTTCTCTGAGCCAAAAGTTGTGCGAAAATTAACAATGCTAAAGAACAAAGAGAAGCACCGTCTGGATGGCCTTTCTTCACTTACAGCCTTAAGATGTGTTTGATCATGTTTCCTCTTAGCTACAGGATGCTGTGAGAGGCAGAGCCTGTCTTTCTGCAGGTCCCAGATACAAGCAGGGGAAGCAATAAATACCAGCCCTCACTACCAGTTCTAGACTTGATGCAGACACATAACTCCTACCCTTGCACTGCCAGAACACATTGCAAAGATAATTCAGACTGGCTTTTGTGACAGAACATTGATTTTACTTAAGGCTCCTGGTCAGAGATTTACAATTTCTAATTCTTTTGCTTCTCATGGATATTTGTTCCTTTCTCTAGAATAAAGTGGCATGAGTGATTAATGCAAAGCTGAGATAATGGTTGAAGGCAAGGGCACTTTCTTCTGGGGATGCCCTCTGTCTAAGCAAGACTGGATATCATGGAAACCCAGTAATAGTTGTGATATGGTTAGGCTTCGTGTCTTCACCCAAATCTCATCTTGAATTGTAATCCCCAGGTGTTGAAGGAGACACGTGTTGGGAGGTGATTAGATCACAAAGGCTGTTTCTCCCATGCTGTTCTCATGGTAGGGCGTGTGTTCTCACAAGCTCTGATGGTTTTATAATGTGCTCTCCTCTCTTGCTTCCCATACACCCTCTCTCACCTGCTGCCATGTAAGATGTATCTGCTTCCCATTCTGCCATGATTGTAAGTTTCCTGAGGCCTTACTGGCCATGTGGAACAGTGAATCAATTAAACCTCTTTTCTTTATAAATTACCCAGTCTCAAGCAGTTCTTTATAGCAGTGTGAGAATGAACTAATACACAATGTTTATGGAAAATGTACTATATTCATGGACACACTGACCCTGGACACCATAAGACATTCAAAGAAGATAAATATGACACAATTCTTGTTCAAAAGAACCTTATTATTTCACAGAAATATTAAATAAACTATCCTAGCGACTGTGATATGAGATCAAATATTCAACATACAAGATCACTTGAACTTTTGAGTGTTAGAAGAAATATAATAATATTACCATACCCTGAATATTTAAAATGATTTTTAGGAAAGTTATTTCTCGGCTCTGCAAGGATTCAGACTCCTAGATAATTATATTTAAAGCCAAGAATTTATTGTTACCTGGATTAGTTGTGTTTTTCTTCTTCTGCTCTCTAAATGGACAGTCAGCAGTCACTAGAATCCTTTTATACTTGGTCGAATGTGTTTTTTGCAGTAGTTGAAACAATTTGACCATCCATTTAGGAAAAAATCACAAAGTTCATTCCTCCAAACACACAGAGAGCATTCAGCAAAGCTCTTCAATTCACCTCTTCCATACTTAGATATGATTAACTTTGTTCCTTGCCATGAAGAAACGGGATTTGCCTTGGATCAATTCCTTTGAAACAGGGAACCTACACACCAGGCATGCTGATCTTCCTAGTAACTTCTGCTTAACTATTGCTCTAAGCCAATTTTAATGGAGGGTGGAGCCCAGAGGTCCTAGGAGGCTACCCCAAAATTGTGTCAATGCCCTGTGCAAAGGAACACTGTCCATACTCCACAGGGAGTGTTATAGATTCTATCAGAGAGCAGAAACTCAACTGCTGAATTAACATAGGATGCCCATTACAAGTGAAAGTTTGAACCCTGTGGCCAATTGCTGTATTAGTCAACAAGATGTATTTGCCCATGTCTCCAGCTTGCTTGAGAAAGAAAAAGGGGTGCAAACCAGCAATGAAACAAAAGAGCTGGCACCTACTAACTTATTTATTTATTTATTATTATTTTTTTTTGCTTTCCAGTCTCTTGGAGGTATATATTTCATCCAAGTGGACTTTGAATGGCCACTGCTACTTCAGCAATTTATAGAGGATAAAATAGATTTCTCTAGAGATTTTCTTCAAAGAGATTCTAAGTATGCAATCATATCCCTCCCTGGAACATATTTGAGACATGACCCTTTAATCCAATTTGAATTATCAAACTATTGCTAAATATAATACTTTGTGACTTGATGATTCCTGGTTTTAAAAGTCTGACATTTTTATGAAAGACACAGATATGAAAAGGTGATCTTGTCAGGTGCTGATGCCAGGTAGGAGTTTTTTTTTGTTTTTTTTTTTTTTTCCCAGCCTAGAAAGTAGTCTTTGTTTATCAAATTACAGCTATCCCAGAATTTACATGATGAAAGGCCAAGTTTATAGGCCTCAATTTATTTCTATTATCATGAAACCAAAGGGAGATAATTGGCTGGTTTCAATACTAGTAAACCCCAAATTTATATGCTTGTTTAGGAGACAATAAGCTACCTTCATTTCTACAATCATGACATCAAATGAAGAGAATTTTCCAGTTTCAATACCAGTGGGCCAATGATCTCAATACAGACATTTTCACAGAGCATCCATGGTAGTGAAATTCAAAGGGCAAATGTCCCCCATGTGATCATGAAATGCTGTTTGGACTTCCTGAGAACCAGGTACAGTTGCTTATTGTACTTAAAGATTCATGTAAGAGGAACTTTTTTTAAGGTTAATATATTTTTATTTTTGTTTATTTCAATAGTTTTGGGGGAACAGGTGGTGTTCAGCTACATGGATAAGTTCTTTAGTGGTAATTTCTGAGATTTTGATGCACCTATCACTCCAACAGTGTACACTGCACCCAATGTGTAGTCTTTACCCCTCACTACCCTCTCACACTTCCCTCCAAGTCCAGAGTCCGTTATATCATTCTTAGGCCTTTGTGTCCTCATAACTTAGTTCCCTCTTATAGGTGAGAACATATAATGTTTGGTTTTCCATTTCTGAGTTACTTCACGTAGAATAATGGTCTCCGACTCCATTTGTTGCAAATGCCATTATTCATCTTAATGGCTGAATAATATTCCATGGTGAGTGTGTGTGTGTGTGTGTGTGTATACATGTATGACCTATAATATATAAATTTATATAAATTTGTGTTTTAAGGGGGATATATATTTATATATATCCCACATTTTCTTTATTTTCTCATTGGTTGATGGACATTTAAACTGGTTTCATATTTTTGCAATTGCAAATTGTGCTACTATAAACATGCATGTGCAACTGTCTTTTTCATATAATGACTTCTTTCTTCTGAGTAGATACCCAGTAGTGGGATTGCTGGATCAAATGATAGTTCTACTTTTAGTCCTTTAAGAAATCTCCATACAGTTTTCTATACTGGTTGTACTAATTTACATTCCCACCAGCAGTGTAAATGTGTTCCCTTTTCACCACATCCATGTCAATATCTTTTTTTTTTTTTAAATTATGGTCATTTTCGTAGGAGTAAGGTGGTATCACATTGTGGTTTTGATTTGCATTTCCCTGATAATTAATGATGTTTAGCATTTTTTTCATGTTTATTGGCCATTTGTGTATCTTCTTTTGAGAATTATTTGTTCATGTCCTTAGCCCACTTTTTAATGGGATTTTTTTTTCTTGTTGATTTGAGTTCCTTATAGATTTTTGGATATTACTCCTTTGTTGGATGCATAGTTTGCAATTATTTTCTCCCACTCTGTGAGGTGTCTGTTTACTCTGGTGATTATTTCTTTTGCTGTGCAGAAGCTTTTTAGCTAAATTAAGTCCCATCTATTTATCTTTGTCTTTGTTGCATTTGGTTTTGGGTTCTTGATCATGAACTATTTGCCTAAGTTAATATCTAGAAGAGTTTTTCTTATGTTATCTTCTATAATTTTACTGTTAGAAGTCTTAGATTTAAGTCTTTGATTCATCTTGATTTTTGTATAAGGCAAGAGAGAAGGATCCAGCTTTATTCTTCTACATGTGGCTTGCCAATTATCCCAGCACCATTTGTTGAATAGGGTGTCCTTTCCCCATTTCATATGTTTGTTTGCTTTGTCAAATATCAGTCAGCTGTAAGTAAGTGGGTTTATTTCTTAATTCTCTATTCTGTTCCATTGGTCTATGTGCCTATTTTTATACCAGTATCATGCTATTGTTTTTTCTAGTTCTGTGAATAATGATGATGGCATTTTGATGGGAATTGCATTGAATTTATAGATTGCTTTTGGCAGTTTGGTCATTTTCACAATATTGATTCTACCCATTCATTATCATGGAATATGTTTCCATTTATGTGTGTTGTCTATGATTTTTTTCAGCACTGTTTTGTAGTTTTTCTTGCAGAGATTTTTCGCCTCCTTGGTTAGGCATATTCCTAAATATTATATACATATATATTTATAAATAAATAAATAAATATATATATATGTGTGTGTGTGTGTGTGTGTGTATTTGCAGCTGTTGTGAAAGGGGTTCAGTTCTTGATTTCATTCTCAGCTTGGTCGCTGTTGTTATATAGCAGTGCTACTGATTTGTGTACATTGATTTTGTATCCCGAAACTTTACTGAATTCATTTATCAGATCTAGGAGATTTTTGGATGAGTCTTTAGGGTTTTCTAGGTATACAATCATATCATCAGTGAACAGAGACAGTTTGACTTCCTCTTTACTGACTTGGATGCCCTTTATTTCCTTCTCTTGTCTGATTGCTCTGGTGAGGACTTCCAGTATTAAGTTGAATAGAAGTGGTGAAAGTGGACATCCTTGTCTTGTTTCAGTTCTCAGGGGAAATGGTTTCAACTTTTCCCCATTCCATATACTGCTGGCTGTGGGTTCATCACAGATGGCTTTTATTACCTTAAGGGATGTCCCTTCTATGCCAATTTTGCTGAGGGTTTTAGTTATAAAGAAATACTGGATTTTGCCAAATGCTTCTTCTGCAATTGAGATGACCTTATAAATTTTGTTTTTAATTCTGTTTATGTGGTATATCAAATTTATTGACTTGTGTATGTTAAACCAACCCTGCATCCCAGGTATAAAACCCATTTGATCATGGGGTATTATCTTTTTGAGATGCTGTTGGATTCAGTTCGCAAGTATTTTGTTGATAATTTTTGCATCTACCTTCATCAGGGATATTGGTCTGTATTTTTTTTTGTTATGTTCTTTCCTGGTTTTGGTTTTATGGTGATACTGGTTTCATAGAATGATTTAGGAGAATTTCCTCTTTATCGTTTGGAATAGTTTCAATAGGATTGGTACCAATTCATCTTTGAATGTCGGATAGAATTCAGCAGTGAATCCATGTGGTCCTAGGCTTTTTTTGGAGGCAATTTTTAAATTACCATTTCAATCTCGCTGCTTGTTATTGGTCTGCTCAGTTTCTTTTTCCTTCTGATTTAATCTTGGAGGGTTGTATATTTCCAGGAATGTATCGAATGCCCTCTAGGTTTTCTAGTTTGTGTGCATAAAGGTGTTCATAGTAGCCTTGAATGATCTTTAGTATTTCTGCAGTATTTGTTGTAATATCTCCCATTTCATTTCTAATTGAGCTTCTTTGGATCCTCTCTCTTTTTGTGGTTGATTTCACTAATGGTCTATTGATTTTGCTTATCTTTTCAAAGAAATAGGTTTTTGTTTCATTTATCTTTTGTATTTTTTTGTTTCAATTTCATTTAGTTCTGCTCTGATCTTTGTTATTTCTTTTCTTCTGCTGGGTTGGGTTTTGGTTTTTTCTTGTTTCTCTAGTTCCTTGAGGTATGAACTTAGATTGTCTATTTGTACTCTTTCAATGTAAGTATTTAATGCTATAAACTTTCTTGTTAGCACTGCTTTTACTATATCCCAGAGGTTTTGATAGGTTGTATCATTATTGTCACTCAGTTCAAATAATTTTTAAATTTCCATCTTAATTTCACTGTTTACTCAAAGATCATTCAGGAGCAGATTATTTAATTTTCATAATTTGCATAGTTTTAAGGGTTCCTCTTGGAGTTAATTTCCAATTTTATTTCACTGTGGTCTGAGAGAGTACTCGATAAAATTTAGATTATCTTACACTTATTGAGACTTGTTTTGTGGCCTATGAGATGGTCTATCTTGGAGAATGTTTCATGTGCTGATGAAAAGAATGTATATTCTGTAGTTGTCAGGTAGAATGTTCTGTAAACATCTGTTAAGTCCATTCATTCTAGTATATAGTTTAAGCCCATTGTTTCTTTGTTGACTTTCTATCTTGATGACCTGTCTAGTGCTGTCAATGATGTATTGAAGTCCTCCACTATTACTGTGTTGCTGTCTATCTCATTTCTTAGGTCTAGTAGTAATATTTTCAAAAATTTGGGAGCTCTAGTGTTAGGTGCATATATATTTATTATTGTGATATTTTCCTGTTAGACTAGTCCCTTTGTCATTAAATAATGTTGCTCTTTAACTCTTGTTGCTTTAAAGTCTGTTTTGTCTGATATAATAGCTACTTTTGCTTGCTTTTGGTTTCCATTTGCATGGAATATCTTTTTTTAACCCATTTATCTTAAGTTTATGTGAGTCCTTATGTGCTCAGTAAGTCTCTTGAAGACAGCAGATACTTGGTTGGTAGATTATTACCTGTTCTGCCATTCTGTATCTCTTTTAAGTGGAGCATTTAGGCCATTTACATTCAATGTTAGTATTGAGATATGAGGTACTGTTCTGTTCATCATGCTAGTTGTTGCTTATGTACCTTGTGTTTTTCTTTTTTTTTTTTTCGTTTTTCTATTGTTTTATAGGCCCTGTGAGTTTTATGCTTTATGGGGGTTCTACTTTGGTGCATTTCAAGGTTTTGTTTTAAGATTTAGAACTCTTTTTAGTAAATCTTGTAGTGCTGGCTTGGTAGTGGGTAAAATCTTTCAGTATTTGTTTGTCTGAGCTGACAGGCTGATAATTACTTTGTTTAAGGAGGCTAAAGATAGGACCCCAATCCCTTCTTACCTGGAGGGTTTCTGCCTAGAAATCTTCTGTTAATCTGATAGGTTTTGTTTTTTAGGTGACACTTTTTTATAACAGTCCTTAAGATGCTTTCTTTTACCTTGAATTTAGATAATCCTGTGACTATTGACTATGTGCCTAGGTAATTATCTTTTTGCAGTGAATTTCCTGGGTGGTGTTTGAGCTACTTGTATTTGGATGTCCAGATCTCTAGCAAGACCAAGGAAGTTTTCCTTGATTATTCCCTTAAATAAATTTTCCAAACTTGCAGATTTCTCTTCTTCTTAAGGAACACAATTATTCTTATGTTTGGTCATTTAACATAATCCCAAACTTCTTAGGGGCTTTGTTCACTTTTTAAATGCCTTTTTCTTTGTCTTTGTCTGATTGGCTTAATTTGAAAGCCTTGTCTTTGAGCTCTGAAGTTCTTTCTTCTGGCTGTTCAATTCTATGGTTGAAACTTTCCAGTGTATTTTGCATTTCTCTAAGTTTGTCTTTATTTTCCAGAAGTTTTGATTGTTTTTTCTTTATAATATCTATTTCTCTGGAGACTTTTTCATCCATATCCTGTATTTTTAAAAATTTCTTTATGTTGGTTTTCAACTTGCTCTGGTATATCCTTGAGTAGCTTAATAATCAACCTTCTGAATTCTTTATCTGACATTTCTTCTTGGTTTGGATCCACTGCTAGAGAGCTAGTGTGATCTTTTGGGGGTGTTACAGAACCTTATTTTGTCATATTAACAGAATTACTTTTCTGGTTCCTTTGTTTTGGTGTTAAGTTCTGTAACTCAAGGACTGCTGTTCAGATTCTTTAGCCCCATGGGGCGATCCATTGATGTGGTGCTCCTTCCCCTAGGAATGGTGCTTCTTAAGAGGCAGACTGCGGTGATTGTTATTGCCCTTCTGGGGGCTAGCCCTACAGTGGGACTACTGGGCTCTGGGCTGGTGCTGGCGAATGTCTGCAAAGAGACTTGTAACGTGATCCATCTTCAGGTCTTCCTGCTGTGGATACCAGCACCTGCTCAGGTGGAGGTAGCAGGGGAATGAAGTGGACTCTGTGGGAGTCTTTGGGTGTAGTTTTGCTTAGTGCACTGGTTGTCTCAAATGCTGGTTATGATAGCAGCGAAGTTGTCATGTGGGCAGACTCAGGAACTCTGGTTAGCCAGGGTGTTGCAGGCAGTGGAATTAGCTGTTTTTTTTTTTTTTTTTTTTTTTTTTTCATTCTTTGGAGCAGGGCTGTTTTGTTATGAGTTGCTATAATGGCTTGACTTGATTGGCCTCCAACCAGGAGGTGGCACTTTCAAGAAAGCACCAGCTATGGTAGTAGAAGGGGGTTATAAGCTTGCCCTGCATTGGCTAGGATAAGCACCTGTGTTTCTCAAGTGATGGGAAGAGCCAGAGAGCTTCCAAGAGTTTATGTCTGTTGTCTTTGGCTACCAGGGCTGGTAGAATAAACCATCCGGTGGGGGCAGGGTTGGGCAGTTCTGAGCTCAGACTCTCATTGGGTAGGGCTTGCTGAGGTCAAGTTTTTCAACTGTCTCATAGTCTGCAGCAGTAAGCCGCTTCTTTCAAAAGGTCTGTGAATTCTTTCAGTTTTCCTGGTATGTTCCTGTGGTGGTTCTTGGAGTAAAAGTTCACAATGTGAGTCTCCACACGCTGTTTCTATTCATCCAAGTGGGAGCTGCATGTTAGCCCTATCTCTTATCCACCATTTTCCCCCTTAGAGGAACATGACTTTAATGGAAGGAAAAGATCTTTCAAGACTTGTTATTGATTCTGTTTTTTTTTTTTTTTTTTTTTTTTGAGACAGAGTCTCGCTCTGTCATCCAGGCTGGAGTGCAGTGGCATGATCTGGGCTCACTGCAAGCTCCGCCTCCTGGGTTCATGCCATTCTCCTGCCTCAGCCTCCTGAGTAGCTGGGACTACAGGTGCCCGTCACCATGCCTGGCTAATTTTTTTTTTTTAATTATTTTTAGTAGAGGCAGGGTTTCACCGTGTTAGCCAAGATGTTCTCGATCTCCTGACCTTGTGATCCGCCCGCCTCAGCCTCCCAAAGTGCTGGGATTACAGGCATTAGCTACCACGCCTGGCCATTGATTCTGATACTGATTCATATATATAAACCAGAGGAGAATTAGGCAAAGACATACTCCATGATTTCAAAGCTTATGTATGTATGCTACTTGGAAAGACAGTGAATATAGTTCATTGCCTTGCGCAACACAAATTTTCTTTGACCATAGCTGTATGGAAACAGAAGGCTGCAGCCAAAGTCCAACCCTCATTATTAACCAGGTATATAATCTTAGTTCTATTTCTTTCCCTAAGATAGACCGTCTATTCTCCTCCTCTTCCCACACAAAGTTGTTGGGAGAATCATATTAGATAATGAGGGGGAATTAGTTACGTAAGTTCCAAACATTTGTGCAAACTCAGAAAAGCAGTAACCCATGGGATGCTAGGCTGATGTTTACTTTCCTCACTGAATATCCTGCTCAGGTGTGGTGGCACTGTTATTTTACTTAGTGCTACAAGGATGTCAAGTCTACTCTAGACAAAAGGAAAATTCCTCTTGTATACACCTGTAAAATATACCTACAACTTGACCATTTCCTACTATTACTTCTTCTCCCACCATAGTATGAGTCACAATCCTCTCTCACCTCCTTCAAGTTTCAACATCCTTTTCCAGACACACTCAATAGAATTGCTTCATGTTTTTCTACTTCTCAGTGTCAAATTGCATGGGAATCTTTAAAAAGTATCATTGACATTGAATCCCTTGATTCTTCTCTAATTATGTAATAATGGTAGAGCCCTTAGAGAGCTACCTCTGTGCTGTTTACCTATGGGGAAACTGAGGCTCAGAAAGAAAAGAGACTCCTTTTATGCCATACAACAATTATGAAGCAGAAGACAGGGCCCCAACACATGGGTTGCTGTGCTATGGTACAGGTTTTCCCAAAAGCTCCTGGAAAGATGTGGAATAATGAGGACTGCATGTCCATGACTCAAACTTCAGGTGTTCAGGTGCTTTTGGCTATAGGATCCATGCTGCTATCTCACAGAGATTAGCTAGATGACTAGAGAAGAAAAATTGAATTATGCTTTCAGAGAGGAATATTTTGTGTCTTATACAATAATTTGAGCTGTGGTATGTCCAGTTGGAGTCTCTGCTTCTGTTGCATTTTAAAAATATCTCTCAAATTGTCAGATTATTTTATCTAAGCTTTTGATCATTTAACTCTACTCTTCAAGGAAATTATCCCATCTTCCAGCTCTGTCTGTCAGGATTCCACCAAGTTCCTTCTCTATCATGACACTCTTTTGATTGCCCCTTCAGACACACTCACTCTACTCTATACTGTTTTTGAGATTTGGCCATAAACCTTCATGCCTCCTCTTTATTCATTCATTTAAACATATTTATTTAGTATCTAATGTATGCCAGGCTTTATCTGATAAACTTTAGTATAGAGGGAATATAGTATTAACTAAAAGAGACATGGATCCCCGATCTTGTGGAGGTTTTGTTCTCCTGGGGAACACAGGTAATATATAAGGTTATTTTCAGATATTCATAAGTGTTGTAAATAAAAATCAACAAAATAAATAAGACAGCAAGCTTTTACAGGGGCTCAGGGTGAGAGGATGTGGTGTTCATGAGATGCCTCTCAGAAGGGTGACAATTCAGGTAAGATAAGGATAATTGGAAGAAATCAGCCCTATGAAAATAAAGAGAAAGAAGATTCCAGATAGAAAGACCATCTTGTCTCTAGGTCTGAAAGTAGGAACAAACATGGTGCCCTGAAAGAAGGGGTATTAGTCTGTTTTCACACTGCTGGTAAAGACATACCCAAGACTGGGTAATTTATAAAGAAAAAGAGGTTTAATGAACTCACAGTTCCACGTGGCTGGGGAGGCCTCACAATCATGGTGGAAGGTGAAATGCACATCTTGCATGGCAGCGGACAGGAGATAATGACAGCCAAGTGAAAGGGGAAAGCCCTTCAGATCTTGTGAGACTTATTCACTACCACGAGAACAGTATGGGGGAACTGGCCCCATGATTCAATTATCTCCCACCAGGCCCCTCACCCAACATGTGGGAATTATGGGAGCTACAATTCAAGATGAGATTTGAGTGGGGACACAGCCAAACCATATTAGAAGGGAAAAGAAAGGAAGAAAGCCTGTGTGGTTGGTGCAAGAGGGACAGATAGAAGAGGGCTAAGGCTTGAGGATGGAGGTCAGCTTGCATCCCCTGTAAATCAACACAGAAACAGATTTTCTTCTAGGTGGGACAGAAAGTCACCGGAGCGTTTTGTGAGAGGTTCTTCCTTATATCATCATAGAATCACTGAAAACATCAAGTGTATCTTGAACATGTCTGTGCCTCTAACATATCAAGATGATGCCTTAAAAACAGTAGGAATTCAATATATACTTGACAAACTGACTGAAGTGTGCTTTTATGAGATCTTTTGGGTTCATTTAGGGAGAATTTCTTTTATCTTTTGAAGTGGATACCCCATGCTTCAACCTCAGTGATTAGGTAACATGAATATTACCTTCTGTGTTGTTTAATTACCTTCCTTCTTCTCAGTGGCATTCTTAAGAGTTGAGCAAATGATACTATTGAGTGACTCCCAAACGCTAGTCATTCATGTAACATCCTCAACATGTTTGTTCAATCCATATGCCATCTATATGACTGGATAATGTATTTCTCTATAATAAAACACTGTTTACTCAAATAAGTATATTTTAAAAGGAAATAGATGCTTACATATTATGCATAAGTATACATACATCCATGCATATATACCCCTACTCACAGATATATAAGTTAAAAGGAAATATAAACACACACACGTATGCACACACAATGCTACTGAACACCCATGAAATCATAGATGTGACATACTAGGTATACTTTTAAGTTACACACAAAAATATAAGACTATTAAAAATTTTTAAATATTCATATATGTATACCTAAAAATCAGCTCATTTATAGTACACGTATCACTCTTTCAGAAACTCCAGTCGAATCCATTCACCTGGCTTTGCTCTGAAAAGGGTGAGTCTCCACTCCTCAAAGCAGGGCAAGGAGAAGTGCAGCCCATTACTGGGCAGCTCCACGCACCCATTCACAAAGAATAAACCAGGCTGCAACTTCTCAATAACTGGCAATGCAGTCTTGCTCATTGTGGACTAAGTAGCTTATCCAAGGACCCATGTAAGTAGGTGGAAGAGTGAAGTAATTTATGGTGAGGCATGATTGAAAGGACCCTGCTTGTTAAATGATGGATAGAACAGTTTTCAGTCTAGCTGTCCTACTAGAATGAGCAACTTGGGAACCTGTCTCTCTCCTCCTGGAAGCAGTAGAGAAGTAACAAGGTTTAGGAGCAAATTTGTCATCATAATGTTCCTCTAGTGATTTTGTGGCCTCGGTTCAAATACTTTGATGATGTCTTTCATGGCAGAAGGCAGGTTATGATTAATACTAACGTCACAGAACTAACATCCTTAACACAGGCCAGGTTTTAAATATAAGAGGCGGTGGGGGTGGGGGTGGGGGCTGAGATTTGCTTTTACTTACGGCTCTTTATCAAAGCTAACTCTCAGAAAACTTTAAGTTATGTTGGAAAGGAAGAGCACCTGCAAAGAGACTAACAAGTCTCATAGAGCAGAAGGCAGGTTATGATTAATACTAACGTCAGAGAACGAACATCCTTAACACAGTCCAGGTTTTAAACATAAGGGCCGGTGGGGGTGGGGGCTGAGATTTGCTTTCACTTACGGTTCTTTATAAAAGCTAACTCTTAGAAAACTTTAAGTTATGTTGGAAAGGAAGAGCACCTGCAAAGAGACTAATAAGTCTCATAGAGCAAAAGGTAGACATACCGAAATCCATCAAGATCCATCCCACATATACTCATCACCATACAAACTTCCCAGGCTTTCTACTGTCTGCAAAACTCGGTCCTAGGTACCACAGAAATAAAGGAAAAAAATCACCTGTGAGGGGTTTATAGCGCAGTTTGCTTTATCTAGCAAAGTTCATGTCAGAGAGGAATGCATTTTGCTACAAGAAATAGAATTAGTGAGTCATAGACCTTAAACTTAAAGAGGTACATGTGTCTTGCCCAACAAGTATTCTGAAAACACAAAGTCTAGGGCTGGCACCAAGGTTCAGCAGTTACCGGAGACACAGGCGCATTCTGAGTTTCTGCTCTATCGTCCTTGCCAGGTTGACTTAGTGACTCACAGGCAAAGCAGCTCCAGGCATCATATCTACCAGTAAGGTACAGAGAAGGGTTCGAGGTTCAAAGGACTGTGCTATTGCTAGCATCCTATGGGCCAGAACTCAGTGACCTGGTCATCTCAAAGCAGCAGGAAAGTTAAAATACTAATTGTTAGGTACCCAGCAGTGACGAATTGGTCAGAAATGGTTTGGGGGCACACAAATCAATAGTTTCTCTTACATCAAACCTTTCTTCAAAGATTCTAAACCAGACTACATTATCAGGGTATCCACAGTGTCAAAAACTTTTTAATCAAATGGTATAGGACACAAAAGCCATGACGATGAATTAGAAAATTTTTCCTAATCTGTTACCTTGGTAAATCAGCCTTTTACAATATGTCTTGTCATGGGAAAAATCTTTGCTAATTCTAAAGCTGAGATAAGCTGCAGTCACTGAATTTTAGTGCCACAGTTGGTTTTGCAGTGGAATGATAAAAGCAGGAATTTCAGCATTAGAGGGCCCTGTGTTCAATTCCTGGCTTTGGACTTGGAAGCTAGTAGCCCTGACCAAAATCATCAACTCTCGAAGTGTTGTTTTCCTCATCTACACAAAGAATAAATATCACTTATATTTTCGTAAGTTTTTTGTAGGACTTATAATGTTCTTACACATTATTTAGAATAGCATCCTGCTCAACACAGATGTTCAATAAATGGTTGCTTTTGAAATTAGGTGAGTTTAAGGTCAGCTTTGATTATACATCAGGATCACCTGAAGGATTTGTTAACAACGCAAATATTATGCTATCTCTTCCCACCTGGTCCACCTCACATACTAGGGCTCAGGAATACTTATTTCTTAACAAGCTTCATTAGAGATTAAAGAGCAAAACCTGGTGTGAAAATCAAGAGGCCCAACTGCCTTCCAATTTTAGGAATACTTTATAGTAGGGAGTAGCAATGGAATTTTTGAAGGCAAATGTGGAAAGATAATTTTGCACTTAGATAACACTATAAAGGTCAAAATGTTAAATATATGAATAAATACAAATACATAAATATGAATATGTTAACTGGAGTTTAGAACCAGTATTTCTTCGTTGACCCCAACTGGATTACATAATAGAATTTAAATTGAGGAAAAAAATAGCAATAGTTATTTTCTTATGCTTTATTTCTTCTCTCCTCCTCTCCTTTTCCTTCCTTCTGATAGGAGGCAGAGGGGAGTCGCAATATTTTAGATTCGTAGAATAATAACTTGGAAAGTTACACCCTGAGATCTGGCAATGAAGAAGGAAATTCATGAATATTCAGTTGGAGTCCATGTTTAAAATACTCAATATAAGAATATTTTTTCCTCAATGAGTTATAATTGTTTGATAAAATGCAATTTGAGCAATAAACAATAACTTTGCAGACATGCTCAGGATGAGTTTTAGCTCCAGAGACATTGGGCAATGCAGAGAAGCACTTTAATTAATTAACCAATTAATGTCTTCAATAGTTTCTTCAAGCACCTGTTATGTGCCAGGCACCATGCTAGTGATGAACAAGAGAGATGCCATCTGTGTTCTCATAAAGCTTATATTCTAGGAACACAGATGTTAAACAAATATTTATGTATTTAAATATAATTTTGATAAGTGTAGTGAGGAGAAAATACAAGTATCTTTAAGGAATTATAGTGGTGAGGGTGGACTGTGGGCAAAATAATTGGGAGAAACTTTTTTTTTTTTTGAGATGGAGTTTCACTGTGTTGCTCAGGCTGGAGTGCAATGGGTGATTCTCCTGCCTCAGCCTTCCGAGTAGCTGGAATTACAGGCATGTGCCACCACACCTGGCTAATTTTATATTTTTAGTAGAGATGGGGTTTTGCCACGTTGGTCAGGCTGGTCTCAAACTCCTGACCTCAGATGATCCACCTGCCTCGGCCCCCCAAAGTGCTGGGATTACAGGTGTGAGCTACTGGGCCCAGCCCCCAATCTCCTTTTCTAAATGTCCTTTGCTTCTGCTCCATGTCTTTTCCTTTCTCTTGATACACAGGGTGCTTAATTAAACCCCATTAACTAATGATATGGCCATTAGCAACAAATACCACCTGGGAACACTTTTAACTTACAGTTCTTTAAAGAAAAAATGCTATAATCACTTACTATGATGCGTCACCATCTGCAGTTTAAAAGAACATAATAGTAACTCACCTGCCGTCCCACCTAAGATGTTCTCAAGACAAAATTAGCCCAACACTGACAGAAGTGAGACACCTATTCAATAATTATAATTTGAACTTTAAAGAGGCCTCCTTGGATAACCACAATTAGGCTGTTGTTTTTCTCTCAAAATAAGGTGTTTTTTTTTTTCTTTTATTGCCTACTGTTGTTCAACAGATGTTGATACCTTTAATTACTGTGGTTGTCACTTAAATCTAATTTCAAAGCTCTTTTCACTTTGCCAAGAATCAAGTAGTGTTCATGCTTTGGGGCCGGAGGTGGGGGGCGGGCATGTAGAAGGGGTAGTTTATTTTCTTAGACAAGTTAGATTTATTTTTACTATAGATGTTTCTTTAAGCAGTTACTCATTACAATGAAACACACATTCAGGTCTGGCTTTGGTGCTGTTTCTCGCTCATGATGTGATGTAGGCATGTATTTCTTCATTGTCAAGAGACAGAAAACAAAACTGTAAACTAATGAATTTGGGAGGAAGCTCATAAATACCCAATGTTTCAACTGGTACATCAATTGGAAGAATACAATTATTCATATTAATTTTGTTAACATTACAAATATTTAAAAGACTCAATAGATAGAGATGCATATAAACATGCTGTTCTGAAATGAATTACATTTGATCAGAATGGTTATGTCAACACCATTTAGATTTATGTGGCACTGATTGTGCTGGAGAGTTTGGTACTCCACTGTTCTCCTTTCCCAACTGGGATATCTATCCCTCAGTTGCTGAGTATGTTGGCTGCTAAATGGCTCAGGGCTGCCCCTTTCTCCAGAGCAGAGGTTCTCAAAGTGTGGTCCCTGAGCCAGCTGCATCAGCATCACCTGGGAACTTGAATGCAAGAGTTTCATCCCACTCCAGACATACCAAATCAGAAACTCTGGATTGAGGCCTAGCAATCTGTGTTTTAGTAAACTCACCCAGCAAGTGATTCGATAAATGCAAACATTTGAGAAACTTTGCTCTAGAGAATCTTTGGTCCTTTGCTCAAAATGTCTTTGTATTTTTGTTCACAAAAGAATTCCCTTTAGGTAAAACAAGACCTAACAAAGGAAGTAACCATTTCCCCTCACCTCACTTAGCATGGTGACAGCTTGGTAAATATATTTGAGAACTTCCAATACCCAGATTCCCCTGAAACCTCTGGCCCACTGTCCATGTTAAAAGACAGTTCGGGGGCTCTTGCTTGAAGATACTGGAACAGCTCAGAAGGAAGCCGGTGGTCTACAAGGCAGTGAGGCTCTGCCTCTTCTCCCATCCTGGCAACTGAAAAAATCCACTGGGTTTAAATCTCTGTGTGGCCCAACTGAGAAAGTGCTGGCCTGCCAAGTGAGGAGATAAATTATACATTGGAAAAGCTGCAGGACCTGGCTGACATATACTAGGAGAATGTGTTTAAAAATAGATTCTATAGGCCAGGTGCGATGGCTCACGCCTGTAATCCCAGCACTTTGGGAGGGTGAGGTGCATGGATCACGAGGTCAGGAGATCAAGACCATCCTGGATAACACAGTGAAACCCCATCTCTACTAAAAATACAAAAAATTAGCAGGGCGTGGTGGCGGGCGCCTGTAGTTCCAGCTACTTGGGAGGCTGAGGCAGGAGAATGGTGTGAACCCAAGAGGTGGAGCTTGCAGTGAGCCGAGATGGCACGACTGCACTCCAGCCTGGGTGAAAGAGCAAAACTCCGTCAAATAAATAAATAAATAAATAAAAATAAAATAGATTCTACAGGGCTGGGCCAAGGTTAGGAGAGGCCAGACTATAAAGCTGGATACAAGAGAATTTGCTGATATTGGAGATTCGTCTATGACTCAACACTTTGACAAGGATTCTGAGGGCCCCTCTATGAAGGGTTGAGATGCTTCCTCGGGACTTGAAAAAAAGCAATGGCTTTAAATGAAGTAGAGATGCCAAAATTGCCTAGCAGAAAGTGAAGGAAGAAATAAAAGTGCTCAAGAGTTAAAAAGAAAAAAAAATTGATGGTATGTGACTATTATGTGAGAAAGGAAAACAGAGGCAAACTAGATCACTTGAGGGGACCTGTAGGCACACCTTTTACTCTGGCATAAGGGGAATCCATACTCACTGAAAAGGCCAGAGGAGGCTGTTCTTTGTAAGTTGTGACTAACAGAAGATACTATTATAGAACTGGGCTGAGGTCAGCAGTTCCAGGGAAAAGTTACAATTCTCTGTCCAGTTTCCAGATTCAGAACGCATTGACTGAAGTTCCCCATGAGGTAGGATCTTGCAACATTATAAGTAAATAGAGAAGTGATTCCTTCACTTCTTCCTTAAATGTATCTATGACATTAATTTTGAAAACTATATACTAAGGAAAGGAGAGTAACTAGATTTTTCAAGGACTCTCATACACCTGAGTTGAAGCTCACACACAGGGATGAAAATCATGATGCTGACCACCATTGCCTGAAAACATGCATGAGAATGGAAGCTCTGGATCAGGAAATAAATGGAGTCCTGGTCCAGGTTTGTTTCACAGGTGGTCCATGGATTCACACACTACTGGTTTCCTTGGGCCCTGGTATATAATTAGAATGAACTATATTACACCTTTGAGGGAAGGCATGATGAATTGGTGTCACCCATAAAGATGTAAAGGAAGCAAGGGTGGTGACACCCATCATATCCATGATCTTACTAGCTTGATCCTTACAAAAAAAAAAAAAAGCTTAATTTTGGTAGATTATAGTGGACTGCTGCAAACTAAACCAAGTAGTAGATCAAATTATAGCTATAAAGTAGTTCTTACTTTCAAGATTATATTTCATAACACCAGGCATAGTATAAGTGCCCACTAGAAGTTCACTACTGTTACTGTTGTTATAATCATTAACATTGTTACAGAAATGTTTCCATAACAATGTGATTACATTTTATAGAGAATATTAACAAAACCATTACATGTTATGTGAACATTGACTTGGCAAATTAGTTTTTTGGATTTTTCTAATATCTAAAAGAAAAGAGTTTAAGAAGCAGCTTGCTTTCATATGAGAGGAACAACAGTATATGTAAGCTACAGTATATTTTAACATTGTGGCAATTCGGCAGAAAATCAGATGAAACCACTATATTGATGATATCATATTAATCAGACATGTTGAACGATAAACAGCAAGTTCTCCAGATGTCTTTGTAAGACAGATGTGCACCAGAAGGTGAGAAATACACATTACAAAGATTTAGGATCCTGCTATGTCAGTCACAGTTTGTTTTTAGTTTTTGGTGGAGTTATGGGGTGGAGAGGGACTGCTAGCCTGGGACATGTCAAGACTAACTTTTCAAAGTAAAAGTAGTTATTGTGCCTTTCCCCTCTTACTCCTAAAAAAGATGCACTATGTGTGATAGGCTGCTAATGATTCATAACTATCTCCCTCTCCTTTGGCCAAACAGGAGCTGACTCCAGAATTATTTATATCTCATTCCTAGAGACAGCCTGTGGCTAATGAATGATTGACTCTGGAATACACATATCCATCCCTCTTGCCTTTCGGTGACCAATTCTCTTGTGCAGTTCACGCTCCAGAGATCACGATGTGTTCGGGGGAAGTGAGACTCCAGTGGCAAACATGTTCTTGCTTACTTGTTTCCTTTGTCCCATGAGCAATGCCTCAATAAGGTATGGCCCAGAATCCCTGAGTTCAACTCTGCTTCTAAGGAAGTCAATCAGAGACATTGATGCCATTACAAAAGGTACATTTCTAACGACCATATACCACTTCCAGTACTTTCTCTAGCTCATTTTCAAAAGAGGATAACGAATTTTGCGCTTCTACTCGTAAATCTCCCACTCTCTAAATAGAGCTCAAAGTAGTAGTTAAGAATGTAGTGGTAGGTGGCATACAATTCAGCCATAAAAAGGAATGAAATAATATCATTGGCAGCAACCTGAATGGAGTTGAAGACCATTATTCTAAGTGAAGCAACTCAGGAATGGAAAAGCAAACATCATATGTTCTCACTTGTGAGAGCTAAGCTATGAGGACACAAAGACATAGGAATGATTTAATGGACTTTGGGGACTGGGGTGGGGGAAGAGGGGTGAGGGCTAAGGGATAAAAGAATACACATTGGGTACAGTGTACACTGTTGGTGTGATGGGTACACCAAAATCTCAGAAATTACCACTAAAGGACGTATCCATGTAACAACAACAAAAACAAAAACACCTGTTCCCCAAAAACTACTGAAATAAGATAAATACACACATAAACGTTTTTAAAAATAAAAAAGTGGTAGAGATCAGATAGCTCTTATAATGAAATCCAAATTTCAGCAAATATATTCTTATGTAACTTTGGGCAAATTGTTTAACCCAAGTACTCATTTTTTAATCTAAAGAATATCAATAAAGTAGTTTTTACTTTAAAGATGGTATTTAGTATATCTGGCATATCATAAGTATCCACTAGAAGTTCACTACTAATATCATTGCTATTGTCATCATTAACATTTTATGGAAATGTCTCCATGTAGATATCCAACAACTCTATTCATGGAGGAAAAATAATTAAAAACTTCATATGTTCCATTTTTATTTTTTCACAACTAATTTCAAGGGAATCCTGTTTTTATTTTACCATTGACTATGTTCATGATATTCTGGGGTTTTTCTTGGAATCACACACTAATTTGCCAGAGGCCATTCACATTGATGTTGACATATGGAGGCCAGATATAACCCAACCATAGCATCATAGCATAAGTCACAAGCATCTGCATGAATGATGTTGATAGCTGAAATAATCAATTTGAGACAAGAACATTTTTTAGAATTTCATGGTACTTAAAAGTAAGTGCCAATATGCTATGCTTCACTTGGCCTATGTAGAATAAATTCTGTTAAACTTTTTTAAAATCATCAGACAGAAATGTTTAATGTTCAATTTATTCCTAAAAAGCAAATTCCCTGAGGTTAGAATGAATTAGTGCTCCAAATGTCAGTGTCAGAGTGACTGACTTTAGGAAAACTGGTATTTGACTAGGAGAAAAAAAAAAAACACAACTGCCACAAACCCAAGAGTGTTAAACTATGAGCTAAAATAGAAAAAGAGAAATTTTGTTCCACTGTGATTTGTTGTATAAGAACAGGGAAAAAACACGTAGCAGAGAGATCAGAAATAGCTAAGACACTATTTCCTTAAGAGGAAATTTATATGATTAATTACACTACTTTTTGGGACTGATCAGAGGTTAGTTTCTATATTCATTAAATTCATCAAATAATTGAACTCTTTGCTTACACATAATGCCATGTCTACACATAGGTCGTAAGGCATTTAAGTTTATAGGTAGAAGTACAAATAAGATTCTCATCTAAATTTAAAACTTGCTAGTATCATTATTAGTATCAGAACCTTACTCTGTATTTGTGTGACAACTCAGAACAAAAATAATTCATTTCTAACACTGGCTGCATTATATAGCTATATCTTTCTGCATTATCTAACTTTTCCACTGCCTTTTATCCATATATATTATTTTTCTTTGTTACTTTTCTGTATGTCTGTATCAAAAGCTCATCTAGGGGACTCAACAGCAGTGAGGCTTAAAGAAGATGGAAAAAAGCACTAGGGTACTTTGCCACAATTGTACATTAGCTGAAAAATATGTGCAAAAATGTGAATTTACCCAGTAAGACATCAGATAGGAATATTTGTGTCTTAATACAATCTTTCAGTTTAAAATAGAAAGTATCAGAAATTACATCTAGAGAGCTCTCATAAAACAAATGTTTATGATGTATCAATGGATAAATGCATCGTGGTATATTTGTACAATGGAATATTACACAGCAATAAAAAGAACTACTATTATATGCAACAGTAAGGATCCATTTCCAAAACATTATGTTGGGTGAAAGAAGTTGCGTGCACACACACACACACACATGCACTGATCATGCACTGATGAGGTTCAGGACATGCTACCCCAAAATATGGCACCTTGTCATTTGAGGAAACAGAAGAAGCAGGAAGGTTACTCTCTGGCCTTTTCCTGTTCTTCTGCTCTGAAACATGTCACACAACTCTCACTCAAGAAGGATCCTCCCTATATCTGGAGGACACAACTGCCCTTATCTCCAAAGACAGGGATAGAGAGAAGAATCTGAACAAACAGACCTTGCTATGTTTTCCCAGTTTATTACTATTAGATCATACCCCCTTTGTCCAGTCATACTTCTCCACAACTGTCCACCTCTTCATCATACTGAGCAGAAAATATACAGGTTTCCCTTTTTCTTTTGGTTTTTATTGCTAAAGGCTTGTGTGTCACATAAAACTTGTATTAAAGATATGTGTATGCTTTTCTCTTGTTAATTTGTCTGTTGTTATTGGAGTTTCAGCCATGAGTCCAGCAATAGATGAGAAAAAAGTCTTTACTCCCCTACTATGCACATAGATACACACATACACACACACACACACACACACACACACACACAGAGAGAGAGAGAGAGAGAGAGAGAGAGATACTGTACAATTCCATGCATACATAATTATTTGAAGTGCAATAGAAAAAAATGTATTTACTGTACGATATATAATTATATTTATATAAAGTGAAAGATAAGTCAACAGTAACCTCTATCAGTGACAGGAAATGGAACCCTGAGAATCTATCTGGTGTGATAGAAATACTTTATGTCTTGCTTTGTGTAGTGGTTACCTTGGCGAATACGTACATCAAATGTCATCGAGTGGTACACTTAAGACTTGCTTATCTTAGTCTATGCTAATTACACTCCAAGAAAAAGTTTAACAATAACAATAATCAAAGGCAACAACATACAAAAATAAGTGTCTTTAATAAAGAAATGTGTCTAAGAACAGTTAAGAAAAACAAATGGTATCTTTTGTCAGTTTTTTTCTTTAGTCCTAATAAGTTAAGGAACTTGTTGGCTTTTGTGTAAAGTTTACTAATGGCATCAGGCAGGCTGAACCTAAGTAGATACATTCAAACGGTAAATAAGTCCTAGATTCTTTTGCCATACTGTAGACATTCTGGTTTCTAGGCAGTCTAGGATAAATTCTCAACTCCACTAGATATCTCAGAAAGACTAGTCTCAGCTCTAGGTTGATATCAAATGCTAGAACCCATATCCCAAAGACTCGGAGTGGTCCATTTTGCTATAGGTCTCAAGAGGGCATGAATACAGACCATGATGTGGTTTCTGTCAATATCTCCATCACATATCTGAAGTCTTTCATGTTCTCCAGCTTATCCTAACAAACATGTTGACACACTGATACTTTTGGCTCTTTGTAAATTCTGTCCCCCTTAAATGAACCCTTCCGCCCTTATTTCTTAGTTCAACTAGTATGTGTTCTTTAAGGCGTCACTCTGATGTTGCCTACTTTTTTCAGCTAATACCCCCTCTATCTACTGGTGTACACACAACCCCCTAAGCTTATCTCTATTATCACAATCCATCCCTTGACATTATAATAGTTTGATTATTTTTGTTTGATTTCCCAAATTAATCATGGGTTCCTTTAAAATAGGGACAGTATCTTATTTCTTTATTGCTAGGACCTACTGGTATGTCTAGGTTGAACTCAATTAAAGTTTATTGAAGACACATTCAATGAAACAACCTCAAAAACTCACAAGTTGGACCACCCTATGTCTCTTGCTAAAACCTCCTAAAATCCAACAAGACAATTTGGCACTTTTGTCTGAAATGTGAATTCAAAGAAAAAAGCAGTCAGCTCTTTTTGCAATATGAAAGAGGATGGAGTATTAAGAGGTTAGCAAAGTAATTTTCTCAGACAAATTACAAATAGTACAGTAAATTTAGTCTTTGGAAACAGTATGCAAAACATCCCCCTTTTACAATTGACTAAGTAAAAAACAGTTTCTACTTAAAGTTAGAAGAAGGTCATTTTAACTTTAAAATTTCAATTAACCTATAGCACACACCTAATATCGGGAACATACTGAGCCTAAAAGACACTCACCTTATTTAGATGTTTTTTTTCTTCTCTTTTCCAAATGAGAAGAGATTAACCAGCATCTAATTTTTGTTAAAGAACATTAAAAAACCCCTTCAACCTCCCGAATTTATAAATGACTTTTATTCCAGCTGTCCATTTGGCTAACTTAATGGCCCTTTCAATTCCCTCTACTGATTTGCTTTCATATTAAGCCCTGGATTTAATAGTTTCAAGCACTTCTTTCTTATTGTTGTCACTCAATCCAAACTAATTATACTTTCTTGCTGCACTAGGTACAGTTCTTCACAGCCCATAGGTAAGTTTGTGAGCTCATGGCATGACCATGCAAGGAAGAGAAGTCTTAGCCCCAGTCTTTATTTAATTCCTTCTCCTCAGTGACGGACCAAGTTCCTGCTTTCCTAAATGGTAAAAACAGATAAAAACTGTTTTCTTGTCCTTGTGATTAAAAAAAATCACAGCCCATAGGTTCTTCACAACCCATAGGTAAGTTTGTGAGCTCATGGCATGACCATGCAAGGAAGAGAAGTCTTAGCCCCAGTCTTTATTTAATTCCTTCTCCTCAGTGATGGAGCAAGTTCCTGCTTTCCTAAATGGTAAAAACAGATAAAAACTGTTTTCTTGTCCTTGTGATTAAAAAAACAAACAAACAAATAAATTGCTGATGTCCTTAAAAGGGAAAAAAGGTACATTGTGGACAAGTTTCACAACAATTCGTTTTAGCAGCAGCTGATTCCAAAGATAGGACGTTTCAAAATGTTAAGATGCCTGTGATATTTTTCCCCTTTTTCTTACTTGGTTTGTAGATTTCTTCTTTTCAGATTTAGATTTTAGACTTTACCTTTAGTTGGCTCCCTTTCTTGTTCTTCTTCAACCTCTCCTCTAATAATGCCATTGTTGTTTATCCTCTACATGAATAAAATCAAGAGAGGTATTTTAAGATCTTAAATTTGTTGTTTAATCATTTTAACTTTTGTACCCATAACTTCAAGAAGCCGTAATCCCTTCTCTTTATTCCCTTACCTCTTCTTGACAGCAGTCTTTCAAGTTCTTTTTATCTACCTTGCACAGTTGTTTTTTTCCGTAGAAAATCAGAGAATTCTAGGGCTAAAAAACATTCTCAATAACCTCTTAATCCTGTCCACTCGTTTTCTATTTGACAGCACTAGAATAGACTGTCCAAAACATCTATCCATGCCTACTTAGCACTCTAGCTACTTTTTATCACAACCAACACTGGAACTGATGTGGGTTAACTCCAGAACCAATCTGTTTTCTCTGTTCTTAGCAATACAGAGTAATTGGTGGTGATTATAGGACTACAAGTAAACTGAATCATGCTGTTAAGATAGCAAAATACCTGCCTCATTTAAGTTTCTCTTAAGTTTTTGCTCAATCTGTATGTCTCAACATGACCTCATATGCAAAATTAACTTGGTATTCTAGAGGGCAGTATTATTATTTATTCTATGTAATTATGACTTTTGTCATTGACAATGGCCTATTCTTCAGAGATACTCAAAAGTTCTATATGACTGTAGTTCTCCTTCCTTAAGGTCTGTGGTGTGCTCATATAAAAATTGGGAAGAGGTTGGTGGGAGTTCTAGAGGATGATATTCACTATAGACACATCACCCCATTCGTTTTTATATCCACTTCACCAGACTTTTTCCAATCACTAAGATGTAATAAGCCTACATTAAAAATCACCAATGATGTAGAGACATTGTCAAGTTGAATGGTCATTTCTCACTACTTCTACCTGACTTCACAGCAGTACATGATGAAGTTGATGAAATCGCTCCAGTCTAAAAAGAGTTACGTCACCTGGTTTCCAATAAATTATACTCATGTTATTTTTGTTTTCCCTTACTGGCCAGTTTGGCTTCTCTTTTTCTTCTCCTCGTGATGACAGAATATTCTAGCAAGTGTCCTTTGGTCCCCTATTTTCTATATTACTTAAATACCATCTACATTTCAATGACTCCATAAAATTGAATTTTGTTTCCAGATGTCTCCCATAAATTCCAGACTTATGTACCCAGTTGCTTACTTATTTGCCTACCTTCAGATATTGAGATACTTGGATAGATACTTGGATGTCTAATAAGTATCTCAAACTCAACATATTCAAAATTGGCATTGCTGTTTGTTCCCTTAAAACCTGCTCTAATGATAGTATTCTCCATCTCAGTTGATCATAATTCCATCTCTCTAGTTATGCAAGTAAAAAACTTTGCAATCATTCTTATATGTTTTTTCCTGCTCTAAACTTCTGCTGACTTTAGCTTCGAACTATATTTTAAATCCATACATATCTCTTTATCTTCAGCATTACCACCCTGGTTCACCCTACGATCATCTCTCATTTGTTTTTTGTTGTGGTTGTTGTTGTTTCTTTGTTTTGGGGGCAATAACCTCATACCAGTCTCCTAGATATTATCCTTCTTACCCTATGTTGTATATTCAGCCTAACTGCCAATATGATCCTTTAAGTACATAAGACAGATCAGGTTATTCCTGTGCTCAAACCCTACAATGGTCTCCTAATGGAATAGCAAAGTACATGCAATTGCCTGCATGGTCCATGAGATCTGACCCTCCTATTATATCCTGACTTCGTCTCCCTCTTCCTCACTCTGCTCCAGCTCATCAGTTTCTGTTCTGTTTCTCACCCATGCCTAGTATACTCCTTCATTAAGACCCTTGCACTATTTTCTATGCCCAATACACTCTTTCCCTGATAGATACTTGGATAATTCCTTTATTTATTCAAATCACTTATCAAAAGACATCTTGATGAGAGTATCTTGATCACTGCATTTAAAATTGCAGCACCCCTGACCACTGATGATTTCCCTTTTCCTGCTCTATTTTTTCTTACTTTATAGCACTCGTCAGGTGTAATGTTAGCAAAATGGCAGAGTAGGCAGCTCTAAGCTCCTGTCCTGCCACAGAAATATTGAAAAACAAGTAGAAAGTGTCAAAACCAATTTTGTCAGAATGCTGAAAAGTCAAAGGTTTACAGCAACCAAGTGAACATTAAATCAAGAAAAAGACAAATAGGATGGTAAAGCTTTGTGACATTTTTACTTGTCTTTATCCCACCTCCTACCAAGGCTTAGCAGTAGCCCTGAGAACAGAGGTCAATGTGTCCATTGTGGGATCCTCATATAGGGTTCCAGAGGGAATAAAGATGAATTTATTCACAAATTATTCTATTTGTCTGTTCTAATTTGTCTGGGGGATACCTGAAGGATGGACAAAGTTTATTTGTTTCTTTTTCACCTAACTCAGAACTTCCCAGGTTGGAGAATAGGGAGGCATTGCTTGAAAACACTGTGAGGTGAATGAAAAACCCATAGCCACCTGGGGCAAAGGATTAGAGTTGACGCATGCAATGTACAGCATTAAGCCTAGGAGAAAAAGCTGGAAAGAGTTCTTTTGAAAAATGAGGGCATTGAAAATTACCTACATATAATAGAGAATTTAGAAACCCATGTGCATGTCCAGGGCAGGATGTGCACTCAGAAAAGACCTGAGAAGACCTTAAGCTTGACCTAGGTCAGTGCAAGCAGGAAGTGAAAGATAAGGCAGAGTTATGAGGGGCCTAACTAAGGGTTGACGGAGTGTCCCAGCACAAGGCCAATCAGCAAAAACTGGGAATGATTTGTTTTGTTTTGTTGTTGTTGTTGTTTTGTTTTCTTTCTAATAGTCCTGACATTTAGAGAAATCTCTGACGAGACACTGGTTGAGTATAAGGTAAAAAAAACAGATTTCAGTAATCACACATGACAAAGAGTAAAATCTTTGCAGAAATAATTTGGAAAAGTCACTAAACAAACATGAATGTAGCCTTCAACAATCAAGAACATTACACTAAAGGGAAGGTGGAAAATCCTATTTCTAGAGCTACACATCGTAAGATTCCAATGCCAAGGATTTCACAACAGAAAAATTTAAAAACACAAATAAATAGGAAGATACAACTTATTAAAAGGGAGGAAAAATGGACAGAAACTGTCCATTAAGAAGCCCAGACACTGGACTTACTAAACAAAGAATTTCAATCAATTATCTTAAATATCTCGAAGAGCAACAGGAAACCATGGACAAAGAACTAAGGGAAAACAGGAAAAAAAGATATGACCAAAATAAAAAATATCAATAAAGAATATAAATTACAGCTTTTACCACCTCCTATTATTGTACATAATTTACTTATTTATTGTACCTATTGATTATCATCTGTCTACTTCTGCTAGAGTGTAAATTTATAAGTTAGCAAAGATCTCTGTTTTATGGTCACCAGCAATTGACCATAGTCAGGTCTGACAGTTAACATTTGAAAGCTGGATGAATGTTATCTTCCCTATCCGACAGCCCATTACTTATAACTCTGCAATATATAGAGATGCTAATGATGATGTGATGACAGTGAAATCAATTTTTAGGGGGAGGGAGAAAGACGAGGGATACAATATTACAATGTGGATATGATAACTTAGGGAGAAAGTTGCTGCTGACATAGTTGAACTCTTGAGCACACATTATCCACACAATCAGTTCTCAATTGGGCAAGGGTCACATGAAACTCATGGTTTTAAGCTGCGAGGTATTAAATGATTTTATGGGAAAAATCTACTCAGTGTCAGATGTGCTTATTCAATGAAATCCTCCAATAATATTATTGGTGTCAAATTTCCTAGACCTGAGAAATGTTTTATCAAGACACTGGCATTCTGCTTTTCTTCTTTAGAATTAAAATTTAGGATATCAATATTTATACATTTCTAATTTCAATACAAAGGGTATTTGTTTAAAATATTAAATCTCTCTGCCTCTCTCTCTCCATTTTACAACTTTGTTGCCACTCATGAACTACAAGCTATACTGACTTCATGATTTTAAGAGCATTCATTAGTTTATATTTTCCCTTAGGGACAACTCTTGCATGGATATTTTCACATAGTTCATAATTTCTATAAAAAAGGCATGTGAAATAGCTTCACTTTATAATAGAAATTTACCAAAATAATATTTCCTGTGGTGATAAATATAGGGATATATATTAATAGTAAAGGTAACAATCTATCTTGAAGCTATCTGAACTTTCACTCTATAGTAATAAGACTTATAGTTCATATTTTTAAAAAATCATTATTTTGTAAAGCCCATTTATTCAACAGCTATTTTGTGAGAGTTCATTAATTTACAGGTATTATTCAAGTGCTGGGTATACAGAGGTGAATAAGACGGGTATTTTATTAAGAATACCTTAGGTTACATATAACAAAATAGCTTAAAAGTGCCTTAAAGATAACAGTGATTTTTCTAACATAAGAACAAATACTAATGTAGAGAATTCCAGGATTGGTTCAATAGCTTAAGTAAGCCATCATGGGCCTAGGCTTTTTGCTTTTTCCGTCTGTCTTTTCTGCCTTCCTCCGGTATTAATATTTCCTTTCTGTGAAGATGGCTACAGAAGCTCCAGTGTCCTGTCCTCACGTGATAACATTAAAAATAGGAGGACAGGCTGGGTGCGGTGGCTCACACCTGTAATCCTAGCACTTTGGGGTGCTCACACCTGTAATCCCAGCACTTTGGGGGGCTGAGGGCGGATTGCCTGAGGTCAGGAGTTCGAGACCAGCCTGACCAACATGGTGAAACCCCATTTCTACTAAAAATACAAAAACTAGCTGGGCGTGGTGGCAGGTGCCTACAATCCCAGTTACTTGGGGAGGCTGAGGGAGAAGAATTGTTTGAACCCGGGAGATGGAGGTTGCAGTGAGCCGAGATCACATCACTGCATTCCAGCCTGGGTGACAGAGACTCAGAAAATAAAATAATAATAATAATAAATAAAAAATAAAGCAAAACAAAAACAAAAAAACAGGAGGAGAAGGCAGGAGTTTCCCATGTGAGAAGGGTCACTGCATGCTCTGGTTTGGCTGGGACAATCACAGTTTATGGCCCTTTTACTTCTAAGGTGTTCTGGTTTGGATAAAATGTTATATAGTTGTCCTATTAACATGACTTTTTTTTTTTTTTTCTAAGGGAGGGAAATATCTCTATGAAGTTCCCTCAGATAATGTCATCATGCATCCCAATAGTCAGGATTAAGTCACCTGTTCATCCTCTAACTGCAGGGAAGGCTGGGTAAGTCAGCATTTGACATTTTAAACCAACATATTGGGAGAAGTTTTCTGCTTATCAAAAAGGCCATGAGAATGTCAAGAACATCAGTCACAAATGACAAATCCACAGCCTCCTTGAGGTAACTGGAATTTCACCAAGCCACACTCTGCAGGAATAATCTAATAATATCACTATACCCTACCAAGCCCCAGGGACACTTTCCCACATGGCTCTTGCAGTATGTCCCCAAAGGGTGTCCACATACTTCTCTCGAATGAGTCCACTGGTTATCTCCCTTCCTTTTGAGAAACTGCTTTCTTCCTCTGGGATATTCTGGCCACAGTAGCACTGCCAAGACATTGCCAAGTAGCATGTTTTCTACTGAACCTGGAAGCCCCTCCTTTGCACTGCTGCTGAGACACCACATATGGTGTCAAAGCTGTTCAGACATCTGTGGCAAGGTAGGGGACAGGGCATCTCTCATCATTGATTGCCCTCTGTTAGAAAGTTCCAAAGCACTGCTACTAGTGTCCTAAATGCTACCAAAGATTTCCATTTAACAGAGCTGGAGGGAGATAGGACTTGAGATTTATCAATATTCAGCTCTCCTTTATTTTCATAAACAAACTCCTTGAAAAGAAAATTTGCTATGACTTTGTTATTGGTTAATGATAGAGGAGGAGAAATCATGGACATTTCTTATAGGTAAAGGCATTTGTGAGTAGTGTATGTGAATCTACTACTCTCTTTCCAAAGCTGTACAGTGGTAAAAGAAGAATGTGTTGAAGCTGGGTGCAGTAGCACATGCCTGTAATCCTAACAATTTGGGAAGCTGAGGTGGGTGGATGACTTGAGGTCAGGAGTTCAAGCATAGCCTGGCCAACATGGTGAAACCCTGTCTCTTCTAAAAATACAAAAATTAGCCAAGTGTCGTGACATGCCTGCAGTTCCAGCTACTCAGGGAGGCTGAGGCAGGAGAATCACTTAAACTCGAGAGGCGGAGGTTGCAATGAGCCAAGACTGCACCACTGCATTCCAGCTTGGGTGACAGAGCGAGACTCCATCTCAAAAAAAAAAAAAAAAAAAAAAATTGAAACACAAGTGCCATAAGATTGAGATGGCCTAGATTGTGGAACAAATACAGGGTGGATAAATGCCCTGGGAAGTCTCCTAGAACCACAGAAGACTTTACCTGGGTGAGAAATATTCACGCATTCTGTTAGTCCATTGAGAGCCTATCTGTTGCCACCATGTAGCTTAGCCTATCAGACTGAGATCCTTTCTTATGTATGGTCTGTCTGCCTGTTCCCTGTGGGATTTCACCTGTGAGTCCAATGGATGCTGGCCTTGGAAGAGGGAAGTTTGTCTTTTCCTTTTGACAATGAAAACTTACTTATTGGGTCTGGCTCATTTTATCATTCTTCCTGTAGAAGAAGTTCTCTCTCAAAGCTCTTCTCAATTCTCAATTAGATTTCTGGAGAATGACCACATAGTTCATCAACATTTCCCAGGTATATTTGAATCTATCTTTTTTAAAAAGCTTTTTCTCTTTACTATTTTATTCTTGACCCCTAGGACTTGTTCATAAAGGATAAATATATCATTTAGATCCTACTTAATAACCTTGATGTATACAAAGAGTTACTAATTATATGTGACAGATGCTTCAAAGTGGAATCGACACAGCATGCCTGAAGGGATGAGATGTGGAACAAGGCTGACATGATGAGGGAAGGAAAGCAGGGAAGGGTAGATGAGATGTATAATGAGGCTCGGAGAATGCAGAGATCTCATGAGAGAGGGATAAGGGAAGGGAGAAAAAAGAGAGTGGCAATGATGCAGAATCAATGGCACTTGGATAGGATATAACTCAGAAACCATAAAAAGTTGAACAAAAGGCCCTGAAGAAGTCTTCAGCCATGTTTTCAAGTAGTTTTGGTTCAACCATATTTTTTCAAGTAGTTGCACGAGACAGAAATTCACTCTGCCACAAATAGCAGGAGTATAGGTTTATCATGTAGTATCTCACCACTCTCTTATCAAACAAGGTGATAGGGCCAAAAGGCATATGCATTGTTTAGAAGCAGCACTGTGGTTCAAGGCAATATTTTCTTTTTTTTTTCTCATTCACCCAGAAAAACCCTGTGACACAGGTGGACCATTGCAGGTAATCAAGGGAAGCTAAAGTAGGGCATACCTAAATTGGAGCCAGAAATATTTTAGTTCAGATCTTCACAGCTTTGATCTTTCCAGTTTTAGGAAAAATAAAAAATTCATTCAATCATAAAGTAAAAATCATTACTATTTTTAAAAAAGCTAGCTCTTTAATGCTGGGTCCAGGGTATTTTTTGTCTACTCCTATATACATTGCAGATTTAACTCATGAACCAAGCTGTTCTACAGTCCCATTTGAAAATCATCACCAATTGTAAGAGTCATTATAGTTAGCTTTGAAAATCTACCCTTCATTATACTAGCTTCCTAGTGTTAATGAGTATGGAAGAGATGAAAAGATGCTGGTCCATGACCCTTGTTGGCCATAATTAGAAGATGCCTAGGACAGCCTACTCTCAGAGAAGCAGAGCACTTTGGAGGATGAAGAGTTGAAGGCGATGTGGGCCATTACTACTCTGCGGATTCCTTGGAGGCTGGAGAGGATTATTAAGAGTCTAGTTAATGGGGCAACACATGAGTGAGGAAATGCCAGGGATTCCTTGGCTCATCAGACAATGCAGACAAACTAAAAATTACAGAAGTGTTTTGGCTCAGGAGCTGGAGGAGTGCTGCCAAGTTCTAGAGACATTCCCCAGATTTCCCATAAACACTGGGCAGCCAGAGGGACCGCAGCCACCCCTCCAGGAAACTGGATCCTTTCATCATTAAATCGAAAGGGAAAAATTACACCTTTGTTTAAGAAATATTGAAGTTCCCTTTTTCCATAAATGGAGAATAAGTACAGATAGAAGAGAAAGGCCACTTTCAAAGAGGCAATAAATCTGCCAACATTTTGGTCTCACACAATTTCTGGTTATTTTGATGCATACTCAGAAAAATGCCAGCCAAAAATCCAGATGTTTGCTGAACATAGTCATGACATGGATCTAAAGGGGAAAAAAAAAGGTAGATTGCTGATCAGCTTTTCCCTTACATCTGAGGGTATAGCATTATACAATACAGTCAAAGATATAGGAATGTAGCAGTATCATGAATATTTGAAAAATAAGCCCAACATAATTCCATGTAAACATCTGCAAAACAGGAAAAAGATAAAAAGAAACAGACAAGAAAACAAGCAAATGACTGTAGGGAAGGATAGGAAAACTTACTTGCCCACACAGGCTATACTCCATTTATAGTTTTATTTTAGATATTTCACAGTTTTGTCCAGAAGCTTTAGCACAACTGAATGCATTTCTTCTTCTTTTTTTTATTTTTTTATTTTTACTTTCATAGAAGTGACACTGTAAATGCATAGCCACTATCTTAATGTTCTGTCTGCTATGAAAGTGAACAAAACTTGGTTGCTCTTTGTAAGAAATGCACCTAGGCAATATAGCTAGATGGAAGCCACAACATTTTTGTACATGGCCACAAAAAAATCTTCACTCTTCTCTGGGTGAGATTAGAAAATTTCATATGAACTGTTGCGATTCCATCACATTCTAATATTGTTTTTCTTAACATTGCTCTCTAATTTCATTGTTTGGAATCTTAATTTTTATTTTGCTAGTTCATGATGCTGTTCTTTGATTTTGTAAAGTTGTTTATTTCTATATCTACATGAAAATAGTATTTTCTCTCAATAATTTATAAAACCTTTGAGATAACCCAGTAAGTTCCCCAAAATGTCAGGCATCAGGGGTTAATGGTCATGGAATATGTGCATTGTGTCTACATGGCATCTACAGCCTAGGAAGAGAGGACTTCAGTTGAAGCCCTGAAAGTTCTTCCTTTGCCTTGAATCTCACCCAACGCTTGCCCTTCACCCCTCCTTACAGTCACCTGAGTGAGCTTGTAATCCTTCCAACGCCCCCACAATCACATCTGACACACTCAGATGCTCTTCAGATTTTCAGCATAAAGTACAAACTCCTTAGTACAGTTTTCAAGACCCTTTGCAATGCAACTTCTGGCCCACTTTCAAATAGATTTTGTGCCAGGTCCTTATAAGATCTGGGATTCCTCCATCCCTCCAGATACATAATCACTTAAGAATGTGTTTGAGCACCTACAACTTTCAGCAAAGAGCCACGTGCTGGGGTAAGGTGGTGCATAATAGAGACATTTCTAGACAGAGACAAGTAAACAGTAGGAGTTCCAACAGTAGGAGATTTGTGGGATGCCATAGAAGGAATGGAAGGGGCTTCTAACCCAGGCTTGGTTGGGGTGAGATGGTCACAGATCGCTCCCATGAAAAATTAACATCTAAGATGAGACCCCCAATATAAATAGAAGTCAATCAGCCCAACAGTGTAGCAACAATTAGTACTCTAAAAGAGGAAAAGGTCTCCCCAGTGTCTTGTAAATAGGAACATTCTTAAAAGACTGGAAGGATTTCAAGAAGGCAGGAGTGCTGGACAGTGCTGCAGAATGAATTATTTGTATATTCCCCAATGTGTTCTGTTCCTTCATTTCTCTGCATCTCCCACGGAACTTTTGTCCCAGTTATCACTTCTTGCATCCAAGGATATCTTCCCCAACTACATCACCACCCTAGGAAAGCCTCCATGGTAACTCTCTCTTTGTGCCCTCCATACTGTACTCACAATGGTTCCCATGTGTCTCTGCTTGTTCTGACACCTGCGCTCAGGTCTGTGTGCTTTGAGGGTGAGAATTTTGAGTCCTCATCTTTTGTTTTCCTGACTCCTAGCACTGAGCAAGGCACAGAGAAGATACACAGCTTTTCCACAGCAAGGAGTGGAGAAGGTTAAAATATTGTCCTTTATTCTTGCAACTCATCTGCAAATGCATTGCTCTGGGGTGTAAGATAGGCAACCTTTTCTGGATATGTATTGGGGAATGAAATTAATTCAAAGCCTCCCAGTGAAAACATGGGTGACTCGGGATCTTTATCTTCTCCAGATAACAGAAAGGAAACAGTGACAACCACAACCTGATTTGTCTAAAAAGCCTACACAGAACATGCAGCCTTCTGAGAAGAATAATTAATTAGATTTCAGTGGAGAGAGAATAGAAAATGCAAATATTTGATCCCTTTTTGAGTGAGAGGATAGAGTTCTTTTTAATGTGCAAAGCGTGTTTTGGAGAATCTTTGGAGACATGGCGCATCAGAAAAGCAACACAAAGCAGGCTATCAGCAGAGGAGTCCCTTTTTCTTTACACAGTGTCTACTTTTAGAAGTAACTTTTCTTTCCAAATTAAAGAATAACATAATCAGCAAATTTTGTTAGATTACAGGGTGGCAACAGACACCCTTTCCTACTTCTGTCTCTCTAAGTATCTTTGCAGTAGCAAGGAAGGCATAGAAAGAGGCATAAATTTAGAAAGGCAAGAAGACAGAATGAAAACAAAAGCGACCTAGGAAGGTGAGGGGAGGCTGGTGCCTGAGAGAGGTGGTGTACTGCATTACAGCCTCCCTGAGCTGGAAGGGACCCTGACAGTTAAGGGGGGAAAAGGATTCTGTTGTTCTTCTGCTAAGGAAATAATGGATGCATTGCAAAGAGAAAGTATTCTCTTGGAAAATGTAGCTCACTTATACACACTTGGATGTGTCATTATTTTACTTATTAACGATAACGCTCTCCTCTCAGAAAGCTCCCGTGGCATGAATGAAAAAGAAAGAATGTTTGCTAATCATGATATTATGAAAATAATATGATCTCCTCAAAAGAGGAATTTCAACTAAAAGAACAAACCAGGTGTGTGGCCTCATTTGTATTTCATGGCTATAAGTTTGAAACAACCCCACATGAGTTTGGTAAAAAACCCAAACCCTCAAAAAATCACATGCTTGGACCTTCAGCATGGCACCAGAACCTCTCTCAGCAAACCTACTGCTGATTAAACCCATACCTTCCACCGTGGCTCGCTTGGGCTGAATGGTGATGGCTCCTTCTGCGATATCTTCATGCTGGTGCAGTGGGTTTATTTTGGATCCCCAGCTGTCTGATCCCACCCAAAGAAAATGGCCAACTTGGTCAGCTCTTTTGGCTGCTGCAAGGATCTGCCTGTGGAAAGAAATATGGAAGGTTATGTTAATGATAAAGAACATCAGCTGAATCCATGTATATTAACAGTCAGCAAAAAGAAAGGTACTATTATTTCTCAAAAAGTAAATAATTGCAAAAGACATGATAAAGAATTTATATCCCTAATATATAAAGATATTTTGTAAATCAATAATAAAAAAAGATAAAGCATCTTGAGAAACATGATCAAGTAACAGTAAACGTTAAAAGATAAAAAGAGAACTACAAATGTCCAGTAAGGTAAAGACACATATTTACATATGTTAGAAATGATGGAAATGCAAGTTAGACCAAGGTACCAAATTCATTTCTCATATTGGCCAAAATGTTTGCTTTAAGAGTTTTGGCTTGGGACTGGAGAAATGAGCACTCTCATTTACTGCTGATGGTATATATTATCTCTGAAAATCAATATGATTATGAATTAAACATGTTATTTATTTAAATAAACAGAACTCCATGTTAAACATGAAAAATTTATAACTTGTGTATGATTGAAAATATTATATATACATATCAGGACAATGAGGGCAAATAAAAGAAAAAAGGGAAATAGTTATTAATGAAAAAGTTATTGCAATAGTATTTTTGGAAGAGGGGATTGAGGATTAATGAGATGTAATTCCATTTGTAGAACAGAAAAAGCTACAACTGAAGCCCCTTTGGTGGGTAAGACCGCAGGGTAAGGGGTTTGTCTGTCTCTCGAGACTTGGGAGTATCAGGTACTACAGAGCTACAGGGCAAAATGCAGGAACATTGGGTGAAAGATTGTAAATAAGGTGTCAAAGGCCAGTTCTATTTCTTTTTCTTCCAGGCTGGAAATGACAGTTTTCTTAAAAAAAAAAAAAAAAAAAAAAAAAAAAAAAGGCAGCATAGGGAATAGGTTCTGATATTGTAAACACCAAAATGGTAAAAAGTGGATAAGAGATGGTGTGTTAAACCTGGAGATGGGGCTGGGAGGGAAATGACTAAGTCAGTATAATAGAAATTGAAATGTTAAGACACTCTAGGAATCTTAAACTTCTGCTCACAAAATGCTGGGAACTAGGGGTATGTTACCCCAAATAGAAAACAATTTTTCTGTAAAAATCTGATGCGTATCAGAAAGTAGACTCTCGATATTGTTATAAAGAAGTCCTCTAATGGAATGGTCAGTCTGACTCCCTGGCAACCCCATCAGTTGTCATGCACTGCCCATGGGCACAGAACTTTTTACTGCCTTACTCATATGTGAATTGCCAGAAGACACTCATTATTGAGGAAAATCTCCATGGTCAAATAGAAAAATTAACAAGGAAAAGGAAATGTGTCGGGTGGAGCAGAGATAACATACGGAAAAAAACCAAAGTAATAAACACATTTAAATGAGAATGATCATATCTGTAATCAAGAACAAGATAATAAGAAAAAAAAACAAGAAACAGCTCTTATTAAAAATATGAAATGAAAATTACATTAGCATAAAGTGCAGAAAATTCTCTAGAAAGCAAAACAACAAAAAGTTGGAAAATAAATAAGAAGAAATAAAATTATTTTTCCTCTTGTCAATAATCAACCCAGGAAGACCTATATCCAGCTAACATTTAGAGAACAAAAAATGTACAGAGAAAATAGAGTAAATCTTTAAATATTATTTTTAATAAATAAAAATCCCAAAAATTGAAAATACAAGTTTTCAAATTTAAAAACCCAGCTGCATAACGGGAGGAAAATCAAGCATGTCATGAAATATAAGATCCCTGGAAATAATGAGAATGTTTTAAAAGCTCTTCAAGAGAAAATGAGAAGACATGAAAAAAAATAAGAAATGATATTATTAACCAATCAAGAGGCCGGAAAAAAAAAAAAAAAAAGATGGATGATGGCACAATGGCTTCAAAATTCTGACAAAAAGACTTTAAAATGTTAATATTTAACACACAAAGAATCCCAACACAAATAGAATTTGCATATTTGTTCAGTAGCTCTTTTAGATTTTTCCATCCACAATTAGAACCCTAAATTCCCTATAAGTTAAGAGTTCTGCAACTCATTAGTCACCACAGCTATTTGTGGTAAATCACTTCTTTACTAGGTATGATGCATTTATTAATAAAACTAAATATGATGCCACACACTACCATCCTAACTACTAATTAAGGGTAAAGGTAGAATGAGAACATTTTTATACATAAAAAACATGAACAAGTTTTCCCTTACTCTTTTTTTAAAAAAAAAAAAAGCTACAGGATATGCTTCAGCAAAATGAGGAAATAAATCAAGAATAAAATTCAGTTAGGGTCCAGAAAAAAAGGAAGTGGTAAAACAAAGAGATTGAGAAGAAGAAACTCTTCAAATGATAATAACTGATCAAGATTGAAACAGAATGATGGAGATTTCAGGAAGGAAGTATTCAGGAAAAACAAGGCAACTCAGATAATCTTATATATGAATATACGGAGAAAAGTGAAAGGCCTATAACAACAATAGAAAAAATATTAAAGATAACCATCAAAGTATGAAGATTGTCATATTAACTTCAAAAAACAACAAAATGTTTTCCAGAAAAACAACTACCATAGAAAACATACTTGATGCTGTAGTGCATCATATTTATATCATCACAGTAATGTAAATACTGATTTTTGTTAAATTAAAACCTGATAGAATATTACTATAGAAATAGAAATAAGTTATATTTAACATAAGAATTAGATATTTAAAATTAATAATTCAAAAATTGCAACATGTACACATTATGCAGATAAAACCAGAAGAAACAGTTCAAAGAGTTAAAGTAACTGCCAAAAGAGAACAGAACCAGAAAGTATGGTGAGACGGAACAGGAGACTAATGTTTTGCATCACAAGTACTTTAGTCATAGTTTGGTTTTTTAATGTATTATTTTCATAAAAATAGATCAAATATTTATGCTTTTGGCCTAGAGATACCACTTTGATAACGTATCCAAAAATGATCAAAGATGCTGTCAAAATGTTTGTTCATTACTGGGTTAACCTACATACAGAGCAATGGGAAACTGGTTTAAAAAAAAAAAATGACAATACACCCAAAGGATGAATTCTAGAGCAATTACAAATGTACTTAGTTTGATTTCCACAAGGTATCAAACTAGATACTACACATTAAAAAAGAAAATTAAAATGAAACACATGATAAAATATCTAATTCTCACAAAATAAAAGCTGGCCAAAAAATTGCTTGTATGTGTGTATATATGCATAGTTAAAAGCATAGAATCATATCAAGGCACAAAAAATATAGAATGACATACAATTTTTATTAACAAGTTTGGGGAGGTGCTGATGAAGTTTGAAGAGGATAAGAGAGGTAGGGATAAGCCAAGTAAAACAGGAAAAGAAAGTCAAAACTGATACAAACACAAAAGTATGTTCCGTTTAATATATTAACATAAAATGTGGAGGTTATAAGAATATAATTAAAGCATTTAAAAGTACTTGTGATATGAAATGATTAATCTATAATATGAATTGCAAAAAATGACAAAATTCTATGTGATCTTTATTCTGTTGGAGAAAATTTGTGTATGTATAAAAAAACTTATTGCAAAAATTAAACTAGAAATTTATTAGTAATTATCTCTGAGTGTTGGAATTGCAGATTTTATAGAAGATTATTTAAAATTATTGTTTGTGATTATTCTCCTTAACCTTTAATTTTTCTAGCAGATTGGGGGCAAAGTAAAATGTAACAGTTCCTTTTATTAAAAAAATAAATAAATAAAATCTTTATTTCCCAGTGGATTTACAGTGAGCATGTGTTCCTTTTATAATCAGAATAAATTATTTCAGAAAAAGAATCCACTCTTGTCTAAAATCCAAATTATCAATAACCATGACTGATTTAGCACTTAGCTTTAAAATCTAGATATTAATATCTTCTCACTGCTATCCCTCTGACAAAGTATTTGAAGTTAATGTTCCAAGAAACCTCAAATTTTCCCATCTACAATGTAAATCTTCTGAAGAAAGAAATAATGTAACATTACGGGTTATCAGTACAATTCAGACACTGTGTTTAAGATGACGTTTTAGAAGAAATTTTTATATGCTGTTGGCTTTTAGTACTGTGCTCAAGAATAATTATTGTCATCACTATTATGAATGACAATATATAATAATGTTTAACACACAAGTCTAATGCAAAAAGAATGGGCATAATTATTGAATATCTTATATACAGTTTACATCCAAATATGAAAAACTCACACTACTTGCAAGTCAAGAGTATTATAACCAATTAGTTACCAGAACTATTTGCCGTACATCTTTTATGTGCCTTGTGCAATCTATTTAAAAATAAACATGAGGCCATATCTTACCAATGTATTACATATTTAGCAAAAGTGTAAAATAGGTGTTAAAAGGACTTATAAGATTAATAAGAAGGGTATTAGCAGATTTTTTTTTTTAAAGTACCGGAACAGAAAGAGTAATATTATGAAAACAAAATCTCATAGATACCTAAAATACAAAGTGAGGGAAAAATGCCATAAGATAATTTTGTAAGGAGAGAAATAATACATTTAAGGGATGATCAGAATCGGGATCAGTTCTCCCAGACTGGAGAATGGAATGCCAGAAATAGACCTTGAAGAAGAGACATAAGTTAGACAGATAAAGAGAGAAAAAACATCATGAGCAAAGACCATGATGGAGAAGTAATCAGAACAAATCGGAGGGTCAGAGTTATGCATTTTGGATGGAGAACTGGATGAATGTCGATGAGGCCTAAACTGTGAAAATAAGCTCACATATTAAATCACCACGAAGTTCAGGAAAAAAAGAAGCTTACTGTTAAATTATTAAATATGAAGCATTAGGTTAGGAATTTCACTCACTTGTTCAATGCCATTTATTGAGCTTCTACTATGTCCTGAGCCTCTGAGTTATTGAGAATACAAAAGCAAGTTGAAAGAGGCATCATTTCTGCCCAAATGTTTACAAACTAGTGAAGAATCCAGACATCAATTAATCCAACAATAAAAATGACACCATTCACATAACAATGAAACTGAGTTAGTACGAAGAACTTTCCAAAGTGACACTGATCAGATAAATCTTCCCTGAGAGGACAGCACTAGAGATGGCATTGAGGTGATGAAGCAGGGAAGGAAACATGGGCCAGAGAGGGTGAAAGAATGCATGCAGAATTGGGAGGGAGATCATACCACAGCAATGTGCCTTCAGTAGCAAAATGTGAGGGAATTTGGAGTAGAATAAGACTAGAAAGGTGAAATAGCCAGATCACCCGAAAAAGAACTCTAAAGGATGTTCATTTTATTGGTAGGAGACTTGAGGCCCAAATAACCTGGAAGGCAGTGGGAGGAACTTGCCCAAGGTCAGACAGTGCTCATTATCTAAGGAGCAAATAAACCTCATTTAAAACTTCAAAACTCTTTCCATTTAACAGCCCTGCCACCACACCTGTGGTCAGAGCTTTATACTAGGAGATGGATGGATTCAGGGGCAGGGTCCAGAATACACAAAGCAGGGAGAGAGACAGGTTGGAGACACTGGTGGTAAAGACACTGAAAAATCCAAGCAGGAATTTAAGGGTCCAGGCCATTAAACCTTTACCCTGAATAAAAGATATTCACCTCAAAGTCAATGATATATTATTTTGAACTATTAGATAGACAAAGATTTAAAACACACACAAATAACTCTTTCACATCAATGGACATATAAATTGGCATGACTCCTCTGGGAGACAATATTTATATATTTTTAAGAAGGGACATACCTTTGTCTTAGAAATTTTTTAATAGAAATGTATTTTATAAATATTTATGATATCTACATAAAGCATATTTGCATGTTATGTTTTATTGCATTACAAATTTATATATTGCATAATACATTATAGATTAACATATTTTTCTATTTATATTTATATACACAGATTTGTGCAAAAGGCAGTTAATTGCAGCATTATTTATAATTTCAATAGTCTGTAATCCAAATTAAATGTCAATCAGGGAGCAGTTAGATAAATTACAGTACCTATGTAAAATGAAATTCTGCCTGGCTATTGAAAAGACTGAATAGATGTATAGGTACTGATATTCAGTGATCTCCATGATAAAACGATAAACAAAATACTGAACAGGAATACACATAATATGCTACCATTTGTGTAAAAACAAGCAGCACATCCCTCTAGCATATATACAGAATGTCTCCACAAGGATATATAAGAAACTTTTAATTAGCTATTGTACCTGGAGAGAACTTGTTAGCTGTGGGACAAGATGGAAATTATACCTTTATTTTAAATTTTCTAATCAGGTTTGTTTACTGTTTATTCTAAAAATAAAGATTATAAAAGCAAATATTCTAAAAATTCTAAAAATGAGGACTGTGGACCAGGTTGGTTCGTGATCAGAAAAAAAAGCAAGAGACATTTACATTGTGGAAACAAGTCAAAGCTTGCTTGTACGTGGCTTGGCCAAAAATACAAGGAACCAGGACAAAAGGAAAGTCAAGATTACAAGCAGATTTTTGAGTCCAAGAAGGATCAAGGTCTGAAAAGAAAAAAGAAAAAGTGGATTGGAGAATGTAGAGGTAGGACAAATTTTTGATTTGAACATAGTGAAGTTAAAGCACTAGCAATAAAACCAGAATGTTAAGACATTTTCTTTTACATTAAGAGAACCATTCTTTGGATAAAAGTCTGTTATTAATATATTTGGAAAAAATGTTAAATAAAACACCTTTAAAACATCTAGAGTTTTCTGTTTTTACAAATAATTGAATACTTATTTTGCTAACAGAGGGAAAATACGTGACCATACCATGCTACTACTATATGTGTCGGGGTAGAGGCAAGCACAGACTTTGCCGCTGTATGATTACAGCTTTGATCTTATGCTATCTTTTCCTGTCACAGCCAGCAGCCTCATCTTTATCCTAAAGTTACAACATGCATATTAACAAATGTCACCAGTTATTCTTACTTTATATCCTCGTCATTGGCAAAAATCACGACGGCCCTGGAGTTGGGGGTGTCCAGGAGTTGTTTGATAATTCTATCAAAGTCAATGGTCCTGTCTTTGCGTTCCTGGGGGATTCTCACAGACTGGGCAATGCAGAGTCCACCTGTTTAAGAAAAGAAAACATAGTGTCAAGAATGCTTCCACAGGGATGTCAAAGCAGCCAAGGAAGGTAGATGAGGAGATTCTGAATCCTGGATACACAATACTTCCTTGATGCTGTTGCTAAGCGAGGATGGCATAAGACATCATGCTGAGTCCTGAGATGTTGTTCATACCTAATGCACTTTCCATGGTATTGCATGACATTCTCCTTATAGTACACTTACAAATATCTAATGATTCCCAGCAATACCAATGATATTACTTCAGAGGAGGCAGGTTTAGGTAGGAAGAAAAAGTGGCTAGGTTGAAGAAGGTTTTTGAATTGAATGCAATACCCCTTACTAACACTACAAAAAGGAAACTACAATAAAGAAATTGGAACAGGTAAAGTTCTGTGTATCTGTGACTTTTGTGGTGTTTGCATTCCCAGAATTTTTTTTCCCTTTTCACCCACCTCTATTTTTAAAGATCAATTCCAGTGGAATAAATGGAATAAACTAAAATCAAGAACACCAACTACAGTAAATCATGGTAACAAACACTTATTGACAACATACTATGTGCCCAAGTCATCAAGTGTTTTACAGATGTTATCTCATTTAGTCTTCTCAAAAATCTGACAAAGTATTTAATATTGCTCATTTTATGTTAGGGAAAGGGAGGAATAGAGATGTGTTAACTCCAAACTTGTCAGAGCCAGTATGGTATTCACTGGCATTATGAATTTCAAGATGGAGAAATACTCATCAGTTTACTAAGCAATGTGTGTACATCTTACTTCCCTGCTTCTTGCTTAGCAGCTGCTCCTCAATCTAGCATTTTATAAAACACACTTAAAAGCCAGTATCGATGAAAAGGATGGAGGAAATATTTATAGAAAAACCCTAATGGCCATGCAAGGGGCACAAGATCCAGGGACAGAGACAGGTAAAAAACCTTACTCTAATGTGTAATGTGTTTAGGAGATATTTGTAATCAATAAGCTCAAACCTAGAACATGGACAACTGGGTGGAAGCTTCTAGACTTCCACAAACATGGACAAATATAAAATCAAATACAAAATTAAGCCTTCATTACACTGGAATCCCAATTAGTGTTAGCTCACTCCAAGTGGCTCTCAACTTTCAGCATACATGGAATCACCTGTGGTCCTTCTTTAACATATAAACACCCAACAAAACTATCAATCATCTTGACCTAACTGACAACCCACACAACAGAAATGCACTTATTCTTTTCAAGCACAAATGCAACTTTTATTAAGATAGACCATATTTTGAGCCATACAAAAAACATTTTTAAAGCATAGAAATAATACAAAGTATTTTCTCAGAGTATAACAGAATCAAAGTAGAAATCAATAACAGAAAGATAACAGGAATATCTCCAAACACTTGGAAATTAAACAATATACTACAAAATAACCCATGGGTCAAAGAGAAGTGTCAAGGTAAATTTAAAAATATTTTGAGCTAAATATAAATGAAAGTACAATATATCAAAATTATTAAGTTACAGCTAAAGCAGTGTTTAGATAGAAACATGGCATTATGTTTATATTAGAAAAGAAGAAACATCTAAAATCAGCAATCTAAACTTTCACTTTAAGAGAAAATAACTGAGTAAATACCAAAGGAAAAAAAAAAAAACAGAAAGGACATAATAAAAGGTAAAGCAAAAAAATCAATGAGTTTAAAAACAGAAATATAATAGAGAAAAACAATGAAATCAAAAGCTGCATTTTTAGCAGAGCATGATTGTGAAAACCTACAGATTCGCTATTCAAGAGACTGAGGAGGGAGAGTCACTTAAGCCCAGGAGTTGGAGACCAGTCTGGGCAACATAGCAAGATCCCAGCTCTTTTATTATTATTTTTTAAGTTGCTTTTTTTCAAAATATAAATAAAATTGATAGATATGAAATGCAGACTGAGACAAAAATGGAGAACTAACAAATGACCCTATTTAGGAATGAAAGAAGGGTAACCCTGATGATCTCATGGATATCCAAACACAATATGAGGATATTAGTAATAACTCTACATCAATAAGTTCAGCTATGTAAATGATATGAAAGAATTCCTTGAAAGATACAAAGTACCACAACTGAATGCATAATAATCTGAATAGTCCTATGTAAATTAAAAATGCCAAATTCGTCATTTAAAAATCTTTCAGAAAATAAAGATTCAGGCTCAGATGGTTTAACTGATGAATTCTATCAGTGAATGAATACATAAAACATAATCTACACAATCTCTTCCAGAGAATGGAAGAAGAGAGAACATAACTCATTTTATGAGATCAGTATTACCTAATACCTAAACCAGGAAAAGACATTACTAAACAAAAATTACCAAAAAAAAAAAAGCAATACAGACAATATTACTTGGAACATATTTGCAAATATTCTTAAAAATATTTTAACTAAACAAATCCAACAACACATTTTTAAAAAAGATTAAGACTGAGTGGGTTTTATTCAAAGAACAAAAGGCTAATTAATTATTTGAAAAATCAATCATTATTTACATATTGTCAGACTAAGAAAAAACATGAGCACCTTAATACATGCAGAGAAAGTACTTAACAAAATTATCTCTATATATATTTATAATAACAATAATAAACTCTGTAAACTAGAATTAGAAGATAATTTCTTTAGCCCAAGAATAGGCATCTACAAAAAGCCTACAGCTAGCGTCACATTTAATAGTAAGACACCGCAAGGCAAGTTGCCCTATCCTGTTCAATACTGTACTATAAACTCTTGCCAAAATGAGGGGGGGAAAGAAACAAACTATATACATGTTTCAAAGGAAAAAGTAAAATCAGTTCTATTTACATATGACATAGAAATCCCCCACTCCCCCAAAAAAAACTATCAAAAAATCTCCTGGAATAAGTTCCTTAAACAAGGTTGCAGGATATGAAACTCAATAAGCAACAGTGAATCACGTATCAGCAAGGAACTACTGGAATTTTACATTGAAACACAATGCCATTTAATAGTATCACCAAAAAACCAGTCCTACTTAGGCAACAAAATATGTACAAGGTCCGTGTGCTGAAAACTATAAAACATGGCTAAAATATATTTTTAAACATGTAAGTAAATTCTTCCCAAATCTATCTATAGATTCAATGCTATCTATATCAAACTTTCCGTAAATATTTTTTTTTATTTTTGTAGATTTCAACATCTAACAACATTTATATGGAAGGGCAAAGGAAATGGAATAGTCAAAACAATTCTGAAAAATAAAAAAATTGGAGACTCACACCACCTAAGTTTAAGACTTACTTTGAAGCTACAGGAATCAAGCAGTGTATAATGTTGGTAAAAAGTATTGATAGTTGAACAAAGGGAAGAAAATACAGCCTCAGAAGTACGCCAACACAAATATAGTCAACTGATTGTTGGCTAACATGCAAAGGCAATCAAAGGAAAAAGAATAGTCTTTTCAACAAATGATGCCAAAATAATTGGATTTTCTTATGCAGAAATAATAAACCTTGCCTTATATCTTATACAGAAATTAACTCTAAATGGATAATAGACTCAAGTGTAAAATATAAAGCTAGAAAACTTTTAGAATAAAACAAAGGGAAAATCAATATGACCTTGGATTTTGCCAATGAGTTTTTGAACATAACATCCAAAGCACAATCTACAAAGAAAAACATGATAAATTGGATTTTATGAAAATTTAAATCTTTTGTTCCGTGAAAGACAGCATTGAGAAAACGAAAGCACAAGTCAGAGACTTGGTTAAAAGTATATGTTTGATAAAAGAATGTATCCAGAATATATAAATAACTCTTACACTCAGCAATAAAAACACAAACAATCAAACAAAATACCAGAATTCACACTTACAGAAGAGCTTGTGAAGCACATTTCTGATCCCCACTTCTAGAGATTCTTAGTCAGTTTGAGTAAAGCCTGTGAATTTGGAGTTGGAACAGCTTCCCAGGTGATGCTGATGCCGCTAGCTTTGGGCCCACACTGCTCTACGTGAAACTGCTGCAGGTGGTCAGATTTTGAGACATGTTCACCTGGGTGTCTCCATACTGGTTGTAGCCTACTTGGGTAGAAGTAAAATTTGTTCAATGATATTTTTGCCAAACATTTTTTGAGGAGCTCTTAGGAAGGTGGCATAGCGAAAAGGAAGAAAAGGGTAAATCATTGTGCTTTGTTATAAAGCTTACAATGGTACAGAGAGCCAGCAACAGATATATCCCTGGGCAATGGCGACTACAGTCTCAATACCATGATTCCTCCAAGTCTGGAAAGCATTATGGAGAATGGTGGGATGAAACCATCTGCAAACTGTCCTGGGACTCCTGGGGAGAAGAAATGGTTACTTTACCACCTTCTCAGCAAGAGAAGGGGTATAATTTTGTACGGAAACCCAGCTTCCCATCAGGATTCAATTACAGCTGAATGATTAAGCAAATTGGAGCAAACTCCATTTGGCAACATGTCTAGTAGAGGAGCAGTCTGCACACATAGATTGAGGGCTCACCCGGTGTACACTGGGGGAACTGATGTGCAGAGTTTCATGATTGCAGAATTGAGATGCTCATCCCCTCTTACAGGGAATTGCCCGCAGGTGAGCAAAATTAAACACCTCAACAGAAGAGATTGGCTATTAACATGGTAATGGGAATAAACCTGTTCGCAAAGCTAAAATGTAAAAACGAAAGAAAACTGGAAAACAGAGAAAGAGAAATAAACATGCTGTTTTGAAAATCAGTTCTTGGAAGGCTTGAATTGTACCTGCTGGAAAGACAATCCACCCCTTATTTGCCTCAGATCCATAAGAGAATGTGGTAGGTTTAAAAATACACTTATATTGTGAGTAGATGACATCAACACAAACATTGAAGCCATACCAAGAATGTCACTGTGAGACAACAATGATGGTCCCATGTACCTACCAGCAAAAAATGGAATTGTGCATTGCACACACACACACACACACACATATCTGGTATCTGAATATCACTTAGCTTATTTCTCAGTAATGGTGATAAGTCAGCACACTACATTCTCCTCGGTCCAAAGAGTTTAACAGAGATAATATTAATCATAGTTGAAGGACTGGGTCCCATGAGTTCTGTCTGTGTGCTGATGCTATTCTAAGTACTTCTTATCTATTAACACATTCAATGATTATACCACCTTATGAATGGGGAGAAAAAAAGAGGCATTCTGAAATAAAATAACTCACCTCAAATCACAACTGAATGGCAGAGTAGTACTGAGGTTTTAATCTTTCAATACTTTAAGCTAAATGACAAGACAGTGATCTGTCCTCACATACTCCACAGATTAAGAGGAGAAGAGAATACATATTATAAAAGGAGATAAACATACATAGAACACGTCTTGTTAGAGGAATCACCAAAGGTTTTATAAAAGAAATTCAATTTCAAATGAGATGTTACATGTCTGTGAAAGGAAGGACACTTAATGGAGGGAAGAGAGGGGTTAACTTTGAAAGGTCAAGGTCATTGTGAATAAGACAGTCCAACCCTCCCGCATTAGTGTGTTTTCATGCTGCTGATAAAAACATACCCAAGACTGGGTAATTTATAAAGAAAAAGAGCTTTAATGAACTCACAGTTCCACATGGCTGGGGAGACCTCACGATCATGGCAGAAGGCAGAAAGCACATATTACATGGCAGCACACAAGAGAAAACATGAGAACCAAGCGAAATGGGTTTCCCTTTAAAAAACCATCAGATCTCCTGAGACTTATTCACCACCACCAGAACAGTATGGGGGAACTGCCCTCATGATTCAGTTATCCCCCACTGGGGCCCTCCCACAGCATGTGGGAATTATGGGAGCTACAATTCAAGAGGAGATTTGGGTGGGAACACAGTCAAATCATATCACCTCCATTTCTCCTCCCATCTTTGCTGAGAGATTCCTGGTTTTAGGGTGGTGAGGCATCCAGTCCCACACAACCGCTCATCACTGATCACAGTCAAAAGGGGTCAAGTATGTTTCCCAATCTCCCAGCCTCTTTTCAACTACAAATAATCACGTGACCCACAAAAGAGGGAGAAATTTCCTAGAGTCAGTTCTGGGAAAAGTTTTACTCCCATGGTAAAAACAGAGGGAGGGGGAAAGAGAGAGAGAGAGAGAGAGAGAGAGAGAGAGAGAGAGAGAAACCTGGCATGACTTTTCCTCTAACCCTCTATATATTATGATGTCTGCACTATTACTGTCCTCTTGGCACCACTAGGACACAGCAAAAGGATGACCAATTCCTTAAAACTGGTAAACCAGAAAAAGAGAGAGAACCAGAGTCCCTGACATCATGCACCATTGAACAGAATAAATACTGTTAGCACCCACCTACTTCCTGATATGAGAGAAAATGAAACACCTTTTCGTGTCAACTCACAGCAGTCAGTTTTCTCTTATTTGCAACTGAACACAGTCCTAAATGATCTTTACCTCAAAACATTCCAAGCTCAGTATAGAAAAGAAAATTCTTGAATATAAAAAAAAAAAAAAGTCAAGAAAATTACAAAGTTAAGAGTCCCAAGGAATCACTGCGGCAGTGAGGATGCTGGGAAGAGGGTGTGGCTGGCACCTGCATGGATTTGTGGACAAGATTGTTAGGTGAGAGAGGGAGACAGTGGAACAGTGTAAATGGCCACAAAGAAACTGGAAAGAGCACCTGGGGGTGGGGAGGGGTGGACAAAGATTTTGGTGATAGAGGCATTGAGAGTTAAGAGTACAGGGTTCTTGATCTTTCTTAGCCTCTAGCTCTCTGTGTGATCTTTGACACGTCCATACCCCTTTCTGGATTGCCAAGGGAGAGAAAGGAAAGAAAGAAGACAGGAAGCAAGGACAGATGAACACCCCCAAAAGCGTTCAGCAGCCAGAATCTAGGGAACATTTTGGGGAACAGATAGATAAGCATGGTTGCAGTAAAGTATAATAAAAAGCAGAGGTTAGGCTGGTGGGGTTGGGGTGGAAGTACACAAGACTTCCTAAGACAAACCACAGGAAACTGAACGCTTAGATAAAAAACTCTCTGTTCCCTGCCAGTGAGGACCACACCTCTCATTCTGAGCAGAATGCATGTTTTATCTGCACATGCTAATGAGGAATGAATCCATCATATCTTTCAGCCAAGAAATGTTGAACAGCAAGTCTCTATAAAATGTATTCAGGAATTTTATCATTTTATCTCAGGCAATATTTTGCCTGAGAAACATTTGCATTATACTTGAGGACATGCTGAGGTTTAAAGCAATCTTGGACACAGCTATATGTACGCTAGCTGACTTAACCTTAAAATCTAGGAACTAAAACAACACTTAGAACAACGCTTCCATTTTACAGATGGTGAAATTGTTCCAGAAAGGGGAAATGATTGAGAAACTCTGCATCACAGCTGAGGCTGCAATTAAGTTTTACAGATTTCTGATGTCATATTCCTTTCCTTTGTGTTGATACTTTGTGATACTTTCTTTGCCATTTTTAGATTCATGTATTCATTTAAAAATATTTATTAACCAACATTCATATTTCAGGCATTCTTTTAGTTGCTATGAGGGGAATATAGAAATTAACATAAGATACAAAGATCTTGCTCTCACAGGAATATATACTAATAAGACAACTTTTCTTTTTTTATTATTTTTATTTTTTTATTATACTTTAAGTTCTAGGGTACATGTGCACAATGTGCAGGTTTGTTACATATGTATACATGTGCCATGTTGGTGTACTGCACCCATTAACTCCTCATTTACATTAGGTATATCTCCTAATGCTATCCCTCCCCCCTCCTCCAACCCCACGACAGGCCACCGTGTGTGATGTTCCCCTTCCTGTGTCCAAGTGTTCTCATTGTTCAATTTCCACTTATGAGTGAGAACATGCGATAATTGGGTTTTTGTCCCTGCGACAGTTTGCTGAGAATGATGGTTTCCAGCTTCATCCATGTCCCTACAAAGGACATGAACTCATCTTTTTTATGGCTGCATAGTATTCCATGGTGTATGTGTGCCACATTTTCTTAATCCAATCTACCACTGATGGACATCTGGGTTGGTTCCAAGTCTTTGGGTTGGTTCCAAGTCACTATTGTGAATAGTGCTGCAATAAACATATGTGTGCATGTGTCTTTATAGCAGCGTGGTTTATAATCTTTTGGGTATATAACCAGTAATGGGATGGCTGAGTCAAATGGTATTTCTAGTTCTAGATCCTTGAGGAATCACCACACTGTCTTCCACAATGGTTGAACCAGTTTACTTTTCTTTTTAATTCCCTCTCAAGACTATAATGACCTCTGCAAATGATCTAAGCTTAGATGATAAACAAAATCCCAATAAGGAACATCACATTTTTTTCAACAGCTGGTATCTTGGCAGGTCATGAGCGGGTTAATCAAGTTTGTGCTCCAATTCAAGAAGTCTTTGGAAAGCAAGCTGTTCCTTTCCCTGAACAGAACTAAAAATTGGTTGATTTTTTACAGTCACTGGTTTTCCCTGTGATTTGAACAGGCTTGGCAGTCAGAATCAATTGTCACTGGTCTCCACGCAGATTCTCTGTAAGAATGTCCCACTATTCACCCTTGGACAATAAAAAGAAGGTCAATTCATGAGGTTAAAACATGGCAGGTATTTACAAGTGACAGTTCTCATTTCTTCAGTCTCACCTGGATGTATATGGGGAAAAAGAAGCAGGCATTTTTATTATTCATTTTAAGTCACGAAAAGTAGGGGATAATAGAATAACTTGTCCATGTGGGATTCATCTAGAAAACTTCAAATCAATGGGATTTTAGAGCAGGCATATATGTACACTATTTCATTACACTTCTAAGACAGTGGTTCTCAGGATATTATCGGACCTTTGTGAATTTTCTAGTAATCTGTGTGTACATTTCTTACAGTACTATACTATAGTAGTTTTTAAAATTATCTAGATACTACTACTTTCCATTAATAATGTAATAAGTACTTGTGTCATTCTTTGTTGCTTCTTTCACTAAAGTCATATCTCTCCCCAATAATAACTGCTTTTATTGGTTCCAAAGCATTTTTAATGCCTCCATTCTTTTTTGAACACTGCCACATAATACCAGAGATGGACAGAAGTGGGGTTATGGGTCCACTTTACAGATGAGATGACTGGAGCTTGGAACATAGATTTGTCCAATGCTATATAGCTAAACGCAGGACCAGGGCAAAAATTGAGAAACATGACCCTTGACTAGAGCTATGTTCCTACCAGTTCTTATACATTCTGATAGGATTTCCTTCACTTCCTACCCCTCACTCTTTCCTGCATCACATTCCTATCAATGAGTCAATAAAACAGAATAAATGGAAAGCTTGTAACTCCAGTGTGGTCTTCTAGGCTATCAAAGTCATCTAAATGGTAAAAAAAATAAAAAAATAACTCTTTTGTAATAGCATCTTTTCATTTGGTGAATTAGTGCCAGATATTTTACCCCAACTCATCCAGACAAACAAATACATCTCCCTTTGTGTATCCTTAAAGGAGAACGATTGAGTCTTTGTCCTGTCAATAGGAATGGGCATAACATATATTCAGATCTCTAGGCTTGTTACATATGGTAAATGTAATGTTTAAATACACAGAATTTAACTTTGTAAAGAAATATAAAGAAAACACTACTGTCATAGATTATACTATCAATTAGGATAACAGCTTGCCACATTAGATATCAAAATTAGAGTTATAAAATATGATTAGTCTTCATTGATTTGGGGACCTCTGAATGCTAAATGATAAATTGAGCTTTAAGAATTGTGCTATTTTTCAGCATCTTTATCTGCAGCTCTTGTTCCCCTTACCTTTAGTGTCTCTGCTAAGATATATTAGTCCTGCAGCAAACTATCACCTCTCTTAAGACTTGAAAGAGTACACATATCAATTAGAGCACTTTTTTAATGTGAGATTTATCATTGTAAGGAAACCTTGCTATTTATCAGGATGTATGTCCCAAAGCAAATAAGTGGAAACAAATAAATCCAGCTTTTAGTGGCTTTAAAAAATGTGTCACTCTTATCATTTTTCAGAAAGCCCAGAGAAAATTATTCCCCTTCTTACTTAGGAGTGAAATATTTAAGACTTTTATCAGTTATGCTTCTTAAGTACAATAGGTAAACAAAGATGCTAGTTAACATCACATTCTTCATCCTTGTGATCAAAGCAGATGACTTTGGGTAAAAGCTTCCCAAGTCCCAGAAGATCGATTGACTTGTTAACAAGAGAAGGCAAAGAGTTCATTGAGTTTTCTCAGTGTATGAAATAAAACAAGACATTTGAAGCCGATTTTCCATCTTCCAATTTACTGGCCTTCTCTTGAAGTCTTGCTCACCCTCTTTATTTTCTTTAGAGAATTCCAACAGAAGTCAAGTCACAAAAGGGGCTACCCAAGCTTAAGAATTCAATACTTAGGTTCTTAGGTCACACCTAAGAGTTTGAAAGATTTTTCTGCAGTAAATGTCTCCAGATGATGTCAGTATACTTATTTGCAAAATAGATGTGAGCTTACTGGCAGAATTATTCTGAAAATAGCTTTATTTATCTCTATCTATGGGATCAACCACGCCAGTTTTAGGGGTAGAAGGGGAGCAATTTTTCTGTCCAGGAATCAGGAAACAGATTCAGCTACAGCCATTGCCCAAGTAATTTACCCAAAACTGTGCCCGACAAAGCCAAAGTCCTATCTAAGATGATGCTAACTGTTCATTTTAAGCCAATGTAACATTATTTTTGCCACAGGATTTGCAAATATATTTGTCTTTTGTGGCATATTCAATGATATTATGTTTTGATAATAGAAATGAAAGATTTTTCATTCTGAAAAACAGAGTGTACTCAAAAGAGGAATAAATAAAATCCTACCTTTAATGAGCTCAATATAAATTTGATCAACCATTTGCGACAGTCTTAAAAAAAGAGAGGAAGAGACCTGCATGCAGATATCCTTAAATTCTAGAAAGAGACACAAGTGATCGAATAAAACACGACCAGTTTTTAAGGCCTTATGTTTGGGGTCACAAAAAAATTCAAAAAGAAAGAATAAGAGAGGATAAGAGATTATTTTCACCTCTGTCATTACATATTCAAAGGGTTATTGAAATTTAGTAAATGAAATAAAAAATTAATGAGAAGGCTATGTTCTATGCATAAAAATGAAATCAAAGCTTTTGAAGCAGCTGAATCTGCAAATCATTTTGATAAACAGCATTTCACATTAGCATCAGAGCAACACCCACAAGAAAAGAATGTGAGAGGTGAATATTTGTGGATATCATATAATTTTTCTCCAGAGTATAACAAGTCAGAAATTGCATGAACCTCAGGTTTACCAATTGGCCTGACAAATACCAAATTACATTTTGAAATGTAATTACTCAAAACCGTATGTTAAATGTTTAATGCAAAATATTAAGAAAAACATGTAATCTTGTAACAATGAATATGGGTTTTAATTTAGGTTACACTAAGCAATCACCTTTATGATTATGAGTTTTGAGCATTAAGCGAGCTCTGGCAAATTTCCTTCCCATGAATGAAAGTACAGGTTTCTTCTCATTCAAATATCTTAATTAGAGACTAGGATCACAGCTGGGTTACTACCTGTTTGACAATGCTGTGAGTTAAAGAAATCAAAGGAATGTACATAATCATCCAGATTTAAAGTGATTTGCTATATTCATATGTGGTGTGTGGACTCAACCCACATTGTCTGCTAATGATGCCCCATGAACTTCAGCTCCAAAAACTCTATCCATCCACACTAAAATCACGTTGGGCTTCAGAAATTAAGAGATAAATTAGAAGGAAAAAATCATAAATAAATACGATAAGTAAAACAGTGGAAAGGCATAAAGAACCAAGAACCTTCTTTTCCTCTCAAACTAAGGTTAGAGGTGACTTACCAATAGACAATTGGCATCACAGTGCAACAAAGAGGACAAAAAACTATTTCGTAGGTGGAGGCATCCTAGAAAGCATACAGTCTGGCCTGGCCCTCAAGGAACAGAAGAGTTTACATGGATGTTGAGAGTATATGCACACTGTAACATACAATATTTTATCCCCAGTCTGGAGTTCCTCTATTACTTGTATTTTTTTGGACAACAACCCCTTATAATTTACCGTTTTGTGCTCTTGAAAGAGAAGGCACACTAATAATAACTATGGGATGTTTACTATGTATTAGGCCCTATTTGATTGTCATGTATGATCTTCATTCAATAAAACACACAATAACACCACAGGTTTGATGGGAGACACACTAGGATGGGGGTGGTTAGAATGACCAGGCAATATGAAGTGCACTCTCCATAGGGGGTTTTAAAAAGAAACAACTAAAAGCCACCTGCCTTTTATCTTAATCATATAATAATAATTCTAAACAAAGTCAGGGAAAAATACTATTCTTCTAAAAATCTTTTGTTGGTCTAAGTTAGGAGTCAGCAAACTTTTTCTGTAAAGTGCCAGATACTGAATATTTGAGACTTTGCAGGTTATATGGTCTCTTTCACAGCTACTGAACTCTGTTGTAGCCCAAATCAGACAACTGCTCTTGACAACACAGAAGCAAATGGTCATTTCAAAAAAATAAAATTTACAATGATAAGTAGCTGGACACATGTAACTTGCTGGTCAAAGTCTGCTCATCTCTAATACAAGTTCTAAATAACTGCTGCCATAACTATTACGTCTTAGTAATACATGCATAAGCTTCAAATTACCATCATTTTTATTGGGTATCCTTTAATAAGCATTATATTTTATAAGGAATTGAACTCAGAGAACTCAAAACTGTTCCATTTCATGATTATTATTGAAAATACTTTTGTAATACAGAGGAGGAAGCTGATATAAAATGATTTTAGTTCATAGTATGCCCCTAAGTAAACAACAGTTTTGTTTTATAAATGAACATAGTAAAGTGAAAAATGATTTGCCAAGACCAACCAGTAGATAAATTAAGCCCAATTTCAAAACTAGTTTCAATAATGAAACAAAAATATTTAACTCCCTCATGATAAACAAGATGTCACAACAGCCATGGCTTGGAGTAAACCCGAGTCAGAGAATGAAAATTTAGCCTTCGGTTTCTTACCCAGTGCTCTATTGAACGTTGATTAAATCTACATTGTGATAAAGAGGCAAGATAAATCTATAATTCATCCCATCTAAATTTCCCAAACTATTAATAGATCTCTCCATTCAAAGCAGATTACATATTTCATCCTATTAATTATGTGATATTCTGTTGACATTTTGAATTGATCTATTTATCTTGATTGTTAGTATTGATTGTACTAGTGTGCAGATCCAAGAGAGCTCATGTATATACACACACACACACATACACGGGTGAGCATGCACACCCCACACACCCCTAACTCCTGAAGCCAAACACTCTGGTACTTTGGTAATCAGCATTTGTAACTATGCATGTATCTGTGATTATGAGTATTGTAATTTCTACTTAGCTAATTAAATCTGAAAAATTAGTGTGTTTCTCTCAATTTCCTTCAAAGCTTATTTTTCTATCACAATTTAATTGAGTTATTAGGCTGCAATCGAGACAAATTAAGATTCTTGATGATGTTTTCCTCTCTCAGTAAAGATATTGACACTGCTGTTCCAGTTATATTTGAACAGTCACTTTGCAAAGTTATAGACAGCACTTTTAATTAAAACACCTAATCTTCTGAATTGGTTTGATTTATATGTTGCTTGAATCAGCTTTCAAATGAAATTGGATTTATTAGAATTTTAAAATAAAATATCGGGCCAGAAACTCCATTTATTTTCTTTTTCAAAGCCTGCTTAAGTGTTTTATGTATGTCAATAATTCTTCTTTGTGAATTTTTTAACTGCCCGTAAAGTCCATGTGTAGAACTTTAAAGAATTTTTCAATGATTTGGCTCAAGTAGATAATAATTGTATAGTGATTCCTCTGAAATGATATTCTTGATGAAAGCAGTTTTGTGCTATATAATGCCTCCAAAGTCTTTAAATTCAGCTCTTCTTTATCCAACCAAATCCCTCTCCAAATCTTTCTCCTTGGTTTACATTGAACAGAAAATCTTAACTTATAATTAATTGTTTAGAGTCTATTTCAAAAGCAGTCTTTCATATCCATTAAATCAACATTCCCATGAGAGGTCCTATCTTTTTATACTACTTATTTGTTTGAACAGAGCTTTGGTGCTTGCAGTTATTTTTAATAATAATAATAATAATAATAACAGCAACCTCCATCAAAACCTTTTTTTTTTTTTTTTTTTTTGAGACGGAGTCTCGCTCTGCCGCCCAGGCTGGAGTGCAGTGGCCGGATCTCAGCTCACTGCAAGCTCCGCCTCCCGGGTTCACGCCATTCTCCTGCCTCAGCCTCCCGAGTAGTTGGGACTACAGGCGCCCGCCACCGCGCCCGGCTAGTTTTTTTGTATTTTTTTAGTAGAGACGGGGTTTCACCGTGTTAGCCAGGATGGTCTCGATTTCCTGACCTCGTGATCTGCCGGTCTCGGCCTCCCAAAGTGCTGGGATTACAGGCTTGAGCCACCGCGCTCGGCCTCATCAAAACCTTTAATGAGCATTTAGGGTGTGCCAGGCTTTGCATCAGCTACTTTATAAGCATTATTTAACTTAAACTCACAAAAATATTTACAAGGTTGAAACTACTCTTGCCTTCATTTTAAGAATGAGAAAACCCACGCACAAGGAGGTTAAATACCTTTCTCTCTGAGCCACACAGCTAGGAAGTTTCCAGCACCAGCATTCTAACCTAGACTGTCTGACTCTAGACCCATGGTCTTCACCATTCCCTACAACTCAGAACTTCGAAAGTAATGTTAGAGAGATTAAAATCAAGGTCATGTAACTAGCAGTAGACTCAAGATGTGAAAGTAGGTTTCCCACTAAACCAAGCAGAACTGAAACAGAAGAGTAATCTGATCTGCCTAAATTAAAGTTACTTAGTATTAGGTCCAATGATAAAAACTTAGTCATAAATCTCAAAGCCCGGGTCTACATTGTTGGTTAATCCTTGGATAGAATGGAAAGGATAAATGTAAATTCCTCTGGTCCACATTTTTCAAATGAGTTTCCCTCTTCTGGGAGATCTTAATAGAAAGGTACTGTGATCAAACACATCTGGGGAACATCCCACAATATATATCACTGTTGACGTTTCACAAAACAGCTTTAATATATTAAACATTTTGAGAAGCACTGCAAAAAAGACACAATCTTAATTAGGTCTAATCAACAATACCTACATTTATTAAGTCACAGATCCTATTTGTGGTAGGCAGAATAATGGCACCCTAATGATGCCCGCCCCTTACTCCTCAGAATCTATAAGTGTGTTACCTTACATGACAAAGGGGAAATAAGGTTGCAAATGAAATTAAGGTTGCTAATCAGCCTACTTTGACACAGGAGAGTATTCTGGATGATCTAGTGATGATGAGGGTCATTACAAGTGAAAGACAGAAGTAAGAGAGTCACAATCGGAGAGACAGATTTGAAGATGCTGCACTGCCAACTTTGTGGATAGACGAGAGCCATGAGCCAAGGCATAGCAGCAGCTTCTACAATCTGGAAAAGGCAAAAAATCATAATTCTCAAGAGTTTCCAGGAGGAATGTATCTCCACCAACATGTTGATTTTAGACCACTGAGGCATATTTTAGACTTTTGACCTCCAGTACAGTAAGATAATGGATCTGTATTATTTTAATCCATTGACCATAAATTAATCTGTTATTTCAAGATACATCTTGACAGTTTGAAGAACATGGAATTCTAATGTTTTAACATAGCATTTCTGAGATTGTAATGTGCATAGGAATTATGTAAGTACCTTTTTTTTTTTTTCGTAGAGTTGGAGTCTCACTCTGTTGCCTAGGCTGGAGAGCAGTGGCGCAATCTCTGCTCACTGCAACCTCCATCTCCCGAGTTCAAGCAATTATCCTGTCTCAGCCTCCCAAGTAGCTGGGACTACAGGCATACGCTGCCATGCCCGGCTAATTTCTTTTGTATTTTAGTAGAGACAGTAGAGACGGGGTTTCACCCTGTTGCCCAGGCTTCTCTCGAACTCCTGAGCTCAGGCAATCCGCCTGATTCGGCCTCCCAGAGTGCTAAGATTACAGGTGTGAGCCACCACACCCCACTGTTTTTAAAGTACAGACTCTGATTCAGTAGGTCTGGGGTGGGGGCTGAAATTTACATTTCTAACAACCTCCTAGAAGATGCTGATGCTGCTGGTCTGATGTTTATATTTAGTATGACAAAATTTAAAGGGAATATTTTTTTTTAAAATCTGCTTTCTTAGGAAAACTTTGGTAAAAGGAATCCCATGAAGTTACAAAAGGAAAATAATTAGCTGCAGATAAATGATCATTGAAATAGATTAGCAAGTATCGTCCCATCTGTCAATGTGACACAGATAAATTTCTAGGGAAACGAGAATAGAAGGAAAATTCACAATTTATTGAGATCTTCCATCTCTAACATTTTAGGCACAATCTCCCTCACTAATAAGACAGAAGACATATGAAACACAAATGGAGATTTTATGAAATATTTTCAATATAATCACGAAGTCATGTAAAATACCTGTTTTAGCACTGCAAAATATATTAGATTTACATAGATTAAAATACAAGATTTAAAAAAAGAATCTGGAAATTTCTGCCTTGTTCTCTCTTTCAAATGATATTTTAAAATATACTTTATTTCCTATGTTTCATACTTATTTTAGAAATACCTGAGTGCATGGAATCAGAAAGCCTCATCAATTATCTTATTTCTTACCTGCTTGGAGAAGGAGAAAAAGCTTAAGAAAACTTGAGAATGCCAAAGAGAACCATTCCTAATTACCTCTGCCAGCACAAAAAGAACAGACACTTTTTATTTTTTTTCTTTTCAGAGTAAATTTAGTGTCCGTGGAAGGTGTCAAGTTAAAATCCCTAGAAATACATGCATTTCTCCTGACCAGAAAGTCTGGGGATGATGATAAAAGCTTTTTCATATACCTGTTCAGTGCCACAGGAGAGCATTTTTCTCCACCATTTCTACTTATCTGGTCTTTATAGAAGGAGATACAAATTACAGACTAAGCCATTAGCAAGTTATCATTTGTAAGCATTAACATAGCATTTCTGAGATTGTAATGTGCATAGGAATTATGTAAGTACCTTTTTTTTTTTTTTCGTAGAGTTGGAGTCTCACTCTGTTGCCTAGGCTGGAGAGCAGTAGCACAATCTCTGCTCACTGCAACCTCCATTAACTTGAAACATATCATTTTGTGCCTCAAGAAACTTTTGTTTAAACAGGATCATGCGTGTATAGTGCTACAGAATTTTACAAAGCACTTTATGATTGCAAACACTTATTGCAAACACTTTTCTGAGCTTGTACTACATGCCAGCACTACTGGGCTTTGTATCCAGTGCTTTATATGTTTAATGATATTTACTTCCCGTGACAGCCTATGAAATAGGTAGTACTGTGATTTCAGTCTTGCAGATGCATGAGCTAAAGTGCAAAGTCGTCACATACACTGCACATGTTGCCTAGGGTCACACGGCTAATAAGTAGAGGAGCTGGGATTTGAATCACAACCCTGGTTCCAGAACTCGCTCTAAAAATTGTGTGACACATTTCTCATCATAATTTTAAGAAGTTGAAAACTGCATTTACCAAATGAGAAAACTGTTACCAGGGAACGTGATATGCCAAATGTCACACAAAAAGTATGACAAGAAGTCATATTGTAACTCAGCTGTACTGTTTTCAGAGACCAAGGACTTTCCAACTGGTCCTGGTATTCCAGCTCAGCATGCTACCTTTTACTGAGTTTTGCTAATGTAGATAAATTAAACTTTGCCCCCAAATATAAAGAAGGGGTAAGGCCTTTTTATGATGAATGAGGGTATGAAATGCTAAATATCCCTGGCTTTTCAATTAAGCAGTAATGTCACTTTAATTATAACAAGGCAAATATGCCTGTTTCTGATAGTAATGAATCTTGACATTGGAAATCACACTGGCTAGAAAGACTCTCCTGTGGTCATCAGTCTCCCTTCCTGACACCCAGCACACATGGCAAAGTTTTGTAAGGAAGGGCATAGGCTACTGTTTTCAAAACCAGGCAATAGCTGAATATGACCACAGCAGGAAAAATCTTAACCATAACTGGACTGGCATTTCAGAATAGCAGTTCTTTTGGTTTCAATGACTATAAGTATCTCTTTCTCACACACACAGACTTAAACACGACCATGTCCACAAGCACACACACAAAATAGATATGAGTCCTTGAAGAGCATGCAATGAATGGAAACAGAGTTCAGCTGTGTCTTATGGAAGTAGAGCTGAGAAGGCATGAAAGTCTCAGGTAGCTCCTCACCGACTCTTTTATTGTAGGGCTCTTTGGTCTCTTACCTCTGCTTACTTGCACACATCTATTGAATTCTACTATCCACAGATAACTTCCTCTGGTTACTCATGGATTCTGCTCCCTCATAACCTTAGCTTGCCCACATCTACTGGTGGATGCGGTGCCAACTCTCAGAGCTGACTCCATGGCTAACTGGCTCAGGTTCTCATCTTCTCCATATGGTTTGGTCAAATGTCCAGTCTTCATGCAATCAGTTGTACAGAGATCATTTCCTCTCTGTACACATTATTTTCAATAGATATTGGTATCTTGACTTTCTATAGTTGGAATTACGGATGAAGCGAGAGGAGATGTGAGGAGTACAGTCATGCCAAAATTACCCCCACCACACTGAAATGCATCCACGCATGTTCACACCTTTATTATGTAAAATAAATGGAGGTTTGCTTAGATTTTAAGGCTTTCAGAGAATAAGATTTTGATACCTCTACTTAACAAATCACTCCAGTATTTGGTGAACATCAACACATCCCTTATGTCAACTGTGAGTAAATCTGTAATATACCGTTTTCTTACCTATGTTGAAAAACTAAAGCATTATCTTATATTTTGCATTATCTTATATTTTATTTAATATTCATCCCAAAGTGGATATTAGAGTCATAAATTCTCAAGGTTGAAAAGGAATTACCGAAATCATCTATATTGGACCTGTCACTGTTTTCCCCTGAGAACAAAGCAATAAGATTTCAATAACATTTAAATTTATAATCTCCAACCTACCAAAAAGCTAAATGATGATTGTGTTTGATGTTTCTTCTCTGCTTTCAAATGACTTACTTTGTATTTAACCATTCAGTGAAGACCTGAGAAGTCTCTGTATTCCAAGCACAATGTTAGAACTCAGGTCTTCAATGTTGTTGCAGATTCACTCCTATACTTGATCACGGTTCTTATCATAATTTCTGAACTTGCTCATATGCTTGCTTCTTGACATTGAGTACCTGATTCTAAGAATCACATCTTATGCTTGATTATTGCCTTAACACAAGGTAAATACCAAGCATAAACAGATACTCAACATATGTTTTTTAGATCAATGGATCAATTTCAACATCTATTAATTAAATAATGAATGAATAAATTAAAAAGAAGAAAATGTATAAGAAAGGAAACAAGATGGTCTTTGCTCTTAAGGATAACAACATGAATTAATAAAACAATGACATCTTTTAAAAAACACGGGTATGCTGCACAGTTATTAATTTAATAACATGTTTTCTTTCATTTGTCTGAGCAGTGATTTGCTCAAATAAAACAGATTCTAGGCCGGGCCCGGTGGCTCAAGCCTGTAATCCCAGCACTTTGGGAGGCCGAGACGGGCGGATCACAAGGTCAGGAGATCTGGACCATCCTGGGTAACATGGTGAAACCCCGTCTCTACTAAAAAAAAAAAATATGGGGGGCAGAGCAAGATGGCCGAATAGGAACAGCTCCAGTCTCCAACTCCCAGCGCGAGCGACACAGAAGACCGGTGATTTCTGCATTTTCAACTGAGGTACTGGGTTCATCTCACTAGGGAGTGCCGGACAATTGGTGCTGGTCAGCTGCTGCAGCCCGACCAGCGAGAGCTGAAGCAGGGTGAGGCATCGTCTCACCTGGGAAACGCAAGGGGGAAGGGAATCCCTTTTCCTAGCCAGGGGAACTGAGACACACAACACCTGGAAAACCGGGTAACTCCCACCCCAATACTGCGCTTTAAGCAAACGGGCACACCAGGAGATTGTATCCCACACCTGGCCGGGAGGGTCCCACGCCCACAGAGCCTCCCTCATTGATAGCACAGCAGTCTGCCATCTAACCGCAAGGCAGCAGTGAGGCTGGGGGAGGGGCACCCGCCATTGCTGAGGCTTCAGTAGGTAAACAAAGCTGCTGGGATGCTAGAACTGGGTGGAGCTCACAGCAGCTCAAGGAAACCTGCCTGTCTCTGTAGACTCCACCTCTGGGGACAGGGCACAACTAAACAACAAAAAAAGCAGCAGAAACCTCTGCAGACGCAAACGACTCTGTCTGACAGCTTTGAAGAGAGCAGTGGATCTCCCAACACAGAGGTTGAGATCTGAGAAGGGACAGACTGCCTGTTCAAGTGGGTCCCTGACCCCTGAGTAGCCTAACTGGGAGGCATCCCCCACTAGGGGCAGTCTGACACCCCACACCTCACATGGTGGAGTACACCCCTGAGAGGAAGCTTCCAAAGCAAGAATCAGACAGGTACACTTGCTGTTCAGCAATATTCTATCTTCTGCAGCCTCTGCTGCTGATACCCAGGCAAACAGGGTCTGGAGTGGACCTCAAGCAATCTCCAACAGACCTACAGCTGAGGGTCCTGACTGTTACAAGGAAAACTATCAAACAGGAAGGACACCTACACCAAAACTCCATCAGTACGTCACCATCATCATCAAAGACCAGAGGCAGATAAAACCACAAAGATGGGGAAAAAGCAGGGCAGAAAAGCTGGAAATTCAAAACATAAGAGCACATCTCCCCCGGCAAAGGAGTGCAGCTCATCGCCAGCAACGGATCAAAGCTGGACGGAGAATGACATTGACTAGATGAGAGAAGAAGGCTTCAGTCCATCAAACTTCTCAGAGCTAAAGGAGGAATTACGTACCCAGCGCAAAGAAACTAAAAATCTTGAAAAAAAAAGTGGAAGAATTGATAGCTAGAGTAATTAACGCAGAGAAGGTCATAAACAAAATGAAAGAGATGAAAACCAAGACACGAGAAATACGTGGCAAATGCACAAGCTTCAGTAACCGACTCGATCAACTGGAAGAAAGAGTATCAGCGATTGAGGATCAAATGAATGAAATGAAGCGAGAAGAGAAACCAAAAGAAAAAAGAAGAAAAAGAAATGAACAAAGCCTGCAAGAGTATGAGATTATGTAAAAAGACCAAATCTATGTCTGATTGGGGGGCCTGAAAGTGAGGGGGAAAATGGAACCAAGTTGGAAAACACTCTTCAGGATATCATCCAGGAGAACTTCCCCAACCTAGTAGGGCAGGCCAACATTCAAATCCAGGAAATACAGAGAATGCCACAAAGATACTCCTCGAGAAGAGCAACTCCAAGACACATAATTGCCAGATTCACCAAAGTGGAAATGAAGGAAAAAATCTTAAGGGCAGCCAGAGAGAAAGGTCGGGTTACCCACAAAGGGAAGCCCATCAGACTAACAGCAGATCTCTCGGCAGAAACTCTACAAGCCAGAAGAGAGTGGGGGCCAATATTCAACATTCTTAAAGAAAAGAATTTTAAACCCAGAATTTCATATCCAGCCAAACTGTTTCATAAGTGAAGGAGAAATAAAATCCTTTACAGATAAGCAAATGCTTAGAGATTTTGTCACCACTAGGCCTGCCTTACAAGAGACCCTAACAGAAGCACTAAACCTGGAAAGGAACAACCGGTACCAGCCATTGCAAAAACATGCCAAAATGTAAAGACCATCGAGGCTAGGAAGAAACTGCATCAACTAACGAGCAAAATGACCAGTTAATATCATAATGGCAGGATCAAGTTCACACATAACAATCTTAACCTTAAATGTAAATGGACTAAATGCTCCAATTAAAAGACACAGACTGGCAAACTGGATAAAGAGTCAAGACCCATCAGTCTGCTGTATTCAGGAGACCCATCTCACATGCAGAGACATACATAGGCTCAAAATAAAGGGATGGAGGAAGATTTACCAAGCAAATGGAGAACAAAAAAAAAAGCGGGGGTTGCAATCCTAGTCTCTGATAAAATAGACTTTAAACCATCAAAGATCAAAAGAGACAAAGAAGGCCATTACATAATGGTAAAGGGATCAATTCAACAGGAAGAGATAACTATCCTAAATATATATGCACCCAATACAGGAGCACCCAGATTCATCAAGCAAGTCCTTAGAGACTTACAAAGAGACTTAGACTCCAATACAATAATCATGGGAGACTTCAACACTCCACTGTCAACATTAGACAGATAAACGAGACAGAAAGTTAACAAGGATATCCAGGAATTGAACTCATCTCTGCAGCAAGCAGACCTAATAGACATCTATAGAACTCTCCACCCCAAATCAACAGAATATACATTCTTCTCAGCACCACATCGCACTTATTCCAAAATTGATCACATAATTGAAAGTTAAGCACTCCTCAGCAAATGTACAAGAACAGAAATTATAACAAACTGTCTCTCAGACCACAGCGCAATCAAACTAGAACTCAGGACTAAGAAACTCAATCAAAACCGCTCAACTACATGGAAACTGAACAACCTGCTCCTGAATGACTACTGGGTACATAACGAAATGAAGGCAGAAATAAAGATGTTCTTTGAAACCAATGAGAACAAAGATACAACATACCAGAATCTCTGGAACACATTTAAAGCAGTGTGTAGAGGGAAATTTATAGCACTAAATGCCCACAAGAGAAAGCAGGAAAGATCTAAAATTGACACTCTAACATCGCAATTAAAAGAACTAGAGAAGCAAGAGCAAACACATTCGAAAGCTAGCAGAAGGCAAGAAATAACTAAGATCAGAGCAGAACTGAAGGAGATAGAGACACAAAAATCCCTCCAAAAAATCAATGAATCCAGGAGTTGGTTTTTTGAAAAGATCAACAAAATTGACAGACCGCTAGCAAGACTAATAAAGAGGAAAAGAGGGAAGAATCAAATAGACGCAATAAAAAATGATAAAGGTGATATCACTACCGACCCCACAGAAATACAAACTACCATCAGAGAATACTATAAACACCTCTACGCAAATAAACTGGAAAATCTAGAAGAAATGGATAATTTCCTGGACACTTACACTCTTCCAAGACTAAACCAGGAAGAAGTTGAATCCCTGAATAGACCAATAGTAGGCTCTGAAATTGAGGCAATAATTAATAGCCTACCAACCAAAAAAAGTCCAGGACCAGATGGATTCACAGCTGAATTCTACCAGAGGTACAAGGAGGAGTTGGTACCATTCCTTCTGAAACTATTCCAATCAATAGAAAAAGAGGGAATCCTCCCTAACTCATTTTATGAGGCCAACATCACCCTGATACCAAAGCCTGGCAGAGACACAACAAAAAAAGAGAATTTTAGACCAATATCCCTGATGAACATCGATGCAAAAATCCTCAATAAAATACTGGTAAACCGGATTCAGCAGCACATCAAAAAGCTTATCCACCATGATCAAGTGGGCTTCATCCCTGGGATGGAAGGCTGGTTCAACATTCGCAAATCAATAAACATAATCCAGCATATAAACAGAACCAAAGACAAGAACCACATGATTATCTCAATAGATGCAGAAAAGGCTTTTGACAAAATTCAACAGCCCTTCATGCTAAAAACGCTCAATAAATTCGGTATTGATGGAACGTACCTCAAAATAGTAAGAGCTATTTATGACAAACCCACAGCCAATATCATACTGAATGGGCAAAAACTGGAAAAATTCCCTTTGAAAACTGGCACAAGACAGGGATGCCCTCTCTCACCAATCCTATTCAAGATAATGTTGGAAGTTCTGGCTAGGGCAATCAGGCAAGAGAAAGAAATCAAGGGTATTCAGTTAGGAAAAGAAGAAGTCAAATTGTCCCTGTTTGCAGATGACATGATTGTATATTTAGAAAACCCCATTGTCTCAGCCCAAAATCTCCTTAAGCTGATAAGCAACTTCAGCAAAGTCTCAGGATACAAAATTAATGTGCAAAAATCACAAACATTCTTATACACCAGTAACAGACAAACAGAGAGCCAAATCAGGAATGAACTTCCATTCACAATTGCTTCAAAGAGAATAAAATACCTAGGAATCCAACTTACAAGGGATGTAAAGGACCTCTTCAAGGAGAACTACAAACCACTGCTCAGTGAAATAAAAGAGGACACAAACAAATGGAAGAACATACCATGCTCATGGATAGGAAGAATCAATATCGTGAAAATGGCCATACTGCCCAAGGTAATTTATAGATTCAATGCCATCCCCATCAAGCTACCAATGAGTTTCTTCACAGAATTGGAAAAAACTGCTTTAAAGTTCATATGGAACCAAAAAAGAGCCCGCATCTCCAAGACAATCCTAAGTCAAAAGAACAAAGCTGGAGGCATCACGCTACCTGACTTCAAACTATACTACAAGGCTACAGTAACCAAAACAGCATGGTACTGGTACCAAAACAGAGATATAGACCAATGGAACAGAACAGAGTCCTCAGAAATAATACCACACATCTACAGCCATCTGATCTTTGACAAACCTGAGAGAAACAAGAAAAGGGGGAAGGATTCCCTATTTAATAAATGGTGCTGGGAAAATTGGCTAGCCATAAGTAGAAAGCTGAAACTGGATCCTTTCCTTACTCCTTATACGAAAATTAATTCAAGATGGATTAGAGACTTAAATGTTAGACCTAATACCATAAAAACCCTAGAGGAAAACCTAGGTAGTACCATTCAGGACACAGGCATGGGCAAAGACTTCATGTCTAAAACACCAAAAGCAACGGCAGCAAAAGCCAAAATTGACAAATGGGATCTCATTAAACTAAAGAGCTTCTGCACAGCAAAAGCAACTATTGTCAGAGTGAACAGGCAACCTACAGAATGGGAGAAAATTTTTGCAATCTACTCATCTGACAAAGGGCTAATATCCAGAACCTACAAAGAACTCCAACAAATTTACAAGAAAAAAACAAACAACCCCATCAAAAAGTGGGCAAAGGATATGAACAGACATTTCTCAAAAGAAGACATTCATACAGCCAACAGACACATGAAAAAATGCTCATCATCACTGGCCATCAGAGAAATGCAAATCAAAACCACAATGAGATACCATCTCACACCAGTTAGAATGGCGATCATTAAAAAGTCAGGAAACAACAGGTGCTGGAGAGGATGTGGAGAAATAGGAACACTTTTACACTGTTGGTGGGATTGTAAACTAGTTCAACCATTATGGAAAACAGTATGGCGATTCCTCAAGGATCTGGAACTAGAAGTACCATATGACCCAGCTATCCCATTACTGGGTATATACCCAAAGGATTATAAATCATGCTGCTATAAAGACACATGCACACGTATGTTTATTGCGGCACTATTCACAATAGCAAAGACTTGGAATCAACCCAAATGTCCATCAGTGACAGACTGGATTAAGAAAATGTGGCACATATACACCATGGAATACTATGCAGCCATAAAAAAGGATGAGTTTGTGTCCTTTGTAGGGACATGGATGCAGCTGGAAACCATCATTCTTAGCAAACTATCACAAGAACAGAAAACCAAACACCGCATGTTCTCACTCATAGGTGGGAACTGAGCAATGAGATCACTTGGACTCGGGAAGGGGAACATCACACACCGGGGCTTATCATGGGGAGGGGGGAGGGGGGAGGGATTGCATTGGGAGTTATACCTGATGTAAATGACGAGTTGATGGGTGCTGACGAGTTGATGGGTGCAGCACAGCAACATGGCACAAGTATACATATGTAACAAACCTGCACGTTATGCACATGTACCCTAGAACTTAAAGTATAATTAAAAAAAAAAAAAGAGAGAGAGAAAAAAAAAAATACAAAAAACTAGCTGGGCGAGGTGGTGGGCGCCTGTAGTCCCAGCTACTCGGGAGGCTGAGGCAGGAGAATGGTGTAAACCCAGGATGCGGAGCTTGCAGTGAGCTGAGATCTGGCCACTGCACTCCAGCCCGGGCGACAGAGTGAGACTCCGTTTCATAAAAAATAAAAATAAAAATAAATAATAAATAAATAAATAAAACAGATTCTAGAGTTTGGGTTTTCTAATTTTTTTATTTTTATATTAGATTCAATTTAACAATGATAAACTCAAGGACAAAATAAAACTTAGGACCCAATACTAATGCTTAATAAATTAAAATTTTTGAGTTCAGAAATTGCTTCAAGGCATCTTCTATTAAACATGTCTTTAGTTTTGAGTATAGCTTAGGTAAAGTCTTTGTGCATCTTATCACTGCTAAGAGTATTTTAATTATGCTAACTAAATCAAACTCCCCGTAAAATAGAAGAAATGCTACTGTAGACTTAAAATAAGAATTAATATAATATTCAACAGCAATTGGAAAGCCAATATTGAAAAGAGAGCATATCAATTCAGTAAGTATTTGTCCTCGGCAATAATGCATGACTTTAGAATTCTTAACATCTTAGAAAATTATCAACTATTACTTAGTCTCATAGTGGCCTAAGGAAGAAATATATTCAAAATATAAACAGGTACAATAAACATCTTTCTTAGCTAATACCTATAAAAAAAAGTTAAACGTGCCATAGTGCACTTTCCTGTTTGTTTTTCCTTTGTCTTCACTTTATTCTCTATCTTCTGTTTCCATTTTAACATACCATAATCCAAAAGCAACCTGTACAAACACAGATAATGCAATAAAATATTCAAAATGTACAGGAACAACTGTTTCTTCTTTTTTTTTTTTTTTTTTTTTTTTGAGACGGAGTCTCGCTGTGTCTCCCAGGCTGGAGTGCAGTGGCGCGATCTCGGCTCACTGCAAGCTCCGCCTCCCGGGTTCACGCCATTCTCCCGAGGCGGGTGGATCACGAGGTCAGGAGATCGAGACTATCCTGGCTAACATGGTGAAACTGTTTCTTCTTAATATATAGTGTGGTAGCTCCAAACAACCAGATTTACATCATCTGAAGCTGTACCCCATGCCACTACTGATTGGTTCAAAATAGACCTCTTGATAAAGTTTAGTCATTAAGAGACAGTCCCCTTTTATGAAATAATGAGGATAAAATTGTTTTTTTCAAAAACTGTCTTACTTGGTAAAAAAAAAAAAAAAAAAAAAAAAAAAAAAAACATTATTAATCTTATGTTAGTCCATATATTTTCATTTTCTTAGAAGATTTTTTGGTCCATGAAATTCAACAGTCTAGAAATAACTTACCCAGTTTAGTGTGAAAGGATAAAGTCTTTGTGAGAAAGCAATCTGAAGTTAAAACTGGACTCCAGGGTAAAGTAGATCAGAGTTGAGTTCCTAAGTACCTCCAAATTCTTCCATGCTGAAACCATTTAAATGGTGGCTATGTGCAATAGTTTGATCATGTGATGAATAGAATACTTGCTTTGACTGAACTAACTACCAATTATAACACTGCTTTTAATTGGTTGAAAACAACCAACCCTCAATGCTGTATCTGACTATAAGGTGGAAAACACTTGGACTTTCACAACAAATCTACTTTTGTTAAGCAAAATGATAGTAATAACAACTAATACGTCTTATTGGCATGTGGTTGTAATAAGACTAATATGTCTTACTGTACAACAAGCAATGCCACCACCAGAAAGAAAGAAAGAAGGAAAGAGAAAGAAAGAAAGAAAGAAAGAAAGAAAGAAAGAAAGAAAGAAAGAAAGAAAGAAAGAAAGAAAGAAAGAAAGAAAGAGAAAGAAAGAAAGAGAGAGAGAGAGAGAGAAAGAAAGAAGGCAGGCAGGCAGGCAGGCAGGCAAGAAAGCAAGAAAGGAAGAAAGCAAGAGAGAAAGAGAGAAAGAAAGAAAGAAACAGAGAAAGAAACAGGAGTTGCTGATCCCTAAATGCTAAGGCTGTATTTCACTTAGGTAAAAACATGAGTTAGTAATCATTTGACATCACTCTTGGTTTGGGATGGTCTGAGAAATAACCCACAAAGAATCTCACAATTAGTATTTTGAAAGTATATCCCTTATTTTTTTTATTAGCCATTGACACCACAGCCATTTTCATCTAAGATCATGAAAAATGCTATAGTACTAAATCCTAGGCTAGAAATGAAAGTAACCTAAAGAATAATTCCTAATTTGTACCATATAGAGTTCCTAGGGTAGTGGGGACTGCCATGCAATGCCTCTTCAAATTTTGGCAGGGTATCAAGGGATAAAGAAAACAAATTAGCCTTTTGCAATTAACTAGATTGGGGATGGAACTCATGATTTTGGAATACTAAAATCAAAACATTGATTTTCTCTTAGATCAAAGCAATGTGTCTACATTGAAAGAACAAATATATATATATATATATATATATATATATATATATATATATATATATATATATAAAATAGTGATTAAGATTTCTGATTTCTTCTCCGGCATTCATTCTACCCTAATAACAAGTTTAAAAAAAAAAAAAAAAGAAATACCACTGACTGTTTTTAGATCCATAGAGAAGTAAGGTCATGGGACAAACCACTGCCCCTAACATGGGGACATGGGGGGACCAACAGGTGAATACAGAGAATCACAGCTTACCAGAGTGAAAACTCATGAGCTAAACCTTCTGAGGGAATCGATGCTGGGGTAGGAAAACCTAAAGTGTAGTTACTGAACTGCTGGAGGGTCAGTGTGGATAAATCTAGAGACAGACACTCAGGGGGGCCTTGCTATCTACCCACACAGCCCCTACCTTTGTGGGTTTTACCTTCTGGAGCTGTTTGGTTCTTCCAGTGAATATCTGTCAGAAAAATCCCCTCATGTCTCCATCCAGGAGTGGGGGAAAGGAACCATTTGGAAATACCCACAGAGCATTCTGTTACTCTTAAATCTATTCTCAAAAGAAACTAGCTAAACAGAACCTAACTCTGTTTTATTAGAACCTCTGTTTTATTAGAAGTTAGGTTTTATTAGAACCTAACTCACCTAGTTGGGGAAGGAAAATCCCCAACTACCACCAGCTCTAGCCTTGGGAAATACCCAACTGTAGCTCATGCTAGTCTTCTTCTACTTAATGAGGAAGGGCAGGAGATGATGGAGATGCATGTGTGAAGTTCACAGTGCAGAAGCACAGGCTTCCTGAAAAATTGAGACATAATCATAGGATTATAAAATTCTTTCCCTCCCCTCACACCTTACCAACATAATAGTAAAGGCCTATTTACAGCTGTTTCTCTTACCAGGTACATCATGCCTGGCGATCAGGAGAAAGAATTATAATACATACTGAAAAACAAAAAGCACAGTCTGGAGACACGGAGTAACTATCAGAACAAGACTCAGGTATTTCACTGACACTGGAATTATTGAAGCACATATTTAAAACAACTATAATTAACTAAAGGTACTAATGGATAATTTAAACAGCATATATAACAGATGGGTAATGTAAATAGATGGGAATTTTAAGAACTTTTATGCTAGAGATCAAAAACACTATATAGGATATGAAGAATACCTTTGATGGGCTCACTAGTAGACTGGAAGTGGCTGAGGAAAGAATCTTTGAGTGTGAGCATATCTCAACAGAGACTTCCAAAATGGAAAAGCAAACAGAAAAAAATAGACTGAAAAGAACAAAATAGAATATCCAGGAATCACAGGAAAACTACATGAGATATGATATACACACAATGCAAATACCAAAAGAAGAAAGAGAAACAGGAACACAAGAAATATTTAAAACAATATATAACTATTGAGAATTTCCTCAATTTAATATCAGACACAAAACCACAGATTCAGGAAGCTTAAACACCAACCAGAAAAAATGACAATAGAAACAACAACAACAACAACAACAAAACTACAACTAAACATACTATTTTCAAACCACAAAAAATTAAAAGTAAATAACAAATTATGAAAGAATCCATCGGTGAAAACACTTTACCTGTAGAGAAATAATGATAAGGATTACAGTCTCTCCTCAGAAACCATATAAGCAAGAAGAACAGAGTTAAATACTCAATTTGTTGAGATAAAAACAAAAATAAAACATCAACCATCAACCTAGAACTCTATAACCTGTGAAATTACTCTTCAAAAGTGAGGGGCAAATGAAGACTTTCTCAGATAAAAACAAAGGGAATTTACTGCCAGTAGGCCTGCCTTGTAAAAAACGTTAAAAAGGTTTTTTTAGAGAGAATAAAGGTGATATAGGTCAGAAACTCAGATCTACATGGAGGAAAAAAGAGCACTGGAGAAGGACTAATTGAAGTTAAAATCAAAACTTTTATTTTTCTTATTCTTTATTGATCTAACAGATGACAGTTCAAAATAATAGCAACAATGTATTCAAATATTTATTTATGGTTTTGTATAAGTAAAATGAATGACAAAAATGATACAAGGGACTACAAGAAGGAATTAGAATTATTTTGATACTATGAGGTACTTGCACTACCTATGAAGAAATATTGATAGTAATAGTGTTATTTGAAAATCAACTTGGATTAGTCGAAAATGTATTTTGAAAATTCTAGGGCAATGACTAAAACCAAGTAAAAGTCAAAAATAATATAATCAATATACTAAGAAAGAAAATGGAATAATATAAAACATTCAATTAACGCCACAAAAGACAAAAAAAAAAAGAAGACAAAAATAGGAATAAAAAACAACGGCAACAAATAAAAAACAGGGGCAAATATGGTAGCTATTACTCCAATTATATCAATATTCACTTTAAACATCAATGGTCTAAGTGTACCAACTAAAAGCCAGAGGTTGTCAGAATAGATCAAAAGCAAGATTCAACTATATGTTGTCCACACACATACACACACACACACCCCCCCCCACTTTAAAGACTCATATAGATTAAAAAGTCCATGAAGAAAGATACACCATACTAACACTAATCAAAAAAAAGAAGTAGTTATATTAATTTCAGACAGAAAAGACTTCAGAGCAAGGAAAGTTATCAAGGATAAAAAGGATATTTCATGATAAAGGAATCAGCTCTCCATAAAGACATAACAATCCTTAATGTGTATGTACCTAATAACAGAGTATCAATTCATGTGAGGCAAAAATTGATAAAACTACAAGTATGGATAGGTAAATTCACAATTATAGTTGAAGATCTCAAGAACTGTCTATTAGAAGTGGACATATCTAGCAGGCAGAAAATTAGTAAGGACATAGTTGAACTCAACAATGCCATCAGTCAACTAAATAGAATAGGCATCTTTGGGCTACTTTATTCATTACGAGCAAAATATACATTCTTCTCAAGCTCACAAAGGACTTTTACTAAAATAGATCATATTCTTGGCTATAAAACACATCTCAACATGTTATTTTAAAATAGAAATCATACGATGTCTGCTTTTAGACCACAATAGAATCAAACTTGAAATCAATAACAGAAAAATAGCTGGAAAATACCAACATGCATGCCTATCATATAACACACTCCAAATAACACGTGGGTCAAAGGAGAAATCTCAGGAGAAACTTAAACATATTTTGACATAAATGAAAATGAAAACACAACTTATCAAAACTTGTGGGATGAAGCTAACACAGTATATAGAGGAACATTAACAGCATTTAATGCATGTATTAAAAAATAAAAATCTAAAAGCAATTATCTAAAATTGTATCCTAGGAAACTGGAAAAAAGAGGCAATTAATTCCAAAGTACATAGAAGAAGGAAAATAATAAAAATTAGAGCAGAAATCAATGACATTGAAAACGTATCATAGCTAGAGAAAAATCAACAAAACCAAAACGTGGTTCTTTGAAAAGACAAACAAAATTAATTAACCTCTAATTGACTAAGAAAAAAAAAAGACAAAGAACAGAAATTGCTAGCATCCGAAATAAAAAAGAGCACATTACTACGAATCCCAAGAACATTAAAATAGTAATAGAGAAATTCTATGAACAAGTTTGTTTCTACAAATTTAATAATATAAGGGGAATCTACCAATTCCTTGGAAGACACAATCTGCCAAAACTCCCACAAGAGGAAATAGACAATTTGAATATGTATACATTAAGGAAATTGAAACAATAATTAATAGCCTTACAAAACAGAAAGCACCAAGCCTAGATGGGTTTACCAATGATGTGTAATTTTCTGCAATCACCTAAAACACGTATTCCTGTTTCCCATGTGTTCCATGTACTAACTCATGACACATCCTCAGCACTGACTCATAGGGAGGTTAGATAAACTCTTTATTTATAGAGAAAAGATCACTAAATTGAGCGTTAGAAGCCTCAGTTACTCTTGTGGAAAATGAGCATGCATATTCTTTTACCTGCATTGCATGGCAGGTGAGATCCCAAAGGAGATAGTGTGTATTACAAAATAAGGCTGTAAAAATGTCGAAGAATATGACATAAAGGAATGGAGATATGGAGGGGAGAGAGGAAAAACATATAATAGATGGACCCAAAAGATAGCAACTGAGAAATAAGATGAAGTTGAAAAGTAAAAATATAATTGTATCTTAACCACACAGAAATGGATTTTTTTCAATAAAATATGTGTATGATTTAAAGCTCCCTGATAGGTCTTTTCCTCCAAGAATCTGTCACAATGTTTCAGATTTCTGTTTCCTTAATTCTTTCAGATTGGTCTTAGAAAGACCCTGTTAAAACAGAAACACGGATCTTGGAGAAAGGGCGCACTAAGCAGTTATCAGCTGTCAAGTGTGCAACACAAATGTGTTGATAGATTCAATAGTCACTCAGCTGAGAAGACCTTGCTTGAGGAAACAGGAAGTAGCTTTCTCAAGTGGCTTTTGTTTGTATTTTGTCTTTTCTTCCTACAATTGTTTTAAAATCCAAAGATATCAGCCTGAGGACCCACTTAGGCTGATGAAGAGAAGAGTTTTTATTGAACTTTAAAATGCACAGGAATCAGCTAGGGACCGTGTTAAAATCTAAGTTCTGATCCAGTGAGTCTGGAGTAGGACCTGAGATTCTGCATTTCTTTTTTTTGTTTTTTGTGATGGAGTCACTCTGTCACTGAGGCTGGAGTGCAGTGGCACGATCTCGGTACACTGCAAGCTCTGCCTCCTGGGTTCACACCATTATCCTGCCTCAGCCTCCCAAGTAGCTGGGACTACAGGTGCCCGCCACCACGCCTGGCTAATTTTTTTTTTTTAATGTATTTTTAGTAGGGACGGGGTTTCACCATGTTAGCCAGGATGGTCTCGATCTCCTGACCTCGTGGTCTGCCCGCCTCCACCTCTCAAAGTGCTGGGATTACAGGTGTGAGCCACCGCGCCCGGCTGACATTCTGCATTTCTTAACAAGTTCCAGGTTATGTAACCAAGCAGCTTAACTTCAAAATGCATTTTAAAACCTTTTTTTTCCTCGTCCTATTGGGTTTCAACACATAACCTTGAGGCAAACTGCAGAAGCCTCTATTGTTAGCCTAAAAGAGACTTCATGTCCCTCCCTTTCTCACCGTATATACTGCCTTCACATTTCTTTAACTGTATACTAGTATCTAATTATGTGTCCTCTTAGAAGTTTCAGGGGCTAATCTTGAGACAGACAGCCAAGACTAGAGACCTAGCTGCAAAATTCCAGAGATTACTTCAAGGCAGCTAGTTAACAAGTAGGCCATTGTTGAGATGACACCAGCCCAAGATCCAGGTGGACTGGAACCAAAATAGCTATCAGAACACACATTGTATTCAGCCTGATTGTCCTATGCCTTTCTCATCAACTTTTCCCTTTTTAAACCACTGCCTTCCCCCTCCAAAACTGAAGCCCTTACTTTGGATACAAATTGACCATTTCCTCTTCACTTCTTTTGATTAATAAAGTCATTTTCTTTCTGCTAAATCTCACTCTTGTTAATGGGTTCTGCAAGTAGTGAGCATCTGTACCTTCGTTTGTTTACAGTTATGCTAAAGCTGCTGGTCTTCAAACTACACTTTGAGGATGAGAATATGTAACTGGGACAGGAAGCCATTTTTAAAGCCAATTGAAGGTATCATGGAGAAGATCCCTGGATAGTAAGAAGCAAAAGAATACATTGAATATTGAGGAAAAAAATTAGTAATTCAAAGAAAAGGGGGAAAGGCTAAAAAATTATACATTTTAAGATGAATGCTTAACAAGAAAAAGTTTATTGACGATTCAATACTTATGGCCCATCATCAATACCATATACTAAAGATACTACGGTATACAAAAGACAGAAAATCTTTGTCATCAATGAAGTTACAGTCTAGCTAGACGCTAGTGTAGCACTAGTCAGTTATCAAAACCATCAAACATGTAAGTGGTAGCATAATTATAAGTGCACAGATCAAAGGTCCCTGGTGCGATAAAAAACTGTAAAGAGAACACAGACATGCTTCAAAAAAGAAATGACAACATGCTGAGATTTAAAGCATTGATTCTCAAAGTGTGGCTTTCTCAGATCAGCAACATCAGCATCCCATGAGAACATCTTAGAAATGTAAGTGCTATGGCCTTTCTGCAACATCTACTGAGTCAGAAACTCTGGGCGTGGGACCTAGCAATGGGTGTGTTAACAAGCCTTACATATGATTCTGATGCATGCTAAAGTTTGAGAAATATTAATTTAAAGGAAGTGTTGGAGTTAAAACACAAAAGATTAGGGGACAGGGAAGGTTAGAATGACAGAGGTGAAAAAGTGTTTCTAGTTAAGAAAACAGCAGGAGTAAAAACGCCAGTAGGGAAAGAGGGAGTTGCAGAAACCCTCAGAGTCAAAGGGTGAGACAAATATAAAAGAAGAAAGTAACACCAGATAGCCTTCAAAATGACAGTTGCCAAATGAAAGTCCAAAGACTGGATTTGCTCATAGTCCCGTCTTCCTTAGCCAGCAGAAAAATAAACTTTAATTTGAATGAGTAGAAGGAGCAGAATCTTCATGCATTTACATCACCAGCCCGGCACCCTAAGTCCTTTGGTTTTGCATCCTTTGCTAAATCATCAGAGGAGACGTAGCTGGGAGGTAGTACACAGCTCTTTACAGCAATAGTTCTCACCCTTGGCTGCATATTAGAATCATCTGGAGAGCTCTGAAAACTTAAGATGCAGGAAGCCAACCCAGAGCAATTAAACATGCTCTCTGGTGTGGGGTTCGGGCATCAAAATTTTTTAAACCTCTCCAGGCGATTCTAATGTGTAGCAAGGGTTGCTTGAGCACCACTCAGTTTGGAAAATAAGGTATAGTGAGGTCATAGTTCAGGTGGAATTTCTCTGATGATGTTTCAGGCAGGAAAGAACAAGAGAGTGATTATTTTGGCTTTCTTGTTTAAATTTCTTCTGTTCACCCTGGAAAGGGTATCTGTTAAATTACATATGTGTTTTCATGGGTAGAACAAATTATGGATTCCCACCACATAATGATGGGCAAAGCAATGTGCTTTGATGGAAAAGATGCCTTGCTTTGAGCACAGCCTTCCAGGTCATGTGGTTCTGATTCTGTGGGTCTCTTTTTTTTTTATTGCCTTTGAGCTATTTTATAACTCTCTAATTGTAGATCATGGACAGCAAAGGGAAATTATTCTTGTCTAAAGACATGTAAACACATTCTTTCTGATGAAGGGTCGACTGACTACTCTCTCCCTCCCCAAAACAATTCTACATCTGTTAAATGAAACTTGATCCTCTGTCTTAAAACTTGAAACTTAGATTTGTCACATCTGAGTTCCTCCTCAGGAAACCAACCCTCAGGCAAAGAGCCAAAACTCACCATGTTGTTGCATCCAGACAATGAGACACCAGCCCCTCATCCCTCATGAGTGCTTTCTTATTCCTCCCTAGTGCCTGTTTTCCCTCTTTCCCCACTATATGAAATCCCCAATTTCAGTCAGTGGGAAAGACGAATTCGAGACTTTATCTCCTATCCTCCTTAGCATCAGCCTTCTTCCCTGGTTATGCTCATCTCAGTGACTGGCACTCCGGGCTGCAAGGAGCAGGACCTAGACCCAACCCCTGGTGTTTCAGTAAAACCTCTATTCTATTCTCTATTCTTTCCCTGAATCTCCAAAACTAAGACCTCACAAAGGTACAGTTCTAATCCCTGCTTCCCAACTCCTGATTAGAATACCAATCGCTACAACTTTCTCATTAACCCATTCCAATAAAACAACAGTTCAAGAGGGTCTGGGGGTAAAAATTATGTGATTTCACTAGGAAAAATACTGTTTTTCTTATGAGCTTTTTTGTTATTGGAGATCCTCATTCACATATCTTCAGCTTTCTGTTCTTGCAAACCAAAGACAGTAAGTTGGGCCTAATCAATAGTTGCCAAAATATATAACACTTTCTATTTGGAGCTTTTGATTTCCTGTAATCAGTATCAATCAGCGAACTTCGGTTTCCTACAGAGAAGCAATTTCCACATTCTTTTGTTTTTTTGACTCAAAAAAACAGTTAACTACAAATTCCAAATATACAGTAATAGTTATGGCAAGTTTCTTCAAAGCAACATACAAAAGCACCAGATAGGAAGATCAGCAATTATCTTTACTCTGTAAGGAAACTGCCACCCACTGTTGCAAATTAAGATAAAGGGCACTTTAAGACAGTAAAGGGGTCTCCTTCCAACCCTGAAGTCAAAGGGCAAGTTCAGTGGATGTAAAATAAGTTAAAGTTACATTTAAATATAGAGTAAAACTTATTTTAGAATACTTGGGAGAAAACCAGAAACCTGTTGAAAAATATTAATTATCCAAATTTAAAAAGCAAATGTGATTTTGTAAGTTTAGGTTCAAGTACATTCAGCAACTCAAAATTTGATACAATGCCCAGTTTCTGTTTGGATTGCCATAAAATAAATGTTTTTCTGGGTTATGTTAAATTTATATCAAAAATTGTGAGCTGAATGCTTTGCTGAGTTGAAAAATAAAAGAGAAAACATTTTGTTTGGTTAAAAAAACGGCATTTTGTTTTCCCTATATAAGGTTTTCAAGGGTGAGTAATAACAGTATTCAAGCACTGCTAATTCACAGAGATTTGTTTGTTGCACGTAATTTCTGGGTACAACTCTAGTCACACACAAACAATTCTTTCAGATGTCACTTGGGTGGCCTTGCAAAAAGTAATTTCTAGCAACCTCTACCTACACTGAGTAACTCCACATACCATGATGTTGATTTTACTTTTCAGGACCAGCTCTTGTAATTTCATGCAGTAATTTAGGTGATTGTCAAGCATGGTATATTCAAACTAAATGCTTTCTTTTGAACAGTAACACTTTACTAGACTGAATCCTTCAATTTCTAGCAATAAAAAGTGGGTTTTAATAGCACTGACTTGAATCTGTACTTGGGATATTTTTTCTCTTGAACAATGAACTAGTATTTTTTCCCCTACTGTATTATTGTACCTTCATTTGTTCATTTCATCACGGTGAGAAAATATCAGAGGTTTTCTCTCTCACTCTCTTTTGTTCCTTTAAATCACTTTCCTCCTTCATTGTTGTAGAGATGCACCGGGGACTTACAGGCTCGTACATCTCCCCTGAAATCAGGATTAAGACACTGCCTGTGCCCAGCACTAACCACAGTCTTGCTGAGCTCCCAAAGAAGCATTAGATGGCTGGATACCCTTCCATGTAACCCCACCAGGCCTCCCAGGACATTTAGGAGGATTAAGAGGATAATACCATCAAAAGACTTGAATCTTCTCAGCAAGGCCATTTGTGGAAACTGAAAAAGAAGAGGGTTGAGGCTACTTAGAAAGGAACAAAGAGAGGTGGCCTGTCATGTTTTGCACTGCAATAGGAGAGCAAAGTGCAGCCCTAACAGGACAGGAAACAGATTAGAGCACAGGCTCCCCTCGTACTCTTTCATCTCTGTCCACCCTCCCCACATTCATTCTGCACAACACCAGACTTGGTAGAATCTTCAGCTCAAACTATTCTCTCTCCATTTCCTTTACTTGCATTTTTGTGGATGAAATTTTAAGTTACGGATTGCTGCTTTCTCTTGGGACTAAATACCTCTGGATGACAGAATTGTGACATCACTTATAGCCCTCTCTCAAGGTCATGAGACAGAATTGCTTTCTCTACGACAGAAAACAAAGTTATTTAACATTTGTCACCACCACTCGGGGCAAGATGTGGATAATAATATTATCCAACTTATAGAATTATTATGAATTATAATGAATAAAGCTCTTAGAAATGAACCTGACATATGGTAGGCAATATATGCATTTTCAAGTAAGTAAATTACATAAAGACATTTTTCAGATTTCTACAATTACTTTAAAGTCAAGTCAGATCAAAAGTCTGAACTGAAAGTTTTCCATTCCAAATATGTCCAGAGATAGCTAGAACATTAGATGGAAGTAGGGAGGTTGCGGGGCTGTATAATTTCTGAAACCCTGCTAACATAGTATGTATTTGAATGTGTCCCTAGTCCTTCGGGAAGAATTCACAAAAATCTAGCTGCCCTCTTTGAACAGAAAATGTGCCAGCTAAGGGGTATATGAGTGATTTGAAATTTAACTTTGAATATCTGTTCTTCCACCAACCAGTAAATACAACCTTTATTGAGAAAGATGCATATAGATCCAATGAAAATAGACTTATTCAAAGCAAACTAGTAATGCAACAATCATTGACTCTCAAATCTGTAGCAGGAAGGTGTAATGCAAGCTGCTTTAAACATATTTGCTCTCTCTAGCAGACCCGAGGTAACTCTGCTGTAGTCTTTGTGGCCCTGTACTGGAAGTACCGCAGGTACTGGAATATCCATAGGGAGATGCCAGGACACGCTGGAAGCTAGGAAATGAAAGCAGATGTGGAGAGGTAGGCAAGATGGCCAACTAGACACAACCAGGAGGAACATCTGGCACCAAGGGACTGGGACGTATGGAAGACTGGCGCACTCCTAGCAGATATTCAGAGGGAAGACACTGAGAGTAGATGGAGGGAAGATACAGATGCTGGGCTGAAGGGGAAGAAGCTGGGAACTCTGCATGGGGCTACCATGTATGGGGTCTTGTTCCTGGCCCCGAATGACTGTTGGGGAAAGGGTGAGTTGAACAGGCAAGAAGCAACCTGCTGTTACTACAGGCCTCTGGAATTCTGGCAGGAGGAGACCCCATGACTACCACAGACACTTGAGTTGGCAGGGAGAACTGCTTAGAGAAGTGGTAGGGGCAGAACTTCAGGCTGGTATGGAGCCCAGAGGATTTGGCATAGGAGTGTCTGTAGTGGAGCACAGCCAGGAAATCACATCCCCTTGGTTCCACTTGCTCCCATAGGAGACTTTAGCCCTAGGGAAGGTGTTGGATCTGAATTCTGCAGGGCGGTCTTGCCCATGAGATGGGACTGGTCTGGCCTGAACACCCCTCGGTATGTTGGCCTTTTCCAGGACCCCAGCCTGGCTGCACCTGCTTGCAGTGCAGCCTGGGGTACTCAGAGGGGTCAACTCCTGAGGGCCTGCATCATAGCTCCTGCGCTGGTGAATTATGGCTAAACTGTGGACAGCTCTAGTAGAGCAGCCCCCCAGACACACCAGCCTGCCTGTGACCTCCCCATAATGCAGCCTTTCTCATGCCATTTTGCCTGCATGCACTCGCCCAGGGCCACCCCCTACATCACTTTGCTGGCACATGTGTATGCAGGCAGACCTTGCCTTACCTTCCCCACCAACATGCCTGTAGCATGCATCCTGCTGTGCCACTGCTGCCAGCACGAGTGAACCCCCCAACCCACCCTACCGCCATTGCTGTGGGACTATTGGTGGGCATGGAGAGCACCAGCCCTGTCCCTGGCAGTGCCCCACCCCTGCCATCACACTACTACCAGCATGAAACTAGGCATGGAGAACAGCAGACCCTACCCTGCTCTGAGCAGCCACTACCACCCACATGAAGGCACACAGAGGGTGCACAGCAGAGGTCACACACAGGCCTGTGCCCCCCAGCGCCCCACCCTCATGCTAACATGACCATGCACAGTAGCTGGTGAGGTGGAGGTGGCGCCACCCCTGACCCATATTGCCACCAACGCTGCTGCAAATGCCCACATAGAGGCTGGTACCACATCACCTGCTAGCACCCTGTCACAGCCAATGAGGGTGCACCCTGCCATGCTGCTGCTGCCACTGCTGCTGGCACGTGTGAAAAATGACATATCCCACTGCTACTGCCCTATGAAGTGCTTTGTCTGGCACCACCCATCTGAGTGTTGTGACTAGTGGTCCTGTTGCACCTCTCCCTCTCCAGTGCAGTAGGTTACCAACCTTGAGGAATCAAAAAACAAAGCCAGGGCCCAATTCCAGTCCGACAGAGTTAGAACAGGCAGTCCAGGAGCTCTGAGCTGAGGCTCGGTCTTCTAAAATCTTCCAGAAACAGAGCCAGGTGACTGAACCCACCTTATACAACTAACCTCCAAGGACATAAAATAGAATAAAATAAAATAGCCCATCTAAAAGACAGCAACTTCAAACATTGATGGAAAATCATCCCACAAAAACGAAAAATAACTAGAACAAGAACTCTGACAACTCAAAAAGCCCAGGCCAGGTGCAGTGGCTCAGGCCTGTAATTCCAGCACTTTGAGAGGCCAAGGCGGGTGGATCACCTGAGGCCAGGAGTTCAAGACCAGTCTGGCCAACATGGTGAAACCCCATCTCTACTAAAAATACAAAAATTAGCTGGGTGCAGTGGCACAAACCTGTAGTCCCAGCTACTCAGGAGGCTGAGGCAGGACAGTTGCTTGAACCCAGGAGGTGGAGGCTGCAGTGAGCCAAGGCCATGCCACTGCACTCCAGCCTGGGCGACAAAGCAAGACTCCATCTCAAAAAAAAACAAACGAACAAACCAAAAAGCCAGAATGCCATCTTTCCTTCAAACAACTACACCAGTTCGTTAGTAAGCATTCTTAACCAGGCTCAGATGGCTGACATGACAGAAATAGAATTCAGAATGTGATTATGTACAAAGATCACTGAGATTCAGGAGAACACTGAAACTCAATCCAGGGGAGCTAAGAATTGCAATAAAATGATACAGAAACTGACAGACAAAAAAGCCAGTACAGAAAGGAATGTAACTGACCTGATAGAGCTGAAAAACACACTACAAGAATTTCATAATGCAATCACAAGTATTAACAATAGAATAGACCAAGCTGAGGAAATAATCTCAAAGCTTGAAGACTGGGTTTCTGAAATAAGACAGTCAGACAAGAATTAAAAAAAAAAAAAAAAAAAGAATGAAAAGGAACAAAGAAAACTTCTGAGAAATGTGGGATTATGTAATTATGTCACTGAAAGAAATGGGGAGAATGAATCAACTTGGAAAATATCTTTCAGGATATCATTCATGAGAACTTTCCCAACATTATTTTACAAGAAGATGATCCCTAAGACACATAACCATCAGATTCTCTAAGATCAAAATGAGAAAAAAAAAAAGTCAAAGGCAATAAGAGAGAAAGGTCAAGTAAACTACAAAGGGAAGCCCATCAGACTAACAGTGGACCTCTCAACAGAAACCCTACAAGCCACAAGGGATTGGGGGCCTATATTCAGAGAAAAAAAAAGAGGGAAGGAAGGAATGGAGGGAGGGAGGGAAGGAAGGAAAGAAGGAAGGAAGGAAGGAAGGGAAGGAAGGAAAGAAGGAAGGAAGGAAGGGAGGAAAAAGAAAAGAAAGAGAGAAAGAAGGAAAAGAAAGAAAGAAAGAAGGAAAGAAAGAAAGAAAGAAGAAAGAAAGAAAGAAAGAAAGAAAGAAAGAAAGAAAGAAAGAAAGAAAGAAAGAAAGAAAGAAAGAAAGAAAGAAATTCTGACAGATAACTTTGTATCTGGCCAAACTAACCTTCATAAATGAAGGAGAAATAAGATCCTTTTCTGACAAGCAAATTCTGAGGGAATTTGTTACCAAAGACTTGCCTTGAAAGAGATCCTGAAAGAACTACTAAGTATGGAAAGGAAAGACCATTACCAACAACTGCAAGACACACTTAGGTACACAGACCAGTGACACTATAAATCAACTACACAAACAAGTCTGTATACTAACCAGCTAACATAATGACAGGATCAAATCCACAGATATCAATAATAACCTTGAATGTAAATAGCCTAAATGCCCCAATTCAAAGACACACAGTGGCAAGCTGAATAAGGAAGCAAAACTCCATAGTATGCTGTCCTCAAGAGACCCATCTCACATGCAATGACACCCATAGGTTGAGAGTAAAGGGATGGAGAAAAATCTACCAAGCATTATAGCATTAAACACCCACATTAAAAAGTTAGAAAGATCTCAAATTAGCAACCTACCATCACAACAAAAAGAACTAGAGAAGCAAGAGCAAACCAACCGCAAAGCTAGCAGAAGACAAGAAATAACAAAAATCAGAGCTGAACTGAATGAGACTGAGACACACACACACACACACACACACACACACACACACACACACACTCAAAAGATCAACAAATCCAGGAGTTTGTTTTTTGAAAAATTTATAAAATAGACCACTAGCTAGACTAATACAGAAGAAAACAGAAAAGATCTAAATAAACACAATTAGAAATAAGAAAGGGGATGTTACTACCGACCCCAGAAATACAAATAGTCATCAGAGACTACTGTGAACACCTTTATGCACACAAACTAGAAAACCTAGAAAAAATGGGTAAATTCCTGTACACGCACATCCTCCCAAGACTGAACCTGTAAGAAATCGAATCCCTGGAAGGCAACCTAGGTAATACCGTTCTGGACATAGGAATTGACGAAGATTTCATGACAAAGACCCCAAAAACAATTGCAACAAAAGCAAAAATTGACAAATTGAATCTAATTAAATGAAAGAGCTTACACAGCAAAATGAACTATCAACAGAGTGAACAGACCTACAGAATGGGAGAAAATATGTGCAAACTATGCACTTGACAAAGGTCTAATATCCAGCATCTATAAGGAAAATACATAATTTTACAAGGAAAAAAACATTAAAAAGTGGGCAGAGGACATGAACAGACACTTTTCAAAAGAAGACATACATGTGGCCAACAAGCACATGGAAAAAAGCTCAATATCACTGATCACTGGAGAAATGCAAATAAAAACCACAATGAGATACCATCTCACACTGGTCCAGATGGCTATTATTAAAATGTCAATAAAAACAACAGATGCTGGTAAAGTTGCAGAGAAAAGGGAATGCTTATACACTGTTGGTGGGCATGTAAGTTAGTTCAACCATTGTGGAAAGCATGGTGGTGATTCCTCCAAGAGCTAAAACAGAACTACCATTCAATCCAAAAATCCCATTACTGGGTATATATCCAAAAAATACATAAATCATTCTATCATAAAGGCACAAGCATGCTGCATATGTTCACTGCAGCACTATTCACAATAGCAAAGACATGGAATCAACTTATATGCCCATTGATGGTATACTGAATAAAGAAACTGTTGTACATATACACCATCTAATATTGTGCAGCCATAAAAAGAATGGGATCATGTCCTTTGCAGGAACATGGATGGAGCTGGAGGTCATTATTCTTAGCAAACTAACATAGAAATAGAAAACCAAATACCACATATTCTTACTTATAAGTGGGAGCTAAATGACAGAAACACATGGACACAAAGAGGGGAACAACAGACACTGGGACCTACCTCCACTGGGTTGAAGTTGGGAGGAGGAAAATAATCAGAAAAAAATAACTATTATGTACTAGGCTTAGTACCTGGATGATGAAATAATCTTTACAATAAACTCCCAGGACATGAGTTTACCTATATAACAAACTTGCACATGTATCCCAAAATCTAAAATAAAAGTATTTTTAAAATAAATAAATAAATATATTTGCTCATTTGATCACCATCACTTTACAGATGGGAAAACTGGGCCCAAAGGAGTGGATTTATCAAGCAGCCAATGTGAGCTTTGGAATGCCAATTTACCAGTGTTTGGCATGCTGGCCAAATGGTCTATCAAAATGGATAGAAAAGAGATTCCAAATGAGTCTATGAAAGGCTGTGATTACAAAAGGATCATTTATACCAGCCTTTACGTGCTCTGCCTGGCTCCAGTCTAGCAGTAGGGCAATGCCAGTGTATTAATTTGGAACATACTGCAGAATGCACACCTTGATTATCACATGCATCTTAAGTTAGTCTTGTAAAGTAGTTTACAAAACCCTTGCTGTTTTCCAAGCTCATCTTGGATTGCCACATTTACCTGTCCTTTCCTTGAAGATTTGTATGCCTGCTCAAGGTCCTCACCTTTGCTATCTTCCTTTCCTTCTGATTCCTCACAAGTTATTAGGGTGGCATCAGTGTCCTCAGAGTTCACAACACAGCTTTCCTTGAACCAAATCAGAAGGAGATGATGGATTGTGGAAAATATTCCTAGGCCTACTATTTAAACCAAAGGCATAAACTTGTGGCCCATGGTCCAAACTCAGCCTTCAGGAATCTTTTTTATACTTTGTTTAAAAAGATTTAAATTAGTATCTACTGTTTTAAAATTGGAAATACCTCATAAGAATCAAGATTTCTGGCTTACCTCGGAGGATCAAATATAACCCCAATGAAACCATATGTCTGCGGCTACTACTTTTAGAAGGCTGTATATCTCTTTAACAAAGATGTGTGCTCTCTGGTACCCTTATTCCTACCACTCCCTTCCTGTCTTATAGCCTATATGTTTTCTTCAGTAATGTTACCTCTTTACATCCCAAGCCTTAGGATTTTCAAATGTTGGCATAAAGCCTACTTTCTCAACCTGATCACCCATTCCATAGACCCCTACACTCTAGGTTTAAGAATGCTTCTGTCTAGTCTCCAATCACTCTAGAAGACATGATACAAACGAAGTAAGAAAAAAGGAACTAGCCAAGAAATGGGGCAGTGATAGAACACTGAAAGATCAAGAGAGAAAATAAGGTTTAAACTTAAAGAAAAAAAGCTGTAAGGAAACACTATAGTGTGACAGTTAAATCACAGACTTTGAAATCAGGCTGTGTCACTGGGTGCTATTGTACTTCCCTGGGCCTGAGTAGCCTGAACTGAAAAAAATATGACGCAAATACTACCTCACTTTTGGAGCTGGGGTATAAGGATGAGAATAAGTGCTTAGCATTGTGGCCCATGCATGGATGGCTCAATCAATCAAAACTCATACATATAAGTAACATGAAAGTGACTGGGAAATACTCCCTGGAATTTCTTGAGGCTAATCACCCTTGTTCCTATAAAACAAGGAATAAAAATTTTACAAACATTATTTGCTCAGTGTGGGAATATCTCAGAAGGACCAAGGAATAAAAGTTAAGATTCACAAGATAATGTGTAAACTGGAAGATGCTACAGGTGGAAAAGTAAGATGCTCAACGTCTGATCCATACTGTTAGGAAAGGCTTAGCAAAAGCAATAATTATTTTGTTCATTATGAGGTGGAAATAAAATTTACTTGCTACTGCTGGGTTTCTATCCAAGGTTAGTTGGATATGAATAAATTGCATCCTGTGATAGATTTGAAGAGTTTATATTCATATTCATGGTTTTGCCCTTACAATACACTTGTGGGGAGAAAGAGAAGGGAACAGAAGCCAAATCAGAGCAAAATCAGCTTCCATCTCTGAATACTGCCATCTGGTGAGAAATTGAGCTTCTTAAGGAATTTAGTATGGGGTGAGCAGATTGTAATGGCTATTCAGAAAGATTTGGCCTGCTTCTTAAAACTCTAAATTGCTTTTTATTAAAATAACTCTTTTGATCTTGAATGATCACGATATCCTCCAAGAATACTTTTCTGGGTGATGTTGGAGGATATAATGGACAACATGTAGACAATGATGTCATAAAAAGGATACTTCCTTCTAGAAACACACACCTATGAGCAGAGAAGTCTTCCATAGAAAACACCCTTCCTATAAGGTCCCTCACCTAACTTACCTTTACTTGAAAAGCCTCCTAGGATTAGTGCTCCCTAAAAAGGGAGACTCTGAGGATTAACTAAGGGTTGACCTACTTTAGTCAGTGGACTGAACCTTAAAATTGGAGGCAGGAAATGGGAGACAGAATCCCAAATATAACCCCCACTTTCATTTCTAAGCCTTTACTTAAGCAGATACCTCTGTCTGAAATGAAATTCTCATCTTTTCTACCTAGCAAATTCTAGTAATCTTTTGAGACCTGGCTACTTAGCCAAGGCTTCTCAAATACCTCTGAAAAATTGAATCACTTTATCTTAGGTTCGCTCAGCAATTTTTAACAGTCTCTATTGGAAAGTGGATTAAATTACAGCTTCTTTATTAAACTATCTCTGTTTCCCTACTAGATGATAAAATTCCTACAGGATATACACCATACTTATTCATCTTTGCATTTCCAAGGCCTAGAATATAGCAGATGTTCAATAAATAGTGCCTTGAGCATTTCCCTTTAGGGACTGGTCTCATTATGTGTGTGTGTGTATGTGTGTGTGTGTGCATATGCAGTTAGGAAGTCTACAGTTTCACAGATAAAACAGACATACTACTACTTCGAAGTGGTTCCTTCACTATATCAACTCCCTGAATGTCTTACTGGAGCATAACAGACAGCTACACAGATATTCCAGTCAGCATCCATACAAAATTATTCTAATACATAAGTGATAAAATTGTGGGCTGCCATGCTATGCTGCTTGTTTAAATATGTTCCTTCAAACAAACTACAAACCAAAAATTAATTTCATTCATTCACTTATTTATTCAATCAATGTTTACTTATTGAACACCTAACAGACTTTAGACAATGTTCTAGATGTCAGAATGAAAAAGACAATCCTCTATAGTGATTTCCTTCAAGTAGGGGAAACTATGAACTTATAAATAAAATAGAGAATTTCCTAGAATAGTAAGTGCTATGTGATAGTTGAGCAGAGCCCTGAAGAAGAAGGAGACAAGTAAGCAAAGCTCTGGGGAAAGTTCATTGCATTCCCAGAGGAAACGCCAGACAAGGGCTCTGGAAGAGGGTAAGTGTGGTGTGTGGACCAAAAGGCCAGCATTATAAATAAGGGGCAGAGGGGTAAGAGGTCCTACGAGAGTCAGGCAGGGACATCTGCATCAGGACTGTGGGCTGGTGAAAGGCATGTATTTTATCTAAGTGTTAATGGAGCAATTTAAGCAGAGAGTGGCATGGTTTGATGAATAGTTGTATAAGCTGTGCTGCTTCATGGAGAAAGACTGTATTGGATATTCAAGAGTAGATGCACAGAAACCCCTGAGGAGGCTATTACAGTAATCCATTTGGGTATGACATGTTATTGCTGGTTAGTGTGCTTTGTGGAATCCAGATAGAACTCGTGTCAATTATAAGGAAATTACACAGTTCTCATCAACATTGTCTTCAAAAGCAGAAAGCAAGCTGTTGCCACTAGAAATTTCACCCAACTCACTTCTCTCCTCCATCCTTTCTATAAATAGGAACATGGTTTAAACACCTTGAATGAGCAGAATGATTGTTTTTAGGTCATTTTGGATTTTGTTCTTATCTGAAAATTTGGAAGCAAATAAATGTTGTTGCCAAAGCATATGATTAAAATGGGAATATTTCTGAGCAGTCTTTTGTAACACATCAGCTTTAATTCAAAGTCATGTTTGGATTGTCAAAGCAATGTGCTCATTCCTTATTTTATGCATGAAGGATCCAACAACTGAAATGGAAGTGGAGAGTCCATTTACTTTAAAATGTAGAAAGACAACAACCTTTGTGAGATCCACTGAGCGTCACAAAGCTATTGACTACTCGAGATGAGATTTAAAACCAAATGCAGTTCCAGAGTCTAACAGCACAACATTTACACTATATGTGGCCTTTCCAATTTGTAAAAGGACTTGATCATTATTCTAGTACAACCTCTTTATTTTATAGATGGGAAACTGAGGTCAAAGATGATAGATTCCTTGAAGAGAATCTACTGGATCTTTTGACTCCTTGTTGATTAATTTCAGTGAATATAGATCCTGTATACAGAAAAAAAACCAGTACTTCCTTACCATGAAATATTTGCAAAGGAAAATAAAAAAGTCATTTGGGATACTTAACAAAATCTTTGCTCATCCCTCAAAACCTGTCTAGCAAAAGAGCTGATGAAATTGTCTTGTATATGTTTATTATCTGCAGACCTCTGAAAGTCAAGCCGTTCTTAGTGATTATAGAAGTAGTACCAACGGCAGTTGAAAGGGTTATAATGTGTTCAGCTGTTCTAGATGTCTTTTATGTATTATCTCATTTAATCGCCACCATTGCCCTATTAGGAAAGCACTTCTATTATCCCAGTTTTCCAGAAAAATAAACTGAAGCTCAGAGGAGTTAAGCAACTTGCCTGAAGTCAAAGAAAATGGTAGAGCCAGGGTTGAATCTCAGCAGTATGACTCTACAGCAGAGGTGAGCAAACTTCAGCATGTTGGCCAGATCCAGACCACTACCTATGTATATCAATAAAGTTTTATCAGAACAAAGTGACACTCATTCCTTTCTCTACAGTTATTGCTGTTTTTGAGCTTCAATGATAGAGTCGGGTAATTACAACAGACACCTACCAGCCAAGAGGAAATATTTGCTACATGGCCCTGTACGGGAAACTTTGCTGACCTACAGCTTGTATGCTGAACATTCTTTAACAAATGTTTACTGAATGCTTACAATGTGGGAGCCACAGTTATGAGCGTTCAGTAAACAGAAGAGGTAAAGTTCTCTGCCTTTCTGAAACAATACACTAAGACATGCTGCTTCCTGATTAGGACTGGTTACAAAATTGGTGGGACCCAGTGCAAAGTGAAAATGGGGGCTGTTTGTTTGAAAAAAATATTGATACTTTCAAGGTGGTAAGAGCAGAGCCTAAACTAAGCACAGGGCCTTTTTAAAACACAGGGCCTGTTTAACTGGACAGGCTGCAAACCCATGAAACTTGCTCTGCTTCTGATATGACCTTGCTGAAGTTGGCTGTGAAACAATAGTGTCCAAGAAAGCCTGAAATGGTAATCCTGATGTATAAAGAAGACACCCTACCTCTCCTTGTACTTCTAGTCCTGGGTGACCTCCAGGGTTGGAGGGGGAAGGCTGTGAAGCCATCCACCTGGAATACATCCCACAGGGACTCACAATACTCAATACTCAAAGCTGTGCTCCTTACACTTGGCAGCACTAACTCTCCTGTCAAGGCTTCAGGAAAGGGGATGTCTCATCAATTGACTCTGAAATGATGGGCAAAATCCATGCATATATGCATAAGAGATCATTCAGAACAGTTTAAAAGCCCCACCTCTGCATTCTACATGCTTGCATCAGAAGACTTCCTACGCCATACTCTAGCACTGTGAGCTTGGGAAAGCTCTTAAATTTCTCTGTGCCTCAGTTTCCTGAGCTGTAAAGTGGGAAAAGAAATAGTACCTACCTCATAAGGATGCTGTGAGAATTTAGTGATTTTTATTTTTATTTATTTATTTTTTTGAGACGGAGTTTCACTCTTGTTGCCCAGGCTGGAGTGCAATGGCATGATCTTGGCTCACTACAACCTCCGCCTCCTGGGTTCAAGCAATTCTCCTGCCTCAGCCGCCCCAGTAGCTGGGATTACAGGAGCCCACCACCACACCCAGCTAATTTTTTTCGTATTTTTAGTAGAGACGGGGTTTCACCATATTGGCCAGGCTGGTCTCAAACTCCTGACCTCAGATGATCTGCCCACCTCGGCCTCCCAAAGTACTGGGATTACAGGCGAGAATTAAGTGAATTTAAATGTGTAAAATGCTTAGAATAATGTCTGGAAAATGTTAAAGGCATACATTGGAATATTATCATTGTTAGTATTTTTATTATGTGGAGAGGGTATAAGGAAGAGATGGTAAACTACTGAAAACAATGTAAGTTGACAAGGGGTTGATGTAAATGAACGAAGTTGGTATTTTAAAATAGAGAGTGCTGGGGAGCATGTGAACTGAGGAGTGCATGGTGTATCCATACAGCTATCTACCCCTCAACTTTAGCTCCTTGCTGCCATGTCCACCATTATTCCTGTGAAATCAACTCTCTTCCGTTTTTTGTTTGTTTGTTTGTTTAATTAGAGCCAGAAATTGGCCGGGGGCAGTGGCTCATGTCTGTAATCCCAGCACTTTGGGAGGCTGAGACAGGTGAATCACAAGGTCAAGAGATTAAGACCATACTGGACTACATGGTGAAACCCCATCTCTACTAAAAATACAAAAAAAAATTGCTGGGCATGGTGGCGGTCACCTATAGTCGCAGCTACTCCGGAGGCTGAGGCAGGAGAAACAGTTGAATCTGGGAGACAGAGGTTGCTGTGAGCCAAGATCGTGCCACTGCATTCCAGCCAGAATGAAACTCCATCTCACGAAAAGAAAAGAAAAGAAAAGAAAAGAAAAGAAAAGAAAAGAAAAGAAAAGAAAAGAAAAGAAAAGAAAAGAAAAGAAAAGAGAAAAGAAAAGAAAAGAAAAGAAAAAAGAAAAGAAAAGAAAAGGGAGGGGAAGGGAGGGGAGGGGAGGGAAGGAGAGGGAAAGAGAAAAGGAAAGCCAGAAATCTAGATTTTGGTAGGAAATCTCCCAAGTTTTCTATGTCGACAACTAATTCAAACTTTCTTTAAATATTCTGTCTGGAAAACCAAACACCACATGTTCTCACTCATAGGTGGGAAATGAACAATGAGAACACTTGGACACAGGGTGGGGAACAACACACCAGGGCCTGTTATGGGTGGGGTGAGGGGCGAGGGGGGAGGGGTGGCATTAGGAGATATACCTAATGTAAATGACGAGTTAATGGATGCAGCAAAACAACATGGCACACATATACGTATGTAATATACCTGCATGTTGTGTATATATACCCTAGAACTTAAAGTATTGGGGAAAAAAAAAAAAAAGTCCTGGCCTAGTGGCTCACGCCTGTAATCCCCACACTTTGGGAGGTCGAGGTGGGTGGATCACGAGGTCAGGAGATCGAGACCATCCTGGTTGAAACGCCATCTCTACTGAAAATACAAAATTAGCCCAGAGTGGTGGTGGGCACCTGTAGTCCCAGCTACTCGGGAGGCTGAGGCGGGAGAATGGCGTGAACTCGGGAGGTGGAGCTTGCAGTGAGCTGAGATAGTGCCACTGCACTCTAGCCTGGGTGACAGAGTGTGACTCTGTCTCAAAAATACAATAAAATAAAATTAAATTAAATTACAATAAAATAAAATAAAATGAAAAACAAATACATAAAAATATAAAATGCAAAAACAACATAAAAAAATAAATATTCTGTCTGGTCAAACAATCCCTAACTAAATCCTCCAATCAAGCATATTATAAGCTTTGCTCTGTGGCACCCATCAGATTCTCAAAGGACCATGAGCATCAGAAAAGGGTGGAAACTTCCACTTCAGAGAATCAATAGGCCATCAACATCCCCAGACCATGTGCAGACCATTCTATTTTGGATGGTTTTCTAAGAAGTTTTGGGGCTCTGCATCTGGAAGGGCTTGAGGGCTATGGGGGGAACAGGCAGACAGGGAAATAAAACTTGTCCTCCTCAAGGCAGCCTCTTAATTCCCCATATCAGAGCCTTTTCTGACCACCTTACAGCGCAATGAGCTTAGAATTAAAGCACTTGCCTCTCAGTAACAAATTCTATTCTCTCTGTCTGCCTTTCTATTGGGATCTTCTCCTCCTTCTTGCACTATCAAAAACTACCCCAGGGAAGAGTTATAATTTAATGTGAATGGAAGTTGGATAAATTCTACTTCACGAGGATTTTTTGTTTAGTGGGGGAAGGTGGGTGAGGGAGACAGAGAATGGATTCCCTATGTCCCAATCCCCACTTTAAATATTACTTCTAATAATTGGAAAAAAGGCTTTGTTTTCTGGCTAATGGAGTTGACTTACCCATTTCTGGCCTCATTTCCAGTAACAAAAATGGAATAGTAATAACTATCTTTGATAGTTTGCTCTCAACATCAGATTATACTTATGATTTTTAATTCATACAAGAGATTTACATACCTTAAATCCCAGTTGCCAGAGAACATTTTGGGGGAGTCACTGTGTCTGCAGGATCTGTCACAGGGTTGGGCACACCAACTGACTTCACAGAGCGGACTGAATGTCTTGGAACTGAACCGACTGGTAGCTAATGTGCTTTGGGTGTTTTTGCACTGCCACCATCTGAACCAAATAGTCAGTGGTCTATGACAGATCTGTCTCACAAGCATCGCAGTAAAAATACAAGGATCATAATAGCCCAACATAGTACTTTAATGTAATGGTCTACTATCTATTCTATTATAGTGATATCATAGAACTAATTCAAATGATTCATGCATATGAAATTTGAATGGCATTTTGTATTTTTATGCATATTTTCATTATATTCCAATACTACTTTTTGTGAAAAAAAGAACAATATCTTCACAGTCATACTGAAACTATGAAACCTAAAATAATTTAAGGTTAGTCACTTAGGAGAATAACTTAATCATCTTCACTCTTAGCCCATTACTTTTTTTTTTTTTTTTTTTTTTTAAGTAACCGAACCAGTTCCCGTTGCCCTGCATTGAAAGCATTAAAATTCTTTCTGGTTATTCACACTTTTAAGAGCCTCTTGTTGAACTGCATCAACCCTGGCTACATCCCCTTTGGTGCTCATTAGTGAATACCTAACCATGTAATATTCATTCATATTGTATCTCCCAATTGCCCACAGAATAATAGTCCAATGCCTTACTAAGTCTTAGAAGGCACTTCACAATCTAACCAAGTCAACCCCTCCACTGTTAGAATCTTCCACCTTTCACTCTGTACCTCCATTCTAGTCATATTGATCTTTTCTCCATCCTTCCTTTCCTTAAGCTTTCCTACTTGGTTTCTCTAGCTAATAATCAAGTACCTTATCCAATGCACTCAGGTGAACAAGCTCTACTCTCAACTTTTCAAGTACCTACCATGCAAAGGCTTTAAAAATTCTCACCAGTTGGCCATTAAAAATATATATATATAATCTAATTAAACTAAAGAGCTTCTGCACAGCAAAAGAAACTACCATCAGAGTAAACGGGCAACCTACAGAATGGGAGAAAATTTTTGCAATCTACTCATCTGACAAAGGGCTAATATCCAGAACCTACAAAGAACTCAAACAAATTTACAAGAAAAAAACAACCCCATCAAAAAGTGGGCAAAGGATATGAACAGTCACTTCTCAAAAGAAGACATTTATGTAGCCAACAGACACATGAAAAAATGCTCATCATCACTGGCCATCAGAAAAATGCAAATCAAAACCACAATGAGATACCATCTCATACCAGTTAGAATGGATCATTAAAAAGTCAGGAAACAACAGGTGCTGGAGAGGATGTGGAGAAATAGGAATACTTTTACACTGTTGGTGGCACTGTAAACTAGTTCAACCATTGTGGAAGACAGTGTGGTGATTCCTCAAGGATCTAGAATTAGAAATACCATTTGACCCAGCCATCCCATTACTGGGTATATACCCAAAGGATTATAAATCATGCTGCTATAAAGACACATGCACACGTATGATTATTGTGGCACTATTCACAATAGCAAAGACTTGGAACCAACCCAAATGTCCATCAATGACAGACTGAATTAAGAAAATGTGGCACATATACACCATGGAACACTATACAGCCATAAAAAAGGATGAGTTCATGTCCTTTGTAGGGACATGGATGCAGCTGGAAACCATCATTCTCAGCAAACTATCGCAAGAACAGAAAACCAAACACCACATGTTCTCACTCATAAGTGCGAATTGAACAACGAGATCACTTGGACACAGGGTGGGGAACAACACACCAGGGCCTGTTATGGGTGGGGTGAGGGGGAGGGGGGAGGGGTGGCATTAGGAGATATACCTAATGTAAATGGCGAGTTAATGGGTGCAGCACACCAACATGGCACATGTATACATATGCAACAAACCTGCACGTTGTGCACATGTACCCTAGAACACAAAATATTATAAAAAAGAAAAATATATATAATTTGGCTGGATGCAGTGGCTCATGCCTGTAATCCCAGCACTTTGAGAGGCTGAGGTGGGTGGATCACTTGAGGTTAGGAGTTTGAGACCAGCCTGGCCAACATGGCAAAGTCCACTTTACTCTACTTTAAACTACTTTCACATACTTCCAGCCAAAATTGAAGAGAACAATTACAACCTCTGGCTTCCAATAATGATTATTACTAATTATAAGGAATGATGTAATCCTTTCAAGGAAATTGCATACAGGACAAGAAATCTTCTGAGGCATTTTGGTTTTTTATTTTTTATTTCTGGATTTTTGCAGCTCTGATTATTTAGGGATATATGGTTTCAAATATGTTGTTCTGCCAATATCCACTCTTCTCTTTCTCAGCAGAATATTTAGATAAGCACCTGGCCAAAATAATAAAGCCTACATTTCCTAGCCTCACATGAGGGGTGGGGACCATGTGACTAACTTCTAGCCAAGAGATGGAGAATAAGGATGCCCATGTCCTCTGACCATGTCCTTGAAAGGAAAGTATATTCTCCTCCCTTCTCATTTTGTCTTTTCTTGTTTGAATGCAGGCCTGATAACACCTGGTACCAATCTCCAGGGAACACCCTTGAGATTGCAGAGAAGATAGTGTTAATGCAGGCCCCTGATGATTTGCAGGCAGAGCCACTCAGACAAGACAGATAAGCCAGTTTATCAAGCTATTTATGGTCTCTCTCACATGCAGCTATATCTATATTGTAACAAATACAGATGGCTAATTTCTTGTTAATTTCCACAGGTTTTTTTCATGTGGTAAATTCAGGAAGCAACTTCATTCTGATGTGATGATTTGTCTGCTTCAATACATTTCATTTTGCTGATTCAGTCATTTGTTTAGTCATGCTCTTTTTACTTCTACATCCAATTTTGTTTCCCTTATCAGAGACAGTTTCTGTCATTAAACTATATGAATTTTCAAAAAATCATATACCACTATAGCTTTTAATATAAGCATTCAAAATATTTCCTACCCACATTTCCATGTTGTCTCTAAGTTTGTGGCTGATAACACAAAGAATTACTCTGTCCAAAGTAACACTGAGAAATCTTCAACTCTTCCTTCTTATTTACTTTCAACAAGAAATGGTGAAGAAATTATAAAGGCCAAAGAAAGCACAATAAAAAATGCAAAGAAATTTGCAGATGGTACACTAGCATTTACGTATATACTCTAGGGTGCTTTTGGCTTTATTTTCAATAGCTAAGTAAACTACTTGGAATATAAGTAAATTGTGAAAGGTAATCCCTGAAGAGGTATAATTAATCTTTTGGGGGAGGTCACAAAACCTCTTTGACATTCTCAAGAAAGCCATGGAAGTTTTATCCCAAACAATTAGCATATAAATATACATATACATTTAACATATAATTCAACAAGGTCACTTCACAGAAACTTCTAGAGGATTATATGTGAATTTCAGGGTAAAAACCTCGAGTTAATGTAAATATCTATATCCATGTTCATATCTATGGCTATCTACTGATCTATATTTTCTCCTGGATTTTAAATATGTTTATTCTTTAACAAACTATTCTGTTCTCTAACTGATCTCAGTATGAGTGATGATAAAAGTGATAATAAGAACAATCACAGGAGCAGCTACCTGTACTGATGACCTACTATTGCCCCGGTACCACATGCTTATTGTCTCAGTTAGTCTTCTAAATAAGTCTCTTATATAGGTGATTTGCAAGTGGCATATCTGAAGCATAGAGAGTTTGTATCCCCACAGAAAGTAACAGGGCCATTATGTGGCAATAATATTTTAAAATATGGAGCCAGAACTCAAAGCCACATTATTATGCTGGAAAGAAATGAATCCTTACAATCTAATTTCAATCCCAACACTCTTTTCTTTCAAATAAAAGAAAAATTTGCGTGTCATAAAATGCACACATTTTAAGTAAAATGTTCAATAAGCTTTGACAAATGTGAAATCACCAACATAATCAAGACAAAAAGCATTTCTGTCATCCTAAAAGTTCCTTTCTTAGTTAACCCACCCCTTCCAAAGGCAAGTATTATTCTGATACTCATCATACATATTAGCTTTAGCTGCTCAAGAATGTCATAGAAATGAAATTATTAACTATGTTCTCTTTTGCATTTGGCTTCCTATATCCGACATATGTTTAAGATTCATCTATACAGTTGTGTGCATTAGTAGTTCATTCCTTTCTACTGTTGGGTAGTATTCCCTTGTATGAACACAGCACAATCGTATTAGCCTTCCTCCTCTTAATAAACATTTGAGGCTCTTCTTAGTTTGCGCTATAATAAATAGAGCTGCTATAAGCGTTGAGTACAAGTCTGTAAGTGGACATGCTTTCATTATTTTAAAATAAATACTAGCAGTATAATTTGCTGGGTTACCAACCAGATATATGATTAACTTTATAAAAACTATCAAACATATTTCTAAAATGGCTGCACAATTTACACTCTTACCAGTAAAGTGTAAGAGTTCTGATCTGTGAACAACAATACTATTCTTGGTTTCTCGTTATTGTTGCTTCTGTAGCTGTTGTCTGTAGTTGTAGTTTTAGCCATTCTAGTGAGTATAATGTGGTATCTCATTATCATTTTATTTGGCACTTTATCACTTTTTGAAATGCTTATTTACTTTTTGTATCTTTTCTTGTGTGAAGTGTTCACAAGGTCTTTGACCTTTCCTTACTGATTTGTGTTTGTATTTTTTATTTGTAGGTATTTTAATATATAAAACATTATGGAGATGGGAATACATATTTTTTCCTCCTAATGTGTGGCTTGCCTTTCTGAAAAGCAGAACTTTTAGTTTTGGCAAAGTGTTTTCTTGTTTGTTTTTTGTTTTTTTTTTTTACTATTATTTTTCTTTCTTCTTTTTAAGAAAAAAAAAAAAAAAAAACTACAGGTGAGCCACCTGTAGTCCTAATTGTTTTAAATATTTTGCCCAACAAATTGTTTTAAATATTTTGTAGAGATGCACACTTTTGCCCAAGCTGGTCTCAAACTCCTGAGCTCAAGCAATCTTTGTGCCTCGGCCTCTCAAGGTGCTGGGATCACAGGCGTGAGCTATGGTGTCTAGCCTACGAATTTTTTCATTTGTACTTTGTGCTATTTGTGTCTTGAAAATTTTTTGCTTATCCAAAGTCATGAATATATACTCTTATGTGTTTTTTTCCTAAAACTTCATAGGTTGAACTCAAATTTAAATTATGACTCTGGTTAATATGTACAGAGGTAAGGTTTAAGATTTATTTTTTTAAATATGTAGTATGCCATTGTTCAAGCAATATAGATTGAAAAGATTTTTCTAACCCTATTGGATTATCTTGGTGCCTTTGCAGCAGATCAGTTGATATATTTTGGTCTATTTCTGAATTCTACCGTGGTGCATTGATCTTTTTTTCATCCTTACGCCAATGTAATACTCTTTTGATTACTATAGATTTATGTTAAGTTTTGAAATCTATTACTGTAAATCCTACAATAGTGTTTGTCCTTTTCAATACTCTTTTGGCTGGTGGCTGTTACAGCTCATTTCCATTTCCATATACATTTCAGAATCAGCTTTACAATCTTTACAAAGAAAATTCTGATGGAAGTTTGGAGATTTCATTAAATCTACAGATTAATTGGGAGAGAACTGGCATAGCAATGCCTACTAGAGAGAATTCTTAGGTCTATTCATGTCTCACTCAGACACACAAGGCCCATATGGATGACACCCAGTGCCAGTCTATTTAGAAGGATTTAGATCCAGGCAAGAACTTGGCAACAGGGTAGAATCAGGTGTTTCTGCTCAAAGTAGTACTTACATACATCTGAGAACCATCCAGGAATTTTCATCTTTGATCTACCAAGTGATGACAACTGAGGTGAAAAAGGACAAGATCCCCACTGTGAATATGAGGTCTACCCTCTTTAGAAGCCCTATGCACACAGGAGCCAATCTCTCTTGTAAAAACTTCACAGACAAAGTTTCCAGGGCTCCTGTAAAAGATGTGCCAATGTACAGAACTCATTCACTAAGGAAAGTCTAAATTTAAGGCTCCCCACCAGGCACTTATAGTACTTCCTAAGTAGATGCAATAGGCTAATCTGGATCCACATTTGCCATATAGCTGATGTTTTATCTGTCTTTACATTTCCAGGGGAAAAGACTTAGAAAAGGATTATAAAAATTTAGTAATTGTGACTTCTACCAAAGTTCCATTGTAATAAGATACCATACTCTGTGTTTAGATGAAGTTCAGCTTCTCATGTCAAAGAAAAAAAATTTCGTTAAAGATGCAAAGAAAAATTAGTAATATTATGCTTTTCAAACTATGAATGTATTCTATTTCTTCAGTTATTTACATTATTTTAAATTCCTCTAATTAATGTTTTGAAATGTTTAGGGTAATAATCAAGTTCATATTTTGCTCATTTATTACTAAATGATTTACTAATTTGATGCTATTTCAAATGGCATATAAAAAATCCTACAAATGAACAATTTCTTCATATAAGCCCCAAAATGCATTACTATTACTTATGCAGTCAGTTGTAATTTAAATAATATACGAATAGAAAAAAATAGACAAGGATTTCTATTTGACCGTATACTTACATTTCTAAACTCCATTCCTTTTCATGGATCCAAGTCATCATTAGGCACCATTCCCCTTATGTTTATCAAATTCCATTTGTCATGTTTTAGTGTAGGTTTGTTGAGATTAATTCTTCCAACTTTCATATTTGACAGTGTCTTCATTTCAACTTTATTTTTGAAGGATATTCTCTGTGGACATAGAACTCTAGATCGATGATTTTACTTTTACTTTCTGTTTCCTTCCCTTTTTTCTCCATAATTTTCCATTTTAAGGATGTATCTTTATCTTATGGCTTTGTTTCTCATATGAAGTCCAGCATTGCTTGTTGTCGTCAACTCTTTTTCATTTTTCTGTCTCTTTTCTTGCCTACCTTCAATAAGTCTCATTTTCATAGCTTTCCCCTAGTTTGACCATGATGTCCCTAGATATGATTTTATTTTTATTATCCTGCCTGAGATTCGTTCGGCTTCTTTGATCTACAAGTTCTTGTTTTTTGTCATTTTAAAACATTTTGTCATTATTTATTTTAATAGATTTTCTGTCCCTTTTATCTTTCCTACCCTTTAGGGAGTCTAGGTATGTCATGCTACTTGATATTATCTCACAGGTTATTTGTTTTTTTAAAATTTTTCAATCAATTTGGGTTTCAGTTGAGATTTCTGTTTACCCTTCCTCAAACTCACTGATCAAAAGATGTTATATCCAGTATGCCATTAATGGAATCCAATAAATTTATGATATTAAATACTACATGTTTTAGGTCTACATTTACATTTAGTCATTTTAAGTTGCTTTTTACATACCTACTGAAATTTGTACCCCTTAATTCATTGTATACTTTCTTCCCCTGTAAGTTCTTAAACATAGTTATTATGATTATGTTTAAGTCATTTAAAGCTCATTCTAACATGTGCAGTATGTCTCGGTTTGCTTCTATTGACTATTCCTTCATTTGTTTTCGAGTCGAATTTTTCTCACTTCTAATGATGGATATTTTTTGATTATCTACTGGAAATTATGAATAATATGTTGTCAAAGCTGGCAAATCATTTGTATTTTTTTGAAGACTATTGTTTTGTTCCAGCAGTGGTGAAATAATTAACAGATCATCTTAATCTTGTGGGAGCTTGGTTCAGAGTTCATTTTACCCTTATTTCTGGGCATATTAGTTCTAAGGCATGATGTTACTTCTGGAGTTTAAGATAAGGTGTTTACCAAATCCTTCTAACTTGGTGGGATTTGAGCTCTAAGCCCTGTCTTCAAAAAAAAGTGGACAGTTTCTGAAATATCTGCTGAGACTTTGAAGTTTTTCAGCTGTTGTTTTCTATTGAACATTTTAGGATCTTGTCTCAAACATTAGATTTTAGTGATCAGCATGTAATTTAGAAAGATTTTTGTTGCTCCATGTTCTAATAATAATGTCATGAAGATGAGGTCACCACCAGTTGATTGGGTGAAGTATCAACAGTTTTATGAAGTAATTTGAGAAATGTTGACAGAGTTGTACATAGCTGTACAGTATGTCTGTGTTTTAAGATAAAGTGTTATTACCCAGAAATCAAAAAGTTAAAAGTTCATAAAATAAGAAAGTTATTGTAAGCTAAGGTAAACTTATTAGTGAAGAAAACATAATTTTCATAAATTTAGTGTAGCCTAAGTGTACAATATTTATAAAGTCTACAGGGGTGTACAGTAACATCCTAAGCCTTCACATTCACTCACCACTCACTGACTCACCCAGAGCAACTTCCAATCCTGAAACTCCATGTATGGTAAGTGCCCCATACAGGTGTACTGTTATTTTTTATGTTATATTTTCGCTGTACCTTTCCCATGCTTACTTTTGTTTAAATACAAAAATGCTTAACATTGAATTACAATTGCCTACAGTATTCAGTACAATAACATGCAACAGAGGTTTGTAGCCTAGGAGCAGTGGAATGGGCTATACCATATAGCCTATAGTAGGCATGTCATCTAGGGGTATGTAAGCACACAGTATGATGTTCACACAATGATGACATTGTCTAATGACGTGTCTCTTAGAACGAATGTATTCCTGTCACGAAGTGATATATGAGTGTTATTTGGGCTTACACTGACACAAAGGTAGAGCACATGACCTTAATCTAAGGCAATGAACTACATTCTCCTAAGAATAGTGATGGGTTTAGAATGGGTTCATGTCCCATTCAGAATCAATGAGATGTTAGAAGAATTTTTATAGAAACTCTAGGAAAGTTTTATAAAAACTCTCTCATTACTGTAGGATTTTAACCCAGAAGGCTGAACAGTCTGGAACTGCTGAAACCATTTTGCCAGCAGGAGATCGTCATCTTCCTGAGAATGAAGCCAACATATGTGAGAGATGAGAACCAATTTGAGCTAGGAAATAAAGTTCAAGGTGAAGTTTGATCCACTGAATGAAGCCTCAACCCTACCTATATCGTATAAGGCAATAAATACTGTTTTACCTTAAGCCAGTAGAGACTGGGCTACTGGTAGCTCTGCCACCAGTTGAATTTAGGTCAGAACTTCGCAAATGGCATATTATAGAATGTACTATAAATGAGTTTAAATGTGTGCTTAAATCTTAATTTTTTTTTAGCGTGTAGAAGGGCTAGGAAAAGGTCTACAGCCACTGGAGCCCTTGGGCTGTTCAGCTGTAGCCACTAACAACCTCAAAATGTTAGCCCAGTGTGTCTTAGAATGATCATCACCTTCTATCTTTGCCATGACATGAAAACATTTGGAAAGCATTGCCTTCAGCACACCACTTAATATTTCTGGACTTCGTTTTTATCATTTGAAAAATGAGAAAGCTATAATAGGTTACCCTTAAGGGATTTTTAATCTACACTATTTTATGGCTCCACATTGTCAATTTTGGCTTCAGAATTACAATAACAAAGTTCAAAACCATACTGTTCAGCCAGGAGGGGAAACGGGCTGTGTCAGTGCTGAAAGAAACAAATGGAAAGGCATAATTAACAAACGGAGAGACACTTAACACACAGCCCTGGAATAGATCAGAGGCAAATAATCTGAAAATTGACTATGTCTCTTCATCTGAAATCTGTGTGGTCTGTGGAAGCACAAAACTTTAAGAAAATCTTACACTCAAAACTCCACACATGCCACAATTGATAGAGAGATTGAGCCTAAACGCCCTAACAATATTAAAATCTCCATCACTTGACTGATACCCATCAATTTCAACAATTATATTCATATGTACAACATAATTGTCCAAAGTTAAAAAGACAATGCTGTTCAGTCTATTGCATAAGACAAGGCATAGTTGAATGTGGGCAGGCCATATTTTTCAAAGCAAGATGCGCTACACTGCAAGAGATCTTGCACAACCTCTAGTCCAACTCTGCCAATTTAAAGATGAGAAAGACCATTCCAAATATGATCATTTTCTGATGAACCAAATGGGCTATTTTGCTACATTACACTCAACCACAATCATCTAATTTAAGGTACATACCCTGTAAAAGATCTCATATTATGAATCCATCGGCTCCCTGGGAAGTAAACAGCATGTGCTATTTCTCTGGACCATTTAACTCTAGCCAGTCACAGAATCATTATTTAAGTTGACATCTTTGTTTAATCTTGTCCTGATGCCTAGATCTATCCTGCAGAGAATCAGATAAAAAGATCTGGCACAAAAAGGGGTTATAAGTTAACGCCTCAGTTGGTGGTAACAGTGACTGTTCAGTTTCCTCAGAGATAAAGATGTTGTTTCCATCCCATTTCATTGAAGCTATAAAAGAAGTTCTATAGGTAAAAACCAAGAATTTCAGCAGGGGATATTTAAAAAAACAGCTGTAGCTGTGGTCCCTCTGTGCCAGCTCTGCCGAGAAACTTGCTCCTGGGGCATGATAACAGAACTGGGACCCTTGAAAGCTGGCAGATCTCTGAAATGTTTGATCAACCAACACACACATCTGTGCATAAATAAAAACCTGGAGATGTGCCCTGGAAAGTTGGTTGGAGAAATCACGGGACTTTGCTGGCAAACCTGAAGTATGCACCAGCTTCCTAATTCTCCTATTTTTTATGCTGATAGAATATTGGAACGGCTTTGGAAATCAATGGTCAGCCTCTCTTCTGTTCACTTCTGTACTCATTAGCCCACCCAAGCAGGTAGCCTAGCATTTAGCAGAGTATCTAGCATAGGGTCATATCTGATATTTCTTGATTTAATTTATTTAATACAGAAGTAAATCATCTTTGTTTAAATTAGACTTTTCCTGGTGTGACCTCAGATTGATGAGATGGTCTTAATTACGTTATATATTTTCAATTCCTAATTTAAACTTTAAAAAAGTAAGTTCTAAGGATAAAAAATAATGCTAATGATGACTATTATATTAATATGTATAAAACATTCAAAGCAGTGTATGGCATGTACATAGCATTAACTATGATGATGATGATGAAGATGACGCAGATAGTGACTACCACCACTACTACTATACAGACGTTTGTAGTCCATACAGACACCCTTACTAACATTCCATATAGAAATTTACATCAAATACTTTCGATCAAAGGAAGTTATGTTTGATCCATTGAATAAGGCTGCCTCAAATTGGAGGTCAAGCAAAGAGAGGTTAACTTTAAAATAAACTTTGGCTTAGTCATATTTTAATTAATTCAGCAACCACACACAGTCAACGCATGCCTTAACAATGGAGTTATGTTCTGAGTGCCGCACCATGAGGTGATTTTGTCAAACATCACAGAGTACAGTTACACAACCCTAGATGGCACAGTCTATTATAGACATAGGCTACATAGTATAGCCTATTACTCCAAGGCTACAAACCCATACAGCATGCTACTGTCCTGAATACTGTAGGCAATTAAAACACAGCGGTAGGTATTTGTGTATCTAAACATAGAAAATGTACGGTAAAAATACAATATTATAATTTTATGGGACCACCATTGTATTTGAGGTCTGCAGATGACTGAAACATTGTTATGCTACACGTGACTACATTTGTGCTTATTTATGTGCCAGGCACTATGCTAAAAACCATGCTACCTTCATGTGGAAGAGGGGGAGGGAAGGGATTGACAGTTAGGAGAGAGACTGAAATCTTCCTGAAAAGCAATGGAAAAAAGAAACACATTTTAAAATCCTACATCTGTATTAAAAGTGGGAGATGAATATTTCAGGTTTGAAGCCTGAGACACATGCCTCTTCCAACAAGTTAGATCTTTGATATATGCCAATATTCAACTGTATCTTAGTAGTTGTATAATTTCCTCATTCATATTTTAAATTACTCTAAACATATTGCAAAAATAAAAACTATCTTAGAGGTCACAAACTGTAAGTCATTTGGCTAAAATTATGCCCAACAGACATATTTATGTCCAATACTACAAGTTTATTTGGTGTATTTTAAAATTAGGAGATTTCTGATTTAAAAAAAGACAACAATTCCATATATCTAGAGGATTTAAAATACTGCAACATGTGGCAATGTGGTGCCCTCATTCTTGCATGACCACAGTCAGCTGGAGGCTGGAGAGAAATAGCAGCTGCTTTCTTTAGGAAAAGTTTGACCTCTCCATGGTTTCAGGATCCCTCCTCTCACCCTATGAATGTGCATGCACTTAGTTCCTTTCACTTCCCAAATCACATGCTTAGCCCCTTGAGGCACTGGAATGCATGACTTCTGCCCTAAATCCATAGAGTTCTAATATATCCCTGCTTGATTAGGATGTGCTGCAGAGATGATGAAGCTTAAGTTCAGGGCCCCTCACTATCACAACTCCATGCAAGCCCTGTACTTAATTTTAAATTTTTATATTCTTATTTTTCAAGAGGCTTCACCACTGCACAGTGTGTTTCAACCCCACACCACCTAGATAGACCTCTGCTTTCTCCATCAGATTGCCAAACCAGAATGAAATTAAGCCACTGGAAAAAAAAAACAAAAAACACCTCACATGCTAAAAGATTACTGGTACTCCTTACTCATGGCACATTTGATGGTATTCCACAGGGGAAAATGGATATCTGCTTTTGTTGGACATTATCTCTAGAAGGGTATAGAGAATTAATTGATAAAATGATAGAGTCCTTTTACTCTTAGGATGCTTTTTAAAATGCAGAGTAATGCTAGCAGCCAAAAGTAATTAAAAATATGATCAAAAGTTACAGCCAGACCACTTGGTACAGTGTGTGATTCTCTGATTTCAGGAGAAGGGCAGAACTAACTTGTGAAGAATCAAAGCCTTCATAGAAAAACTGATGCTGAAAGAAGGAGCACAAGGCCTTAACTCTTAATGCTTCTTGTTTGCAGACGTCTGCTTTCAGAAAGCTGGTTAACCAAACAGAATGTTTGAGAGTCTTCAGAAAATTTTCCCGGATCAAAAATGTCCCCCTCTAGGCCTTCAATAGACTGGATGATGCCCATCCACATTGAGGAGAGCCATCTGCTTTACTGAGTCCACCAATCCAAATCCTAATCCCATCCGGAAACATTCACAGACGCACTGAGAAAAAATGTTCAGTCTGGGCACTCCATGGTCAGTCACACAAAACTAAGCCTCACAGCTGGGTACGGTGCTATATACCCATTTTATGTTCATGGTCAGTCCATAAAGTAGGTAGGATTAGTCATATAGATGAGCAAACTATGATCCCAGAGCCTCCAGGATAGTGACTGATAAGGCCAGTTCGGTCTTTCCTCAAAGCCCACGGTGCTTTTACTACATCATATTTTGATTCTGCATTGGAAATGTGGATGTGAGACCGGGCTCAGTGGCTCATGTATATAAACCCAGCACTTTGGGAAGCCAAGATGAGTGAATCTCTGGAACCCAGCAGTTAGAGACCAGCCTGGGCAATATGGTAAAACACCATCTCTACCAAAAAATACAAAATTAAACTGCACATGGTGGCACATGCCTGTAGTCCCAGTTATCCAGGAGGCTGAGGCGGAAAGATCACTTGAGCCCACAGGGGTCAAGGCTGCAGGCTTCAGTGAGCCTGTGTTCTCCAGCCTGCGTTACAGAATGAGACCCTGTGTCAAGAAAAAAAAAAGAAAGAAAAGGAAAGGATAATAAAAGAAAAAGAAAGGAAAAGGAAAAGAGAAAAAGAAAAAGTAAAGGAAAAGGAAAAGAAAAAAAGAAAAAGGAAAGGAAAGGAGAAGAGAGGGGAAGAGAAGAGAAAAAGTGAAGGGAAGAGGGGAGGGGAGGGGGAGGAGAGGGGAGGGGGAGGAGAGGGGAGGGGAAAGAAGGGAGGGGAGGGGAAAGAGGGGAAGGGAGGAGAAAGAAGGGGAAGGGAGGGGAGAGAAGGGGAAGGGAGGGGAGAGGAGAGGAGAGGAGAGGAGAGAAGAGAAGAGAAAAAAAGAAAAGAAAAGAAAAAGCTAGATGTGTGTTGTGAAGGGTCAGGGAGAAGGGGAGTGTGAGCAATGCTGGCCAAAGTCCCACCTTACTTTAGAATATGTTAAATGCCTTTAGACAATTCCTTTAACAAATATTTATTGAGTTTCTTCTGCATGCTAAGCCTGAGGACACAGCCTTGAAAGGAGAAAAGGTCCTCATCCTAAAAGAGTTTACATGTTAGTGGCAGAAGACAAAAAAAAAAAAAGGGCTTATTAGAAAACATGAGAACTAATACAAAGAAAATAAAACAGTGGGGAGTGGTGAAAAATATCTTTGTAGGCTCAATTTTAAAGAGAGAAACCTTCTCTGAAAAGGTGGATTCAGACTGGTCCTGAGTAACTGGAAGCATTAGCTCTGCAAGGATCTGGCATTAGAAAATGACATGCAGAGCAGAAGCAAATGTGATGAACCTAAAACAGAAATATCTGAGGAAAGCAATGAATCAGTGTGGCCTGGGCTTGTTGGACAGGGGAGGAAGAGGTGGAGTTGATGCTGGAGAGGACAACCAAGGAGTTTGGATAAGATATGAGCTGTAATGAGAAGTGCTATTTACAATGGTGGTCACATAATTTGAAAAGTACTGTTGCTGATATAATTTTGATTCAATACTATGGTGCATGCAATATATCCCTTAATGCTATGGGCTTTTGAGAGGTGAAGCAGGCTGGGCCTCTGGGTTGGGTGGGGACTTGGAGAACCTGTCTGTCTAGCTAAAGGATTGAACACACACCAATCAGCACTCTGTGTCTAGCTAAAGGTTTGTAAACGCACCAATCAGCACTGTAAAAATGGACCAATCAGCACTCTGTAAAATGGACTAATCAGTGCTCTGTAAAATGTAACAATCAGCAGGACATGTGCAGGACCAAATAAGGGGATAAAAGCTGGCCACCCAAGCCAGCAGCAGCAACCCACTCAGGTCCCCTTCCATGCTGTGGAAGCTTTCTTCTTTCGCTCTTCACAATAAATCTTGCTGCTACTCACTCTTTGGGTCCGCACTACCTTAATGAGCTGTAACACTGACTGCGAGGGTCTGCAGTTTCATTCCTGAAGTCAGCGAGACCACAAACCCACCAGAAGGAAGAAACAACTCTGGACATACCACCTTCGAGAGCTGTAACACTCACTGCGAAGGTCTGCGGCTTCACTCCTGAAGTCAGCAAGACCCTGAACCCACCAGAAGGAAGAAACTTTGGACACATCTGAACATCAGAAGGGACAAACTCCAGACACACCATCTTTAAGAACTGTAACACTCACCGCGAGGGTCTGTGGCTTCATGCTTGAAGTCAGCAAGACCAAGAACCCACTGAAAGGAAGCAATTCCAGACACACTTTGATTATAAAGGGAAGACATGGGGTTTAGTGTTCTTTCTACCATCTGGGATAGGTCCAAATGCAAGGGATATAAAACATAATGATTATTCACTAGCTATTCTATAGGATTTCCAAGAACACCTAATAGAAAGACTGCTTAAAGTTGAGGGGCTTCTCAAGGCAACATCAGAAATTCAACATCAGAAAGGGTAGAGGTAAGAGAAATGGAAAAAGGGAAAGAACATAGACTTTTGACTTGTGCTCAAATTCTGGCACTGCCACAATGACTGACTGGCTCGCTGGCAGGCACCTCTTCTGAGCTTCAGTTTTCTTACCTGTGAATGGAGATAAGAAATTCCCCCCTGAAATTCACTGAGGACAAAATGGGTTTACATATATACAAGTACTGATGACAGGGCTGTACACACAGAAGTATTTAGTATTAATAATTTATTTCCTTTTTTCAATAACCACATCAGTACGCAGGATGACTGAGAAAGAACGAGTAAATAAAAGGAAGAATTCCTCCTATATCTGAGAGCTATTGCTACATAACAAATGACTCCAAACTCGGTATACATTTATTGTTGCTCAGGAATCCATGGGTGGTTTTGCTGATCTGAACCAGGTTTGGTTGATCTTTTAGGGCTAAAGCATATGTCTGTGGTCAGCGGGCACAGAGGCTGGGGGCTGGGTGTTCTGGAAAAGATATCACTCACATATCTTGTGATTGGATGGCTCTTGGCTGTGGTGAGGGTATTAACCTGGCCCGGGATCACTTATTATCTACCTGCTAGCCTAAGCTTGTTGCTTTGGGCAGGATTCAAAGACAGAAAATAAAAGAGGGCAAGATCACTGGAGGGCTAGATTGGAAACTGGCCTGTTGTCTACTTCAACCACATTCTATTGGCCTAGTAAGTCACAAGGCCAGCCCACATTCACAATGTGAAAAACTTCAGCTTTTGATGGGAGGGAAACTTCAGCTTTTGATGAAGGGAAAAACTTCAGCTTTTGATGGGAGGAGCTGTCAAGTCACATTGCATAAGGCATGGATATAGGAAGCCATGCAAAATTAGGACCATAACCAATCTGCTACTTCCCTTTTCTAAAAAATAGGAGAAAATAGGAACATTTTTTTCGGGTTTGTGGTAAACATAAAATAAGACAAAGCACTGAAAAGATTTAGAATATTGTTTGGCACACCTTAGGCACCAGGCAAATGTTACCGCCTGCTATGGTTTGAATGTATGTTTCTCTCTAACATTCATGTTGAAACTTAACCCTCAATGCAATAGTATTAATAGATGGGGTTTTGGGGAGATGATCAGGTCATGAGGCCTCTGTTTTATAAATGGTATTAGTGACCTTATAAAAGGACTTGAGGGAACCAATTAGTCCCCTTGTCCCTTCTACCATGTGAGGATGCAGCAAGAAGGCACCATCTTGGAAGCAGACAGCAACTCCCACCAGATGCAGAATCGATAAGCACCTTGATCTTGAACTTCCCAGCCTCCAGAACTGTGAGAAATAAATGCCTGATGTTCATAAATTACCTAGTCTAAGGTATTTAGTTATAGCAGCAGACACAAACCAAGAGAGTACCTTTGCTGTATTGATCTACTGTACATACTATCATTTAACCAAACATTTTCTTCAAAGCTTGTTTTATTTCTCTCACAAGAAAAGTGAAAAACAGATAGACTTAATTCTGGATAAAGAAAAAATTATATGTACGTTATATTCCTCACATCTCGTTTAGAAATGATGAATATTATCCATGTAGGCAGCTCAAAAATAAGATGTGTTTCCGTTGTGAGTTGAATGCATTTGCATTTATTCTGCAATGTGTTAAATAGAGAGGCAAGATATAAATGTATGATGGATGAGGAATGTGCTGCCACTCTCTGTAAAGAATCTCCTTGGTGGCTTAGATCAAATTGTCAGGAGGTGTTGGAGTAACTCAGCTCTATCATAGCTCCTTAAAGTTTCGAGACAATGCCCAATCAATACGTGGGCATAATGGGGAACCCAGGGGTGCTTATCATGTACCATAGAAAATTCCTTATTGGTGGTGGCCAAGTTACTAGGAGAAATAGATCGTTTCTGAGATGCTTAAGAAGTGAAAGACTCTGTACTCACCCATGTATAGAAAATGCTGTACCAAATACAAGGAATGACTCAGCATACATATCAAGAGCTGAAAAATGCTATTTACAGGAGCAGAAAATTGCAGAGGCACAATGCATGAAGGGCTCTGTACAAACACTCAGGACATCCACATGGAAATACAAAGGAAGGAAAGCACTGGCAGATCCTGCACTTTACTGTCTAGTTGATGCACAATAACTAGTAAGATAACATAGGTTTAATGTGAAAAGCTGTAAAACTTGGTTTCTAAGTTCAAGATAGGTAGTTTACCTTTTTATTCTAATGAGGGAGACGCTTAGATAATAATGAGGTATCAAAAGGGATGTACAGAGGGATGACAAACATAAATATTATAAAGAGTTAAGTTCCAGTACAGGCAAGAAAATGATGGATGAACATTATTTTGCAGAAGCCTGTTGTAAAATGGGTCAAAGGAAAAACTTTAATGAGTTGAGTGAAGGACTTTTTGATCTGGCACCTTTCAAGAATATTAAATAGTAAAGCAAAACATAATCTCTAATGGAGAGTATATTCTGGAAAATATCAGAAATCTTTTCCATATCTTGACCATTACATTAACAAATTATCTCTCCATAACAGTGTTTTGCAATTAAGTCTTTTTTTAAACTAATGATCACTCTCTCAAAACATAAAGAAATAATTACCTTTGGGTGTTGCCACAAAAATATGTGAAAAAAATGCAACTTTTTTATTTTCTCAAAACGTTTAACCATGCAGTATGACCTCTAGAACCACTTCTTACGTAAGATAGACGATACATGTGCTATCAATAAATATTTGTTGAATGGAGATTTTATTGAAGGTATTTTATGGACCAGATCCAGGGCTAAGTACTTCATAAACATTATCTTATTACAATCACACAATTCTATGAGGCAGATACTTTATTAATGGTTAGGAATCAGAAGCCTATGAGAGGGAACTAACTTGACAGAGTCACAGTGCTAATAGAAATAAATGGAAATCCAAACAACGCAATCAGAATCCACATCTGTGAATTAACCACTATCTTCCTTTACCTAATTGAATCTAATAATTAACACTAAAGAGACAGGTACCTGTTTTCTAATGAACCTCAGAAACTACATTAAAAAGTCAAGTTTGTTTTTTAATTCCAAAAGTCACCTTATTTTTTAAGCATTTTATTAAAACATTGTTTCTAGGTAAATATGAAACATAATTTTGTTTTCTTAAATCCTATTACAATTCCTTGAGCATTCCTTTTTGGGTTATTATAAAGATTTACATTTTATTCATTTAAAGCTATATTAAAAACATTAAAGCCTAGGGCAATAAAATTAGGACCAATGAGTAGCAATTATAGGAAGGAAGTTTTTAATGTTCCAAATGATTTAAAAATGCCATGAACTGCTTTAGGATATAAGAAGTTACTCATTATGGAATGTATTCAAGAAAAGCCTAGGTTGCCACTCTGAAATAGTGCTTTAGATTAGAGGTCTTAAAGCAAAACTTGGGGAGGGGGTGGATCAGATGTCCTCTTTTCCAACCTGGGCATTCCATGGGTATCCAAAAATTGGGTTTATTTATTTGCAGTTTGGAGCCATTTTGTAAAAGAAAAATTTTTAGCTGTTCAAAAGTCACACTCTGTGCAAACTAAATAGAGCAGTTCTAGTCATCTGACACTTTTCTTCACTCAAACAAGGGGTCTTGCACAGAGCAGGTATTGAATAAATGACTATTTCTATATCATTCATAGTTGGTGCAATTACAAAAAAACCTATATAGTCTTTCAAAATAGCTGTTATAGACTTTTATTATATCTCCTCAGATTAAATAAACTGCAAGGCTTTAAGAAACCTCAAAGTTACAATAGCTGGTACAATCTGATATCATAATCATAACTTTATATGATTCAAACTAATCTCTGCATTCTTATCCCTTTATTTTCAACCAATTATAGCAGTGGTTACTTCTCACTCTGTTAGAGGATTAGTCATTGATATTTAATCAGTGAAAGGATCATAATTAATCAAAATGCCCATTTAGAAAAACTTACCAGTGATCAAGAAGTCTTTTTAGCCTTCTGACAATTCTTATCTTGGAAAGCTGCAATAAGCAGATTACATAAATTGGGCTTCCTCTGTTCAAAATGTGATTCTGTAACTTCAATTACAAAGTTGCCCAGAATTCTAAACTAGGACATATATATTCTATTCTCTATTTCGAGAACATATAATCAGTTTTTGAAGTTTAGAAAAAAAGTATTTGATATAATGGTCCAAATAAAACTTGGTAATAGCTTTAAATGTATTCAACACAAATAACTATTTTAATACCACTCTTCATATGGTCATGCAAATATTAAAAAGTCTGTATTCAGACAAGCTCTCTACTAAGTGTTCCCTTCAGGGTACCCATAAGTCTACATTTCATTAACATCTAACGATTCGAAGAAAGAAGTCACCTGGAAAAAATCCTAAGAAGACTATGTTAGTAGACCTGCAAGCTCATCTTAAGCAACCCTAAATTTAGTGCATTGGATCTGAGTTAGAATCTTAGCTCTGCTACTTACTAGCTGTGTGAATTTCATCTGCAAGATATTGCTAATAAAAGTAACTATTGCAACCAGGCTATTGAATCAATAAGTTAAATCAAAGCTTGTAAAGCACCAGACACAGTGCTTGACACATGATAATGTCCCAAAATGTGAAATAGCCTGTCATTACAAACTGCAGGAGTCCTCTTCTGTCTCTCAGAAGTTCAAAATGATGTTGATTGACTTGCATCCCTATCACACAAATTGACCTTAAGAAACAGTTTCCTCTCTTTCACATTTCTCCTATCGTCTGATACTTCAGCCCATTTTCTCCCACTTCCATCTAGATTTTTCTAACTTGATCTGATCCAGAAGGGAGCCTTTGATGGGCAAAATGGAATATAAATGATTAGGGTCTCTCCAGCTGTTTATGGTATCTCAACTCCCATGACAACAGTCTCATTTCCACTTTGAAACATTGACCTATGTTTTGTCAAAAGTTAATCTATATTTTGATTCAACATAGAACCAACAGAGTGAATTCAGCTTTTTTGTTTTTACAAGATATGAGTGAGCAAAAAATTTTTGGAAGAGAGTTCACCCGTATACGTAGGACAGAACTGTGTCAGGCCCCTAGCATACACGTGTGCTATTTCTCTCACTTGGAATATTTCTTCCCATCATTTGTCAAAACTCCTACTAATGCATCAAAAGTCATCTCAGATATAACTGCATCCAGGAAGTCTTCTACTTCCTGCTTCTCCACCGGGAATTAATCACTTATTTCAATGTTCTTCTCAATGATCTGGGTACTTTGGTTCAGCATACTGCTATAGTTATCTGTTCACATCTCTCTCCCTCAGCAGCTTCCCATGGGCTGAAATTGGATTCTTTTGTATCTCCAGCACCTAGCACAGTGTCCAGCATAAACTGGGTCTGGATAAATGTTGAAATGAAAAACTGACCAGCTGGAGGGCAGTGAGGGGACACCTTTACAGCTGGACTGCTTACGTTTTAAACCTAGTTCTGCCTCTTCCCAATTTAGAGACCGGACAATCACCTAAACACTAAATGCTTTGGTTTCCTCATCTGTACATTTATGGGCAATCTTATCCATCTCATAGAGAAGTTGTGAGAATTAATTAAATCACTGCATGCAAAGTCCTTAGATCAATGCCTCAGACATTGTAAGCCAGTAAAGGTCAGCTGTTTTGATAATTGTTGTTACTGTTGAAGTGGTTTTCCTTCACACAACTGTCAAGACATAGTTCAAGGACATTCTAGCAGAGATGCATTTGTTGGCTACCTTCGAGACTTGACCAATATAGATTGTGTTTCTGGAGATTATATATGTATATATATATGCTCCAAATTTTAAAAATAATGATTTCAGATAAAAATATTTTAGTATGCCATATGTTCATCTGTTGGAGGTGGCCAGTTTGATTAAATTTCAAAGAAACATATGTAAATGCCAACATCTCACTATCAAAGACATGTTGTGATTGGGTACTGAGTTTATTCAAATCGTTTTTGTAGGGCACATGTTCTTTGGTTGGGTTACATGTGCAACAGGAAAACTGATTGAAGTCCAGGAATCACAATCTCATATGTCAAATGCCTAATTCAGTGTACACAGCTCACTCCCAGAGCCTTCTAAGAGAGGAGTGACACCTAAACTGTTTTTCTGTAGTTTTGCCAGACAGAGCCCTCTTCTCTTTCTCTAGCTAACTCCCTACCACCCAATTCCTTCCCCATAACACGAACACACACAAGCAATAATAGCTCCAAATGTAACCCTATTGGGCAGGTGGTTTTTCAGTGCTCCTGTGAAAAAGTGGCTGGATGGGTGAGTATGAATGCTGTTTCTGGTGGTCCAATTGAGATGGTAATGACCTATAACATTATCTTCCCCCTCAATCCATCAAGATTCATAAATATACTAAAAGGGTTTTATGCAATAGTTGCTTCCCAGAATTACCCGTATCTTCACAACCCTGGTTCGCTCCATTATTTCTTCCCTGAGGCACGCTTAATGCTGTTTGCAAAAATGTCTTACTGCATCAGATTTTAAAGTCTTTCCAGATCATGGTCAATTCACAAATGCTCCTCACAAGAAAGTTCATTCTGATACGAACAAAATCTCTTTGAAAGCTGTGTTAAGCCACTGACCCATACCCAACTTCTAATCTATGCCCTAGTTTCTACTTACTTTTTAAACTGTTCTCTTTGACGTCCAAGGAATCTTAGACATTTGCAAGAGAAGAATTAAAGCTATACCCAATGCCACTTTCTTTAAAAAATGAACCTTCACTCAGAGCTGAACACTAAGAAACAGTTATGGGCATATTCCTAATCAGATGACGAGAATTCAAGGCACTTTCTACTCAATAGCAATCTGCAGCTCCTTGAAAGATGAGATGAAAACTCAGTAGTATGTGACCTTGCTTGCTCTTGATATTCACATTCCTACAAAACAATAAGCATCTCCATGATGTCTAGTATATTAGAGTTTTTCACTCCTTCCAAGTGTGGGGTATACAATTTTGTCTGTTTTAATTCTAAAATGGTTGTAAACATAAGATGTGTTTATTTCACTATTAATTGAATCTGTTTGAGGAGGTAATTTCTCTCTGATATAAGAGTTCAATTAGAAGATGGAAGATAGATGACCCATAAAGTCTGGAAACATATGAAAACACTCAACACCTGTCAACCAAAAAAAAAAAATGTGTCTATGGTGAGCAGGTTGGGGAAGGAAAACAGCTCATTTGTTTTCTGTCTCTCCTACCATTGTTTTCCTCTCCAGAGAGTATTTCCTAGGGAAATCCATTTACCCTTCAATTATTCTTGCAGAATAGTTAAACTGGCTCAACGTCTGCAAACTCCTGTTGAGCCTTCTAAACAAATAATGGATAAATGACTAATATCTTCATATGCAGATGAGAGGTAATTTAACATAATACTCATAAAGTGCTTGGGTTTGAGGCCCCCTTCTGCTACTTCTAGGTGAGGCATTGGACCTGTTATTTAACTCTCTGTGCCTCATCTTCCTCAGCTATAATGAGGAAATAATAACAGAGCCTCATAGGGTCATTGTGAGGATTAAATTAATTAATATGTGGAAATAACTTGGTGCTTGTTAAATGGTAAATGCTGAAAAAGTCATCGAATGATAAGAATATTTCTATAGCGCAAGTATTTTGTTTTTGTTTCTTCTGTTTTATTGTCATGAATGTTAACACTGGAAATGTTAATTGTAAAGTTACTCCAACAACTACCTCCACCCTTACCCCTCAAATAAATAGCTAACATTAAGAAGATTAAGTGACCCCCTCTAATTTGTCATATAGTTGATCACAATGGACATTAGAAATAAGCACTGAAGTCTACTGATTTCACTTTATGATTCTTTCCACTTTGTGATAATATGAAGTCTTGAAAGAAAAAGCTTGATATTTTTATTTTGTGTAAAAACATACATTCATTACTATGTCAACATTTCTCAGGTTATTTAATAAGACTATTAATGTTTCACCCAATCAACTGGTGGTTGACCACATCTTCATCACATCATTATCAAAGCTATTCTTCTTTCCCATTTGAGATACCTAAAATATAGGAACCAATTTTATCCACATTGAAAAGCACATAAATGGAAATGTTTGGTAATGTGCCTAATATCACACATCTGGTAGTAGAACTATAATTAAAACCCACAACACTTGATTCCAAATCTTGTGAATCTCTACCAAATCTCATAGTAGAGTCTCTTGTGAAGGAGACTTTTATTCTTAGTAGGACTGTCACAGAAGATAACCCCACGATTCTCTTTACCCATATGCAAGGGATATAAACATGATCCAAGCAAGGATAATCATTCACTCTTTTAGGATGTGATTTTTCATTCAAACAATACAAGATCTGGAACAGATTCTCAAAGGTTCTTTAAGCAAGGACCCAGGAGCATCTTCTTGGATTTCAGAAGATGTTGTGTACTGAAATTCCTGAATCCTGTTTCTCCACCTGTTTTATCGGATTTTGTTTCCAATCCTTTATTCTTCTGATAAATTTGATTTTTATTAATGCTATTCAGAATCGATATCTATTTCTTACTACCAATGAACTATAACTAAAAAAATGCATGGCCATTTACCTTAAACATATCAGTACTGAAAATGTGCTATTTTATTTATTGATGCAATGCCTAGCTTTGCCCAGTCCCTATGACATCAGCACTTTCCCTTATCCATTCTCAGTTCATGTGCCTCAATTTGGATTCACCTTACCCACAGGTCTGAATGTTGGGCAATCCTAGCAGGAAACTTCACTCGCCAGATTTATGGGCTCAGTAATGGGTATGTGACATACATTGATAACATTAGAGCTAATCACAGATATTTTATTAGAACTAATTGAAAAGAAATAACATTCTGATTATATTCAGAGAGAAGAGTACTTGAACAAAAACCATTAAAATAGACATATGACAATGGAAGAGACCTAATTCTGACAAGTGTTTGGGCCCAGGGATCCAACTATCCCTAACCTAGGAACTACCCCTGGAATTACAATAATCTAAGTCATTATGTTGCCTTCCTCTCTCTTTTTTATGTTTTATTCCTGTCACTTGCAGCCAGAGAAGTCTTAGTCAATATCATACCCAGTGAAAATCCTCTCACAATTTGGTTCTAGCACTAACCAACATGTGGAGATAATGCTGCCCTTTTATGCTTTAAAAGAATAGCTGTAATATATTTTTTAGAAGAAACCTTTCATTTGTTGATTTCTTATTATGTGATTTTTACGATGACAAGCACTTTATGTTTACCATTTCAACAGTAACAGCCACATGAGGTAGGTAGTGTTTTTATTTCCATTTTGCAGATGAATAAAAAGAAAATGGTCAAGTGTTTGTACAAAGATGTACTGAAAAAAGAAACAGATACAATACTAGGTCTCTGTGAACTCACTGTGGCTACCTTCTATGGAACAATATGGTGAATAAACTGGAATAAAAACATTAAACACAGTGGGGTAGGGTAGACACTCCCAAGGCAACAGTTACTCCACTATCTGCTAGACCTCTAATAAACATATAGTATACAGATGCCAATTTCTTCTAGAATAGATTGTCCTTTATTTTCTAAATGCCTAAACTATGAACGTCTTGCAATTTGCCATTGATTTATATAAATGATGAAATCATAAATGGTCAATGGTAATCCAAAAAGAAATTATATCTACTATAGAAAATGGTTACTATATTACATTCAAGTTAAGACTTCTACAGTTTAACAGGCTGAATATTGCAAGAGAGGTACCTTAATTCATATTAAAATAATTTAAATAAAAATTACAACCAGGTATTCCAGTTGAATTCTCTTTTCTTCTAATCTCTAGATAATTTTTTTAACCTCCAGTAAGTCTTAGCAAAATCAGAATGTCCTTGGAAATGCCCTTTAAATATGCTTAATGATAAGTGGCATTTATTTATGGGAGCAAATCAGAGCAATGCCATTCTTAGGCTCTGTATGGTTCGATTCTGAAACAAATGTTTGTAACAAAATAATAAAAACTCCTAAAATAGAGTTTTATTTTTATGCAAATTCACCAGGAGCCGACTATGGAGTGCAACACAGCATGAGTACATTCAAAATAACAAAGTAACTAAATGGGGAAAGCAACTAAACATAAGAAAGAATAGAGAAGGAAGCTTGATTTATACAGTTTCGAAAAGGAAATTTAGACTTTTCTCCTTATCTTTTGTGGTGGACACACCTAAGGTGGCCCAATAAGTCCCACCCTAGTATAATCTCTTCCTGTTGTGCAGGTAGGTGACTTGCTTCTAACCAATAGAATGTGGCAAAGTGAATGTGCTGTCACTCCTATGATTGTGTTATTTTATACAGAACTCTGTCTTTGACTGGAGTTAGACACTCTTCTGCTGGCTTTGAGAAGCAAAAACCAGTGGGAAGACAACATGATAGGGAACTGTCAGGGCCTCTAGGACGTATAGGAACTCCAGTCAACATGCAGTAAAAAGCCAGAGCCCTTAGTCAAACAGTCACAAGGAAATAAATTTTGCCAGCAACCTGGACAAGCCTGAAAGTGAATTCTTCCTCAGTCAAATCTCAGATGAGATCCCAGCTCAGGCTGACACCATGACAGCAAACTTGCAGTTTTGCCTAGAATTCTGACCTATAACTGTTAGATAATCCATATGTGTTGTTTTAAGTTGCTAAATGTGCAGTGATTTGTTACACAGCAATAGAAAATGAATAGACTTTCTGCTCTAAAATTCATGTTCTGCTATATACTTGATGAGACTCAGGACCTATCAGAGAATAGGCATATAGTAAATATTAATTAACTAAAATAAGTGAAAATCATTTTTTATAAAGACAGAATTGTGAATACTCCCTTAGCAATGAAAGGGACTAATGTTCTTTATTTCACAGAAGACCATGATGATCTGAGGATATAATATAAAAATATTTAACTGTTCACCACTGGTTTTGCTATTCTCATAAAAATCCAGATCAAAAGTCATTATAAGTAGATTATTAAATGAGGTTGATATTTCAGGTACCATTTGCACACTAGCATTTGAATTTCAAAGATTCAGAATCACCCCTGAAATAGTTTAGGGTACATTATTAACTTGTAATTGAGAGATAAAATATATGTATTGATTTATTAAAACTATTGTTTTACTTAATGTACTTCTACTTAATGTTCAAGCAAACTCACAACACCTGATAAAAATAATCACCTTGGCAACTTGGAGATGCCCATTTCCAATTAATTTAGTTCATTTAAAATATTTTTTAAATTGTATGTTAATTTAGAAAGTACATATTAATTTCTTTAATATCATATATATAAATATATTTATATATCATATGTAATTTATTATATCTAGTTTCTTAAAATGCCAAATAAATTATTTATATTTATTATAATTATATAATTTCTTTCATATATCAAAAATTACAGATATAACTATATTTATATGTATTTATTATACATATATAAATATCTATAATATTTTAAGAAATTATACATATACTAAGAAAGTATATATATAATAAATTATATATTATAACCCAATGCTGCTAAGTTTGAGGTGAAAATGATATAGTCACATATTGCTAAAATATTATAAATTGGTATCAGTCTTTAAAAAAGCAATTTGAAAAGTATGAGTGAAGGATACATCCATAATCTATAATGCATTAATCCTACTCCTTCTAGGAATAGATATGAATTTTTAAAAGTCAGGAGATATTAAAAGTAAGACATATATTTTAATATTCTTTGTAGCATCAAAGAGAGTAAACAATCAAAATGGAGTCAGCAAGGAAGTAGTTTAGTATATTATGCTGCACAAACTAAATATTATATTAAATAGCTATAAAACTAGAGCTGTAAAAACTAAAGAAAAATATTAACAATTCTTACTATCAAAAATATGAAAAGACACAAGGCATGACACAAGGGTACATGCAGCATAAGCAAAACTCTTGGTCATGAGATTCATGAAATGCTTCATATTGGGGGTGGATAGTGACTTAGGTGCAAACATCCAACTTTTTGTATGACCTTGCACCCTTCCCATTACACATGACCCATCAAACACACATCCACCAATCTGTCAGTCTTTACCAACACAATCAAAAGACTATAAAGAGACAACTGTTCTCCATAATTTCTTGAAATGAAAGCATATGCCACGATTATCCCCAAAGTTTAAGATATTTTGCTATGCGTAGTGGTTTGGAAGATTAATTTGAAAGAATACAATTTTCTCAGTGAACACCATCCACTAAGTTCCTCATTTCTCTTACATTTCTTAAATAGGACATAAAACATGGGTCAGCAGTTAGCAGTGGCATCTACAAGGGCCATGACTGTGGAACTGTGTTCTATTCTAGAACAACAATAATATGGTTTGGACCTGTGCCGTCACCCAAATCTTATGTTCAATTGTAATCCTCAATGCTGGAAGTGGGGCCTGCGGGAGGTAATTGAATCCTGGGGGCAGTTTCTCATGAATGGGTTAGCACCATCCCTCTTTGATTCTATCCTCATGATAATAAGCAAGTTCTTATGAGATCTGGTTGTTTAAAAGTGTATAGTACCCCTCTCCTCTCTCTTTTCCTGACTCTGGTCATGTGACATATATGCTCCCCTTTCCTTTCTGCCATGACTGTACGTTTCCTGAGGCTTCCCCAGAAGTGAGCAGATGCTCCTGTGCTTCCCGTACAGCCTGCAGAACTGTGAGTCAATAAACCTTTTTTCCTTATAAACTGCCAGGTGTCATGTATTTCTTTATCGGAGTGTGAGAATGGACTAATACGAAGTTGGATATAGCTTCTCTAGGATGATTAATGGCAAGAAAGACATCAGAGAGACTTCCAGTAGGTATTTTAGATAATCCCTTAGTCAACAGATAAAAGCAACAAGAAAGAGTCCATAAATAGCAATGCTGTATATTCAGAAACAGAGACCAAGTGGACAAGAAAAGTAAGTGATAGAAGAGCTTCACCAACATTAAGAAACCACAAAGAGATCAAGTTGCTTTGTATAGCAGCCTGCAACTATACCTTCTGCCCCACAGTTTTCCATCTAGAAAATCTCTAGACTGGCCATACCTATTTCTATTATTCAGCTCTCCAGATTAAGATTTGAGATTTTAAGATAATTTTAAGAGTATCCCTGTGAGAAGGATATATAGGAGGATTTTATTGTCATGTTTGTAGACAAGATCAGGCCAAGGGTAGACTCTCACATATACAGATGAGTATATAGAAAATACCCAAAATAAAACATAAAACATTTCTATAAAAAAGGAAAAATGAGAACACATAATTCAGGAGAGGAAAGAGAAGCTTTTTTCATAAATAACTCTTTAGGCAAAGAAAAAAAAAATATTAGAGAAGTTATTTCTGGTGATTTCCATAAAATTAAATATAGGTATAAAATGAGAGATGAACTAGAAGACGAAATCTACTGATGACATTGCAGAACTAAAAGTAGCCTCAGAAACTGAAGAAAAAAATAATATTGTAGTAGTAAGAGATTGAGGCTGAAAACCTGTTTCAGCATTCAGGGGAAAAAAGACAAAGATTAAAAAAAAAATCAAAGTTATGAAATTATAGGATGTATAATAAGACAAAACAAAACCAGATAATTTGTAATCCCCAAAGACCAGAATGAAAGGAAACCAAATATTTAAAGTCTAATATAAGAAAATTTCCTGAATGCTCATGCAAAGATCTTACTAAATGATTGGCAAGGTTAATAAGGGAAAAAAGCACCTATATATAAGGGAAAAATATCTTTTCCCTCCAACATTAGTTTAGCAACATGAATCAAATTATGGGAAAGAAAATGTATAATTTCAAAACTCACTATCCAGATATGCTGTCATTTATGTTGATGGCAAGAGATAAATATTCTTATACAGTCAAGTGTTAGGAAAATAAACTGGAATTGCTGAAAACACTGACATTGAAAAATAAACAAACTGGAAATACTGAAAAGACTGGCATTAAAAAAGAAACAATTTAAAGATACAATTATTCCAAACTAACACTTGAAATGTAATGCAAATCTCAAGATTAAACCAACAAATCTAGGATTGTGTATAAGGGAAACTGAGACTGAGCTAATTTCATTGCCTTTTAAATTAATTTCCTGCTGCCACAAACCATCACAAATTTAGAAGCTTAAAAAACCAAACATTTATTATTTCATAGTTCTGTAGGTCAGAAGGCTGTCAGACTCAGCTACTTTCTCTGCTGAGGGATTGCACAAGGCTGAAATCAAGTTGTCAGCAGGGCAGTTTTCCTTTCTGAAGGCTCTGAAAATGAATTTACTTCTAAACTCATTCAGGCCATTGGCTGACTTCAGTTCTCTGTGGTTGTAGGACTGAGGCTCCATTTCCTTGCTGATGTCAACTGGGGGATATTCTCAGTCTCTGGAGCAACCAGCATTCCTTGGTACATGGAACCCTCCTTCCATCCTCAAAGCCAGTTACTAGGGTCAGGTCCTTTTCACCCTTCAAATCTCTCTGATCTCCCTTCTGCCTCATCTCTCCTATGCCTTCTCTTGTCATCCTATCTCTTTGATTAATGCTTCTGCTTTCTTCTTCCACTTACATGAGCTCTTCTGATTGCATAGGGCCTCCTCAGATAATATAGGGATTATTTTAATATCTTCCCATAATCTGAAAATTTTCTTCGCAGCACTACCTCATTCTAGGTAGTGTTTGATTGAATGATCAGTGGATGGAATCTTGGGGTGACATATTGAGAATCCAGCCCACCACACCTGGCAAAGAAAGCATTCAGACATATTGTCATTTTGTTGATGATGATTCACAAATATATTTTCAAGGAAGAGGGCTGTTATTTTAAGACTTAAAGGTAATTATTTGCTGGGTGCCAGTAATCCTAGCACTTTGGGAGGCTGAGGTAGGCGGATCACTTGAGGTCGGGAGTTCGAAACCAGCTTGGTCAACATGGTGAAACTCTGTCTCTACTAAAAACATAAAAAAAAAAAAATTAGCCAGGTGTGGTGGCGGGTGCCTGTAATCCCAGCTACTTGGGAGGCTGAGCCAGGAGAATTGCTTGAACCCAGGAGGTGGATGTTGCAGTGAGCCAAGATTGCGCCACTGTACTTCAGGCTGGGAGACAGGGCAAGACTCTGTCTCGAAGAAAAAAAACAGTTAATTATTAAGAAATTTAAATGTGTTTGCTCTTGCTTCTCTAGTTCTTTTAATTGTGATGTTAGGGTATCAATTTTAGATCTTTCCTGCTTTCTCTTGTGGGAATTTAGTGCTATAAATTTCCCTCTACACACTGCTTTAAATGTGTCCCAGAGATTCTGGTATGTTGTATCTTTGTTCTCATTGGTTTCAAAGAACATCTTTATTTCTGCCTTCATTTCATTATGTACCAGTAGTCATTTAGGAGCAGGTTGTTCAGTTTTGATGTAGTTGAGCGGTTTTGAGTGAGTTTCTTAATCCTGAGTTCTAGTTTGATTGCACTGTGGTCTGAGAGACAGTTTGTTATAATTTCTGTTCTTCTACATTTGCTGAGGAGTGCTTTACTTCCAACTATGTGGTCAATTTTGGAATAAGTGTGATGTGGTGCTGAGAAGAATGTATATTCTGTTGATCTGGGGTGGAGAGTTCTGTAGATGTCTATTAGGTCTGCTTGGTGCAGAGTTGAGCTCAATTCCTGGATATCCTTGCTAATTTTCTGTCTTGTTGATCTGTCTAATGTTGCCAGTGGGGTGTTAAAGTCTCCCATGATTATTGTGTGGGAGTCTAAGTCTCTTTGTGTTTCTCTGAGGACTTGCTTTATGAATCTGGGTGCTCCTGTATTGGATGCATACATATTTAGTATAGTTAGCTCTTCTTGTTGAATTGATCCCTTTACCATTATGTAATGGCCTTCTTTGTCTCTTTTGATCTTTGTTGGTTTAAAGTCTGTTTTATCAGAGACTAGGATTGCAACCCCTGCCTTTTTTTTGTTTTCCATTTGCTTGGTAGATCCTCCTCCATCCCTTTATTTTGAGCCTATGTGTGTCTTTGCATGTGAGATGGGTCTCCTGAATACACTAAATTAATGGGTCTTGACTCTTTATCCAATTTGCCAGTCTGTGTCTTTTAATTGGAACATTTAACCCATTTACATTTAAGGTTAATATTGTTCTATGTGAACTTGATCCTGTCATTATGATGTTAGCTGGTTATTTTGCTCGTTAGTTGATACAGTTTCTTCCTAGCATCCATTGGGTCTTTACATTTTGGCATGTTTTTGCAGTGGCTGGTACCAGTTGTTCCTCTCCATGTTTATTGCTTCCTTCAGGAGCTCTTGTAGGGCAGGCCCAGTGGTGACAAAATCTCTCAGCATTTGCTTGTCTGTAAACGATTTTATTTCTCCTTCACTTATGAAACTTAGCTTGGCTGGATATGAAATTCTGGGTTGAAAATTCTTTTCTTTAAGAATGTTGAATATTAGCCCCCACTCTCTTCTGGCTCGTAGAGTTTCTGCCAAGAGAACCGCTGTTAGTCTGATGGGCTTCCCTTTGTGGGTAACCCGACCTTTCTCTCTGGCTGCCCTTAACATTTTTTCCTTCATTTCAACTTTGGTGAATCTGAAGATTATGTCTCTTGGAGTTTCTCTTCTCCAGGAGTATCTTTGTCATTCTCCATATTTCCTGAATTTGAATGTTGGCCTGCCTTGCTAGGTTGGGGAAGTTCTCCTGGATAACATCCTGTGGAGTGTTTTCCAACTTCGTTCCATTCTCCCCATCACTTTCAGGTATGCCAATCAGACATAGATTTGGTCTTTTCACATAGTCCCATATTTCTTCGAGGCTTTGTTCATTTCTTTTTTACTCTTTTTTCTCTAAACTTCTCTTCTCGCTTCATTTCATTCATTTGATCTTGAATCACTGATGCCCTTTCTTCTAGTTGATCGAGTCAGTTACTGAAGCTTGTGCATTTGCCACGTAGTTTTCTTGTCATGGTTTTCATCTCTATCAGACCATTTAAGCACTTCTCTACATTGGCTATTCTAGTTAGTCATTCGTCAAATCTTTTTTCCAGGTTTTTAGCTTCTTTGCACTGGGTTCATACTTCCTCCTTTAGCTCAGAGAAGTTTGATCGTCTGAAGCCTTCTTCTCTCAATTCATCAAAGTCATTCTCCATCTAGCTTTATTCTGTTGCTGGTGAGGAGCTGCATTACTTTGGAGGGGCAGAGGCACTCTGATTTTTAGAATTTTCAGCTTTTCTGCACTGCTTTTCCCCATCTTCGTGGTTTTATCTACCTTTGGTCTTTGATGACGGTGACATACAGATAGGGTTTTGGTGTGCATGTCCTTTCTGTTTGTCAGTTTTCTTTCTAACAGTCAGGACCCTCAGCTGCAGGGAGTTTGCTTGAGGTCCACTCCAGACCCTGTTTCCCTGGGTATCAACAGCGGAGGCTGCAGAAGAGTGAATATTGCTGAACGGCAAATGTTGCTGTCTGATCATTCCTCTGGAAGCTTCATCTCAGAGGTGTACCCTGCCGTGTGAGGTGTGAGGTGTCAGTCTGCCCCTAGTGGGGGATGTCTCCCAGTTAGGCTTCTCGGGGGTCAGGGACCCATTTGAGTAGGCAGTCTGTCCGTTCTCAGATCTCAAACTCCATATTGGGAGAACCACTACTCTCTTCAAAGCTGTCAGACAGGGACATTTACATCTGCAGAGATTTCTGCTGCCTTTTGTTTGGCTATGCCCTGTCCTCAGAGGAGGAGTCTACAGAGGCAGGCAGGCCTCCTTGAGCTGCAGTGGGCTCCACCCAGTTCAAGCTTGCCAGCCACTTTGCTTACCTACGTAAGCCTCAGCAATGGCGGGCGCCTCTCCCCCAGCGTCACTGCCACCTTGCAGGTCAATCTCAGACTGCTGTGCTAGCAATGAGGGAGGCCCCGTGGGTGTGGGACCCTCCAAGTCAGGCACAGGATATAATCTCCTGGTATGCCATTTGCTAAGACCCTTGGTAAAGTGCAGTATTAGGGTGGGAGTGACCCTATTTTCCAATTGTTGTGTGTCATGATTTTCCTTGGCTAGGAAAGGGAATTCCCTTCCCCCTTGTGCTTCCCAAGTGAGGCAATGCCTCTCCCTGCTTCATCTCTCACTCGTTGTGCAGCATCCACTGTCCTGCACCCACTGTCCAATGTGCCCCAGTGAGATGAACCCGGTACCTCAGTTGGAAATGCAGAAATCACCCATCTTCTGTGTCACTCATGCTGGGAGCTGGAGGCTGGAGCTGACAAAGGGCTAATATCCAGAACCTACAAAGAACTCAAACAGATTTACGTGAAAATAACGAACAATCCCATCAAAAAATGGGCAAAGCATATGAACAGACACTTCTCAAAAGAATACATTTACGCAGCCAACAGACACATGAAAAAATGTTCGTCATCACTAGCCACTGGAGAAATGCAAATTAAAACCACAATGAGATACCATCTCACACCAGTCAGAATGGCGATCATTAAAAAGTCAGGAAACAACAGGTGCTGGAGAGGATGTGGAAAAATAGGAATACTTTTACACTGTTGGTGGGACTGTAAGCTAGCTCAGCCAATGTGGAAGACAGTGTGGTGATTCCTCAAGGATCTAGAACTAGAAATACCATTTGACCCAGCCATCCCATTACTGGGTATATACCCAAAGGATTATAAATCATGCTGCTATAAAGACACATGCACACGTATGTTTATTGCGGCACTATTCACAATAGCAAAGACTTGGAACCAACCCAAATGTCCATCAATGACAGACTGGATTAAGCAAATGTGGCACATATACATCATTGACTACTACACAGCCACAAAAAAGGATGAGTTCGTGTCCTTTGCAGGGACATGGATGCAGCTGGAAACCATCATTCTCAGCAAACTCTCCCAAGAACAGAAAACCAAACACCGCATGTTCTCACTCATAGGTGGGAACTGAACAATGATATCACTTGGACACAGGAAGGGGAACATCACACACTGGGGCCTGTTGTGGGGTGGGGGAGGGGGGAGGGATAGCATTAGGAGATACACCTAATATAAATTATGAGTTAATGGGTGCAGCACACCAACATGGCACATGTATACATATGTAACAAACCTGCACATTGTGCACATGTACCCTAGAACATAAAGTATAATAAAAAAGAAAAAAGATATATAATATTGGCTGGATGCAGTGGCTCACGCCTGTAATCCCAGCACTTTGGGAGGGTGAGGTGGGTGGATCACTTGAGGTCAGGAGTTTGAGACCAGCCTGGCCAACATGGCACATGTATAAATATGTAACAAACCTGCACGTTGTGCACATGTACCCTAGAACATAAAGTATAATTAAAAAAAAGAAATTTAAAAATACAATGTGTCATTTCTAAGTACCTCAAAAGAGAAAATAAAACAAACGATGTAGCAAAAGATATACAGAAAAGGAAAATGGAAGGAAACATAAAACAGAAGGAAATAGCTAAATTTAAAATTAATAATTATATCAGTAGAGACAATAAATGAAAAGAAGTATAAAAAAGAAACTATACAATCTTAGATTAAAAAATAAAAGCAGGATAACACCCTTACAATATAAAATTCAGAATCCATAGAAGAGATTGACTAAGTCAACTAAACAAAAAGCAAATATTTTTACATATCAAAAAACAACAAAATCAGAATATAAATAAAGTAGAAAACTATGTGCTGCATGGCTGCTATAAATGGAAGAAAAACAATCCAATGGAAAAATAGCAAACAATCAGGATTGAGAATTGAAAGAAAAACACACAAATAATTTTTAAAAATATCTGAACAGCTGCTCAACTCATAGCAAGAAAAATAAGAATAAAAATTACACTAAAAATCTTATTTTAACCTATCAGAGTAGCAAAAAACCAAATGTTTAATAAACATTTGGTAAAGAAAACATTTCTTACACTGCAGATGAGAGTAAAGATGCACATAACCTCACTGGAGGGTGATGTAGAAAAATTTTTTGTTTTTTTTTTTTTGACAGAGTCTCACTCTGTCACCCAGGCTGGAGTGCAGTGGTGTGATCTCAGCTCATTGCCACCTCTGTGTCCTGGGCTCCAGCCATCCTTCTCCCACCTTAACCTCCTAAGTAGCTGGGAACACAGGTGTGCGCCACCATTCCCTGCTAATTTTTTTTGCTTTGGTAGAGACGGGGTTTCACCATGTTACCCAGACTGGTGTCAAACTCCTGAGCTCATGCAATGAGCCTGAGGTGGAAAATGCTGGGATTACAAGTGTGAGCCACTGTGTCCAGCTGCAAAAGTCTCTTTTTTAAAATAAACTATATTTTAGAAGTTTTGGGATTAAAGAAAAATTATGAACACAATTACAGGTACATCACACCAACCAGTCTCCCCTACTATTAACATCTAACATGTATTAATATGCAGCATTTGTCACAATTAATGAACCAATGTTGATGTATCATTAACTAAATTCATACTTGATTGGTATTTCTTTTTTTTTTTACCTAATACCCTTTTTCTAATCCAAGATCCATCCAGGTAAAAAGGTTACAGTTAGAGATCTTGTCTCCTTAGGCTCCTCTTGGCTATGACAGTTTTCCAACTTTCCTTGTTTTCTATGCCTTTGGTAGCTTTGAGGTATTTTGGAGAAGTCCTTCAATTAGGATTTGTCTGATATATTTCTCATGATTTGCCTGGTCTGGCATTTTAAGGAGAAAGGACACAGAATAAAGTGCCATTCTCATTACAACATATCAAGAGAATGTAGTATGAACATAACTTATCATATGGATATTAACTTCATTCACCTCACTGAGATAGTGTTTGTCAGGTTTCTCCACTGTAAAGTTACTTTATCCACTTTTTCCAGGCAGTCTTCTTTGAAAAGAAGTCATAGTGTATAGCCCACAATTAAGGAACTGAGGAATGATGCTATAACTTTGTGAGAGAAGAGTATATATATCAAGCATTTGAAATTCTTCTGTATAAGAGATTTGTCTAGCTTTCATTTATTTATTAAGTCATTTATTTATATCAGCAGGGTCTTATGGATATCCATGTTATAGTTTAAATTATAGTCCAATACTACTTTATTTATTTTTGGTTCATATTAGCTCTGCTTTGGACATTAAGAACCTTTAGTTGGCCCTGCATCCCTTTGACATACTTTTACCATCATGGGTTTTTGTTAGGCACTTTTTAACTTTCTAGCACCATAAGATACTCCAGAATCATCTCGGGTATTTCCTGCGCCAATCCATAAAATCAGCCATTTCTTCAAGGAGATCTTCAAGGAGTTCCACTCATTGGATAATGGTATTAGAAACCAAGACCTGCATGCCAGGTGTGCTTGCTGCTACTGATGTATACCTGCTTCAGGCCTGCTAAGCTGACACGAACGGCAAGGAAACAGGTGAACACTAATCCATGCACACAAAAGTACCTATAAATATTTCTATATGTATCTATCTGTAGGTATATTAAACTGAACTTGAGCTCATATTAATGTCCCTAATTCCAATCCATAACCACATAGATCATGAAGGTGCCTCCCATTACTTACCTGTAAACTCCCACTCCAACAGTGAAGGCAATGTCTTTTAAATAAAGAAAACACTCAATACTTTCACCTAACAGACATATTTATACATATACAAGGGTATTCACTGTAGTAACGTGAATGAAAAGTCAAGATACAAAAATAACGTTATCATCAATAGGTGACTAACTAAATAAATTTATTCCAGATGCAGCCATTATATAAGCTCTGTCTATTCTGTTTGGAAAAGATCTCCCAGGTGTAGCATTCAGTAAATGAACGAATAGCTAGACATGTGAACCAAAGACGAATAACAGAAATCAAAGAAAAAATATAGAACATTATATGAAAAATCTAGATTTAGAAAGACCTTTTAACTAAGGTAGGAAATTTAGCAGTTGGGAAAAAAATAAAGCATCTCCTCACACTGTATGCAACAATTAACTTCAGAGGAGTTAGACTAAATGGGAAAAAACCTGCGTGACCTTATACATATGTTTAATGATCAAAATAAAACATAATTCATACCACTAGTGGCAAAACACCATACAATCAATAGCATAAACACCATTAATTTCATTCAGTGGCAAAAATAACCAATATATTATCAATAAATGATGGGTAGTTTTGAAAAATGCGTATTTAAATTTATCCATGTAATCATGAACTACTTGTACCCCAAAAGCTATTGAAAGAAAAATGCTAAAAATAATAATAAATAAAATTAACCTTAAAAGAAAATATATATATTTGTAATGCACATGACATATCAATATCTATAATATTAAAATAAAGCTAATAAATTGATATGAAAAGACGATGAAATAGAAATGTAGAAATTATGAACAGAATATTAAAGGAAGGGCACATTCAAGTAGCTAATAAACATCGGAAAACATCAACCTTCCCAATTAATCAGAAAAATGCATTAAAATGAATTATCACTTTACACTAAAAGAATGGGCAGAAATTGAAATATTTATACAACTATCTTATTCTGCGAAATTATGGGTAAATTTTACCGTTCCTCTTAAGATTTTATGTGTCATCTGTTCCCACCCCACAATAAACACGTATTATTTACATATCAGACAAGCAGAGTTATTTTTATTTAAAAAATTAGAAATAAAAATAAAACATGGGCACCTGTAATTCAAAAAAGAAAAACACAAATTGAAAATAAATATATAAAACATTTTTAATTTTACCTGAGATAAAGGCACTATAAATTAAGGCAATGCCCTTTATTGCCTAACAGGTTTTCAGTTCTGAAAAATATTGAAAATAGTAAACAGATGTGACCTATACCATTTAGTCAGTAAGTTAGTAGAAGCTTTTTATAGTAACTTTCAAATATGTATGAAATATTTACACATGCATATTTTTTAGTCAACAATGGAAGTTCTAACAACTGAAGCTAAAGAAATAATCTAGGATTTTTGGTTTAACCGTAAGATTGATTGCTACAGTGTTAGTTATATCTCAGTCACTACAGACTCACAATAAAAGATAACCTTGTTATTTAACAGGGTTGGCTAAATATATTTTGACACAGCCATATAATACATGTAACACTCTCATATACTGAAATCATAATATTGAGAGAAATCAACATCTTGACTAATAAGGATATGGGAGGACAACCACAGTGTTACAAGAAAATAACAAAATTGTAAAAGGTAGAATTTATTTTTTAAACACTATATACACACATCTATACATCTATAACTATATCCCTATCCCTATGTAAATATGAACAATGGTTATTTTTCAGCATAAGATTTTTTAAATGTTTTAAAATAATTTTATATTATGATAATTAGTAAATATAATATTTTATTTTATAAATGCCTTCTTACAGAAATTGGAAATATTTTATAATGCATTTTTACTACTTTTGCAATTAGCACGTGGATGTGTGTGGACAGATGAGAAAAACACAATAAAACATGAAAAAAGAATTTTAGGTAACTACTATTTTCACGATTTTAAAAATTATTATTGAAATGCATTCTAAGTGAAATAGAAGGTATAAGAACCTTGGTAATTTTTTTTCCTTCAGACTCCAGATTTGGATAATCACTTCTATTTTAAAAGTCCATAGTAAGAATCTGAACCAGAATGGAAAATCAGTTGTAGGTAATAAAGTTGAAGAAGACATCAACATGCCATAGGGAAACTATAACAACTCTGTACTTGAGTGGGAATTAGGTCAGTCAGTACACACTTTAGTGAACGTGCCACTTGGGGCAAAATTATAATTTGCCTGAATCACATCAGCAGACTCACTGGTGGCCCATTTGTAAATCGTAAAGTTTTGTCACTTCCTCTCTGAATATGGGCATCCTAATCCCTCACTCCTCTTTCACATTAGCTCCTTTTTTTATTAAGAAAGGCATTTTGGGTTTTTTTGCTTATTTTCCCCGTCTTTCAATTTCAGCAAAAGGCAAGCAGGCAAACTACCTTCAAGGTATGCCAGCTCACCTAAAGGAAGAAAACCATTTCCTTGGGATGAAAAAAACTAAATGATGTGATTACTTAAATTACTACAAAACTTCCCTTTAGCTGGTTACAGGAATGCCTGCATAACATCACATTAAAGATGGATGTCTGTCATTACACAAATACACGCAAACATGTTGACACAGCAGAATTTAATGTAGGCACATCCAACACCATCCATTAAACAATCATTTGGGTCACTATGTTTCTAATGAGAGCAACATCAACAGGGAGAGCAAAAACAAACAAGCAAAAACAAACCCCAAACAGGCTTCAGATGTATATGAAATATTGTCAATTTGAATAACAGAAACATTTGCTAAATAATACATGTAGGCAATAATAGAGAACACTTTATTTGGGGAATTTTTAGGGAGAGTGAGGGTGGCAGTACTAGTAACCTACATATTGAAAGATGTGGCCACAAAAGATGTGTTATTTTCCAGTTTTGAATAAATCTCTAAAGCAATCTCAAATTGTTGTGGATCATATAAAATCTCATATCTTCACTTGATGGCAAATCACCATTAAAATATTCAGTCATCAGTTTGGGAATGTACTACTTTATTTTGAGGAAATGAGAATTACAAAATATGTTTTAAAAAATCTCCCCTCAAAGCCTATCACAGATACATAAACACGAATACATATAGGTACATATACTTGCCTTTCATCAATTATCAGTAGAGTTCTCTCATTGTTTATGTAATTATACTAACATGATGCTGATGATGATGAGGATGTAACAGAGACATGAGATATTTACATAGTTTGCTTTCTGCAGCTTCTAAATTCCAAAAATACAGGCATAAAATCACCTGTTCAATTAGGCATACTCCTACTGAAGTGACAGAAATAGCAGACAGACATAACTTTCTGAGGCATTTTCAAAAGCATTTGGAAATAAAAATAGAATCAGAGCTAGAAAATAAACTCACTTTATTATTTTTAAAACATTAGAAAAATTGAAACTTTTACATAAAGATGAGACTATATATTGCTTTTGAAAATAGTGAATATTTTACAATTCTTATTCCTGTCCTCTGACTTGGGATATCTTTGCCAGGAAGGTTTCCCAAATAGAGACGACTGGATGGGAATCCCTCAGGAGATGCCAAGTATTCACTTGGTGGGAAAGTTGAGTTTTGTCCAATTTTCTAAGAGGCAGTGTTGAAGATAGTGACTAAGAGGGAGAATGTAATGTTTAGTTCTTAAAAATTTCATTCACAATACATTTGTCTAGCCTTTAAGACCTATAAGACATTTTTATGCATATTCACTTTTAAAATAAACATTATACCCTTTCAGAGAAGAAAAGAAATTTATTCATTTATTTTTTATTGTATTTATTTTATTTATTTATTTATTTATTTATTTATTTATTTATTTATTTATTTTGAGACAGAGTCTCGCTCTGTCGCTCAGGCTGGAGTGCAGTGGCGTGATCTCAGGTCACTGTAAGCTCCGCCTCCCGGGTTCACGCCATTCTCCTGCCTCACCCTCCCGAGTAGCTGGGACTACAGGCGCCCGCCACCATGCCTGGCAATTTTTTTGTATTTTTAGTAGAGATGGGGTTTCACCATGTTAGCCAGGATGGTCTCGATCTCCTGACCTCGTGATCCACCCGCCTCAGCCTCCCAAAGTGCTGGGATTGCAGGCTTGAGCCACTGTGCCCAGCCTCTAAGAAATTTGTTTTTAATATCACTTCAAACATGTGAAGAAACAGAGTCACAGATAAGCTATGGAATTTACCCAAGTCACAAAGTAAGGGCCAGCATCAGAACAGAAATTTATCTTTTACCCCCTAAATATCTATTCTTTCCAACATATTAACCAATTTGTAATGACTGGAAATGATACATTACTAGGTCTTGCCCCATATTTTCTAAAGCAGAGTTCCAGGGGATAACTTTTAGGGAAATATATGTTATAGCAAACTCCTTATGTGATGCTTGTACACAACTAAGTATGTCACCACCTTGTCATATCATTCACCCAGTGTTGTAGAGGTCACTTTTTCAAATACGTAACAAGTATATAATTTCATTAAACAGAAATAAAGTATATTTCTCACTTGGAAAGAGGTTTAAATAAAGACATGCCATTATTTGCAAATGAGTCTTTTAGGTCTTTCTAAATACTAACCTTGGAAAAACCCTGGAATATATAAAGAATCCAATGTTACAAACTCGACAGCCTTCTTAGGAAACATCTCTAGGTGTCTGAATAACCATGCACAGAAAATGAGAACAACAACAAAATATCAAACCCAGTATTATTTCTTCCATTCACTACCCAATTGTATTCTTTTTTCTGTACATATTTTTCAAACCTGCCAGCATTGTCCTTCCCTTATAGTCTACCTCAGGAAGATTTATGACATCTCTGAAATCTGGCTGGAGACAAAACAAACATTTGTTCAGCAATTAAATATTTAGAGGTGTGATGGCTGTAGCTCAAGTTCTTGTCTACATGTGTAAAAGAGTTTATTACGTTTTTCATTCAACAAACATTTATATGCCAGGCATGAAGCAAAGCACTAGAGATATAAAGAAAAATAGAACATAGCTCCATTCTCCAGAAATCCATAATAAGATGCTAAATATGTGAAGAAAACCAACAGAATGAACTCTAAGGGGTCAAGCCTTAGGGACTTTGTCTTGTTAGATTCTGAATCTCGAATACACAGAACATTGTTTGGAACACATGAGAAGCTCAATAAACATTTGGTAAATTAAGAATTTGAGAAACTAGGTTTTTGTTAATCCAATTAACAGGCTCGTTCTAGAAATGTTGTTTTCTCACTTTCCTGTAGATGCATATTCGCAACTTCTACATTCATTATATTGCATCATAGGTGACCTTATCCCCAAGAATCGTCACTGTGTTGTCTTTTTTTTTTTTTTTTTTTTGGTTGATTAGTTCAGATGAGCTCTGTGAGCATCCGAAAGTAACATTAAATAAAAATTTTCAGGCAAATGTACCTTTTTCAAGTAACACCTTTTGTTTAGACTAAGAGAATTTTTAAAAATCCAGTAATAAGATACTTAGCAAGAAGTCAAATATAAAGCCCTTTGCTTTTCTTTACTGGGACACGCTTTTTACGAAAGTATCCTCATCTGATATGGTAGATGCTGTGGTGAGCTGCCCAGACCCCCTTCAGCACCAAGGCCCTAACTCTCCCAGCTGCTGGGAGTACTGGCAGCTGGTGTTTCTCCTAGAATTGCCCCTGTCCAAAGCCATGCTCCTTCTCCAGGGGCAGTCCATATCTAGTGACTTGTCCAAGTGCCTCAAGGCAGAGCAGCTCTGGGGAAATGAACCCAATCCAAAATCCACTGTGGGTTCATTTGAGGCCTTTGTTGTGACTGCATAGAAGTTCATCGTCTTCCTCTATCCTCCTGTTCCTGCCATTCCCTCACAAATGTTTTCCAGAGTTCTCCCCAGTAAACCTCCTGTATATACATCTGTCTCATAGCCTGTTCTCCAGAGAACCTAACTTCAGACACCCTATATGAATGCCTATGCTGTATTTGCATAACTATGATCAAGTCAATTAACATCCCCGAGCTTCATTTTCATTCAATCTGTAACATTAAGAGATTGAAGTGGGTGATTTCCAAGGGCCTTACTACCTCTTAAGTTGTATGATTTGCTACTCAATAATCTTATTATGAGATAAATAGGTGGTATATTCCTTAGATATTTGAAAGAAAGAAAGGCATGATAATCATCAATCTTGAAGAGAAGGATTTGGATAATACTGTTCAAATCCAATTTTCATATCAAGATGATAAAACAATACCTTCTTTCTTAGACCTCTGGAAAAGAATTGTCTGAGAATTTTGTTTTTGACTGGTTGAGTTGGTATCTAAAGTACAGTCTCTGTTGCCTTGAGCAGGGATTGAAGGAAACAGTAGTATTTAACTTGGAGCTCAGTGATAGCATGGGGGAGGTAAACGCATAAAAATAGAACAGAATCAGGATGGTAAAAATCCAAAAGGGCCTCCAAACAGTTGTGCATTTCGAACCACGTTTTACAAAACCAAAACAACATGCAGTAAAAGCTGCAGCTACAATAATGCTATTAACACCCCCCTCCACCCCAACCACTATTCACTGGGCTTTACTGGGGCACACAGGTGTACTTGAGCAATGGAAACTCAGCATGCAGTATCTTCTCAATGCCTGACAGGTGATGAGGATGCGATAAATATTTGTTGAAGGTATTGTTTACCATAAAGTCTCCTTTTTAGTACGGTACCAGGCACAAAGTAATCACTCAAATATTTGCTGATTGGGTAGTGGATGAATGGATGAATGAATAAAAACATAAATAAAACTTTGTGATTTTCTTGCTCCACTCAGCTTTAGCCAGATAAAGTTTTCTTTCTCTTTCAGCTGGAAGCTACATTGTACAAAATCACCTTCCTTCATCTCTTCCTGTATTCCCAAGAGACCAGGTTTTCCGGTTATTTATTCTGCAATATCCTGGACATTTCTTTCTCAGTGCTCATATCAGTTTGCAACTACACATTTTTTTGTGATTATTTCACTAATGTCTCTTCAAAGTTTCCCACAGGCTGGACTCTTGCTATTTTGTTTTGTTTTAGTTACCACTGGACTTTAGTACAATGCCTGACACACAGCTTGCACTTAATATCCATTTATTGGATTGATGAATTGATGGATGAATGAATGGATATTGAATGAATGAATGGATGAATGGAGAAAAAGAGATAAATGAGAGTGAGAGAAGAATTAGGAAAGCCAGGTAGATTTTTTCGTTTCCTTACCATTCAGTGGAAATGAAATACGAGGACTGGATCTAAATCTCAGTCAAAAAAGAAAAAGAAAAAAAAAAAAAAAAGACTCAAAGGAATGACAGAAACCAAAAAGCTTGAAAAACTATGCCTCATTTAGAAGCGGGATTAATACTTTTTTGACATATGAATGTGGTACTTCAACTGGAAATTGTGTAGAATTTTGGTGTCAGCGAAGTAAAGGCTGATGAGGTGGTTTGGTAAGGGATGTACAGGCCTATGCTAGTTGATCCTATTTAAAGAAAGAGCTAAGCCTGAGGGAATTGCATCAGTTAATTGGGGGAAAAAAAGGTGCCAGCCAGAAATGGCCATGGAGTTAGGGTGACTGAAGAATACTAAGTCAGGGAAGTCAAAACTGAAAAAGTTTTAATGAAGGTGGCTGCGATTAGTACTGTCAGCCGCAGCAGAGGGGTCAGGAAAAAGCTGGCTCCCTTACATTGCTCATTAATAATTTGAGCTATTAAGTCCGATGTGAAACCTGAAGTGCAAAATGAATTTCTTCTTGTGCTTGCCTTTTATAGCTATTCCTGTTGACATCTACAACAAAGAATTTTTTCTCTTCAGGGTGAACTGTTTTTTTTGTTTGTTGTTTGTTTGGGAGTACAGAAAGCTAATTTTGAAAGTTGGGAACTATTTGGCCCTTTTTAATAGGTTTATATAAAATTCAATCCCCAAAATAGATCTTATCTGCTGATACTCAAAAGATAATGGGTTTACTTTATTTTACCTGGTAAAAACCAGAGCAAGGCTTTACCAATCAGAGTTTCAGGCTACAACACTCCCACTTGGGAACCCTAGATGATCCATCAATAAATCCCATGTTTATCATCATCTGGCTCTCTTCCTGCCTGCATCAGAATCCCAGCGGGTACTATTAAAAGTACACATTTTGGTGTCTTACCTGTAAGAAATCTGATTTGAAGTCCAAGAGGAGTTTCTACAAATTTAATAAGCAGCTCAGGTGTTCTGGATGCACATTGTAGTTTTCAAAATTCTCTTAGAGTTTATGCAGAATTCATCTTTTTGCACTTGGCATTTAGAAGACTTGTTTAAATCATACATATATTTTAATCAAAGGTGGGGTACTTTAGTCAAAGGTGAAGAAGAAAAGTCTACTTTTTAAAGATATGCCAAATATCATACTGTCAAGAGGTCTGAATATGTCAGTAATAAAGACAATAATAAAAACCTGATTGGTTGTTTTTTTATTTATGGACTTGCCTTTTCACCTGGGGATGAAACTGGTGGATAATATTACTTCCCATGACTTAGCACCACCAGGGATAAAGACTTCTTCATTTAATAAGTGATTTTCATTTCTAATATTGGGTAGTCCCCATTTTATGAATTATTCATCATGCCAGCCTTCCACCAGAGTAACATCAGTTTAAAATTTACAAGGCATGAAACACAACATTGCAATTCCTCAAAAAAAAAAAAAAAAACCCAATACACAGCATGTTCATAATTGTTTTTATTGCTATATCTTTCTGTCTTCCCTATCACATGCCCAGAGCATGTGAGGAAAGGACAGGGTAGTCAGAGAGGCTTTCTTGGTGAACAGGTTAGATGTTGACACAGTCAGATATTTTCTTTTATATATTTCTTGAATATTTCTTTTATTTTTGAAGGGTGCAGGGTCTTAAATTATAAAAAAAAAAAAAAAAATTCCATTAGAATGCCATCTGTGGTGCTTTTGGCATTTCTGTTCTTCACTTGATTCTTAAAAACACATACCTTCTGTAACACCTGGCCTTATACTTTCACATCCCTCTTCTCCCTAGAGTTTATCAGATTTGTTTGAACTAATATTAAGGGTTTTCTTTAAGGATAAAAACATCTTTCAAAGATATTCCAAGCCTTATCAGTATGCTGAATGGAAGACTAAGGCTTTATAAGAAAGTGGTAGGAAAGCTTCTTAGGGTATGTTTCTAATGGCTGTGAAGCCACAGTAGCTAATAGGTGAGAACTGAGTAAATCCTCCATTTGTTTAAGCTGATAATATTTTTGCCAGCTTTGTGAAACAAATGCTGTGTGTGAAGTTTCTTAGCTAAGATTTCTTAACTCAGCATCCAAGCCATTACCCATTACCATGAAGAATGTGGCAGTAGTTGAACACAAAGAGATACTTTATGGGATTGAACTGTGAACAGCTGATGAAGATGAGGCTCCTAGATAGACTGAACAGAAACATTTTATTATCATGCCTAAAGGATCCTCTCTGCTAGAATGGTAATGAGTTAGTACATGCTGCCAGATAATCCTGCTTAAATGTTTTACTGCCTGCGTCTTTTCACTTCTTGCCTTTACTTCCATCTCCCATTGTATCTGAGAGGTGACATAGGCCTCTCTCCGGCCAAGACTGTTGATCCTTTATCCTCATGTAAAAAAACAAAATAAATAAAAATTACCCTTTAAGGCCTTCTCCACTTCTACCCATCTCATCTCTCATCCTTTCTTATGGCTCTTGGCTAATCTGGTCCGCTCTACTTTTGTTGAATACCTTGTATCCGGTTTGTATGCCTTCTCTTCAATCTTAAGCCCTTCCTCCATAGGCCTTTGAGCTACCTCGTCAACAGACAGCTTTTTAGTTCCACACGTTTTTCTCATACATTCCACATTCTCTATGCCTGCCATAGTGCAGTCTCTACCTGGCTCTTAACGTTTTCTGAATTGCATCTTCTTTTAAAGCTTTCAATCAAAGGCCTGATCTTCTGGCAATGACCTCCATTACTCAGAGCACATTGTCTCTGGATGTTTAACTTCTCTATTTTCTCTCTCTGTGGGTCTTCTTCTCTTATGTCCTTATTCACTTATCTATCAAACTTAGATCCTCCACTTCATTCGTTTCTCCACTCAAATATATCTCAAGTTCCTAGGGTTTTTCCAAGCATTGGTTGTCCTTGGAAATACAGCAATAAACAATACAAACAGTATTTGAGTTACAATATTTTGACTTAGGATTTGTCAACTTTATGATGATGTGAAAGCATGACATATTCAGGAGAAACTACACTTTGAGTCACCCTAAAACCATTCTAATTTGTACTTTCAGTACAGCATTCAATAAATTACATGAGATATTCAATACTTCATTTTACAATAGGCTTTGTGTTAGATAATTCTGCTCAACTGTAGGCTAATGCAAGTGTACTAACATGTGTAAAGTAGACTAGGCAAGGCTATGCGATTCAGTAAGTTAGATGTATGCATTTTTAATTCATGATATTTTCAACTTATGATGGTTTTATGAGGACATAATCCCATCGTGAGTCAAGGAGCATCTGCACAGACAATATTACTGAACTTGTGGAAGGTACATTCAACCGTGTGTGCTCTTGCTGAACCCTGAAATCACATGATTGCTTATCTATTATACCCTCTCGGAAAAATTCTATCCAGGATCATATTAGATGTTCACCACCTTTGCTCTTACACTCAGATACTTGCTAGAGAAAGTAAATTGTAGAGCAGTGTGGAGTAATACCACGATTTGGTTAAATGAAAGATTGTGTTTTATGGAACTACAATCAGATGTATTAGTAAGCACCCATGATGGTCTGAACCTCCACAGGACCCAACACAGTCCCGTGATAATACTATGTTATCAGCTAGTGTTTACTATACCTGGTACTGGGAATATATATATGCCCTCTAAGCAAACCTCCCTCCCATCTTGCTTGCTTCTTTACCTCAGCCACTCAACACAGTACCTGATATGCAGAAGGGACTCAATATAGATTTTTTAAAATAAATCTGCATCCCACAGACAAGAAAACCAAGACTGAGAGAAGCGAGATAACTTGACTAAGGTCACGCACCAGCAAGGAGAACAGCAGCATTACCAAACTGAGCACTGTAGCTCCAGGCTATCTAGCCCCAAGCACACTGCACTGAGCTCACTTTTCTGTCTCCTTATGGCCAGTCATTGCTAAAGAAGATATTGAGGTCAGTGAAGGCCAGGGCCATATCTATTCTGCACTCTCTTTTAGTATTATTGCTACTCAAAAAATTGTTTGATTAAATAAATGAGTGAATAAATGAATGAGACTTTTGGAGAGGGATCAAATGGGTGTCTGAAATGTTTATCCTCTCTGATTTTGAAGAATAACAATGGCTGAATATGCTGCTGTAAAAAGTACTAATGTCTTTTTCAAAGCACTTTTTCAATTTATCTTGCCACATTCAATCTTAAGGCAGCTGTACTAAATATAGAAGGCCTGGTATCTCTAAATGACCTATTTAATAGCATTTCTCCTTTGTGCCTCCAACATTTCTTTTGAAAAGAAACAAGTTTGAATAAATATATTCCACTTTCATGGTTATAATTACAGAGGCATGTGAAAGATAAAATGTGCCATTTTCATTTTGCTTTTGAACAGATGTAGCAAAACTAGTATGATTTGGAAAGAAAGTAAAACGATTCTGAAAGTTGTGCTAATAGTGCTTTAAAAATCTGATATATCTACTATCGTTCTACTATTTCTTATTCCAGAGTCTAACATCCTACACAATTAGTGTCCTAAGCCGAAGCTCAGGAGAGAGAATCCTCCACTTGATATAGAAATCTCAGTTTATGAAGGCACTACTATTAGGAATTTGCTTCTAGCCCTTCACTTCTGTCTCCGCTTGTATCTGAGAGAGGAGATACATGTTAGGGTGAGTATTGGGTGTTAGGGTATTATATCATGCTATTCAGGTTTCTGTTGAGGTTAAGACAGCGTATGTGAAGGGGATAAGGTGTTGGGAAGGATAGGAAAAGTCAGCCTATAGATGAAAAGGAAAGACACAGTGAGAGAAGATGGCATTAAATGAAATTTGCATATTTCACAGAAACAGTTGGCAAGCTCAGTCGTTTTTGAGAGCCACCTGGGCCATTTTGCAAGCTCCTGATGAAGAAGCCCTGCCCTGTCTCCGTCAACTCAGAATCTCCAGGAATGGGATGCAGGCACGAGTATATTTCCAAACTCCTCAGGCATTGCCAACACTCAGTCAAGGAAAAGAGCCACTGTCCCCATGTCTCTAATGCAGAAGGCTGTTAGAAAGCATTACAGAAGCTCACTTGGGCAGTAGTGAATGCATTCCTTCATCTTTTGCATGCTTCCCAGCGAACATTGTTTCCCTTCTGTTTTCTTCTATTTCTCTTTCAGATTACATTCAACTTCTCATGCTAGCTTTCTTTATTGTTACTTATTTCTATCCAAACTGGCTGTATGCAAATCATCTTTAACCATCACTCTGACTTCATTTTACATATATATCTTATCCATATTTTCAACAAAAACTCTGACACTCCATCCACACAAGCATCCCCCAACACCTGGGGGTTCTGAGTCTATCATAAAGCCAGCTCTTCAGAAGAAAGCATCCATTAGAACCCATCGAATAATGAGGGAAGACTGAAGTGGCTTCTTGTTTCCTTTACATCACCTTGTTCTTAAGACCAATTATAGTCACACGATAATGAGCTGGGCCCTGAATGCTACCAACACCTCTAACTTTTCTCAGGTGCCATCTCTTTTTTTGCTTTCCTTGCAAAGATTTAGCAGATATAAACATAGACTTTCCTGTCTTGCACCTCAGAAACAACAGGGTTATTTTTCCCTGGTCCAAGATGACACAATGTAGCCATTGTAAGCACTGTCAAATGTCCCAGGGAATAAAGGAGGTTGGTTTTGTGCGATCATGGACATTTCTTTATTAAATCTGAGGTTTATCAAACATACAATACTTGATTTCCTTTCCAGAATTTTTTTAACCATCAGTATCTCCAAAAAAGGAACCTCTGACATAATTTAGTTGTGCAATAAATTGGTTTGCCTAATTATCAATTATTAATGAATTAGCAACAGTTAAATAAATTCCATAGATTATCCCTCAGCTTCATTTTAGTTAGTAGTAATAGCTCCTCCTCCCACTGAACATTTAATAGGAACTGCTAACAAGTTGCAGAATTAGCAGATTTAAGTTTCATTACCTTCTGATTTCCCTATCTGCCTTCTAATGAACGATCTAATAAGCAAGGAAGTAGCCAGGAGCAGGCAGTGAAAAAGAGAAAGAGGAAATGAAAGCAAAAAGACTAACGAACATAGAAGCAAGTGCATTTTCATCCCGTCTTACCACAACACAACAGTAATGGCATGACAGAGGCTCCTCTCCTGAATATAAGACTTTAGTGTATATTTGAGTTACAACCAGAGTATTGATACAATGTCATGAACAAAAAGAATTATGTCTAATACACTGAGGTACTTGAGGGAAATTTTAAGAATGACTTAAAGACACATAGCTCAATTCTATTAATTTCTAATTGTAGCCAGGGTGTTTAAATAAACGTTAACACTTAGATGGTTCAAAGGAGTCTTCCCTCCATGTGGTTACGATTAGCATATTACCAATATACATTTCTCTTTTGAAATCCCCTTTATGGCCAGTTTATCAGTCACACGTGAAAATGAGTTTTATTATGCTGCACTCATGTCTGGGTGTTACCTTCCCTACTTCCCCGCGGTGAATCACCATACCACATAATTACCCAGACACTATACTGAACAGCTCTGTTGTACTTTCAAATGCTAAATTCATCCTCAAAGAGAGACTTGCCATCTCAGAGAAACACTGAAATCAGTGATTCTTATTATTGGAAAGCAATATCAAAAGGAAACATTATATAAGAGTATTAAACAAAAATGGCACAGCCTAATAATCACACTTTGTGTATGGTTCTGAATGAATTATGTGCTTCTGAATTAAGGCCAGCCCTTGAAGGCAGACTCTGTTCCCTGGCACCACCAGAAGCCTATGTTACTCGGTTGACTGAGTTGAAGTAAACAATTTCATGGTCCCACCTAAAGATCTTTCCCAAATTAATTCACAGTTATAAATTGCACTAGACAATGTGACATTAAATCCAATGCACCTTCCATGACCAGATCTTCAGACTTTAGCAGTTAAGATTTTCAGTAAGTTTCTGAAAGTCAAGACCAATTTACCCAGTTCATATGAATGTTGCTGTTAACTTCTGCAGACTGCACATGATGTTTGGAAACACCTATCTTAAATTATGAAAGAACAAAAGAAAACTGACGCTGTCCGAAGCCTAAAATACTAGTCTTCATATGCTCATGCTTCAATCCCAATGTACAGAACAGTCATTCTTTCGCACTGCTACCCTCCTTCTATAGTTATTTTTAGAGACAATATTTAAATAAATCACCCATAAAGCAAGCTAGTTATTAATTATTTACATATCTGGAGCCAACCCTTTTTAGTTTTCATTGAATTACTTACTTACAAATGAAAATCAGCTTGGAAATCCCAAGAGACAGACCTAGAACATAAATTTCACATCTTTTTTCTCTTACAAAGTTATTTTTAATATGAGTAATCAGAAATGCATGGAGGCAAAAAAAAATTGTTCTACAAATTAATACAGTACTCGATCCAGTATTTTTCCACTTCCGTCAAAAACAAAGGTCTGTCTGGCAGTCCCAATGGGGAAGTCAGAATGTGATGGTACTGCAGAGAACACTTCTAACACTTTACCCAGGTCTTCCTATTTCTGCAGTGGTTATTTGCCCACCCAGCATTCATTTCCGCTATGTTTTCATGTATGTACGCATCCTTCCCCACAAGGTAGCCTGTGTGCTTCAGGGAGAACCAGCCTAACCTCCGGACCTGACTAGGCTAAGGGAATCATTTTCCCTTTGTCCACAATGGATTCAGGAATGCAAGGCTAAGCCAATAGATTTCATGACATTTTCTTGACCAAAGAGACTGGTTAAATAATTGATGGATAACCCAATATTAGCTGATAAAACTCAGTAGATTTTTTGCTCTGGGCATGAAAAAGAGATATTCTTCCTCCTAAAAGAGAATCTCTGGAAGAGATAATCTCAGTTCCTAAGAGAGAACCACTGGAAGAGATCATCTCTCCTCCTCGGAACTTTAAATACTGACACGAGGCCTAGATTTCCCACAACCACTGTCTTTCTGTATGATGATTAAGCTGCCACATGTTCGAGTGGTGACGCAGGTGGACAGGGCCAGAGTCCTTGTCAAAACAGTTCTGACTTCTGTCCACACCTGAGCTTTTTCTTTTAACTGAAGCAATACTATGCCTATATTGCTTGAGTTTGAATTTACTTTTCTAATATTTATAGAAAATGATATTTGAAATGTTTCCAATCACAAATATTATATCTCAGCTATCACAGCTTCCTCTAGACATTAAAAAACCTGTTCCCTTATAACTGACTATTTCTGTGCTCTTAACATAGCTAAATTTTCATATTCTCTAGAGAGTCTTTCCTGGTTAGCCTGGAATCAATTTGACATCAAATATCTAAATTTGTAGTGATAAGAATATGAACACAAAGGAATATTTATTTGCTGTGTCTCTGAGAACAAAATGTTTTATATAGCATAAGATGTTCAATATATTCAGAAGTTTCATAATCTTATTAAAGTCAAGGCAAAACACACATACACACATTTGGTGGGAATATAAATTAGTGCAACCACTATGGAAAACAGTATGCAGATTTCTCAAAAAACTATAAATAGAACTAACATACGATCCAGAAATCCCACTACTGCATATTTATTCCAAGAAAAAAAAAAAAAAAGCTGTATATAAAAGTGATGCCCACACTCACATGTTTAGAGCAGCATTATTCACAATAGCCAAGATATGGAATCAACCTAAGAGCTAAATGCCCATCAATGGGTGGGTAAAAGGACAAAGAAAATATGAGATCTCTCTCTGTATGTATATATATCTATATACACACACACACACACAAACACACACAATATGGAATACTATTCAGCCATAAAAAAACAATGCATACATGTCATTTGTAGCCACATGGATTAAACTGTAGGTCATTATGTTAAGTGAAATGAGTCAGATACAGAAAGACAAATACTACATATTCTCATGCATATGTGAGAGCTAAACTTTTTCTCATGGACATAGAGAATAGAATGATGGATACCAAAGGCTAGGAAGGATGTGTAAATGGAAGGAGACATGAAGAGAGGCTGGTTAATGGGTACAAACATACAGTCAGATAGAAGAAATAAGTTCCAAGGTCTGACAACAGAATAGCGTGATGATACTTAGCAATGATATTTTGTGTATTTCAAAGTAACTCTAAGAGGGGACTTGAAATGATACCAACACACAGAAATGATAAAAGGCGATGGATAACCCCAGTACCCTGACTTGGCTGTAACACATTCTATGCATCTAACACATGCTCATATGTACGCCATAAATATATAAAATGTTATGTGTCAATGAAGGAATATATTTTGAAAGAAGACTTCAATAAGAATCATTTTGAAAAATGCCGGTGGGCTTTTAGACAATTGTAGCTCAAAGTCCAGATTGTGAAAGCAGAGGTGAATGTAGAGGCTCAAAGTTTCATAAAGGTAAAAAGACAGTTTTCTAAACCCCTTCTCTGGAGATTTTGGCTCTGAAGATCTAGGATGTGTTTGAGTTAATGATTATATCTTCAATAAAGTTGAAAATAAACGATGAAATTTTTAAATCAGCACATTTTTGCATGAATGCTATTTGTTTTTGAAGATTTTGTGCTGGCCAGGTGCTCCCACTTTGGGAGGCTGAGGCAGGCAGATCACTTGAGGTCAGGAGTTCCAGACCAGCCCAGTTAACATGGTGAAACCCCACCTCCACTAAAATTACAAAAATTATCTGGGTGTGGTGGCAGGCGCCTGTAATCCCAGCCACTTGGAAGGCTGAGGCAGGAGAATCACTTGAACCCAGGAGGCAGTTGTTGCAGTAAGCTGAGATTGCACCACTGTACTCCAGTCTGGGCAACAGAGTGAAACTGTCTCAAAAAAAAAAAAAAAAAAAAAAAAAAAAAGATTTTGTGCTGTGACTTAGGAATAGGAAATTGAGGAATGGCAATAAACAGGCCACTTGAAACTTTACTTAAATGTAGTTTTTAATGACACAAGATAATAGATAATAGGGAAAATGCTTATCTTCTACATATACCATGGAACAGAAAACCAGATAACCCTGAAAATAGTTGACTTGAGACAAGATAACTGTAGACTTTTTTGGCTAGCCAAAAATGCTACTGGAAAATAGATAGCAGCATCAAGAGCGCCAGATCCTAATACAAGGATAAAAATAATGCATTAAAGTTCCAGTAAGGTTAAAAAAAAAGTTGGTGATGTAATTAATACTAGACAGATAGCAAAAACGGTCAGTCATGGCCACTTCCTGTCAAGGCAATACATTAAATCTTGTTTCAAAACATTCCCACATTCCCTTTATTCACTATATAAAGAGGGCACTCCATTTGAACTATTGATTTTGCTAAGAATTAGTTTTATAAAGCTTAATTATATACAGATGCCCACATCCTATTTCTGAGGAATCAATTGCTCATCTAATCAGACAGCGTGAAAATTCTGGCTGTGATATTAACTAGCTATATGGTCTTGGTTAAGTATCTTAAATGGAGTATGCCATAATTTCCTCATCTATGTGTTGAGGATAATACTACCTGCTTCTGAAGGGATTACTTAGTGTATTACAGGAGATTGAATTGGGAAAATATTTACATAATACCTGGTACATAGCAAACCTTCAAGACAGTATAGCAATGGCCATTACTATCAATGTTTTGTCTAAATTGGCAACAGACTCCAACTTGTGGCTTCTATAGAGAATGTAATAACACAAACTCAAAAAGAACTGAGTGACTGGCCCAGGAAGAAAACACCACTTTTAAAAACAGTACTTCTGATTCTATTAGATAACCCATCAACACCTTTGATAAGCGTAAAACTCTCTTCCACTATTTTCATGTTATATGATATTTGAAAATAAATTCAGATGACCATTAGAAGCAAATTAAACTGATGAAAAAATTAAATGTGTTTTTTTCTAAATGACTGAAGGTCCTCCCTGAAACTCAATATTCTAAAATGTTTCCTCCAGGATGGTGTTTCCTAAAGTGCAGTCCTGGGCCCCTGATAAAAGAACCACCTCAGGTGAGGCAATTTATCAAAATAAAAACTGCTAGGTTCCCAGACCAGACTAAAGGAAGAAATACGGTGAGGAGGAGGGAGAGGTTTGAGAACCTGCAATTGTTGCAATCACTTGAGATGCATTTCTATGTGCATTTAGATGTACAAAATCATAATCTAAGGCAGTGATCCACAAAGTGTGGCCTCTAAACTAGTAGCAGCAGTATCACCTGTGAACTTATTGGAAATATGAATTCTCATGCTCCACCTCAGACCCACAGACTCCAATTCTGAGGGTGAGTGCAGCAATCTGTCCTTTTCAGGTGATACAGATGCATGCTAAAACTTGAGAACTACTGTTCAAGAGCCAAGAATGATCCAAGGAGCAATGCTTTGGCATCATCTGGGAGCTATCAGAAACCAGAAACTTGGGCTTCACCCCAATCTAAGTGAATCACATTCTACAGACTTTATCAAGATGCCCACATTATTACTATGCACATTAAAATCTGAGAAACCCTGGGTAGGGCGCAGTTTTCCAAACTTTCATGAGAGTAAAAACATAACCTCCCAACCCCCTTCCCTGGATATTCTGATTTCTTTAAAACGGCTATGATTTGAATGTGGTTTGTTCCCACCAAAAGTCATGCTGAAATTTGATGTGGCAGTGTTAGGAGGTAGGACCCAGTGGGAGGTGTTTGCATCATGGGGGAAAATCCCTCAAGAATATATTAATGCCCTCCTGCCAGGGTGAGTGATTTCTTGATTTTCCAAGAGCATGTTGTTAAAAAGAATGTGGCTTCCTCAGTTTCTCTGCCACCCCTCTCATCATGTGATCCCTTGGCATATGCCCATTCACTTTTCCATTTTACCATGTTGTGACCCAGCATGTGCCCTCACCAGGAACCAACCAGGTGCAGCACTATGCACTTGAACTTCAGAGCCTGTAGAATTGTGAGCTAAATAAACCTCTTTCCTTTTTATAAATTACTCAGCCTCAAGTATTTTGTTATAACAATACAAAATGGACCAAGACAGAACGTTTGGCAAGATGTTAAGATTCCATATATATGACATGAATCCTAGGTGACTAATATGATCAGGAAAGTTTAGGAAATATGGCTTTAGCAAAAAATTCTTGGGTACCACCTAAGTTATAAATCATTGCTCTATGTCAGGGTTCCTCAACCTTGGGACTATTAACATTTTAGGCCAGAAATTATTCAGGGAGGTACAGTGTAAGATGTTTACTAATATCTCTGGCCTCTTCCAACTAGATGCCAGTGGAAGCCTCTCCAGTAGTGACAATTAAAAATGTCTCCAGACATTAACAAAGACCCTGGGCTGGTGGGAGTCAGCAAAATCTCTTCATCCTCCATAAAATCCACTGTTCTAGAAGACAACTGTTGCAGTGATTGATTGCTGCGTAACATGGTACTCCAGAGCTTAGCCGTTTAAATAAATAATCTTATGGAATTTTTTTGTGGGTCAGGGATTCAGGGAAAGACTGGCTAAGCAGTTCTTCTGCTTCAAGTAGCATCAGCCCTCAACACTCACTCTGTTTTCTTCCATTAGCAACCGAGCTGGAAGGCCCATGAAGACCTCACTCATATATCTGGTCACCCAGATCTCTCTTCATCCACGTCATGTCTCAGCATTTGGCATCCATCTCAAGATTCTTTATGGCATGGTGAACAGATTCCCAAGAGAGGAAGCAGAGGCTACCAGGCCTCTTAATGGCTAGACCTGGAAATATCAGTGCTATTTCCACAACCTTCTATGAATCAAAGGAAGTCTAAGGTCAGCCTAAATTTAAGGAGCATATCAATGGACACTACCCACTTACAGGAAGGGAGAAATTGATAGCAGTAGCTTTTGAAGACTACTTATAACAATGAGCCTTGCAGATATAGTCCACCTTAATAACAGAAAGGGCCATACCTTGTTTAAGAATCCCATTAAAAAATTTTTAAAGACACATCATGGAAATCATTTTTTCTGTCTTTCTGATTTCATGGCCTCTATTCAACCTCACCACCCTTTTGAGGAGTAAACTTTTTGAGTTAAACATAACAATCTAAATGTACAGGCAGTTCCCAACTTATGATGGCTCAACTTATAATTTTCGACTTTATGATGGTGTGAAAGCCTTATGCAGTCTGTAAAAACTGTACTCCAACTACCCATACGACCATTCTGTTTTTCACTTTGTGTACAGTATTTAATAAATCACAAGGTATTCAACACTTTATTACACAATAGGTTTTGTGTTCCATAATTTTGCCCAACATAGGCTAATGTAAGTGTTCTGTGCATGTTTAAGGTAGGCTAGGCTAAACTATGATGTCCAGTAGGTAAGGTTTATTAAATGTATTTTGACTTAAGATATTTTCAAACTTATAATGGATTTATCATGACATAACCCCATTTTAAGTCAAGGAGCATCTGTGCATGTCTCAATTGTAAAGCTATCTGAGTTTTTACATCCTGAATCAGGATATAGAAGGTTATCAGTATGCTAGAAGCCTCCCAGTCATTAAATCTCTCCAAAAGTAATCACACTGCATTCTATCACTATAAATTAGATTTTCCCACTTTTCAATTTCACATAAATGAAATCGGAATATTACCCCTTTGTGTGTGGCTTATTTTGCACACCATCATGTCTGGAAGATTCATATGTGCTGTTTCATATATAGCCAGACCCATTATTTCTCCCTTTAACTGGTGTGCCTGTTTTCCATCTCTCTCTCTCTCTCTCTCTTTTTTTTTTTTTTTTTTAACATTTTATCCTTTATTCCTTAACTTCATTAATCTTCTTTAAAAGCTGATTCTACAGCATTTTTGATTAAAACTCATCATCAGCTCTTGGTTCTCCAGCACTTTCAAAACAAAACCTAAATGGATAGCCTCCACAATCTGATACAAATCTATCTTCAAATCTTAAATTATTCTCCATCCAGAGTACCCAACTGGGTCCCACTTAATCTTTAACTTCCACTATATTTTCAATCAACTTTACTGGGGCCCTGGAATGAAGAAATGCATCTTATTCCAAGGTACTATGTTTTGTTTTTTGTTTTACTTGCTGACATGAGTTGGCTGGACTTTTAATTACGAATTGTTAAGCACAACAGTAACTATATACACCACTAACTGGCCTATAAGATATTCTCTAACACCACAAACTTGAAGTTGTTTCTGGCTAAACTAGAAAAAAAAGAAAAAAGAAACTTGTGGTAAAAAGTATTTTTTTCCATGGGATGTTAATTCACTTAGGAGAAATCTAATTGAACTCTCTAAAACACAAACTGATTAGAAAAAAGTAAGATAAAGGGAGTAGAAAAACAATTGAACAGAGGTGTGTATGAATAGACTATATTACCTGGAACAATTAACAATCTTTTAGCATTAGGAATATGTCAGGATAAAGAGTATTGCTTGAATCCAGTGATCACAGCTTTGGAGAAACCATCTATTAAGGACCTAAAGGCAGCAGAGAAGGATAAAGGTCTACAAATAAGTAACATTGAGAGAATTGGAATTATTTTGAACACGAAAGAATAGTGAGAATAAAAGATGTCTTTAAATATTGAAAACATTGTTATTTGCATCTTTACTGCATCTAACTGGTGAGTGTCAAAGGGGCATAAACAACATCAATATACAATGAGCACCCAATCACAATATCACTGGAGTTGGGAATTCGGTCTTAAGCAAAAGTGTGGGCTAATGTAAGTGGTTTCCAGCTATTGGTTGATTAACCAAAAGCATCAGTGTCACCAGAGCACTTGTTATTAATACAAAGCAAAATCATCTTGTCCTACTTCCTAATCTGCTGAATCTTATGGGACATTGTGGCTAAGAATGTACATTTGTAAGAAGTGCCTGGTCAAGCTCTAAGACCTCCTTTAATTCAAGAAAAGTCTACCTTTGGTAGAAAACCATGTATTAAAGTGTTTCAAATTGCCCCTGACTAAAAAGAATGTTTTCAATTATCGTAAGCTTCATTTGTTTATTTGTTTATTTATTCAGTATTCATTGGGTAACTTTCATGTGTACTGACGTAAAGTGAACACAGTGAGTCAGGTCCCTGAACTCATGGAGTATTCACATTAAAAAAGAATGCAGATATTAAACTAATAAAGACAGAAGACAAATTTGAAATTATAAATATGCCAAGCCATATAATTGTGACAAGTATTATGAGAGAAATAATGGTACTTGATGCAAAAATGCTAAGGGGGCCTGATCAAGACTGGAAATCAGGAACATCTTCACTAAAGAAATGCCATCTAAGCTAAGATTGAAGGATGAGAAGAAACTTTCCAGGCCAGCAGTAGGAAAAAGGCCATTTCGGGTAGAGGGAACAGTATCTTTAAAGGTCTAAAAGTAGGAAGCAGAAATTCGTGTTTGTTAGGACTGGAAAGACAGTCCCTGTGTTTGAAGCAGGTAAGTGGTCCAAGATGAAGTTGAGAGTTAGGCAGGGGCCAGACTATGCCCAGTGGCATAGCTCACTTTATGTGTCAAGTTGGCTGGGCCATGATGTCCAGATGAGTGGCCAAACATTACTCTGGATGTTTTTTATGGGGGTGTCTTTGGATGAGATTAACATTTAAATAGGTGGATTTTGAGTAGAGCAAACTCTCCTCCACAATGAGGTGTGGCTTGCCTAATCAGTTAAAGACCTGAATAGCACAAAAAAACGCTTCTCTGGAGCAAAAGGGAATTCTGCTAGAAGATGGCCTTCACCTCTGAACTGCAACATAGCCTTTCTCTGGATCTATAATTGGCTGACCCACTCTACAGGTTTGAACTTGTTAGTCTCCACAATGCATGAGCTAATTCATTAAAATAAATATCTTTTTGTCTGTAGGTGGGTAAGTAGGTAGGTATGTAGGTAGGTAGGTAGATAGTTAACTAGCTAGCTAGATAAGAGATAGCCATAGAGATAGATATACAAGTGTACCTGTGTATTTATCTTTATGTCTACACATCCTATCGGTTCTGTTCTCTGGAGAACCCTGACTAATACAACAGACCTTAGAAAGTTTATACATTTTATTTTTCCTAAGGTTAAAATGGGAAGCTACTGCAGGTGAGTGCCTTTAGCAAATATTAATTATTATGTATTTAGTTCTTATACTTTTTTAAACCCTTGTATCTCAGTATAGACTTCTAAAATGGACTATCAGATTCACAGCTTCCCCAAAGTCTATCTCTTTAATATTCTCTGTTATATATTTTAGATCTTTTCCTCCCATTATTTATTCAATTTCAATCTCAAAAGTTCTACAGACTCCTGCTTTAAAGATTTTACTGGAGAAATCACTAAAATAAAACACCTTTGAAGCCAATTTAATTCCATTGCTACCAGCATACCAACTACATATAGTCCAAAATCCCAATTTTCTCTTACTTTAGAACTTGCATGAAGAGTAGAGTTGAATGACAAGAAAAATTCAGTCCAGATTCTGAAGTTAGGAAAATCATTCATTTCTCTTCCTTTCCCTTTTCAGAAATAAATCTGTGTCAACCTTTCTTTGAATTGGGGTGCACGATAAGGAGTTTTGTTGCAATTTGTTTTCATGGCTCCCATCCACGAGAAGCCACCAAACTAAATCAAGTGAGACAGAGGCAGTCTTGCTGGCCTACTGAAGCATGAAGGGAAGTCAGAATCCTTCTCAAGAAATTTACACAATTCAGAGAGCAATTGTAAGTGCTCATTTTTCTCACTATGCAATGCCTGCAAGACTTTTGTTTAAAAATAGCATGAACAATATTGGGGTTTTATCATCATCACATATATTTTGGTAACCTACTATGCATAATGTACTAGGCCAGGTATTAGGGACCGAATGACTGATTGCATACATCAATCACTTATTTAACAATAACATGATAAACGTCAAGCCCTGTTCTGGCCTCTGGGATATAGCAGCGAATTAGGAACCAAGAAGGAAGAATCCTTCCCTCTTTCCTCAGATCATCTTCCATTCCGTTGAGGTAAGACAGACTATCATAGTAGCAAGACAATTTCACAAAGGAGTAAGTGCTGTGACTGTAATCATGAAAAAAACAAATGCTTAATATATATTTTGTGCCAGAAACTCTACTAAGTATTTTACTCATATTAACTCATTTTACCCTTACAACAACCCTGTAAGACAGTTACTAACATTACCTCTGTTTAATAGATCAAGACATTGGGTCACCAAGAGGTTAAGTAACTTGGCTGAAAGTCGGTAGAGTCAGGATTGCCTTAAGGCATCCTGACTGCAGTGTCTCTGCTTCTTACTTCCCGTGCTATACTGGTTGCTGTGAGAGGAAGGCATGAAGGGTCCACTTCAGATGAGACTGTGAGAAAGACCTTTCTAAGTATTAACATTAGATCTGAGACATGACTAATACAGGGGAGACAAGGATTTAAAATATTCCCAAACTCCAAAGACTTAAACTGTAGGTAGGAATAAGATACTTGAAACAAAAACAACAACAATCATGTATCATTTAATGTTTTAGTAATGACTCCTGTATGTCAAACACTGTGTTAACACACTGTTTATGCTTCACCTCATTTAGTTATCACAACATTCCCATGAGATCATGCCATAGATCTCTATTTCAATGAGGGGAAATTAGGAACTTGGAGGTAATAGAGTCCTTGCCTTGGATCAGCAGAAGAAAGGATTGACTCTGCGCACAGATCTCTGGGAAAGTTTGGTGACTGTTTAGGTGATTAAACTGGAAACCACAAACTGGAGGAGGGAAGGTGAGTCATATAAGAGAAAATGCATTTTATACAATAATTTTTTTTCTATTAATTAATGGAGATAAAATATTTGGCTTACTAGAGGATGTGTAAAGCAGAGAGAACGTGTCTCTTTGAAAAGTAATGAGAAAATAACTGACATTTATTGTCTATTACGTATTAGGCACTGTCATCAGTAATTTTAGAGTCAGTGGATTATAATTTTTAATCTTGAAGTAATCAAGATATCTGTTGGCAGCTCCAGGTCTGGAGGTGGTAGCCACACTAATGGATGTCATCTCACTGACCTCTGGTGCTACAAGGTTTCTTCCAGTTGTTGGTGTTATCTCTGGTGGTTTATTTGTGTGAAAAATTTTCTATATGTTGTAGCTTGAGCTTATATTTTAAAGTGCTTCTGAAAATACTGTTTTTAATTTAATAAATTACCTTAATATCTGTCCTTATGTGTATGTGAGTGAAAGATGGGAAAAGGGAGGGAGGGAGAAACAGAGAGGGGGGGTGGAAACAGAGATACGACCATGAATGAGTATATCATGAAACATCTTAGACATTGTAGATGTTTTAAAGGATGTGATACTCATGCATTAATGATTACTATTTATTATCCCATTAATTTTGAGCTTTATTGTTTTGAACTTGCACAATGGAAATCAGATTCTCACAAGAAACAGAGGGAGTGAGAGGTTCATGAAATTCTTAGGCCTCCCACAGAGGTCCAATGGCCAATAAGGTTCCATGTTTCATCCCGGAATTTCTAAGCTAAACACAATTGAGTATTCTGATTACCCCTAAGTGCTTGGTAGAAGATGAAAAAATGAAATCCAATAAGCAACTATATAGATGTCTCTACCTATAAATTAATCCATACAATCAGAAATCAACAATCTATTTCCTTTTGCTGTGGTGTTTTTCTAGTTCACTGCCATTCATTCAGCTATCTACCTATTCACGCACCCACCCATGTATCCTTTAAAGAAACAGCTACTGAGCACCTATGATCTTATTTGAGGCCTATAACCCTAATCAGAGGCACAGGTATAGGAATTATGAGTCTAAAGGTAGTAGTTCAAGTCATAGACATGAAAGAGATTCCCCCCACCAAACCAACAACAACAAAAAAAGTAAAAAGAAATGAAGGCCAAGGATAAACCCATGGAGAATGCAGGCATTGAAGGGGAGGAATGTAACGTAGAAAATGGAAACTTAGAAGAAATGATCAGAAAATTTGGATGGATCCAGGGGATTAGTACCCAACTGGCAAGATTCACCAGTTACATCTCATTGCAGGGTCAGAGGTACAGGCCTCACTACATTGGATTGAAAAGTGAAAAATAGGCACTAAGTACAAGATGTCATCAAAGATTACCTACTTCAGGAATCTGGCTGTGAAGAAAAGCAGAAAAGGTGAGAAATAAAAGAATATTGTAAGTTAAAGGAGAGTTGATAGCATAAGATGGAGGTGGCTGGAACACATTTACAGGATGCGTGGAAGGAGCCAAGATAGAGGGAGAAATCAGAAATGAAGGAAAGAATAGAGTATCAACAGCCACTTAGGCGTAGCTTCTTCCTCAGAAGCTGGAAAAAGAGAACAAAACTCAAGGCAATGCCATATTTTTTAAAGTATAAGAACAGCAAGTTGAAGGTAAGTACATCTAAAAATGCTATTTTTCTAGGTGACAAAGTCGAGGTCAACCAACTTCTAGGGGAGTGCAGTAGAAAATTTGAGGAAGTTGGTTCAGGGATAAAACCGATGTTGGAGAATTGGAGAGGAAGCTAATCCAGGACATGTAGAATTACTGGGTGGATACAAAGAGCAAACTGACTCTGCTCTTTATTTGATGAGGTAGAGTGGCATTTCTCAAAATTTATTCCTTGTACCACCTGAATTAGATGTTCTTCGGGTCCTTGGTAATAATGCCAATTTCTGGACCCCATCCCAGGCCTTACCAGGTCTTCTCAACTGATTCTGGCTCACGCTGAAGTCTGAAACTACTGACCCAGAGCAGTTTCTCAAACTTTCTCTATCCCCCACATCATCCAGCCCTAGCTCGCGTTACAATTTATATTGTTAAACTTCAGCCAATCTATGAAATGAACATCCTCAGTAGAGAGTTCTGAGAATCTGTACTGTGTTCATAAGAGGCCTGGGTGTATCTGGTGATCAGTAAAGTTTAAGAATACTGATGTAAAATTCGGATGTACCTGGTAAGAAATATTAATAGGGGTATATGAGTTCACCAGAGATAGGTTTATAAAATTTATTTTTAAATATGTAGTCACACTTATTTGTGCATGTATAGTTGTATGAATTTTAGTACACAGAAAGATTTGTAGAATCACTACCACAATCAGCACAGTTCCTCATCCAGAAAAACTCCTGTGTCCGTTAAAGTCTACTTTACTCCGATCAGTAAATTCTGGCCACATCTGATCTATTTTCCATCATGCCTTGTCCTTTCAAGAATGTCATATAAATGGATTCATGTAGTGTGCAACCTTCTGAGACTGGCTTGTTTCATTCAGCATAATGCATTTGTGACTTATCCAAGTTGTAGCTTGTACCAATATTGTGTTCCTCTTTATTGCCAGCAGTATTCCAAGTTTGCTTGTTCATTTATCCATTGAAAAACACATGGGTTATTTCCAGTTTTTACTATTATAAAAACACTGCAATAAATATGTGCATAGAATTTTGTATAAACATAAGCCTTCATTTCTTTAGCATAAACACCCAAGAGTGGGATTTCTACAAACTATGATTTCTTAATTCATTAACAAATAGTTATTGATCAGCCATTGGATATAAAGGGGATATTTGGTTGTCTCGGTATAAAGGAATTGTCACAAAATTGAATAAGATGCATAATGGGTTTCAACATGAAGTACAAGAGATGGACGTATTCACAGTTATTACAAAGGAGTGAAGGATGAGGTAAAAGGCAGAGACTCATGGAGGAAGCACTGATTGCAGCTTGAATATTAACATCTTCAATTTCAATTCTCCTCTCATTGCCATGGCTAATATTATAGAATCCTGTGGACTCAAAAGCAATGGGCAATCTAAATAAAATTTTTAAAAGCTTATATTGATATTATTGTCCCCTGTTACATTCAAAGAGTAGCATATATTATGTAGTCAATAAATGCTTGGTGAAGAAATAAAGGAAGAATTATCTATATATATTTATGTAAGGTGGGGGCCAAAGGGTTGGTGGTTAGTAGTACCATAGGAAATGGTTTTAGATGATGGAAAACGGATTTCTCATACCTGGGACAGCTTTTATCTGATGCCTACCTTGTCTCTGGCTAGAGAATGCCTGGAGGGGCACCTGCTGTTCTCCATGTCTAACAACTCAACTCAATGGTGTGAATTAATTGAGGGTTCAGCTACACTGGGGGCTCTCTGCTTAAGGACCCCATGATTTTAAGAAATAAAAAGTATTAAACTGCTTGTAGGAAGGACAGTCTGAAAACAGTAATGTGCTTGCAAAATGATGGCCCCTAGAACCTTGTTCCAAGTCAGAAATCAAAAGAATTGGAAAAAGCAAAGTGCCTCAATAGTAGGAGTTGAAGTGTCCATGAACAACTTGACAGAATAAAGCTAAAGAAAGAATAAAAGATCAAGATTTGTCTAATCTTCAAACAGAGGACTTTAGAATCTCCCTTAGCTTTAAAAATAGGTCAGAAAGCCCATGAGTCTAAAACCAACACACATCTGTTTTGAAATCTGCCTCTGAGTCTTATTTTTGACTAAGACAACATCCGTTTGGGCACATTACCAGAAGAAACACTGTATGCTGAGAATAACTAACAGATAAGTTTAAGTTGTTTAAGGAATAACTAGACTTACTAATATAAAACGAATGCCAAATGCCTGCCTTATTCTGATCACCGTGCTTCTGAAACTGTGCATACTAAATAAGACCAGTAAGAAAGTACAGAGAGAGGATATTTGCAGACAGAGTCAACGGATGTGTTACTTGACTAGCGCATAATCACCACCTTCACCATGACTCCTGGTTTAGGACACGAGACAGAATCAACACAGATAGGAGAACTTTATAATTGTTCAACCACCTTGCAGAAAAGAACAATTTGCTTATCATGAAAGTTGTTTGTGGAATATGTACGTGTGTATGTTTCTCTGTGTGGGTCTGTGTGTGTGTGTGCCTACATTGCTTTTATATATGTGTGTATAGTTCTGAGTGTGTAGATCATGCAATAGTCTCAGCAAAAGAGGCAATGTTTAGTCATTCTAATATAGTGCTGGAAGAATCACTATTCCTCATGTTGCAATGTGACATCTCTATGATGCTCTATGTTTGCAAGATGATCTGTCACCATTAAATTGCCAAGTCTCTGAAAAAAATATAGGTGACAAGAATGATTTTTATTATTGTTGCTCCTTGCTTATAGGTACGTATTTTAAATTTTTCCTGCAAACCAGCTCTTCCCATCTTCCCTGGGTCTATTATCCCATCATGTAAGACAAAAGGTTGAGGTCACCTTGCTTTGGGTCTCTCTTCTTTCTATCTATAATCAGCTGTTGCTAAGCCCCATAAATATCTCTTAGAATATTTTAAGAGTATAACAACAGTAATAGTGATAACAGCAGCTGTAGCTGACACTTTTTATTGAGCATTTGCTATATGCCAGGCAATGACCTAAAATATTTACAGCATTAATCTTCATTATAAACCCAAAGCCAGATCATCTTCATTTGATAGATGAGAAAAACAAAAGTACATTCGTTGGAAAGGATAATTATTTGTTCAATATCATAGCTAGAAGATAAGAGACCCAGGAGTTGTACCCAAGCTCTCGGACCATAAATTATCTTGATTTATTGCTTTCTCATGTGCATTTGTGTGCGCATGGTATAGGCGTTTATGTGTGTATATACACATATGCATATATGTATACATATACAGGATATATTGAGATACATGCATACATGTCCACATGCATACATACATTTATATGTCAATACATAAATACATGGCTTCTCCTGTCTCTGCTATGGGAAGCAATCTGCTACCAGCTGAGTTAATTGCCACAACTACCTCTCACTCTGGCAGCAATGGCTTGCGTAGAACTGGTGGCCATACAGTAAGGCTGCAACAGGTCAGAGACCACTCAGTCAGAAAGTACAGCTCCTAGGCTCTTTGTTCCTAGGTGAGGCCACATTCATCCATCCAGCTATTGCCAATAGAAAGTGAACAGAGGATTTGTGCATTTCTTTAAACCATACATGTTAAGAAGCAGGTGTGTCTTTTACTCTGTCTCTCCCTTCACTGCTTGGATGCAATGATGATGAGTCACTACAGAACGTCAAGGCCACAGGAGAGAAGGAGCCTGAATCTCAAAATTGCCACGTGGGAGAAAGCTGTCCACCAACAGAAAACAGATGCCTTGAACAGTACAGGAATGAGAAATAAACTCCTCTGCTAAACTGTTGAAACTGAGAGATCTGTGTGTCACCACTGTCTCCTCTACCCTTATACACTCAAGTAGATCCTTTATTCCAACATCTTTCACCTGCAGGGATCAGGCAACTTTTTCTGTAAATTTCTAGATAGTAAATATTTTAGGTTTTGAGGCCTCCAATGTGTATTTTACTTTACTTTTCAAATTACTTTCTTTAAAATGCTTTAAAAATATTTTCACTGGAGCACTGTAGAAAAACAAGATATGAGCTGGATATGCCATGTAGATCATAGTTTGCCAACACCTAGAATCTTATTGTCAGACTAAAGTTTTAATTACAGATTATATTATATCACATACCTACCTACAAAGCTCTTTGGATCCATAATTTCTACTTTATAAGCTGTAAAGTTCTCTGCCTGGAGTTTTGGCTCTTCTGCAGGCTGATAATGCTGATCTTCCCCTTGCTGCCAGTGATTCTCTAAAATAAGAGCATCTCTTCATTCCTCACTTCCCACATGTCCCTTTCTCACGTCATAGCCCTTCTCTATCCTCTTGCCCAAGTATAATGCTAAGTATAAGGCCAGTCAGCCAATACCCACCCCACATCATTCCTCCTCTATTAAACTCACCAGGGAACTCAAATCCTTCTAGGTTTGCCTTTCTTTTGAGCTCCCAAAGGGAATTTTTAAATCACATTATTTGGCTTTTAATGATATCCTTTGACATCAACTCCCAGCTACAGTACTAGGCATTGAGACAACTGAGGTAGGAGGTGGGACTCAGCTCCGAAGCTGGGGCTTTGACACCGGACCACACTGAAGACCAGCTAAAACAGGGCTGGGAAGGAAGATTTCCATAAGACACACCTACCAGTGTGCCATGTCAGTTTACCATTGTCATGACACCACTTGGGAGTTACTGCCCTTTTCCATGTCAATGACTCAATGACCCCAAAATTACTACTCCTTCCCTAGAAAGTTCTGCATAAACTGCCCCTTAATCTGCATGTAATTAACAGTGGGCTTAAATATGATTGCAATTGACCTGAGCTGCTACTCTCTGTCTATGGGGTAGCCCTGCTCTGCAGGAGCAGTCATGGAGCTGCAGCGCCATCCGAGCTTTAACACTGTTGCTTCAATAAAGATGTTTTCTGCTATTCTACCACTGACTTGCCCTTGAATTCTTTCCCAGGCAAAGCCAAGAACCCTCAAAGGCTAAGCCCTCCTTTGGGGCTCACCTGTCCTGCATCACAACTACAATAAATATGTCCTAGTCCTTACCTAACTTATGGAGGGTGAGAGAGACAAACAAGTGATGATAATATAAGGTTACAGGTGCTACTTATGGAAATACGAGACAGGAATGGGAAGTAATAGGGAATATTGTGTCTCATGACATTTTTAATTTTGTTTCAAAGGCACATCTTGTTGCTAACTAGAGAAAAGGACAAGATTTTGTGTGTGTATGTGTGTGTTCTCACCTCCTGCAGCAGTATGAGCATATTTCAGAAAAGCATTTAATTGATGAAGATCTGAAAATTCAGATCAAATCAATTGTTAATTTTTTTAAGAGACAAGGGTCTCACTACGTTGCCCAGGCTGTAGCGTAGTGGCTATTCACATTGGCATGATCAAAGAGCTCTGCAACCTCTGGAGTCCTCTGCCTGGGCTCCAGCTATCCTCCTGCCTCAGCCTCCCAAACAGCTGAGACTACAGCCATGTGCCACCACATCAGACTCCAATTATTAACTTTGACATACATATATGAAAGGTATTGTCTTAGATACTTAGAGTTACTAAACAAAAATAAAGCCTTATTTGTAATTATACTAGTCCCAAGAGAACTTTGAAATTACTGACAAAAGAAGACTCATTAACATTGGGATCATTAAGATAAAAATAAAAATTGAAAAGTAATATAGTACAAGGGAGACTATAATTATACCACAAAGACAAGCTAAAGATGGTCATGACAATGACACATTAACTGTGTCTCAGAGCTACATGATAACACAAAATCATACAAGATGGATAGATTATACTGACAGATAGATAGACAGATAGACATTATTGTCTGATAAAAACAGGGAATCAGTTAACCAGCACAGTTGAATTATCTGGTGAGATAGTTATTTTGACAAATAATTATACCCTGGCCTTACTCGTGCTAATGAACAATCAGGATTAAAGCCAGGGTAATCAGTGCAAACAATTTTTTTTCCCAGCAGTAAACTTTAAACATAATTTATTTCCTGAGTTCTTGTACAGGAAATATAAAATGTTCATTTGTAACACTTTTTAATCCACTCTATGAAAAAACAACTTTAAAGTATAGGTCTATATTTTAACATCTTAAGGGGAGAAGAAAGAAGAACTATGCACTTGTGCTAAGCACTCAAATTTTATTGATTTATGTTGATACAGGGTTACAACCAAAAGAAAAAAAAATACACAAAACTTGAAATATGGGTGATTACTTAGTTCATTGCACTGTTTCCCTTTAATGGCAATGGATATAAGAAGCAGGTGCTAAGTAGCCAGTGTTCAGAGAGTCAGCTTACTATAGTAGAGTGTTGGGAGAGTAGGCTTTGTCTGCTGATGATGGAAGACATCCATGCTAAGCAGCCAGACATGCCCATGGTGAATCTGACATTTTGTTATGAAAACTGAAGATCTTGACCTGCAATTTTAGTTAAGCAGGAGGCCATATAATTTCCACCTGAAGATGGCTTAGAGAAAGCAGGAGTAAAATGGGCCTTACAAACAAAATCTGCTCAATTTCTGGGTAAAGTATTTGGATCTAACCACAGATATTTAAACCTGGGCATGATTTGGAGACTTTGAAGGGCAAGAGTTCCCAATTAGCTATGCAAAGCATCAGGTATTAGTTCTCACATGTTGACCAGTACCAGAATCTCCTCAACAGTTTGTTGAAACAGACTGCTGGATCCCCTTCCCAGAGTTTCTGAGTTAGTGCACAGGATGGGAGGCTCAAGCATTTGCATCACTTATAGGATCTCAGGTGATGCAGATGCTCTGGGCATCACATCTTAAGAACTACTTCAATAATGGAAGAGGGGGTGCCTAGACAACACCTAATATTGAACGTCACTACTTTCTAATGGGTTCACCATCACTGGTTGGCAGCAAAATGGCCTTATAAATCTAAGTAATAGGTCCACATAAAGTTACATAGTGGGGTCCATCTGAAAATTGAGAAAACTTGGCCAAAATGGTTATTTAGACTTGGGCATAGATTGTCTCGAGTTGCTCTTTGAGGTTTGTAATAAGTCAATAGGTGCACGTGAACCTCTGGACATAATAATAAATAATAAACAACACAACCAAAGCCAAGAAAAACTCATCACTTCTCAACTCCCACTGACAGTGGCACTGGAGCACACAACCAGTTCTTCCAAACTCCCTACGAAGGTGTTGAGGTCTTTTCTGGAAGAGGTGAATGTCGGGGGTCACAAGTATAAGCTGCTTTCTCTGCCCTCATATAACATGACCTAGTAATTAAGGCCATAGTGGTTGCATTTACAGAGATTAGGGTTTAAATATTGGCTTCTGCATTTACTATATATATTACCTGGAGCAAGCCATTTTGACTTTTCAAACCTCTGTTTTCTTACCTATAAAATGCTAGTAATGCCACTTAACTTATATCACTTTTGAGATAGTTATATAATGTGTAAAAATACTCGGCATAGTGGCTAATACACAGTAAATAATAAAATTTGCCACTAATAATGTTAATATTTTCTTTTTCTTCTGATCAGAATTACTATTACTGGCAATTAGGTGAGCATAGAACAACAATCATTATAAACGCAAGAGTGAAATGGAAATATATCAACAATAGTGATATAAAGTCAGCAAACGGATGTCACATGAGTAATGTAAGGAGTATCCGCCACAACATGGTTCATAACAGTAAAACACATTTGAATATATAAATATTTATTATAAGCAGACTGCTTAAATACGTTAAGAGTTCATGTGACAGAATATCGTCTGGTCCTTAAAAATAATAATATAGTTCTAATTCATGTACATGGAAGATACCATGATACACTCGTGGAAAGAGAAAGCAGTTTATAAAATAGAGGAAAAGATACAAGTTGAGGGATAGAGAACAGAGAATTATATCTGAATAGATCTACATACCACAATGTTAATAGTATTTATCATTAAGCAGTGGAATAGTTAATATATTTTATTAATATATTTTGTATATATTTGTCTCATATATATGGAAAAATTTTAACATATTTGTCTTTATTTAGAAATATAAACTAGTACTACTTTAAAAATTGATAAATAAATTTGATTAATACACTTAATGCAAGGAGCTATATTTAAAAACAGATCACAGTAGGGGCAATTGTCTAGGAAAGGATAAATGGAGACTAATCTCACAAATTTTTTACTTTTTCAGAGAAGGGAATAGCTTATCTTTCATATAAGCTGCATTTTCTGCTATAAAAGTATGCCACGTAGTATATTATGTACCTAATAAAACAGCTCTCTCCAGTCTTCTCATTCTCTCTCTCTTTCTTCCCCCATTTACATTCTCTCTTTCTCCTCTTTAATCATCTTCTCCTTTGTCATAAGACCAAAGAATTCCAAAACATACATTTCATGTCACCTTTCTGAAATGGCATCTTCCACCAGGGCTACTACATATATGAACATGGCATTCAGGATGACTTTGTCTTCAAAGTGTCATTTTTCTATTTGTTCAACTTCTAATGCACCCTAATGTTCCACCTTAAATCTCTCTTCTTCTCTGAAGATTTCCTCAATTTTTTCACATTGATATGTTTTGTTTCTTTGAGTTTTACAACACTGTGTATGCATATATCTGGTATAGTATTTATGATTGTCTGCTTTGCTAATTGCTCCAACAGCAACCACAGTGAAACCAACAGTACAAACATAAATGAATATTTACTGAGCACTTACCAGGCCCATGGAAAGAGCTCTTAATGCATCATTATTTTTTCATTTTATTATTTATTTATTTATTTATTGGAGATGGAGTCTTGCTCTGTCACATAGGCTGGAGTGCAATGGCATGATCTCAGCCCACTGCAACCTCTACCTCCTAGCTTCAAGCAATTCTCCTGCCTCAGCCTCCCGAGTAGCTGGGACTATAGGCATGTGCCACCACACCCAGCTAATTTTTGTATTTTTAGTAGAGACAGGGTTTCACCATGTTATCCAAGCTGGTCTCAAACTGCTGACCTCCGGCAATCCACCCGCCTCAGTCTCCCAAAGTGCTGGGATTACAGGCGTGAACCACCATGCCCGGCCTCATTATTTTTTCTATCCTTATTAAATATAAGTGACCAAGTGCTAGAGGCATGAGTTATTTTGCTCCCCTGTACACAGTTAGATAATGTAATATCTAGTGTAATAGTTAGGACACAATTGTGGGTTCTTCCTTAACTTCCTAGTCTTTAAAGTTAATGCCCATGATATGGAAATTTATCTTTTGTAATTTGTTATATATGTGAAACTTTGAAAAATATGTATACTTAGGCACAACCTGGAAATAGAAAATCAGAATATCTTGAAACAAGACAAGGGCAAGGATATACTTTATGAAGTGTTCATAATTCATTTTGATGCCCAGCCTGTTTAAAAGCCACCCCACTATGCTGTGATGAGTTGCATTATGAGTATCGTCTGCTCAAAAACTACTAAAAATTCCAGTCTACTGTCTCTTTCATTAAAAAAAAAAAAAAATCCCTTTCACGTTACGCCTAAGACCTAGCACATAAGGTCACAAGAAAATCTTCAAGATAAAACTGTATATGAATTCATGAAATAGTCTATTTCCTTTGTGGACTTCAGTAATGGGAGAAATCATCAAAGAAAGACTTCCAACCAACTTCAAGGAGAATTTGTTTACCCTAGACATGGCTTGTTACTATTGGTGAGATTAGGAAAGGTTTTTCTTCAGAAGAAATTCTTGTTATGATTAATTGAACCTTTCCTACTTGAAGACTTGGGAGAAGAAATAAAACACACAAAGCCACTTTGATGGAGTTGTTGTGATTTTTGAACCTAATGTTTAACAAGAACTAAGTGCAGAAACATAAACTGCCAGATTTACTGCGTTGTAACTTCATCTTTTTTTTTTTTTTAACTGAGATCTTTCTTCCTTTATTATTGAGAGAAAGGAACGGTTAAAAAAAGAAACTAAGGAGAATGAAAAGTAATCCTCTCCCAAAGATTTTTATTGAAGCAATAATGTTTTAAAAATATGCAAAAGATATCAGAGGGAGAAAAATTTGCAAACTATTCAAAATAGCTAATTACAGGGCAGCTGATATTACAAAATGCTTGAATACTGGCATATTAGTGAGTGAAATGCTTAAGGCTATCTCAAGGTTAAAAGATATTAGGATACTCTTTTAATAGTAATTTTTCGCATTATCAGTAAATTCTGAGGAAAGATTTTTTTAATAACCTGCACAATTCTCTGAACTTGAATGTTGCAGGTAGGTAAGAACAAGGACAATGAAGTAAGTGAGAAAAGGAGTCAAAAAAGAAACCAGTTATAAGAGGAACAAGATCACACTACTTTTGGTTTGTACTATTCTTTAGCCTTGAACTTGAAAAAGAAAGTAAGAGACTGATATTGTACCAAGGCCATTGTTAATTAGATTTATGTACACTTTTAGGCATTAAACTAAAATTCTACTTCTTTTTCAAGTTCTATGTGATTTCATATTATTTTAGCTGAGAAAGGTGGCTCAAACCTGTAATCCCAGCACTTCAGGAGGCCGGGGAGGGAGGATCACTTGAGCTCAGAAGTTTGAGACCAGCCTGGCCAACACTGTCACCTCATCTCCACAAAAAAAATAAAATAATTGGGTGTGCTGGTGCATGCCTGTGGTTCCAGCTACTGGGGAGGCTGAGACAAGAGGATGACTTGAGCCTGGGAGATCAGGGCTGCAGTGAGCCGATATCACACCACTGCACTCCAGCCTGGGTGTCACAGCAAGACGCTGTCTCAAAAATAAATAAAAAAATATTTAAAAACATTATTCAATAATGTTTCTCAAATATTATTTTGAAAGCTGGAGGAAAGGATACTTCTTCTTTAATAAATGGCACAGCTTGTAAAATACGGAGATTTGTTTTCTTTGTTACTTTTAATGCCTTAAAGAAAATGAGAATATGGAATACTAACAATTGACCAACAAGTTAATGTCAAGAGATGGTGCCTGGATTTTTAAACCCTAGGGAAGGTTCCAAAATAGTAGACTACAGAGAGGAAAAGAGAACCCTTATAGACTGGTAAGAATGAATCTGCATTGAAGGGAGACACATCTAACTGAAAGACCTCTAATAGAAACCTAAAAAACAGTATGGGAGATATGGCATTATAAGTGATGGGATGCCATGTGTTCCCTCATTATGAAGGCCATTGGGTATGGAAAGAAGAGAAGGGTAATGGTTTAAGAGCTTAATTGTAACATATAACAGAAGATTGGGAAGAACTGGGAGAAGCATTTGAAATCTTCTCCATCTGTATATCTATGATAAAAACACGGTTAATGAGTGGACACTGAGCCTGTAGCAGAGAGGGAAATAATCTCAGAAGTCACCAAGATTTAGTTGAGTGAAAGTCATTATTGCAAAAATGATCATGGGATGTTTTACCTAATTCCAAAGTAAAATGACTTTCTAGAAAGGGAGGTAAATTGGTGTGTGCATTAAGGATAAAAAGGACTGGCTTAAAATTTGAAAACTCAAGGATTGCAAACTATGATAGAAGAGCTCACTAGAAATAAAAAGTAGGAACAAAAGGAATACAATGGTAGGTGTTAGCAGCAACTTACCGGTCAGATGGAACATTTCTTTGCTGCATTTAATTTACAGAGGTCTTTATAATCGGCATAGAGACAAGATTTTGGGACTTAAGAGAGAGGAAAGATGTAAGTTTGTCAATCATCTGCTAAAGTGCTTCTTTGCTAAAAAGCGTATCTGGTAAATTCTTCCTTAACTTGGGGTCTATTCAAAAAATAGTATGAATTTTGAGGTTAAAACACACTAGATTCGAACCCAGCTCTTCAAGTTAGAAGCTGTGATATGAGTCAATGACACCCATTAAAGGTGACTGCTGCAGTTGCCAGGGATATTAAAAAGTAGGTCTTTCTGAGCACCACCCTAGTCTGTACTCTTAAGCAGCCAGTCTAATACTGCAGGTCCACAGATTGCTGTTTGGGGGGTGCTAGGCTCTCATGAAAAGTAAAAGATGTAAGAAGTATGAGCCTCTTGCACCAAACAATGCAACGCACAGTGATTCTACCATATTCTTTGCAGACAGCAACACAGTAGCTATTAATATCAATCCCAGCCAAAATTTTAGCACAAATTAACAAGAGGATGATTTGTCAACAGTCCAAAAAGAAAGTGGTGGCCACCAGATTCTAGTGTGGCTTGTTACTTAGCAAGTTGTACCAACTAATTTCTGTGATAATTTGTCTTAAATTGATTGATGTTATTTTCACTGTTTCTATATCATCACTTTTCAAACAATGTTCTGTGAATGTCAGATGCTAATAAAAGAAAGTTAAAAGAAAATTGGAAGGTGGCAGATTCTAAGGTCAATTAAATTTGGAAATTCCTTGTTAACCAGTTTAAAGGGTTTCTAACTCTGGACTTCTTAAGGACATTGATATGCTAATGGAAGTAAATCTCTGGAAAGGGAAAGAAGTCTGGGAGATTTCTCAAACTTTCACTTTTGTGTAAAATTTTACAAGCCAAGGTAAATTGAGTGTTTCCTCTACACTATTTTTCAATTATTCCTATATCAAATGCACTTAATTCCTGGCCAGATTGCTCTCCCTTAAATATGACACAGTGGCATGTACAAAGTTTAAGACAAGCATTGAGCTTCTTACTCAATGCTATATATATTACAACTCCCACATCAACAAGCTGAATGAATCAGGTAGGAGGCAAGTTACTAGGTGTCTACAGGGTAGGAGAGGTCAACTGACTCCTGTTAGTTCAAACAAGTCACTCCAGTATAAACCAGTAGGTGGATCAAATCAACCACTTTTTTTAAGGAACGCATATGTGGCTCCTTCTGCTGCATATGTGACTATTTTGAATCTAAAATATAGAGTAGAAAAGCGAACCAGTAGTTGATGTCTATAATCTAAATGAGAAAACATTGAAAAAAAATCAACACCAAAGCAAGTTGTGACTATCGAGAGAAATCCTGGATGTTGTTTTCCTTTACAAATATGCAGTAGTAGAGCCACTTGCATATATTAAAGGTTTATTTTTGGAAACAAACAGAAATGATTGGGAGGGGGAAAATTAAATATTTTAGATGCTTCCACTTGCTCATGCCCTGTGGTGTTTTGAGTCAGTGCAGTTGGGAATTAAGGAGTCAAGGAGACAGGGACCTGACAATACCTACAGAGATTTTAGATAGCAAGGATCTCTGCTCATAGTGAAGTTTGCACTGTACTATGTTTCTAGAGTAGTAAGATAACATTTTTTTTTTTTTTTTAACAGAGTCTTGCTCTGTCACTCAGGCTAGAGTGCAGTGGTGCAATATCTGCTCACTGCAACTTCCACCTCCCGGGCTCAAGCAATTCTTCTGCCTCGGCCTCCCAAGTAACTGGGATTACAGGCACAGGCCACCACACCCAGCTTGTATTTTATTTTATTTTAATTTTTTTTGTATTTTTTTTGTATTTTCGTACTTTTAGTAGAGATGGGGTTTCACCATATTGGCCAGACTGGTCTCAAAACTCCTGACCTCAAGTGATCCACCCACCTCGGCCTCCCAACGTGCTGGGATTACAGGCATGAGCCATCGTGTCCAGCCTAACTTTTTTTTTTTCATATGATATAATTGACATATAAACTCAACACATTTATCTGGTTTATCACTACTGAATAAGTAGATCTACATCAATATTGGGGAGAAAACCCAACTGTGGTAGGCCCGTTGAGAGGGACATCCATCTGCAACTTTGCCTTTCCTACAATTTTCAAGATTAATTTTGATGCTGTTCAATTTCTGCTTTATGGGTCAATTCATGAACCCAGCCATCACATCCAGCTTATAAACCTATACAAACCAAACAGCCTAGAAGACAGAAATTAGAGCTGAGATGAGGTGTGCAAGAAGCTAAGCAGTGACCTCTGCTAATCACACAGTATTGACAGGGATCTACACGGATGCCAAGTGTTTAATAGAAGAGCAACTCATTGGGTCATTTATAATACAGAGTGGGAAAAAAAATCTGATTATACAATGTAAAACGAATAATGAAATATAAGTCAGGAAGAGAGTGGCAGAAACAAGGCAATGAAGAAGACCTAAAAAAAATTCTAAGTCAATTTTTATCTCATGTCTTATGCCTAATATATTGGAGATGTTGCTTTCAGAGTAATTTAATTAATGTGTATATATTCTTAGATGTTTTGTCTAGACTTTCTCAAGCCATGATAAGACCTTGGCTTTAATAAAACATGGAGAAATGATTCTTTAAGGAGTCTTGCTTTCATATTGGCCAATAGATGTGCTTACCCAACACTTTAAATTCATTAAGGAGTCATCTGCTGATATAAAAGTCTATTAATCAACAAATCTGAGCAAAAGCAAGAAGAAAAATAAGCAAGAAAACAAGCTTTCCAAACATCTAACATAGGACTGGGTATTTTGAACAAAATATAAGAGGAGTTATTTCTGGAAAGCAGAGAACATTACTATTGACATTTTACAAATTTATTATAAAAGTATTTTCACTTGTGATAGGATTTTATCAGACTTGAGGTCTTAATTAAGAAATAGCAAGTTATAAGTAATGATAAGAAAGTGTTACTCTTCGTCCTAAGCACATAAAGAAAGAGGTTTAATCAGTTATAGCATTAAAAACAAATTATATGTCATGATTCTCGATATTTAAAAGCCAAATAAAAATTATGTCCTCCCTCCCTTCCTTCCTTCCTCCCTCCCTCCCTTCCTCCCTGCATTTTGTTCCCTTCTTTCTATATCCTTCTTTTCTCCCCCCCATCTAACTTCCCTGTCTCCTCCATGTCTCACTCTGTCACCCGTCTTCCTTCCTTTCCTCCCTTCCTCCCTCCTTATTTCCCTCCTTCATTCCTTCCTTTTCTTCTTAAGTTTATTGTGGCTAATAACTACAAGATATCAACTGGTTACCTGGATGAATCAAACACTGCTCTTTCATCATTAAGTGCAGCAGCAAAAGAGATAGAAGATGACTTCAACATAATTACTAATTCCTCGAAGAGCTCATGTTCAGGTAGTAGAAATAACACCAGTGTGTAAAATAAGTATAAAGTGGTGCCTGTCATCCTAGACAAACAGAATAAGTGCCATGGTTGCATGGAGCAAAAAGATGTTATTTTCACTTTGATATTTCAACCTCTAAGAGTCATAAAGGCTCTGAATTTTGGAGCCTTTTTTGATAATTAGAAGACTGAGGCTCCAGAGTTTAAATCACTTGCTTAATACTTTGGTTTAAAACAAAAATGCAGAGTTAGGATCAGAATTCTGTAAAAGTGATAGAGAATGGGAACAAAATGAGCAAAGAGAAGGATTCAGAAAAAATTGGAGTCCATGTGAAAAGAGTGACAAGCTCACTCTGGCTGGAACTTAGCTTGTACCGAATGGCACTGATTATACTACTTGTATCTTGCGGTTCTTCAATTCCCCTTCACATGAAGGTTAACTTACATTCTTTTACAGGTAATGGTGACTCCTAAGACTTTGTGTGACATGAATAAAGCTGATTCATGAAGTCACAGGTATAAAATAGAAGATGGATGAGTTTTCTGGCTATAATAATAGTTCAGGTGTGACCTAAGTCAAGATAGAAACTAAGAGGATGGAAGAATGGAATGTAACCAAGATGTAATTAACTCAAAGCCATGTCCAACAAGACTTCTAAGAGACAAGGAAGAGACATGAATGAAAAAGCCACCACAAAGTTTCCAGTATGGGTGCCTGGAAGGGTAAAATTCATCTACTTAGTTTACCTTTCTAGGCAATATTAAAAATTACTTAATATATGCCAACTCTTTAAAAAAGAGGATCAGATTATTCAGTTTTTGCAGATAAATGTAGCAGGTCAATTGCATATATTTTCTGCTTTGAAAGAATAAAAATGAAAGGATGAGTTTGCAAAATCATAATATAAAGTGTCACATCTTGGGATTTATTTGCTTTTTTTTTTTTTCAAGACAGGGTCTTCCTCTGTCACCTAGACCAAAGGGAAGTGGCGCAATCACCACAGGTCACTGCAGCATCGACCTCCTGGCAGGCTCAATCAATCCTCCCACCTTGGCACCACCACACCCAGCTAATTTTTTTTTACTTTTTGTAGAGATGAGGTCTCCTTAAGTTGCCCAGACTGGTTCTGAAATCGAGGGCTCAAGGGATCCTCCCACCTCTGCCTTATAGGCACGAGCATGCTTCCTTGGCCTGTTCTACAAATATAAGTGTAGCTCTCTTTACAGTTCTATATCACACAGTATTATTTTGATCTGGACAAAGTAGTCAAAGTTAGAAATCACATGAAACTATTGTATGTCATGATGCGGGTGGTTTGAGCTCTTTAACATTTATATACCCACCCACACGCAGATAGATAAAGATTAGCCAACAATGAAGATATCACCTCAGATTTGGTGGGTTTGTACTGACTCCTCTAGCAGAATTTTTGTCTTACTTTTGATGATGCTTATTGATAAAATGAAAAATTTTGGATGGGTGCCGTGGCTCACACCTATAATCACAGTACTTTGGGAGGCTAAGGCAGGCAGATCAGTTGAGGTCAGGAGTTCAAGATCAGCCTGGCCAACATGGTGAAATCAAGTCTCTACGAAAAATACAAAAATTAGCTGGGGGTAATGGCGCGTGCCTGTATTCCCAGCTACCTAGGAAGCTGAGGCAGAAGAATCGCTTGAACTCTGGAGGCAGAGGTTGTAGTGAGCTGAGATCACACCACTGCACTCAAGCCTGGGCAGTAGAGTGACACTTTGTCTCAAAAAAGACAAAACAAAAAGCAAATTTTCAAGTTGATTCAGTTGTTATTCATTATTAAATAGTTTTCATACATGCCCTATACTCTGTTTTAGGTACCAGATGAAGAAGTGACACAATAATCTCTTCCACATTCTAAACAAAGTCTGATATTTTTCTTTGTTTCATGGAGACATGACAATGGAGTCAGCCAACCTTAAAACATGAATAAATAATTCAATGTAAAATTGTTAAAGATTATAAAATCAAGGCAAGCTTTGATAACTTGACGGTGCTCAGTTGATGGATGGAGAGTATGGTATTTGCACAGAACAGGACTGCTGGGAGCAGCTGCTGGCTGCATTGCAGAGAGCTGTCTCTAGCTGAATATAGGAAAGTTATCATTTCCATTCAAGTCTTCAAGAGTTTAAATACATGTTCCAAAAGCAAAACTGAAAACATCAATTTAGAACCAAGTATAACACATACTTTTCTTGGTTTTTCTCCATTCATCTCCTTTTCTATTACCCTCAATGGAGTTTGGGCCTGATCTCACTCCTTAATCCCAAGGAGGGATCTCTTATGTTCTTGACATTGTGCTGGGACATTTAATGTATTACACCATTATTCATCATAATCAGTCCATATATTAGCTGCTATTGTCATTCTCATTTTACTGAAAAATAAATTAAAGCTTAGAGTATGTCACAAAATTGGCTGACTACCTACCAGAAATTCAAACTTCTCTTTCCATTGAGTAAAGTTGCCCTGGAAGTCAGCTACCCAGCCAAAAATTATATCAGCACCCTTTGCCTCTAGGCAAAGCCACATGACTAGTTTTCACCCATAGAAGATGAAATTGGAGTTTTTGTGAAGCAGGTAGCACTTCCCTACCTCCTCTCCTATTTGCCAGTCAAACACAGTGGACTCTGAAGCTTTAGGGTGACTGTAGAACAAGATACAGGGAATAAAGACCAAGGACTACTGACCAAGGCCTCCCATATTGGACAACAACTAGAAATAAACTTTTATTGTAGTGAGCCACTGAAACTTCAGGATTTGTTTGTTATAAAAAGGACTGCCCTAAATAATACAGTGCTTAAAATAAAATGTACAAGGACAAACAGCAATTAAAGATGAGAGCTGGGATTGAAACCTAACATGTTGATTCTAAAAAAAAATTCTATTTTAAATGTGTCTCTGTCAAATAATTCTAAATCACTATGATGTCACTCTTATCTTTAATATGTTTTTAGTGGTTTATATTTCTTTATGGAATAAAAATATGACTCTTGGCTCTCCAGTTTTATCTAAGCATAATTATTCAAAATTATCTTCTGAAACTCCCCATCCTCTAATCTGTATTCAAATGAATCCACACTCTTCACCAGCTACAAACATTGTTTTTTTCCATCACTAAGTTTTTTAAGTGATTTCTGCTACCTGGAAAGATGTTGTCCATACTCCCACCCCTAGTCTTATTTAGTAACTAGCCACTCTTCAAAATAGAGATTAAATACCACCTTCTCAAGGTGGCCTCACTTTCTGCTTCAAAAGAAATATTTCTCTTATTCTGGGCATTCAATAGAAATTCAGCAATTTAACCATGCATGATTTTATGTGGGAAAAAAATGAAATAAAATTCCTACTCTAATGAGCTTGCAATTTAGAGGAGATAGATAATCAAAAGCAAAATAAATAATGTCTTAATGGCAATTGGGATAAAGACTACACAGAAAAGTATAAGCTGTTAAAATAAGCTATTAAAGAGGAAACTATCTCACTCTGATGGAGGAGGTTAGGCTTCTATGAAGCAGTGAAATCTGAGCCAAGCTCTGAGGTCCAGGAGTTACCTGAATCAATGAATGTAGGGTGGGGCTGGGGACACCTAGGATAATATTTTAGGCAGAAGGAATAGGATGTGTTTGAACCATGAGTCTAGAACATCAGCATGTATTTGAGGAACAGCAAAGAACAGTATGTGTGGGACCCAAAATAGGCAATGTGGAGAGTGGCCTTCTAAGAAGCAATGTTGATCCAAGCAGGGCCAGTTTACTTAAAACCTTGAAGAAATATTCAAGATCTTGTTCCTCATCCAGTGATAAATGACAAACCATTGGACAACTTTAGAAAAATGTAACATATGAAATGCATTTTATAAGACTGTTAGGGCCATCAAAAGGAGGATGAGGTGGAGTCGGAGAGAGGTGGGGAGAGCAGTTGGTGAGCTTTTGCTTTTATCCCTGTAAGACATTACATTGGTCTGGACAAGCGGAGTGGCAGCAGAAATGGAGAGAAGTGGTGAAATTCAGGATTGTAAGTAGTAAAGATGAGAGAACTTAGTGATGAATTTGAATGTAGTTAACTTCATTCTCAAGGAGTTTAGTCATGCCTTAGAGGGGCATTGTGATTAAAACATGAATTATGAAGTCAAATTATCTGCCAGTGTTTAAATACTGGCTCTGTTGCTTTCCAGCTTGGTGACCTTGGACAAGTCCCTGTACCTCAATGTCCTTATCTGGACAATGGAGAAATTAATAGTACTTACCCTACAAGATTCTTCTGAAGTTAAATACACATAAACAGTAATATATAGATGTATATCTGTATATACACATACACATACATATAATGAATTATATGTATCTGTTATTATTATAATAGCATAGATATGTATATATGTATCCTCCTCTGGTAAATAATATTCTTAACAGTGGGACTGACATAGAGCATAGTATCTATATCCATTAGAGACTCAATATATGTCTATTAAACATCCATAGTTCACTACTTACATCATTCACCAATTTTTAAAGGTTCAGTTTCATGGTACCACTGGATGTCATCCTTCAAAGAAAGTATCAGTTTTCAAGTAGAACTCCAAAGTTTTTTATCTTGCCAACAAATACTCAAAAATTCTTCTTTTCCGAAATTCAACATCAGAATTTGAGTTTATAGCCATTGACACAATGTACACAGATGTAATTTTTAGGACAAATATGTAATGTTTATATATAATTTTGTGTGTGTGTGTGTGTGTGTGTGTGTGTGTGTGTGTGTGTGTGTGTATGGTGGAAGATTACATATGGTCTTTCATGGATGTCCTGGGGTTGGTGAGCTCTAAAAGATATGAACACTGTCTGGGAAGCTTCTAGCAAAAAGAAATAGACGAGTCCAGCTCTTGAAAATGGGCAATGATTGGGATTGCTAATGTCAGATTTAAGGCCACAGTGTCATATATACATGGCTAGAAAATCATCCAGTTCACTTCCTTATCTTTAGAACTGTTGCAATCATATAAAACCTAGAGGAATGTGAATCCAGCTATTTTATTTAACAATTTTAAGTGTTCACCAAATCACTTTGCTAATTCCCTGCCTCCCAGATTTAGCTCTCAATTTTGTTACTTAAAAAAAAAAAAAAAATTATCATATAAAACCCCAGAGGGCATCTCATATAGTCTTTTGGCAAATCCTTTGGGTGTTTAACAGCTCATGTCTTACTGACACTGTATTATTTTGAAAATCATGTGCTAAAACAATGTACATGGAAATAGAACACACTGACAACTTCAAATACCAGCATGGAAGTCCTTTTCCCACATAAGCACTGACAGACACACATATTTCTAGTGAGATTATGTTCTAAACCTACTTCTGCAGCCAGAGAATAAATGCACTGGGAAACTGCATGCTGTTTTCATTTCACTGCCGATGTATTATTTTCCTAGGGGAAGCTGTAGAGAAAACGCTTTAAACTGTGAAGCTTTCTTGACTGCACATAACCCTCACCCAACAGCATGTGATGCACTTGGCATTTACTTGGTGCTGATGTTTAGGGAGGAGGTGGTGTTCTCATTTTCTAAATCGGTTTTCTCATCAAGTCATGCCTGTATGTCTCATGGCCCACATGACAAAGACCAAACAACTTAGGCAGGTATGCAGGATGGTTTACCTTTTGTTTGCTTAATACACATACAGTGGCACCTCTAAGATGCTGACCTTGCCTTCTTAGAGAGTGATTTAACAGAGGAAGATATCCTTCCATATTTATTTACGCAGATAGACATCACTGCATAAATAAGAGTAAAGTTATAGCTGTAGTATATTCTGAAAGTCGAAGTGTGTGGTGCTATAAAATCTATAGCTGTGAGTTGAATTGTGACTCCTAAATAAAGATACATTGAAGTCCTAACCCCCAATATCTCCGAATGTGATCTTATTTAGAGATAGCATCTTTGGAGAGGTAAGTTAACATAAGATTATTAGGCTGGGCTCTAATCCGGTATGCATGATATCCTTATAAAAAGGGGCACATTTGGACACAAACACAGACAAGCAGAGGGAAGATAAGTGAAGAAACACAGGGAGATGAAGGCCATCTAGAAGCTAAGAAGAGGCCCAGAGCAGATCCTCCCGTCTTGGTCCTCAGAAGGAACCAATTCTGCAGACACCTTGATCTCAGACTTCCAGACTTCAGGAATGTGAGTCAATAAATTTCTGTTTTCTAAGCCTTGCAGTCTACAGTACTTTGTGATAGCAGTGAGGTAGGTAAGGGAACGTCTGGAGGAGGAGGTAAAAATTGAGCTGAGAATTAACCTAGAAAAAAAGGAGGATAAGAGCTCCAGATGTGGTGAGCAGCATGTATACAAGACATGTGTCTGCATGTATGATGCTTTGAAAGATGGCCTGTACATCCGGAGTTGAAGGACCAGGAGGAAATGAAGGGCAAGATGAGGCTGGAAAGAGATTTTGTAGCGAAGCCAGGTCATATAGAATCATGCAGGTTTCATCGAGTATTTCCTTTGTAACTCAATCTTCTTCTCATATCTTCTCCTAATCGGACAGACCACCCTTACCCTTTTGTTCTGAATGGAAGCATTCAAATATGTGTAAAACCTCCTGCAACAGGCACATCTCCTGCATGCACAGTCCCTTTTGAATAATCTCGCTATGTATAAGGATATGTTAAGTCTTTTAGTATCACTTCCCCAGCTTCCTTCACATCTAATTTATGTGATAGGAATCCACCCACCAAATTTCACCATATGACAATTTGCTTCAAAATTAAACCACTTGAAGTAGAAGGCTCCAGATCGAACCCAAGAGTGGAGAAAAACAATCTGGTATTCAGGGAAGATAGTCATCCTATGAAGTGGCATCAATATTGGCACAATCACAACTGCAGCAAAGTTATGTCCCTGGCAGCTCTGAAACTGTGCTAAGTATGCCTTACTCAAGTCTTGGTGGCCCTTTAGCCATCAGGCCACTTGTACGTGGCTTTCTGCACTGTTTCTGGAAAACAGACCTCCATGATTTCCCCATTCTACCCCACTTAATATATTCCCATTCTACTTAAATGGCTAAGAGCTGCCTTTTGTAATTAAGAGCCCTAACAGTCAATTTACTTCCCCAATTCTACCCTGGATGGAGAGTACACGCTTCTGTCATGACTTCACAGGTTGCTATGTCAGTGGCTCTCAAAGTGTGGTCCCCAGAACATCAGCCTCAGCAACACCCAGGAATGAGTTAGAAAAGCCAATTATTAGGCTCTGCCTCAAACTAACTGAATCAGAAACTCTCGAGATGAGGCCCAGGAATCTTTTGGCAAGTTCTTTAGGTGACTCTGATGCAGATTAAAGTTTGAGAACCATTGATCTATATATACCTCTACTGTTAATATTTTAACAGGTGTTAAAAATGTTTGTCTCCCTACAAGACCTCTCCTGAGGCTTCTTATGGGAACTATTATATCTTATTTAGATCTTCAATGCTCAGCTCAGGCTGGTACAATTGCTTAATTATTGGCAAAAATATTTCTCTATCTCCTATTTATCAAAATAATAATGTCTCCTATTTATCAAAATAAGCAAACCATTGCCCCCAAACCTTGTCTACCATGTTTATGTCATAAGGGGATGAAAACAAAGAAACTCTCTCCCCAAGGAGTATTCATAAGATGAAGCTAACTTATCATCTTACCTGGGATTCTAGCTTCCTTCATCACTATGTGCTACCCTTTTATCCCATTTCCGATAAAATTATACATTTCATTCAATGATATAATTTTCACAGTGTTTCCCACTATCCCACATCCCTTCTGTGTTTTTACATGGTCTTGACATTTAAAATTTATGTGAGTCCCATGATGGCACCTCTGAATTGAAGATTAGAGTGTTAACTGGCTACCCCAGCTCCTCTTAGCACTACAGGATTAGCTGGGCAAATAGTCAGAGCCATAGTGTTGACTGGAGAGAGTAACCTTTATTAACAGGGGGACAAATGATATTTCTACAAAATGGATACACTGTGGTATAGAATGAAATTAGGGAAACCTTTGATATTCTTTTGTTTCCATCTTCAGAGATGAAAAATTCCCAAAAAAATGCACCCCTATGCATTTGATGACCACAGACAAGATGATTTCAGTCTAGGAAGCTTTGAATGAAAGCAATTCCAGGCAAAAATATTGAAACAGCTGGAATATTAATTAACAGCAAAGGACACATAGATTGTGTCAGGTGAGGGAGGCTAAATACAAGTTTGACTTTATGGTTTATGAACAGTTTATAAAGTTTCTAAATGCATACATACATTTAGACAAAAATAGTATGTGTGCATATTTATGCACATATAAGTATGCAGATACTTTTTCTGGTCTGTTCTCATTCTTTTCTTCCTTTATATGAGTAATGTAGAGGTGATTAAATTGGAGATTTATCCACTATATGATGAATATCAAGACAAGGTGAAATCCTTTCATAGAGAAGCTGGCCATTACCCAGGGACTAGTCTTGCTAGTTACTCAACAACACTTCTGAATGCTGAATGCAGTCTCTGGGTATAACTATGTATTTTCTTCCACTGGAAAATGGCAGCTAAATTGTTAGTGTTGTATGGGATATTTAGATTATATTAACAGAAATATATTTGAATGGGGTCATCTCTGCTTGGGCTGCTATAACAAAACGTCATACCTTGAAGGGCTTAAAGAACTGCTATTTATTTCTCATAGTTCTGGAGGCTGGAGAGTGTCAGATCAAAGTGCTGGCAGATTCAGTGTCCTGTGAGGACTCTTTTCCTGGTTTTCAGGTCCCACCTTCTTGGTGTGGCTTCGCATGGTGGAAAGACAGATCTCTGCTGTTTCTTGTGATCAGGGCATTAATGTCATCAGGAAGTCCCACCTTCATGACCTCATCTAAACTTAATCATTTCCCAAATGCCTCACCTTCAAATACCACCACACTGGGACAAGAATTTCCACATGAAATTGGAGGGGAAAGAATTCAGTCCACAGAAGGCATGAAGAACCTCAAAAATGGGAATTATATTTACAATCACTGAAATAATAGTTGAAACACAATTGCACATTTGCAAAGTACCAGGCACTGTGCTCAGTGTTTTCTATGAAAAGGCAGTGCTTGTAAATGCTGAGAACCTAAAGGGGTGGAATGTGGGAGGCAGCTCTTGGGTTGACTGCTCAGCACACAGTGATCCCCTTTCTCTGAGAACTGCCACTATGAACTCATGAAAGACTGAGTCTCAGACTTTAATTGGGACAGATTTTCTCAGAAATTTGGATTCTTTTTTTTAAAGAGACAAATTGACTTTTGGAGTCATTGGAGTTAAGCCATTTAATGACTGGAACCTAGAAAGAAGATTCCTAAGGACCCATTGCTAAAGGATCTGATGTGTTTTGCATTTTCCGAGGTTTACTTGTTCTAGTCTGCCTTGAACACTGACACAGGCCAACACCTTTTAAATAAATTCAATGTTTCCCTTAAGCTAGGAAGAATTAATCTCTTATTTGGCAACCAAATGACTCTAGCCTAACTACAAAATGGCCCTCTGCAATGGCACATACAGGGATGTGTGGACATGCACGTCAACTGTCAATCTAGAGTAGGGCTGGGAAAAGTGAGGCTATTGTCACAACATACTGATGAGGACCCTGTGTCACAGGCTCCATAATAAACCAGCAAGCTTCCAAATTGAATGCTTACAGCGTGTGCCTAATGCAAATTACACTTATTAGAGATGGTGCTTCTTATTTTGGCAATAATAAAAACAAGAGAAGCTGCCATAGTATTTTTGCTTAGAGTGCTGATGAGGAAATATTTGATTGATTGAAAACAAAATCACTTTGTTAAGGCTCCATTACCAATAGAACAGTGAATATTAAAATACAAAAAGCCATGTGGTCTATGTTATTAAAATACTATTCTATCTTTTATCACCTCATTTGAGGTATAATGAGTTTCCATTTCATTCAGCTGGGCAAAGCTTACCCTATTTCATAATAACTGAAATATATAAAATACAAAGGTTGTCATGATTTACAAGACATTTTATTTAAACACAAATAGTCAAATTTTATTCATTTACTAAAGCCAGATAAATGCTAAGGCAACATGGGAATTTATTATTAATAAAGAAGTAAGCAGGAATCCTGGGACAAGGCTTACAGTGGTGACTTCTGCTCTGCCCAGGGACTGATTCAAGCAGAATCATTTTCTCTGACGGATGTCAGTGCCATCAAGTGACATCTGTTCGTTAATAAGCAGCTGCCCTGGAATTGGCTTAGACAATGCAGGGATTTGATGTACATGGTCTAGTGGTTAGAACAGCAGACTGAGCATCCACATTTCTGGGCTAGAGTCCCAGGTCTGTCACTCCTGTCTTGGAATGAAGTTCAGTCTATATGACACCAAAACAATCTCCCAATTGCGGTAGAGGCAATGGCTGGGGAAGGGTGAGGGAGGGTTCACATGAGTTTGACATCTCAGAGAGAATATCTCCTTTTAACGAGTGGATTATTGATTCATCAGCTTATTGGGACAGAGGGAAACAATTCTATCAGGGATAAAGGTCAACAGCTATTATCCAAAATGTGTATTTAGCCTATTGGCTAAATTTGGTACATAATTTTTCTGTTCTGAAAAATATCACAATGTTACAGGTATAAGATTAGGGAAAAGAATTCATAGATGCCACTATCAGAAATTCAAAAAAATTTTATTTAAACCTGGAAATAGCTCATTTTCCTAAAGAAAGTTCATAATTTAAATACCGGCTCAAATACTTTGCCCTCAGTGCAAAGAGGAGAGACTACTAGTTATAAAATTATACATATCTCTCTGTCCCAGTTTCTTTAATTCTGAGACTGACACTATAACCCTTTGCAAAATCAGTGAACTTTCAGGATAACATATTATGAGTAATAGTAAGATAAAGAAAAGATGACATTCATATTGATGAAAGTCAAGTTTTTCTCTTTAACATTAAATAATATATTTTGAAGTACTTGAGAATTTAAAACTATTTTAAAAGCAAAATTTAATTTAGAATTGCTGAACTAATTTATTGAGAATAAAAAATGGATTGTCAATGCCAAATAAATAATATAAGTATTGTTATTAGAATGTAAATGATGAAAGCCAGATAGTACAACTGAAATTACAAATATGTAAATAGAGCTTTAAAAAAGTGCATCAGCAATATATGGTTAAAAGGTAAATGTTTTCAAATAAAATCTCCTGAAGAGTCTTGTCCTAGCTAAAATTTTTTCCCTAATGTCATTATAGTAAGTATTTAAGTCCTAATATTTTGATTAGCAGTATAGATATTGAAATGGCTAAGTGTACCCCACTGGGATTATTCCAAATATATGGCAATACCAATGTTACATTTTGTTAGTGGAAATTTTTCTTCTTTTCTAACAGAAAGGAGAAAACCATATAGAAATTTGAACCAAACATTTAAACCAAACCTGACCCAACTACATAAAATATATTTTCAAACAGTAAAGTGAATAGACACCAAGTGATAAAACATTTTATTCTAAATTACTCTGATAGTTTAATTTTTCTTCAATTTTTTTCTTCCTGTATCACACATAGCCCACCAGGGGACCAGAGGCTGGCCTTGTATGAGCAAATCTAGCTTGTGATTGTCCTGTACTGTATACTTTAATTCTGGAATAATTGAAGGTGTCTACACAAGAAATGCAGTCACTGGGATGCACCATGGGGTGGTTAACCAGAAACAGAGTTGTGGGTGGTAAGGAAGTTAAGAGGAGTGAAAATAGACAATCTTGGAAAATGCTCCCACAATATCTCAAGTGAGGAATAATAAAGGTCTAAAATGGGTATCAGTTATGTGTGGCTTTCTGGATTCATTCCATATCTCATAGCATTCTTCTCTCTTCATGGTGAAATCTACAGTGCTGCTGGGCAGTAAACATAGATGTTGATTTTTCCACTATGGAAGCTGTATGAACCCCAAAGACTCCTTTTCAGTTTCTGTTTTCAACGTCTTCATATATCACACCAGTGTCAACCCAGAGATGGGCAAGGGATCTGGTGGACCTAAGCAGATCTTCTTTCCTAGACTCTGCCTTTGAGTCTATCATTACAGGAACTGAAGAAATGCTTGAATTTATTCATCCCAAATGCAAGGTCAGCAGGAAGTGGGTGACTTACGAAATCTTTCAGGAGCTATCTGATTCTTTCAGCTATTTCACTCTTTTAATTTCCAGTTCATTAATTTATATTTAAGTTATTTGGTTTCTGTTACTTACCACCAGAAAATACTCTCTGATTCTTATGGAAGCATCAGAGAAAAGAAGATAGGATAATCCAGCAACTCACTGGACTTGAAAGGGAGAAGTGAATGTGACTCCAAGTTAATGGTGAAGTTAGAGACATAGGGGGGATGTCATGTGGGACAGATGGTTCAAAGTATGAGTGACAACTCTGAAGAAGTGCAACTTTGAGAAGTCTTAGCATTCTTTGTTCCTTCACCAATGCAAGTGTCCACAGCTAGAAATAGGCTAAGTTTGACTCTAGGTTGTGATTTTTATGTTTTTTTTTTAATTTTTTGAGAGGGAGCCTCGCTCTGTCGTCCAGGCTGGAGTGCAGTGATATGATCTTGGCTCACTGCAACATCTGCCTCCCGGGTTCAAGGGATTCTCCTGCCTCAGCCTCCCAAGTAGCTGGGACTACAGACTCATGTCATCACACCTGCCTAATTTTTATATTTTTAGTAGGGACGGGGTTTCACCATGTTGGTCAGGCTGGTCTCAAATTCCTGGCCTCAAGTGTTCTGCACACCTCAGCCTTCCAAAGTGCTGGGATTACAGCTGTGAGCCACTGCACGTGGCTATGATTTCAATTTTTGATAAACATAGAAACCATGGATGGAATAATCTGTGAGATGGCCACTTGCATACTTATCACAGGGGCTTTACAAAAGTTCTCTGATAGGGATGATGGCAAGATGACTTGAACACTGAAAATGAGGTTAGATTAGTACCTCAGGAATTAGCATTTTCTTTCAAAGATTCAAAACACATTTTAAAAAGGGATCAAAGAAACTTTTTAAAGAATGGGGCATAAGCATGACTTCAACTAAATCATTCCACACAATGAGATACTTTCTTTGAAAGTAACAAGACATTCTTATATTAAGGTCTTGGAACATTGCTTTTCCTTCTATCTGGAGTAACTTCTCCCAGTTCTTCACATAGTTCAGTTCCTCATTTAATTCATCTCTTTATTTAAATATTCCCTCCTCAAAGAGGTGTTCCCAACCACCCTGTCTAAAATAACATCCAACACACAGCACTTCTACAGTTTCCCCTTAACCTGCTTTATTAATTTACTTGTTTATTGTCTTTGCCTGTTAGTATAAACTCCAAGAGGATACAAACTATTCACTATTGATTACTCAAAACCGCTAGCTGCGATGAAGACAGAGTAGGTACTCACGAAGTACTTGATGAATGAATCAATACAAATTTCTCTCTTTTTAGGGTTGTGCACATGTTTTCTTCAAGAGAAAGGCAGCGCTTCTGGTTACACCCACTGAGCAAGATTCTTTCCCTTTTCCATTGAATTGGTATCAGGAAGCTAGCACTCCTCAGAATTCACTGAGACAAACACCCTGGATGTCATTTGGGGGACCCAGTCTTGCTACCTCTTCTGATATTTCTGTGTTTTCTAAAGCACAATATGTTGTTATACCATTCACATGGTCTGGCTCTAGACAATGAGCTCTGTGCAAGATAGGCCTGAGTCTTTGCATGTTTGTATTCTTAGTCTGATATAGTCCAGAGCAACGGAAGTTTGGAGGAGGAGGAAGATGAAGAATAGGCATGAAAGGAAGAGAAAAAACTATAAGAGTAAGTTGGGCATGGTGGCTCACACCTGTAATCCCAGCACTTTGAGAGGCCAAGGTGGGAGGACCACCAAAGGTCAGGCGTTAAAGATCAGCCTGGCCAACATGGTGAAACCCTGTCTCTACTAAAAATACAAAAATTGGTCCGGTACCGTGGTGCCCTCCTGTAATCTCAGCTACTTGGGAGGCTGAGGTGGGAGAATTGCTTGAACCCAGGAGGTGGAGGTTGCAGTGAGCTGAGATCACACCACTGCACTCCAGCCTGGGCAACAGAGTGAGACTCCATCTCAAAAAAAAAAAAAAAAGAGAAAAAGTTAGAAGAGTGAGAAGATGAAAAATGGGAGTAATGGGAGACTGGAAGTAGATGTAGAAAACAAACAAACATCCTCAAATTGCCTTTTTAAGGCCCTCACATCTCTGACAGTTCCATTTCTCTTATCTCTATTAGTATATTCTCCTATTAAATTGTCTATTCACTATGACCAATTTCTCACCTCCCATTCTTTCTTAAGCCTACTCTATTGAGGTTTTTGGCCTTAACATTCCACCGAAAATTATCTGTCAAAGCCATTGATCATCTCCATGCTGCAAAACTCAATAATTAGTTCTCAGGCCTCACTGGACCTTCATTTCATCTTCCTTGCTTTTTTAAACACTTTTTCACTAGGTCTCTGGAACACCTCAACTCCTGGTTTTCTTTCTACCTCTTCAGGCATGCCTTAGTTCATCTCACTAGATCATCAATTTTAGAGTTTGAAAAACTCTGTTGGTTCAGTTCCCAGGCATCTTCTCCAATGAAGTGATCACATTCCATCTCACAGCATTTTTGTCACAGATCTCAAATTTAGGTCTCTATTGTGGACTTCCCCTCTTAACTTTAGATTTATACATCTTACTACGTGTTCAACAGCTTCACTTGGATATACTGTAGGCATTTCAGGCTTCACAAGTCTAAAATAGGGCTCTCAATCCCTACCCCATTCTTCAAATCTGCTCGTAACAGCCATCACCATCCAACATAAATCTATACATCTCCTTCAACCTCTGCAGCCAAGTAATTAGCAAGCTCTGTTGGCATTATGTTGGCAATATCATCAAATGCTTGTTGCCATCTCAGCTCCATTCGCCCTGTTTCTAAGCCATCTGGATCTGCCAATATAATGTAAGCAACACAAATAAAAGGACATCGTTTTTATTGGGCACAGATATATACCTAACACTATATGGTTATTTGTTTACTCTCGTTTACTCTCCGTTCATCTCACCTAAATTCACAGGCAATGTCTGGGCCTATTTTGTTCACCCCTAGGATCTAGAATTGTGCTTGACACCAGTAGGCACTGAACAGATATTTGTTGAATAAATAATAGAAGTAATGAGCAAGGAAGGACTATTAATATTGTTACTAATATATTCACATAATTAGGGTAATAGTAATCATTATAATAATCATCACAGTAGCTAATGTTTATAGATTTAATCTACGATGGGTACCATGCTGAGCATTTGCATGCATTAGGTATCTTACTTATTTGTCAAAAAAGCCTTCTAAGGAAGGAACTGGTTTTATTTCTGTAGTATAAACACGAAAATGGAAACTAGATTAGAGTAAGTGACTCACACATTTCTAATGTGAGTAGAGCTAGTATTTAAACCTAGGTATATCTGGCTTCAATTATGTTTACCAACCATTAGGAAATAGTCATATTCAGATGTTCGATTGATGTTTGTCGAGATGATGAAAATGGGCTGAAGAATGAAAGAGAGGGAAGGTGGAGAGAATGAATAACAGGTATTGAACATCTATCCACCTCCTGCTAGCAATCTCTGTCTTTCTCCATAAAACAGAATGAAGCTTGAGCTCCCTCCCAGACTCATCTCTTTCACTTTTGAGGAAAATAAGAATAAGGAAGTTAGTCTCACCCTCTTTCCCTATCTGATGAACTTAGTCCTTGAATGCTGCAAAAGCTAAATAAAGCAAATTGATCTTGAGCCAGGTAATATTCTTGCCCTTTAGAATATATATCTCACCTGAATCTTCATGTTTTATTGTACTTCATGTTAACAGATCTTTAAAATTTAGGGGGAAAATACTCATTTTTCATCTCCCAATTCATTAAAATCAACATTTCATTATGTTGTGGTTCAAACTATGTCTCATCTCTCTATTTTAATCTTAATCTTTCTCATACACACATAACTAATCTTAAAAATCTACTTCATGTATTGGACACATAAAAGAAACCCTTTAATATATGGGCAGAATTAGTGTAAGCTTCAATTTTAAAACATAATTACATTAGGTCTTTCTTTAACAAGCTCAACAGCACTGACAACAAGAAAATCACTACTATTGCAATCTGAAACCTAGCATTAACATTATATACATTTATAATCTGTCATAAACTGGTAGCTAAACTACCTTTAAGGAATTGGGAAATACATGTTTCTCTACCAGGTTACTATAGCAGTTTGTCTCTAATATAACACAGGGTAGACTAAAAGACTCCCTAGAGAGGTGAGATTTACAATAAAATTTAAATTAAAAAGGCAAGTAGATTTAGGGACTGGAGATGCCAGAATTTTACTACATCAACAAATGTTTATTTAGTATTTAATATTTCCAGGGGACTGTGTTATAAGCTCTGATCAGCACCTGGACTGGGAGAGATGCCCGATAATGTTTAGTTCATCTTCCCTATTTTTAATACCTGTAGTTACCCTGAAGGAGTGCATAATCTTTAATATTATAACAGTGACAAAATTAAATGCATGGCCATGGATACATGTATTGATGGCAGGAACACTACAAGGAGTAGGGTGGGGAGAAGGGGACACATTGGAGAAACTTCACTAAGGGGAGGGTTTACCAGGCAACTGAGCTTCAGAGGGGATGTTCTAAGCAGAAGACACTGCTTGAGTAAAAGCCTATAGAGATGCAAAGTTTGTTGGGTGGGGATTGGCTTGTCCAGGAAAAATAAAAGACAAAGGAGAATAACTAAATGGCCAAACAGAAGCTGAGAGAGGGGGGAAGAGATTTAAAGCAGAGGTCTTCAATCCTCTTTCTCTGTGTCAGCCTATTTGTGGAAGTGTGTTTTACGACAGAATACTAACCCTTACCTAAGTTTGCATTTCAATTCTATCCTTTGCATTCTTTTACCTATTCACATCTCAGAACAATGAAGATGTGTGTTAAATAACTCCTCTTCCTACAGTTTGCATTTTCCCAACTGAACAACAAATGGTAGGCTCTATAAAGCTATTTTTACTAAAAACTTCTCTTTCTGCAATGCTCTCCCACCCAGTTTTTGAAAAGAGTTTTATTAGACTGCACGGCAAGCACCACCAGGAGATTCTCATCCTTTTCCCGGCATGTGACCAGCCCCTGTCATTTTCTTTCTTAAGTAGTCTTGGTTCTCCTGGGCTTCAGCACAGATTGTTCAGCCACCTTATTAAGTCCATGTCCCTGTAGGGAAGAGTGCAGTAACAAGGCCTGTCTTCTGACTCTTCTACATTTCAAGGAATGTTTGTTTACTGCCATTATCAAAACTCCACAGGTTGCTTGGAGGAATTCAGGGATTGTAAAAAAAAAAAAAAAAAAAAAAAAATGAAATAGCATTTGTTTATACAAACTGTCCAGCACAAAGAAGCAAAAGTCATTCTTATCCTGTAAAAAACTCTTAACAGTATCACAGATGTAAACCTTGGAAAATTACATTTTGTATCTTTTTAGAAAGCTAGTAGCTTGAACAATCCTCTACATGCATTTTAAGTTGTGATGGTTTCTTTTGAGGATCTAGTTAGAGGGGAAAAATAAAAGAAGAAGGAAAAAAAATCCCTTCATTTCAAATTTCAAAATTTTAACAGAACAACTTTAAGTAGAAAAATTTATATCACTATTAATTTTATTCTTTTTTTCCAAATGTGCTCTACAAGAACAGAGAAGAAAATCTATTTTATCACATTTCATCCTTTGCGTTTATCATTTCTCCCTTACTATTTACTCTTTGGGTATCAAGATTCTATGTTTATCCTGAGATATCTAAAATCACCATTCTACGGAATTGTCGTCAGTCAACCACCCCACCTTCCTATAGCCAATGGATGACCACATGATCAACAGCAGACAATGGGGTGCTTTCTTACTTGATGCTGAGTTTGAAGCTCAGAATTGAAGGCCTCTGTGGAGTTGGAGCTGACTCATCCCTCTGGTGATACCTTGAAGACACAGTCTGTCATCTTCTGCTGCTTGCATCACTAGAGTAGTCTCTTTTCCCATCCATTCCAAGCTTCTTGATTACTTACATCTTCCTCAGGTTTTCTGCATTACCTAATACTCTTTCAAAGAATTCTGACTTTTTTTTTTTTTTCTGCTTAAGTATCCCATGTTGGTATATCTCACTTACACTTTTGGGGGAGAGGTTAATTCTCAAAAATGTTTTGAAAAAGTGATTTCAATATCCAATGAAGACTAAATAAACAAGTGAAAACAACAATGGGAAAAAAAAAACTCACATAGATTAAAAAGAACTTTCCAAATAACTAGAAATTTTATTGTCATGATGCATGGTACCAGTTCTTCCCTTCTGGAGCATAAGACAAGGTCATGATATAAATGGTCAGGTCCTCATTATTTCACTGGGAACTAATCCATGCAGTTTACACTTAGGAGGCTGACTTCAAGGCTGAAGTTGTTTTTTATACACAGTCAACTGTAAACAAGTTTTTATGTTTTCATATAATAGATATGGGGATGTGTTTTCCCTGTGAAGGAAGCGAACACAAGCCAGGGAGCAAATAATAATTATCAGTCAAAAGCCAGTCAAAGTGGGAATCAGACAGCTCAATAGAAGTGTCTTATGCTATTGATCCGGTTGCCACCCAAAGCCATTACTCTATCTGAATGCAATCATCTAAGGCTGAGTGAATTTGTTCAGAGAAAATAAGCTCCATCTAAACTTTACCCACATTGCATGAGGAAATTGAAACTTTTTGTTCAGTAACATTAAGGGAATATTCCAGAAAATATTGAAAACATTGCAATATAAAGAAAACACATAAAGCAACTGATTACCAGGGCCATCCTCTCCTGACTGTACCTTTGCCCCATGGCTTTCCCCCCATACTTAGCATTCTGTGATTGAGACTCTACTCTCATGATCTTTTTGTTTCATGACTAATACTTAGTCTCCTACCAGCATCTTCTGTCTGCTCTTCTGCCTTCTCACAACCTATATACTAGTTCCTCAAAGGTACATCCTAATATCATTGCTTTTAGAGTGTAATGATACTTGAGGATTGCCTATTTAAACAGGAGCTTGTTTGACAACTAATGCCAAATGTAAAAATATTAATGCAATGGAATAATACTGTCCAGTGATTATGGACAATATGGTTTAAGTGTTTGCTTTTAAGTAATCTAGGCAAAAGAGTAACAAGCAATATGAATAACTGGAAATAGACAAACTTGGAGCTACATAAGGTCAAACTATTATTTCAAAGTCAGTCAATGCAGTGTGTTTGGAATGGCTACCATTACTCCCAGAAATGTTTATCATCTGCTCCCCTTCAGCTTGACTGAGAGCGCTAATGCAATTGATGTGGAGCTTTGTAGAATTTTCTATAATCTCTTGAAAGATTTAACAGCAGGAATCCATTTGCCAAATTAAAGGAAAACAGATCCCTTTGTGCAGGTCTCAAACAGGCTGCATTTACACATATCAGGTTGTTCAAAATACAAAACAATTTAGGAAGCAGTTGAAGTCCAATAAATAGATATTTTGCAAGCAACCATTTATTAATTTAATGTTTCTTGGATTGGAGTATTTACTTGTTTTTCAGAACTCTCCATTTGACTAATTCCGGTGCCCACTTTCATGCCTCGGTTTTAATGAATACTTCCTTTTGTGTGTGTGGCCAGTTTAGGGCTACTCCTTTTTACTTGTGTATTCCAGGGGTGGGGGTGGAACAGTGGGGAGCCTTTGGTAAGGGCAACCAAAAAGATAGCATTTTTTTTACACTGTGACTACCCAACTTTTGGTTACAACACTAAAATTACATTGGGAAATATATTTTCCCTATTGTTTATGGCCTTGGAGAGACTCAAAACCAAGGCGTCCTATTTTCCCAAAACTCAAACATAGGCAAGTTCCATGAGTCACTAGTTCACTTTCTCTGATAAGATACTGAAATTTGAGCACCATGATATGAGTCGAGGACATATTGGATATGCTAGACTTCAGTAATGACACTAAGCATTTAAGTAAATTTTACTACTCCGAAATTTTTAGCTACTCTAGATCTGGCTATCCTTGAAACTTTTTCTGGGTACTTTCCTCCAGTTCTATAAACTAATCAGTATCCTTCCAATATACATATAAAACTTTCCTACTGAAATTTCTCTTTCTTGCTGACATCTCCCAAAACCTATGAGATACAGAAGTAGCCATCTCTTTCAATGAATATTTTTGTGAAGACTAGGAAGAGAAAGCTTCACATTGAAGGCTGAATGCATCTTCCTTAAATAGGGAAGACTCAACATTTTGCCCCTAAAGTTTATTGATTATAACGATATTATTACAAAAGTGTGACTACTTCCCAATGTAAACTGTCATAGAACAGTAGTGCTCTTCCCCCTCAGCCAATTAACCAAGAAATTCCATGGCTTAATAAAATTCTCCATATTTGAGTCTCTACCCCTCTATATAAAGATGACCTATGTTACCTTACACTGCATCTTTAACCTCTCTGCCAGAATCCCATCACCTTTTTCTCCTTAGCACATGCATCCTATGGCAGTGCTTAAAATAGGCAAGTAAAGGAAGAGTTCACTTCACCTCCAGATCTTTTCATATCCCCTCAAATTTATCAAGTGCAATGATGGCAGGCAGAGGAGATGAGAAGGAATTGCTGAGATATGAGTTTTCACTGTCTATTTTCTCATCTAGCAAAAATACCCTGTCACTATCTATTTCTAGTCCCATGGCAACAATGACAATCCATAGCTTGGGAGAAACCCATCCTTTCTAATTAGGAAGATAAACATGTGAGAATTGTCTGACCCAAGAAAGACTAGTTTTCTCAATTAATATGTGATGACTTTCCAACCCAAAGAAACAATATGGTAGTTCCCAATGCGTTACTGGAGGCATTAGGGCCACAACCCGATGCTCTTGGTTCAAAAGCCAGAAATTTTTTTGGAATGGCTACATTGCTTGGAAGAGAGTTTTCCATCATATTAATTCAAGATTCACACAATTTTTCAAAGCAATAGTATTTCTTTTACAACATTCAAGTATTTAAATATTCTCAAGCAATTTTATTTTGGACTTTTAACACGCTTCTCTCTTCCAAGCATGTCATCCACAAACCTCTTTAGGTCAGCTTTGACTGGTTAACATCTACTTACCTTTGGGATTTAGTTAAGATCTACCTTCTTTCAGAATCTTTCCTTGTAGTATGCCCTAACCAGGCTGTGTTCATTGCTCTAAATATGTAATTCTACTATTTGAAAACAGAGAGGTTTTTGTCCTGTTGTTGTCTCTACTAGAATTATTATTTATCATTATTACCCTGAAATAGTACCTACCATAAAGAAGGTATTCTGATACATATTGCGTAAGTACAAGTCATGTCACCAGATTTCTTCTCCCATTTTTCCCTCCTATAAAGTTAATTATAGCAGATCGATGATCACTTCAGAAAATTCAAATTAGAAAAACTTTCAACAGCTTTACTGTACCCACTACAGCCTCAAAGACATCACCACTTATATGACTAACACATTATTTTTAAATCCAACATGCATTTATTGAACCCAGTCTCTGTTGGGCACGGCTCTGGATATCGAGTGCTGAAAATCAAATGTAGCATACCGTCTAGCCTCAAGAATCTTACTCTCTAATGAGAGAGGATAACTAGGCAGATGATTACAATGAAATACAACAAAGTCCATGATAGAGTTTAAATAGGGTGCTGTGGAACTCACAGACACCCCTGGTTATATTCATGAAGGTTGAAGGCAGACAACAGAAGTCAATAATGTCTAGAGTAAGCAGAAAAAATAATTTAAGTTATAAGGGATAATAAACAGAATCCGTTGGAAGGAAAGAGAAACAAAATCAGAAAATAAGCAGAAACAAACGGGGCTCAGTTGTCAGAATCAAAGTCAAAAAAAAAAAAAAAAATTCCACAGTACAAAGCTTACTGGGAACTGCGGCAGTTTCTTCTAAAAGAGGGAAGACTTCCAAGTCGCTGGGACCACAGGCTCATGCCATCACACCTGCCTAATTTTTATATTTTTAGTAGGGACGGGGTTTCACCATGTTGGTCAGGCTGGTCTCGAATTCCTGGCCTCAAGTGTTCTGCCCACCTCAGCCTCCCAAAGTGCTGGGATTACAGTTGTGAGCCAGTGCGCATGGCTATGATTTTAATTTTTGATAAACCTAGAAACCATGGATGGAATAATCTGTGAGATGGCTACCTGCATACTTATCACAGGGGCTTTACAAAAGTTCTCTGATAGGGATGATGGCAAGATGACTTGAACACTGGAAATGAGGTTAGATTAGTACCTCAGGAATTAGCATTTTCTTTCAAAGATTCAAAACATATTTTAAAAAGGGATCAAAGAAACTTTTTAAAGAATGGGGCATAAGCATGACTTCAACTAAATTATTCCACATAATGAGATACTTTCTTTGAAAGAAACGAGACATTCTTACACCAAGGTCTTGGAGGGATTATTCTGGAAGAAGGGATAATAATAGCTATAAATCAAGGTGAATTAAGAGGGTCTCAGAGGTCACTGTAATGATGGGGGAAGGGGACATACTCAAGAGGTGCTAACAAATGAAGCACGAGTTAAAAGCTAAAATGTTGTGCTAACCACTGAGGTTCCCAAAACAAATAAAATGCAGTCTTTCTTGAGGAACTTACAGTTTAGTTTTAAATGTACCTAAAGATAAATGACATTATAAGAATTTTGTGATTTTGTGTCTTAAAATTGAGTTCTCAAATGTTTAATATCTATATTTAAGCTGAATTAACCAAACACCTCATTAGGAAAATAATCTACCTAGTTTTAAAATGTGTCAGTTTTCCATAATCACCCTGACATAGACAGAAAGGAAAAAAAAAAAAACAAAACCAGAATTCAATATAGATGATGGTATTAGGAATTACAGCCTGGTTGCCCCATACTGCTATCAGTTTTATATAGGAATAGTGAGAAGAAATAATGGTGTAAATTCAGATCTAGGATATAATATTTTATGGCCTTCTAGCAAAATTACATATCATAAGCTCTTTCTCTACATGCTTCCTTTTTTCCTAAAGGGCAAAGGGGAAAAATACAATTATTCCTTCCGTTAAGAAATAATAACTGACTGCCTTCTGTGTACTAGAAATTATCTTTGATAATGAAACACAGGAAAATGTCCTTGCCCTCATGGAGCTTAAAGTAAATTGGCAAAGACTGACAATGGGCAAATGCACACAACAACATAGAACATTGTATCTGTGAAAGAGAGAGGCATACAGTGCTCTGAAATTCCATAGTAGGAAAATCCATCTAGCTCTTTTTTTTTTTTAGAGGTGGAGTCTTGCTCTGTCTCCCAGGCTGAAGTGCAGTGGCGCAATTTCGACTCACTACAACCTCCGCCTCCTGGGTTCAAGCAGTTCCCCTGCCTTGGCTTCCCCAGTAGCTGGGATTACAGGCGCACGCCATCACGTCTGGCGTAAAAATACAAAAAAAAAAAATAATAATTTTTGTATTTTTAATAGAGCTTGAGATCTAAAGAACTGAAGACTGAATAATAGTTAATAACAGTTAATCAAATCTTCCTCTAAGTATTTTAGGAAAGAATATGCTAGGCTATGATAAAGTATTAATTAAAAATAAATTCTAGAATTTACCTGAATAATAATAACCACTTTATAAGAACAATTGAAATACAACTAACTATGTCAAGTGATCACTGTAAAATACCAAAAGGATAGTTCTTTCAGGTTTTGAGAAATCGACATGTATGATGGCAGCATAGCAGTAACAATTGTTACTATTTGTGCTATATTGTCAAGCAGTATTCACGAGATTTTCCTGGAAATAGTCTGATGGACTGTAAGAGTCACATATGTAGTCCTTAGTTTTACAGTGTTTGAATCAGATTTGGTTAAAAGAATCTGGAATTTATTAGTGCCACATGCTATCATAAACATTTACCTTGACCCTCACTTAGATAAAGGAGTTTTTAATGTCTAATTTAGGTCGTTTTTGTTGACTTGAATTTTAAAGCTCATTGAGAGTGGATTTTCCTTCATTCCCTGCAATATTAAGAAATAAATTGCCTTTGTTGCTATTGCATGTGCATTCATTCAAATAAACAGGGCAATTTATGCAAATATAACTGTTTTACAAAACCTCATCATCTGAGAAAATCATGTTACAGTTCTCTTTGAAAGTTCAACAAGGAACAGCATCCATGCATATTTAAATCTGCCGGACTATACTTGAAAGAATAAGTATTGAGGTTTTCTTTCACAGCTTAGTGAAAATGTGCCTAGACTTCCATGTTTTAAACAATTACATGGCCTCTGTTAAAGGATGGCTTATTTTCTCTGACATCATTGTCTTGGTTTGTTCTACCAGTAAATAATGAAGAGGCGCTCATCCGTGCACTGTGACTGTGTGCATGGTGGAGATGCTTTAGGCTCTGGTTTATAAGTAGCCTCTGCCTCAGGATTTAAGTCTAAAGTAAATTTTGAAGCTAAAGCCTTTTAAAAGGGTGAGGCCCTTTATAGAGGAAAAGAATCACAATCTTCAAAGTCAAACTGTTCAGAAACAATGGAAGTAAATGCTTCCAACCTGCCAGCAGTACACAGAAACAACACCACTGAGTCTATGCACCCTCTCTCTCTTTTTGCTCTCTCTCTCTCTCACACACACACACACATATACACACACATACACATATTCTACATACATAGGACAATGCAAATAGCTCACTTCCTTTTCTTCATATCCATCTTACATCGTGACAGCATGTTAATAAGAATAGAAAGAGCTTTAAAAATAACCCTCTAATTACAACTCAAGGCAGATAACATCTATTACTCAAGTTATTTTCAAAGTTTTCAGACTCAACCAACCAGTCTCCTTATTTATAGGGAGCCAGTGTGATGCACTGTAATCAGATATTGCTGGGTATTAAATGCTTCCCCATGCACCATCTTATATATTCTACCAACCTGGTGAAGCAGAAATCATTAATTTCATTCTTTCTATGAGGAAGTTTAGGCTTGAAAAGTTAAAACCTGTGTCAAAATAGCTAAAATAAGAGAGTGATGGAGTCCATTATTCAAATCCAGGTCTTTCTGACACCATAACCAGTGTGCTTATTTATTTTTGTGCCACATCACCTCACGTACCCATAAACATTGGGTTTGTATCTTTTGTGAGGGTGAGTTTGCAGGTAAAGAAAAAAGTGAACATTCAAAATTACCCTGGAGAATTCCCTAACCATGTATACTGTCCAGAAATTCCAATAGATAAGTTTTTCTTTTATATTGTTATTTTTTTGGAACTGGAATATAGATTATTTCTTCAACTGAACATCAGAGGAAGGAGATGGATTCTTTTTAGAGGTCATGGGATGTGTGTCTTTAAATACCAGAATCACCTTTGCAGCAGCAAGATGCACGCATTAGGAGAGGCCCACAGAAATGAAACTCACTGAATGTATTTCATGTTTGCTCTAGGCCATACAAACACTGAGTAGACTTACTCCACATCATTTAAACTAATTTCCTCTCTTTCTTTCCTTTCTTTCTTCCTTTCTTCTAATTGAAAAGGAGGGGTATTTGCTAAGCACATAAGTTCATGTGTCTAAATCACTTGCACATGTGATATAGTTCCAATGCATTTTATTATAAATACATACCAGATATCATAATACATATAAAAGAAGGATACTTATTAAATACTTTTTATAAATACATGCCAAATACTATAATATGTATAAAAGAAGAATACTTATTAAATACTTACTATATATACACAACAAATACCATACTACTTATTATTAATACCTTGAAGAGGTATTAATTTTCAAGACATCACCTAAACATTCACTGTTTCCTTGCATTTCTGTAGCACCAGCTGGCTTTTTAGCTACTCCCATCCTCAAGGGGAAAGGCTCTAGGATGGAAAGATTTCATCCAAAATGGCTGCCACTGATAGAATCTTTATTTTTTAGCTGGGGCTTTTCAACATAGGATTAGCGAAAAAGATGAGCTAGGGAGTTCAGATCATATTATAAGAGCTTCTCCTTTTAGAAGAGTCATTATATATAATAGCAAACTCAGATATTAATGTCTTAAGTTTCCACCAAATGACACCAGGAATAAACAACCATGTGAAAGTCACTGTTGACCTGTCTATAGAATATAGTTTTTTATACAGACCCAGAGCAAACATCTGTCTTGATCCCAAGGCAAGGAATAATCAACATGATTTTGACCTCATGAACACTGTAAATCCTGTAACAGAATGGGCAGTGTTCTTCCTTTGCTTCATCCACTTTAAACTTGAGTGTTAAATTTGAGGCTCACTTTTAACAACGATATAGTGCAAAATGGCATCTGCCCTTTATCTCTAAGCTTTATCTTACTATTTTACCCATATTTTCTTTTCATCTTATTTTGTCTATTTTATTCTATCCTGATATTTTAGATATTTTTCTAAGTCAGCCTCCAGCCTTAGTTTTATCAAGGCAGGATTCAGAAAAACAAAGAAAGAAAGAAAAACATAGGCATCAAAAATGATTAGATACCTCTTTGGGGATTTATGAAGTCAATTGTTAATGAGTCCTATAAATCACAGCATACCACAAGGCCAGAGTTAAGATTTCTTTCCTAATCAGAAAGTTTCTAACTGAATTGTAGCATAAATGTGTCCCTTAGGAATGTAGCACCTGGGGCCATAGTAGAAAATGAGACAGACATGGTCTCCTATAGTCATGAAGATTAGATAGAAAAACAAACAAACTAACAAACAAGAAATTATACTAACCTGTGATAGGTGCTGTGGGAGAAGACACTAGAAATGTAAGACCAACCCAGCAAAGCAAAGGAAGTTTTTGTGAGTGTTGCATCTGAACCCAGAAATGGTGGTTAGAGCGAGACTTGACAATGATTAGAAGCTATCTAGTCAGCTGTGTTAAGTCAGAAGGAAGAGAATAAGAATCTCACAGATCTTCCCAGATCTCCTGTGAAGTTCTGAAATTACAGCTAACAATGTACTGAATTAAAAACATGAGATTTACAAACAAGCCCTAGTTTCTTTATTTTAGCATCATCCATATCCGGAAGCACTATATTTCAGAGTATATCTGTAATCTGACAGTCAAATACTCAAAGCTGTATCTTCACAATGTATGACATCTTTCCTCCTAACATGGAGCTCTCTTTCTATTGCTTTGCTTGTTTGTTTGCTTTTATGGTCAGTAAACTGTTCTGGTAAATAACAATTTAAATTGCATGAAATGCTTACAACACTGAGCACCCCCAATTTTAACATAAGAACAGTATGGGAATATCTAAGCATACATATTTGTATGTATTTACCATATCCAATACATCCATATGGGGAAACCCAAATACTTACTGTCAAAATTTTTAAGTGAGAGAATTTTGTCTCATTTTTCAAAATCTGCCCACTGGAAAACAGCTGGCCAAATATTTGAACCCATTACCTCCAATCTGAGCTAAATAAACAAACGTTAAGAGAATCCTCTCCAAGTGCTGCTAAAGAGAACTGTCTCAAAATAATCTCAAGTTTGAAAGACTGTTTGTCTAAATACATTCTACTGCCTGGATAACTTATTTACTTTTGTTTTGGCCAAGTCATTCAGAGGAATTGCAGGTATTCTTCAAATCAAAGTGGCACCGTGATTGCATTCACATAATTCTAAATTATTCTCTCCATTTTGGAGAGAGGCAGAGAGGAAGAGTCTTCATGGGGAGGTACATCCAGCCACATTTTCCCATGTTTTCATACACAGGCTAGAATCCACCCTATTACCCATTAGGCAGAAGTAAGATATACACTTTTTTTCTTCATTTATTCTATTAGTACTCAAGGGATCTCAGTTTCACAACTTCGAAAATCTCTCCAAAAACAACAAAGTCTTACAAATGAAGACGTTACAGGTGTAACTCACAGGACTCTGGGAATGTAAGAGTCTGTAGTGTTCATTTAATAAAGTCTGAAGAGAACTCTACAAGCCACAGACATTTGAAGAGAGCCAACTTGATCAGAGCAATCTCATCCTACCTGCCTCTTTGGAAATCTGCGTGAAGGACTCCACACCTTTCTCTCCATAACTTCCTTCAGATGCGAGAGTAGACACATAATTCCAGCCTAGGGCCTTTACAATGTCTACCATGGCCTGGGCTTGGAAGGAATCGGGTGGCACCACGCGAGAGAAGAAGTCGTAGCGCCGGTCATCACTTAGCTCAGGTGCCGTTGATGCATAACTAATCTGGGGGATCTGTAAAGACAAGAAAACACCACATGAGAGTACGCCATCAGGATATAAGAGACTCACTTATATTTTGACAATTTACTTAAAATACAGGGCTGCAAAGGGGATATATGTATTGCCAAACACCACCATGTAATTTTAGACCACCTAAATGCAATCATCTACTTCTTAGCAGCACGAAAGTATTGATATTGACTTTAGCGTCTTGCCTTTTTATTTCCTTCTCTTAGGAATAAGGGAAGGAGGTTAGCATGGGAATTCCAAGGTCCGGGTCATGGTTGTTGAGAAGAAAAAGATTTATGACCATTGTACCAAACATGGTGAATCATGCTTTACTGCTTATACACCAATGGAAATAAAAATACAACAACCTGACTGGAGTGTATATAAAGATTGGTATAGTTGACACAGCTTGTGAATACTGGGTGGATATCATTAGTCATCTAACATTGATTGATTGCGGTGGTCTCCAAGGAAATATCTAAGTAAGTCACAAGCATTATCTAATTTATTCTTCACAAGAACATTTTAAAGTAGCTCAGTAATACCCTTGGCCCCAGGCAAGGGAAATTCCCCACCCCCGAGGCATTTACTCTAGTGGTCTTTGCACATTGACAGGCTTTCCTCAAAATTTTCCGAATTTTCTATTGGATTCTGGGAGAGAGCTGGCAGTACTGTCTGAGTAGAGTCCACAAGGGCCTCTGATTTCTATCTTTTTCCTTCAGAGGACTCTCTGACCTCTACCCCACATGGCATTCACCAAATGTCCTGAAGAGCTCTAGAACTTTTGCCTATAAGGATCATCTTAGGACTCCACAGACCCCTTGAAAAAAATCAAATTATCTCCCTCAGCTGCTGTAGTATTTATTTCTTAGGATCATTGGAAATTGGGCTATGTGAGTAGTCCTAACACATCTACTTTGCTAAATTAAATTATATATATGAAAAGAGCTGCAAAAACATGTCTGCCTGGGGTCTCAGGTAGCCTAAGGCCAGCCCAAAGTAATCACAGATGAGAAATCTGGCTAAGATCCTAACTTCAGAACTCTTATGCTAGTTACCTCTTCAAAGCATGGTAACATTTGTCCCCTTCTTTGTCTTAATTCTATCAAGCAATAGATAATGAGTGGCACAATTAATTTTCACGTAAGAATGATCAACTCTGACAACATTCTGCTTACAAACTCCCCCAGGACTTATCCCTGCATTATCACAAAAGGTTTCTCGGGTGTCCAAAGGCCAGTTGATCCTTTCTCAGACCAAGCCCAAAAGTCCAGTGTAGCTCAAATATGGTAAAGCCACGCTCAAGTTGATTCATCGAGCCCTGAAAATTCTACTATTAACCTATTTATTTCCTTCCTTTGTAGTTTGCCTAAAATGTACCCATTTGCCATCATTTAAGGCTAGTTATCGCCTCCGTAAAGATCGTTTCTCCACCAACATTTCTAGGTCAGCATTAGAGTTAAGTCCTGTGGCCCTGAAATCAGACGACCCGCCATTTTCCATGCAGCCTTTTCATGATGCAGTTCTACTCTATGACCATTGGAGGGCAGGCTTTCTGCCCTGACTTAATTCAAAGCCAGTGAGAGAAAGCCTGCATGTCTCCTGATGGGTCTTTTTACCTGAGCAACTTCTCAATTACAGTGAGGTTTAGTGCAAAGTAAAATAGGATTTGGTATTGACAAGACATAGGATCAGAGTTTGGCATTTCTGTTTGCTAGTGTTTAATTTGATGAAGCTATTTCACTTGAATGAGTTGGTGACATCACTAATAACAAGTTGTTCTGAGAAACAGGGAAAATGAATGTGCATTGCTTTGCATGATGCCTGCAACAGAGTGGGTGCTTAATATATGGGGGTAATAATCATCCAAAATAAAGAATGGTATATTTTTCCTTACTAAAGTTATCGATTCCCCAATTTGACTTCCAAGTTCTCTGCTGTACGTCATCACGAACATTCTTCACATTGCCCATGGCAATAAAATATTTTTACATATTCCTATCATTACTGATTTCAAAATAATATGTACTGTTTATCCAACTCTTTATTTTGTACCAGTCATGTTCTAAAAGTTTTATATGCATTGCTTTATCTAATCGTCAGCAAATTCTGTGACCCGTACTATACAATATTACATGAGACTATATTATAGTATTATAACTTGTTTTACAAGGGAGAAAATTGAGGCTTGGAAGAATATTACCTTGCCTCAGGTCACAAAGCTATAAAACACTCACAACTATGATGCTTTGATGAATTATTACTAAAATACTTTTTAAATAAGCATTAAATAGGAAGGCCAGTAGATTAATGGAATCCAGGCTGACTTCTGTTCACATCACTGACTACATAGCCACTAAAAGTTATTTTACTGGTCACTCTTAGACTGCTGTTCAAACTCCTTATATAAGTGCCTCAGCAAAGCTTACACAAATATCTTAATAGAATGAGTTACCTATGTGTCGATTGTAGTTTGGAGGTTATAAGTTTTAGGTAACAAAAATATCAACTGAATAAAGGCTTTGGACAGAAATAGAGAAGAGGGAGGAAAAGAGGGAGAAAGAGAGAGACTTTCCCTCACAAGAAATAAAAAGGAAAGAAGCCAGGCATGTCAATACATTTCCATCAATTTCAACTTGTGGGAATGTAAAAGCTTCATGCTGTTGCACAGATGTCTTTCCTGCCAAAATCCCTCTGTACCTTTGAAAGGGTGCTAATAAAGTGCCCCAATGCAATGCATTTTCTACACTGTGCCCCAAATTTTACTAACGAAAATCCTGAGGAAACAGATTTCTTTCCTCATTACTGTACACCTTTGAAAATGATCAGTATCTGTGGTCTATCCCTTCCAGTGTAAATAAGGAATATCTCCTGGCTTAAGACCCATATTTTTCTTTAGGATCATGCATATACCCTCTATCCAATGGTACTTATTTTGACACTATGAATATAATGATGCAAGCATAAGGAATGAAATACAAAATGGATTTTATTCTGAGATAAAAATGTAGCTTTATAAGGATATCACTTGTAGCAATAGAGATGAAGGACTGGAAGAATTTATGTAACCTATGAAATATGATGTTGCCTATTTTCCTAGCTATTATGCTTCATGTTTAGTTACTTACTTTCAAGTTAACGTTAAAGCCTACATAGTAATTATTTTGAGTGCTACTACTGGTACCTACAACTGATCAAATGATAATTAGGCATCTTTAGCAATTAATTTCTATTTTCACCCAAATATCTAGATATACTTTCTCTTGCTGCTATTGGACCTTTTCTCTCTTGCCAGTGTTCTTTGGAAATGGAGACTTGATCTTTTGATAAAGACAATTTAGTGCGATAACATTCCAGCTATATAAAACGAGATATTCCATCTCTTCTTAGGCCTTTTTTCTTGAACTTAGAAAACTAAAATACTTTTAATTTTTATCACAGGACCACACTGTCATCTTATTATTATTTTCTCTTCATAAAAATTTGCCTGTTGCACAGGAATGGTTTTGAGTATCAAATAGGATTTTAAAACACCTATATACTATTTAAAATAAGTGTATGCTTTTTAATGAAAATTAACAACATATATTAGAGAAATAAACACAAGAAAGCAGGTTAATTTTAATGCCTTGATCCCTGTCAACATTTTGCTGTATCTCTTTACTGTTTTGTGTGTATATTTCGTTATGCACACATACTGATATAGTTAGGCTTTGTGTCCCCACCCAAATTTCATCAAGAATTATAATCTACATAATCCCCGTAATTTCCACATGTCCAGAGACTAGGTGGAGGTAATTGGATCATGAGAGCAGTTTCCCTCATGCTCTTCTCATGATAGTGATTGAGTTCTCACAAGATCTGATGGTTTTATAAGGGGCTCCTCCTCCTTTGCTTGGCACTTCTTCCTGCCGCCTTGTGAAGAAGGTGCCTTGCTTCGCATTCTCCTTCCACCATGATTGTAAGTTTCCTGAGACCTCCCCAACCATGCTGAACTGTGAGTCAATTAAACCTCTTTCCTTTATAAATTACCCAGTCTCAAGCAGTCTTTATAGCAGTGTGAAAAGAGACTACTACACATATATAATTATTGTTATGAGCTTATAAATATTATTTATTATTAAAATATGGACCTTAGTCTCCCCTTCCCTTCCTTCCATCCTCCCTTCTTTTTTTCTCTTTCTTTCTGGTTGCATAATATTCTGCTGTATGAATATTTGACCTAACCTAAACTTAACATTCATTGTTAAATATTTAAACCTTTTCAAGTTTTCACTGTCATTATAAGTCAAAACAAAATCCTCAGAGCTAATGCAAGTCTTTATACATACTCATGAGTATTTCCTCACAATAATGTTTAAGTCACTCTACCTCAACGTGACAGAAATATTTGAGGTTTGCATTTACATCTTTCTCTACATGGAAATTACTTTGGGCTGTTAAATACAGAGGAACAGTAATCTATACTTTTTTCCCTTTCAAATGGTTAACTACTTGATTTAGCACCATTTATGAATTAATCATTCTTTAATGACAGAAGAGCACACCTTTTGTCCTATATTAAATTCTTAAACATTCTTAGGTCTTCAGGGTGTATCTTCTACTATTTCATTTTTTTTTTTCAAGTTTTGGGCTTGAAAATAGTGTTTTACTATTTTAGCTGTTATGAACTTAGAGTACTTTGAGGCTATCTTAGTTGCAACATACTCACTCTTCATAGCTGTTCTTTTAAAAATGATCATGGATAATCACGTTTTTAATTTTCTTTATAAGCCTTAGGATAATTATTTTTAGGTTAACAATAAAATTCCATTAAGATTTTGATGAGAATTATACTACAGCTATAACTAAATTTGGGTAGAATTTAAATATTTACAACATTTTATCTCCCCCCAGGGGAAATTATCTATTTTTATCTATTTGGTTGTTCATTCTTGCTCTTCCTAAAATCTTAAAATTGTCTCCATTAAAACTTGCATATTCCTTAACTTTGTTTCTAAATAATTATTTTCATTGCATTATGTATGAGACAAAATATTCATTTTGTTATCTATTTATTGTTGCCATATAGGAATCTATTAATTTCTGTAGATTTTCTTTGTGTCTTCTACCCTTGTTATAATTCTTATTAGTTCTAATAGCTGTCAGTTTATTTTCTTGGGATTTCCATGTAGGCAAGTTATAATGATTCAGTTAGTTGTCTAATTACATCAGTTAGAGTTTCCAGAAAAACAAGAGTGATAATGGGAAAAATTCCTTTCCCTTTTGTTATTTCTGAACAGTGAGCAGTTAAAAACCAACTAGAATTATTCTGATGTCTTACCTTGAAAAAATATATACAGTTAAATTAAGAAGTTTATATTTAAATTTTTTATTTTGTCAATATAAAGTCTTAGCTAGAATTTGTCGGACATTTCTTTAGATTTAGAAAGACACTTTTAGAATTGAAAGGGAACTTCTAGATCATATGGCCCAGAGTCTCCCTCTCTCTGTAAGTTTATGACTCGCTTCAAAAATACTGCGGAGACCCTCACACAATCTGTGCCACCATCTACCGCCACATTTCTTGAAAGCATTTTCTTTATATTTGCTATTGATACAGGATGCTCTTATTTTTACTTGGGACACAGAACTGTACTTCATCAGGATATCTAGGTAAAACTATTTATGAACAGTAACAAAATGATAACATTATACATTATCATTTAGTGTCTTCCCATGTGTGACACATCATGCTAAGAGCTGTAATACATTATTTTAATCCTCACAACAGCACATTTACACAATTTCTGTTTTTCTGATTTTACAAATAAAGAACCTATGACACAGAGAGATCAAGAACCACTCTGAAGGTTACATATAAGTAAGTGGCAGATCTGGAATTCATTTTAAGCACATCTCTAAATCCTTTACTCCTAAGCCCTGTGCTACAATTCCCCTTTAAGAGAACATCATTCCGGTTAGAATGGCTTACAATTCATTTTTTTCCCTTCCTTTATAACACGTTCTTCCTCTGGTATTGTGTGATACTAGTTAAGCCTTTCTCTCCCCTTACTTGGAATAGTCAACCACTTCATGTTCTTTCTGACATACTACCTACCTTTAGTCTTATAACTTCTCATTCTCTCTCATGAGAAAGATAATGAGACACCCAAAACCCTTTTTCACCTATTCATGAGGAACCTTCTCTCCACATCCTCACCAAGGCTTGTCATATTTTGTCTTTTTGATAATAGCCATCATAACAGATGTGGGGTGCTATCACGTTGTGGTCTTGATTTGCATTTCCTTGGTGTTATGCACCTTTCCATGTACCTGTTGGCCATTTGTAAATCTCCTTTGAGGGAATGTATATTCAGGTCCTTTCCCCATTTTTAAATTGAGTTATCTTTCTGCTTTTGATTTGAGTGAGTTCTTTATATATTTTGGATATTATCTCCTTATCAGATATTGGTTTCCAAATATTTTCTTTTATTTAGGAGGTGTCTCTTTACATCGATTGTTTTCTTTGCTATACAGAAACTTTTTAGCTTAATGTAGCTTCATTTTTCTTTTGCTTTTGTAGCCTGAGCTTTTGGTGTGATGTCCAAAAAAATCATTGCCAGGGCCAGTATCAAGGAGTTTTTTCTTTTCTAAATCTCTGCTGACTCATCACCTATGAAAGTATCTTTATAATCAGCTATATCAACACATCACTCTAAACTATACATTGATCTAGAATCCTTTTTGGAGAAGAAAATGTATTTATTTCCTTGAAGATACTTTATTATAAGGTATTCCATTCTTTCAGAGTAAAGATCTATGCATGAATTCATGCTCTCATATCTGCAATACATTTCCAAACATCCAAGGTGTCTCCTCTACAAAAATCAAATTTTCCCCTAGGCGTTTTTTAAATCAGTACTTTTGGAAATGCTACAGACCTTTTTTGCTTCTGTAACTAAATAACTTTAAGCAGTAATTAAAACTAAGTTTTTCATTTTTATATTGATGCTTCAGATTAACTTAAAATTCTGAATGCTGCACATTGCTGTGTTATGCTAGATGTTATGATCATTCTAATATCACTGTGGGACCAACTATTTCTAGCATGCTTGAGGTGTTCAGTACAGTAAAAAGAAAATATGACAAAATGCCCAAATATCTGTGGTATTCTTTATCTCTTCGCCAATTAAGAAAATCAAATACCTGTAGCCCTTAATCCTTTAAGAGGTTAAAAATAATATATATATTATTTATACATATATATACACATACATATGTATTTAGGTATATACACACACACCTAAAAAATATAGTAAAGGTGAAATTTTGGTCAAACTTAACAGTAGTAGTTGATTCTCTATAACGTGCCTACACTTGTCATTGCATGCCTTTAATAACTTTTTGGGTCTTAACAAGCAGGCAAGTCTAAATGTGTATGAACCACAGAACACATCTTAGGAATCTATTCTGCACATCCCATGATTTTTTTCACTGAATTTAATAAATGTCTCCATTGCTTTTATAAATGAAGGCTTTCCATATAGATATATGGTAACATATATTTACAGTTTACTACTAATGTAGTGTATATCTAAATTAATTTTCCTTTTGCTGATTTAAAGAAATTGTCAAAAAAAAAAACCCCTAAATTTTATACCAGTATTTTTCAATCTTCGGTCATCTGCAAATGTGTCTCATGTTTTCTACCCACATGCTATACCACATTCATGAACATGACAATATATTCATACTACTGAATCCATTATTTACTTAACATTTTAACTTCTCACTCTTATTTGCTTAAATAAAGTACAAAGAACCTTCTTTTCATGTCTACCAGTATGCCTATAGAGTGATTATGTATTTAGTTTAATGTGAAAGAGGAATATGTAACTATTAGTATTATTCGTGGTATCTTTGATATACAAAAACATTTTCTTCTGATCTACTATATCTATATTTTATTTTACAGCTTCTTAGCTCTCAGTGATAAAACTGGTCTAATGTCATATTGATTGGACATATTGTCACCTACAGTTTATGATTACATATTTACATAACTGATTTTTAGATTTAAACATTTTAATGCATCCAGGATCTATTTAATATATATTATCTATTATAGACTAGGACTTCAATTTTGTTTTTTGTTTTTGAGTGGATAGCCAAGTGAATAGCCAGTGTTTTAAGAACAAAAAATATTTACTTGCATGTCATTATCACTTTTATGCATTTTTATATAAATTTATATCTATACAAACAGAAATATTTAAAATTAAAGCACTACATAGATGTTATCTCATGCTCTTGGATGTCTTATGAAATTCACTATTAATGTATAAAATATTTACATTTCCATTTCTTTTTTAAAATTTTTTTTATTATACTTTAAGTTCTAGGGTACATGTGCATAACGTGCAGGTTTGTTACATATGTATACTTGTGCCATGTTGGTGTGCTGCAGCCATCAACTCGTCAGCACCCATCAACTCGTCATTTACATCAGGTATAACTCCCAATATAATTCCTCCCCCATCCCCCCTCCCCGTGATAGGCCCCGGTGTGTGATGTTCCCCTTCCCGAGTCCAAGTGATCTCATTGTTCAGTTCCCACCTATGAGTGAGAACATGCGGTGTTTGGTTTTCTGTTCTTGTGATAGTTTGCTGAGAATGATGGTTTCCAGCTGCATCCATTTCCCTACAAAGGACACACACTCATCCTTTTTTATGGCTGCATAGTATTCCATGGTGTATATGTGCCACATTTTCTTAATCCAGTCTGTCACTGATGGACATTTGGGTTGATTCCAAGTCTTTGCTACTGTGAATAGTGCCGCAATAAACATATGTGTGCATGTGTCTTTATAGCAGCATGATTTATAATCCTTTGGGTATATACCCAGTAATGGGATGGCTGGGTCATATGGTACTTCTAGTTCTAGATCCTTGAGGAATCGCCATACTGTTTTCCATAATGGTTGAACTAGTTTACAATCCCACCAACAGTGTAAAAGTGTTCCTATTTCTCCACATCCTCTCCAGCACCGGTTGTTTCCTGACTTTTTAATGATCGCCATTCTAACTGGTGTGAGATGGTATCTCATTGTGGTTTTGATTTGCATTTCTCTGATGGCCAGTGATGATGAGCATTTTTTCATGTGTCTGTTGGCTGTATGAATGTCTTCTTTTGAGAAATGTCTGTTCATATCCTTTGCCCACTTTTTGATGGGGTTATTTTTTTCTTGTAAATTTGTTTAAGTTCTTTGTAGGTTCTGGATACTAGCCCTTTGTCTGATGAGTAGATTGCAAACATTTTCTCCCATTCTGTAGGTTGCCTGTTCACTCTGATGGTAGTTTCTTTTGCTGTGCAGAAGCTCTTTAGTTTAATTAGATCCCATTTGTCCATTTTGGCTTTTGTTGCCATTGCCTTTGGTGTTTTAGACATGAAGTCCTTGCCCATGCCTATGTCCTGAATGGTATTCCCTAGGTTTTCTTCTAGGGTTTTTACGGTATTAGGTCTAACATTTAAGTCTCTAATCCATCTTGAATTAATTGTCGTATAAGGAGTAAGGAAAGGATCCAGTTTCAGCTTTCTACTTATGGCTAGCCAATTTTCCCAGCACGATTTATTAAATAGGGAATCCTTTCTTCATTTCTTGTTTTTCTCAGGTTTATCAAAGATCAGACGGCTGTAGATGTGTGGTATACCAGATCCAGCAGCACATCAAAAAGCGTATCCACCATGATCAAGTGGGCTTCATCCCTGGGATGCAAGGCTGGTTCAACATACGCAAATCAATAAATGTAATCCAGCATATAAACAGAACCAAAGACAAAAACCACATGATTATCTCAATAGATGTAGAAAAGGCTTTTGACAAAATTCAACAGCCCTTCATGCTAAAAACTCTCAATAAATTCGGTATTGATGGAACATATCTCAAAATCATAAGAGCTATTTATGACAAACCCACAGCCAATATCATACTGAATGGGCAAAAACTGGAAAAATTCCCTTTGGAAACTGGCACTAGACAGGGATGCTCTCTCTCACCACTCCTATTCAACATAGTGTTGGAAGTTCTGGCTAGGGCAATCAGGCAAGAGAAAGAAATCAAGGGTATTCAGTTAGGAAAAGAAGAAGTCAAATTGTCCCTGTTTGCAGATGACATGATTGTATATTTAGAAAACCCCATTGTCTCAGCCCAAAATCTCCTTAAGCTGATAAGAAACTTCAGCAAAGTCTCAGGATACAAAATTAATGTGCAAAAATCACAAGCATTCTTATACAGCAGTAACAGACAGAGAGTCAAATCATGAATGAACTTCCATTCACAATTGCTTCAAAGAGAATAAAATACCTAGGAATCCAACTTACAAGGTATGTAAAGGACCTCTTCAAGGAGAACTACAAACCAATGCTTAGTGAAATAAAAGAGGACATAAACAAATGGAAGAACATACCATGCTCATGGATAGGAAGAATCAATATCGTGAAAATGGCCATACTGCCCAAGGCAATTTATAGATTCATTGCCATCCCCATCAAGCTACCAATGAGTTTCATCACAGAATTGGAAAAAACTGCTTTAAAGTTCATATGGAACCAAAAAAGAACCCGCATTGCCAAGACAATCCTAAGTCAAAAGAACAAAGCTGGAGGCATCATGCTACCTGACTTCAAACTATACTACAAGGCTATAGTAACCAAAACAGCATGGTACTGGTACCAAAACAGAGATATAGAGCAATAGAACAGAACAGAGTCCTCAGAAATAATACATTTCCATTTCTTAAAAAAGCTCAGTCTTCTCTGATTTGTCTTCAAGTTACTATGCTATTTCTCAGTTTGAATGAACTGACAATAATTTGTCTTATTAGATAAAATGACACGTATTTGTTTCTCCAGGAGACTATAGGGCATTCACACTCCCTCTTAATGATGTTCCAATGAAGAGTAGACATTATGTGGATTTTTCTTGTCCCGAATGGCCACCGTTCCAAATATTGGGCCACCAACACCTGCATGCCCATAATCCTCTATGCGTTTTCTGCCTTTCACGGTTATATGCAGGACTAATTTCACTTCTCTATGTGGGTCTCCAACTAGTTGTAAAGAACCTCTCTTCTCCAAGTTTTTTTCTCAACTCAAATCTCAATGTCTCCAATTATTTCTCTCAAGACACTAGTCAGGTGACACTGATGACAAGACAGAAAAGTCATTTCAAGTAATCAAGGTTTGAGAGCAATTCTCATGCCTCAAAATTATCATATAAATTTTATGTTGAAGTCAACTTTCCTGGCCATTGTTAAAAATAAACAAGCAAACAAGGAATAAAAACAGCAATAAAAATCATAGTCTTTCAAGTCATCAGATGTGATGTTTCCCAAATTCAGATTTTACTCTCAAGATAGAAAAAAAAAATGCCCAATTCTCTGTTTCTAATTTTACCTTTAAAATATTTATGTAAATTTACGGTTCTAAGAATTCCTGTAAATCTAAGAGAAACAATGCTAGGGGAAAAAACAATTTCAAGAATAGTTGAAATGGACACATAAATAACTTATATCATATACACCCTATACATACTTTTGAGACACAAATATTCATGTCTCATCAATAAAATGTGTTGTGGTGGTTGAATTATTTTGGTAGACTGAAAGAATGATCAAAAGTTAAGATACATTCAATAAACAGCACACATTAATCTCTAAAAGGTGCTCAAGGCTCTGCCCTAACCTCTACAATGCTTGCCCTAGAAAGTACAGTGAATTTATAGGAAGGTCAATTGATGGGTACTTCCAGAACACGGTAGTTTTCTTTCGTAACAAATGCCACAGTTCTAATTAAACAATTATCTGAATCATTATCTGTTTTTTGTTCTCCCCATTCCTTAAGATTATTTACCCTTATGGAAGACAAAGACCTTGCTCATCATTGTTTCACCACTGGATACCACTCTATTGGGAACAGAATAGGAACTCATCAGTATTCATTGAAGAAATGGGGATGCCAGGAAATGGATAAAATGGAATAAACTAAGTGAACAGATTTATTTGACCCGCTCCTCATCCACAAAGTTAGTGTGGCCAGAGAGATTCACAGTATTTGGGAGTTTTTCTTGTCTTGGGTAGGTCTGTGATGGGCTGCTTTAAGCACCAGGGTAAATACTTTTTCTCACCTTTTCTTTTCCTTGGCACATTTTTTTGGGGATTTCTTTCCTCAATACTCGAATGTAGGAGAAAGCAAGCTATCATTTGGATGGAAGATCAAAGGTAAAGGGACCAAGGAAGTCATTTAGGAAGCTGCTGTGTTTTTTTTTCCTTAGGCCTTAGTTCCTGACAACCTAGGCAACATAAACTATGATGCCCCAGGATTCAAACTTTGCAAGACATAACTAGGATTTGTCATTTTAAAGAGGCAGATTCTGCCCTGCCTTTTCCTTAACTCCTCTCCCCTCAGGAACCAGTAAACTGCTACTAGGCAGAAGGATCTCCTAGGCTTGGAAACATACTCCCTTAGGCATCATCTTACTGTCAATATTTGTCACTGAAGACTCAAAGTACAGATGTCTTCTAGAAGACATTAATACAAATGTTTAAAAATCCAAATTTCCACCACTGCTCCATTGCAAGCTAACTTCTCATAAAAATAAATTTCTAAATGTTTACATAAAGGAAATTATTTTATTTAGAACACAATGAAAGTTCGGAAATTGTTTTCATACATGTTAATTTTTTTCCTTTTTGTATTATTCCTCTGTATATTATATTTTTTCTCTATATTACATTCTTTCTCAGTGTATTATTCTTTCTTATATTATATTCTTCCTCTCTTTATTGTATTCTGCTTTGCATTATAAGCGCAGTGCCTGTAGCAAGGACAGTCACCTGAGGAGTATCTTACTTTCTGGAAGGCAAATGTGGTTCATTTTTTCCTGGGGGATTTGCATATGTGGGCAGTACAAAACTGCAAATATAGAAAGGCAAAACAAAATTCCTTAATGTTAGTTCTACAGGGTAGTTTCCACAAAACTTGTAAAAGGCGAATTTTTGAAAGTATCATGTGCAATTAAGATAATGCTTCAGTGTACCTGTTGAGATATTAATGAACTCCCAGTGGGGCATTATTAAGTTCACAGTTAGCAATAATTTCACTCTTAGTTCTTATTAAGCTTTATTGATATGGATCCCCAAAAGGGAAAATCATTGAAGAACCATTTCAGGCTCATTCTTTGAAACATCACTCCCTTCAATTTATACTTATCTCCTCTCTAGATATCATCTCTGTTCACATAGGATGGTTGGGCAGCAATTCTAATTTGGGGGTAATTTAATTTTTATTAATTTATTCCAAACTACTGAGGGATAACTAATAATCTTGAATTAGCTTAAAATCTGGAGTTTTACACAACTTTAACTTACTCATGATGGAGATTATCATCAATTATTGCAACTTCTTTTTTCCTTCACTTTTCATCTAATTACATAACGCCAAACACCTTCAAACATTCTGTGAGTGGTTTGTAACCATTTTCTTGAAATCCAAAAAAGAATGCTTATTGCTTTACTAAATCTTTATATGTAGTAGGTATTGTTATATGTGGTATTTTATATATACAATATCAAATTTTTGCAACAACCTGTTATAGGTAGAAATATTATTTTCATATTCACTGTTTGTGCCTATCTAGCATACATGTACTTTTCTCTTGGTTACAGTTATTACGTTTGCCTGAGGAGAAATCTTTTCTCATCCCTGAATTCCTGTGGTTTAGGGAGACATGGTTGTACTTCAGAATCCAGATGTTGGTCCATGTGACACAAAGTTGACCAATCAGAACACAGGATTCCTTTAGCCTCAAGAGAAGTTATATGGCCTGATCCAGACCAATATGAACAAGTGAATTGCAATATCAAGGTGTGGTCAGAATTTCTAGATGAAAGAAACTTTTTTAAAAATAAAATGTCTGAGAGAAAACCATATAAGTCTACGGTTGATGACGATGATGATCATGATGATGATTTTGCCAAGTGACAGTGGGGAAACCTAGTTATCTTACACACCTCATAGTTTGAAAATATTAGGCTCAGGATTAGAGAGAGAATATCACTTAGAACTTGTCTCATCCTGTTTTTTTATGGAACATAGAAAATAAGGAAAAAGCTGCAACTTTTGTCTTATGGTTAATAGCTGCTAAAATAGCAATAACATGTGGCTCTCATCAAGCTAGACAAACTCCCCAGGACTGTTTCTTTAACCAGAAAAATGAGGCTAATCTTATGATCCCAAGATACATCACAGGGTTAAGATGAAATACCTACAAAATGAACATTGCACATGCCATACTAATATACACGTTGCATATGCCATACTGATATACATTGCTATTTTGTCTGGTGCTATTTGCTTAAATAGAAATCCTAGTTATAAGTACGGGAGGGGTTGTGTGTGTGTGTGCGGTATGTAACGAGGCTTTCTGAGACCAACTGTAGATTAGAGAAATACTTTCTTCTGTATTCCCACAGCATTCAATGACACAGTACAATGGAGGCCTTTCCATCCCAAGATGGTATCCCAGAAACCATCAGCCTACACTTCCCTAAAGAAGCAGAGAAAAGCAAAGGAGAAATGTAAATTTTACGACCTCTCAGCCTCCTTCCTAAGCTTAATTGTCTATGACCTCTCACTGGTCAGTAACCTAGGATTAATCCCTATAGATAACCATATATTATGAAACAAAAACCAAACAGACTAAAGATTTCTATTAATATTTTTTATATTGATTAAATACGATCCTAGACTTCCAGGCCTCAAGGGCCAGCATCTCATACATAGAAGTTTGGCTTACCAAACACTAAAGGTTGAATTTTGAGGCATTTTGCTAGCAATATAAATGTCAAATCTCTGTAGAGCAGGATTTCTCAAACTCGGTGATGTTGACCTTTGGGCTAGGTAATGCTTTGTTGTGGGGGCTACAAGAGCCATCCAGGGCAATGTAGGCTCTGAAGCAGTACCCTGGCCTCTGTCTACTAGATGCCAGTAGCATATTCCCCAGTTGTCAAAACCAAATAGTTCTCCCAGCAAGGCAAAATATCACCTCATGTGCACATGGTATTGGGGGTGGAGGAACATTGTCACAGTTGGGGACTACCAGACTGGAGGTCTGTCTGTGCAAAAGGGGAATCTCAACCATCACTCTGTAGTCACAAAATGAAAATAAAAGAAAAAGCTATTTTTAACATTTTGTATTCTCTCTATACTTTTCACATTTTACTTTCTACTTGCCAAACTTTCCCCATTATCAGAGCTCCCTGTGTTTCCTAGCCACCTTCAATCATCTGCTGTCTCAGTAGAATGCACAATGACAACACCGCTGCAGTGCTGAGTCCATTACATGGATACAGCCAGGAACTTCTTAAAGTGAAAAGGCACTTTTCCAGGAGAGAATGAAATTAAATCCACCTGATTTTCTCAGAACCTTCACCACTTGTATGTTTAGTTAAAAAAAAAAAAAAAAAAAAAAAAAAAAAAATTGATTATTCAGAAAGGTTGAAAATGGAGAGTTATGGTTTATTGAATATTCAAGTAAACTACATGGTATGCTGTATGGCAGTTCCAATTTTCAACAAGTTAGTGAACAATAAAGTGCACTTCACAGAAATGCTACAGAACATGGTGAAATCTTCACTTAATGATTCAGAAGCTACTTTCAGCATCAAGCGAGCCTTGGACACGTTCATTCTCATTGTAAAAGACCACAGATGTAGATGTTCCAGAAGGTGAAATTAAATCTGTGTTGATCCTTTGATTCCCTGAAAGAGGCTTACTTGACAAAACATTTTTATTTAGTTCTTTTATTCGTATAAAAAGGAGGTAAGCTATGCTTTCTTTTTTCAACCTTTGATATGCCTCATAGTCTAAGAAAATGAGCATTTAGCGTTTCTTACTATCAAAGATTTATATGATTTCTGCATGGTAAATAATTCCTTACCATTTAATTCAGATAATACAATACCCCATCAGTAGCATATGATAACCTTTTTTTTCTTTTTAAAATTTATATATTTGAGGCACTGCAGAAACAGTAATTAATGAGTTAGGCCAGCTCTACACATGCTTGTGGGTACCCAGGAAATATTTAAATAATGAATCAATAACTTCATGAGTGTATTTATGTTTTGTTACTCACCAAGTAAGGAATACAATATTAGCGTGAACAAAGCTTATTTGGCCCATAATCCCTTTCCCCCAGAATATATATTTTAATTTCATATGGTTATTGTTTCTCAGTAACCACATTGTTGGAGGGGCACCAGTCTAAATAAAACACTAAAAGGTCATTGAAGAAAGAACAGCTCTTTAAAACTGGGAAGTTTAGGAAACTTGTGAGCAAGAGGTGTTGTTTAAGCTAATTAGGAGAGAGGAGGCTGATTTCCTTTAGCAAAAGAGCAAATGAAAGCCTTTCCCAATGAAGAGAGATGGTAAAAGCAAATTCATAAAGTAATGAAGTAGGCGTCCTTTGAAGAAATGTGGGACACTTTCTTAGCTTGAGGGTAGAGTCCATTGTCCCACCTGATTTATAGCTGGAGAAAAGGATGTGGCAACATGATAAACAAAATTAATCCCCGTCTAAATTTACTTTGGTTCTTCTCCTATTATAATAATTACTTTTCTGGACTAATAAAATATACAGAATAGGCCAGGCGCAGTGGCTCACACCTGTAATCCCAGCATGTCAGGGGGCTGAGATGGGTGGATCATGAGGTCAAGAGATCAAGACCATCCTGGCCAACATGGTAAAACCCCGTCTTTACTAAAAATACAAAAATTAGCTGGGCATGGTGGCACACACCAGTAGTCCCAGCTACTGGGGAGGCTGAGAATGGCGTGAACCCGGGAGGCAGAGCTTGCAGTGAGCTGAGATCGGGCCACTGCACTCCAGCCTGGACGACACAGCAAGTCTCCATCTCAAAAAATAAATAAAATATACAGAATATTTATAACATATGTTACTGCACTCTTAGAAGAACAGATAGGAGATGCACAGACACCTCAACAACTACTGAGACCCAAATACCTCTAACGTAATATCTAAGAGACCCTTCGATGAGGATACTGGCATCACTCCCCAAGGATTCGATCAGACAAAGTGTCGTTGATTGTTCAACAAGGGCCTTTTGACAAAAGGTTTTCATGGTTCCATCTGACATTTGAAGCAGTTCACTCCCTGCTGTTAGAGGGAGTAAGAGCTTTGCTCACTTTGGTAATAAAAATCACTCCTGCCTACAGATCACAGATCTTGGTGGAAGAAGCAAAGCTGAGCATTTGTCTTTCTATATTTTTTTCTCAGTCCTTCTTCCCAGCTCCTGGATGAATATATGAGAATAGAAAATGGAAAATAAATAATAAAGCTTTGGAAGGGAAAGTCTTAGCCTTAGATTCACAATGCTAGTGAACTTTACTCAGGACTAATAGATCTTGATATAATTCCATGTGCGCGCATGTGTGTGTATGAAGAAATACTTCCTGTAAAATTTCCAAGGTATGTTCAGGCTGGGGTAGCCTGGTAGGTTCCCTTCATTGCACATTGTTGGAAATACTGATTTGTTCTAGAATCTAACATTTTCAATATTCCTTCCCTACATCCAGAAACTGACTTTTGCTATCACATCACCTGCCACCATATCATCTTCCAATTACCATGATTGAATCTTTTTTGCATGTAATTGCATTTTAGGTTGACTGCTTCCTGGGGAGATTGAGGGAGAGAGAGAGAATGTCATCAATGCCAACACTACTAGCTGTATTTTAACAAGTTTGCTTCAGGGAAGATTTTGAGATAGAGCTACTAATCCTCTCCATTGGCCATTAATCTTTTGAGACAGAGGCTCACACTGTCACCCGGGCTGGAGTGCAATGGCGCAATCTCAGCTCACTGCAACCTCTGCCTCCCAGGTTTACGTGACTCTCCTGCCTCAGCTTCCCAAGTAGCTGGGATTACAGGTGCACACCACCACACCCGGCTAATATTCTGTATTTTTAGTAGAGACGGGGTTTCACTATGTTGGCCAGGCTGGTCTCAAACTCCTGACCTCATGATTCGCCTGCCTCAGCCTCCCAAAGTGCTGGGATTACAGGCGTGAGCCACCATGTCCAGCCCATAAGCCATGAGTTCTTATTAACGGTAAATCTTGACTGGACTTGGGAATTTTGTTCTCTTCCTGATTGTGGCCTTTAGACTCAAGGTTATGAGGGATGTTTTAGTCAGGACAAGGTATCTCAATGGGTCAAAGATGGAATGGTAACGCTAACATAACAGAGTCAGAGCTCTACTTTTATGGAAGAAAACAATGCTCAGAGAGGAAAACTAATTTACCAAAAGCCACATTGCCATAGAGTTAATGAGAAACAACTCGAATCACATCTCTTTACTAGGTCGTGTGATGTTACCAAAAATCTACACTGCTCTGCCAAAATGTTTTGTCCCTCTGTATATTCAATTTCAAAATTTTAAAATGACTCATTTTGATGATTAAGCTATACCAATTATTTACTGGTTTGATTGCAAAAATAGAAAATAAAAATAACAATTGCTTGAAAATATGTTTTTGTCTTTCTCACATAAAGTAAGTTGACAAATAAAGAATTCAGAGCTGGTATGGAAGTTCCAGCCACCAAGGACCCAGGCTACTTCTGCAGCACTGTCCTAGAATGTCAATTCCATTATCAATGTTGTTCATAGTTTCAGATGTCTGCTGAAGCTCCAGCAATCATGAGCTCATCTCAAGCAGAAAGAAAGGGGATATGGAAAAAGACAAATGGGCAGTTGTTTTTGTTGGGTGAAGTCTTTCCATGTTACCTTCCCAGCTTGGCATACAACACTTCCACCTATATATCATTGTCCAAAATAGTCTCATGAATCACACCTAGTTGCAAGAACAGATTTTTGAAAAATGTAATTTTTTAGCCAGTATATTGTTACCTTGAATCAAGCTTAGTTCTTTCACTAAGAAAGACTAAGGAATAGAAAAGGAATGGACACTATCTGCCACAATCATGAAGGATGGATAAGAGTTGATCATGTGCAGCTCTAGGCTACAGAACTTGTAAACAGATATAGCTGACCATTTGTGTGTGGCTAAATCAATTTTTGAAGTACTTGTGTAGAAGGCAAAGAAGACAAAGTAAGCAGGCAATAATTCTCTAGTAGGATATCAATTTTATGTTGACCACAGGCAGCAAATGATGTCAAAAATACAATTCCGTTAGGGTCACCTAGCAATGACCCCAAAAACTGCTTCTGTTTCCATGAAAGCATCCCAGCTACTAAACTGGTACACTCCTAATGGTACTGTCTTTATAACATACCAACTCTGCTATGAACATCCGTGAACACGTACTAAACATGTTCAACTTTCTCCTACCAAAGACTCACTTGAATTTTTAACATAAGCAAGTTTAAGAATCTTTCAGAAAGCAACATTTTCTCCCAACTTCAGCTTAAAAGCAACTCTATGATAGTTTATTGAGGTTCCTATGCTCTTTTCTGCCATATGTTTTTCCATGGATTGGAAAGATAAATCCCTTAACCTGCTCCAGTTTGAGCAATTAAGAAGTCTGGGTCAGGTGTGGTGGCTCACGCCTGTAATCCCAGCACTTTGGGAGGTGAAGGCAGGCAGATCACCTAAGGTCAGGAGTTCAAGACCAGCCTGGCCAACATGGCAAAACCCCATCTTTACTAAAATATGAAAAAATTAGCTGGGCGTGGTGGTGGGTGCCTATAATCCCAGCTACTTGGGAGGCTGAGGCAAGAGAATCACTGAACATGGGAGGCAGACGTTGCAGTGAACACAGATCACGCCACTGCAGTCTAGCCTAGGTGACAGAGCAAGATTCCATCTCAGAAAAAAAAAAAAAGAAAGAAAAAGGAAGTCTGATTTTTAAAATTTTTCTGCTACTAAGGGCAGAAAAATACCTAGAGCTGTAAAGCATAATCTCAAATAAGAACCCATGAGATTCTAAATGTCATCATGATCAGACCTTGTATCCTGGAGCAATGAACTAAGTGTGTTAGGTGTCTGGCCTCCAGCAGTCAAACTTGAGTCATGTTTATGTTCATGCATAGAAAATGAATAGGAAGAATAAAAAGATAATTTCCCAGCTAAAATATCAAGCAAAATGATGAGATGCATTTTATTTTTTACATGAATGGCTACATTCTGAAAAACAAGCGTTGCAATCAAATTTTAAATGGACTCTGGAAGATCAATACTTTATATCCACCAGTTTTTTAAAGTAAAGGGACCCATATAAATATTATTATAACTATTATATATATTATGAGTAATATATATAATACATATATATTTAATTTTGAACTCTTCTAGTCTTTTATTGGCCATCTTTTCCCTTTCTCTCTCTAAAATTATAGTGTGTGTTTCCTGCTTGAAATAATTTCCCCAGGCTGGCACTATTATGCCACAGAAAAGGTCTACTTTTCATTCTGATCTTAATCTATTACCAAACAAATCAATAAGCATATTAAAAAGCTTTGACTTCACTTCTCATAGATAATTCACTTAAAATTTTCCAAATTTGAAAATTGATCATTGGGGTTAGGCAAACAGTATTGAAAGTAAAACAAACAAAAAAAGTCAAAAGATCCCAAACTAGTTTCTTTTAGATTTGAAACCAATGCATTTGTACATGTCTCATTTATGGGCGTGCAGTATACACATAAAATTTACAGTTATACTCTGTGTATTACTAATTACAAAAATATTGTATATGTTATGTATAACTTTTAAAACGCACCTTCCCAGTTAGTATTAAGAGAAAAAATAAAACCAAAACGTTTATATATCCTAAGGACTATCCTAACTAGAAGTTTTGCTAAATACTAACAAGGAGTAGAAAGCAGCTACTTTGAATTTAGCAGATATTGCTAAATAGAAAAGTGGATGCTCAACTATTAACTTAAATTTACATAAGATACAGCTCTGTCATTCGGGTTATTAGGGTTAGATGCTATCAATCATTTTCTTTGTAGTGGTGGGGAATCTATCCACATTCACTCATCTGATCTTTTCTCTGATCAGTCTGTTTCCTGAACACTTCATTGGAGTCATCTTGCGGAAGATGTTAGAAACTCTAAGAGATGTAATCTCTCTTCTCCAGGTGTTTAGGGGAGAGAAAGGTGTGACCCTGTCAATACAGAGTAAATGAGGTTGCTGTCTAGAACTGTGAATGGAAGACTCTCTCTCCATATATATCCTTCCACCTTTCTGGAAGAAGTGTTAGACATTACTTTTTAGTAGAATGAGCTGTTTTTAAGAAAGACATCATGCCAGTTTGGGGACATTTTCAGCTACTAGTCAAGAGCTCATGATTCTGGCCACTGGCCACCTTTGCAGAATTTCCATAAAGTAGAACATTTAAATAATTGAAATTTACTCAACTTTTAAAAATAGATTTGTGTGTACCTTGTTCTCAATATCTCAGGGACACGGTGTCCAAATGATTTCTTAACAAATGTAGTTCATTGGCTATGAGAATAAATGGAGAAACATCACAGCAGTGAGACAGGGAGATAGAGATATATGATGGGCCATGAAGAGATTAACAAAGTGAAAGAAGTAGAAGCAAAAGAGACTAAAGAGGAGGAAGGAGAAGCAGAGAAGAGGGGGCAACCCAAATGGTTTCTCACAACAGCAACACGTTTATCTTGAGATATTTAAATTTTTGTTAATAAGAACACTTAAAATTCCTCATAATATGAGTGGTAGTAGCTAACTCAGTCTTTTCCCTCACCCCACATAGCCCAGGAAATAGTAAAAGCTCATACATAAAACAACACAATGAGAAGCAAAATGCCCAGGCATTTCCAAGCATTATCATTCATTCAACCACCAGTTCATACTCCCATGGAAGTTGACAAACCTTCGGGGTTTCATACATGAGTAGGGTTTATCGCAGCATGCTTTCTGGAGCATGGCAATTAACACAATAGGGGGGATTTTCAATGTACTGCTCTATGCCTGAGTGCCACACATTTGACCTCTGTTGATCTACTTACAAATCGGTGTTTCTGTGCAGAGTTATGGTAATAGATGGTACTTTCAGAAAGGTAATTTTGAATCTTAACAAAGTACCAGAGCAGCAGCCTATTTTGGGAGAGAAGTCACTGGGCCTATTATTATTCAAGTTCACTTAAGGCCCTAGGCAGTTTGAACCACCTGAGTAACCTTCCCAAATAGCCCATCTTCACAACCCACCAGTACCTCTGAGCTATTTCCAGTGTGATTTTCCTTAGCTCCCGGGCTGTCCTGCTCCTGTTTGCTTTGCAGCAGTAAAAAAGATTCTGATTCTCCATTCTGTTTCCTGACACCGCACAGAACAAATTATAATTAGGAAACCACCTGAGGGGAAGGTGACAATTCAGTTGTCAATTTTCATGGATAAATCCCATTTCTATCAACAGAAGCAAAGCAAGCCTCTCACCCTCAAAATAGACACTCAGGAGATGCTGTAGTTAGCTGGTTCACTGCCCTGAGAAGAAAAGCAATCACAAAGATGACAGCAACTACAACAGAAAATGTGAACAAAAAAGACAGCCCTCTCACTGTAAATATTTTTACTGCCAACAGGTCTCTAATATGGGTATAGAGTGATGTGAAACAGTCATTTTGCAAAATATCCCTTCTAAAGCTGATGAAAAGCTGTCATGTCACAATATGGAATGTAGCCCAACAGGGTACCCAGAGATAAATGAGTGTAAGTGTTCAAAAGGTAGAAAATAAATAAATGTGCAGCTTGTGGTGAGAACGGATTAACTCAGAATGGATTAAGAAGACATTATAACCTTATCTTTAGTCATTTGGATGCAAGCTCTAAAAATTTGTTATGCAAAAGGATGTTTTTAAATCTCAGATTATTTTTTCCCCAAACAAGCAATCTTGATTTTATGCATACCTCTATAAAAGACATATGAGGGGAGTGGGATGAAACCAAAAATAAGGAAAATGTTCTAAGTTTTGTTTTTGTTTTGTTTTTGAGACTCTTCTTGCTATGTTTCCCAAACTGGCCTCCATCTCTTGGGCTTAGGTGATCCTCCTGCTTCAGCCTACTGAGTGACTGTGTTTAGCCTCCATGTGCAGCTAATCAAAAACTATTAGGCCGGGCGCGATGACTCACGCCTGTAATCCCAGCACTTAGGAGGCCAAGACAGGTGGAACACCTGAGGTCAGGAGTTCAAGACCAGCCTGGCCAACACGGCAAAAGCCCGTATCTACTAAAAATACAAAACTTAGCTGGGCATGGTGGCGGGTGCCTGTAATCCCAGCTACTCAGGAGACTGAGGCAGGAGAATCACTCGAACCCAGGTGGCGGAGGTTGCAGTGAGCTGAGATCTGCGCTACTGCACTCTAGCCTGGGTAACAGAGTGAGACTCTGCCTAAAAAAAAACCCAAAAAACTATTAATCTTAGACTAGCATAGTAATGTTTCAGATGCAAAAGGCAACATTAGATGAGTATGTGGGACTGGAATATGGCTATATTTCATTAATGTTTTAAATCATGAAATATATTATGAATAGAAGACATTATATTTCATGATATCTCTTTCTTGGGTCCATTTTCTTTCTCTCCACAAAAAGTTCTCATTGTGATGGGGAAAAAGCTCTGGATAGAAGTAGGTCTATTAATAAACGACTGAATCACCTCTCTGTTAATAAAAAAAAAAAAAAAAAAAACAGGATCATTGTTATAATCTGAGAAATTTCTTGAAAAGCTAAATTTTGTATCTATCCTGGCAAAACAATGAATATTTTACCAATTATTAGGAAACTTTATATTCTGGGTTTGCCAGGTTCCACATCTGGTTTTCAATCATTCCCACCACCTAAGTGATATTTTCTATATCACTCTGGATATCACTCCAGGCTGGAGTGCAGTGGGGCAATCTCCGTTCACTGCAACCTCCGCCTCCTGGGTTTAAGCGATTCTCTTGCCTCAGCCTCCTCAGTAGCTGGGATTACAAGTGTGAGCCACCACGCCTATCTAATTTTTGTATTTTTAGTAGCTCTACTCTGTGAGAGAAAAGGACCTGCTCTAACAGTATCTTTAAATCTAAGCATGCTATGCTCCACATTTGAACTTTCCTGAAACTGGGATGTTTCTTCAACTAAAGTATCAGAATCAGGGAGTACCATTATTGGTCAGAATATAGAACTCCTGATTTAATGTCTTTTGCTTTGACTGTATTCTTAAAAAAAAAAAAAAACATAAAAATAAACATAGCAGTTACAGTTCCATCAAAGATGATTCTGGATCACACCGAAGTCTGAGCAAGGTAAGGAGTATGAAGAAAGGGAAGAAAGGGACTTAAAATTTCTACACTAGAACAGGCACTAGATCAAGATAAGGGCAGGCTGGCAAGGGAATATAATTAGGCAAAGAACAAAATTTATTTTGAAAGGGCCAGACATGTATTCAAAATACAACTGAACACAATGGAGACCCCAAACTCAGGAGTGGAGAAGCAGCAGAGCAAATTGATCTGCAGGTCAAGAAAGATTTCACCAATGAGGCAAAGTGAGACTTCAACACAAGCACACTTATATTGTTCTTTTAGAAGTGCAGGCAAATCCAGGAAGTGTTGACCTCCAAGGCTGATGATAGAAATAATTGAGAAGCCCCCACTCGAGCAAGCAGGGAATGAGTTAGGAAGGTAATCTCTGCTGCAGTGCATTCCTGAACAATGCATCCCACATTTTTATTTTTTTCTGAGACAGAGCTACGCTCTTGCCCAGGCTGTACTGTAGTGGGGCAATCTCGGTTCACTGCAACCTCTGCCTCCCGGGTTCAAGCGATTCTCCTGCCTCAACTTCCTGAGTAGCTGGGATTACAAGCGCGAGCCACCATGCCCGTCTAATTTTTGTATTTTTAGTAGAGACGGGGTTTCACCACATTGGTGGTCCACCCACCTCGGCCTCCAAAAGTGCTGAGATTACAGGCGTGAGCCACCGTGCCCGGCCCCACTTTCTTAAAGAGAGTACACAGAAGCCAGTCAGGATGGGTAGTCAATTGCAAGCCACGATTCCAGTACTCTGACCACCCTGTCATTGGTCATCCTAATCAAGGCAACTTAAAGAACTGCAGAATACATTTAAACATTCTCAACACACATTACTGTGAAAATAAATAGAGGTGAATTTTAATGGAGAAGGGAAGAAATGAAAGGAGCAGAAGATGGATACATTATTTGCATGAACCATGCATTTACTACTGACATGTTCAAAGATGAAATGTTTCTGATTATAGTGATTCTAATTTACCAATTTCACTGTAAGTAAGGGTGCATAATTTCCATATGTGTCTCAACAGGGAAAAGGAGACCTTTTCAAAAATTCTCAGGAATGCTTATTTTATAGCTGCCAGGTTGTTCCTACCCTGATATTCAAGGTTAAATAGATTCCCCTCCCCATAATAAAGTGCCTGTTGAGAGCTTATTAGTTGCTTTCACCATTTGCTTTTTATTAGGCATAAAAGCGAACTATTCTTTTTGAAAAGTTACTTGTGTCTGATGGGAGGTATCTACCCCGACAGATGTTTGTTAAATAATATGTGCTAGATGCAGAAAATGTTCTTTTCCTATTTTCAACAATTTCAAATGTTAGCACTGAAATATCTTTTGCTAACAAGTATTTTCAAAGTAGAATAAACTTAGGTAATTACTGTGTAGGTAAGTCAGCCAAATTTTTCAGAGCATTTTACCACCATTTTTTGCAAAAGAGAGCCAACCTGGTAAAAGCCACAGTTTTATAAAATTAGTTCATACCATTTGAAGAGCTCATCATATTAAAACACAGATAAAAATATTTTAATTAATTTTAATATTTGTCTTAGCAGTCATTTTATCTTTCAGAATTAGGGTTTCTTAAAAATCTTTTTTTGACAACCTATAACTTTATTACATACAGTTTTCATGGCATTTCTAATCATTAATCTTCAAAATGTATGTAATACATTCATTCTTAGAGCTTTTTACCTCTTTTGTCATGACAAATAAACACAGGTTTTGGGCAAAATGCAGTAAATACATCAGGATGCCTGCCAAGACGTCTGCAAATAGGCTGCTATCAGCCACCTTTCCAGCCAGGCACAGCCACAGCTACAGGTGAACCACTGCTTATCAAGCTTAGGTTTGGTCACTGTCTTAGTCCATCTTCTGCTGCTATTAACAGAACACCACAGACTGAGTAATTTATAAAGAAAATAGATTTATTTGGTCCTCAGTTTTGGAGGCTAGAAGGTAACACAGCATAGTGCCAGCATTTGGTCACGGCAACCCTTGGCAAAACGATGGACGGTGAAAGTGAGCATGTGAGACAGAGAGAGCACGAGGGATGAACTCTCTTTTGTAATATGTTCTCATGATAACTAGCCCACTCCTTCCATAATGACTTTCCCGCATTCACAAGAGCTCTGCTCTCATGACCTAATCACCTCTTATGAGGCCTCGCCTTGCAATATGTTGCATTGGGGATTAAGTTTCCAACACATGGATTTGGGGGCCACATTCAAACCATAGCCGTCACTATGTATTGGCACTGTTTTCAGCTTTATCCCTAATATCCATCTCTGCTTCCTCATTGATATTTGCACTATAGTAACCCCCAGTGGCTTTACATCTACAGATGTGTAATATATGTTCAGTTCTTCTTTGAGAATGAGTTAATCTTTCAATTAGACCAAGAGGGAGATAGAAAATCTAAATTAGGAGGAAGGGGGGATAATGTTGAAACCTTGGTTGTAAGAATCTATGGCGGAATTTGGTTCATGAATACATTAGAATGGGGCATAAGTTTCACTGAAGCATAGATATCTCATAAGTTCATGAGTTATGAATGTATTTATACATTCATTAACAAATTCATGTGGCAGGTAAAGTACCATAAATACAATGCCTTACAATGAATAAAGGGGTAGATGGATGGATGGATGGATGAATGGATGGATGGATGGATGAATGGATGGATGGAAGGATGGCTGAAAAAACATCTCAGAGAATCTAAAACCACAGCAAAAGTCAATGGTTCTGCTCTCTATCAGTGAATATGGGACTCATGGTCAATTAGTCACTTTCTTTTAATGGAATCTGTCATAGGAGGATACATTGAGTTATTGGACCAACTTTAAATGAGTGTTCCTGGCAGTCACAGAAAGTTCTCATGATAATACTCTTTCAATTATAGTTCAACAAACAATTATTGAAATCTATATATGTCAAGAATCCTGCTAGGGCCAGTGGCACCATGATGAATAAGGAGATTATTGACTGGATTTGGAGAAAGAAGTTAGAAGAAAAAAAAAAACCCACAATAATAAAGTGCGATAAGTGATGGGATACAGATAAGTGCAGGATGCTAGTGGGGACATGTGTAAGCTGTGACAGAGCTTGGTGACAACTTAGGATTCCCTTTAACTTGAATTTCATAATTCCAACCCCTCTAACAAATAAAAACTGTTCTCTAGAAAATTATAAAGTAACCTTGCTATGTTCCATGTGTAAAACTGTCTCCAGACAGGCAGAATGTTATGAGATTTTTAAAATTGTTATGGGTCACTTTCAATCCAAGTAATTTAAGGATTTGTGATTTTTATTGGTTTCACAAATGGAAAATGGCCTTTGATCCACATTTGTTATTTAAAATGACTGCATATTTAATGTAGAATATATTTTTGGCAATATATATAACTATATGCAATAAAATTGGGGTATAATCTTGTATAATTTGTTCATGGAGCTGATTATTACATAGATCTTACCATGTTCACAAGAAAGTATAAATGCCTGATACAAAATGTTTTTGTATCTACCTAAAGGGATTATTTCTATAACAAGTTTATTGTTCAATCCTTTAGAAAACATTAAAATTAACATTGGCTACACTTAGGATAAACAGCGGGTACCCCAAATTTTCCCAGCTTCTCACTCCCCAAAAATATTATGTAAATTAAGGTAGAGTTACACAATTACATCTAATGTGGATTTGGGAGACAAATTTTAGATAGGAAACTTTAGTCTCCTATACATCTCTATTTTTCCATACTTCACTAATAAGTTTTTGCTTTTGTTTTAGGCTTTCTGGTACATGAATATTTCAGTCACTGTGTAAACCAGCTTTTTGTAATACTCAGGATTACCTCATTTTTCTAATTTTCCTCCTGAAGACAAATGTCTCAAATGTCTTCAGTTTTCTTAATATTCTGAGACTTTTTGTGCTTGTTTATTTTATCTCTCAATCTCCTAGGATTTATTTGTAGGACTGCGAGAAAAAAAAAGTCATCATCTGCTACATTAATGAAAGATTGTCATCTCTAGAAAACCTTACAAGGAAAAGCCATATTAAATCAAAGCAAGACAAATACCATGCAAACACATATTACAATGGGAGGAAATGAGCTATGTAAATCAGAAGCACCCTCAATTTTGAAATATGAGCTGAAGTCATCTTCTAAGATATTGACCTGATTTTGTTCTATGTTGAATAAACCTAATATGAATTCATCTATAAAATAATCAACAGGGTTTGTATATAGATGCCTAATTTCCAATTCTAACTGGAACAGAGGAAGAGCTCACAGAAACAATTAGGTTAATCCTTTAATATACAGGATTTGGCATAATGTGAGTTACTACAAGGAAATATCCAGTCCTAGATTATGAATGTTAGAGCACATTTCAAACAATTCATTCAAAGTACTCACTTTACAGCTCAAACATCTAATGATGAAAAGTGTCAAGTCATATATTTGAGAGTGTAATTGTGTTAAGTTTGTTTGTTCTGCTAATGTTATCACAAGCACTTTGTGAGGTTTACAAGGTACATGGACTACGAGTCTAGTCACGTATGTGAAATCTCAAGAAGGCATCATGAACTGCAATGACCCAGAAAGAATAGATCATTGATACCCAGCAGGTATACAATTTCCAGTACAGCATGTTCAGTAAAATCATCATGCAATTTTTTTTCAAGGGATCAGTTTTGAAAAGGCCCAGGGAGGTAAAAAGAAATTGCAGACAAAAACCCATCTCATAAAAATACGAATGTATCATATGGGAAAACAATACTGATGAACGTTCAATAAAATCTGGAAGGAAAAGCAAACAGAGTATTGGAATGCCAGAATAATCTGATTGGTCACACACACACACACACATGCACTCATAGTTTCTAAAAAGGGGTAAAAGGAATAAAGGACAGAAAAGAACTGGAAAATTTAACTGATTTTGAAAATGAGAATTCTGTAGGATATTTGTTGCTACGTTTTAAACCCAAGAAATTAGAATGCTCCTAGTTAATTAAAAGAGAGAAAATAGAGATTAATTACTATTTTAAGGCAAGTCAAGATATGCTTTATAAACGTCACATTTCCAAAATGTAAGTGGAACCACCTAGGTAGGACACAGTGTAAATGTGGAAAGATTTTGGAAGGTGAGGATATTGACATTCTTGTGATTGAAAAAACAAAACAAAATAAAACCTCATTCAGTTTTTTGATTCTCAGTGTTTTCAGATCTAAAAAGACAAAAAACATTCTGTAGGAAGTTTCCAAAGGCACCAGCTCATTGTCTTCTAAGGTAACATCAAAACCATGTGAAAAGGGGTGAATTTTATCACACTACTAGAAAGGAGGAAGCAGATCAGTTTTTAATTACTTTCTTTGGGTCTTTTTTTGGCAGAAATTGGAAAGATTGAGCCTCCAATTTTCAAATTAACCACATATAATGCTACTTTCTGCTGTATCAACAGCAAACTATTACTTTCTGTAACTTCTTTTTAGAGGAAAGTACTAAAGGACATACTAAATTTTATTCTTTATCTAAAAAGGATTTTAGATGATGGTGAAGTTTCTTACTTTTTTTAATTTTTCCATTTATACTTATTTATTTTGGGGACAGGGTCTCATGCTGTTGCCCAGGCTGAAGGGTAGTGGTATGACCACAGCTCACTATAGACTCAACCTCCCGGCCAAAAGGATCTTCCTACCTCAGCCTCTGGAGTAACTGGGACTACAGATGCATACCACCATGCCCAGCTAATTTTTATTTTTTATTTTTTGTAGAGACAGGGTCTCACTATGATGCCCAGATTGGTCTCTAACTCCTGGGCTCAAGTGATCCTCCCACTTTGCCCTCCCAAAGTACTCGGATTACAGGCATAGGCCACCACACCCAGCCTTCTTACGGGTTTTTATAAATAATTACGCATATGAAAAATATTTTTCCCTTTGACATAAATTATTATTCTATTTTTGTAATTCCCAATAATAGTTGAGGAGTTTTCTGTACTCCATAAATAATTTTTTACAAGGCCCACGCCCCCCCCACCCCCACCGCTCCCCTGGAACTTGATAAAAGATAAACCAAAATGGTCCTATAGATCTTTAGATGGCAAGAAACTGGGATTTTCATTTTACGAATAAAACAAAGGAAGCATTCATTGCTGAGGAACTTCTATGAGGCTGGAATTTTGAGAAACATCATTTAATCTTTACCACAAACGTGTAAGTAGTTACTGCCACATCTTACAACGATGACACGGAGGCCTCGATTGACTAAGGATTTGCTCAACCTCACATAGCCCATAAGGGTAGCATTCTGGATTTTAAATGAGACTTTTTATCTAAACTGTCATGTTCTTTCTTCTTTGCACTCTGAGATAACTGAAGAACTGACTGGGAGAGCATGAGGATAACTGATAGTAGGCATTGAACTCAAGTGCAAGTCTTCTGATGCCCAGGAGGGCCCCAGAGTCAGGGGATAGCTTAGACCACTTGATGCAGGAATCCAGTGTCCCCTTCCAACTGAAGCACGTTGCACAAGGAAAAGATGATCACTTAAGTCATCCACAGCTTCAGAGATACATGTGGGTTAGTCTATGGTTCCAAGGGGAAGAACACAAGGTGAAAGTCTTGGTTTAGAATGTTGCGGAGGCCAAGGGCCTACTTAGGCAAACCTGTATTATTTGTTCTTTTCAGATTCTTTTCAGAAAAGAAAGGGAAAGGAGAAAGATTGGGTGTCTTGACTTGGACTTTTTTTCTTCAACATCTGACTCATGAGGTGGTGGGAATCTTACTGCCAGGACACAACACAGCACCAGATTAAACAGCCTGGCTCTTTTCCTTGCAAGGCTGCCACTGTGGGGTTTTTCCCAGCTCCTCCACTCTTTGAGGACTGGAGTTTATTTCTCTATGTATTCCTGGATGAAGTCAGTGCTTACCCCGAACACTTACCAATCTACTCCTAATTCTTTCATATACTTTCACCTTTAAAACACAAAATCAAACTGCCTAAGTCAAAGTTTTTTTCTCACTATGATGCCCAGGTTGCTCTCTAACTCCTGGGCTCAAGTGATCCTCCCACCTTGCCCTCCCAACGCCCTCCCACAAAGCCCTCCCAAAGATTACAGGCTTACACCTGTAATCCAAGTTTAAGCTCAAATTTTATACATTAAGTGGTCAAATATTGCCAAGTAGAGCAAAGGATTCATTTCCACAATCTATAGCAACTGAAACTTAAACACTGAGAGAGAACTCATCTAATGCCTGATTCCTTTCTCAAAACACGCCAACAAATATGAGTATTAAGTTATGTGGGTGAAGTTATTTTGCAACAAAATAAACCTTGAAGTTTTTTAAAGGAAGAAATAAAATAGAGCATCATCTAAAAAGGGAAGGTTTAGATTTTGAGCAAAATCTTCATAGTACAATAACTGTGGGAGAATTATTTCTTCATGGCACCACTCCAGTCATTTATTTGTTTGGTACAGAACCTGCTGCCTTCTTATAACAGTAAAGTAATCATATGTTTTTTTTTTTTTTTAAACTATAATAACAGTACACTTTTTAATAAGGGCATCAGTAGAGACAGACAGTATGTGACTGTGGTGAGGGGACTGAAGTCCCAGAGGCAAACCACTTGGATGAAAATATGTGACTTACTGATCAACCAGATTTCTCTGGGCATCAGTTTCCTCATCTGTGGGCATAATGACAGATGGTTTTATATATTCAATATGCAAATAGAAGTGTCTACAGTGGTGCTTGGAAGTAATACACTTGGATCCATGTTAGCTGCACCTCAGTTGTTATAATTTATGACTTTCAGCTTATGGTAAAACCAGTAATGCCTGGAGAGAAATGGCATTAGACAATTGTTTCTGTGGTCACCAAGCCAAATTACCAACTCTCAAAGGAAGAAATTATTTTTGCCACCATCATCAGACTCTGTTGGTACAGTCTGAGTATCCCCATCAAACACAACAGGTATGCACCCCTGAAATATGCTGATAATGAATCCAGGAAAACAAACCTCCCAATTTATGGCATCTTCCTTGTAAAGTTTGCAGTTGTATTGCCAGGGTCTTTGCATAACAGCCTTCTGGAAGAATCTAAGTATTGAGAGTGACAGTAATGAGACATCTGAAAGGCAAATATCTAGAAAAGGTAATTTTCTGGTCCTTGTTTTGTACCCAAATGCAGTACTTCCAGGTTGCTGATTTGTGAAAGCTAGACTGTTCTAGGAGGATGAAACATTCATTTCAACCCTCTGACACATATGTGCTCACTGATTCACGTTCTCTCTTACTAAATCTTCTATTTGTACAGAATAATCAGGAATTAATCTGGAATAATGTATTGCCTTCCCCTCTAGTCCCTCTCCATGATTAGTGAGGGCAGGCATTTAATTAGATGATCTGAGTGACACCATTACAGCTACCTGTCCTGAATGACTTCCCATAGAAGTCTCCAGGGAAGACTAACATTTGTAATAGATTAGCCCTTCCCTTGATTTGGAAAGCAAAGATGGAGTTATCACCCATCAGCCTTTTATAGACCTTAACTTGAGAAAAAGGCTCTTGTCAATATTCTTATAGCATCTATCTGTATATCTATCTCATTGGCAGGAGCAGCAAGGAGATACTGGCACTCACAGCAACACAGGAAAAGGGGAATTTGAAAAAGAAATCAGCATGTTCAGAGCACCTAGGATTTTTTCAGGTGCTGGTTCAGTTGCTTGGCATATGTTATTTTGCGTCTTGCTGAGACACCTTCAGCAAGTCTGTTATCACTGGCAAATAGAAGCTAGGAAAATCGCACACAGAAGCAGAGTGAGTTTAAGCAGATGAAGAACCAACATTGTCCGAAAGTTTGTACTTATTAAAATACAGCATTGTGGTTCAGATCATGTGCTCTGGAATCTAAAATCATTAGATTTAAGGCATCTCCTACCCAAGTATTTAGCCTTCTGACCTTAGATAAGTGGCATAGCTTCTCTGTGACTTAGAATCTATATCTGTGGATTGAAGTGAAAAGATTGAATCACAGAATAGCAAAAATGACGCATGAAAATGATCTTCATTCAGGGATCGGCACACAGCAAGTCTTCATCAAATAGTAGCTTTCACTACCTCATCCGAGCTCCTCCTCATGACAGCCACTTGCAGAGGAGCAAGGGGTGACAGCATGCCATGCTGCCACCAGGAGAGGGCAAAACATGGGGTGGGCGTCTGTGATGATCTCCAATTGGTCCTGAGTTCAGCAATGAAAGGAAAACACCAGGAAACTGGTCATTAGAAACTGGAAAAACTTGGTCCAAACCTGTTTCTGACTTTTATCCCAGACCTACTCTGTTATACTCCCAATTTACTCTAATTAGCTATATACTCCAAGCTTTCCAAAAGTGCAGCATTTGGATAGTGCTAAGAAACACAAGTTTTGTGGTGATTTCAACAGAACCAGGTATGTAGGGGGGAAAAGTTTTCTCAATTGGATCTGTGTGTTTATTTCAAAGCAGCAGATTCATTAGCTTTGTTGATCCTTTTGTGGCTGTATTAGAGGAAAGAGGAGACTGCATTTTCTAGATGTGCATGTTTAATCCTTAGTAAATTTTATGTATTAAAAAATGTATTCTGTTGTTTTAGAACAAAGCTCCTAAGTTTATCAGGGGGTCACCAGATATGAATGTATAAACCAGAGTTAAATAGTTGGAGAATAGACTTTACTGAAATGTTGACTCTATTTTATAATGATTATTATTTTTTTAACAAAGTAGGCTTTGAAGTAAGGTATATAAAAGGACTGAGCATCTTCAGAATGGGTTGCATTTGTGTAATAACCTCATTGTTCATTAAACCATTAAAACGTTAAGCAGCCTGACAGCAAGTTCCACTTATAGTAAGTATGTGCTACTGCTCATATCTGTACTAGAGTACCCAAGCATTATAAAAGTCATTGAACTTATACATTTTCCCAAAAATGTTAAGCTTTATTTCCATTAAGTCACACATCTTTACTTGCCAGGACACAGCTGATTTTTAAAATTTCATTATCTATTATCTGAGAGGCAAAATGCGTAGGAGCTATATTTAGTGTATTTGAAACCAGATAAATATGTGTTCAAAAATCTAACTTTGTCACTGAAGTCTTGTGTCATCTTTAAAAACTTAATCTACAAAATGAGATAATTTATAGAGATATTAGCACTAACAATAATACAAGTAAATCACTTATCAGAATACCAGATACACACTAAATACTCAAATGACAATTGCTATTTTCACTTCAGCTATGGCCATAGAAAACCGTACTGTTGAGGGCTTGCACCAGAATTCTGGTGACGGCTCATTAGTTGGGAGTGGAGACAGATACCATATTTCATCACATCTTACACCATCTACTATAAGATGCACCATTATTTAATATGCCATGAAGAACGACAATGACAAAACATAAAAATAAAAAACACTGCAAATATAAATTTGCCCAAAGCCATAGAATAGGCAACACCAAGAGCAAACCCTAAAATAAACTATGAATTCTGGGTGATGGTGATGTGTCATTGTAGGTTCATCAACAGTCACGCCTGTAATCCCAGCTCTTTGGGATGCTCAGGCAGGAGAATTAATTGAGCCTAGGAGTTGGAGACCAGCCTGGGCAATTTGTGCAAACCTTGTTTCTAGAAAAAATAATACATTGGAACAAATATATCACTGAGGTGCAGGATGTAGATAAGGAAGGGGGCTACATATTTGTTGAAGCAGGGGATATATGATAATTCTCTATACTTCCTGCTCAATTTTTCCGTGAACCCAAACCTGCTCTAAAACAAAGTATTAATAAAAATAAAATAAATAAAGTTACTATGACAATGCATGCTTACCACTTAGAATTGTTTTGTACATATTTTTTAATTTTTTCATGTATTTTGAAAGAAACATTTCAGTTACACAATGATTTTTAAGTGTGTTTTATAGTGTTAAAAAAAAAGAAGCAGTAATGGTATTCCTAAAACTTCATCACATTCAGGACCCAACTCTTCTCAATCACTTTTTTTCCCTTAGAATCATCAGTCTATGTTTCATTATTTTTCTACAGAGTTTTCATCTAAGCTCATTTTGAAAGGTTTGATGCTAGTGCCGTCTTACCTGAACCAACTCAGTTTTGTTTCTTTCTCTGTGGAGTCACAGGCTGCTGAGAGGGAAGGAGCTTCCGTTCAAAGTTAACAGGAAGCGGTATTCCTATTGCTTGATGTGTGGTCAATACCTCTGCTGAATCAGTCATACGAGTCACTCATGACTTTGAAATTCCTTTCTTCTATTCTGAGGGATAGGAAAATTTTCTCCTGCCGTTGGGAGCAAGGCTTGGCATGTGGCATCAATGCATTTACCACCAGTCATGCACATGGCTTAATTGAAGTGATGACAGTCATGGCCATGATCTAGTGCAAGCCAAGTGAGGACAAAAACGGCTGAGTGAGGGCTGCCACACACCAGGCTGATCGCAACTGCAGATCAGCATCCATCGCAAGATAATTCTCTAAGTCAGATATAAAAATGTGAAGCAAATGCATTTTAAGAATCATAAGGCTGGGTGCAGTTGCTCACGCCTGTAATCCCAGCACTTTGGGAGGCTGAGGCAGGCGGATTACGAGGTCAGGAGATTGAGACCACCCTGACTAACATGGTGAAACCCAGTCTCTACTGAAAAAACAAAAAAAAAAAGCCAGGCGTGGTGGTGGGCGCCTGTAGTCCCAGCTACTCGGGAGGCTGAGGTAGGAGAATCGCTGGAACCTGGGAGGTGGAGGTTGCAGTGAGCCGAGATCGCGCCACTGTACTCCAGCCTGGATGACAGAGTGAGACTCCATCTCAAAAAAAAAAAAAAAAAAAGAATCATAAAATATGAAATCTCAATTGACTAATTATTAAGGAAAAACATACCCTCTTTCATAAAAATAGCTAACCAGGTCCCTTCTGGTAGGAATTCACGAATTAATGCATAACCCCTGCTTTCTTTGAGAAGCAATGTTTACCACATGCAGTGTTAACAGCTCCGAAAAATCTCCTGCCTTTTCTACTTCAACCAACTTAAATTCCAACTTCATCAATTATTGCCTTTTGCCAAAATAATGGGCAGCTGAGGAATATAATTTTCATAGTCAATCTCAGGCTTAATTTTAAAAGCCCCTGAAATGGGACTCTCTGGGGGTGAGGGGGGTGCTAATAATATGGCGGGGGGTGTTGGTTATATAGGTATGTTCACTTTGGAGAAAAAAAATGAGGCTATGTACAAATCTTAAGTTTACAGAGAAATGATTTTTTTCCCAAAATGAAAACAACCATGTAGCTAAGCTATGATACATGTACTTTACTGCAAGCATACTATAATTCAATTAATAGTTAAAAATAAAATGTGAAGAAAATGCAGTTGAAAACAAATGGCAATAATCAGATAATGAGTTTATCCAATTATCCCATGTTTTAATCATAGAATCACAGCTCAAGTTATTCAGCTGGACCTCTGCTCCTCAGAAACAGAGGCAAGACGGTCTCTTAACCTCTCATGCTAGAAATGGGTTCCTGATGCTTTCTTCCATTCTCCTGCCTCTCCCTAATTTGAATAAAATACGAAGGCTTACTGATTTTACTTCCTAAATGCCTCTTGACCTGGTCCTCTTACATGTAACATACTCCTAGTAGCAGGCCCTCACAAATCCTTATCTGAACCTCTGCGGTATAATACCATTAAGAACGATGCTGGCCTGTAGCCATGCCTAATTTCAATTCATTTCTTCATCATGTACATCCTCAACTAACCAATTCAAATGCATGTGAGGCCATATATCATCCTGCTTAACATCCTAATTTAGGAATCCATCCTCGTGGCAGGCTCTGCACCTGAGTATGCACATACCAGCACCCTCCATGAGGGGCTATGATCAACCCCTGCAGCCTATCTCTCATCACTTCCCACTTCAGGGTTTAAACTCTGACACCTGTGGTTGACCCCACATCAGTCCATTTCTCCATTCTGTGCCTCTGTCCAAGTTGTCATAATGACTTGAAACACAGCTCTTTCCCTTGTGCTATATCTCCTCCACCCATTCCATCTTCCCCTGGCTCACAACTTGTACTTCCACTTGTATCTCAGACATCATCTTCTGAAACAATCTTTCCAGGACTCCCTGCATGCATGTTGTGTTGAACATTCCTCATCTGTGTTCATCGGCTTGGTATACACACCTCCACTGCAGATCTTGTCAAATCTTGATGTTGCTAATTTACACATTCTTCTCCCCTCCCAGACCACTCATCAAATATTTCTCTATGCTTTATCCATTCTGACCCTTTCAACCTAGCATCTGGAACTTAGTAGGTAATCCATTCAAGTTTTATGAATGGAAATGAATGCCAAAGGACTCGGAATGGGAAGGCACCTCTAGCAAAAACCTAATTGTAGTATTTAACCTGAGGCTAAGTAAGCTAATACAGTTAATTTCACTGCATCTGTGTGTGAGATTTTTGGCATATTTTCCTTTTATTTCTATGAATTAGTTATACACACACATATATACATATATATGTATATATGTGTGTGTATATATATGTTTTTTTTTTTTTTTTTTTGAGACAGAGTATCGCTCTCTTGTCCAGGCTGGAGTACAGTGGTGCAATCTTGGCTCACTGCAATCTCCACCTCTCAAGTTCAAGTGATTCTCCTGTCTCAGCCTCCTGAGTAGCTGGGATTACTAGCCATCACACGTGGCTAGTTTTTTTTATTTTTAGTAGAAATGGGTTTTCACCACGTTGGCCAGGCTGGTCTCAAACTTCTAACCTCAAGTGATACGCCCACCTTGGCCTCCCAAAGTGCTGGGGTTGCTGGCATGCACCAGTATGCCTGGCCTGAATCCGTATTATATTTTACATTATAGTTTCCTATAAGGAAAGATACATAATCAATGTTTATACAACATGATTGGGTTAGACATGTGGCATTAAAGACTTTAAAAAGTTTTCACAGAAATTAAAACTTCTTGAAGATTTAGGTGGTATATTAAATCACTTGGCTGCTAAATGATTTTCCATAGTAGGCAGATCGAGGTTTTATATCTTCAATTTTTAAAATAAATAATGAAATTGTATTTTGAGGCAAAATTTCATGTTGTGTATATATATATTTTTAAAATTGTTATTTATAGTTAGAAATGTACTGAAGTACATTTGTAGGTTAAAATGATTTGGCTTTGATTTGTGTTCATCTAATTTAAGGGAAGCTAAACATATTTAATTTAAAAATACAAGATTAAAACATATAAAAAGAAAAATCAATTCTAAATGAGAAGATTGGATTTATGACAGAATCATGAACGTACTCTTCACAACAATGGATATAATGGAGAAACTGTAATAATTACTTGCAGTGGTATTGCTGTTCTCTAAATTTATTACCTGCACATAATTTTTTAAAAAGAAATATACAGATGGAAATTTTATTTTACTGGCAAGTGAGGTGATTCATTTGATACCATCTTTTATTTTTAGCACACAGAACTCACTATGGAGGATTAAATGAAAAGGAGTCCAGCTTCTTCCATGCTGAACTTGAACAATGGAGGAAAATGCTAGAGAATCTCCTAATTAAGCTGTACCATTTTGGGCCATCATTTACCCATTCCTGGACAGTAAGTCTGCTGGCAATGATTACTTTTCCTACAGGTATTGCATGTCTTAGCACAAAACAGCAAAGGGTAAAAATGGTGAGAATTAATTTAAGCCCATACTGAGAACAATGGATTGGTAAAGGGTGGAGGGAGGAGCACAAAACATTTGTCAGAGTTGACACAGAATTTGGTAAAAGCTATAGTCTTATAGCAACATTAAAATAACCTGTAAAAATTAAAACAAAGACTAATCTTTTGGCTTCTGATTCTTTTTATACTTATTTATCTTTGTAGATTTCTTGATGATCAAGTTCACAATACCCTCTTCCTTGAATTCAACCTTTCATCTGAGTTATGGTTCCAATTAGACATAATGATCAACCAAAAAATGAACTGTAGCTCAGCTAAAACAAAAGGAATGAGGGAAAAGAAGGAGTGTATCTTTCTTCTTATTTCGTATCAGCCTCTTTTATGCTCAGCACTCGGCCATGGACACTTCCCTGAGGATTCTGTCTACTCAGATTTTCATTACTTACTCCATCCCGAAAGAATTCTCTAAATTAAGAAAAAATAAAAATAAAAACTTAACGTTACTCTGGGAAAAAATACATTTTGAAACCTCCAATTGCATGCTATCTCTGAGACATATCTGCTTATAAATCCTGCTGGTATGCTGAATCTTATCACACAGGAGAAAACTGGAAACTTTATCTGCATTGAAACCAAGTGCCTCTATGACTGCAACCTCCTTCTGTAAAAACCACTCCTGGTTGTTTCTTTCACATAAGTGGTCTTTTTGTATGTTATGTGATTTATTATTTTGGCTCTCATGGGTTGATCCAGGAGGCTACTTACTTCCCCAAAGTAGCTGTCAGTAACCAGTGGCCTCTAATATGATGTGGTGTTAAGATGTCAAATGAGATGGTCCATAATGAATGGGGACTGACTGAACTATTCTTTCCTCTCACGTGGTCTTGAACATGAGACACAGAGAAAAGACTGTACGATGACAGAGCAGCAGAAAACTCAAGAGGGCAAGAATCAAAGAGAAAAGCAGCAAATAAAAATGGGTGAGTCCAAGGTACGGTAAAGTCACAGTAGAAACAAGCACCTGCTTTTAAGGAAATACAAGATCACTGGTTCTTCAGAGACATGGTAGCAGACCTGTGTTCAGTAACAAATCAGTACCATTCCAATTCTCCACAAAACCTGTCCATACGTGTGCCCAGACTCTTTCAACATCTGTCTTGCCAAAGGCCATGCAACCATATCACTTCTTCTTGCAATCACACAGAGCCTAACATAGTTCCCTTACATGGATGATGGTGTTCATTTTGACTCTCAAATATGTAATGTAGAAGGCTCTATGGTTTGTTAAATACTTGAACACTCTATCGTGCAGCACTTACGAAGTTAAATGATCTCCAATCATAGCACAGATACCATTTTCACTAAAAATGGCACAACATAGGCAAACAACCCCATTGCTTAGTACAGCGAATTACAGTTAGTACTACTCTGTAAAGGCTCACATACTACCCTTTTCTACTTACACTCAAACTGCTGCTCTCTCTCCCCATCTTGCTTTTACTCTCAAACATTTTATGAATGCTCCAACATCGGCCTGTCTCCTTTTTTGTCTTTTTTTCCAGTTATCTGAAATTGGGTCTTTGGCAATGTCCTACGCCTTAAACCAGGATAGTAAAAGGCCAAGTAACTTCTAATTAACAAATCTAATTTTCCTTTCTTTAGTTTCCATCTTACCTGACCTTTATGTAGCATGGTGAAAATGACTACTCTTTCTTCTCTAAAGCTCTTTAAATAATAGTTAACTTCTTGAAAAACACCTCTTGCCAATCTATTTTTAATCAAGTACATTATGAACTAAACTTTACCAGCACCTAATTTTACAGGTGTCTCTTCTTGAAATATAAATCCTCAAAACCACTGGCTCTACTGGAACTTTTATCCCAGCATCTGTTTTGTAATATTTAGTTGTGATCGGTGCTATTTTACTTTGTGTTTTTCCAGGGTTGGATTCTGCTGGGGCTCATGTCCTATCTGGTACACATCTTTGTTATATTACTCATAGAAAAGCACATGGTGATTGTCAACTTTGTGATTCTTAAGAAGATTCCCCCTTAAAGAATGTTCATCCATATAATAGATTTATGGGACAGGACCACTTGAGAAAATCAGTCTAGACTTTACTGTAGAATGTATTACATAAATATCCACTCAGCAAACATTAGGCTACTACTAGGCATCAGGCACCTATTTAACTGGGGAAAAAAAAACTAGACGGTATACTCCAGAGGTGAACAGAAACCATGCATGTCTGTTTTGCTCTCCACTGTTTTCCCAAGGCTTGGCCGAGTATCTCTGTCCTAATGAGTGCTCAGTTACAGTTTGTTGGATGAAAGAAAATAAATGCTACATGTTTTGAGTCTTTGCTAGCCTGTTAATCTCAAGTCAGGCTATCCTGTCCCTCATGTATCATAGCCCCATAGGTTTCATGTATGTTTAAAAAGGTATCTTTTTTCTAAGTCAGTATCTTACAATGTTTTGGTCATCATTGTATCACTAGCATATCACCTGGCATGGCACTATGCACTCAATACATTTGTATAGTGAATGGCATGATTTGTTTTTCTCATTTGCTAGATGTTATTTTGGGCAGGCAAAACTGGGCAGGGCTTCCTCACCTGTCAGATGATCTGTCTCCTCATAGCCATTGTAAATAGAAAACACAATATGCATTTGCCTTAGTTCAGATCACTGTTCCAAGTTTATCCCACAAACAGTTTGTCCAGCAACTGAAAGCAGCAGTGACAAATGCAGGTGGAACTAGGTCACTAGCAGAAATAAAATGTGGTCCTAATGCCAGGACTAAAATGGACCTACTGCCAAATTAGTCCAATTGTAGCCTTTGCTTCAGCTGGATCATCCCGTGTTTGTTAGAGCTCAGCTGTTGTCATTATTCATTTGTTGATTGCTGCCCCATTCTTGGAAGTGCATAGGCATCCCATTCATTTGAAGCTGTTTTCTTAAAAATTATCATTCACATTTGATTTTTTTTTTTCCTTTTTGGCTGCCCAAGATAGCAATCCAAGATGTTTAAAAACCCGGCATGTGATTAAAATATAGGGGGGACTGGAACATGAATTGGGTCTATAAGGAAGCAGAATGGTCCCAGAAAAGAAGAAGAAGAAAAAAAAACAAAATGAATTGCCTTATTGAAGTTGTTCCTGACCTTTTCCAATTTTGCTTCTAATTTAAATTTCTCAGAAATTTTCGTTTTAAAGAAAATATCTAATATTTGTATTTTAGATAGAAATTGACACTATTAGCAATTTAAAAGCTTGCCACTTTGTAAACATTAGTTAAGTGAATGAATAAACAAAGAAGAAAATGGACTGAAGTTGAATGGTTAAATGAAATCTATGTACATTTTTTAAACAGGGTTTTTGAGAAGTTAATACTTCTCCAGGTGAGATTATATTATACTATTTAATTTGAATTGTGAGGAAGCAAGTATCAATAAATACCAATATAAATTCCAAATGGGGATATCTGAAAGCAAGTTTAAATTATTCAAAATTTAAATTATTTTTCTAAATAGGAAAGAATTTGCATATTATTGTGTATATTCAATAATAGCCCAACTCTTTCATCTTAAAAATCTCAAATACTATATATAGAAAATAATTTTAATTTATCTTTTCCACTTAATTTTAATTTTTGGACATAACTATATATTAATAATTCTACCCATCTCACAAAATACCTGAAAGAACTCAAAACAAAGAAAGGAAATGAAGGGAAAGTGAGTATGGTAACTAACAAAAACAATAAATAAGAATCATTAAAATTTCCAACATCCCACAACAATTGTTAAATAAGTAAGCAAGGGAATAGTTTATACAATATTAATCTTAGAAAGATTTAAGAGTGAAGCTATTGTTCCCCAGCACTGTAGTGTCTGATCAACTTAGTCTACTAAGGTAGGCAGGAAAGAACACCAAAATTCATGAGATCTAACACTGCTAAAACAAAAACTTCTATAGGAAAGACTTAAAGAACTTGCTACCATTGTACTTAACAACAGGCAAAGCTTCTGATGTCTTGCAACTTTGCAGCTGGATCCGTGGATAGATGATTGTAGGCAAAGAACATGAGTTATTTTTCATTCATTTTGGATAAACAACCTCTGGAACACGTTTGCTGGATTGTTCCTGGTCAACATTTTTTGGTCATCTTAAAACAGGAAAAGTCTTCACTTTCTACACTTTATGTTTTTAAAAAAAATTCATTACCACATTATGACAAAGAATATTAGGAATGAAGTCAAGAATGTAATAGGATTTGCCATCTGAATATTTCAGATATGGGCCTAAAATGAAATATGTAAGTATTTATTGGGAATATTTTGTACCCACTAGTAAAGGAGAATAAGATAATGCCTTCAGGCTCAGGGCACTATTCAACCATGTATTACTAAATGAAAATATGTTAAATATTTACAACAGTGTTTAAAACATAATTAACGCCATGTATATATTAATATATATATTTTTTATTGTATTATGTTGATTAACATCCTGGATGCTGGACCAGAGAGACATGACTTTGAATCTTAGATATGCCAATTTTTATCTATGTATTTTTGTAAAAGTTGCTTTATTTTGTAAGCCTGAGAAGTTTTCTCTGTAAAACAGGGATAACACTAGCTCTTACCTCCTGGAGTTGTAGAAGAATTAAATTAATTAATGTTTTTCAGAGCTTGATGACTGATAAAAATGATAATGATGGTAACAGCTAACAATATGAGATGTTTGATGAGTTCCAGGCATAATACAAAACAAACATCAAAAATGTTTAACAAAAAAGACTAGCAATCACTTTTGCTAGAGATAAATTGTACCACCTTATGATGTGAAGTCACCAAGATTTGAGAGTCGTTTCTGTAGTGCAGATAATGGATCCTGATTGATAGAGTAATATTTTATAAAAAGAAAATATTCATAAGCAACCAGATTGTGGAAGTGGAGTGTCTTAGTTCAGTCTAAGACAAAATACCCTAAAATTGGTGACTTACAAATCAAAAATTTATTTTTTCACAGTCTAGAAACTAAAACACTGAGATCATGGTGCCAACATGGTCAGGTTCTGTTAAGGCCTCCACTTGGTGTGCAGAGGTCAACCTTTTTGGTCTTTACTCACATAAAAGAGAACAGAGGCCGGGTGTGGTGGCTCACACCTGTAATCCCAGCACTTTGGAAGGCCAAGGCGGGCGGATCACAAGGTCAGGAGATTGAGACCATCCTGGCTTACACGGTGAAACCCCGTCTCTACTAAAAATACAAAAAAAATTAGCCGGGTGTGGTGGCGGGCGCCTGTAGTCCCAGCTACTGAGGAGACTGAGGCAGGAGAATGCCGTGAACCCAGGAGACGGAGCTTGCAGGGAGCCGAGATTGCGCCACTCTACTCCAGCCTAGGCGACAGAGCAAGACTCCATCTCAAAAAAAAAAAAAAAAAAAAAAAAAAAGAGAGAACAGAACGGAACAGAAAAGAGGCACTTTTTGGTGTGTCTTCTTTTCCCAATAAACACTTGGTGTGTCCTCACATGGAAAGTGTGAGAGAGAGAGAGAGAGAGAGAGAGAGAGAGAGAGAAAGAGAGACAGAGAGAGAGAGAGAAATTTCTCATATACCTTCTTATAAGGGCACTAATCCCATCATAAAAGGACTACCCTCATGACCTCATTCAAACCTAATTATCTCCCAAAGACTCTATCTCCAAATGTCTTCACATTGGGGGTTAGGGCTTCAACATAAAAATCTGGTGGGGACAAATTCACAATGATGCAATGAATGAATGATTAAAAATATTGTCTACAAACATTCTTAATTGCTTGGTTCTGGATTTATAGACCTAAATATAATGATGGTCACTTCTCAGAAAAGGAAGGAAGAAAGAGACAGAAAACAAAACAAAACAAGACTAAGGATCAGTACACAGTAACACTGTAAAGGGTCATGCAATTACATGTTAGTATATAATTAATTATGGAAGAGAGAGGAAAATATAAGAAGCTGTTAGACAAACATAAGACCCAATGTTGAAATTAAAAGCCTACAGCAATCAGAACAGAATGATGCAACGTGTGAGTGCAATGGAAACATTGGCCCAAAACAATTTTATTTTGGCAATCTCAAATCCTGGCTGATTCCTAACCTAAATTTGTGTGGGGGGAACTCCAATGATTCCAGCAGAAAGCAACAGCTCGAAGTCTGAAAAAGCTGAGCAGAGATTTCAGCTTCTGCCCACTACCAGGGAGGCAGAATTTAGAATCTGAATCCTACCAAATTAGAGAGGCTTGGTAGCCACTTTTGGACCAGACTTTAGAAACAAATACTAAGGTCTCACTCTCAAACTAAAATACAGAAACAATGCATGAAATAAAGTCTCCACAATTCTAATCTAATCACCCAGGATTTTTAATAGCATGCCAGGACAAAAACCAACATTCTTAAAAGAAAGATAATAGAATCTGGAACCCCTACAGCATATTACTCTTAGTTTTTAGCATAATAAAATATGAGACATATAAGATGAAAACGGTTATATTATCAAGAGGGAAAGAAAATCAATGGAAACAGGCTTCTAAATTACCCAGTCGTTGGCATTAGCAAGAAAAGTGTATAGAGCAGGTATTGTAAATATACTGAAGCCTTAAAGGAAGAGATGGTCAAATAAGAGAAGAGATGGAGAATATCAGCAGATGAAACTATGTAAAAGAATAAAAGAATGGAACAAAAATTTTAGAACTGAAAACAAAACAAAACCAAAATAAACAAATTTACTGGACTGGCTTAACAGAACATTGCAGATAGCCAAAGAAAGGGCCATTGAAATGAAAGGCAGATAAATAGACTTTATTCAATGTAAAACAAGACCAAAAGAGAGAAGAATGACTGAGCAGAGCCTTAGTGACCCACGGGACAATCTAAAACAGTCAAGTATGTGTTTAATTGAAGTTTCAGATGGAGGAGAAACAGAATGGTATAGAAAAAAAAAAAGTGAAGAAAAACTAGATAAATATTATCCAATTCAAGGACAATAGCTCAACTTGCAGATCCAGGGAGCTCAACAAACTCTAAGCAGGATAAATACAAAGAAAACCACACTTAGGCACATCATACCTTAGGTATGAGGGCACATCATAGCCGAACTCCCGAAAACCAAAGACAAAGAGAAAACCTTGGAAGCAGCCAGAGAAAAACAGCACTGTCTATACCAATTAACAATGATTTGTAGATACACTGACTTCTCTTCAGAAGCGATGGCAGCCAGCATACAATAGAGCAATGTTGTTACTAAATTATTAACCAAAATCCCACATCTAGGGAAAAATACACAAAGGCAAAATAATCACACAAACAACAACACTGAAAATAAAATATCATCAGACAAAAGCTGAGAAGGCTGGCAGCAGAACTGTATGCAAGAAATGCTAAAACCAGTTTTTTAGGCTGAAGACAACGTGAGGACTGAACAGAAGTGGAAATGGTAAAAAAAAAAAAAAAGTAGGTAAACTGTTCTTTTATCTTAGTTGCTGTAAAACACAACTAAAATTTTGAAAGAAAAAATTTTAACATTATATTATGGGATGTATAATATACATAAATGTAAAATAGTGACAACAATATCACAAAGGACAGGAGTAAATTAAACGAATTTATAATTTTGCAATTCTCTTACATTTAAAGGGAGGTAGTACAATGCCGTTTATGAATGAACTGTGATAAATTAAGGATGCCGACTGTCATCTTTGGAAACACCACTAAAATGTGTACATATACATATACCTTTAAAGCAAATATAAATATGCATTTATATATAAAGCTTTACATATATTTATATATTTTAATTAATTATACATTTACATGTACATATAAAGTTCTCTATAGATATATAAAGCAAAAACTATGAAAACAATTTAGTCAAAAGCCATGAAAACAGTTAAATATCTAATTGATCCAAAAGAAGGGATAAAAGGAGGAAAGTGGAATTTTTAAAAGTCAAATAGAATAAATATACTAATAAGAAAATGGCAGACCTAACCATGATTGTATTACATGTAAATCTACAAGACGTTCAAATGAACTGAGTACAAAAGAAATACATAATTATATCCCATTTACAAGATATGCACTTTAAATATAAAAACAGTAAAAAAAGTGGAAAAAGATATAGCCCACAACCAATAAGCGTAAGAAAGCTGGTAGCAATATATTGATATATGACAACCAAGTCTTCAAACAGAGAAATGCAAGTTATAACAAAAATGAGATAAAAATACACACCCAAATGAAATACAAATATCCATCCACTGAAAAGGCTAAATGTCAAAAAATACTGGCAACATCAAAAGTTGGATAATCTGGTGCAAACGAAACTGTCATGGATTGTTTGCGGGAATACAACATGGTACAACTACTTTGAATAACAGTGTGGGAGTTTTTAATAAAGTTAAACATAAAAGCTACCCTATAACCCAGCAATTTCACGTCTAAGAATTTTCCAAGAAAAATGAAAACATATCTCTACAAAAAGAGTTGTAAAGGGATATTCACAATGGCTTTATTCACAATAAACAAAAACTGTCAACCACACAAATGTTCATCAACTGGAGAATGGATAAAAATTCTGTGGTGTATTAATAAGACAGAATGTGATTCAGCAATGGAGGAAACAAACTACTAACGCACACAACAACATAGATTAATCGCGAAAACATGTTAAGCAAAAGAAGCCAGATACAAGAGTACAGTATACATTATTCTCTTTATAGTATAGATTGCAAGACTAGGCAAACAAAATCTATCACAGGAAGTGTCAGAACACGATTGGCCTTTTTAGGAGAAAGGGGTGATCAGAAGGGACACACAGGAAAGCTTTTTTGTATAGATGGAAATAATTCTATATCCTGATAGAGTAATGATTATACAGGTGTATACATTTACCAAAACTCATAAAATTCCTCTCTTACAATCTGAGCGTTTCACTGAATGTAAATTTTTCTTCAATTAAGAGAAGTTGCATTTCCAAATAAATGACTGAAATTTTAAAGCTCATAAAAATTCAAGCCCCGTACTTTTGCGGTATTCCACAGTACACTCATTAACATTAAACTGTGGCAGGGATTTTAGTCTATGATTTAGGCTGGTATTTTGCCTATGAAAACTACCCAATTTTTGTTTTTCTAATAGCAACATCTTCCCTTTGTACCATTTTCTTTCTGTGGGGGAAAAATAAGTGAGCCTCTTGGGGCATTGCAGCAAACTCTTTAAAACTGCAGGGGTGCCAATTAACACAGTTTCAGGAAGTGCCTAAACTGAAATCCCAGAGAGACAATCCTACATTACCAAGTACACAGCCCATGAAACACCATGTTGTTTCATAAAGGCTACATTTCAACAGTCATCTAAAACAAATGAGAAGTGCACAAAAAACATAAAAGTTCATGAAGTCAGCATGTTATAAAAGTTTAGGCTCTTTGTTTCTGTGCCATTTTTCTATTGCACTTTCATATCTACTTCGAAGATTTAAGAGGTGCGTCAGTGCCTATGATCTTCTGTGGGGAAAGTAAATTACATATATATGTTATATATATATCCATATATATGTATATTACATGTATACTACATATATGTGTATATGCAATTATATGTGTATACATGTATATATGCAATTACATATGTATAATATTTATATATATGCAATTAAACCAGTGAACTTCTTTAGGTCTAATGTTTTCCTTCATTTCTTGTGCAGTCATTCAATCATTGATTCAATCATTAACAGTTAAAGAACATTATGCCTGAAACAAGTTCAAGCACAAGTAAGATACAGGTCTTGGCTTTAAGGAACTTAATCTAACAGTGGTTAAGAATAATTAAAAAGATAATGTTAAAACTTCCTAAGTGCTGAAATAAAGAAAAACCCCCGGGCATCAAAGAGCATATTTGATAGCCACTGAAGTATGCTTATGCATATATATTATTTCTCAATGGGAAAAAGAATTATTTATCTAATACATATGCACACCAAGTCTCATCTCATCCTTAAATGGAAAATGCATCAGATGCGTAACCTGACATTCTAATGAACCAGAACAGATTGTGACACCACCTTGCAGCAGAAACAAATGGAGTCCCTCGTATGGTTATTATCCATCATCGATGTTTTTTATAAATGGCACATAAAAATATTTCTTAACAGCTTTCTCTGCTTGAGCTATAATTATAGTCCTACTGAAGAGTGAAATAAAAAATTAAGGACATATATTTTCACCCTGAAGTTGTTTTTTTTGTTTTTTGTTTTTTTTTTAAGATAATGTCTTCCTTACTGTTCGGTAGAACACATAAATATGTGGGACATGTAATATATGAAACGAATCCACAGATGAGGAAAAAAAATCTCATAATCTGATTCTATAGTTTGCTGATGTTGGACATTTCTTAATAGCATTATTTTCATTTGTTTGATAACTCCAAAGTGACCCTACAAGCCACCAGTTTATCCATGGAATTGTGTCATATAATTGTAGTGAATTAAATATGCTATAAAGCTACCCTAACCCCTATTTCTGGATTCCTAGATCTAGGTTTATTGTAAATACTTTAACATGCAAGGACCCAACAAATAACTGTCTACTGGATTTCAAATGGTTAATTCATTTATCAAGTTATTCAAAATGCTACAGATTATATTTCCTGGCCGATTATTTCAACATTCATAACACACAAAGTTGAATGATTGGGAAAGAGAAACAGCTGTTACTAGGGAAATAAGGGAACACTGTAAGGAATTTAAAAACCATTCTGGGTAATCAGTTTCAATTTTAGAAATTAACAGCTGCTTTGAAAACATAAAATCCATATGTTTTAGGATTTATTTTACTTTTGTCCCTTTGTCATTTTAGGGTTTGTCATCAGCTGAAAATACATAGTATATTGGATTTTCTTAGATACCCATCTCCTCAACAAGATTCAGGGGATTCCTACTGCTTTCTGCAAGTCAAAGTCATGGCAAATGTAAACATTGTTGGTTAATAATTAAAAGAGGAAACGTTCCAATTAAAAAAGCATGGCTTCGAATGTTAAATGAGATAAAGGAGTCAAGAATTTTGATATGTGAGACAAAACTATTGAATTTGCCAATCTGGAAGTTCTGGTGACCTCACAGCGAAGTTTTCAGTAGTGTCAAGAGTAGATAGACCAAACTTGTAAGAGTGATGGAAAAATGGAGACAGTAGAGAGAGTTCTATTTATTAGTCACATTTAGTAAAATTAAAGATTCTTTATTCCAGCATTCATTTTGGAAATTCTAATTCTTTTATATTTTATATTATTCTGTTAGTGGAAAAGTTCAATGCTATCTTCAAGTTTTAATAGAGACGAGACATTTAGATTCCACCCCACAGAATAAAATGTTTCAGGTACTATTTATGGATCTCCATATAATACTTCTTTCAGGCCAAGGTTTATAATCAATTCACCTAATTGTCTATAATCAATTCAGCTAACTGTTACAAGAAACTAGTATCCATGGACTCATATTTTTTGTTCCTGAGTGGATAGTTATTGTATTAAAAAACACAGCACTAGCCATTTGCTGGTTGTCTCACATCCTCTTACATACACCTATGTGTAGGCACAATATTCACCTAGATTATCAATTTAAGTGGTGAGGGGGATAGGGCTCCCCATCTGGGTGAGGTCAGTCTACCACTCTCCATCTGCTTTACCTGCTCCTGGGTAAGTGATCAATTCAGTGTTGATCAGCATGCATGGGTAACTTCAGTGTCAACAGAAAAGTGTGGGAAATTAAATTGGGCCCCAGACTTGTATTGTATCCTCAACTGTTTCATATTTAGGCATTTTCTGTTTATTGTTAATCAGTTACAATTCAGTTGGAAGAAAAAGTGAGAGACTGATGTTTCACGTTTCTACTATTAATGTTCACTTGTTTTTACCTTCATTTCACAATGACATAATGATTTTGATGATGAGTATCTATAGCAAAATAAAGAATATATCTGGTTTTTGTCCTTGGTTCCTACCACAGAGCTTCAAAAACCACTGGAATTTCCTGATTGATAGGAGTGTCTGTTATCTTAATGAAGTAGCTTCTGATAGGCCTCTAAACAGCTTTCATATGGGATTGGTCAACAGAAAGAACAACCATGAATAGAGCACTGGAATTTTGAGCCATTCGGACCTCCTCAGAGGGGACCAGGGCTGGAAGTTGAGTTGAAGCATGCGGCCAATGATTTCACCAGCCATGTCTATGTATTAAAACCCCCATAAAAACTCTGGACACTAAGGCTCAGTGAAGTTCCTACTTGGTGAACACATTGATGCACTGGAGGGTGACGCATCATCACAATGTGGGGAGAGGGCATGGAAGTTCTGTGATCCCTCTTAGACTTCACCGTAAGTAAATCCTTTATACTAAAATTACAAGGGTAGCACTTTCTTGAGTTCTGGAATCATTCCAGAGGATTGTCAAACCTGGTGAGATTATAAGAACCTCAAAACTTATAGCCAGTCTATCGGAAGTACAGGTGTCCTGGGGACCCTCAAAGTATGGCTATTGTCTGAATTCAAGACAGTCTTGTAGAAGACTCAGTCCTTAACTTGTGGGGTCTGCACTAACTCCAGGTGGTTAGCATCACTGAGTGTACTACCGTACACCCAGCTGGTGTCAGATTAGTGGAGTTTGGACAGGGTAAGGCTTTAAGGAGCCAACTGGCTTGCATTAGCTTTAGGATAGGGGAGAGCAGAATATTTTTATTGGCATGATAGAACTTCACAGAGAAGATATTTGAAATATATATACATAAAACAATTGATTCACATAACTGTAAAGTTAATCTTGTATATTCAATATTTTCAGCTTTAAACAATAAAAGCAGTAAACTGTGTGAATATGTGTATCTACACACACAATGTATATCTAAAATATATATGATATATATTTTACATATTATGTATGTGTGTAAAGTGTGTGCACTTTTTTCTCATAGGCTTCTTTGACTAGTAATTTGCATTTTCAACAAGGCTGCTACTTTTTCTTGAGAAATTGAGTATCTTAGAGAATCAAAATAAGAGCTGAAGAAACTTAGCCAGCAGACTAGAAAAAATATGGCTCCATGGGCACAGAAGTCATAATTTTTTAAAAACAAAATACTGATCCCATTCTCTATGATGTTTTATGTCATCTCTGTATTCCATGAAGATAACACACAATATTTTACCCAAAAAACTATAGTTATAAAATATGAAAATGTCTATCCCTGATATAACAGAAAACATTGACTTATTTTTTTAAGCAATCGTTGGGAAAGAATGTTGTTCTCATATTCCAAAGCTCCAGGTCCTCCAGAATGTGTAATATCAATGTCAATGGGTTTTTCTTGTACAGAATAAACATTCAAAGCAACGGAAGGAAAAGCAACATGACACACGAAACCCAATCATTCCTTAAAGAAAGGGCATTAATTCGGTGATGAATTGCTCACTGAGTCATTCCATAGAGGGATGCTTGAAAAAGAAAGTAGGAAGTATCAAGTTAATGAATTTACAGATATAGTCAAGCCACTTAGTAATCTGAGCAAACGAGTGGAACTGGAGACTCATTGCTTCCGTTTCTCCATCTGTCAGATATTGAAAGCTATTTACCTTCTTTTCAGAGGTTTAGGGAAGATTAGTTGATTTCCTGAAGTATGTTGAAAGTGAAAAGTCCTTTTACTTTCACCAAGTCTCTTTCTTACATTTACTAGGTCGGGCATTGCTGTAAATCAACACCAGAGACCAAGAGATTCTATTACAGCAACCCAAAAACATGTTGTAGGAGATGGATAAGAAATTAACGCAACAGGGATGGGTCACCAGACTCCCCAGATTAAAAAAAAAAAAAGTCTATCAGTCCCCAGTTCAAGTAGTACTTTTATATATTTTTCATCAAACACTAATGAATGTCTTCTATGTGCTCAATACTGTAATGTATTAGTTAAATGTCCTTGATTAAATAAAGATGTAATTTTTTTAGCATTTACTTTATACTAGGCTATATGCTAAGTGACTTACATGGATTAACTTACTTAATTTCTAAAGTTATAATTATTGAATACATTTTATTATTCACATTTTGCAAATTAGGAAATGGAGACTCAGCAAGTTTAATTACTTTTCCCCAGGTTATATAACTAAGGGGTAGCCAAGCCAAAATACAAACTCTGTAGCCTATCATCATAGTTATATTGCCTATGAATGCTATATATTTTCATGTTATAAGTAAATTTTAGGCAAAAGTATTGCCCATTGGGAGTGCAACTATACAGGGAAAAGAGTATTAAATCTGGCAGCAGGTAACGTATCTCAAGCCCAGTTCTGCTGTTTTTTACTTTTCTGGTTTTGATCAAGTTATTCTTAACTTTCTGTGTGCAAACTAAGAAGAATGGCCTGGAAAACTTACTGTTATTCTTTGTTCTGGCCTCATTCTTCTAGAGGTCAATAGCCAGTTCCCATGTGAAATGATATTGTGCCATAATCTGACAAAATCCTGGAATGCATGAACTCATTTATTACGGCCAATTATGTAGGTTGGATGTACAAAATTAAACAAGATAATCTCTTATACTCATTCTCTGTTTTTATAAAATTGTGGTTTATTTTTAGCTTGCTTCGCTCAGCTTCAGAGACATTCCCACTACCTAAAATTAAATCAGTTCTCTGTTTATTGTCTGTCTCTTCCACTGAAATATAAACTCTTTGAGAACAAACGACATATTTACATTATTTTCTGCTGTATTTCTACTACCTAGAATGGTGCCCACTAGATGTTCAATAAATAGTTGTTGAATCAATAGGGAAGCTTAAGTACTCAATTGAAGTTTAACAGAACTCTCTGCTTGCTTCCAATATCTTAAATGTAAAAGAGCAAAGGCCATTAACTACCTTTTTTTTTTTTTTTTTGAGACAGAGTCTCGCTCTATTGCCCAGGCTGGAGTGCAGTGGTGCGATATTGATCTCGGCTCACTGCAACCTCCGCCTCCCAGGTTCAAGCAATTCTTCTCCCTCAGCCTCCCAAGTAGCTGGAACTACGGGCATGTATTACCATGCCCAACTAATTTTTGTATTTTTAGTAGAGACGGGGTTTCACCATACTGGCAAGGCTGGTCTCGAACTCCTGACCTCCTGATCCACCCACCTCGGCCTCCCAAAGTGCTGCGATTACAGGTATGAGCCACCACGGCTGGCCAGCTACTAACTACTTTTATTGAATAGTATAAAAATTCCCTCTTTCCCTCCAGCACACACACACACTCACAAGTACACATCATGAAGCCAGTAATACCTGCCCCCTCCATCACAGTCAGCCAGTATGACTTTGAAAAGTCAGTTAATCAAACTGGGCCTTAGTTGCCTCACTGGAAAATTTAAAGTACATATTTTAATTCCCTGAGGTCTCCAAGTGGAAAAGAGTGAATAGCAAAGGTCTCTGCATCTTTCCTAAATCAGAGTTTAATGATTCAATAATTTCCTTTTATTGTTGTTGTTGTTTTAATTGAGACAGGGTCTTGTTCTGTTACCCAATCATGGCTCACTGCAGCCTTAACTTCCTGGGCTCAAGGAATCCTCCTACCTCAGCCTCCGAAGCAGCTAGGACTACAGGTGCATACCACCACGCCTGGCTAAATTTTGTATTACATGTAGAGATGGGGCATCACTATGGTGCCCAGACTGGCCTGACCTCTTGGCCTCAAGCAATCCTTCTGCCTTGGCTTCCCAAAGTGCTGGGATTAGAGGCATGAGCCAAGGTGACCAGTTGGTAATCTCTCTGAAGTCTAACATTGGCAGAGAGTGGGGGAGGGTCCACCTTCTGACCAACCCCAAATATCTCAGTGAGATTCTAATAAATATGACCTCCTCCTTCTCAAAAATAGCATCAGGTCTTCTGACCTGAGCATACCAGAGCCCAATACTGCTTCAGGATCTCAAGTGACTTTTAATCTAATTAGACACCCACATTCAAAGAACATTTTTACAACTGAAAACATCAACATAAAGAACAAACACTAAGACCTAACTCTGAATACTCACTGTCAGTCAGCATTTGATGATTTAACATCGATTCGCTTATTTAAACCTTCCAATAAACCATTTTGTAGAAAAGCAAACTGAGGTACAAAATGATTGTCAATTGCCCAAGACTCATTAAAGTACCAAGTACGGTTTCATGGATTAAACCAAGAAGTGGTAACTAAAATGTTTGCTCTTAACATAATAGATAAAATAAGAAATGTGTCAGAATTATGATCAAATAAGGAACTATCTCTATTTAGAAGTTCTATCCTGAAGATAGCTAGTCAGGCATGGAAAAAGTTAATTCAGGGGCTTCTAACTACATTCTGTTCTGACACACCATTAATTTTATATTTCATGGATTAGTAGAAACTTTAAAAATGGTGAATGTTTATAGTCCCAGCTACTCCGGAGGCTGAGGCAGGAGAATGGCTTGAATCCTGAAAGTGGAGGTTGCAGGGAGCTGACATCATGCCACTTCATTCCAGCCTGGGTGACAGAGTGAGATTCTGTCTCAAAATAAATAAACAAACAAACAAACAATAAATAAATAAAATTAAAACTGAATACATCCTTCCATTTTACAAATGAGAAAACTGAGGTTGCAAGCAGCAAAGTGATACCATGTGATTACTTACAGTCTGATAATTGTAGTATCACTCAGGAAAGAACTGTCCTACATTGTGCTAAGGCAAAAACTTCACATAAGGTACTATGTAGCATAAAGTAGCTACTGTATAATTCAGGGCTTCTAAAATTATCTGGAGTTTTAAAACTCAGTCTGCACCATACTGTCAAAAACACTCATTTCTGACATTCAATGTCTGGCTTTAATTAAGTTATTTATATAGATTTTACTCCAAATGTATTTGTAGAAAAGGTAAAGCATATCAAAAACAAATTGTGGGATTTTGCTATTCACTACAGCATCTCTCCTCCTGCACATAAATGATTTAATGAGATAATGGGACTCTGGAAGGGAGTACAAATCCAAAAGGGAGTAGACACTGCCAAAAAGGTCATTTCTTGATGCCTGTAGCAAAGGGAAATGTTCAAAATGGACTAGCATAAACACACCAGGAGGCACTTCATAATGTGCTTTGCAGCCATTTACAAGGTATTTTATGTGTTGTGCTTGATGAAAACAATAAACATCTTATATCAAATGGTAGAAATGATGTCTTATGGTTCTGCTACCTGCTGTGGCATCACTTTAAGTCACTGGAGAAACCTAGAGGATATTTAAGTCCCAAAAGAAGGCCTTTAGTTATCAACATTTGGCAAATTCATGGGTTGCTCTAGCATAAAATTTTTCTTTTTTTTTTTTTTTGCTACTTCACAGCCAGGCCTACAAATCAATCCTTTCGACACCTATTAACCTATAAAATTCCTCTATTCTTCTGCAGAGCTGAAGAATTTATATCACTCAATTTGTACAGAATGCAAATTCAAAATAATGTTCCAAAGTAGAAAGTATACGATATCAGTTTGTTGGGACAAATAAATCATGACAGATACATTTAATATGTTAATTATTTAGAAATAAATTTCTAATGTTCATCACAGCATGTCTTCTCTATTCTATTTCTTTCTCTTTATGTAATTTTCTTAAAATGGCTGTTTTTAAAAAGCTCTGTAATAGAATTCCCTAACAGTTTAAGATATTTTTTAAGAGGCTAAATTCATTTTCTTAAGCACTTCAAAGACTCGTGGCTGACCTTGAGTTACCAACCAATGTATGATGGAGGATCACTTTCTAAATCTTTGAGTTTCTGCTCTCTCTTCTGTATCTTTTTAATTTTATTACCTATCTTTGGTTTCTTGTTTGAGTTCCTTAAATATAATCAATGGCAGAAACAGAGTTTTCTGTATATATGCTCACAGAATCTAATTCTTTTTCTTTGGCCAGGAATACTATCAACTCTCTATGGCTATCTCTATACTATCTATCTCTATACTATCAACTAATCAGAAGTTTTGTCTATTGACATTTTAAGAATAATTCACGCAATAACAATGAATTAGGCAGTTATCAGGGCTGAGTGTTAGGTAAGAAATCTTCAATTTGGGGAGGGGGGTTGGAGGCCTCTAGTGGCATCACTGTGTGGGAATATTCTTGCATGTTGAAAGAATGCTATGCATAAGAAACTCTTCCTTCTTTCATCCATTCATCCCACTATCTCATTCTCAATGTCACTTATTCTAGACAAGATCACACACTTACAGCCTCCTAATAGGTGTCTATCTACAGAAAGGTGTTTCCCCCAGTTCATATTTTTCACACTAATCTTTCTCAGTGGCTTCCCATTGTCACAAACACACACCCAAATCCTCACTTTCACATCACTGTTCTCAAATTCTACTTACCACATGCTTATTCATTTTAAAAATATTTTACCCTTCTTTTAATCCATCTATTTTTAATCAAGTATTAATTTAAGGCTGGGCACAGTGGCTCATGCCTGTAATCCCCTTATTTTAGGAGGCTGAGGCTGGTGGATCACCTGAGGTCAGGAGTTCAAGACTGGCCTGGCCAACATGGTGAAACCATGTCTCTGCTAAAAATACAAAAATTACCCAGACGTGGTGGTATGTGCCTGTAATCCCAGCTACCTGGGAGGCTGAGGCAGGAGAATTACTTGAAGCCAGGGAGCAGAGGTTGCAGTGAGTCGAGATCGTGCCACTGCATTTCAACCTGGGTGACAGAGGGAGACTCCATCTCAAAATAATAAGAATAATAACAATTTGAGAATTTATTGTGGTCCTCTAGCATTATTCTAGTCAGGGCTATCTTACAACTTCTCTTGAAATGTAGTTATTCCCTAACTACAAGCTCCTGCCTTCTTGGTATCTTTCTCTTTCTCTGACAACTAAAAATGTAAGATTGTCAAAGATTGTAGCTTAGTTTACAAACTCTTGAACAACATTTTTAAGACAATTCACATGTTACTGTTTTTCCTGAATGTCTATATAATTCCATGCTTATGTTAACTGTCATGGTGCTTAGTCACTTACTGCCTTCAATTTTAATTTTCCGATGCATGTTCTGCCACATTTCTGCTTGAAGAGCAGCAGATGAAATATATACAATCCTTCTGCTTCTCCCACAGCTCATAGTCAGCATTCTGGCTGAATGAACACAATTAAATGAGAAACAATATCCCTTTACAGTATGTTTGGAGAATTATGGAAGAAACACAAGCAGCCCTAAAAGAAACTGGATATACAAAACAACTCTATTATATGGAACTACAGCTGATGCAAGAAAATTACATAATATTATTAAGTCTCTACTTTTATACCTTTCTCATTGATTTTATGACTTGATATTTTATTTATAACATTTCTTTATCCTATTTTCTCTCCTATAGATTTTATGCTATCCCTGGTGCTACTGAATTCTGTAAGGCACTGGGTGCATGATCTTTTAAATAAAATAAACTCTACCCAATAAAGTTGGAATTTTCCAGAAGAGATACTTTTAACAAAAACGATTAGAAAACAGAGAGATTAAAACAAAAGTAATGGGAAGTGTCCAGACCTTTTGTTGTTGTTGTTTGGTAATCGACATTTGCTTTTGGTTGGACGAAACTGGGCTTTTCTCTTCTCAGCTTGAGCAATAACAAATTGGGAACTGAAGAGATCTGTGTTTTTAAGAGGACAGCTGTACGTATACCCTCACAGGATGTCCTCTTTGCCAAAGTAGTCAGTTTAGACTATTTAGAAAAATTATAACTCAATTCTTCTTACAAATTCCTGTGTCATGCTTTATGCGTTCCTCCATGTAGTAGTTTTCAATCCTTAAATCTTTGGGTCAAGAGGTGGAGGGCACTGTCACACAAGCCTCTTACTCCTGCTGTTCCAACTCGCACCACTGGTGCTTCGATGAATGAGAACTCAGTGAATCTCCAGGGTCCTTGTGGCTTCAGATAATTTTAGGGGTAGCAAGAATGAACAAAAGGATTCATTCAACAGTCCATGTTTGTTTTTAAAGTGGAGAGGTTGTAACCAAGTGTTTCCTGAGGCCACACATTTAGGTGATCTCTGGCCCCTATTTCTCATCCCTGGCACTACAAATATAGCCATTTTAGAAGAAAAAAAAATGTTTTAGATAATATCCCATTTACAGTTGATACACTATTTTTGTTATTTAAAAATTCCACTTACAACCCAAATTCTTAACTTCATAGTCTATTTTAGATTCTTGCTTACAGATGTTTTGATTGGTAGATTCTCTTAGCTCCTCCTTCAAGGCATATTTGAGTTCACTGCCCCTTTTTGCAATCGGTTTCACATTTACTTCCCTGATTCTGGCAACCATGAAGAAAGGAAGGACTGACTTTCTCTTCCAGCAGGAGTGTCCTCTGTGGGACAGCTCAATCACATGCCCTAGGAATGGAGAAAAGGTGCTGAAGCCTGGATGGCTGGACTGGACATTAGTTAACAACTAACACCTATGGATCATCCACAGGTTCATTGCTAAATACTTCACAGTAATTTTCTTGGTATAACTGTTAACTAAGGATGGTCATTGTCATTTTATGGATATGAAAAGTGAGGTTCAGAAATGTTGGCTACTTTGCCCAATGACACATTTATAAGCAGTAGAGAACCCAGGCCTGTCTGGCTGCAAAACTTACTTGTTTATTCCATTGTTTTGCCCTCTAACCCACATTGTCTCTCTTCTAAGTATTAGACAAAGTTGGCAATGCTGGTGTTTTCATAACAAAACTAATAAAGTTGTTACACATCTACATAATGACTTAATTCTCACTACCTTTGAGATAGGTAGCAAGGTATCATTGGTATGTTATGGATAAAGGAATTAATTGTATAAACCCTTGTGCTACAGAGTCATTGTACCACAACTATAAAACACCTGCCCTAGAGAGCTTCAGCTCTCAGAACATGTACTCATTTACTTCCTCTCTTTCATCTCTGTACTGAAGACTTTAGAACACAGAGTATTGACTTGTAATAGTGCTTAAAATGTTAGTTCTGGGGAACAATTTTATCAGGGAATAAAGATATTTAAAAGTCTATGTCTTTCTTTTCCTTCAACTGCCTCTCAAGTCCCTAGATCCTGAAAGTTACTTTCTTTCAGCTATAAATAAACTTGTCTTTTCCCTAGCTATCCCCTAAACAAAGGCCATGAGACCTGTAAGTAATTTTTCAGTTGGGGTAAAAAAAAAAATGAGCACATTCTACAATAGAAGATACACAATAACTTAGCAGAGAACTTGGCACAAATCAAATATAATCAGACATAATCATTAGTTGCATCCAAAAACTTTAAGTACTATAATATAATTAAGATAAACATTTATTTGCAGGAGGGGAGTGATATGTTCCACTAAGTTTAATATTCCAGGAATATTACTTAATCTAGCAATCCAAGAATAATAACCAAATATCTTAACCACCAAATAAATTTCTTAATCATAAGAAGAAAGGGCATGCTTATCAATCATTTGGAGGTTTTTTTGAAAAGTTACCCCTAAAAAAAGTGAGAGTTTTTCACTTTCTTCTGTTTATTTTTATTGTGGCCCCCTGAAATGTCTTCTTTTATTTGGCATTCCTAGCCTCATCCAGGAAATATATCAGTTCCACGTCCTTATTTACTGCTGGAAGGAAGTATGAGAATGACAGCTACACAAACTGAAATCCAAATTAGCCACAGAAACAATAGCATTGGCTTCTCCATTTGACTATAGCCAACAGCCAAAGAGTGACCTCTAAGTGAAATCAAAATTTCCACTCCTGAGATTTTGAGTCTGGATCTCTACTCTTTTTAATCTGTTATCTTTGTCTTAAACAACTGTAACAAGAAAGGACAAAAATGAGACTAGCCCTTTATTTTCTTCATTTCATAGACACATGCTAAAGTCTTGCTGCTTTCTGCTCTTCCAACTCGCTGGAATCTTTCAGAGCTCCTCTTGGGAAAAAAAACGAACAAAGCACTGAGCAGGTTACATTGATGTGGAGCTCTAGGGGCTGGCAAACATCAAGTTGCACAGAAGTCACCAGGGTATTAAGCAACTATCACAAAGTATGTGAAAGATATCTTTGGAAATATTTTTCTTTTTCATACATTCTTCACTTTTGCCTTCTAGAAACCCAACGTTCTCACTTACTACTTTAATATAACAAAACTTCTGAATACTCAAATTTAACTAAACTTGACTGACCTGTGGTTTAACAACAACAAAAAAGTATGTTTAAAAGAAATACTAACTTGTATTTCTATAGGATTTTATTTTAAAATATGTATTTATAAGCAGATACAGATTTATGCACATATATACCCTCATGCATATTTATTTATTATGATAAAGGGTTATTTGACATGGTCATGCTAGATAAATTCAAAACACAAGCAACTGCAAATATAAGACAGTGATTCTATAGACTCAATATAGCTCCAGTGAACATAACTAGAATCAATCCAGTGATACTAATGTGTCTAATGACTGCTAGTGTCTGTGGGTGTGCCTAGCAATCATTAGACATATTAGTACCACTGAATTTTTCTTCAAAGAAAAATAATTTTTTTCAAATTTTAAACCAGGAAAGAACTTTTACTGTCCTTATCAATTCAAAGCCAAGTCATTAGTACTCAAAGTTTGCCATAATTATTTATACCACATTTTATTTTATTAACTATATATCACCAATTGTTTTTATAGCTATTCACAACTTTTCCTCTTTAAAATATGTTGACATTTCTATTGGGTTTGAATAGCCCATATTTTCCAATAACTGAATAAGATCCATATTCCAAGAGGATGGGGGTAGGTTCCACATCTAGCTGAAAGGGTATGCATATTTTTCTAGCTACATTTCCCCAGTAAGAGGCTGAAGGAGCCACTGAAGCCCTCCAGGTATGTTTAACTTGATAGTTACCTACTATGCCAACCACTCAATTCCTTCTTAACTTTCGAGTAAAAGTTAATTGAACTGAACAGATCTTTGTTCACTTTTGAAGATACTAAGAGTAATTATCTCTAAAGTTATTCCAGTTTCCAAGTCTTCCTTCTTAGTTTGCCAGTATGGAAGCTCTAGATCATCAAAACATACCAAAACCATAATTCAAGACAGAGCTATACAACTACAATTGTTAATAATTAGGTAGAGAATAATGTCATTACTTACATTCTTAATTCTATACCAAGTCGAATAAAACTACTTATCCCATTATAAATTCAGGCATATTGTTATTTGAAAAATAAAGAACATTTTGATTCTTTAAATAGAAAGATGTATTATATTTCAAACAATGGAGAAATAGATAACATGATATATAACTCGCGTATCTGGATTTTTATAAAAGATGAAGTTATATGTCAGCAGCCAATATAACTTTCAGCCTAGGCTGTTCAAAATTAAATTAATTGGTGCAAATTAGGCTGAGCCAATTCCAAAAAGGTCTGATATGAAACAGATTTCACAGACTATGAGGATCCTTGGTACCATTGCCATTAAAATGCCACTCAATGGACTTCTAAAGCAACCCAGTCCCTCAGCAAGCTATTAAATCAGATATGGAATACTACCTGAGGATATGAAATGCTCATGACACCTTTGTCTTTCAAGGTAATAATGGAATGATTTTTAATTTCTGGGCTCATTAAAATACACTTAGTCATTTAAGAGATTCTATTAGGTGATCCACAGCATATGACAAGTTGAAGGATTTAGTCTTGGGAAAAAATTAACAATTCACTTTTCTTCTTGAGCTAATTTTTTAAATGCTGTCCTAAATAGTTCCTTAATCTCTTCTAATTTCATTTCCTGAATAAAGAAATCCTGAAAAACAATATGTAAGTCTACATACAATAACTGAAACAGATTTATTAACGAGTGACTCCAGACTTAAATATCCAATCACCTACCCAACAGCTCTACTTGAGTGACTAATACACACATCACAATAAGTACACCTAGAACTAACCTGGTTCCCATTTCAGCAGCTCCTCCCAGGATCTTCTCTCAGCACACAGCAACTGGATTCCACCAGTTTCTTAGTTCAAAATCCTCCCTGTTATCCCTTTTCTCACACATACTCACACATAACCATTGGTCAATCCGATGAGTTCTAACTTCAACATATGTCCCTAATACGACTACTTCTTATTGCCTTCCAAGCTATTGATGACCCAAGGCATGATTCTCAAACTTTGATGGGCATCAGAACTTTCTGGGAGGCTTGCTGCAACACAGATTCCTGGGCCCTACCTACCTCTACAGTCTCTGATTCAGGTCTAAGGTAGAGTCCAGGTGATGTTGCTATAGCTGCCCCAGGAACCATGCTTGAGAACTGCTATCCTATACTAAGTCACCATTGCCTGTTGCCTATACTATTTCACATATGTCTTTCCAACTTCTCTTTTTCAGCCCTTGCTCCCTTGGAGTCTGTTTTCCAGAGAGTAGCCCAAATGATTTGCTTTAAATCTAAGTTAAATTTTGTTACTCCTCTGCTCAGGCCCCTGCCCCCTGCCCTTATGGTTCCCATCTTACCCAGAGAAGAAACTGAAGTCTATATAACCATCTACATGACCTGACAAAATCAACTTCAACTTTTACTTCTCTAAAATTTCTCATTTTTCTCTAGCTACACTGAAGGATGCTTCGTGAGCATTCAAACACATTCCCACCTCACTGCTGCTCAGGTTGCTGGTGTTTCTACCTCGTAACACTCAGCCTCCAGATTTCGGAAGGGTGCATTCCCTCAGCATGCTCAAGTGACATCTCATCAGAAAGACCTTTGATTTTCTTCACAGCACTCACAGAGAATACATTTAAACTTTAATAAATGTATGTGCTATTTATTTCTTGCTTGTCTCCTCCTATGAAAATATAACTCATCCCAAGAACAGAGACTTGGCCCTGTTTGATCATCACTAGATTCTCAGCACCTGGAACAGGATTTCACACAAAGCAGCTGTTTATACATTATTGGATGAATCAGTGAAAAAATAAATGAATGTAGGCCTACAGAAAGAGTGATGATTTAGCAAGAGTACCTACTGTGTTTATGTATCAACAACTCTGTTAGATACTTACTATATGGCATTGTAAGCATGCCTACGAGATATCGCAGGTTTGGCTCCAGATCACCACTGTAAAGTGAGTCACATGAGTTTTTTTTTTGGTTTCCCAGTGCACAGGAAAATTGTGTTTACACTGTATTGTAGTATATTAAGTGTGCAATAGTACAATATATAAAAAAGTGCATACCTTAATTTAAAAATACTTTATTGCTAAATAATGCTAACAATCATCTGAGCCTTTAGCAAGTTGTAATCTTTTTGCTGACTGATCAGGGTGGTGGTTGCTGAAGGTTGGGGTGGTAGTGCCAGTTTCTTAAATTAAGGCAACAATGAAGTCTTCCTTTCACAAAAGATTTCTCTGTAGCATGCAATGCTGTTTAATAGCATTTTATCATCAGAATTTCTTTCATAAGTGGAGTCAATCTTCTCAAACCCTGTCACTGTTTTGCTAACTAAGTTTATGACCTATTCTAAATCCTTTGTTGTCATTTCAACAATGTTCACAGCATTCCATCTCAAAAAATCACTTTCTTTGCTCATCCGTAAGAAGCAATTCTTCATTCATTCAAGTTTATTATGAGATTGCAGCAAAGAAGATCAGCCACATCTTCAGGCTCCACTTTTAATTCTAGCTCTCTTGCAATTTCCACCACATCTGCAGTTAACTTTTTCCATTGGTGTTTTGAACCCCTCAAAGTCATGCATGAGGGTTGGTGTCAATTTCTTCCAAATTCCTGTTCGTGTTGATATTTTGACTTCCTCTCATGAAGTATGAATGTTCTTAATGGCATCTAGAATGACAAATTTATTTCTAGAGGGTTTTCAATTTACCTTGCCTAGATCCATTGAAGGAAGCACTACCTATGGCAGCTATAGCTGTATGCACTTCTTAAATATAAGTCTTAAATAATAAGATTTCAAAGTCAAAATTACTCCTTGGTCCATAGGCTGCAAAATGGATGCTGTGTTAGCAGCCATGAAAACATGAATTTTCTTGTACATCTTCATGAGAGCTTTTGGGTAACAAGTGCATTGTCAGCAATAATGTCTTGAAGGTAATCTTTTTTTACTGAGTAGTAGGTCTCAATAGTGGGCTTAAAATGCTGTAAACAATTGTGCTGTCATCTAGGTTTTGTTGTTTTATTTCTAGAGCACAGACACAGTAGATTTATCATAATTCTTAAGGACCCAAAGATTTTCAAAATGGTAAATGAGCATTGTCTTCAACTTAAAGTCAGCAGCTGTATTAGCTCCTAACAAGAGTCAACCTGTCTTTTGAAGCTTTGAAGTCAGGCATTGATTTCTCTATACCTATGAAAGTCCTAGATGAAATCTTCTTCCAACAGGAGGCTCTTTTATCTACATTGAAAATATGTTGTTTAGTGTAGTCATCTTCCTTTATTATCTTAGGTTTTCTGGATAAATTGCTACTGCTTCTGTATCAGTACTTGCTGTTTCACCTTGCATTTTTATGTGATGGCGACGCATTTTTAAGATTTTTTTCTTAAACTTTAGGAACCAACTCCTGCTAGCTCCAAACTTCTCTTCCACAGCTCTCTCGCTATTCAGCCTTTGTAGAACTGAAGAGAATTAGGAACTTGCTCTGAATTAGGCTTTGGCTTAAGGGAGTGTTGTGGCTGGTTGGATCTTCTATCCACACCACTCAAATATTCTCCATTTCAGCAATAAAGCAGTTTCACTTATATATCATTTGTGTGTTCGCTGCAGTAGTAGTTTTAATTTCCCTCAAGAACTTTTCCTTTGCATTTATTACTTGACTGTTTAGTACAAGAGACCTAGCTTTTGGCCTATCTCAGCTTTTGACATGCCTTCCTCACTAAGCTTAATCATTTCTAGTTTTTGATTTAAAGTGAGAGAAGTGTGATTCTTCCTTTCAATTGAACAATTAGAGGTCATTGTAGGGTTATTAACTGGTCTGTCTGCATTATTGTTGTGTCTCGAAAACAGGAAGGCCCAAGGATGGGGAGAAATGCAGGCAAAACCAGTCAATGTAATAGTCAGAACACAAACAAGATTGATTGATTAAGTTTGTTGTCTCACATGGACACTGTTCGTGGAGAATCATAACAGGTATAATAAAAATGAGAAAATGTTAAATATTGTGACAATTACCAAAGTGTGACATAGAGACATGAAATGAGCATGTGCTATTATAAAAATGGTGTTAGGAAATGGACTTGCTTGACACAGGGTTGCCAGAGACCTTCAATTTATAAAAAATAGTATCAGAAAATGCAATAAAGTGAAGCCTAATAAAACAAGGTATGCTTGTACTTATATCCTACAAGGACTTTGTACCATAACTTTTTATAAATGGTGTGGTGACAAGGGGAAACAACAAGGGGTAAAAGCTAAACAAAGTAACTTTAAACAACACAGGTATAAGGAGATGCATAGGAAACCACCTGAAGTCTTTGTGATTGTGTAGCTTAAGCCTATGTTGTTTCTTACTCCATTACACAATGAATGAATGAATGAAACTAGATTAATTCATTTGCTAAATATTTTGAGCATGACATATCAAGATCCAAGTATAGGACACACAAGGATAATTTTTTTTAAAAAGTCCTTATCTATAATCTGGCAGAGGAAAAAGGAAAAATACATGTATGGCAATTGTATTGTCTTTTTAATTTATGTATACATAACATGTATGTATACATAAATAAATATATACATTGTTTATATATACAAATACACATATATGTGTTTATATATATGCATACACGCATATATACATATATGTCTACTTATGAGATGAGGTGCAGCTTAGATATAACAGTCCTAGAAGAATACAGTGTATAAGAAAGGGCATCATGCTAGATTGGGAAATTCAGTTTGGACTTCTTTCCTATCGGCTGACTATGGAACATCTAAGAAAATATGCTGAGTAAAGCACTTTTCCTACCACTTTGAAGCTCAGAATGAAAAACTCACTTGAAGGTCCACATTTTGGGCTTGTGGTAGGAGAGCTGGTTAATAATTTCATGACTATGAATCACCTCACCAAAGCGAAGTGTACACAGTGAGGAGACTGGACCAAATGTGGCAAAGGGAAACTCTAGGGATATAGAGTCCAAAGGAAATGTGTTTCATGAAAAGTATGTAACAGTCTTAGAAGTGCTTAATAATAAGATTGAGACTTTGGAAACTTAAAAACCCTTCAGCAATTGATGGCCACATATTTTGGGAGGAGTTTTCTGGGGGAAAGACAGTTCAGAGAGGTTTGTGGAGTGAGAGGGAAGGATAGAAATAAAGACACTACAAAAAAGATGATAAAGGGACAGCTCAAGGAAGTTGCAGATAAATTCTTTTTAGAATGGTAATGAGCAAAAGAATTGAGGTGACTATATCAAGGAAAACCATTAACTCTTTGTTTCACGTAAATGTCATTCATTAAGTAAACTCTGGCATCGGAATTTCCAGCTAGAAAAACAAATGAATAAACACTTTTTGAGCACTTGCTCCATGTCAGGAATTATACAAGGCTCTGTCTTAGGCATGACCACCTGAGATTCACACAAGACACCAACATGTGTGCAGTTATCAAAACCATTAAATAACGTAACTAAAATCACTTTTCTAGAAATTATGGTCCAGGGCCTCAATTCAACATATATCTCAAAATTCCTATTCAGTCTATTCAATCAACCCTGATAAATATCCCACCATCACAGGTTAACTCATCCTTATCCAGTTCTCTATTCCAGTTAAATTTTTCTGCCCATTCCAGTCCTTTCCTTGATACTTCTATTCAACTACTGTCTGCCTAGTAGGCATGGTGTTTAGTTACCCATCTCTGATTCAAAGTACTCCAGAGTCAATTTGAATTATTTTTAGATTAAAAAAAAAATGAACTGTTTCAAACCTACCAATCATTTGTACAGTTCTCCATTTTTTATTCTAACAGTCATTGCTACCTGCTTACAAGGTTGAAATAAGATATTTTGATTTTAATCCTATCTTGGACTTATTAAGTATCATTCTTCTAAAGAGCGCAGTGACCTTTGTCGTCTGTCCTTACAATATCTGTAGAAGAACCAGCATTATTCTCATTTAACAGCTGACAAAATAGATACAGAAGATGAAATGACTCTGTTAGAATGTGTTCCTTTACTCTTGCTAAGCAGTGACCTTACACTGTAAAATTCTTTACACAATATGCGCCTTTTAGGAAAAAGAGGTGTTCTAATTATGGTTAACAACCAAAACCTTGGGGTCTGGCCATCGCTTTAACATAAAAGGGAAGGGTAAATGAACATAGAGAACATAATTCAGTTTACTACTAATATTATACATTATATAACAAATATTAAAAGAATGCAGCATTTATGTTTTCTTAAATTTCTGATTAACAAAGAATATGTTTTTGTGCCTTAGGTCTTTAAAACGGAATTTTCTCAAAAATGATATGGTATTTCTTATACCTTTCTCACTGCGAAGATAGTCACTACTTCATTCTAACAGCATCTATTTACTCTACTTATCACAGCCAAGAAATGAAAAAAAAAAAAAAAAAAAAAAATCTCGGAGCTCCAAAAGGACTCAGAAAATATATGACTATATATGAGAGAAGCCTACATTTCCTCCCTATTTGATTTCACAAAATTCCTTTACTAAGTCCTTCATTATTCAGAATGTGGCTACACCTTACAAGTTAAACAATTTGCAATGACCCTAGTATGCCGTAGCTCCTGTCACTCCATGAATAAATCCTATTCATCATTCCATATGGTTTGGCTTTAATTTTAATTAAATATGATGTGGTTTGGTTTTAATTTCATGTAAAACCTTCCTAGATTCCACTAAATTCTGAGTTTTCTGACAAATCCTAATACAGACATGGGTGAGCCAAAACATGAGGGAGTGATTATTATAGTTCCAGTACGTAAGTGCTTTGAGGACAGCATCTCAATTAATCACACAATTCAGTAACCCTATACACTGATGTACTAACAACATCAGCAGCAGCAGCAGCAGCATCTGTCCCATGCTTCTCCAACTATAATATGCAAATACCCCAAGGGGCTTGTTAGAATGCAGATTCTTGAATCAATAGGCCTAAGGCAGGGCCTGTGGTTCTGCATTTCTAACAAGTTTCTGGGTGATGATGATGTGTAGACCACAAAGTGCACTTGGTCTATGTAGGCGTCACTGAGGAAATCAAGGCTAGGAGAGTTTGTATACCTGGTACATGGCTGACCACAGAACTGATATCAATACCAGAATTCATCACCAGCTTTAATTGCAAAGTCTTCACTTTTCATCAGGGTTCAGCAAGCTAGGGCCTGCAGACAACACAGAAACACTGTCAGGCCCATTCATTTACCCAATGCCTGTGCTGTTATTTGTTCACGCTACCTGAGGGCAGAGTTGAGTTGATTACCACAGAAACAATGTGACCAGAAAAGCCTAATATATTTATTATCTGGTTCTTTGCAGAAAAACTTGCCAAACTCTGCTTTAAATCACAGCACTGTATTGTCATATTAATTTGTTTTAAATCCCCAGAGCCATATATAAAGTGGTAAGGAACAAATGTTTAAAATAATAGCTCCCATTTGTCACTTCCTGTCATTTCATCTACAACTTTTATAACACAATTTTCTTTTTGATGCATAAAATCATTTTTTTTATTATTATACTTTAAGTTCTGGGGTACATGTGCAGAACATGCAGATTTGTCACATAGGTATACACATGTCATGGTGGTTTGGTGCACCCATCAACCCATCACCTACACTAGGTATTTCTCTTAATGCTCTCCCTTCCCTAGTCCCCTGCCCTGACAGCCCCCAGTGTGTGATGTTCCTCTCCCTGTGTCAATGTGTTCTCATTGTTCAACTCCCACTTATGAGTGAGAACACGCGGTGTTTGCTTTTGTTACTTTGTTAGTTTGCTGAGAATGATGGTTTCCAGCTTCATCCACGTCCCTGCAAAGGACATGAACTCATCCTTTTTTGTGGCTGCATAATATTCCATGGTATATATATGCCATATTTTCTTTATCCAGTCTATCATTGATGGGCATTTGGGTTGGTTCCAAGTCTTTGCTATTGTGAACAGTGCTGCAGTAAACATATGTGGACACATGTGTCTTTATGGTAGAATGATTTATGATCCTTTGGGTATATTCCCAGTAATGGGATTGCAGGTCAAATGGTATTTCTGGTTCCAGATCTTTGAGGAATCGCCACAATGCCTTCTACAATAGTTGAACTAATTTACACTCCCACCAACAGTGTAAAAGCGTTCCTATTTCTTCACAGACTCTCCAGCCATCTGTTGTTTCCTGACTTTTTAATGATCCCAATTCTAATTGTCATGAGATGGTATCTCATTGTGGTTTTGATTTGCATTTCTCTAATGACCAGTGATGATGAGCTTTTTTTCATATGTTTTTTGGCCACATAAATGTCTTCTTTTGAGAAGTGTCTGTCCATATCCTTCTCCCACTTTTTGAGGGGGTTGCTTTTTCTTGTAAATTTGTTTAAGTCCCTTGTAGATTCTGCATATTAGCCCTTTGTCAGATGGATAGATTGCAAAAATTTTCTCCCATTCTGTAAGTTGCCTATTCACTCTGATGATAGTTTCTTTTGCTATATAACACAATTTTCTATTTATGATATATTTACCTAATATCTTTATGATCTCACCTTTGAACAGTGATCTTTAGAGTGGAACATACTTGCCTAAGGAATGTTTACAGTGCTCCATTGGGGTGCTGTATTAGTTTGTCACAGTGCTATAAGGATACCCAAGACTGAGGAATTTACAAAGGAAAGAAGTTTAATTGACTCAAAGTTCGGCATAGCTAGGAGGCCTCAGGAAACTGACAGCCATGATGGAAGGTGAAGGAGAAGCAAGCACATCTTACAGGGCAGCAGGCAAGAGACAGGAGAGCAGGGAAAAAACTTCTACTTATAAACACATCAGCTCTGCTGAGAACTCACTTTCACAAGAACAGCATAGGGGAAACCGTCCTCATCATCCAATCACCTCCCCCCCAAGGCCCTTCCCTCAACATGTGGGGATTACAATTCGGATTACAATTCAAGATGAGATTCAGGTGGAGACACAGAGCCAAACCATATCAGGTGCAGGAAGAAAACAATGGAACTACTATTTTTATTTAACTTTACATTAGTCTGTTTAAATTGTGTATTTGTATGTGCTCTAGGATTATTCTTAACGTGTATTATAGTGACCTCCCCAATAAATATTGAATGAGGAAATAACCCATGTTTGCACTCTCCCCATGCCCAGCAGAGGGCCCATACATGGCAGGAACACAGTAAATCTTTACAAAGTATTTGTTCATTTAGTAAAAATGTTTTCTTCTTTTTTTCCCCCCAAAACCTAGATAAGATAACTTTCAATAAGGTTTCAGAATTTGGGATGGAGGGATATAGTAAAAAAAAAAAAAAAAAAAAGAAATTAAACGTCAGTTTTGTGGCACAGAGGATTGCTGAATAGGCTGGCATCTGAACCAGAATAAAATTTCTATGAAAGATTCCTTCTAGAATATTCTACGACAAATATATGTACATCTTGCCAGGCACAGTGGCTCAGGCCTGTAATCTCAGGACTTTGGCAGGCTGAGGCAGGCAGATCACCTGAGGTCAGGAGTTCGAAACCAGCCTGGCCAACATGGTGAAACACTGTCTCTACTAAAAATACAAAAATTGGCTGGGCGTGGTAGTGGGCACCTGTAATCCCAGCTACTCAGGAGGCTGAGGCACAGGAATCACTTGAACCCAGGAGCTGGAGGTTGCAGTAAGCTGCGATCACGCCACTCTAGCCTGGGCAACAGAGCGAGACTCCATCTCCAAACACACACACACACACACACACACACACACACACACACACAGACACACACACACGTCTGAGAAGCAAGAAGTTTTGGATAGTGAAAAGAGTTGAAGAGGTACTTATCCACGTGGAGTTGAAGGAAGGCAGTGAAGAAGTCTGGGAGGTACAGATGTTAGAGAGAAGGAAGAAAGGCTCCAGAGAAGAGCCTGGCAAAGCCACACAGCAAGCTGAAAGCAGCACACAGCTGCAAGCATCAGGCAGCAGCTCAGGCTGCTTCCCAGTTGTTCAAATCCCCCCTCTGGGTGTTCAGCACCAAGGTCTTTACTTTGACAGTTGTAACCCTCTGAGTGTCTGAATCATCATTCTAAAGCATTAGTTTTCACTGCAAACTACTGCAGAAGATTCATCTGAGTCCATATAGACTCCAAGACCTTCTCAGCAAATTCTTTTTTGCATAAATCCCCTGACCTGCACCTTTTTTCATCTAACTTGGCCTCCTTATTCTAGAATTGAATTACAAAGACAGACTGACCGAAAGAGACCCTGACAGAAGAGAAGGTTCGACTTCAGTACTGTTCCTCAGACTAAAGTGATCACTGAAGTGAGATGCAGTGAAAATGCTATTAACCTACTCTTGGTTTTTATTCTCATGGTTACAAGTTCAGCTAGCTTTGATTGAAAAATCTACCATGTGCTAAGCACAGTGGGAGATGCTAGATAATATGTTCCTACATTTAAACTTGGCAACCATCCTACTAGGTAGATATTAAAACCATTCCAAAAATAGTAACTGCAACTAATAGAATCAGGATGGTCTTTATTCTACATCGGTATTTCTCAAACTCTTTGTTGGAAAACACCAGATTTTTGTTCTTGTTTTAAATTCTCCAGCCTATCACTAATTATTATAGAATAAGGTAAAAATACAATTCTAAAAATACTAAATGTAAAACATACAAAATACAGTCCCTTTTTTGTGGTTATTAGTTTCAACAGAAAAAAAAAAAAAAAACACTATCAAATTGCTGTAAGAATTTTGTGGTTCCGATTCTTAAATTTTGTATTTATAAAGTTGCAAAACAGTAACATAAATAATTCACAGACTACAAGAAATTCATGGACCACACTTTAAGTAATGCCCTTCTATACACACAAGTCTTCTGAGAGCAGTGTTGCACAGAGCACAGACCACACAGAATGTTTCCATTCCTACCTCCTGTTGGTAATCTTGCAACGTCTCATGGTTCAAGCTAAATGAACTTAACTCTGTGTTGATGCTTACAGGATTTACTGAGTTGGAAACTGAACTCTATCACTCACCACTAGTGCAACATCTAAGCCTTATTTTCCTTGGCTACACAACTAGAATAATGACAGGACCAACTCCACAGTGTTATTTTGAGGACTGAATAAGACAACACATGTAAACTCCTGAGAACACATGAAAAATATTTAGATATTTGTTTTTGCTACTCTTGTTAATATTTATTAATATTTATAAATCATTAACATTTTATTCTTGTTCATATCTCTTTTCTTATCCTCTTACTATAATGTGCATTGCTTGAAAGATTTTCAGCGATGTTTTGCAAGTAAATTATATTCAGTGATGTTTTTTATTTCACCCTCCCCACAATTAGTATCCTCATTTATATCTTTGTGATTTTAAAAATCCAGCAATAAGGGAATATTTACGAAATGATCAATCTCCATGATATTTGTTTCCACCTCCCTCAGGATGCCTCGGTAGCTCTACTCTAAGACCATAAACATTATCTATTTCTCCAGTTCTTTGTACATGAGGACCAGAAACTCTGACTGCAACTTCTTCACCTTAATCAGAAGTACCATATTATAAACATAGTCAGATCTCTATAAATACCCGGTAAAGTCCCAATAAAAATCAAAACTAAAATTTTTAGCATAAACTATCAACAGTACTCATTGACAGCAACAGTATTTCTATGTTTGACAGATGTAGTGTTTCTTTTTCTAAAATGAACCCTAACTCCAATAGTCATTTAGGAATCAAAGAATTTTGAAATCTGATCTGAAAATCAACCTATCAGGGAAAGAGTACCTTCCCTGACATGTTTTTCCTTCAAATATAAAGCAGACTGTCTGCTTGTCTGTAATATAATACTAAGGAACAGTGCTGCCTTGAAACAAGAGACCTAATCAGACACTGTGAGTGTCTTCCAGCTTGAAGGATTTCAGGGAGTACGTGAACCATTATTTTCAAGTTATACTGCCATTAGCTAATCACATCCATTTTAACAAGGCAACGGGTATGGCACAAAGAGGAATTATGTTGAGATATTAGAAGTAAGGTATTCAAACTGCTTTTTTTTTTTTTTTTGTATCTTGGATGTATTCAACTATTTTATCACCATATCAATCTGAAAGGATCTCTACCTCCCTGGCAATGAATTTTGAATATTTGCCCTTAAAATTAAATTAGTACTACTTGACCATTTGTTGCAGGAAAAAAAAATGAAACATAAAAAATGAAAAGATTTTCTGTAGCCCTGGTATCACATGAAAATACATCTCATTTCACTAGGCTAACTTCCTTAAAGGTTACTTAATATAGGGTCCACTAATTTCCACTTTTTAACCCATAAATCCTTACAGATTGTCCACAAAAGCAGTAAGATGGCATGGAGCTTGAGGAGTGCTCAATATCATGATCTCAGTGTACTCAGACTTTAGCCTGGGTGCTATGATTCAGAAAGACAGCAGACCCTCAAACAAAGAAATGCATTTTAAAATCCTACAGCAAACATCAATATCCTTTCTATCAATACCCTTTTGCAAACACATTACTGTGTTCTGTAATGATCTGCAATGTTGAGGGATATTACACAACTTCAATACCTTGAAGTGAGACCTTTATCTTATTATTTATTATTTTTGAGACAGGGTCTCAGTCTGTCTTACAGTCTGGAGTACAGCGGTGTGCTGACAGCTCACTGCAGCCTCAGTCTCCCACTCTCAAGTCATCCTCTCACCTCAGCCTCTGAATAGCTGGGACTGCAGGTATGCACCACCACACACCCAGTTAATTTTATTATCTTTTTTTTTTTTGTAGAGACAGGGTCTCACTATGTTGCCAAGGCTAGTCTCAAACTCCTGGGCTCAAGCAATCCTCCTGCCTCAGCCTCCTAAAGTGCTGGGATAACAGGCATGAGCCACCACACATGGCCAAAGTGAGAAGTTTAGATATGACATATACAGCAGATAAATGAGCACACTGACAATACCTTACTCAACTATTTAAACAGAATAACTTACCAAAAGTATTTAAGGGCTCAGAGGTTCGCAGAACCCCATGTATGACAGATGTCCTTTCTAGTTACACCATCAAGAGTTTGGGATAACTAATGCAGCGTGAGGGGAAGGGATTATACAACTACACCATACTCAGCTACAAGAGATGCTGCAGGTTATGCCCATAGTAAAAATCCCTCCTAAGTATGGACTGGGCATATTACGGTCACCTGGAGTAATCCAGGACTACCAGGGGGAGAAATGCTAAGAGATAATGTGAATCCATCCACGAAAGGGAAGACAGATTTCTCTGCTTCCTTGCCATTGCCATGGTAATAAGGAAACTGAATTTAACATTTTACTCAAGCATTTATTTTTTTGGTAGACAGTTCTCTGAGATTAAGAAAGGTAGACAGTTCACTGAGATTAAGAAAAATTGAGTAAATATTAGATATTATTGTAAATCAGTAATAATACTAGTGAAGGCTTAATGCTAGTATAGACAAAACAAGTTCTATTTTTATAGGGCTTCAACAATAACTTCACCGATGAGCTTATTATATCTTTTAAAAATATTGATTAATACCAAAAATAATATTTTACACAGTGATTGTGAAGAAAGTAAATTTGCAGTGACTCTGAATCAATAAATATTCTATATACTTACTGAAAATAATTTAGCCTCACTCAAATTAGCCTCACTAAAAGATTCTTTCTTGTTTTAGGTTCCTTTGGTGACACATCTTTCTATCCTCAGTTTGGGGGACAGTAGCTGTTAATCTATCTCTTAGACATGGCTCACTTGAGAATGCAGACAGCAAGTTCTTAAAGCATGCCAACAGTGAGGAGAAAACATGAAGGAAGCTGGGTCAGAATGTTTAGAAAGTGGAAGACAGCGTTTCTTCACCTCTGGAATGGCTAGAATATTTTTCCTTCTTGATAACAGGGATGAAGCCTGGAAGTTTTGTCCCAATAAAACTAGTTGAATCCCTCAGGCTCAGAAGTTCCTTTGAGAGAAGTCAAAAGTTATTCTAAGAGTGACCAAAAAATGCTACCTATTTCATTCCCATCAACTCTTTCTACACCCTTTCTATGACTGAAATAGTCTACTCCAAAGTAGAAAGCAACTAAAAAACCAATACCACCTATTCACAGAAAAATTGGGTTAGGTTAGAATCAAACAGAAGAAAGCCACCATCCCCTGATGAGCTTGACTCTAGTGAAACCTACTAAAGGAGTTTTGTTCACCTCAGAAAGGGAGGCTGAGCTTTTCAAAGGAACACACTGTGTTCACTTCTTTTATGGAAAATAAACATTGTGTCTCTCCAGAGGATCTGAAATGGAAAACCCCCAGTGTGCTCTTGAAAAGTCTTACATAACAATTTTAAAAAGCAAATTAAAGTAAAAAGAACTTTTCTTAGTGAATTTGAACCAGTTGACCACTCATGAGCCAGTTGTTAGAGAACTCTTAGAAATGCTTCTTAAATGAATAAGCTTCTAGCTTCTATTTGATGTGCAAAATTTGCATTAGTTCTGTCTATAGTTCTCAGTTATTCCGCCCCTCAATCATTTCAACTTGCATTGTCACAAAGATAAAGAAAAAAAAGTCATATGAACAACCAACTGTACTAAGACATTCAAAACCCTCTCACAGTACAAATTCTTGTGGGAAAAGGGAAGGGACAGGAAGAGGAATGAGCTTGACATCCATTATATTCCTGTAATGACTTAAAAAAAATTACCATGTGGCTATTTCCATCAAATCAAAGGAACAAATCCTACGTGAACAATAGTGTGTAATGCACTCACATTAGAATAGTATTTGAAAACTGCCATTACATATTTCCAAAGCAAAATCCATTAAATAAAAATAAGTTTATTAGGAATGAAAAAATTTTGTTTTTAGCCTTCATTTGTAATTAATGCAAATCATTCAATCGGAAGAAAAGTGTTAAGCATATGGAGTATGGATTATGAGACTACAACATTGAGAGCAGGTTATTTTTTTATTTTCCTCAGCTGCCTGGAAAATTTTAAACAAAACACACTTTGGAAACTGTTATTCTGATAATTATCCATTTCATTAAATATTCTAAATAAAATACACTTTGGAAACTGTTATTCTGATATTCACTTCATTAAATATTCTAAATAAAATACACTTTGAAAACTGTTATTCTGATAATTATCCATTTCATTAAATATCTACTAAGCAGCCATCCTTTTCCAGATTTGGGGTTAGACTTAGAGGATATAAATATTTGTCAAAGGATGAGGATGAATTCTCCTCCTTCACCTTATCCATCTGCTTCCCTAGAAGGGGACTTGGTTTATTTTCTCAAAGGAAAATACTATAGTAAATAGGTAGTTGCACCCTCACTATTTATTCCTCCTCCAACTCTGTGGAAAGTGAATCACTTGACTGGGATGAGTGTAAAGCACTTAAAAATCTACTGGGTTAAGTCACCACTAGGAGAAAATTTGTGCCTGAAAGACCAGAGTACACCATGTTGCTCTTCACTTTGTCAGCCACACACATTTATAAAAGTATTTTGTTTGACTACTCCCCAACCCATGTGCTCCTGGTCAGGTTGTTAATCACGCTATTCAGACATCCACACTGTACAACCAGAGTTACACAACCAGAACACCAACTTTCCCTGCCTACTGTTTATGGACATACGATCCAAGCCAATGAACACTTTCTCTAAAAATCGTTAAGAGGCCATTGGGGCCGGGCGCGGTGGCTCAAGCCTGTAATCCCAGCACTTTGGGAGGCCGAGACGGGCGGATCACGAGGTCAGGAGATCGAGACCATCCTGGCTAACACGGTGAAACCCCGTCTCTACTAAAAAATACAAAAAAACTAGCCGGGCGAGGTGGCTGGCGCCTGTAGTCTCAGCTACTCGGGAGGCTGTGGCAGGAGAATGGCGTGAACCCGGGAGGCGGAGCTTGCAGTAAGCTGAGATCCGGCCACTGCACTCTAGCCTGGGCGGCAGAGCGAGACTCTGTCTCAAAAAAAAAAAAAAAAAAAAAAAGAGGCCATTGGAAGTGGATATGTTGACGACATTGGATATTCTCCCTTTTCCCCTCCATCCTTAATTCTGACTTTGCTCTGTTGAAGCTAACCTCTATGGACTGCCTGAACTCAATTCTCTTACATTCAATTAGGTTTGGCCCATGGGAGGCACTATTAAGATCAAAGCAAAAGAAGAAAGGGCAGAGTATTTATTCTCCCGGTTCTCTCCCTTCTGGGCTCCAGGTTGGCAGTAGCTATGTTTTTCTACTGAAGGCCACAGCTCAACTGCACTACTCATTGGTTCTGGTAACCTGTCAATCCACTTACTCCTTCAGCCTAGGAGTGCAAACAATCTCCCTTCAACTAGCCGAGAGTGCTTCATCACCCCATGTAGCTGTTTCAACCTACCTGAAACTTGCAAATAGTTTCAATATTAAGGGTTCTTTAATTATCCTTTTTGATTATGCTTTTTTCTTGCAATGTATTCCAGATCGATATATTATATATATACACATATATATATCATTATATATATATCATCATATATATAATGAGAAAAGACCTTAGGCTGATATTACCCACTTATCTACCTCATAGAGAGAGCCTGCAATTCAAACTGAAGTCCATTAAGAAAAGCATAACTAAAAGAAAAGAAATAGTTACATAAACACTGTCTTTTATTCATGAGTAAAACTATGCTGATGCCAATGAAGCCACTAGACATTCTAGTTATATAATTCAATATATTTCAGGAGTTTTTTTGAGGCAGCTTGTATTGGGTTTTTAACAGTTGAAACTGAAAAGAAAGGCATACCTTATTGAATGAAATATATGCATTGCTAAGAATTTCAAATTCTGAAACAATATTAAAAATAATAGGTTTAGGAGAAAACTAGGATTGAGAACAGAACATGCAAACCCTATTCAACTCTGCATCTTACTAGCAAAAATAATCCTAATATACTATCTCAGTTTAACGCACAAGCCAAAACTTTACATCTCCAGTGGAAATCAACCATGGTAAACAATGTTATACACAGCACGCTCAAGATAGAGTTTAAAATCAAAACTGGTTCTTGTATAAGATCATGAAGTACATGGGTATTGCAGACAGTAGAATAACAGTTGGTTGAAATTAGCTGGGTAGCGTACTTTGTGTGTAACTATTACTTGATGGTGCGGGCCTTTATTGACCTGAGAAAAACAATGCTTAAATCGATGTGATGCCCACATTATGCTGACATCATTACCCTATTTATAAATAACCTGTGAGTTAATTCACATCGTAGAAGTATGCATTGTACTAAAACAGACTGTAGTCCTATACAGCTATCATTCTTCCTTTGCTCAGTTGTTCCACTGGTGATTTAGAAAGGTGTACATGTTGCATTTATTCTACTACTAATCACTTTTAAGTATTTTAAAACACATCTAAGTCTATTTTTCATTTCTATGCAATCTCCCAGTCTCAGATGGTTTGACCTAAAGACTTCTTGTTCCAGCATCATGATGGAATATCTTTATACACCATGAATTATCTAAAATGTTCTCATTTCTTGTAATAACTACATTACAGGATGGCAGTTGTTCTGAATAGTTGTTCTGAATATTTGGCTGGGATGCAAGGTGAGTTCTTTATGTTTAATTGAAAGAGAATGCATGAATAATATATTTATATGGGCAGCAATATATTTCAGGTTAACAGAGAGGATATTTTAAGGTAATCCAATACTAAAAGTTGAGGTATTATGGAACAAATTGGCTAGCTGTTCTCCAAACATTTTTTCCTTCCTCATGGGCACATAGCTAGACTATATTCCCCAGCCTTATTCAAGTCAGGATGACTTTACAACTAAATTCTGGCCAACAGTCTTTAGACATAATTGGTTTACAGTCTTCCCAGACTTGACCCATGGAGCCTTCTTTGTAGTATCCCAGTTCTCTCCTCCCCTTGACTCTTGGCTGCCTGCCAACAACCAGAGAATTCCTGGGAATCATGCATTAAAAACAGCAAATCCATGAGCATGGGATGTGTTTCCATTTGTTAGTGTCAGCTATAATTTCTTTCAGCAGTGCTTTGTAGTTTTCCTTGTAGAGATCTTTTGACTCCTTTTTTAGGTATATTCCTAAGTATTTTATTTTTATTTTTTGCAGCCATTGTAAAAAGGGTTGAGTTCTTGATTTGATTCTCTGCTTGGTCACTGTTGATGTAATAGAAGAGCTACTGATTTGTGTACATTATTCTTGTATCCAGGAACTTTGCTGAATTCCTTGATCAGTTCTAGGAGCTTTCTGGAGGAGTCCTTAGGGTTTACAAGGTAAACGATCATATCATCGGCAAACAGTGACAGTTTGACTTCCCCTTTACTAATTTGGATACCCTTTATTTCTTTCTCCTGTCTGATTGCTATGGCTAGGACTTCTAGTACTATGCTGAAGAGGAGTGGTGAGAGTGGGCCTCCTTGTCTTGTTTCAGTTCTCAGAGGGGATGCTTTTAACTTTTCCCCATTCGGTATTATGTTGGCTCTGGGTTTATCACAGATGGCTTTCATTACATTAAAGTATGTCCCTTGTATGCCAGTTTTGCTGAGAGTTTCAATCATAAAGAAATGCTAGATTTTGTTGAAAGCTTTTTCTGCATCTATTGAGATGATCATGTGATTTTTGTTTTTAATTCTATTTATGTGGTGTATCATATTTACTGACTTGCATATGTTAAACTATCCCTGCATCCCTGGTATGAAACCCACTTGATCATGGTGGATTATCTTTTTGATATGCTTTGTATTCAGTTAGCTAGTATTTTGTTAAGGATTTTAGCATCTATGTTCACCAAGGGTATCGGTCTGTAGTTTTCTTTTTTGGTTGTGTCCTTTCCAGGTTTTTGGTATTAGGGTGATGCTGGCTCCATAGAATGAATTAGGAAGAGTTCCTTCTTTCTCTATCTTGTGGAATAGTGTCAAAAGGATTGGTATCAGTTCTTTGAATGTCTGGTAGCATGCTGTTGTGAATCCATCTGGTCCTGGACTTTTTTTGTTGGTAATTTTTTAATGCCTCGCTGCTTGTTATTGGTCCATTCAGGGTATCTAATTCTTCCTGATTTAAGCTAAGAGTGTTGTATTTTTCCACGAATTTATCGATCTCCTCTAGGTTTTCTTATTTATGTGCATAAACGTATTCATACTAGCCTGGAATTATCTTTTGTATTTCAGTGGTGTCAGTTGTAATATCTCCTGTTTCATTTCTTAGTGAGGTTGGATTTTCTCTCTTCTTTTCTTGGTTAATCTTGCTAATGGTCTATCAATTTTATCTTTTCAAGGAACCAGCTTTTTGTTTCATTTATCTTTTGTCAATTTTGTTTGTTTCCATTTCATTTAGTTCTGCTCTCATCTTGGTTATTTCCTTTCTTCTGCTGGGTCTGGGTTTGGTTTGCTCTTATTTCTCTAGTTTCTTGAAGTGTGACCTTAGATTGTCTGTTTGTGCTCTTTCAGACTTTTTGATTCAGGCATTTAGGGCTATGAACTTTCCTGTTAGCACCACCTTTGCTGTATCCCAGACGTTTTGATAGGTTGTGTCATTATTGTCATTCAGTTCAAAGAATGTTTAAATTTCCATCTTGATTTCATTTTTGATCCAGTGCTCATTCAGGAGCAGGTTATTTAATTTCTATGTATTTACATGATTTTGAAGGTTCATTTCGGAGTTGATTTCCAGTTTTATTACACTGTGGTCTGAGAGAGTGCTGATACATAGATGGGTAGAATCAATATTGTGAAAATGACCATACTGCCAAAAGGAATCTACAAATTCAATGCAATCTCCATCAGAATACCACCATCATTCTTCAAAGAATTAGAAAAAACAATTCTAAAATTCATATGGAACCAAAAAGGAGCCCACATAGCCAAAGCAAGACTAAGGAAACAGAACAAATCTGGAGGCATCACACTACCTGTTTCAAACTATACTATAAGGCTATAGTCACCAAAATGGTGTGGTTCTGGTATAAAAATAGGCACATAGACCAATGGAACAGAATAGAGAACCCAGAAATAATCCGAAATATTTACAGCCAACTGATCTTTGACAAAGCAAACAAAAACATAAAGTGGGGAAAGGATACCCTTTCAACAAATGGTGCTGGGATAATTAGCTAGCTACATGTAGCAAAATGAAACTGGATCCTCATCTCTCACCTTATACAAAAATCAATTCAAGCTGGATTAAGTACTTAAACCTAAGATCTGAAACTACAAAAATTCTAGAAGATAACATTGAAAAAACCCTTTTAGACATTGGCTTAGGCAAGGACTTCATGACCAAGAACCCAAAAGCAAATGCAATAAAAACAAAGATAAATAGCTGGGACCTAATTAAACTAAAGAGTTTTTGCACAGCAAAAGTAACAGTCAGCAGAGTAAATAGACAACCCACAGAGTAGGAGAAAATCTTCACAATCTGTACATCTGACAAAGGACTAATAACCAGAATCTACAACCACCTCAATCAGTAAGGAAAAACCAATCAATCCTATCAAAAAGAGGGCTAAGGACATGAACAGACAACTCTCAAAAGAAGATATACAAATGGCCAATGAGCATATAAAAAAATGTTCAACATCATTAGCGATCAGGGAAATGTAAATCAAAACCACAATGTAATACCACCTTACTCCTGCAAAAATGGCCATAATCAAAAAACAGTAGATGTTGGCGTGGATGCAGTGAACACGGAACACTTCTACACTGCTGGTGGGAATGTAAACTAGTACAGCCACTATGGAAAACAGTGTAGAGATTCCTTAAAGGATGAAAAGTATAACTACCATTTGATCCAGCAATCACACTACTGGGTATCTACCAATAAGAAAAGAAGACATTATTTCAAAAAAGATACTTGCACACACATGTTTATAGCAACACAATTCACAATTGCAAAATCATGGAACGAACCCAAATGCCCATCAATCAATGAGTGGATAAAGAAACTGTGGTGTGTATATACATGATGGAATACTATTCAGCCATAAAAAAGAGTGATTTAACAGCATTTGCAGTGATCTGGATGCAACTGTAGACTATTATTCTAAGTGATATAACTCAGGAATGGAAAACAAAACATCATATGTTCACACTGATATGTGGGAGCTAAGTTATGAGTACACAAAGGCATAAGAATAATACAATGGACTTTGGGGACTTGGAGAGAAGAGTGGGAAGGGGCGAGCAATAAAAGACTATAAATACAGTATAGTGTATACATGGGTGATAGGTGCACCAAAGTCTCACGAATCACCACTAAAGAACTTACACATGTAACCAGACACCACCTGTGTCCCCAATAACTTACGAAAAAAAAGCATAAAATAAATTATAAAGTAAAATAAGTAAATAAATAAAAACAGTAAATCCTCTTGTCAGTTTAGATCCCTAAATGACTGTGTGGATCAGAAGATCCCATGCTGCATGCCCACCACCTTTTTCTCTATGTGAATTAAATTTTCATTGTGTTAACCTACAGAGATTTCTAGATTTGCCTATTATATTAGCTTGTGTTGCCTTAACCACTATGGACAGGTTTTGTTGGATATTACACACATAGGATCTTATGAAAAATGTGCAGACTCAGATGGGGAGAAAAGGGCTATTTAATAATTTTTCTTGTGTTACTTTACCAAGTAATACAATACTCCGTTGGAATAGGGGGTATGTCCCAACTGGGAGTTTCACCTAGGAGTCAACTAGTTTCTTTTTCCAGTTAGTGAATGTGTTAGCCAAGATACTTTCAGGTGTGAGGATTATAAACCTAGCCAAATTGTTTCATGTAAAAAAAGTAATTATCTGAGAGCTTATAGATTTTCATCAAATTCTTGGGCAAGAAAATGAGCTTTGTACAAAGTAATTAGGATCCTTCAAGAACTGGGAAATTAATTGAAAGTTAATTAAATAAAAAATTAAGCTGCCACCTCTGAAGTGTAGAGGTGTAGCTAGTATGTTGTTTCTGCATGTCCAGCTTATCCTCTCTCTCACCCCAGCTTCACCTGCTTAGTCTTCATGGTCCAATAACTCAACAGTCACCATCAGGGAACAGCAGTCTCTGAGCTCAAATTCTAGATAGAATGAAAATGAATGAATCTGATAAAATTAAGATAATTGCTGATTCACTGGAGCCTTGTATACCAACCCTTATGTCTTGATTGTCTTTGGATTGCTGTTGTCGTATCTTCTAGGCTGATGAGTTTGGGCTAGAGAAGGCTGTATCACAAGACCCATACCCATGCATCGGGGAGTATATCTTTAACATTAGGCAACATTAGGCATGTTTAGAAATATGACATTCAGCTGAGTTAACCTTTGGCTTGTGCTACTTGGGGAAGGAAAGACAGGAAACAAATGCTGCTAAATGGTTTTCTTACAGTATGACTTTCTGGTTTCTACCAAAGTTCCCTCAAACACCAATGGGAATAAGACAGTCCCTTGGAACATTATTATATCCTTCAACTAGGAGTTTTATTGTAGTTCTTCTAGGAACATAGCCAGCCAAGGATAAGCTACTTCTCTGATATAGCTATTCTATGAACAGGCACAGCTAAGATAAATACTGTGTAAAATTCAGTCTCTTGTGCACTATATTTGGCCAGAATTGCCCAAATTTTTAAGTGTGTTGATGACAACCATCTAATATTGATAATGGGTTATCACCATTTTTGCATGAATTAACAATTTAATAGAGTACAGATGTGGACAGAGAGGGTTGGACAAATATGCTAAAAGTCAACTTTTACATGGAAGTTTCCACTGCTCATTATCACTGTCAAATTATGCCTTGGGTTGACCCATTTTGAGAGTCACAGTTTTTCAAAATGGCAAACTCCCTGGAGGTTATTGGCAAAATTAAAGGTATTAAATTGCAGTGACCACTTCTTATATTTATTTGTATTTACTGTTCCCTTATAGCTAACTACACATATATTAGGCGCTATATTTTTTATATTCTTAATTCCTGGAATGCAACTCCCCCTTTTGTCTTGGCTCCTTGTTTCTTCCTTCAGTTGCAGATGGGTGCTCCTTTTACAAAACTCAGTTCCACACACTACGATTGTCCACCATCTCCTTCATGTTCTTTGAACAGATACAAACTCCTCAGTGTAATGCTTTATCCCTTCCATTCACTACTCATCTCCTTACTCCCATTTGTCTCTCGCTTCATCTCCTATGATCCTTGTACTCCAAACAATCCAAGATGCTTAACGCTTACCATGCCAATTTCTGTAGGTATTCCCTTTTATTTTTCTTTTCTTGAAAATTTTTTAACAGTTTCTAGAGGAGTGGGCTTACTTTGTGTCTCCAATGAGTTCATTGTAGAACTTTAAATGTCTAGTGGGTATCCAAACAGGAAGCTGATTTTCTCATGGTGAAACACAAGCAAAGTCTCTCCCATATTCCCATATTACTCTCTCTCCTGGAAGGTTCTTTTAGCATGTTGGTTAGATAACAAGTTAGGGGCAGGGAATATGCTATTTTGTATTTTAAAGACGTGGTTCAATTCCCAGTGCTTACATCTACTTTTTTGGAGAAAGTTACTTAAATTCCTTGAACTTTATCTGCCTTGCTTTAAAACTCAATGATAGAAACAATTTTGCTGGATGGCTTGGAGGTTATTAAATGAGGTCGTGTATGAAAAGGACTCAATATGCAAGCTTCTGTTCTTACTTTCCTGTGAGTCCTTTCTTATCCTATCTGGTACCCAGGTCAAGTGTCACTATTTCTCCTTAATTTGCTCTTTCATTATTTTCTTTGTTGAGAAATTTATTTCATGTATATGCCTAGTTGTTTCCAAAAACAAAGGGCAATATAAGAACATTTCATTCTTTCCTATTACAATTTCCAGATATTAATTGCTAGGTACAATGGCTACGAACAGTCAACTCCGGGTTTGAATAGCAGCTACTACCATGGAAACTCAGGCATGGTTCTTAACTCGCCTGTGTCTCTTTTACTCATCTGTAAATGAGGGCAAAGTTAATATCCTAACTCATATGTTTTCTGTGAAGATAAAATGAGTTATGAACTTTAACATTATCCAGCACATAGTAAAGTCTAAAAAATATGCTGGCTATTACCATTGTCATTGTTAGTAATACTATTCCAGCCATGTTTATAACCAACAGTTACACTGCAACTACATAAGAACAATTCAACCAATATAAAAGAAATGCATGCATGTTATGCTGAATTGTATGAACAGCCTTATTGAGATTTATCTTACATATCCCAAATGTAAACACAAGGAGTATGATCGTCAAGAGTCTGCCCACATATAAATCTTAATCATTTTATGAAAGCACATCACAAAATGCCTATACTAACATGAGAGTAATTGCAAATAAACCTAAAAGGGCATTAAACTACATTCACAGAAATAGCTTGGGAAAAGGCTTATGGATTCAATGGCAGTGTGTTCTATAAATCAATCACCCAGTATGACTGTGAAAGCGGAAGATGCATCTAATGTGAGGTAGGAAAACTATCTGAGAGATAAACAATGATAGGCCACATAAATATCAACATATGCTTCAAAGACATTGTCTTTCCTTTCCCCATAATATTTTATTATTTCATACCTTTCTCAACAAAAATAAGACTATTTCTTCATTTATAGGCACAAGAAAACATTTCTAGGCAGTTAAAGAAATAAGCATTTATTTTTATTAGACATGATTAATCCAAAAAGCTATTTGAGTCAGCATAATGTTCGTAGCTATATAAAATAAATGCCCAAACTTGGGTGGCTTAACATAACAGTAGTTAATTCACCATTCTTGTAATAGTTCATTAATGATGTTCCTGACTCATGATCAGCTCTCTTCCCCGGTGTTTCCTTCTACTGTATGATGGTATCCCCATAGCCACAGATTTCCCTGCACTGCCTTCAATAAAGAGAAAAAGGGAACGTAGAGAATGGTAGAGACAGCACATCTTTTCTTCACCATCTTGTTCCTACAATGGTTTAATCTTTCTGCCCCTACTCAGTCAGTGAAAACTAGTCATATAGCCCCACCCAAATGCAAGGAGGTGGTGGTGGACGCTATGAATTCAATATCCTCTATACCAAACCACAGCAAACGGAATGCAAAGATAGGTGGGATCTGGGCTCCTTCTGTCATATTTAATTTGACTGGATACACTGAAGGAGATACCTGCAAAATGAACTCAAGGGCCTTGCCAATTATTTAAAGATATTAGTTCTAATGGACAGAAACAAAGAGCAAGTGGATGGAATCCCCTAAAAAACTTTGGTCTATCTTCCAAAAACTTCTGCTCCTCTGTACTCCACCCCACATCATTATAGGATACAGAGAGGGAATAGCCTTTGGACTTCACCTGGAATATGTATACTCTACTCCATTCTAAGAATCATGCTGCAGTCCAGCTGGGCTGCTGTAACAAAATACCATAAACTGGGTAGCTTATAAACAACAGAAATATCTTTCTCATAGTTCTGGAGGCTGGGAAGTTCAAGATCAAAGAACTAGCAGATTCTGTGTCTGGAGAAGGCCAATGTTTTGGTTCTTAGAAGACATCTTAATGCTGAGTTCTCACGTGGCAGAAGAGGTTAGGTAACTCTCTAGGGTCACTTTTATAAGGGCACTAATCCCATTCATGAGGGTCTCATCCTTATGACTCAATTACCTCCCAAAAATCAAACCTCTTAATACTATCACCTAGGTATTTTAGGTCCTATATAGGGTTAAGATAGTAACATACAAATTTGGGGGAGATGCAAGCATGCAGACCATAGGAAATGAGATTTTAAAAAAATGATTTTAGAAAGAGTTAGGTTACCTTTCAAGACCTCTAGCAATTTTCTTTGGAAGATTTAGACTAATAATGATCAATAGAACAAATACGAGCAAATCTTTTAATGTGTTCAGATACCTTTTTGATTTTATATACAATGAAGTATTGAATAGAAACTTTTATAAAGACCTTTCTAGTTAAAAAAATCTGTGACTTAAACAATGGTAGGGGGAAAGGAGAAGGAGAGACAGTGTATAAACAAGTAGTAAATATTGGCTCTTTAGATGTGGTTCATTGATAGAAAAAGATAATTTTGCTTTGGAACTTTCAAAAAGTAAATCAGTTTCTCTGTCCTGTGTAGGTTTACTTTGTCCTACTGAAAAAGTATATTGATGAAACACTACTACATATACGTATATATATGTAAAAAGTAAAGTAGAGGTTCCTCTTCAAAGACTTTCCTCCCCATCTAATTAGGAATAAATAGTAACTTCTCTTAGAAGCAAAATGTATTCAAAGAACACTTGGACACAGGAAGGGGAACATCGCACACCGGGGCCTGTCATGGGGTGGGGGGAGTGGGGAGGGATAGCATTAGGAGATATACCTAATGTAAATGACGAGTTAATGGGTGCAGAACACCAACATGGCACATGTATACATATGTAACAAACCTGCACGTTGTACACATGTACCCTAGAACTTAAAGTATAATTTAAAAAAAAGAAAAAAGAAAGTTCTAAGTTGCTAGTCAGAACAAGGACAGAATGTGAAGTCCCATTCCAGTCAATGGAAATCTGACACAGCAGTAAGGTGACAGGCCAGGTTATAAATGACCCTGTCTCCTTTGTTCGGTGTAGTCTCGTGGCAAAACGGCTGGCAAGAGTACCATTTCTGCAGAAAGTAAAAATGGCCTTGCTGAGGAAATTAAATTTATGTTCAAGTGCTATTTTTTATGGCACTAAGGAACAAGCATTTCTAACATATATAAATAAAACACAATTACTTATTATATAAAATAAACACCATTAATATATTCATGAACACAAACTCGAACCAGATGAATGACAATATTGCCAACAATCAAAAATTGACATCAACATCTAGAAGCATAAGTAATTTGTTCCTCTCTGTAGAAAAAATTGAGCTAACTCTTCCAAACCTAAACATAATCAATGTGATATTCCATATTAACCAATTAACACAGTAAAAAAAAACTTTAGAACAATATTTGTGTTAAATACTTTCAATTTTGAATACACAGAGCATAAATATGTAAATTAAAAATATTTGTTTGAGACTTCATATTTGGTTGACTTAGAGAGGGAATTCTATCTAATTATTTGGTCATTTTATAGAACTTTATGGAGCTAGTTTCCTAGAACTATAGATAGCCTAGGAAAAGAAAATGTAATATGACCAATCATCTCACATAGGCCAAAAGGCTGTTTCTGGATTTCAATAAAAAGGCATCTGAATTTATAAATGATAAAATTCTGCACGTGTTTATACACGTGTAAGTTAGAGATTGTCAAAGATAGCTCCAAGAAATTTTATTGGATCAGAGAGAGAAAACTGACCAAAGACTAACTGAATGCCTAAGAACTGAAAGCTACATATTATACAAAATATAACCTGTCTATAGATACTTGATGAATCCATCTTCTTGCTATATATGCTTCATTTGCCTAAGTAGATCATTTGCCTAAGTAGATTTGTAATTTGCAAATAAACAATAGAGATAGAGTGTGCTCTAGATCAAGAGATCATCCTGATATATGAAGAGGTGTCAAGTCCCAAGATAGTAAAGCATTAAACTACATCGATCATCCTAAAACATTGAGCCTCCATTTCTCCAGCTGGAAAATAAGATTTGGAAAATATTTCAGAGCTTAGCTCATCTAACTCAAACATTAAGATATTCTAAAGTAGATATACTCTAGATCTTTCATTTTTTAGAAGTATGGATTTTTTTATTTTTTAAATGCAATGATTTGCCACAATTCAATTTTGAAGAAAAAACATTGATTTGTTGAAAAGGCAGCTGTTGGGTATTTTTATCTGAGATTCACATGAAAATTATTTGTTTGGGAAAATACTACTAGATGCATAAAAAAAGTGAAATAACATATGAAGATGAAAACTTAAATGTCTCATATTTTTACAACCTAGAGATCACCATTGCATTACTTTGTATCTACTAATTTAGAATAGGTTAGTTGAAAAAAAGGATCATCTATAAAACAAAAGATATGTATAAATACAGGGGTAAACAGATTTCAGAGGTAATACTCATAACTATTGTAATTAAATGAACTAACTTCTCAAACATTCCCTTAAGCACTCTGGAAACCTTTATTTGCATAGAAACAACCCATATGTTAATTGAAACCATTACAATCTACTAATTTCAACAAGTTTCCTAGGAATCTATCACAGATAACACTTGCTTTGTTAGCCTAGCTTTTCATACTAAATTCTCTTGAAATGAACCTAATTTAATTTCTTTCAATATTTGCATTAATTCACACCACATACATATACAGACTTCCCCTACAAAGTCCAAATTAGTATGTTTAGTTGTACTGCAGAATGATTTAGAAAATTAAAGCAAATAAGAAAAAGAAAATGAGATTTTTAAAATCTGTAAAATTAATGAGGACATCTATGAGGACTACAGCAAAATCAAGCACTAAGTTACATTAATATTACAATCCAAATTCAAGTTAATAATGTGACAAAATATTATACTACTATTAAAAAGGAAATACTTAAGATTTTTCTGTTATTCCGCTATTTGAAAATGGGTACAAGAGTTTAACCAAATTTGGATGGTATAATAAATATAGGTAATACGGTACATAGAGTTTTTGGAGACCTCATAATGATCACGATGGTAAACAGACCTCAGAGAAATGAGTAGTTATCTTCCACAGTAGCTACAACACCTGATTCACCTCTGAGCTGCTTCTCGCTTGCACAACTGCATATACTTATTCCACAAAGTGGAACTTTATTTAACAAAGATGATATATAATGTTTCGTGGTCCTAAATGTCTCAAAATGGAGTCACTTATGACAGGTAATTCAGCTTACAGTGAAATTGTTGACCTCAGAGTGAGAAGCGTATATATGGTGGACTAAGGTGATAAGCCAACACCGGCTGTGGCTAGGCACCCTGAAACCTGATGAGAAAGTGAAGCTAAGAGGCAGCTGAGGATAATAGCTATGGACACTCCCAGCCATTAAAAACTGCAAAGAAACTGACCATGGCCACGATGATTGTAGAAGCTCTGCCACTGAGAACTCCGAGGCCTCCTTTCCAGAAACTGTTGCTGCCAGAAGCCGTGCTTGGGGAGAAGAGAAGGGACCTCCGCCCTGGCTGGAGTTCCAATGGAAAATCAGACCTGCTGGTTTTTCAGTCAGTGTGTTGGTCTCCTAAACTACTTGCTGTGTTTTTTTTCTCCCTCTATCTTATTACTGCCTGTGTTATTGAATATATTTGCATGATTGTTGATGTGTGAAGGCCTCACAATAAACTGTGAATTTGGAAGCATTTAATTGGCTACTGAGTCATAGGGAAACCTCCCATGTCCCCATATCTTCTACTAACCCTGTGGAGTTAACACAACTAGGTTGATTCAAACTTGACATAGGAAAAGCCTAATATTTCTTCTGATCAATACTGAGAGGGCCATGAGTGTGTATATATTCAGTATATATTTAAAATATTTATCTTTAGGCTGAGTGCAGTGGTTCATGCCTGTAATCTCAGCACTTTGGGAGGACAAGGTAGGCAGATTGTTTGAGGCCAGGAGTTTGAGATCAGCCTGGTCAACATGGCGAAATCCTGTCTCTACCAGAAATACAAAAATTTGCTGGGTGTGGTGGTGCATGCCTGTAATCCCAGCTTCTTGAGAGGCTGAGGCACAAGAAATGCTTGATCCCGGGAGGCAGAGGTTGCAGTGAGCCAAGAGCATGCCACTACACTCCAGCCTGGGTGACAGAGTGAGACTCTGTCTTAAATATACATATTTTAAATATATATATGCGCAAAATGTTTTAATTCTTGATTTTCATAAGAGAGAAAATTGTTAGCCTGAGTCCCACAAAACGGTCTTCCACCTATGAAAGAACTGATTTGAAAAAGAACTTATTTGAAGAAGGATGCTGTAGCAACTTTTCCTCACCCAGCTTGTTTGGAAACTTAAGAGTAGTTATTGGTATTAACAGTCTTGAAAAAGCTGATTTCAAGCAGCAGCCCTGTCCTACTTTAAAATAAATAATAAAAGAGAGAGAGAAGAAGAAGAAGAAAATGAAGGAAGAAAATCCCAATAGATTGTTGGGTACATTAACTAGAACCCTAGAAAGTAAATTAAGACATCACCCAAAGGCAATACATTTGCATTTTATCTAAGCAAAAACAAATAAATAGCAAAAGGACACACAAAAAAAGACGGATACAAAAATCAATAACGGATACTTTGGGGTTATGATAAGATTTACACACTCATCTTAAGCAACAGGAAAACTGGAACATATATATATTCTAGGAAAACAAATTAGATGAGCCTTGCAATTTCCCCAGCTCATTGCCACTGCCTGGAGAGATTCTAGGGCATACCACAAGTAAGAGAAAACTAAGCAGAGCCTGGTGATCTTGTTGAAATGAAGAGTCAGAATTTGAGTTTCAGGGAACCCAAGGTGACCCTAATTTTGAGGACAGAAAACAGCAGCTTTGCTGTTAAGAGAAAAAGAATGGCAGGGAGAGAGAGAGAGAAAGAGAGAGGCAGACAGAGAGAGAGAGAGAGAGAGAGAGAGAGATGAGAGAAAACCAGTAAGAAAAATACTTGATTAATTCCATATATGCAGAAAAGTTTTTGACGAAAATTTAATATTCAATTATGACTAAAAATAGAAGGAACAGAAGTGAATTTTGTCAACCTAATAAAGGACTTGTAAGAAATAATAATAGTTAATGGTGAAAGACTGAAATCTCTCCCACTTAGATAGGGACCAAGGCAAGGATGACTACTGTCATTATTTCAGTTTAACGTTGTACTTACCATTGTATCCCAGTGCACTCGGACAAGTAGACAAAAAAATTAGAGATACATATATAGCCATTTTAATTTTATCTTTTACGATATATAACATATATATCATAAAAATATATATAGCATATATATCATAAAAGATATATAGTATATATCATAAAAGATATGAGTTTTGTCTTTTATGATATATACATATCATAAATCATATATATCATAAAAGATAAGATTAAAATGGCTTTATTTGAAGATGGTCTGTTTTGAAAATCTTAAGAAACCTAGAAAAAAAACTATAAGTTTATTATAGCAAATGATATAAGATCATATAGAAAAATCAAATGAACTTATATATGCTAGTAATTAAAAAATTGAAAATTAAAATGAAAATATTTATAATAGCAGCAAAATATGATAGTTGTAGCTTGAAGTATATGAAAGAACTATAGAATAAGTTATAAAATATAGATAAAATTACATAAATCCAATATACCGTGCTCAATATTGTCACAATAAGAGTTTGCTTAAATGATTTACACGTTCATTGTAATCCCAATCAAAATTTAAGAAAGAATTCTATAGAAATTGAAAAGCTCATTCTAAAATGTATATGGGAAAGTGAAGGGCCTATAATAGCCATAACAATTTTGAAAAAGAAAAATAAAATTGAAGGACTTACATAAGCTTACTTCAAAACTTATTTTAAAGATGTAGTAATCAAGACAATGTGATATTCATGTAGAAACAGACATATAGATCAAAGGAACAAGACAATACACAAATAAAGCCTTTATACGAGGTCAATTCATTTTAAAAGAAGGCAATAAAGCAAAACAAGGATAACATTTGTAACAAATGATGCTGAAACAACTTGGTATCAATATAGAAAAAAATTAACTTCAGCCCTCACTGTACAACATACATAAAAATTGACAAACTGAATTATAGACATTAATGTAAAATTTAAACAGAAAATTTCTAGAGAAAAGAAGAACATTAAGCTAGATAATGATTTCCTAAATAGGACAAAAAAGAATAAAAGACAAACAGGGATAAATTAGACTTCAGCATTTTTAAAAATGCTTTTTGTACAGCATTGAAAAACTGAAAATAACAGCTACACCCTGGCAGAAAATATTTTGTAAAATATTTAACCAATAAATGATTTATATGGAGAATATATTAATATAAAGAGCTCTTATAATTCAATAAGATAACTAAAGTAAAACAAAAGGATTTGAATAGATATTTTACCAAAAAAATACATAAATGTAAATGCATGAAAATATTTTTAACATTAAGCCTAAGAAAAATGTAAATTAAAATGACAATGAAATAGCAATACACTCCAACAAGAATCATTAAAAAAAATAAAAATAAAAATAAAAAAAAAAACAAGAAAAACAAAAGATTAAGTGTCTTTGAGAATACTGACCAATTGGAATGCTAAAATACACTGGTTGAAATATATAAAATAATATAGTCACTTTGGAAAAGAATTCAGCAGTTTCTTATGAAGTTAAATACACATTTACCATAAAACCCAGTTACACACTACTAGCAGTTACCCAAGAGAAATTTAAGGCTTATGCCCACTGAAAGCCTTGTTCGTAAGTGTTTATAACCGTTTTATTCTTAATAACCCTCAGTGGGAAGAACCCAAATGCCCATAATCTAGGAAACAGACAAACTGTGATGTATCCAACAAAAACATACTACTCAACAATAAAAAAAAAAAAAACTACTGATACCTGCAATCACATGCATACATATCAAGAGCAATAAACTGAATAAAAGAAGCCAGACACAAAGATTACATACTCTTTTAAAATCTATTCATTGAGAAGGCAAAACTATAGCAATAGAAAGTTAACTAGTGGTCACAAAGGTCTGTGTGTATATATGGAGGTGGGAGGATTAAATTCAAAGAGGTACAACACAAATAAAATTGGGGTATAACGTAAGAGTTCTCTATCTTGATTTTGGTGAGTGGTAAATTAGATTTTTAAAACAAGAGGATTGTACACTTAAATTGATAAATTTTATATATAAATTATACCTCTAACAAAAACAGAAGAAAAAAAATCAATGCCTAAAAGTTAATTGTTCTGAAATGCTTACATTTGGGCAATTCTCAAGGAGTTCAATCAACAAACTATTGTATGGAACTTTTTCTGATACTACTGTGAAGCAGAGGACAGGGGAGAAGGGAAAAATAGTTTTTACCAGCATGGCATCTTTAAAAAACGAAAATGATCAAGCTCAAAGACAAATAATCACTGATTCATAAATACATTTTCAGTCCAAACATCAAATGTTACTTCTCTGTCATTCGAAAGCTTTACAATTAAACTCCTGGAACAAAGTATAAGCAAAATGAGAATTTCTGAACCAATGAGATGACTTTTTCCTAACATAATTTGTTATTTTATTACGTTATGACTCCCCAGTTCTGTGAAGACAGGCATCATCTTATCTTATGGCACAATTAAAAATTAATTAATGTAAATATATTTTACAGCTAAGATAATTAATTAGATTAGCTTTATTTAGTTTTTAAACTATTAAAGTCACCCATTGATGTAGAGATTATAGGTTGATCTACCAGGTCAGCTTCTCTTCCCATTTTCTTTATCTATGTGGAAATCTTTTAAAAATATTGTTCTGTCTAAAATCAATAGGTACTACTGCAGAATACAAGAAATATTTTGCACTTTAAAAGGCATTTTAAGTTGCTGACTTCATTTAGATCTCTAAAACCCTAAAACCAATATTTTAAATTACAAACATGGGGAGGTGGGAGAAAAGAAGAAAACATCCTGGTTACCCAATTCCTTTGGACACTTTATAATCAAGTCAACTTTTCCTAAGGATTCCTTCATCAGTAATTTGAGTTAAAAAGAAAAGGCAGTTCAAGATTCAATTGATAACATATGTTCCACAGCTGGATTCTCTTTAGGCTGGAGAAAAAGCTACCTAAGAAACAGAAAGACAGAAGTGATGGTTCTCATAGATTGTCATTTGGATTCAGTTTCACAATTTTTTTTTCTTACAGTTTGTGAGGAACTCTGCTGTCCTGCCTAGTTGAGCAGGAATTGTTATTCTTCTATTCATTAGACACCCACCACCTCAGGCCAATCATTATTTTCAACCAACCAATTATTCTCACAGGTTGTGGTGAGGATCAAACGAGAAAAGAGTTCGAGCATTTTTGTAAAATTAAAGCGCCATTCCTAAGAGACCTTTCTTTACAAGATGAAGCATTTGATTCTGCACAGCTTATATTGTAAATCCTGGTTTCCTCAATTGCAAATATCTCTAGGATTTTTACGTTTAATTCAAGCAGCGATCTCCAAACTCTAAAGAAAATGTGTATGTGTGTGTTTAATTAATGTATTAAATATATTATAATACCTATTTTAAAATATAAATTAAAAATCATGAGCAAACTAAAATTATAATACTGTTACCCACAGTCCTGTGGAGCTTACACAATGTAAGCATATTTAACCAAGTATAAAACAAGTAGACTTCTGATTTCAAGACAACCACAAATTTTATTCAACTGGCATCTAATTGGTTTTGAATCAAACACTGTGGGGAAAGGAGGAATAATTTAAAAGTTGAACCTAACTATTACATCAAGACATTGCAAGTACTTCTCAATATGTGCATTTCCAAATCCTGACTGATGACCACATCAACCAACAGTATTCAATGCAGAAACATTCCTGTAAAATTACCTGTATTGTCAATTGGAGTAAACTTTTGTGGCTCCCACTTCCCTGCTTTTGTAGCATTTGTGTAATTATGGTTTAACTGAGGATTGTGACCTTTGAAAGTAAATGCATGGATTTATTTTTCAGCACTTTAGATTTTATTAAATATGCAATCTACTTGATCAATTACATAATTAAATTGTTTACATCAAGAGAAGTAACCCCAAGTCTAGGGTGACTACAGTTGATATAACATGGTTTAGAAGTGAAACTGTCACAGATTTAAATTTTGTTTCTATGCTAGGAAGCTGTATGACTTGGAGAGTCACTCAAGCTTTGCAAAGCCTGATTTCTTCACCTGCAAAAATGAGATTCTTATAGGGTGTTTACGAAGTCAACACTGAACAGTTTGATGTCTGTAAAGCTTTTGCTTCAGAACAGACTTTCATGTTAGTGATTTTATTCCCCCTCCATTAAAACAAGTCTTCTATTTTACAAAAGTTCATGAGCTCAATGGGAAATCTCAAAATTATGAATGTGTGGAACATGTAATTTGTACATATTCCATTGAATATGTGACTTTCCACAGACCTCCTTGTAGCCTTGTATCCTTCCAGTCTTACCCTTCCATTCATTACTGCCCCAGCAACAGGCGTGGTATTTTCTGTTCTCAAATATAGCCATGACACTTTCCTGATTAGAACTTTACAATGGCTGTCTATTGCTCCTGGAGTAGAAACAAAACTCTTTAATACGGCATGGTTTTTGCTTTGTCTGTCAACTTCCTCTGATAATAAACTAGGTTCCAGTTCCTTGAATAAGCCTTGCTCTCCACCCCTCCATGACAGGATCTTTGTACTAGCAGCTTACTTTGTTTGGGTACTCTCCATCTTCTCCCAGATCCATCCCTAATTAACTCTTTACTGTTAATCTGTTAGGTCTCAGCTCAAATACACTCTGAAAACATAAATTTACCCTGAATCCTGTGTCTATGTTGGCCTTCTTTTGCATAATTTTTCATAGAACCATAGAACCATGATTCCTTCCTCATGAACACTTTTCTCAGGATACAATTCTACTTTTATTTTTGTGGAATTATTTTATTAATAGCTGCCTCCCTCATTATATATACTGCATGTGATATGGTTTGGATTTGTCTCCCCACCCAAATCTCACCTTGAATTCTAATAATCTCCACATGTCAAGGGTAGGGCCAGGTGGAAATAATTGATTCATAGGGGCAGTCTCCACCATACTGCTCTCGTGGTAGTGAATAAATCTTACAAGATCTGATGGTTTTATAAATGGGAGTTTCCCTGCACAAGGTCTCTTGCCTGCCATGTAAGATGTGACTTTGCTCCTCATTTGACTTCTGCCATGATTGTGAGGCTTCCCCAATCATGCAGAATTGTGAGTCCATTAAATTCTTTCCTTTATAAATTACTCAGTCTTGGGTATTCAGCAGCAGCATAATAGACTAGTACAACGTGCTACATGAGCCCAATTATAGTATGTGGTTTGGCTCTACATTTATTTCAAGGAGAGCACAGGAATATAGTGAACACTCAGTAAACATTTGCTTAATGAACTAACGTGAGAGGAAAGAATGGACGTGAGTGAGATGTTTTGTTTCAACATTTTAATATTGATTGAATATAATTCATTTAATCTCTGAATGATAAATAACACTATGACAATTCACTTATGTAACTTCTAGAAATGCTTTATTTTTAACCAAGGAACAAATTCTTAAAGGAAAGAGATGGCATAAACACAAGAAAATAGAAGCAGAATTGATTGAAGCAGAGAACAGAATGGTGGTTACCAGGGGCTAAGGAAGTGTTCATCAAAAACATATGAAATTTCACGTAGGAAGAATAAGTTCAAAAGATCTATTGTACAGCATGGTGACTATAGTTAAGGTATTATAATCTTGAAAATTGCCAAGACAGATTTTAAGCCTTCATACCATAAACAATAAGTATGTCAGGTAGTGCGTATGTTTTTAGCTTGATTTAACCATTCCACAATGCATATATGTGTCCGTATATAACATATCAAAACATTCGTGTTGCACAATATAAATAATTCTTGTCAATTAAAAATAAATTACGGGAAAAATGGGGAAGTAAAGCTTGTCTCTCTAAAGCTATAAATCTATTACTTTGAATTAAGCTAATAGGCCCCAGTAATGCTTCTTTTTTTTTTTTTTTCTTTAAACATGACAACGTACACTTTCTTTGGTCAGCAAAGCAAAAATATAAATATCAATTTAGCATACATTTTAATTTACTATTATTTAATATGAACACTTCAGACACTAATTTTAATGACAAAGTACTGCTTGTGTACATTGTATTAACAGACAGAATTGCAACAAACAAGAAAAAATAAAAAATCTAAATATTTAATTCTCCAATGTCAGATGATAACCCAACTCTGAACTAGGTACTCCAACTTATTAAAAGGCCATGACTCAGTTATGCTTGGATAAGGACAAAGACAATTTTGAATACAATCTGTTACTTTGCTTATCTCCTATGGTTTCCAATGTATGTCAGAAATAATTAAAAATATAGGAAATCAAACTTTTAGAGAACTGTAATGTTTTAAAAATTCAATGTGCAAATTTGACCTGTTCCATTTCATCACAATGTTGAACTGAGACTAAGAATTATTAATTATATGCGTGTCAGAGGAAGTTATTTAACATCAAAATCTTCACATTGTCAATACCTAACATTACAAAAGTGTAGCTAAACAGAATTATAATAAAGCACCAGGCATCTAATGACATTAGTAGAATTGTGAAGTTGAGGTCTCACAGTAATTTTCAAAATAAAGAGATTTTTGAGGGCAAAACCATTCTTGGAATCAGTAACAAAACTCTTTGAAAGATTACTCAAGCTTTAGGATAATGCTGACCCAAAAATCTCTGCTAGGATCTGCATTAAACAATGAGTGAATGTTCTATTGAGGTCTTTATGTTACTAGTAGGGATTTAACTCTGCGTAGAATCCAGGACATTTGAACATTCCACAGTGCAGCAGCTTCCTGGAGTGTAAGGAATTCATGTCAAACACTAGACAACAGGGACCACTTATCCATTTATAACATAAGCCTTTTTAAATCCAATTCTGAAAATAGGACTGGCTGGAACTACAGAGTCCTAGAATTTTATTTTGACTTTGTCATTAATTTGCTGCGTGGCCTGGGGCAAGTCACTTCACCTCTCTTTCTCTTGGTTCCCACTGGTGAGAGAGATGGCAGTTGGACTATATGACTCCATTAAACCATTAAGCTCAATTTTGAAAGCAAACACATATTTCCTAGTGGCATGGTAGCTCTAACCATTCACACTGCATTTGGGTAACAATTCTAGTCTAGTAATATGTTTACTGTGTATAGCAAGCGTTGACAAACTTTTTCTGTAGAAAAGCCAGATTGTAAGATTGCAAAATATTTTCAGCTTTCAGGCCATACAGTCTGCATTACAACAGCTCAATTCTGTCACTACACAGCAAAAGCAGACATAGACAATACAACAATAAACTATTTTCCAACAAACTTTATTTAAAAAAGAAAAAACAGGTCGTGGGCCAGATTTGACTCATACACTAAATTCTTCTGACCGTTGGCATATACCATTGCAACTATGACTATAGATTTTGGATAAGAAACCTCCCAACTCCATCCCTGGACCTGGCTAAATGGCTCACGTGTATTTAACAAATAACCCCCTTCCTGTTTTCAGTGTTTATTTTCTTATCCTTCATTTATTCTTTATTCATGTACAGCTCTGCCTTCTTTCTTTATAAGAACTACTCTATTGATCTTCAGCTTTGACTCTCCAGAATCTATCTAGAACACAGTTCATGGCAAAAATGTAATACTTGTTGAGAAGGACTGATGCCAAGGCTTTCATGTGAGATTCTCTTTTCCAGAAACTAAAGTGTTATCCATCAGAGAAGACCCTCTGGACCCTCAAAATTGCATCCATTCTTCTTCTCTTCATTTATCTCACTGCTTCTAGTACCACTCACTCACTTAACTCTCAGAGTAAACCTCTCAGAGACGACAGCTAGTTATCCACATGAACTGTCTAATGCCTCTTGAAGGGGGATGCCTCCTGTAAATAGCCTGGAAGTAACAAAACTACAAACCAGAAAATACAACACAACTGGCTGTTGCCAAATTCTCAAAAAGACAGGAAACAAAAGGAAGTTCTGAAAATGATGAGTTCATTGTCTCACTATCGTAACATTCAATTGCAAGCCAAATGCTAACAACTTTGTGTGGTTTCCCATGTTGAAGAAATGTTGGTATTTTGTTTAGAAGCCATAAACAATATGTAAGACTTTGGCACAAGTCTAGCTGAAGCTCAGCAGACTCTTTAACCTTGCCAACTACTCACATTTGTTACTTTACACATACCTGACAGCCCTGTTTAGAAATATATAAAACACTCATTTGACTCAACAGCAAACAAACAAAAACACACAAATAATCTGATTACTGAATGGACACAGAACCTGAATGAACATTTCCTAAAAAAGCATAACAATGGACAACAGAATATGAAAAGGCATTCAACATCATCACTTATCAGGGAAAGTCAATCCAAGCCAATATGAGATATTACCTCATACCTATTAGAATGACTATTATCAACAAAAGGTTAAGTGCTGGCAAAGATATGAAGAAAAGAGAACCCTTGTACACTGTTGATAAAAATGCAAATTGGTAAAGTTATGGTAGAAAATAGCAAAGTTTCTCCCAAAAAATGACATATAGAACTATCATGTGATCCAGCAAATCCACTTCTGGGTATATATCCATAGAAAAGGAAATGTGAAATTCAAAGAAATATCTATGATTCTGTGTGCATTGTAGCATTATTCATAATAACCAAAATATGGAAACAACCTAAATGTCCACTGACAGATGAATAATGAATATGTGACATACACAAATAATGGAATATTATTCAACCTTAAAAATGGAGATCTTGCTATCTGTGACAACATGGATAAACCTAGAGACATTATGTTGAGTGAAATAAACTAGACACAGAAAGACAAATAGTTTGTGGTATCACTTACATGCCAAATGTAAAATAGTAAAGCTCATAGAAGCCAAGAGTAAAATGGTGCTTAACAGAGGTTTGGAGAAGGAAATTGGAAGATATTAGTCAAAGGGTACAAAGGCTTAGTTTTACAATACAATGAGTCCTGGAGATTTAATGCACAGCATTATTACCACAGTTAAAAATACTTTAGGGTCATTGCTTCCTCTTTCCTCTTCTTATCCTTAAAGAAAGAAATACTAGATGCTCTTCTATGCAAAGTGAGACCTTGCAATTTGACCTATTCTATCTTTGTCTGTGGCCCAGGCAAATGCAGAGGATTCAGCAACAGGTCTTATTAAGTGCCCATACCACAACATAAACGGAACTTCCTCAAGCCTGTAATCCCAGCACTTTGGGAGGCCGAGACGGGCGGATCGCGGGGTCAGGAGATCAAGACCATCCTGGCTAACACGGTGAAACCCCGTCTCTACTGAAAAATACGAAAAACTAGCCGGGCGAGGTGGCGGGCGCCTGTAGTCCCAGCTACTCGGGAGGCTGAGGCAGGAGAATGGCGTGAACCCGGGAGGCGGAGCTTGCAGTGAGCTGAGATCCAGTCACTGCACTCCAGCCTTGGCGGCAGAGCGAGACTCCGTCTCAAAAAAAAAAAAAAAAAAAAAAAAAACGGAACTTCCAATGGAAGGCTGTCTGCCAAACATCTGATTAGACTACGTACACTTTAATGTTATACCATGGAGATTTTGTACAATTTATTACAGCTGATACTAACAGCCCTAACATGTCAACTTATGAAATTCAACCTTGTAACATTTCATAGTCATGAGCAAGGTCAGGCTACAGTTCAAAAGCACACCACCTTTCCTCACATTAACACAGAATCTTCTACGGTAAAAGCAAGAAACAGCAATAGAAACAGGTCTCTGTGCCAATCATTCAGCAGTACCTATCAACAGAATAGAAATGAAATGCTTTAACTAATTTCACCTGTAAAGTTTCTGTCAAAAAATAGCGATTTTAAAAATGACCTGCAAATTGAGCAGGATAAAATAAACACCAAAGAAAGTTCAGGGACTAAGTGGGAAGAAATAAGGATCTCTGTGAGTGTGGGTAAACTTTTCCAGGTGAAGTCCACTCTGAGAATATTTGGAACTTACTGTTGAAATTGCACAGCCTCAGTCAGTGCAACTTAAGAAAGAATACTAAATGAAGAGATGAAAAATTGGCAAAAATTTCCATAGGAGGAAAAAAGCCATAGAAAAGATACTGAAATGGCTAAAAGCTAAGTTGTAAGTCTCTTAAATTGAAAATATGATCATTTGGAATTAGCAAGAAGTAACAAATAAATCGTCACTGTGGCTTTCTTTTCTATTATTCTGAAAGAACCATCTAATAAGTAGATTGGGAAGTGTTGAAAGCTGAGACACAATATTTAAACTTATTTTCTCATATTATAAAAATATAATCTGATGTAAAAATAATCTCAATGATAAGCAATAATAAAACATAAAGATCATCTCTCATTCCACCACCAGGGAACAATTCCATTAGCATTTTCCTTCAATCCATATTTTTAAGCATGTGAAACACAAAGCATTTCTGAATATCATGAAAGCTTTTGGTACAGAGTTTAGGTATCTCTCCATACAAATACAAATTGAATGGTCATACAGTAAGTGGATGCATGATTTGGTTAAATGACTCTCTGCAAAATATTGATTCATGGATCCATGTCAGTCTGGAAGAAAAACTGAGAAGAATGTCCCCTGTATCACTGTGATCAGTATTTTTATCAGTGACTTGGATGATGATATGAATTGGTGGCTGCTTATAAGTAATTTCTAAAATAAGATGATGTCATATTTTTCCAAAATGTATTGACTGCTTTGAGTGATGAGCTAAAGTAAATGAGATGACAGTTAATCAACATATAAAATGCAAAAGCTTGATCCAGGGTGGTGGTGCATGCCTGTATTCCCAGCTACTCAGGAGACTGAGGCGGGAAGATCACTTGAGCCCTGGATTTTGAGACCTGCCTGGGCAACACAGTAAGACTCCTCTGGGAGGCGGAGCAGGGTGGTGGCTAGGGAGCAAAGGCTTATATTTGAATTCTGAAAACCAACTGCAGAACTACTGAAGAGGGGATGTGGTTAAGCATTCATTCATTTTTTAAAAATTGATGCACAAAGGCATAGGAATCATGCCAAGAGAACATCAGGTGCATTATCTGGGGGATGATCAGTCTGAAGACAAAAAGATTCAGAGAGGTCAGGAGAGATGCTCCATGGCAGAGCACTGCTTCTAACATTTTAATATGCACTATTTCTGCTTCTGGCCAAGGTGGAGCAACAAACACCAGATTATACTAGTTACACTTTCAAATGAAACAATTAAAAGCTGGAAAAAATATCTGAGAGAACATTTTCAAGACTTTAGATATCAGGCAATGAAGGACAGTGAACTCTAAAAGTCAAGAATGAATGGGGTGAGTCCTATGGTTGTCCCCAGTTTGCTACATGGAAAGACTGTCTGAGCTGTGACACAAAGAGGAAACGCAGGTGGAGCTCAGAAACTACATGCACTGGGGAGACAGAGCTGAAAGTTCACAAAGACCAAGGCAGCTAGAGTTCACAGGGCAGAATGCCATACACAAAGGGAAGTCCAAGAGAGAACTCTGAAGATCTTCATTAGGATGCCCCCCACTTCAATATATGGTTGAGCACTGGTCAGCTCCTAAGTGTGGGGTAACTGCCTGAAGCCAAGAAAGAATCACTTGAAAGTATTTGAGAGAACAATAGCAGGTCTCACAAAGCTGAAACTAGTTCCTGTTCCCCATAGCCCAAGTGAAAAACCTCATAATGTACGGAGCATTGGAGATAGTACTCGAAACTGTTTTCCTCTGAAGTGGAGCAAAACTTAGTTCTTTGTTTAACACTGATCTAGTTCACCCGTCAAATCTTAAAAGATGAAAAAGGATGAAACTGTCTTTAAGTAACTTAAGTATATCCTAGAATAAAGCTCAAAAATACTTGCAAAAATATAAAAATATTTAGTAATCAACAAGGTAAAACTCATAATGCTCAACAATAAAAAATTATCAGACATAAAAAATGACCAATATTTGGGAGGAAAATAAATCATTTGAAATAAATCCAGGAGAAATATAGATATTAGAACAGAACTGCATTCCATATGATCAAGAAGCTAGAAACAAAATTATATGTTAAGGAGAGATACAAAAAAGTGTTTAAAAGATGAAAATATAACTTTTAGAGAGCAGAACTAAAATGCCAAAGGAAAAAAAAAATACTCCAGATTAAAAGTGTATTAGGCATTCCAGAAGAGAATATTGCTGAATTTGAAGATATAACTCTAGAAACGGTCCAAGAAAACACAGAGAAAAAGAAAGAATGGGGGAAATAAGCAAACGGAATGAGTGAGGTATGGAACAAAGGTCAGGCAGCCTCTTATAAAGCTAAGACTATTATATGGTCTGGTCTGATGACGTCGGAATAAAACCAAAGCTTATTTTCTATTCTCTCATTCAACATCAATCAACAAAGTATACGTGTGATCACCACGAAGTGTGTGGGGATTTCTCCCCACTAGCAAGCAAGCCTTTAATTCTTCAGTGGACACAAGCTTGTTGCTCCTACCTCTCCTCCAATTCAATTCCCGTGCTTTTACCTGTGTTTCTGACTGACTGGCTATAAATCAGAGCTCCCACAACCCCCTCCTTGGATTGGATTAATTTTCTGGAGCAGCTCACAGAAGTCAGGGAAACAGTTTCATTTGCTGGTTTATTATAAAGATATTACAAAGGATACAGATCAAGGGATGCATAGGGCGAGGTATGGGAGGTAGGGAAGGGCAGTTTCCACATTCTTTCCAGGCATACCACCCTTCAGGAAACTCCATGTGCTCAGCTGTCTGAAAGCTCTCTGAATGCAGTCCTTTTGTGTTTTTTATGGAAGCTTCATTATGTAGGCAAGATTGGTTAAGTCATTGGCCACTGGTAATCAGCTAACCCTTCTGCCCCCTCCTTAGAGGCTAGCGGGAGGGGTTTAAAGTTCCTCCTGTCTTGTGTTTTCCATGGTGACCAGCCCCCACCTCAATCTACCTAGGGGCTGCCAGCCATCAGTCAACACATTAGCATTCCAAAAAAGCACTTTGGAGATTCTGAGGATTTTAAGTGTTATATTCCAGGAATCAGGGAGGAAGACCAAATATATATTTCACAATATCACAATTGAGTATTCTACTGTAGTTGTTTCCACAAAAGAAATGAAAACATATGTTCTTAAGAAGACCTGGACATAAATATTTATAACAGCTTCACTTGTAATAGAAATATACAAACAATACAAATGTTCAGCAAGCACTGAAAGAATAAACATATCGTGGTATGTTCATACAATGGAATACTATTAACAATAAAAAGAAATTAGCTATTAATACATGCATCAGCAAAGGTCACACTCAAAAGCGAAAGAACCAACATTATTTTTTGAAAGTACGTGTTGTGTAATTTCATTTATTTTTAAAACTAGAAGATGCAAATTAATTTGTAGCAGAATATGGATCAGTGGTTGCCTGGGAATGGGAAGGTGGAAGGAGTCAGGGGAATTAGAGGGAGACAGGAGGAAGCACTTGGCAGTGATGATATGCTTGTTATCTTGATTGTGGTGATATGCATACACCTAAGAATCAAGATAAACCTTTATTAAAGTGTTAACTTTATTTGTGCTTAATTTTACATGGACTTGATAAAACTGGTTGAAAATTTTTAACATGCAATCACTACATCAATTTTTTGTTTGTTTTTTGAGACAGGGTCTTACTCTGTCACCCAGGCTGAAGTGCAGTGGCTGGATCATGGCTCTCAGCCTTAACCTCTCAGGTACAGCTGATCCTCCCACATCAGCGTCTTGAGTAGCTGGGACTACAGGTGCACAACACCACACCTAGGTAATTTTGTTTGTTTGTTTTTGTAGATACTGGGTTTCACCGTTTTGCCCAGGCTGTTCTTGAACTCCTGAGCTCATGTAATCCACCGACCTTGGCCTCCCAAAGTGCTGGGATTACAGGCATGAGCCTCTGCACCTGGCCTGACCTCATCATTTTTTAAATGAATATTCTGAGTCAGGAACTTGGAGTGGCACTTAAGGATCTACATTTCTAACATGCTGCCAGCAAGGCCCATCCTTCTGGTCCCAAGACATACCTGTAAGTAGCAAAGGACCAGATTCATACTTGGACTCCTAGACAACAGGAGTAGGCAATACATTTAAGAATTTACAGAGACAGGCCAGGCGTGGTGGCTCACGCCTGTAATCCTAGCACTTGGGGAGGCTGAGGCGAGCGGATCACAAAGTCAGGAGATGGAGACCATCCTGGCTAACACGGTAAAACTCCATCTCTACTAAAAATACAAAAAAATTAGCCGGGCGTGGTGGCAGGCACCTGTAGTCTCACCTACTCGGGAGGCTGAGGTAGGAGAATCGTTTGAACCCAGGAGGCAGAGGTCGTAGTGAGCTGATATCGTGCCACTGCACTCCAGCCTGAGGGACAGAGCGAGACTCCATCTCAAAAAAAAAAAAAAAAAAAAAAAAAAAGGTTTACAGAGATAGGCAAGGGTCTCATCATGAAACACACTCTGCCATGGAGCAGTGAGGTTTCTGTTAACAAGAGGTGTTATCAGTGTTCAGCTATGTTGTAGAGGGGCTGGAACTAGAACATTTCTAAGCTAAAATCTGATGATTCACTAAATTTGAACTTCAAGTAAATGTGTTATATAAACTGGCAGTCTTGGAATGGGGCCCTGCAAAGGGTATGCTGGCTTAGTGAGAACTACACAAAGGCTGTGGGCTATGGTATAACCTAACTAATGAGAAAAATACTGACCATTTCTCCAACAGATAGTTGTCAAGCAATTGCTAGGTGCGGGGTACAAAAGATACAGTTTTGAACTCGGCAAAAGTCATCATTTTTAAAATGCCATTGTTTTGTTTTAAAAATGCTAAGGAAATTAGATACGTGCTCCTACTCATAAACATTCTAAAACATTGAAATGGGAAATAACCAGTCTACCATTCACAAGAGCCACATAGCTACAAAAAACTGATCGGCAATAACAGATCAAATCCATCGTTGGTGGAGCAGAGTCTCATTAATCTAGGGATTCTGAGAGACTTTTTTTTTTCTCAGTTACTCTGCCAGAATATTGTAAGAATGATATTTTCCCTGAACCGCATTTTAGCTTTGTATTGATTGACACTCCCTAGATGGAAATTATGGGTCCTTTGATTTTTCTTATCAGGGCACATCCAATATTGTACATGTAACATGCATTTGATGCACTGTCATATTCATAAGCAAAATGATGCCACTACAGGCTTATTAGCATATGCATTGCTCTAATCCCTTGAAAGGGAATAAGCTGTCACAAATGCTCAGGATAAGGGAGGTTACTTTTTACCCCTGTGCACTTCATTAGAAGAATAAAGACATAAATAGAATTTCTTAATCCGTGATACCTGACACAAAACATTAAAAATTTTTTTTTAAACTTTCTCATTTAAGACTAAGCCAATTTTCTCCATATCATCTGCCTTGCTATATGGTTAGGCTAGTGACAGGAATTCAGAAGTCAGGTTTTCTCCAAGTTTTTCTTGACAACTTATTCTTTCTTGAAAGGAACCGTGCACACTCCACAATCACAGGCTTGTAAGAAACTCAGCAAGCTCAGCTAGGTTGTTTGAGATCATTTTCTGAGTCTCAAACTAAAAGTTTTTGCTTTATTATTATTTTTTAAACATGAGGTAGTAGGTATAAAACAGTGGTCCTCAAACTTGACCATGCATCAGGATGGCCTGAATAACTTATTGAACCCCAGGGTTCCACTCCCCAAGTTTCAAATTCAGTAGGTCTGGGATGGAGCCTGAGAATTTGCATATGTAGTTTCCAGGAGATAATTAAGTTGCTGCCCTCTGATGACCCCACTTTGAAAAACCCATCAGCATAAAGGTTAAGTACACGGGTATTATAATTTTTTTAAAAAAGGGTTGGACTCTTTATTTACTAACTTATGAGTTGTTTACAAGCCCCTTGAAAAACTTATTAAAATTCTAAGTCTCACCTGCCTCAGCTTTCTCATCGGTAAAATAAAATAATTGTTATCAATCTCTTTTTACCATTCACAGCATTAGAACAATGCTTGTAACAAATGTATCATTTGTGTGGCAGGCTCCAGGCACCAAACAAACAGTGCCGAACACATCATCATGAAAGTAATTGCAGTAATAGACTCATGTAGGTAGCATCCTTTTGGAAAGGGTATCCTAGGTCTTGTTATCCAGTGAGTATTTTCCTGGCTCTTCCTTCCTTATCCATGACGTCTGATCCTTAAAGCTAAGGATTTTCGTGGGCAGCCGCTAAGTCAATGAACTTTGCCTTTGCTGTCTCTCATCTGTTGATAAAATCTGCCTGAGTTCGGATCCAAGAGAAAGGGAAAGTGGAATCAGGCAAGTCTGTGGATAATTTGTAGGATACCAGGGATTTTCAGGGTAGAGCAAGAATCCTGATTCTTAAGAAGTCTGGTTAATAAGGCTATGTGTTAATGAATATCTTGGAAGCTGCCTTCTTGGTTAGCTGTAGAAGAGAAGGTGCTTGAACAGAGATCTTTCCTGAATATACTTCAAGAGAGTTTACAGCTTTAAAAAGAATACCTTCAATCACTTTGTAAGGGTACTAGGCATCAGCTTGGTCTCTGAGGTTGGAGCTACGATTCCACTGCAATGGACTAACCTTTCTTCAGTCAATAGAGGGGTCTCTATACATGAGAAGAAAACTTTTATTCATTTGAATGACCTTTTTATTGACTGAAATGATGCTATTTATTATAATTCATCAGAAGAAAAAAGCTACCTCTTTAATATGGAAAGCAATTAGACTATTTAAATTATTATAGAAGTTGAGTACTTTATGTTTAGAATACATTTCCATGTTTATGAGCTCTCAGCTTATTATTTAATAACTAGAGACTTGGAAATCTGCTCAGAGTATAATTTCCCCTTTGTGGTTTCTATGACTACTCTCTCCTTTTATTTTATGAACACATTGTAGTCAGATGTGTGTCTGTTGCTGCAGTAACAGGTTCTATTTCTTGAGGAAATTAAAATATTTGTACCAAATACATTTTCCTTGTTCCTACAGGCATTTAGCACACTATCAAATCCATCACATGCTTGTTGGTTCCTTCCTTCAATCAGACATGGTATATTTAAAGTTCTTTGCAGTTCCTCAAGAGGTGTGGAAAAATATTTTGTATCTCTGTAGAAAAGCACCTCAGTCCAATTAAAGTGAGAAGAGTAATGACTAATGTTCGAGGAGCACTTCCTATGTGCCCTTTACATACATTCACTCACTTAATTCTTAAAACAATTCTGGATGCAGTGTCATTATTCTTGTTTTTAAGATGAGGAAACAGAGCCACAAGCAGATTAAGTACTGTGTCCACAGGTATACTGCTAATAAGTGATACAGCTAGGTTCTAATCCTATGTAATCTAGCATCCTGATTCTTTCCTAACTTTGGAATGTATTTAATGTATTAAAAGTAACAACAAAAGCCAAAATTACTTTTGCACTGACCTAATATAATGTGTATTTCTTCCAAACTGACAAACATGTCTTTTTTCTAAATGAAGCTAATGGAAAGCCCATTAGCAGGCAGTCAGTCGGTTGGGTCAGCTGGTATACTACAAATAAAATCACTGAAAAACTCATATAGCTGTTTAAATATTTCTAAAAATTAACCCAAGGCCAAAGGTATTCCTAAGTATTTGATGAAGTATTATTAGAAACATTAATAAATATTTCAATGTCCTAAGACACTCATCTCTTGACACAAATGGAGAAATCAAAGATTCAAGACAGACTACTCATCCATTAATCACTCATTATGTCATGCCCTCTTCTTTGCACAAATTGCCGGGACAGGGTGGCCAGAACCATTTTGAAGATGGAGCAACTTGAAACACAGGCTAATAGTTCATGATTTGCTTGAATCTTATTCAGAAGTTGTGACTGAGTTTCTAACTGCTACAATAGTTAGGGGGATATAAAGCAAGAAAGACATTCCTAAGTTTTTAGAAAACCAGTGCTTTAAAACTGCAAAACTGTCATGCACTAGCAAAGAAAATAAAATTTTATATAATTTCTGTGTTAAACTGGGCACCCTTTCTATTCAATCAGTGAAACTGAAGCATATATAATTTTAACCAAAAAAACCCACACCAAATAAAATGTCAATTTCACAGTTAAATTAGCTATTCATTGAATTATAGTTGCATTATACACCATCTTTCCCCCTCCTTAGACGATATTTTTAATGAATCAGATGTAAGTACTGGAGATTCTATAATCCCATGTGAGCTTGGTTGTCTAGATGTGATTCTCAAGATGATGACCCTCCATATCTTTCTCCATTTTCAAAATTACTGTTCATGCCATCGTCAAACAGAGACATATGAGGCACATCCCCACCCCACAAAGCCAGTAGAGTAAGCTCACTCCCGTAAGTCAAATTAGCTGTAGAAGTTATATTTTAATTTTCTTATTCTGTAGGATGTTTCTTATTCTTTCCTCTTTTCTTCAGTCTACTTCAAATTATTGGCCATGATTCATTTATCAGCCTCTCTTTTATCTCTCCTTTACAGAATTTTTATTATACAATTAATGACTCATAATGTCATAACCTCTATAGTGTAGGCTGTAAGAACAATTGGTTTGAAGTCTGCAAGATATACATTTATGTCTCTGCTTTGTCCTTCTCCAGTTCCCTGACCTTAAGCAAGTTAATTTATCTCTCTCAGTCTCAGTCTTATTCTCATTGGCAAAATGGGAGTAATACAAACACTATCATTTGTTGTCAATAAACAAAATGCTGCATGCCATAACTTTAGCAACAGAGCCTGGCACATAGTATATGCTCAATAAAGGTTAGCAAAGATAAAATACCAATTTAAGTTTAAGCCGCATTTGTGTCTTAGCTGCGCTAAAGGTGCCCATAAATATTTCTAAGATGTAGGGGCTGAGAAGGGAAGGTAACTCTGAGACTTGTCTCTGAGATGTCCCCAAATCTTTGATACATTCTCATATAAGCCACATTTGTGTCTTAGCTGGGTTAAAAGTGCCTGTGAATATTTCCAAGACGTGGGGGCTGAGAAGGTAACTCTGGGATTTGTCTTTGACATGTTCCCAAATCTTTGATACATTCTCATATAAGCCACATTTGTGTCTTAGCTGGGCTAAACGTGCCCATGAATATTTCTAAGACATGGGGGCTGAGAAGGTAACTCTGGGACTTGTCTCTGAAATGTACCCAAATCTTTGATACATTCTCATTTTCACTTGTCTATAGGCTCAATGGAAGACAGATCATCATTACGGTCTGATATCTCTTTAAATTGTATGTAAAAGGAAGTATGTCATTCAAATTGTTTATTTCAGATAGCCACCCCTCATGTGCAGCTCTTTGTAGAGACCTCAAAATAGTATTCTCACTTTTTAAAATTTCAGTCTTGCTCCTTCTGTATTGAAATAGCATTCCCTATTCTCTATTTTCCCTTGTGCCTTTTATACTTTCCCTACTCTCACATGACTATATTTTATTTCAGCAAAAAAATTCTAAAGTACTGACTAAATCACCTGAAATATTCTCTTTCCTAATTGAGCAGCAAGAAACCCTAATTTGGCTTCTTTGCTTCCATTTTTGCTGCAGCCATTTCAGTAGACAAGAGCGCTGGTGTCTCAGGCAGTGCACATCTCTGATTTCACAGAGAAATACTTTGTCAAGAAGCAGCCCTCCCTTTCCTACCACAGGGTAAACCAACAGTGCTTGGGGGTGCAGCTGCTTAGTCCCAAAGAGGTAGCCAGTGCAAAGATGTATACCTCCACCTGTTCTTCCAGACCTGGCCCACCCCATATCCACAGGCTTCCCCAAGAACCTAGAAAAGGTCAAATCTCATGAAGCCATGTTCTTTGTGCAAGCCTGACTCATCTAGGCCTTCATTTCGGGATCCTTCTTCTTTCTCTAGGGTCTGACCCTTTCTGAAAGTCTGAGACATCCTTCTCCACACTGCCACCCTGTCCTGGAACTACCATTGCAACACTTTCCCTCCTGAGCTAGTGGAGCCTGGAAGGACAGGGAATTGACACAACTCTAACTGTGTCCAGCTGACATGGATTGCACCAGTCACTCTTTAATTGCTTTGGGTTCCAGTAACAATACACAGCTCATGTGACGCCTTACTGATCTTTATCACAAATATCTGTTCTTGGTTCCTGAGTCTCTACTTGCCAAAGCTGAGAAAAAATCATAATTTTTGATGTGACTTATAGTTCTCAAATTACATGACTACTACAGTCTGGAAAAAAGTAACAATGAAGTTCACATGTATATGTGTACATGTATATATGTATGTATGTATATATACACAAACATATGTATGAAATTGCTTTATCATAAGGTAGCTGTAAATCAAGTAGCAATACTTCTATTGGTGGGAGTTACCCTCTAGTAAATGCTTTGGGAGGAGTGGTTCTTTTTGATAATTCAGATGTAGCCCAAATATTTCAGTAGTTTAAAACTGTTCCTCCCAAAGTTGGTTAATTATCAGAATCACCTGGGGTAGCTTCTGATAAACACAGATTTTTTAATCCCCATCAGAGACCTATTAAACTTCTAGGGATGGGATCAGAAAAGCTGTGTTTCCTCAAAATGTTTAAAGTGACTTGGGCAATGAGAGCAATTTAGGAACAAAAGATTAATGATGGAATGAGATCATTCAAGGAACCTAGTATAATCTTACCCAGAGGATATTTTTTCCCTTAGCCTACTCTTGACCAGTTTCTATATTCTTTGTATGGCTCTTCAGATTTGAAAGGTGTCTATAATCAGTTCCATGATGGCCATTAAACGAAAGATTCATACCACAAGACCTGTAATTGGTGCTCAGGCACAGCTGCAGACAATTGCACTTCAATATTTGAACCAATGTTCTATTGTACCTGTAACATAAGGCAATTCCCAGAAGGAAAGAATCCCAGAAACATAATAAATCAGCAAATGAATACTACCTTAGTCCTCTTCTTCACTTTCACACCCTTGAGTCACTTTCCCCTGAGACCTTCTACTAGGGTGACCAACTGTCCCCAGTTTCCTGGAATTGGGGAGTTTCCCAGGATGTGGGATTTTGAATGATAAAGTCAAGACATCCTGTTCAAACTGGGATGGTTAGCCACCCTATTCTGCTTATTGTTTTTTAGGCATAGAGAAAGGAGACTAAGAGACTTGGGAAAGTAAGAAGAAATTAGTTTGACCATAAGAAGGCCACTTGCAGCTTTAGGGGGAAAACACCTTTCGTAAACATTTTGTAAGTGGCTAGGTTTGGAAGGAAGCAGGTTTCAAGAAGAATGAACTTGGGAATATAGATGTTGAGCATGAGAAGAAGTTTTACAGTTATATTTTGAACGTGTTTTTATAAATGTTGTTTTTGATGTTTATCCCTTAATAGTAACACAAAACAGAGAAAACTTGATTTTAGGTTTTTCATATTATATTTTAATAAATCAAAATAATTTTCTATATATTGTGAGTTGAATAGCATAATCCTGAATTCATGTCCACCTGGACTCCATTTAGATTGTGACCCTATTTGAATATTGGGTCTTTGCAGATATAATCCGTTATGATGAGGTTATACTAAATTAAGGTGGGCCTTAAATTCAAGCACTGCTGTCCTTAGAAGAGAAGACACAGATATATAGACACACTGAAGGGTGAAAGTGAAGTGAAGACAGAGGCAGAAATTGGAGCGATGCATTTACAAATCAAGGAACACCAAAGACTGTGGCAACCTCCAGAAGCCAAGGAGAGGTATGAAACAGATTCTCCCTGAGAGCCTCCAAAGGACCCATCCCTATTGGTGACTTGATTTCAGACTTCCAGCCTCAAGAATTTACAGAAAATACAGTTCCACTCAGTTTTTGGTGATTTGTTATGGCAGTCCTTGAGCACTAATAAACCTTAGAATTGGGTAAGTTCAAGGACATTAGAAAGGCTCCTGGAGTAAGAGGTCAGAAGTCTAAATTCTAATCCCAGGTTTGTCTTTGACTCAATTGGTGTCTTGGAATATGTTACATAGTAGATTCTAATTTCCTTGAGAAGTTAGAGAATGAACTAGAACTAGAAGATTGTCAGAGAATCCCCTTCCCTCCCATAATCTATGGTCTGAATAAAAATTAATGTACTTTTCTTATTTGTGTATTATCATTGTGTGTACTGTTTTACTAGTCACTTCCTAGGACAAACTCATGCCATAGTATCTTCCAGCAATTTGAGGCCCTAAAGACTTATTAGATCCTATCTGGGGGAAAAAAAAAATACCCCGGGAAATTAGATGTAAAACATGGTTAGGGAAATTATCTTTGCTTGATGTGAAGAGAGGATCTGTCTCCAAGTATACTTCTGGCTGATTTTCTCCTAAGCACAAAAACAATAACAAGTAACATTTATTGGACACGTATTAGGTCCTACGCTAAGTGCTTTTTATATATTATTTCCTTTAATCCTCACATAACCTTATGAAATTATAGTTAAATATAAAGTTGTCTACCTATACTTCTTACATCTAGCCAAATTACTCACAGGATAAATTTCAGAGCATATAAGAACAGTTCGGGCTGAAAGCCACACTTTCCCACAGCTACTTAATCAGTTATGCATTTGGGGAAGAAGTATAGATTCTACGTTCCTCTCCAGCAGAAGGCTTACATACGTTTTAGATAGCAAAATCATCACTGAAAGTATGACAGCATATTGTTCCACAAGCTGGCATACCAAATTAACTTCCATAGGGGCTGATATCTATGTGAGATGTCTTTGACATGTTTTAGGATATTAGGCACTTCAAATGTAATATTAATCTACAAATCCTTCCCTTGGACATAAAAGCATTGACTGTCATTTCCCTTAATGCCTGATCAATGTTAGAGGACAGGTAGGTTAATGAATAGGGCACAGGTCAGAAGACTGTTAGCATTCATAGTTGAGTTTTCTTGGCCAAGTCACGAAGTTCTCTGTGTTGGTGTGATTTATTTTCATATATATTTACTAAATGCCTGTTTGTGCTTGGCCTTGTGCTACATAGCAGAGACAAAGTAGTGAACAAAATCAAATCACAGCATATGTTCTACATGGGACATAGAAATTACACAAATAAAGTCATCTACGAATATGTTGTTAACACCTGAACATACAATCAACACACAACAGTAGCAATGACAAGTGTAATAAAAAAATGTATCTGGAGTAACGTCATGAAAAAGTATTTGCAGGCCAGGTTTTAATGGGATTCAAGGAAGGTCACTGTGGGGACATGAAGGCAGCATCTGAACTAAATCAAGGGAAATGAACCCTAAGCCCACAAAAGAGAATTTCAAGGGAATTTTAGGTGTGAAGAGACTTAGTATTTTGATTGTAGTAAAAGACAGCAAACATACTGAGTATAAAACAAGGAGAGAAAGGCATGAGATGAAGGGACTGGATTTTATCCTGAGTTATAATTGGCAAATATTGAAAGCTTTACATTTGTAAAATGAGGAGAGCGGTATTTATTTCACACTTTTTTCTACCTAAGGAATAATGTGACAGTGTTTATGAATATGATTTATACAATTGTCAAAGTATTTCTTGCTACAAACGTATTTTTTCAATAAGTAGAGCACATACTTTATTCTCTCAGCTATTCCAAGATTTGTCTAAGGAGGAGCAAGACAGGAGGATGCTTTAACATTACACTTCAGAGAGCCAAAGTTTTAGTAAACTTAATTCTGAATCATTTGCTTTTAAATAATAGATGTTAGACAATTTTATGACAGACATATTAATTATTCATTCAGATAATTTAAATGAAAAGTTATACTATATAATTTTCTATTACATTTCAATAAGACCGCAAGGAATCCATTAAATTCCAAATCATTATCATTCATTTTCATTAAGATACATGGACACCAAATAAATGCATTCCATCTCCTAAAGCCAGCGATTTCCAGGATCCACTTGATCAAATTACTGTGAATAACGAGCCAGGTCTCAGATTGTGCCCTTCATAAATAACAGCTTTTGGATCAGAAGGCCAGCCTATACTTACATTGTTACATTGGTACTGTGTTAGTTCACTATTTTTAAACACTGTTACTCAGGTATAATTGAAATCCAACAAACTTCACATATTTAAACTATTCAATCCAGTGAATTTTGATTTATATGTATATCTGTGAGAAAATCACCAAAATCAAGATAATGAATATATCTCCCACCCCCAAAGGTTTCTAGGGGCTCTTTGGAATACTCACATCCCACCATGTCTTACGTCATAATTTCCTGCAACCTTCTGACACACACATACAAACCCATAAGCCACCATTAATCTGCTTTCTGTCACTATAGATTAGATTGCATTTTCTAAAGTTTTATAGAAATGGCATGATAGAGTGTACTCCTTTTTCATATGTATTTTTTTTCATTCAGTATTATCTTAATATTCCTCAATGCTGATGTTTGTCTTGAGAGTCTATTCTTTTTCATTGCTGGGTATATTTTATCTATGGACACACCACCATATGTTTATTCATTTACCCGTTGGTGGATATTTCGATTGTCTCCAGTATTTGGCTACTGCAAGTAAAACTGCTATGAACATTTGTGTACAAGTTTTTATTTACATGTATACTTTCTTTCCTCTAGGATAAAAACCTAGAAGTGGAATGAATGCTTAGATATCATTATATGTAAAGGTATAATGTTTTCTAATTGCAGTAAAATATATATAACATTTATAATTTTAATTCCTTAAAGAGTATAGTTCAGTAGTATTAAGCATGTTAGCACTATTGTGTAACCATCACAGCATCTATCTACATAACTTTTTCATCTTCCTGAACTGAAATGCTGTGCTCATTAAAAATAACTCCTCATTCCTCTCTCCCTACCTCCAGCCTCTGGCAACTATCATTCAACTTTCTGTCACTATGAATTTGACCACTCTAGGTATTACATATAAGTGGAATCATACAACATTTGTCCTTTTGTAGCTGGCTTATTTCCCTTTGCAGGGTATTTCAAGGTTCATTTGTGTTGTAGCATGTCTCTGAATTTCATTCCTTTTTAGACTGAAGAATATTTCATTGCATAGAACACATTTTGTCTATCCATCAATTGACATTTTTATTGTTTTCATCCTTTGACTATTGTGAATATTGCTGCCATCAACACTGTTGTACAAATACCTGCTTGAGTCCCTGCCGTCAATTCTTTTGGATATGTATCCAGAAGTGTAACTGCTTAATCATGGTTTTTTGTTTTGTTTTGTTTTTTCTTTTTTTTTTTTTTTTTTTTGAGACAGAGTCTCACTGTTGCCCAGGCTGGAGTGCAATGGCGAGATCCCAGCTCACTGCAACCTCTGCCTCCCAGGTTCAAGCGATTCTCCTGCCTCAGCCTCCCAAGTAGCTAGAATTACAAGCATGTGCCACCACAACAAACTAATTTTTGTATTTTCAGTTGAGACAGGGTTTCACCATGTTAGCCAGGCTTGTCTTGAACTCCCAACCTCAGGTGATCCGCCCTCCTTGGCCTCCCAAAATACTGGGATTACAGGCGTGAGCCACCACCGTGCCCAACCCTAATCATGTGGTAATTTGATGTTTACTTTTAGAGGAAGCAACACACTGTTTTCCACAGCAGCTGTACCATTTTACATTCCCACCAGCAGCACACAGGGTTCCAGTTTTTCCTAAATGTCTCACTTCAAAGGAACTGTCAAGCTGTTTTCTAAAGTGGTTGTATTATACATTTTTCTTAGCACATCTTAATTTGTTTGTGTCAGTGTAAACACTTGGTGTGGTCAGTCTTTTTATTTCAGCAATTCTAATAGGTCCATAGTGGTATTTCAGGGTGGTTTTAATTATTTCCTAGTGACTGAACATGTTGATCATCTTTTCATGCATTTATTTGTGTAGTAAACTCACAGAATCATAGGGATCACACTGTTTCCCATCCCTCAGAAACTTATGTCCTTAATTGCCTTATATCCAGTGTACTGAAAATCATTGTTTCACATAGTTTATCTGTTTTTTAAAAAATGACAGTTTTAGGCAAGAGGACAAATCTGGTATTGGTTACTGTATCTTGGCTAGAAGTGAGTTTAGATTTCCTGTTTTTGAGCCAAGGTTATTATCTGAAAGTTTTAAAACACAGATTCCCTTATCCTGGCTTTTTAAATCCACTCTTGAACCATCCAATAAAGATATTGTCAGATCTCTACTATACACCTATAAAAAGCTAACTGTTTTGTACTGTAAATGGGTTTATTTAAATGTGCAAATCCAGGTATATTTACAACATGCTTATAAACTCATTGGGCGAAAAAGTACAAATGTCTATTATATGACATTATAAACCAAGAGTCAGGGAGATGCACACATTTATTAAATAGTAAGCTGACTTTGTACGTGTCCACTTAGGGTTGTTCTGCACCAGGCTGAGCACTGGGAAACTGGTGAAAAAGACAATGTTTCTGCCATCGTGGAGCTTCCACTCTAGTGGAAGGAAATAGGAAAAACAGGTAGTCAAATACATAAATAGAATCATGTTAGATAAGCAGTAGAAGAAAATAAGATTTACTATCAGTCATTACATTAGGTGTGTAATTAGGCTGATGGGACAAAAAAATTTTTTTGAGTCTAAGTATCTGGTGATTTTATATGGGGTGGTCAAATAAGTCCTAAGACCTAAATGATGGAAAGAACTAGCCACATGAAGATTCAGAAAGAAAACTAATGTCTAACAAAAAAAAATGAATGACTAAGAAGTGGAAAACTTGGCATGATCAAGAAAAAGAACAATGGTTGAAATACAACACATAACTGGGAGAGAAGTCTCAGATGAGGGAGGCTAGCATAGAAATATGTAATTTCTCTAAATTCAAGAAAAAGTATTTAGAGAGTTTTAACCAATGAAGTGACAAAAACCTCTTATAAGGTTTTTTGCCCTTCTTGATTTCTTTATTTAAGATCATTCCAGCATACATATAGAGAGCCAGCAGAAGAGAGGCAAAACTAATAAGTAAAACAAAAAAGGTAAAGGCAAATTTGTAAGTAATTGCAGTGTCCCCCAAGAAACAATAACAAAATGATATATATGAGTAAAGCTTGTTGGATGCAATCAAAAGGCACAATGAGATTGTTAGCAAACTGCAGAATATATTTCCTAAATATAGAAATGGCTACTACTCAGTTTTAGCCAATTGTTGCCCCATTAATCATACACACAATTTTGCTAGCTGTTGTCATCTTTCAAAGGTCTAGATGTTTAGATTTTTAAGATATTCTAATTTTACAGTCCTGCATGGGATGCCTCAAAACGTCTGAGATAGGTTTAATCTGTGAGCCAGCAGTTTGTGGTCCCTAGCAACAGCTAACAATACAAAAGAGGTTGAAAGCAGGATGTGGGTACCTGGAAAAAGACTGGATGTGAAGTGTTGTGATTTTCACAGATTAAAAACTTGCCACAAGACGACAGGCGTCAAGAATTACTTCAATAAGAGGTGGAATTTGTGGTGACCCTTGAAAGCTATGTGATCTATACAGGCAGAACGCAGTGGGAAGGGCATTTTAGGGCAAGAGGACGGCATGAGCCAAAGCAATGAGGCTCGAAAGCTCAAGAGATGGGAGAAGATGAGTTGATTGGCCAGCGCCAGAAATTTGGTAATGGAACAGAAGAAAATCAAGATGGAAAGGTCACTGTGGTCAACTATGTTAATTTAGGTAGCTTTGAAATTCAGTTCAGAATTACTGCACTAAAAACTCCATATTTTCTGGTGTGAAACAGTCAGGGAGAAGTGGCTCAACAACTGTTTTATTGTGAGTCAGTACATTAGGTATTTACACTAGCAGAGTGAAGAGTAAGAGAGAACCTAAGACTGTAGAAAAATTGAGTTGACATCATCAGATATTATTCTTACACGGGCAAAATTTCTGGGCATGTATTTACATAATTGAGCATTTTCCCCTCTCTCGTGTGCCAGGAAGATGTTTCTCTTTTATGTTGGTGCCGTGATAAGTATTCCAGAGTGCTTTATTAAAGACAAATTTAATCCTCTTTTTACAAACACAGCAGAGAAAACTCCCAGGGATAGAAAAGTCCTTGAATCTTCAACACGGCAAATTCTCTTATCCCCGCAGCATTTATAAGCAAGAGTAAGTGACGGGGACCTCATAGAGGCATTTTATTAACGATTCGGTCATTCTCCCTTGAATGTGATGATGAAAGCTATTCATATGATGGCATTTCTTCTAAACGGCATAGATCTGTTGAGCAGAATCCTTACTACTGGTCCTAGTGCCCACAGGGTGCTGGACAACTTGTAGGTGGCACCGATCATTAACAACCCTGACTGCTGCCTAAGGTACAACCCAGTTTGTCCTAGACAGTGAGGCTGCATGAGTCATGGTTCCAAAACCGCTGGGTTATGTCAGGTCCCACCATGCTCTCCAATATGACTGGTATGACACTGCCACAATCCACTCCTCTTCCCTGAACCCCTTGCTTAGGATGTAAATTAAGTGACTGGCTCTGAGAAGCTGCAATTGAGTCACTGTCGGGGGTGTTGGGGGATGACAGTCACAGGTAGTCACCTAGCTGCATTCTATTAGCCATGTATGGCTTTGCTGGATAGGTGTCATGAGCCATAAAGGCTATAAATATATTGGTGCATTACTTCTGATGCCAGACACTCCTACTACTTGTAACTAAATGGTAGCTCCCCATGCACAGTGGAATTTACCTTTCAAATAAAGACGCTGCCAGTGTCATTCTCTCAATTGTGGTCACTCGCTACTCCCCTCTGAGATCTTTGGGTAATGAGGCTTCTAAAAGAACACAGGAGGCCAGTGTTAGAGTAAGATGTAGGCAAAGCAAAACACACATGTCAGAAGGCTATTAACAGAAAATACCAGGGAAGACACAAGAAAGATAGGGCAGAGGAGTGCACCAATAATCCTGTTCTTTAAAAACCTGCACACGTCTGCATGCATGACTCAGGGATTTGATGTCCCAGCCTTTACAGAGATGACTGAGAAGAATTCTGGGAAAGCTGAGAAGTTATACTTTGAAGACACTTCTGCAGATCTGTTCCCAGATCTGTATAATGAAATTTCTATAGTCACCTACTCACACTATATATTAAATCCTAAAACAAACTACCCCTTAACATCTTCACATGGCAGATATGCATTGGCCTGGAGTCTCTATTTTACTATTTCTTCCTGGCAGACAGAGTAATGCTTCATCCCCAGAGATGTCCACATCCTAATTCCTGGAACCCATGAGTTTGTTCATTATATGGCAAGGGAGAACTAGGTATAGGTGGAGGTACGATTGCTACTTAGCTCACCTTGAGATGGAGAGATTATTCTAGATGATGCAGCCAGACTCGGTGAAATAATACGGATTCCCTTAAGTGGAAAAGTGAGGCAAGAGAGAGCGTCTGAGTGATGCAAAGAGAGGAAGAATGAACCATCCATTGCTGGTTTTGATGACAAACAGGGGCCCATGAGCTAAGGAATGGAGCAGTCTCTAAAACTTGAAAAGGGCAAGAAAACAGATTCTCCTCTAGAGTGTCCAGATTGAAACACTGCCCTGCCATCATGTTGACTTAGCACAATGAGAACCATTTCAACTTCTAACCTCCAGTGAGATAATACATTTACGTCGTTTTAGGCCACTAAGGTTGTAGTGATTTGTTACAACAGTCATAGAAAACTAATAGGCTCCTACTTTCACCTGTGAAAAATCTGCATTATAATATCAATTTAACCTGGTGAGTTTTCTGGGACAGAGACAGTTCTAGAAGATTTTCAGTAAGCCCTTGTATAGAGTCACAGGAAAATGATCTCTAACAAACAGTCCCTTCTAGGCTCAACTCTTGTTCTGCTGTCCCACACACCCTAGTCCTATGGCTACACTAGACTGCAATTTTGTGACCAAGTCATGTGTTGTCACACTCGGCATCTCCGTGCACGCTGCAGTCTGCCTGGAAGGCTCTCCTCACGCACCTGCCCCAGCAGTTACCTCTCTGTGCCCAGCAATCTTCTATTTGCTCTTGAAGGCCCAGTTCAAACACCACCTCCCACTATGTTTACCATTTTTCATCTTGGAAAAAAATTAACTTTCTTTCCTCTATGGCATGATGCAAATGTCAAAGTATACGTCATCCATTTGCTTCACTTGGATGTAGCAACTGCCTTTGGTTGGTTTGACTGGGTTTGGTCTGATTTCCTTTCCTTCACTGCATAGTGGGATGGCATATATCACCCCTCCCTCTTGCAGAAGGTTTAAACATTAAGCCTTCCCTGACCTAGATAAGAGGAAATTAGTTTCTCTGTTACTAAAGATTCTGGCTTTGAGTTAAATAGGTCTGTTGTAAATAAGATGAAAGGAGGATTTGAAGAGAAACCACCGCTGCCTGAAAGAAACGCTGCCTGAAAGAAACAAGGCGGGAGATGAGATTTCCCCAAAACTGAGGAGACTGGAAGAGATAGAGAAGTTACCGGAGCCACTTGAACGGAGTTGTCCTGTAAGGGAGTGGGTGTGCTGCCCTGGTTTGTGCCTCTTCCGTAAGATTTCAGAGCCTGCCTGGAGAGAACAGGCCTGGTCTCCATCACCCACCTAGGAAGACTTGCATTAGCATCGCGCGTTATCTGCCCTCAAGAGCGATAGTTCCATGCCATCACACTTTGTTTAGTCCTCTCCTGATGACCTTACGTAAACAATCTGTTGTAAATTGCATGATGTCCCCCCAACTCCAAGATAAGTTGAAATCTTAAGCCCCAGGACCTGTGAATGTGACCTTACTTGGAAATAGGGTCTTTACAGAGGTAATCAAGATGGGTCTTTAGAGACAGACGGAGAACACCGTGTGATGACAGGCAGGACTGCAAAGGTACAGGTGCAAGCCCAGCAACACCAAGGGCCTCTGGCCATCCCAGAAAGCTGACCCTCCCTCAGAAGGAACCAGCATGGTTTACTCCTTGAATCTGGACTTTTAACCTCCAGAACTGTAAGGAAATAAACTTCCACTGTTGTAAGCTACCAGTGTATGGTACTTTGTTACTGCAGTCCTAGAAGACTCACACAGTTGCCCCTTATATGGGGGCACAGAAAACGATGCCCCGACATAAGGCACCTGGGCATGCTAAGTACCTTTGAAAATCGAAAGCCTTTAAGAAATAAGCCTCAGAACCAAGGTCTCTTTCTGACCTATTCCCCTCTACCTGACTCTCTGATCTTTCCAGAAGCATCAGGAGGGACTCTCTGGAATTCTTTTTATCTGACCAGCAAATCTTCTTTCCAAAAGAAATGCAATTGTCTTAAGATCTCTTCCCTTGGGGTCTCATCAAATAACCAGGAAAGATCAATCACTAGAGAAGAGACTAGGATTAGTCATCACCAGGCCCAGACAGACTTTTCATTTATTTTTCTGAGGGCAACTACAAGAGATGACCTGGAGGACTCTATATGCATAATGAGACAACTTTTGCTTCTATGGGACTCCACCCTTCACCTTCCCATGATACCTGCCTCCCACCTCCCATATTCATCCATTCTCCCTCATTACTTACTGCCCCTAAAAGAATTTTCTACACTCCCCATCTCCACTCTCCCCTATGAAAAAGGGTATATAAGCTACCTTCTATAATACACTGGGTTATTGTATAATTACTCTGACCACTACCCGCTCCCTCCATGTACATTAATACATTTTGTATGCTTTTTCTCCTATTAATCTAACTTTTGTCAGCGGATTTTTCAGCAAACCTTCATAGGACAAAGGGGAAGTTTTCCTTCACCCCTACAACAGAGACCAAGAAGATCCCCGTGTCTGGTGCCCTGGCTATAACAGGACCCTCATGGGCTCAAGACACTTGCTTTCATGGGCCTCTTCTTCCATGAAAAAAGTTAAAAATTACATTTTACAGTTGCATTTACAATGTATTTACAACAGTATAAATATAAGAATGTACATATTAGTATCTATAAACATTTTATCGAACCTAAAAGATCAGTTTTTTGCTGATTTTAAAAGAAATTAAAATATTTTGAGGGGTGCTAGAAGTATTGTAGGCTGTACATAGGGGGCCTCTATACCCTATGAGTTAGTCAGTACTGGCTGCTACAGAGGCAGAAAGACTGAAGCTCCCTGAGGTGGATATACATAGACACTATATGGAGATACCATTGACCACTAGGATATGGGGTGTGTGTGTGTGTGTGTGTGTGTATTTTTTTTTCTGAAACAGTCTCACTCTGTCACCCAGGTGCGGTACAGTGGCACGATCTCAGCTCACTGCAACCTCCAACTCCCAGGCTCAAGCAATCATCCCAGCTCAGCTCCTGAGTAGCTGGAACTACAGGTGCGCAGCACCATACCCAGCTAATTTTTGTATTTTCTGTAGAGACTGGGTATCACCATGTTGTACAGGCTGGGCTCAAACTCCTGTGCTCAAGCAATTCTCCCAACTCAGCTCCCAAAGTGCTGGGATTATAGGTGTGGAGCCACTGTCCCCGGCCTAGAGTGCATATATGTTTGTATGTCTATTTTATAGTCTTCTTTTATATCATCTTTAGTGATTATGCAGTTCATACTGTGTGTAATTTATTTCTATATGAAAAAGCCCTTAGTGTAGTAACGCATTAGGCAACACTTTCACACCGAGTGCCAAGCGGTGCTATGTGCTACTGAAACAATAAATGCCAGAAATCTTATTTTATATGAATTGCTCAGTAGCTAAGCAGTCTTGTACATAGTAAACATTTGGAAAATGTCAGATAAATAAGCAAATGCATAAATGGAGCATGAATAAACATTCCTAATTTATAGACAAGACCATCAATAAATGGTCATTGCTAACCATATGAAGAAGCAAAGATAAGACTACTGTACAATTAAAAACTACTTTTTATTAGTATCATTTTTAAGGCAAGGTGTGCTCTAAGATATTCTAGGTAGGGTTCACCTCTTTAGCTCATTCATCAGAAATGTTCTTTTCCCAAGTGAGTCCTTGGCGAACTGAGATGTGAGAATTATGAACCACAGTTTCTAGATGTTCAGTTTCACATTCCTCTAGCAATTACACATAAGTGACCTTTTCTAGGTGAGGAAAGCACTTAAATCCCTCAAAGTCCAGTATAACTTAAAGTTCTTTCACGTAACCTTCTCTTCCATGTATTAAGTGGACAGTTATGAGCAAGTTACATCTTTTCTCACCCTAGGGCAGGGTGAGGGGAGGGTATAGAATCAATTCAAATCAATTGTTTCTGCTCCATTAAGATAAAACGGTTCTACTGCATATACAGGATCACATACTTGAGTCAGTTGAACAATTACTGCATTTATATATGTTGCCTGAATGTCACTGGGAACACACAAGGGAAATAAAGGCTTGATCAATTTAAGGGGCATCATTTGCTGGGGAGGAGAGAGAAAGTACATTTAATAGCTCAAAAATAATAAAGTATCATGAATCATTAAAAATAATGTGTATAGGAAACAATCTGGCAGAGTTTATTAAGGTGATCTAACTTCTTTGCATGTATTATATTAAAAATAGATTTGGCCTACTTCCTTCCTAAGAGATCCTATGTACAGTCATAGTTAGGGATGTCCTCCTCAACTGTTTTACGTTATGTAACTTGACTGTCATCAAGCTGACTTATAACTACATTCTCTCAACTGGACTGAGCATTCTTAAGATAAGAAATTGCATCTTATTTTATAATGAATTGTCCAGTATCTAAGCAGAAGATTGTGCACAGTAGGCACTCTAAAAAATAAATGCATAAATGAATCATAAATTAAAATTGCAAATATACATATTACTAAGATGATATTTATAGTGTTGTAGTTACCCTATAAAAGGAGGTCTTCTGCAACAGATTTTGCAATTATATTCCTTTGAATTGTGGTATTCAATCTTTATTAAGTACACTAATTGTGTGGGTACCTTGCATAAAATTAAGACTCCCAGATTCTCAAACATTATGTCAGTAGGTATGGGTTGGACTCCAGGAATCTGCATTTGAACAATGAAGCCCAATGTTTGATGAACGATTGAGAAACACTGCTGTAAATAGCAGGTTCCGCTATTGTGCATTTGATTGAACATCTGGGTTATGATTTACCTTTTCACCGCTATAAAAATCCCCCATGCTCTGCCTATTTGTCCCTCTCTCCCCTCTAACTCTAAACAATCCTTGATCTTTTTACTGTCTCTATAGTGTTGCCTTTTCCAGAATGTCACATAGTTAGAATCATACAGTATACAACCCTTTCAGATTGGCTTCTTTTGCTTAGTCATATGCATTTTCATCCCACCTTTTAATATAGTATCCTACAGGGCTTTGGGAGATTTGCACATTTTTTAGAAAAAAATCTACTTTGGCCAGGCTCAGGGCTCATGCCTGTAATCCCAGCACTTTGGGATACTGAGGCAGGAGGATCATGAGGTCAAGATATTGAGACCATCCTGGCCCATACGGTGAAACCCATCTCTACTAAAAAAACTACAAAAATTAGCTGGGTGTGGCAGCATGTGCCTGTAGTCCCAGCTACTCAGGAGACTGAGGCAGAAGAATTGCTTGAACCTGGGAAGCGGAGGTTGCAGTGAGCCAAGATCACGCCACTGCACTCAGACTGGGTGACAGAGTGTGATTCCATCTCAAATAAATAAATAAATATACACACACACACACACACACACACACACACACATTAAATAATATATATAGAGAGAGCAAATAATGATCACCAGAGCATCTTAAATAAACAACTTAATTGAATAAATTACGGTGTAGTGGAGTACTTCTGAAACATCGGTGTACATATGAATCACTAGGGATCTTGTTAAAATGCAGATTCTCACCCTGTAAATCTGAAGTAGGCCTGTGACTCTACATTTTGATGCTGATGCTGCTAGTCCACAGAAAACACTTTGAACTGCATAACAATAATATACCACATCTCTTCCCAAATTCTGATACACAAGTCTTACAAGGTATAACTCGCCAAAAGTATCCCTTGAACAAATAAACATTTTCAAGACTACATGTTACAGTTCACTCTTGCAAATCTCCCAATGCCCTATAGGATAATATATTAAAAGGTGGGATGAAAATGCATATGACTAAGTGAAATAAGCTAATCTGAAAGGGCTGTATACTGTATGATTCCAACTATATGACATTTTAGAAAAGGCAATGCTACAAAGACAGTAAAAAGATCAAGGATTGCTTGGAATTAGGGGAGAGAGAGGGATGGATAGACAGAGCATGGGGGATTTTTACAGCAGTGAAAATACTCTGTATGAGACTACAATGGCGGACACGTCATCATACATTTGTCTAAACCCATAGAATGTATGACACCAAGAGCGAACCCTAACGTCAAGTATTGACTTTGGGTGATAATGGTTTGTTGATACAGGTTCATACATTGTGCTACTCTGATGAGGGATGATGATAGTGGGGGAGGCTGTACATGTATTTTGCTGAGAAACGAAATTGTTCTCAAAAGTAAAGTCTTCAAAAAATTGTGACAACTCATGAAATAAAGAAACTATACATTTTCACAAACAAAACTTTCTTTTCTGTTTCTCTGAGATGGAGTCTCCCTCTGGAGAGGGAGGCTGGAGTGCAGTGGCACAGTCTCAGCTCACTGCAACCTCCGCCTCCAGGGTTCAAGCAATTCTCCTGCCTCAGCCTACCAAGTGTAGCTGGGATTACAGGCAAGAGCCATGACGCCTTGCTAATTTTTGTATTTTTAGTAGAGATGGGGTTTCACCATATTGGCCACGCTGGTCTCGAACTTCTGACCTCAAGTGATCCACCAGCCTTGGCCTCCCAAAATGCTAAGATTATAGGTGTGAGACACCGCGGCTGGCCCACAAAACTTACTTTTTAAGCAACGCTATTAGCTTCCTACAGAATTGGCATTGCCTAGTATATAGGACGTCTCTTGTGCCACTCAGATCCTCACAGTTCCACTCCTATTCCAGTTACTGCGGCGCAAGTATTTCTCCTTTGCTCTGACTAGCTTTCCTCAGGTGCACGTTAACAGCTCCGAGATTTGTGGCTGCACTATTTCCCCACTCACTTCCTACCCTCAGACTTCTTTGATGCCTCTACAAGGGACCCCCATGGGACTTGCTTGGTCCTTAGAATGAGCAACAAAAAGTGCAGTATGGGGCAGTTAGGGCCGTAGGGCCACCTTTGCACAAAGAGTGACAGATAAAAGTTTTCTCTGTTCATCCCTAGGTATGTTCTCAGACATACTTAGAAGGTTCCATGGGGTCAAACACCAGACACCTGCAGGTGTGGACAATGTGACAACACATCTCTGCCCACTTCTCTGTAATTCTACTCTTCATTCCAAATCTCTGGAATCACTTCCAAAGTAAACTGGCATGAAATTGGCTAGTCTGAATTTAATTGTGCTGTAAACAAAGCATTCACCAGATTTCAAAGACTTCGTATGAAAAAAAGAATGTAAATACAGTACTTCTTATTTGTTATATTGAACACGTTAAATATAAGGATACATTCAAACAAAATGTACTATTAAAATTAAAATTTCACCTGTTTCTTGGTACCTTTTTTCTTATCATGGTTACTAGAAATTTAAAATTAGATCAATGGTTCACATTTCTATTCGATAGTATTTTCTTCAACTTTATGGAATAGCATACATTCTTGCAATAAATTATCTTTCCCTTTTATTTGACTTACAAGTAATTAGGTGCTCGGAACTAAAGGATCTAACCAGTAAGTCTACCAGGACAATAGGTAACAGGTGATTATATATAATGTCTCATTTTATCTTCACTATGCTCATTCAGTTAACATTAACTGAGAAATCAAGAAGTACAAAGACAAACCACAGCTCACAGTAATTCTCTAGGTCAGTGATTCTCAACTCCAGTTGTAAATGAGAACCATAGGGGCAGCTTTGTAAAAGCTTGTGAGGATGGGGCTTCACTGAGTACCATGAAATCAGGATCTCTAGGGGGTTAGGCCCAGGTGTCAGTATATTTTAGGACCTTCCCAGGTGATAATAATGTACAGCAGGTGGAGAATTATTAGCACATCTTATCAACATCAGATTTGGGAAAATATATCTATTAATGAAAAATGATGGCCATAGCATTACTTTTTACATACTTGCTGTTGAGCATCTAAGACTATAAACTTTACCTCAGTTTCTGCATTATTCTGTTCAATACTGATTAGCAAAATTGACTCGCTTTCCCAGCTGATAGCTTATTGATATTCTGTCAGTTTTAACAATAAAACTTGTTTTCTTCTGCATGTGGAGAAGACAACTCTTCCCAAATCTCTGTCCTTGTGGCCCAGCTTAGTTGCTTATTAGTATAATTATTAAAAGCACAATATAAAACCGTTTCCTTTTTAAAGTCTGACTGGTTCTTAATTTTGTTGAAAATTGTCAGGAAAACGGAGGTGTGGAAACACCAACAATCTCATTATATTAATGAGCCCAAAGTTCCCTTGTCTTTTATGTGCATAGCTTGCACGTGGTAATTAAATGTACAGAATTTAGAATTATTCTATGACTGGAAGGCTCGTTAGAGACAGCAATAGCATGTTTCATTAGAGCAATGGATCCCAGGTTTTAAGTGCCTCTGAATCAGCTGGGGCTCATGTTAAAATACAGACTCTGCTTCAAGAGGCCTGGAGTGTGACCTAAGATTCTGTTTTCCCTCCAGGCTCCCAGGCGATGCTCATGCTACCAGCCCCAAACAACAAATTAAGGAGCAAAGGTTTAAAACTGAACTATAAAATGAAATTGCAACTGCCAGAGTCTAGATTCTGTCGCCACCAGTGGGTGACGTTGGGCAAGTTACTTAATCTCCTTAGGTCTCAGTTTCTTTGTCTCTAAAACAATACCATAGTGGCCATGATGAGGATTAAAATGAATACTTCATATATTGTACTTCGAATGTTGGTGCTATAGCATGTATTTAATAAAGGTGGTTTTATTTTATTATTACTACCATCACGGACAAGTTTAATCCTCTACCTTTAAAACTGGCCCAACTGTTCCATAGACTCAATATTTACAGTGTTTTAAATAAACAAGAAATTGACCCTCCATAATCTTACAATTTGCAACTTACACTTGCCTTATCTGAGCTCCTTCCTCAGGCAAGGAGCTGCTGAAACTCACCAGATCACAGCACACAGACAGCAAGAGGCAGACCCCTCATCCATCATGATTGATTCCTCAATTTCTGTCTTCCCCGCACGCAGCTACATCCCTTCCCTAGTTATATAAACCGCGAATTTCAGTCAGCTGGGAAAGACGGATTTGAAACTGATCTCCTGTCTGTGTGTGTGACTTCACCTGAATAAAAAGCCTTCTTCTCTGGCAATACTTATTGTCTCAGTAATTAGTTTTCTGTGTAGTGAGCAAGGGAATCTTGACAGCCTTCCTGGTGTTTTGGTAACACTTTTTCAGTTGTCAAAAATGTGACCCAAAGAAAGAAAATAATTTACTTAAGGCCATGCGTTTAGCTAACAATAGAGCTAGCCAGGATTTCAGCCCAGGTTTCAAAACCCTTAATAAACTGCATATTCCTCTACAGTAGCATTCCATTTACAGCAAAATAACTTTGTACAATTCTTTACTGTAATCTTTGTTGTACTTTGTGGTAATTATTACCTGTGGTGTTTTAAAATATATCAAAAAATCCTTTAGAACTCCCTTCAAAGGGTGTAGCCTGACTACCCTCCCATTGAGTGTAGGCTGGAATTAGTGACTCATTTCTAATGAACACAGTAAGGTAGGAGTAACGATGCATGACTTCTGAGACTCAGTCATCAAAGGCACTTTGGCCTCCTTGCTCTCTCTTACATCACTTACAATGGGAGAAGCCATGTTTTAAGGACATTCAAGTATGCCTATGCAGCGGTTGACCTGTCAAAGAACAGCTGGCAGGGAAAGGGGGCTTTCTGCCAGTAGCCACAAGAAGGAGGAATGTTGGAAATCTATTCTCTTGCTCTACTGAAGCCTGAAAATCACGACAAACCCAGCAGACATCTCAACTGCCACCTGATGAACCTTAAGCCAGAACCAGCTAGTTAAGCTTCTCCTGAATTTCTTGTCCGTAGATACTGAGACAATAAGTTTTCATTGTTTTAAGCTGCTAATTTTTGCGTTAATTTGTTATGCAGCAAGAGGTGACTAGTGTGTTATTTACTTATCTCTGTACTCCAAAAGATTGAAAGCACAACATCTGTCATAGCATGTATTAATCCATTTACTCATTAAATTACTCATTCACTCTCACATTCATTCATCTACCCATCAAGCATCTATTGATATCCTACTGTTTCCGGAGTTGGTTCCTTCCGGTGCATTCTTGGTCTCGCTGAATTCAAGAATGAAGCCATGGACCTTCACCGTCAGTGTTACAGCTCTTAAAAGTGGCAGGGACCCAAACAGTGAGCAGCAGCAAGATTTACTACGAAAGAACAAAGCTTCCACCACATGGAAACATACCCAAGCAGGGTGCCACTGCTGACTGTTACCGGAGTGGCGGGAGCTTTTATTCCCTTATTTGTCCCCACCCACATCCTGCTGGTTGGTCCATTTTACAGTGCACTGATTGGTCCATTTTACAGAGTGCTGATTGGTCCATTCTACCAATGGACCATTCTACAAACCTCTAGCCAGCCACAGAGCACTGATTGGTGTGTTTTTACAGAGCACTGATTGGTGCATTTTACAAACCTCTAGCTAGCCACAGAGCACTGATTGGTGTGTTTTACAATCCTAGCTACAGAGTGTGATTGGTGCATTTTACAATCCTCTTGTGAGACAGAAAAGTTCTCCAAGTCCCCACCCAACCCAGAAGTTCAGCTGGCCTCACCTCTCACTACAATATCTCAGCTGATGCTTCTAGATGTTGGGGATACAATGGTGAAACATGATACAGTCTCTATTCTTAAGAAATTTACAATCAAGGAGACAAATACATAGTCAATAAATGACAAATGACTTGAGGCAGAACACAGTAAATACGGTGAAATCTTAATTATTATTATTTTCAAAATATGCTAATTTTGGCCAGGTGTAGTGGCTTACATCTGTAATCCCAGCACTTTGGGAAGCTGAGGTGGGCAAATCACTTGAGGCCAGGAGTTCAAGACCAGCCTACTAAAAATACAAAAATTAGCCGAGTATGGTGGTGCACATCTGTAATCGTAGCTACTCTCTGAGGCCGAGGCAGAAGAATCCCTTGAATTCTGGAGGCGGAGGTTGCAGTGAGCTGATATTGCACCACTGAACTTTGGCCTGGGTGACAGAGTAAAGCTCTGTCTCAAAAAATTATTAAAAAATAAATAAAATGAATAAATAAATAAAATATTACTAATTTTGCTGATTTAATGCCACTGAATCAAACTTTGCCTACTCCCTCCCTGAGCTCAAAGCAAGAAAGTGTAGGATAGAGTCATAAGCTTGTGATGATGCTATCCACAGACATTTGTTTTGGTTTGGTTTTTCATTCCCTAGTAAATTAACAGACAATGATCATCAGTAGAGGTAACATTACTTTAAGACAGGTATCCACAGCCCACATGCATCCAGATAGAAGTATACAAAAGCACTGACAGCTATACACATATTCTTGCCCCCCACCAAAAAATCTACCAGAATTAATTAAGCCTTTATATCTAATTGTTTTTATATATTGCAAATCAAGGGAGGGGCAGATACGTCAGCTAACACCAGAAGAAGCAAAATCCAAGTTGTGAAAATATATACACAAAATGATGCAGATTCTTTAACAAATTAATTACCAAAAAAAAAAGAGAAATAAATGAGAAAACATAGGACATATTAATAGATTAAAAATAAAAGACAGCCGGGCGCGGTGGCTCAAGCCTGTAATCCCAGCACTTTGGGAGGCGGAGACGGGCGGATCACGAGTTCAGGAGATCGAGACCATCCTGGCTAACACGGTGAAACCCCGTCTCTACTAAAATACAAAAAAAATTAGCCGGGCGAGGTGGCGGGCGCCTGTACTCCCAGCTACTCGGGAGGCTGAGGCAGGAGAATGGCGTGAACCCGGGAGGCGGGGCTTGCAGTGAGCTGAGATCCGGCCACTGCACTCCAGCCTGGGCAACAGAGCTAGACTCCGTCTCAAAAAAAATAAATAAATAAAATAAAAGACCCAAAAGATATAGCAAACAATTGCAATTGCTTCCATTTGAATTTTTCAAAAAATTGTAAGAGATAGGGTTCTCACTATTTTGCTCAGGCTAGACTGGAAGAACTCCTAGGCTCAAGCAATCCTCCTGCTTCAGCCTCCTGAGTCGCTGGGACTGCAGGCACTCATAGGCATGCACCACCACACTAGTTTATTTGGATCTTAATTCAAACAAACTCATATAAGAGAGAGGATAAAGGGAGAAATAGATATGTACTTAAAGAACATTATGAAAGTATTAAGAAAATGTAAACATTGGCTAAAAATTTAATAATTAAAAAATACAGTGTTTTGATTGTTGTTTTTTCATGAAGAGAGTCTCTGACATTTAGAGAAATCTACTGAAATTATTATGGATAAAATAATATGATATCTGGAGTTTGCTTCAAAATAATCAAGGCAGAGGGGAGGAGGGAGACAGGAAAAACCACGGGTTAACAAGTTTTGAAGCTGGGTGATGAGGGATGGGGAGAAAAAATATTTTTTCTTACACCCTTACCTCATGGCTAAGGTCCTTATAAAAAATGACAGATTAACAAGAGAAGAGCATACACAGTTGCTTTTTGCAATATAATTTTGACATGTCACAGGGGCCTTTATAAGGACATTTATTTAAGTTTCTTTTTCTTACTGTTTCTGAACATTTTTTTGTAATGGTAGGGTTGATAAAGAATAGATTGTCATCCAGAAATATGGTAGGGCAAAAGAGGTGTGGTCTAATGGTAAAAAACTGGGGGTTGTCAGGAAGGTCAGGTGCCATTGCTCATACCTGTAATCCCAACGTATTGGAAGGAAGACGCAGGAAAATTGCTCAAAGCCAGAAGTTCAAGACTAGCCTGGACAACATACGGAGACCCTGCTCTACAAAAAATAACAAATTAGCTGGGTATGGTGATGTGCACCTGCAGTCCTAGTTACTCAAGGGGCTGAGATAGGATGATCACTTGAGCCCAGAAAGTTGAGGCTGCTGTAAGCTTTGATAGTGACACTGCACTCCACCTGGGTGAGAGAGTGAGAACCTGTCTCAGTAAACAAACACACAAATAAACTGGGGAAACTTAGCAAGGCCTGTTTGCTCAGATTCTTCTTTGTCTGTGTCTCTACATCTTTGGAGCTAAGGACATTCCTTTTCTCTGGGAAGGCACCTCTTACTTAATAGGAGTCCTATGGTCCTCCAGGGAAGGTCAGAAAATTCTTCCTAGTTTCTAGGACCTCTTCAGGGGACAAGGATGGGGGAAGGTCAGAAAGGCCTTCCTGCTTCTGCCTTTTTCTCAAATAGTTTCAGTTTAAAATATTAAATATGTCAAAGAGGGCTATTTTGGGGTAGGGTTTCCTGAGCCCCATCATAGGTATATGAGGTTTCATTGAACACTGTTTTCTGCTTTTAAATATGTTTGAAATTCTAAAGAACAGTTTTTAAAAGTCGAAGACTTTACATAATTGAAAAAAGATTTCCAGGTTTTCAAATGCGTTTTAAAAACCACAGTATCAGAGAAGGATTTGGAGCTGAGAGCCAAGATTGTCTCCTTCGGATAAACCATGCTGTCTTGAGTGAACTAGGATCCTCACTCCTTCCTATCCTCTTTACTTGGCTGGTGTCACTTATGTACAGGATTCTCCTGGGCACTCAATACATTTGATCTCTAGGGAAACAGACTTTTCCCAAGTACCAACTAGAAAACCAAGAGTCAGGGTACTCTAGTGACAGGGAAAGAAAATGGAGCCCAAGAAACAGCTCAAAGGCAGGGTTAATCTGATTCAGCAGTTTAACCTCTTTGTGAGGTTAATTCCAAAGCTTATTTTATTTTAGAAGAACGTTCTCTTCTAGGAACCTTCATTTGCAAGACAAAGAACAGAATAAAAATGAACCACCTAAACCCAAATGGCTGATTTGCTATTTCCTAAGGCTTTTGTGGGAGCTCAAATATAAAATGATAACTTTCCCACTGTTTCTATTACAAATTCACTTAACATTTTAAAATCTCTTTTTAATCCTTCAAGACTGAAAAAAAGAGACTTCCATTATCATACACATGGCTCTCGGTATAGGTAACTCTGCCTCTTTCTGTTCCCAGGTTTGCTTTCAATTGTTAGTCAATTATACAAATAAGTTCTTGGTGTTATTAAATGGATTCCATTTCAGATAAAACAGATTTTGTACTGCTAAAACCACTGGCATTGAGTGATAGCCATGTAAATGAAAAATAGTAGATAATTACTCTGGCTCTGTTCTCTGCATTAAACTGAGTATAAAAAATGCATGCAAAGAATAAAAATGGCCCCCATAATTGCCTCCTGATGGTAAGATACCACCAAAGACATAAAACGCTCATTTAAAGTTAAGGCATTTGGTGAAACACGAGCATATAAACTTAAAAATGTTATTAAAAATAAAAGTTGGCATTAAAAACATCAAGGCAGAGATTTACCAAGTCACTAATGGTAATAAAGGATATTTTCTTTTATTTACAGAGAGCTCTTCCACATATAAAGTTTCAATTTATGTCTACATTAATAATATTGATTGTCATTATTATTGGTAACATTAATGTATGTGCCAGGTGCCATTCTGATGTGTATATGAGTCAGCTCATTTAATTTACATAACAATTTTAAACATTAGTTATGATTTTTGTCCCCTGTCCCCCAGCATTTTTATCAGGTAAGAGATCAAAGGCTATGAGAGGACAAAACCTTCATATGTTGTAGAGTTAGCAGCGTCTTGGCCTGGATCCACTGTTTCTCAAGCTAGCTCTCAACTCATGCACTTTGAGGGACCTGGAAGTCCCTACTCTTCCCCCTGACTCTGCCTCTGCAGTTCTTTTCTGGACTGGTCAATGCTACAGGAGAAAAATGCTTTGTTTGCTTTTTTCCCATTTTCTGGCAGTTCCATGGTATCAAGCTATCCCTGATCTTGTCCAGAAAGTTTCCCACAAAAGGGACTGAACCTTGGAGGATAGTTTCTACACTCTGGCTCTCCACCCCATGCTGCAAGTGACAAAGATCCTCTCCTGGACCAAATCCTCATCGGCCTCCTCTGAACACTCTTCTCAACTAACCCCTGATTTTTAGGTTTCTGTGTTTGTCTCTAACTTATCCTACTTAAGCAAAAATCCTGCTAAATCAGTTTAGCCTTGATCTCCCATCTTCTATGTCTTATCACCCTCAGTAACTCATTGGGTTGTTTATCTTTCACTGTCCCCAGGCAATGTCTGATCACCTTGGACTTGCCTTCAGCAAGAATCCTATTAGATCAGTTTAGCCAGAATCACCCCCTCCCCCTTTTCTTTTTAGAGAGAGGGAGTCTCTCTCTAAAAGGAGGCTGGAGTGCAGTAGTGTGATCTCGGTTCACTGCAACCTCTGCCTCTCGGATTCAAGCAATTCTTGTGCCCCGGCCTCCTGAGTAGCTGGGACTACAGGCACACACTGCCATGCCTGGCTAATTTTTTTTTTTTTTTGTAGTTTTAGTAGACATGGGGTTTCACCATGTTGCCCAGGCTGGGTTCCAACTCCAGAGCTCAGGCAATCCACCCGCCTTGGCCTCCCAAAGTGCTAGGATTACAGTCGTAAGCCACCATGCCCGTTCTGAGCCACTGGCCCGGCCCAGAATCTCCCTTTATCTGTGATGTTTCCTTTTAGTAATTTTCTATCTACTGGCCCACACTCTGCTCCTTAGCTGCACATTTCCAGCTTTCTTGTTATACCTGTAATATATTAACAGGTCTGAGTTTGAAGGTATAGCTGAAAAGCCAATTGTTATTAAAGCCCAATTTAAGGAAAAGGTTGCTTTTGATAAAGATCAAAGTTGCTAAATGTACTTCAGAGTATCTTCTTGGGTCTTAACATTTTGGAGTCTGATTTGAGAATCTGTAAAAGATACTCACCTACTACAATGTATTGCACTCAATTCCAGGGCTTTCTCAGACTCCCAAAGCCCAACTCAAGGATCTCCTGGAGGCTAATGGACCCTCGTTAAGGTCTCTTTGTGTGATAACTATCCAATAGACAAGCATCCGAAAGGTGACAGCTATTTCTAGCAACTGAAGGCAGGCAGTGCGCACAGAATCAGACAAATAAAACTGCATATTGACCTGGGCCCTTAACAACCTTCCTCCCTCCTGGCTCTCCTCCAAATCCACTATGTTTGTTAATCTGAATTTCATAGGAGTAGGACTTTCTACCTATATTTTGAAAGAGTCCCCCAGAAATGGAAGAACCACTGGTCTACTTTATATCATAGCCTTATCATTTTTTAGATACATAAAAAATGGATAGAAAACTAATTAGAATCCTATTCTTACTGAAACTCAGTCTCACTTACCAGCTGTGTGACCTTGGTCAGTGCTACAAACTCCAATTTCCTCATTTTTAAAATGGGTTTATGAATAGTTCTTGTATTATAATTGTTGGAGGAGTTAATTATATGAAGTAGTGCAATATTTAGCACATGTACTCAGTACATGTTTTCAAAATGTATTGATGTGAAGATACAGTGATGCAGATATCCTTATTATCACTGTGATATGAAAAAAAGAGACAACAACAACAAAAAACTTACTAAATCCAAGGCAAAGATGAGAAGAAGTTTAGGCACCAGTTGTTTTATATCTGAGGACAGACTGGTAGAAACTGACTTAAATGAATAAAGCGGATCTATTTGTCTTGAGATAAAGAAAGGCCTCCATGACAGCAAGAATTGATAATTTTGAAATTATTTCTTTAAGGAAGTCACTAGTTTCTAATCATAAAGAGTCAACTTTTCGGAGAAGATCTTTTTATATTCATTATTTCATCTAAGCCTCACATACATTTTTATGAGATAGTCATTATCACCTGCATTTTTCAGATTAAAAAAAAAAAAAAAACAGTTTGCCAGGAGTGGAGTGTTTTAAATTTGTGCTATTAATATGCAGCACAAACAGAATTCGAGTCTCGTTCACTGGCTCTAAGCTCATTCCAAGAAAGAAAGAAGGAAGGAGAAAGAAGAGGAGGAAAGGAAGAAGAAAACCACAGAGAAGATTATTGTGTGAGTCTACTCAGGCTCTGAAAGCCACTTCTGGCCGCAAAATGAGGTAAAAACAACTGAGTACTTCATTTGGAATTGTAGATATAAACTTGAATTTGAGAGGGACACAAAATCATGATCAAGTAGTTTTTTTCTTTCTTTGCAAACCAATTTTCTTTTAAGAAGATGGTATTTAAATTTTGTTTCTTTTTGTTTGTTGGAAGAGATGCAAATTTCCAAACAATTGAGTTTCCCACTCAGCAACTTTCTCCTGCTTGAAGAGAGTTTTCTTTAATTAAATGTAAACACGTTTAGCAAATCAGTGTAGTAAGTGTCTAAAGGCCTCCTAGGATGATGTGAATTGTCATCAGACTCTTCCATCAGTTATGAGTGTTTGATTTGAATGCCAAATAATTTCCTTAAGAACCAGGTCCTAAACAAAAGATGAGCTTGAATCAACAACAAACTAAGAAGGCGATTCTTGACAATTTCTACTGATGTACCAGGATGCGCATAAATGCTGCACAGCCAATTAGCTCTATAACTCCTTCTAGGTCAGAGACAGGCACTGTCACAATGAGAAAATTCAGCCACTGTAGGTGACCCTGTTAAAAAGGCCGAAGGACACCAACAGAGGAGTACATTTTCTCATTGTTATCTACAGGCAGCATCCAAATAAACACTATAGCAAGTCTATACCATCTTTTATTTGCTTGTTAGATGTTAAGACATTTGCTTTAGAAAAGAGTATAATTTACCTTAATTTCAATATAAGACAGAATGAGAGGGAATGTTTTGAACATTTCTTGTGTTGCTAGTTCTGCAGGTACAGTTGGGCCAAGAACCAAATGTCCTTGGTGTCAACAGTCAGTTAATGGGCGAATGGCCTGTTTCCCAGTACTGGAATCTCTCAAATCTCTGTGCAGTTTCAGAATTTGGGATAAACTGGAAGCTACTGCTGACTATTTTAAGCCACATATTTAGCGTTTTCTTCTTCAAGAAACAATCTATAGATGAACTTGAACATTTTGTGGGGCATCAGATCATTTAAAACTCTTTCATAAATAAATCAAAGTTTATAATAAGAGGAAAATACAAGCCAGATATTCCAGGGCAGAGCAAACTCAGACAGGAGTTGGCAATTGAGAACTTTCCATCTTAGGCCATGAGGCTACATCCAGGCATTGGTGCAGTGTCTGGGAATGGAGAAAGAAAAGGGAATGTAAGATAATATGATCTCAGAGACTCTGAGCTATTCCAGATATTGAGAGATATTTGCTCATAGGCTTCCCCAAATCTTTGAGAAAGAGTGAGATAACATAATATTTCTATCTTTTGGGATATAATACCTGCTACAGGAGAGTTATAGGGAAGATCCTGGAGGCTAAAAAAATATGAATAACAAACATTCTTATTGATGCCTTTATAGAAACTGTTTTATAGAAACTGTTCCATTTAATCTTTATCATTGCAATACAGGTTAGGTGTGGCCATCATCTCCATTTGAATGATGGAAAAAGAGGCTCGAAGGGCCAAAGGAACTGCTGAATGACCTACAGCAGTTGTTAAATGGCAGAGCCAAAAATCAAGAGTAGGGCCCATGCCACATCCTGAGCTTTTTCTTCATTAGCCACACCATCACTAATCATTTGAGAATGCTAATTGAAGCTGGAGACCCAAGTAGAAATACCAATATATTCAGTCTATCCAGAAATCATAACCAAATTATCTCTAGGAAGTTGTCTACCAACGTTTGTTGTTTTGTCTAATAAACATATCATTTTATACTCATTGAGATATTTCGTACTGTTTGAAGTTATTTTCATATGCTTTATTTATCGCTATTATTTGTCAATCCCTTTGAAGGGAAGTCACCTTTTTCATTCCTATATTTCCTTCAGATTCTAACACAGAGTAGGTGCTTAGCAAGATTTGTTTAACTTAATTCATCAGAAATACTTCAAGATTGTAAAATGAAATCAGTGTTCCTTTTGCCTTTTCAGTTATACACATAGCTATGTGTAATGATATTTTATTTGTATGAATTTGTTTTTCAATTATGAAAACTCATTAAAATTTTCTGATTTCTCCTCCCAATATGATGTAGTGTGGCTTACACTACTACTGCAAAGTTACACACTGAATAACTGTCATAAGAAAGGGCAAAAAGGATTTAATAGCCACAGACATTTACGTTGTTACTATGGCAAAACAATAACTTTTTCTCTGGGCTTCCCTGCAGCAGAGTAAAAAAGGAAAGATAATTAGATTAACAATCTTTACAATCTGATGGAAGGAAGCACATTAACTTATTAAGAAATGACATTAACAAGAATTTATTCTGTGGGCATTCCCATTGAGTGACACTACATTTCTTAGATTATAGCTCCCTTCACGTAAAGACAGTTTTTCACACACTTTCTGCTAGTAATCTTGGTGGTATGACTATGAAGCTCAGAATATCAACTGAGTTTCAGTAAGCATAGAATTCTAATTAGTTTTCTATCCATTTTCCTATGTATCTAAAAATGATAAGGTTATGATATAAAGTAGACCAGCGGTCCTTCAATTTCTGGGGGACTCTTTCAAAATATAGATGGAAAGTCCTACTCCTTTGAAATTCAGATTAACAAACATAATGGATTTGGAGGAGAGCCAGGAGCAGGGAAGGGTGTTAAGTAACCATTTCCCTTTTGATTACAGCATCCCATTTTTCTTTTGAGGTATTATACCTCTTCTCTATTTTAGCCATATGGTTTGAATGAGGTTGGCTATATCCCCTTTGTTACCTGAGTAGGGATGTGACACAGTTCTGGCCAGTCTGAGCATTCCTCAGCAACAGGGCAATAAGACTCAACACTGAGCCTTTTGTTGAAGCTATTGAAAAAAGAGGCAACCTCTCCATGCTAAACATAGTGTAAAAATAGGTAGTCAGCTTTGACTCCCTATAAAAAGAGGCAGCAGAAATATATAGAGAGTGCCAGCAAATAACTTGATCTCATTTTTGGTGCATCTAGATTTTTCTGTATCTGAGGTAAGCCTGGATTTTTGAATTTAAATTAAAATTTTGATACTTGCTATTGCAAGAGGCATACTAACAACGGCTAACTATCAGTATTTAAAATCATACAATTCTGCCCAGAGGAGTTTCATGATGAGCCAAGTTAGAAAACCACTGCATGAAATGTTCTTATGAAGTATGTTTTAAAATACATCTGCAAATACCTAAATTAACATATGGTACTATGAAAACACATAAGTTTATTCATAGAATTCAGTATTACTGAAAACTTTGAGATGCTTTCAGAACTTTAAAGGTGCCAGGATTATAGGTTAAAATTGATTTATCAGACTCTTAAAATAAAATGTTGGCCGGGCACAGTGGCTCATGCCTGTAATCCCAGCACTTCAGGAGGCCAGAGGAGGGTGGATCACGAGGTCAGGAGATCAAGACCATCCTGGCTAACACGGTGAAATCCCATCTCTACTAAAAAATACAAAAAAAAAAAAATTAGCCAGGCATGGTGGCAGGCGCCTGTAGTCCCAGCTACTCGGGAGGCTGTGGAGATGTGAACCCAGGAGGCGGAGCTTGCAGTGAGCTGAGATCGCACCACTGCACTCCAGCCTGGGCGACAGAGCGAGACTCCGTCTCACCAAAATAAATAAATAAATATAAAAATAAAAATAAATAAACATAAAATAAAATGTTACTCATGATATGAATGAGTTAGAGATTTGACAAAAAATATGAATCCCTTGTAGTTGGGGATAGAGATAGAGCCAATCAATGCTTAATTGGCCAGAGTCCCCGCATGGCCACATCCAGTTATGAGCAGAGTCTCTGGGATTTCATAAAAGGTAGTCAAGCCCTAAGAGGAACTACTGAGTAGTCCCACAGTCCTTACTGGCCGTGAAAATGATGATCAGTACCCAGCATCTGCTACTCCACCTTGACGCCTGACTTGTTCAAAGACAAAAACTACCATCTGGCCTTCTGTCTCAAGAGCCAGCAACCAAATACAGACCTTCCCATTGTTCATAAGGTGCACCAGTGAGCTTCCTACAGTGTGTGATGTAGAGCTAAGGTGCAATTTGTAGAGGGCGCTGTGCCTGGCGATGACAAGCAAGGACTCCTGACATGCACAAGTCCAGCCAGCAGCCTGAAATCTAAGTCTCATATATTGATTTGCCTGCCTATTGTCTGCGGTTTTTTTTGAGGCACTTGTCGGATGTGCTTTTTTGGAGTCATCCAAGCTTCTTGTAGGGCCTCTAATCCAATAAGGCAGTGCGTTTTGTAAATTAGGGCTTCATTATTATTTTGAAACACTTGACGGGAAAAGCATGGATTGAATTTTTAATCCATTCACATTTTCACAATAAATTGAAAAGAGCTGTTACAATCTTTGAACATAATTTGGTATATGTTTTAAATTGTTATAAAATGATTCAAATTATTTTATTATCTACTTGTGTGAGTGAAGTTTCTTGTTAAAGATGTTTATCAAGAATTTGAAGAGATCGTCATTAAAAAAGTATTGATCAGACATTTCATTGTAACCCTTTCAAGCATAAGATGAGTTCTTAAAAATAGTTTCGTTCTCAATAGGAAGTTCACGTTTCTCACTAATCATAACCAAATAGATTGTATTTGAAAGTTTTATCCAATTCATATTTGTCCTAATACTTATATAATTATAACCAAAGTTATATAATATATAAAAAAGATTGTTTTCACCAAACCTCATTTGTATACTTCCAAATTTTTCCAGTTCATCCCAATACATCATATACATGTAATTCTTATGTTTAAAACATTTTTACTATGGTAGCCAGTCCCTAAAATGGGTTCAAATTATTCTTGCCTCCTGTTATTCATGCTAATTATTTATTCCTTTACCACACTGAGTTTGGCTTACATGTATAATCATGAGATACTGCATAAATGGTGGAGTATGACTTATCAGGTTAGATAATTAAAGACCATACGGCTTCTGTTCTGAGCCCTTTGGGGTCACTTATTCTGGGGGAAGCCTGCAGCCATTATGCAAAAACCCTCAAGTTTCCCTATGAGAAGTTTCACATTGCAAGGAACTGAGGCCTCCCTCCTGCAACCACAGCTAACTTGCTAGATATGTGAGTGCATCATCTTGGAAGCAGACCCTCCAATGCCAGACAAGCCTTCTGATTACTTCATCTCTAGCTGGCATCTTGAATAAAATCTCATGAGATACCCAGATTTAGCTAGGCTGCTCTAATCATTCCTAACTCAAACAAAGTATATGAAGTAAGTGTTTATTGTTGCTTTAAGCTGCTACCTATAAAGGGAACTTATTACATAGGAATAGATGCATGTACCCTTGGATTATATCACTATTATAGTAATACATTGCATTACTTACTATGATAGCAGCAACCACTCTGCACTTAGCTAAAATTGCAAAGTAAAACAAAATTAAAGCATATGCTTAACATAGACCTAGACTCATCCACTAGCTCAGTGACTCATTTCCACCTATCACTCTTAGAGTGGACAAAAGTCATAGTTATAGACCGGCAGCATCTCATCATCTCATCAAATTTTGTATGGTATAATCTTTGAGCACCACCCAAATATGTTAAATCATTATGCTGTGATAATCTATTGCATGTGCTCCTTGTAGAGCATTATAACTTTTTTTGTTTTAAAAAAATATATATTTATTTTTCTTAAAATGACAAACATTAATTGCATATATTTATGGGGCACAATGTGATGTTTTGATATTTGCATATATTGTAGAAAGAGTAAATGAAGCGAATTAGCATATCCTTTACCTCACTGACTTATCCTTTATTTTTTGCAGCAAGAACATTAGAAATCTATTCTTAACAATTTTGAAATATGCAATATGTTATTATTAACTGTGGTCAACATGCAGTGCAATAGATCACTAAATTGTGTTCCTTTAGTCTAACCGAGTACTCTTTGATCGACATCTCCAGATTCCCCATCCCACTTCCCCTCAACTCACAGCCTCTGTAAACACTTTCTGCTCTGAGTTTTGTTGAGATCTACTTTTTTCAGCTTCAACATATAAATGATATCATATGATATTTGTCTTTCTGTGCCTGGCTCATTTCACTTAGCATAATATCTTCTAGGTTTATCCATGTTGTCACAAATGATAGAATTTTCTTCTTTTTAAAGGCTGTATAGTATTCCATTGTGTAATATACCACATTTTCTTTACCTACTCATCTGTTGATAAACAATTAGGTTAATTCTATACCTTGGCTATTATCAATAGTACTTAAATGAACATGGGAGTGGAGACAACTCTTCAGCATACTGCTTTCAATTCCTCTGGATATATACCCAGAAATGAGATTGCTGCATCATTGTGTTGTTCTATTTTTAAATTTTTTAAAAGATTATCTATACTATTTTCCAAAAATCCTATACTATTTACATTCTCACCAACAATGTACTGTAGCATTATAACTCTTAATGCCTCTTACATTAGGCTAGGGACCATCCCTATTTTTACATATGTCTATATCCCCAGGGGCTAGCAGAGTGCTCAGGATAAAACAGGTATTCAATAATATCCTTTCATTTATGTATTCTAATATGCATTTAAGTTTTTCATATGTATATATTAGTGATTCTTTGTCAGTAATATGTATGTTTGAAAATCATCCAATCTATTAAATGGTACATAAGAGCTATTCTTTAATGAATAGTATTATCTCTTAGGCACATAGTTCTAGTTTAATTACCAGAGAAGCCCTATGGTTATCCTGTTTTTTAATTGAGGAACCCAAGTCTAATAAATATTACACAAAATTCCTCAAACACAAATCTAAAAAGCTTAGCAGTGAGATTTAAAATGTGGCAGGTCTGTTTGATTCAGAGCCTGTGTAGCTAACCACTATACCCTTAGATAATACCTTCCCTTAATAATTCCTAATAATTCAGTCTTCAAAGAGGATTATTTGTCTCTTTCCTACTTCCCAATTTTTTAAAACTAAAATGAGAGATATAAGAAACTCTTCCAAATTGTCTAGAAAGTTTCCCACTAATTAACATGGAATGTTGCAGCTATAACTTATCGTTATTTTAACCATTAATCAAAAGCATATAATGAAAGATTAAAATGAATTAAATGTCTCCACTAAGTAATTGGCTTAGGGGACTTAATGCATACTACAGTAAGAGTCCATGCACACACATCTCATTGCTGAAGTGAATCGATGGGCAGATGGGACTTCCACCTGCAAGTGGTATATAATTCATGTTTATTGTAGATAAAAATTTGATGCAGGGCTGCCAATATGAAAAACAAAGTTTTATTATAGATTTGGTTTTCATTCCAAAGAGTTTGTCCAAAGGCAAATTAATAAACAAAACTTACATTGAGCATATTCCGTTCAAAAATAAATTAATTTCAACGCCCTTAATTCAGTTTTTAAAAGTGAAATCACTTTCCTTAGTAACTCAATTTATCTGTAACTTGCTGTTTTTTCAACTCAATTTAAAAGTTAATCGTATTATATTTTAAACCCTGAAACAAGCTGTTATTCATATGTGGAAGAGCTTATTTGCCAGTTTACAAATAGGTGTGTTTTCCATTTGGTTTTAACAGATCTACAAATAAGCTCATAATTAAGTAGCTCATCTATAAATTACCCACACAATACAGTTAACATTTATGTTTCCCACCAACTACAGCATATTCACATGCACAAAAAGATAGCCTTTATTTTTAATTTTTTTTTTTTAAATTTTGCAGACAGGGTCTCACTCTATCACCCAGGTTGGAGTGCAGTGACAAAATCACAGCTCACTGTAGCCTCAACCTTCCAGGCTCAAGTGGTCCTCCTGCCTCAGCCTTCCAAGTAGCTGGGACAATAGGCATTTACTACCTTGTCTAGACAATTTTTAAACTATATTTTTGTGCATATGGGGTCTCACTATGTTGCACAGGCTTATTGTATTTAAAAAGGCTTTGCATGATTATAAATTCTCAAATTGTTTTCTTCATTTTGGGTTATGTTGGATGGCTAGGTTAGCAGCTATCACCATTCCCTGACTATGACTTTCAGCAAAAGGCTATTTACACTACTGAGTAACCCTCCAATTGGCAATATCATTCAAGCATATTATATTTTTTCCAATCTTTGTTTCCTCTTTTTTCTGTTTACTGATGTATGCCTTGAAGGATTCCAATAGTCAGAATTCATTCACGTCTCTGTCCCATTGTCTGGCTCTATCCTCTGACTTGCTCTGGCCAATGGAATGTGAGCAGAGGTAACATACACCATAATGTCTCTTGCTTTTTCCCACTCCAAAGTAATGGCTGTCCTAAAGAGTAGCCACTCCTTTAGCCTGAGTCCCAGAAAGAAAAGAAATGCCAAAATGCATCAGTCAGTCCAGATATCCTGACATATTTCACAAAGGCTTGTGGTTGTAAGACACTAAGATCTGGGGATTCTTCATTAAAGCTGTTTCAGATACAACCATCCTTTAATAAGAATGTTGTACAATGTAAATAAGATAATGTTTCTGAAAGGGAAGTTACCATTTATTAATGGTCTACTGTCCCATTTAATACAGACAGTAGTCACATAAGAATTTGTATACCTGCTACACAGATGAGAAAACTAAGTCTCAGAGGAATTGAGTTTCCCCAAATCACAGAGGAAATGAGAGACAGAGATGGAATTTAAAATCAGTTATAATGGACTCTACTTGTAGTTCATGTTTTTCCTATTACACTTTGAAACCTCAGAATGTGCTTTTAAAAAATGCCACAGGCTCACCCGGGCAAGGTAGCTATGCCTGTAATACCAGCACTTTGGGAGGTCAAGGCAGGTGGATCACCTGAGGTCAGGAGTTCGAGACCAGCCTGGCCAACATGGTGAAATCCTGTCTCTACTAAAATAAAATAAAATAAGATAAAATAAAATAAATTAGCTGGGCGCAATTGCAGGTGCCTGTAATCCCAGCTACTCAGTAGGCTGAGGAAAGAGAACTGCTTGAACCTGGGAGTCAGAGGTTGCAGTGAGCCAAGACTGTGCCACTGCACTCCAGCCTGGGTGACAGAGTGGGATTCTGTCTCAAAAAAAAAAAAAAAAAAAGAGTCACATCCTCTGACATTACTGTTGTTGCATTTATACTGATGAAAAAAAGTTACAAAAAACTTTAGCATGAGAGAACAAATCTTGAAAAAATTACGTAAACTCCTGCGTTATAGTCATGCAGTATATAATGAATCCAATACAACTTATTACTGAAAGTACATATTATGTTCTAAATCTTAATTTGAAAATGAAATTAATACATCTTTTATTTAAAATGTAATAATTATATTCACTTAACTTACTAAAATATTGGTATGGTTTGGCTATGTCCCCAGACAAATCTCATCTTGAATTGCAGTTCCCATAGTCCCCATAGTCCCCAATTGTCTTGAGAGGGATCCAATGGGAGGTAATTGAATCATGGGGGCAGTGACTTCCATGCTGTTCTCGTGATAGTGAGTGAGTTCTCATGAGATCTGACGGTTTTATAAGGGGCTTTTCCCCTCCTTCACTCTGAACTTCTCCTTGCTGCTGCCATGTGAAGAAGGATGTGTTTGCTTCCCTTTCAACCATGATTGTAAGTTTCTGGAGGCATTCCCAGTCCTGCAAAACTGTGAGTCAATTAAACCTTTTTCCTTTATAAATTACCCAGTCTCTGGTGTGTGCTTATAGCACCATGCGAATGGACTAATAAAGTAAATTAGTACTGCAGAGAGTGTGTTGCTCCTATAAAGATACCTGATTGTGGAAGCGCCTTTGGAACTGGGAAACAGGCAGAGGTTGGAACAGTTTAGATGGCTCCAAATAAGACAGGAAAATGGAAAGTTTGGAACTTCCTAGAGACATGGAAGGCTCAGAAGACAGGAAGATGTGGGAACGTTTGAAACTTTTTAGAGACTTCTTGAATGACTTTGGCCAAAATGCTGATAGTGATATAGACAACGAAGTTCATGCTGAGGTGGTCTCACATGGAGATGAGGAACTTGTTGGGACTGCAATGAAGGTGATTCTTGCTATGATTTAGCAAAGAAACTGGCAGCATTTTGCCCCTGCCCTAGAGATTTGTGGAACTTTGAACTTGAGAGAGATGATTTAGGGTATCTGGTGGAAGAAATTTCTAAGTGGCAAAGTGTTTAAGAGCAAGCGGAGCAAAAAATTTGTAAAGTTTGCAGCCTGACAATGCAATAGAAAAGAAAACCCATTTTCTGGGGAGAATTTCAAGCCTGTTAAAGAAATTTGCATAAGTAACATGGAGCCAAATGTTAATCACCAAAGCAATGAGGAGAATGTCTCTAGGGCATGTCAGAGACCTTCATGGCAGCTTCTCCATCACAGGCCAAGAGCCTAGGAGGAAAAAGTGGTTTCATGGCCTGGGTCCAGGGCCTTGCTGCTTTGTGCACCCTAGGGATATAGTGCCCTGCATCCTAGCTGCTCTACCTCTGGCTAAAAGGGGCCAATGTACAGCTCAGGCCATGGCTTCAGAGGGTGCAAGCCACAAGCCTTGGCAGCTTCCATGTGGTGTTGAGACTGCGGGTACACAGAAGCAAACAATCGAGGTTTGGAAACCTCCACCTAGATTTCAGAGGATGTATGGAAACACCTGGATGTCCACGCAGAAGTTTGGTGCAGGAGCAGAGCCCTCATGCAGAACCTATGCTGGGGCAGTGCAGAAGGAAAATGTTTAGTTGGAGCCCCCAAACTGAGTCCCCACTGGGGCACTGCCTAGTGGAACTCTGAGAAGAGGATCACCATTTTCCAGACCTCAGAATGGTAGATCCACTGACAGCTTGCACTGTGTGCTTGGAAAAGTCACAGAAACTCAGCACCAGCCCATGAAAGCAACTGGGGCAGGGGGACTGTACCCTGCCAAGCCACAGGGTCAGAGCTGCCCAAGGTCATGAGAGCCCACCTCTTGCATCAGCATGATCAAGTTAAAGGAGATTATTTCTAAGCTTTAAGATTTAATTACTGCCCTACTGGATTTCAGACTTGAATGGGGCCTGTAGCCCCTTTGTTTTGGTCAATTTCTCCCATTTGGAATGGGTGTATTTAACCAATGCCTGTACCCTTATTGTATCTAGGAGGTAACTAACTTGCTTTTTTTCTTTTGAGATGGAGATTTGCTCTTTTTGCCCAGGCTGAAGAGCAATGATGCAATCTTGGCTCACTGCAACCTCCACCTTGCGGGTTCAAGTTATTCTTCTGCCTCAACCTCAATAGCTGGTATTACAGGTGCAGGCCACCATGCCCAGCTAATTTTATATTTTTAGTAGAGATGGGTTTCACCATGTTGGCAGGATGGTCTCCTACTCCTGACCTCAGGTGATCTGCCCTCCTCAGCTTCCCAAAGAGCTGGGATTACAGATGCCTGGCCCTAACTTGCTTTTGGTTTTATAGACTCATGAGATGAAAGAACTTGCCTTGTCGCAGATTAGACTTTGGACTTGAACTTTTAGACTAATCCTGGAATGAATTAAGTCTTTGGGGGACTGTTGGGAAGGTGTATTTGTGTTTTGAAACGTGAGGACATGATATTTAGGAGGGGCCAAGAGCAGAATTATATGGTTTGGTGGTGTCCCCACCCACCTCTCATCTTGAATTGTAGTTCCCATAATCCCCACTTGTTGTGGGAAGGACCAGGTGAGAGGTAATTGAATCATGGGGGCAGTTACCTCCATGCTATTCTCATGATAGTGAGTAAGTTCTCACAAGATCTGATGGTTTTATAAGGGGCTTTCTCCCATTTCGCTCTGCACTTTTCCTTGCTACTGTGATGTGAAGAAGGACGTGTTGCTTCCACTTCTACTGAGATTGTAAGCTTCCTAAGGTGTCCCCGGCCCTGTAGAACTGTGAGTCAAATAAACCTCTTTCCTTTATAAATTAGCTAGTCAGGGGTATGTCCTTACAGAAGGGTGAAAATAGATTAACACAAGTATTAAGCCAAAGTTTCTATTAAAGATAATAAAATAAATTATCATTTAGAAAAGTGGCCTCTGTAATGGCACCTGACCAAGAAAATATTAATTATTGAATGTAGTTAATAAACCAGCTTAAAAATGAAAAAAAAAAAAAAAAAAGAAATGAGGCCAAACGAGCTATGGAACAATTAATTCAGTGTATCCATATTAAATGTTTATCTTCTCTCACAGAGAGAAAAAATAAAAACAGGATTCTAAGATTATTAACATTTTTCTTGCTTTTTAATCATAACTTCTTACTACCGTGCAAGTACCTGATACTTTTCCATTCTGCAGCATTTCATCTGGATTCCATATGTTTGTAGGTAGGACAGGGAATTACATGGATGTTTTTCCTTCCAGACTTCCTTTTGTGCTTGTCAATTCCCTAGCTTTTTGTTGAGCTGCAGGGATTGGTTTGTCAGGGATTTTGATTCTAGTGAGTAAGACCCTCAAGCTCCCATAAGGAATCCTTGGCTCAGGTTTCCTTCCGTTTGCAGGAAGAAAGAAATCAGCAACATGAATGACAGAAGGCAGATAAGAAATAAAGACTGAAGGAAAGGAAGATACCCTTTGCTTTTGTGACAGAAAATTTGAGGGATGCAATAAATTTGGCTGAGATGGCTCTCACTACTCATGGGAGAAGTTGGGGCATTTTATCTTCAAAGAGATACCCATGAGTTGTGAGGTTTTACCCAAAAGAAGCATGTTTCTAGAAAACAGAGCCCAGGAGCAAACTCCCAATAATATGACATTGCCCAGAGAACTCCTGGCTGGATCACAGGATGCTGGAGTTTATTGGCATAACAATTGCACTTTCCAAATTACCCTTAAAACCAAATCATTCATTTATTATGAACATTTCAGAAATGATTTCCTTCATTTTGGTTTTTGAGAGAATTCTATTAAAAATTTATAGAATTAGGCGGTGGCTCATGCCTGTAATCCCAGCACTTTGGGAGGTCAACGCGGGTGGATCATGAGGTCAGGAAATCAAGATCATCCTGGCTAACACAGTGAAACCCCATCTCTACTAAAAATACAAAACATTAGCCAGGAGTGGTGGCATGTGCCTGTAGTCCCAGCTACTTGGGAGGCTGAGGCAGGAGAATTGCTTGAACCCAGGAGGCAGAGGTTGCAGTGAGCCGAGATTGCACCACTGCACTCCAGCCTGGGTGACAGAGCAAGACTCTGTCTCAAAAAAAAAAAAACTGTAGAATTATATACACAGAAAAGGACATGTCATCAGGCGTATGGCTGGATGCGTTTTCATGAAGTTAGCATACCTATGCAACAGTACCAAATTCAAAAAATAGAAAATCAGTAGTGTATAGAAGCTTGCCTTTCACATTTTTTAAACCTCTATAATTAAAATTTGAACTCAATTATTATTAAAATTACGGTTTAAGTGATAAGAAGTCAGGAAACTTCTTCCCATGGTCCCTTGCTTTTATGTGTTCTCTTGGTACTACTTCTGTGGTGATCACTATAGCCTTTCAAAAATAATTTCTTTTCTTTTTTCTGTGTTCAATTTTGGGAAAATTTCTAAATGTTCAGCCTGCTTTAAAAATAGCTGTTCCAATTCAATTTTATGTGATTATTTCTTTGATTCTTGATATGATTCAGTTAGATTAAATAAAGCTCCAAAACCAAATCAATTTCACATCGTCCTATTTTAACAAATATTTTCATAGTAAAGTACAAAATTGCCATTGTATCCATTCAGTACTACAATAAATTTCCTTTGTAAAATGTAATAGTAGGTAGGCAGTATAGTCTAGGTTATACTGCTGTAACAATCTCAATACCTCAGAGGTTTAACACAGGTGTCAATACATTGTGGCTCATGGGCTCCATCTGACTGCTGTCTGCTTTTATAAGAAAAGTATTATTGCAACACAGACATGTCCGTTAATTTAATTTAATTTAATTAATTTAATTTTTGTCTATGACCATTATTTGTGTTATCCTAGCTAAAATGACAAAATTGAGTAGTTATAATAGAGATCATGTTGCCTACAAAGCCAAAAATGTTTAATATCCTGCCTTTTACAAAAAAAGTCTGGTGACTATTGCTTATACAAATAAAACGTATTTATCGCTCATGTCTCGTGACAAACATAGATTGGCTGAGAAAGATTATGTTCCTTAGGGATCAGGGATAAATGAGTCACCATCCTTTTATGATGCCAGCAAGCATTTACCAATGAATAAGAGCACGTGGAAAGTAGTGTACCAACTCTGAAATGCATCTCTTCCACTTACTTTTTGCTAGTCAAAGCCAGTCATGTAATTCTGACTAATTGCAGGATAGTAAAGAGTAACCTGTGATGTGAAAGCGTAGCCTGTGAAGAACTGGAAATAGCTGTGGTATATCCATAAATAAAATCTCCCTTTCAACAAAGAAATACAAAACCCAATTTGACCTAATCATCCAAATGCACAATTTCATCATGAAAGACTTCAGAAAAACAATAACAATTATTTTTAAAGCACCTACTATATGGTCAGGTGCTACAATTACTAAAAAGGTATTGGAAAAGATTTTATTTATATCACTGGCTGAAGTCCACAAAGGAAAAATAAAACCTGTTCATCAAGCAATAAATTGTCTCTAAGAAAAAAAAAAGCTGTAATAGTTTAAGGAATCACCTTGTCCAGAATAAACATCTGACCAATGATCTTTTTAAAAAAATTCAACAACAAAAAAGAGCTTCAGCTTTCTGCCTTAAGCGTTGAGATATTATGGCAATTTAACTACTCACTGGGTCAGTTTAGAAAGTAGTGTCTCCCTCCTGTGGACTCTTAGAACATTGTTACTACAGTTTATTAAGGACAACCAAGACTATGTTTCATTAAAAGGAAAACAGGGAGAAAATATGACAGTAAGAGAATTGTTTCCCCTCTCCCAGCTGACATGCTCAGGTTTCCTTTATCAGAGAAACAAAACCACATCCCTTCCCCTGTCACGTCCCTGCATAGGGACTGTAGGTCTCTACTCACATTGTTCCTTCACCATCAAAGTCTCTGAAATAGTAATTTACATAATTGCACAATCCAATGATCTTTCTCTGTTGTGATTCTTTTTAGAAATATTTTACCTTGAAACTGCCTCTTTCAATGGCCTCTATTGGCTCAATATTTTCTTACTTTCTTCTCCCACTTCAGTATCCGTTTTTTATATATTGAATCGATCCCTTTATATAATCACATTACTAAGATGTTATTTGCCAAATTTCCACTAATAAGTCACTTATTGTTTTCTATTTTTGGCAACTGTAATCTCTTTTAGGCAGCTGTCATCTCTATGCCATTGAGTCCCAAATGTACAACTTCAGCCCATGCTCCATTCCCAAATCCTGCACCTCCCAGCACAAGTAGCTGAAAATGAATTCATCCCTTCTTCCCTCAGTTCTATTTTTTGCTGACTTCCTTCTGTGTGCCATGGAAGAACACAAATTAAAGCCCTTATTTTTACATCTCTTTCTATATGTAATCCACCGTTAAGCCCTGTTTGCTTTAAAACCATAATTTCATGATTTCTTTCCATTGCCAACATCCTTTTCAGACCAACATAGTTGCTTAGCTTGAATGCTGCAATATGCTCCTGACTGGCTTCTCTGCATAGAGTCTCTACCACCTCCAGGCTGTCTCTTCTGACACCCAGATTAGTTGTTTCAATATGCTTTTCTTTTCAAGTTAAGACCATTAAATCACCAACTACAGTACAAGCCACCCAACTGGGCATCTAATGCTTTCTTCTGCTCTCTCTTAAGACCACTTATCAGACCCACACCATGTATTTGAGCTAATCTGAAATACTGTCTTTGAGTTTCTACTTCCTTGCTTTTCCTCAATCTGTCTACACCTCTGGGAATGCCATAACATGGTATGTTATGCTTGTTCCAAGGTTTGTATCATACCTGCTCCTTTTTGATATCTCCAAGAAGGGGTCTAATATGGTTTGGCTCTGTCCCCACCCAAATCTCATCTTGAATTGTAGTTTCCACAATTCCCACATGTTGTGGAGGGACCTGGTGGGAGGTAATTGAATCATGAGGGCAGTTTCCCCCATGCGATTCTCATGAGAGTAAGTTCTCACAAGATCTGATGGTTTTATAAGGGGCTTCTCCTTCACTCAGTTCTCATTCTTGTTTTCCTTCCTGCTGCCATCTGAAGAAAGACATGTTTGCTTCCCCTTCTGCCATGATTGTAAGTTTCCTGAGGCTTCCCTAGCCAGGCTGAACTGAGTCAATTAAACCTCTTTCCTTTACAAATTACCCAGTCTTGGTTATGTATTTATTAACAGCATGAAAAAGGACCAATACAGGGTCTCTACTGGCTTATCCTCAAGTCTCCCTCCTATCTTTCTCTGCCCTGATCTGTGTTGCAGGGTGCTGCATTATCTCCTTGACTGGGCTATCCAGCTTCTCAAAGGAGCTGACTTCACATTTGGCTTGACCAATGGGACCTAGCAGTAAGAGATCAGAGGGTGGGAGGAGAAAGAACTGGAGGTAACGCTTCCTCCATCTCTTGTTCTAAGCCATTTTTTTCTGGCAGTGGCTGCTTTTCTTCATGGTTACAGCTCCTGTGGGGCAGCACTCTTCCATGTCTCTATCCCTTACTGGATTTCAGGCACACTATTTCCTCTTCTGGCCCCTGTAAAGCCAAGGTTGCTAACAGCTTTCTTAAATTGCTAGTCTCATCAACCTCATTCCATGTTATCTCCCTTGAACCTATCCACAGCTCTGTAAATAGTTCCTTTATTAACATTTTCTGAATCATCTAAATTGGATTCTGTTCCCTGCAGGCAGCATTATTGATATGAAGGAGTGGCCTCACCCACTTATCAGCTCACAAAGGCAATTTGTTCTTGTTTTTGTGATTTGTGTCCAATTCTGCATTACATTTCAGTTAAATGTATGTGCATATTATCTCTTCTACTTGACTGTAAGTGATTTCAGGTTAAATATTCATCTTTGAGGACTTCAGAAAATCAAAGCACAGGCTGGCTTATGTAGAGATGCAATAAGTACTTGTTGAATTGAGTGTATTGAATAGTAGTAAATCATGTCAAAGAGCATGTAGCACAATAGACAGGGAAAGAAACGAATACTAAGAGTCGTTTTCCTGGACAAACGCCCGCTTTTGAGATTACAGCACCCTCAGCCTACAGCTACACCTCATCCTCTCTTTCTCTTTCCACTTCTGCCTTTCTTTCTGTGACTGTAACGTGTAAATTAGTCTTTTCTGTCCTTACGTGACTTGTCTGTGGCAGATGGCATTGATAGTTTTTTTTTTTTTTTTTTTTTCTTTTTTGAACATAAAACAAACTGGTTGTGAGGAGCTGGGAGGTAGGGAATAGGGAAATATTGGTCAAAGGGTACAAAATTTTGGTTAAAAGAGGAATATGTTCTAGAGACCTAATGTACAGCATAGTGACTATAATTAGTAATTCTGTATTATATACTTGAAATTTCTGAGAATAGATTTTAAGTATTTTCACCACACACACATGTGCACGCACAAATGGTAACTAACAGAATGGATGTGTTAATTAGCTTGGTTGTGATAATCATTTCATGATATATATTTATATCAAATCATCACTTTCTATATCTTAAATAAAGATAATTTTTGTCAATTATTCCTCAATAAAGTTGGAAAAATAATTTTTTAACTCCATTCTCTGGCTTGTGGGATATGACCCTCTTTTCTTCCTCTTTCTCAAATCTTGTTTGTGCCTCTTCTTCACTGACTCTTAACTTTAGCTGTATTTCAGTGATTTTTAGTCTTCTCTCCTCACCTTACATATCACCCCCCCTACAATCTTATGTCCTCATTTGGTTCGAATATTAAATTTGTTCTTGCAACCTTTACATTGTTTTGCTTGCAGTCAAGCATTTCTCCTTAGCTCTAGCAATTAGGTCCAAAGGTTCCTGAAAGCAATTAGTCTGGCAGGAAAGGGTGGGAAAAGAGGTTCCCCCAACCCATCTGCAAGTAAAGAGGAAGAGCAAGTTTAGGTGCTGTGAAAGTCTCATTCATAGGTTCACTCATTCTTTATCAGCACTTACACATTGGCTGCTCTTATGGAATTTCAAATCTAGAGTAGCAGGCAGGGAATAAGTAATCTCTTGCACAATGGGAATTAACTAAGGGTGCAGGTTGGTAAAAGGCCATTTGTGTGTGTGTATCTGTGTGTGTGTGTGTGTGTGTGTGCGCGCGCATATATGCATGCATGTATTAAGACAGAGTCTGGCTCTGTCAACCAGGCTGGAGTGCAGTGGTGTGATCATGTCTCACTGCAGCCTGGAACTACTGGGCTAAAGCAATCCTCCTATCTCTGCCTCTCAAAGTGCTGGGACTATAGGCTCCTGCCACCACTCCTGGCCTCTTGTGAACTTTAAACAGTCCTGGGCCACAGGAATATAAAGCTCCAAGGAAGAATCCCAATCAGTCGCTCAAGGAGATTCAATGAAGACTTTGGAGTTCATTAGCTTTGTTGAACATTAAAAACTAAAGAGAAAGCCCATCTCTCCAGGAAAAGAGGAATGTTGGGGAGAAATAAGGAAATCCCACAGAAAGAACCCGTATTTTATGGCAGATCATGAAGAGAACGAGGTACGACTGGAGAGTGTGAAGAGAATGAATACATCTATGTAAAGAAAAATGAAAAATCGGGATTGACAGATATTGAAAACCCAGCATTTGTTAAAAATTCATAGTCAGACATCTCACCCCAAGCCAACTCTGCCCCCTTCCATGAAACCCTCTCCCTCCACGGAACCATGTCAATAATAATAACTAAAAAGCCTGGATGCCTGGTGATTCGCTAAGGAGAAGGAAAATGAATGAAAAAGGTTTATTTTGTATTTACATGTGATTTCTAACACCCATCTCCCAACCCAGTATTAATGGACTTAGAGAAATAAAGAGATACCATTTTCTAACTCCCCTTTAAGAGTCCATGAAGTACTGCCATCAGATTTGTTTATTTGCTTCCTTTCAAAGTTTTTATTTTCTTCTCATGGAATTTTCAAATATTAAGGAAGCAATGGACTAAAATACAAGACTGGAGGACCAACATCTTTCTGAGATTTGGGAAAAAATAGCTATCATATTTGGAATTCCATTTTCATATAATTCAAGATAAAAGGAGGAAGTTGGGAAGGGCTGCCTGTCTCTAATATCCACAGGGAGCCCTGGCTGGCACAAATAGTAAGCAGCCCTCTTAGGCACAGCCCTTCAGGAAGGGAGGAATATAGGTAACTCAGAAAGAAAATGCAGAGTCAGCTAGCATCCCCTGTTCTTGAAAGTCACCAAAGCAACTGAGGAAAGAGGAGCCCTGAAGATAAAGGGAAGCAACAGCTGTTCACATTTCTGAATGTTTTGTCAACATCCAAGAAAAGAACCGTTAGCACATAGTAGAGAGAGGCTGCTGCCTCTTTCACTCTGGAGATTATATTTCTCTTCATGGATCCCAAGATAACACTAGCTCTTTTCACACAGATGTTATACTGATGATTCACACTGAGAGATCAATGAAGACACTACAACCCTCTAACCAATAACACTGCTCAAGTCATGTGAATTATCAGCTCTTTGGCCCCAAAGGTTGTATTTTTCCGTTACTCCCATGTAGTCTTGGCTTCTTAGGTTTATCAGTTTATTTTACGACACTCTTTCAATCTGGATTCAGATATCTTATATATTTGTCATTATGATTGCTCATAGTTGTATGATCAGGATTGATAATTTGGAAAAAGAAGGAAAGATTGTGAAGGAAGAAAGTCTGAGATAAGACTAAGTTTTCTATTTATATGTGATAGCCATAAACATATATGGTAAAAATACAGAATACAAAAAAGACTGGATCCATCCCCTAACTATGTCATCTTAAGGAATTCACTGTCCTAAAGCCTCTGAGTTTTCTCATGTATAAGCTGAGGATAACCTTTAAAAAAAATGCAGATTTTATAAATCTTCTATTCTTTGTTGATCTGTGTTTTCCTAATAGCATTAGCTAAAGTGTTGACATACATAAAATATATGAAAGGAAAAAAGTACATTATTTCTTTCAGATGAAAGAATGGCCTTCCAGACTGCTGTATGAACACCAAAATACCTTTAAAGGAAATCTCTTGATATGTATTCCACAGAACACTACTTCTAAATGCTCTGTGTAAAAAGGTTCTGTTGTCAGTTTACAGTTGCTTTCAGAAATGTGATATATCCTGCTCACCCTTGGCCACTTAAAGAGCTTGATGGCACATTTTTATGCTGAAAGATTTAAGAAATCCTACCCTAAAGAAAACTGATTTTGTTTGACCTAGCATTTAAAAGTGATAGAAAATAGGAGGGTTTTTTTTTTTTTTTTTTCTGGCAATAATACCGACTAATTTCTCACAAATCAAAATGAGACTTGGAGAAACATCACCTTAAGAATATTAATTTATGTGGCCTACAAATAATGCTACCTTTGGTGTATATGGAGTGAAGAAATAGCCAACTTTCATAAGGGTTTGAAATTCAAAAATATAAAATAAAAATGATTTGGAAATTATACTCCTTATGAAAATTTTGGCATAGTCAGAGTACATGTACTTCTGAATATTTGCAAATGAAAAGTAAATTTGAAGACTTCAATTTCTATTGCTGTGGTGTGAAACAAGAGAAAACAATGATGTGAAATATCACACAATGTTAATAGGGGGAAACAACAATAACCAGTAAGCTTGGTTCACAGTGGATACTTCAGAGCTGAGAAGCACTGATACAACTTGCAGTGTTAGTAATCACAAGGATAACATTAAGACCTGCCACTATGGGACCATCAGTAGAAAAACAAATGCATTAGGCTGAGAAAGGTAATGCCCTTAGTGACTGAGCAGCATTCTTGAAGAACACTGGATGCATCTGGTATCTGCTGGAACTCCTGAGAGACACCCAATAGATGAGCTGTGAAGTCCCAAAGGAGCGGTCCATGATGACCTGCAAAAGCTGGAGGTGATGTGACCTCCCTAGATGTCATACTGATTTTCAGGGACATTTCATGCAGAGAGAGTCTAGCTCCATGGGCCTGAGTTTCTTTTTAAAGAATTTGCTCTTCTTCTGGAATGAGAGTAACATTATCAAAGAGATAATCTCTGCCTCCGTGGCTACCATCCTGGCCTAGACGACTGTCAGATTTCCCCTGGGCTAGGTCCAGAGCCACCTTCCTGGTCTCTCTGTTTCCAGGAATCTTGGTCCTCGATACTCCTCTCTTCATACAGCAGCCACTGTGACCTCTTACATATAGTAACCAGGTCATGTAACTTTCCAGTCAAAATCTTTCTGCTAGCTTCCATGTGACTCAGGGACTAGTGGCCTACAAGGAGCTAGCATGATCTAGCTTGAATAGCTCTCAACCTCCACCTCAGCACATTTCCTTCCTATCTGCTCCTTGAATGCTCACGTTCACTCCTGCTTTGAAGTGTTTTGCACTTGCTCTTACCTGTGCCAGGCAATACTGTTTCCTCTCATTACTGAAGTCACAACTCACGTCTTCGAGAGGTCTTCTCTGACCACTTTGTTTAGAGCAGTACCAGATATTTTCTGTAAGTTTATCAGGTGTTTTTTTTTTCCTTCAGCACTAATAATTTCTAAATCTTCAGCACTAATAATTTCTAAATTTACTACTTGTTTGTTATCTTTCTTTCCCCACCACAAGAATGTTAGGTGCTCTGAAAGCAGGAAAATTGTCTGCATTTTTTCATTATTTTATTCTTGCAACACTTAATTGTCTCTGCCAAGATAGCAGTACATGCCAAGAAGTGCATGCCTGTATCTTGAGCCACAGTAAGTGCACAAGAAACAGTGGTCAATAAAGCAACACAGAAGGCTAGAAGAAAAAAGAGAAAAGGCAAACAAGGAGGGAGGTAAAGGGGAAGGGGATTAGAAGGAAAGGAAAGAACAGAGGAGAAAAGAAACTAGGAAAGAAAGGGATTAGGATAGAAGAGCAGTAGGTAGAACTATTTTTGAATAGTGTGAATTAACTGAGTAACAGAGGGCAAGATCCAATTTTGGAAAAAATGCATCATTTCTTCCTTCCTTCATTCATTTAGCATTTACGTGCTTACTAAGTATCAGGTGCTATGTTGATAGCTGAAGGTATGGAGATGACAAGGTTCATACCTCCTTTCATGCAGCTCGCTTGCTCAGAGGAGAGAAGAAAAAGTGAGTGGCAGAGTGCTGGTGGTGCTAAGACAGAAACATGAAAGGATGGCTGTGGAACTTAGAATGAGAAGCCACTGCTTAGATACAGGGGAAGCCAGGGCAGAATTAAAACAATGGCATTCAAATGATCAGGTAGAAGTTAGCTAAGTCAAAAAACACAGCAGCCTATTCCATATAGAGAGCTAAAAGGGAGAGAAGTAGAGAGAGCTTAGAAAATCATCACAGTTAATTCCAAGATTATGAAATACATGGGGGTGTGAGGCAGAAGACCAGGTATGAGCATTAACAGAGTGAGCATTAGAAGTTAGGAAAACAAACAATCCATTTCAAGATGTGGAACTGGAACTAAATGAATGTTTACAGTGGAATTACTAGGAGGTGAAGTTTTTTCAACCGTTTTATTGAGGCATAATTGATATACCAAAAACACTGCACATATTTAATTTGCACAATTTGATGAGTTTGGACATATGCATGTACTTGTTATACCATCACCATAATAAAGGTGATAAACATATCCATCACTTCCAAAGGTCCATTTATGTTTTTCGGGTTTTTTCATTTTCATTTTTGTTTTTGTGGTAAGAACACTTAATGACTGATTTATCCTCTTAGCAAATTTGTAAGTGCATAATACTGTGTTACTAAGAATAGGTACTATATTGCACAGCAGATCTCTAGAACGTACTTGTCCTTCATAACTGAATCATCACACCCATTGTGGCCACCAGGTACATGCAAAGGTGCTCGTCATCACTAATCACCAGGGAAAGGCAAATCAAAACGACAATGAGCTGTCACCTCACACGTGTTAGGATGGTTATTCTCAAAAAACCCAAAAATATTAGCGGGAATTTTTAAAGACTTCGAATAAGTGAATTTAAGTCTTGAAAACATCCTCGGGGGGTCTTTTTATACATTATGTTAGACAAACATTAATACCTTAATATAGGTCTCTATAGTTTCCAGTCAAGCCCGTTTCCAGATTTAGTAACATGTCTTTGTTCCTGCTACGCCCAACTGCTTCAGCCAGTATTACCATCCTTTTCTTACCACCTCAGCACCAGCAGATGTGGAATAGTGAAAAGAGAATAGGAGCTTATTTGGAAAATATGGATTCGCATCCAGCGTCTATCTCATATCAGTCATGTGACATTGGGCTATTTGGCCACTTTGAGCTTCAGTTTCTTCATCTATAACAAGAGATCCATCAGGCATACCTGTAGGCCTGTGGCAGCAATGAAACAACATATTTGTGAAAATGGCTTGATAACCACACATTGAAAATGTGATAAATGGCACCGAGAGACAAATATCACACGTTCTCACATATTTGTGGGACCTGAAAATCAAAACAATGAACTCATTGATACAGAGAATAGAATGATTACCAGAAGCTGCGATGGGTAGTGGAGGGTGGGTGGAGATGGTTAATGGGTACATTAAAAAAAAAAAAAAAAATAGAAAGAATGAATAAGACCTACTACTTGATAGTAAAACAGAGTGACTACAATCAATAACTTAATTATATATTTTAAAATAGTATAATTGGATCGTTTGTAACCCAAAGGATAAATGCTTGAGGGATGCATACTCCATTCTCTATGATATGTTTATTTCACAGTTCATGTGTGTATCAAGACATCTCACATACCTCATAAGTATATATGCCTACTATGTACCCACAAAAATTAAAAAATGAAAAAAAAGAAAGAAAATGTGATAAATGGTGGAAACACCTGGAGGTGTGAGCCTTGTTTATAAAGGTGATCTCAGCCTCGGTGCTCTGTCTGATGCCAAAGAAAAAGCTGAGGAACTGAAATGGACTGCTTTTTCGATCTGCACTGATACACAAACTGTTTTGGCATACGCATACCCCATTGGAATAACACATTAAGTCAGCACCCTCCTCTCTCAGTTCCAATGGGAAAGGCTTTATTCTACCTCAAGAATGCTTCCTTTACAATCTTGGACCTTACTTTCCTTAAACCTAATTTTTCAGGAAACTCTGACCTCGTATCATTGGATGTATCAGTGTAACTGAAGGATAGTCAGTCAATTCCCCTTCATAAAGGCTAAAGAAAACATTCAGGGTGAGTGCAAGATCCAGAAAAATATTTGTATCACTAAAAGACACATGTAGATGTCAGTCATGTTCAGATAAACTCTACAATGTTCACAGGGTAGAGAAAAAAAGTGATTCATAATAAAAATTAATTTCTGGTAGCAAATGTATATCACCTTTTGCTGTGATTACTATTAAATGCCTGCCAATGAATAATTATTGACAAAAATAGATAATGCATAAATCCAGTAACCATTGATGGAATAAAGTCTATGTAATTATTACTAAGGTCTGCTATGGTAATGCATCAGCTTTCAAGAGTTGGGGTTGACATATTAAACAGCAATTGGAGAGAGTTTGATGAAATATTATTTCTTCTCCCCAACACTTTTGCACTCTACATTTTCTCACAAGATAGGTGCTGGCTAGTAAAATAATACAGATAATAATAATAAACAACATTCATTGAACTCATGACTTTACAGCTCATCTTCTTAACCACAAGGTTCTACTACCTCCAAGATGATGTGCCAATAAATTTAGGTATATTTTAGCAGGGCTAACTGAAAATGTCTTAATTCAGGGAATACGTAAAAGTCCTCAAATATTAAAAGTGGCAGGGTAGTGAAAAAAATGTTTTGGAGTAGGTGACCTTTGATTTGTTCTTCAAGTCATTCCATGGAAGTGGCCACCTACCAAAGTCCTATGACTGGCATAAGCTCTTTGTTTTATGATGACAGAAGAAAACATACCACATGGAGGGTTATTTTGATTGTTTTGTGGCTTAAAAACATAGAAAGATTGTTAGATATTGTTAAATAGCTAATTATTAGCTATAAAGATATTGTTAGATGTCTTTAGCAAAATCTATCAATATTCTGGCACTCAAAAAACTGAAAACAAAAAAATACCAAAACAAAAGGTCATCTGAGGTTGGATTGTAGAAAAAAACAATGTGCTTAAGTTTGTAAATAATATTATTACAAAAGCCGGGTTCTACTATAATGTTTAACTTATAGATGAACTGCATGGTTCAATGTCGAGCCAGAAAACAGAAATATCTCATAATAACTTATAAGTTTGTAGGGCTCTGGCAAAGCATGAAAGTTTATGTTTCTTAATTAACCTTGAGTTCATTTTATGTATGAAAATTATGAGGAACGGCCGGGCGCGGTGGCTCAAGCCTGTAATCCCAGCACTTCGGGAGGCCGAGACGGGCGGATCACGAGGTCAGGAGATCGAGACCATCCTGGCTAACACGGGGAAACCCCGTCTCTACTAAAAAAATACAAAAAAAAAAAAAAAAAAAAAAAACTAGCCGGGCGAGGTGGCGGGCGCCTGTAGTCCCAGCCACTCCGGAGCTGAGGCAGGAGAATGGCGTAAACCCGGAAGGCGGAGCTTGTAGTGAGCTGAGATCCGGCCACTGCACTCTAGCCTGGGCGGCAGAGCGAGACTCCGTCTCAAAAAAAAAGAAAGAGAATTATGAGGAACAGTAACTAGACCCTCAGTAAACATATAATTCACCCAATGTCATTGATGTATCCCTTTCTGACCCTTAAAAAAATCAATTAACTTCCTGAAATCATTAAGGATAGTGACCATTTTTCCCATTCATCCCTTACAGTTTCCTTTCCACAGAGACCTGAACTTTCCTCAGTGGGTTTATGACAGTTCCTACTCTACCTCCAGGCTGAAAATACCAGGCCTAATTTTTCCTGCATATGAACTGTTTACCAATTATTGCCATTGCTTCCTTTCTATTTAGCTTCCCTGCATTAACTAACTTGGCAAATTTTCACTCCAAACAATCTTGGATAGTCAGAGATGTGTGGCCTTTTAGTGATTTGTGGTTGTGCCTAAATTTTCCGGCCTATCTTGCTTTTGCAATCCTTCATTTTGCTTATTGAATACAAAAAATCAATAAAAATTATGTTTCTAAAGGAAAAGCAGAGAGGATTTTATAATTATAGATAATTCAAAAATATCTTCACCTACTACATATTTTTTTCTTCAAAAGCCATGGTAAGCAATTCCATTATTTGGCATTTACTCTAAAAAATGAAAATCTATGTTCATACAAAATTCTCTACATGAATGCTTTTAATAGTTGCATTTGTGATATCCAAAAACTGGGACCAGCCCAAATGTCCTTCTCTAGGAAAATGAATAAACAAAAACTGATGTATCTTTAAAATAAAATACCATTTGACAATAATAAAAAATAAGGTATTAATATACATGACAATTTGAATAAATCTCAAAGGTATTAAGCCGAGTAAAAAAAGCTAGTTTTATACTATATGCTTCCATTTACATGATAGTCTCAAAAGGACAAGACTATAGTGAGGGTGAACAGATCAGTGGTTTGTAGAAATTACCAGCTGGGGGAGACTCTGACTATAGAGTAATAACATAAGGGAGGTTATTTTTTCTTTTGGGTCGATGAAACTGCTCTGTATCCTGATTCTGGTGATGTTTACATGGATCTATACATGTATTAAAACTTATAGAACTGTATGCTTTAAAGGCAACTTAAAAAGTAAAATTAGAAAAAAAATCCTATGTGTCTCATAGTTGATTTTTAAATTCTATCTTCTATTTTCTCCCCACTGGCTTCTTTGTAACATATATTATGACTGATCAAAATGTCACTGAGGTTTGGTGTAGCAATAATCCTGTCACCCAGTTGCTGAGCATAGTTTTGCACAGGTACTTTTACAACTCTTGCACCCCTCCTACCCTTCTCCCTCTTGTGGTCCTCAGTGTCTACTGTTGTCATCTTTATAGCCATTATACCCAATGTTTAGTTCCCACTTACAAATGAGAGCATGAAGTATTTGGTTTTCTGTTCCTGCATTAATTTGCTTAGGACAATGACCTCCAGCTGAAGCTGTGTTGCCACAAAGCACATGATTTTGTTCTTTTTTATGGCTGTGTAGTATTCCATGGTGTATATGTACCACATTTTCTTTATCCACTCCACTGTTGATGGGTATCTGGGTTCAGTCCATGTCTCTGCTATTGTGAATAGTGTTGGGATGGGCATACAAGTGCATGTGTGTTTTTAACAGAATGATTTATATTCCTTTGTTTACACACCCAGTAAAGAGACTACTGGATTAAACGGTAGTTCTGAGTTCTTTGAGAAATCTACAAATTGCTTTCCACAGTGGCTGAACTAATTTACATTCCAGCCGGTAGTGTATAAGTGTTCTTTTTTTTTTTTTTTTTTTTCCTGCAGCCTCGACAGCATCTGTTGTTTTTTGATTTTTAATAATAGCCATTCTGATTGGTATAAGAGGGTATCTCATTATGATTTTGATTTGCATTTCTCTGATAATTAATAATGTTGAGCAAATAGTGATTTCAATAGAAACCAAGCAGTTCTCTCCCTCAAGCTAGAAAACTCAGACTCAGAGGCTATCAATTTGAGGATGATCATGCAGCCAGAGCTTCGCCTGTGAGGAAGATGCCTTCCCTCCATTAAGAGGAATGGTAGGACACTAAGTTAGTATCCTGCAATACAAGTTTTGTGCTCAAGGTAGACAACCTATGCCAACAATAGCCTCTGGATAGAAGACAATTATTCAGAAAATGAAACAAAGATACTCATGGAGCCTCATTTCAGTATTTTTTAGCAGGGGTCGAAGATTCCATTGTCCTTTTCAAAGTCCTTTGTTCACCTTCAACTGCTGGTGAAAAACATCTACACCAAAGAAAGCCCACAAGTCATAGTGAATTATATAATACGCCTAATTTTAGACAGTGTATATAACTATAGTAGAGTTCTTAAAGCCAAGATATTTTTTTCTTTAAAAGAGCACATCTAAATTATAAATGAATCAAACATTTATAATTTAAATATCAAAAATATGAAACCCAGAAATCAGTTGTGTTTCAACATCATTCAGGGTTTTGGTTAAACTTTATCTGAACTTCACTCCCACGGCCTTTGCGAATTTTACAAACGTCTGAAAATTCTTGGCAGAACCCTTGTTTTCACCTCTTCATCCATTTCCTCTATCTTGGTTCTTCCCCAAGGTAGGTTAAAGATAAAGTTTAGTTCCTTCAATGCTTTGTACTGGGGAAAAAAAAAAAAATCCCTTCTAGTTTAGCATTTTGTAACTTCAGTAATTTCACCAATTTACATTGGATGGGTCATGAGGAGGGTTCCTCTTACCTATTCTATAGCCTTTTCCTATTTCTCTAGCTTCACATTTTACTCTCCATCTTCTGTCATCTTCTCGTTGGGTTAATAAGCAAGTTATTTTCTTCTTTATCTAGCAGGGAAGCTCACTCAAGTTCCAGTGAGTAAATAGTTTTCCTAATTTCACTCTAGTAAGAACTTGCACACGAGTGGCTAAGAGACCTGTTAACATCTCATTACATGTATATCAGGTGTGTATTTGCTTACCACTTATGGTATTCAAAATTATGTGTTCATACTGCAGTTATAAAATTAATTTAATACATATCTTTATAAGAAAACAATAGAAGTTCTCAAGTATAAAGATCTGATCTCTTTAACAAACTAGTTTAATTGGATTTCACAGAGGAGAGCTAGAGATCTAGGCTTCCCAAGTATGCAGTAAACAGCGAAACTTATCACTGGAGTCTTTCATTCATTATAAAAAATTGTTGGGAATACAAAGAACAAATTCACCCATGGCTCCATTAGCACCTTCTCCCCAAAATTATATACAAAATGTTGCATATGTAGATTTTTTGGAGAGAAGATCAACAGTTTTCAGCAAATTCTGTAAAGGTCTATGACCTCAAAAATATTAAGTATTATATAATCACTAAGCATTGTGTAATCATTAACATTATGCTCTGATTATTCAGGTAAGTTTTATTTGCTTTTCCTTCCCAAGGCCTCTTCATTAGAGCTCAAGAAAGAAATAATGAAAGAACAAAAGAATGGAAGGAAGAAAGGAAGGAAATATATGAAGTTGAAGTTAGAAAAATATATGCTTTTTAAACATTTAACCTTAAAGGCCATTGATTATAACATATTAGAAGGTAGATGGTAAACAAAAAAAATTCCAGTTGAGATTTGGGGATTTTTCAACAAGAATTAACAATTACATGTTTTATTCATATGTCTTTTTAAAGTGGAATGTTACCCCTCACAGAATGACATTCACATCAATATATATTGGAGAAAAAGAAGAAAATGGCAATCACCTGAAATTGGCCAGATTGATAATCACATATAGTAACCTATTATATAACTTTTTAAATTTTCTCTGCATGTATTATGTTGATGCAAAAGTGATTGCAGATTTGCAATTAAAAGTAATGGTGAAAACCACAATTACTTTTGCACCAACCTTTTTTTTTTATTATTTTTTACAAAATAAGATAATGCAATAAATAATGAGTTGTAATCTGTCCTTTTGATATATCAATAATAGATCTTTGTAATCTTGTAAAAGTACTGTTATTCTGTGATCCCCATGGGCAATTTTAATTAATTTATACATTTGGCTATTGTTTGACTTTTTTAGCTATTAATAAATACCACTGAGATGAACATCCTCATAGATAAATCTACATGCATTACTATGATTGCCATGAGTACTAGAGATGTGGTTGTTGGGTCAAAATGTCTGCAAAGCACATGTCTATGGGTATGTTTGTTTCTATGTTTCTAAGGGTCATGGTGAACACCAGAGATACCAAATGTCCTCCTCTACCCATTGGCAGAAAGACCTTGGCTTGCAGGATAGTCCAGGGCATTCTTCTTCCCTTGAAGATTTTACTGAATGTAGCGTGGCTTGAGATGATCATGGCTGATCTACCCTGCTGTAGAAATTACTCCCTTGTTAATGTTTAGATTAATTTCCTTATTATCTGAAAAGAGAGAATTTGTTGAAGCTAGAAAATCTTAAATCAAATGGTGGGTCTTTCAATTAATTTTACTGGGAAGTATTTTAGTGCTGATACTTACTAACCAATGAAAGAGGTTTTTCAAGAACACAATAGGTTTTTTGGAAGGATCTGATTTTGTCTTTATCTCCTTACTCACTATTTGGCTGAGGGTTACTCTGAAACATGTATATACTCTTCCAGCCACTTCTTTCTATTACAACTTGGAAAGAATGAAAAACAATTGTATGAATGTCCATATCTCTTCTCTCTAGGGCCACCTTTATTTTAAACCACTATCAAGGATGAATGATTATTCTGGAAGTATTTGGAAGTCTGCCTTCTCAACTTGGAAGAGCAGACACACGTCCCTGGGTTAATATGTCTCCACTTGTTAACAAAGTCTTCCCCATTATTTTTAGCAAGGAAAAATGTTCTAAGAGGTCCTTTCCTTTCCTGTTATGCCACTATGTTCTCCTTTAATAGAAATAATGTAGATAGGTCACCCTCTCCCCCACTCACTCACATCAAGAAAAGTGGTAGGATAAAACAAATCCTCATTTTGCAGTGCAATTTTGCCTAACCCAGCATTCATTTGACTAAATAATTTCTCTTTTTATAGTAAATTATTCTGGAAAATAATGGCGATCAGTGCCCAAAGCAATTTAATTGTTTGGATCAAATGGGGGGGAAGTACTAAAACAATAATTTCCAGTGCCCTTGCTGTATTCATTTCTTACTGTTGCAGCCATTTAAAAAATTACCATAAACTTAGTGGCTTAAGACAACAGAGATGTGTTCTCCAATAGGTCTACAAGCTAGAAGTTTATAATCAAGGTGTTGGGGGCATCACTCCCTCCAGAATCTCTAAGGGAGGTTCTTCCTTGACTCTTCCAGTTTCTGGCGGCTCCAGGAGTTCCCCGGCTTCCGCTGCATAACTACACCATCTTGCCTCCATTTACACATCGCCTTCTCCTTTTCTCTGTGTATCTTCTGCTGTAAATATTTCTCCTTGATTTTCTCTTCCAGGTACACTCGTCATTGGACTTAGAGTCTATCCATATAAACTATGATGTTCTCATTTCAAAATCCTTAATTATTTCTGCAAAAACTCTTCTGTGAGTCAAATAAGCTCACATTTACAGGTTCTGGGGGTTAAGACATGAACAGAGATTTTGAGGGACCACCATTCAGTCCACTACTCTTGCTCATTTGAGATCTTTAAAGTAAAATGTAATAAATGTATTAACATAGGGCAAAAACGAATTTTATTTTCCCAGTTCATTTTTAGAGAAACGTTCTTATTTTTCTGGAATCACTCCACGATCGGCCAAAATACTATCAGGTAGGACTACTTTAAGAAACACTTTTCCCAGAATTTATGATGGCTCCTTAACCCACTGAAGTCATGTTAAGCCCAACATTTGGCAATACCCATATATTTCAGTGCTATTAATGTCTCCTCTGTCAGTGTACACATTGGCCCATTCTAGTAAAATCCACAATGTACTGATCCACAATATAAGGGATACAACTTAGATTGTTTTAAATAATATTTCTGATTGGAGAGTTAGTTTTCTTGCTTGTTTTGCTTTCGGTTATAGGGATGGCAGGGTCCCGCCACTTAGTGGTGGGTTGGCATTGCTGAATCTAAATTTAGATGTCCCATCTTTTGTGACCTCTGACACTGAAGAAAAGAACAGTTTAGGGAGTTATACTAATACCCTAGGGGATAATGACTTATTTCAATCGTGGATCTAAAACAAAACAACACACCAACACACACACACACACACACACACACACACACACACCAGCTTAACATCTGCCATTATAGATATGGGAATAGTAAGTGTCTCAGTACAGGATATTAAAAACAAGGATAAATTGTATACTTAAGCACTCTCGTTTTTGGTAAAGATAACATCTAATCTGCCGTGCTTGCTTGTGATGCCAACTAAAGTGGCAAATGGCATCAACTAACCCCCAATCCTCCCTGTAGCTTCATATCTGGCCAACACTTGGTTTCACCACAACTTCCTGGCTTGCCAGCAATTAGAGGAGGAAATATGTCATGTTGCTTGGACAGATTAATCAATAAATGGCCAGCAGTCATTCTGAGTAGCAGTTGCCCAGTCAGTAACCATCAATTCTGATCACTTCATATCATAACCCAAGCCTCTGCATTGATTCTCTTCACTGCATTCTAGGGACTGGATTATTTACCTTTGAAAGCAACAATGGGGTAGAAGTATGAGTTAAAAGGAGAGGACCCTGAGACCCTGAGGCTATCCCAGGCTGGATTTTTTTCCTGCTGTCAAGAATGTCTTTTTAAATAGTGTTGTAACATATCTTATTTAAGTATTTGTCAGTGCAGATAGTAGATTTTATTTCAGCACACTTGTAAGAAAAAGTGAACTCATCGGTTATAAAGACAAAAATTCTGGTCAAATAATCAAATTAGGACCCCATTTTTTTTTTTCAGTTAGGCCGTAAATAGAGAAATGGTGGTAAGCATGATGGAAGCTCCTATGGCCAACTGCATAATAGAGGGACTAAAGCCACAAATGCTGTTTTCAGAATTGGCGCTCAAACAAACAAAAAATAAATAAAAAGATTAATTAATCCTTAGTTACAATGCCTGTATAAGTTATTGCAGAAACCAGGTAACACTTGAGCAATAAAGTGCAAACTGACATTGTCCCTGGAAAAGTAGATGCAGGGCCTCCCCACTTATAGACAGCTTTCTTTTTCTGACATTAGACTTGTACATGCGTGTCTGATTTCCAGTCATCTGTGAGAAGTCTATGCTTTTATTAAAATATTCTAAATGAACTGGAATCTTGCAGAATGAAGTCACTAAAAATGTTTATTTTCTCTACAACATCTAGTAAAATGTTGGGACTTTTGCAAATGCTCAATAAACATTTACATATCGTAATTTGGTTAAGGAGGTGCCTCAAAATTGGTATTGTTCTTAAACTACAGCATGGGTTCCTAACTCCTATGGCTATAGGGGCAGAGCTGGTGACCAAAATGAATGAAGTGGGCCAGGTATGGGGAGAGTAAATAAACTGGAAAGCTCAGTGAGAGACCAGGCCAACCATGCCAATTCTTCTGATTTTTTCAGAGGCACTAGAAATCCAAATTGTGGAATCACTCCATCTTAAAATCTTGGTAACTAGCCTGTTTATTTTTTTAAACAAAATCAGTGTATGGTCCAGCTCTTGATTCTGGTCACATGTTCATAATGTGCCTTCTGTGACTGAGGTCATTTTATCCCTAATGTGCTTGCTAAGAGTTCACAGAATCTCATAATTAAATAATAAGAGGCACTTAAGGAAGTGACTTTTCAAACTGTGAGTGCTTTTCAAATTGTAGATCATGACCTATTTGTGGGTTGTGAACCTTCTTCATAATCAGATCAGCCAGGCTTAAAACAAACAAGTAAATAAACAACAACAAAATAAAATATATTAGAATAAATGTATTCGCCTAGAATAGAAAACGTCAGACAGCATCATAAGTACATATAAAATAAAGATAAACATTGTTTTTTAAACTTCAAGTTTGCAAATACATAGGTGTGTACTTCATTCTGTGTGTTTGGTGGGTCATGATATAAAATGTTTTAAGGAGACTCATTCTCAAATAAATGTGCATGCCCTGATTTTGTCTAATTCCTATAAGACAAGTAAATGGAAACCTAGAGAAGTGAAATGTTTTTCCAAATCTTGTACAGGTAGAAAGTAGGAAACTTGAAACTCAAGTTAAAATTCAGGTTTCCCTTGTTAAAATTTTCTTATTAGATAGAGCCTTCCTTTGGAAAGGAATTATAAGAGCAGTTGCTTTGTGATCTTTCAGGGAAGGATTTGACAACTCCTGGTAGATTTTAATCTGACCATTTCTCACTTCTTCTTTAACCCCAAGTTCCTCTTCTAAAACCTCATGATCCGATGGTGAATTTTTACTAAAAAAAAAAACCAAAACAAAACACACACACACAGCAGACCTCAGGAGATTCTCCACATATTTTCCCATTGCATCTACTTACCCCCACGCATCTGCATGCTCAAAGCATGTGTTTCTACAGATGTTCTACCCTTGCTCCTAATGCCAACCCTTCTCTGTATATTCTATCCCACACCCTTTGCTTGTTCAGTAATTCCTCTGCTAAAACTGTGCCCAGTCTCTCCTGAATCACGGTATCTGCCTCCACTGGATCAAACACATCAATACCTAAGAATATTCTCATATTTCCCAATATACCCCCAAAGCACAATCTATTTATTCTATATCTCATCCACCATGCTTTCATTCCACCCTCTTTCCAGAAAAACTCTGTGAATAATTTTTCTACACGATTCCCAAATTTTTCTTCTACTTTTCTAAAAATCACAGTTCAATCAGGTTTCCACCTCTGCCTTACACTTCTCCCCAGCAGCCCTTGCTATGGTCACAAAATAATTTTCCCTTGATATGTCTTATGGGCCATCCTCAGTCCTTATCTTACCCCATTGGGCAGCAGCTGTTATCACAGTTGATCACAGCCTCTTCCTTGAAACATCTCATGCAGCTGGACTCCAGGAGACTACTTTCTCTTTTCTATCTTCCTACCTCACCAGAGGCTCCTCTTCAGCAGCCTTCCCTGATACCCTCACATTCTACAGGCTGCTAAACGTTGAGTGCCTAAGTTCAGTTCTCAGGTGTCTTCTATTTTCAACCCAGACTCACTCCCTTGATAATCTCAACAACATCTCAACAAAAGCATTCTCTAGTCATTAAATGTTATTTCTAGGCTGACAGCTCCCAAACTGATATCCTCAACTGGACCCCCAGAGCCGTTTCTCTCAACTGTCTACTCAACATCAGCACTAGGATGTCAAACAGAACATGTCAAGATTTTTTCTTCAAAACTCAGACCCTGATCTTTCCTCAGTGCTACCCCAACTGGCCCCTCAACATGCTATACATTTCAGCTTTCTCCATATATGCTAGTGGCTTTCTTTCTGTTGTTCAGGCTTACGGCTTTGTGGAATCATCTTTGCTGCTCTTTTACTTTCATGCTTTGCATCTTCTCCCTTGGTAAGTACTGTAAACCTTACCTCAAACATGTGTCCAGAATCCAATCACTTCATTTCAAATTTAAAGTCTGCACTCTGGTCTGAGCTACAATCATTTCTCTCCTGGCTTTTTGTAGGAGCTGGGTAGCTGGTCTCTCTGTTCAGTTTTCCCTCTCGTACAATCAACTCTTAACACACCAGCCTATCAGATAATGCCCAGCTATGCTCAAATTTCTACCACGGCTTTCCCTCTTGTCAAACAAAACTCAAGTCCTTACCATAGCTGCTAAGGCCCCATGTGAACTGCACCTTGACTGCCTCTCTGACTCCATCCCCTTTCACATTCCCTTTGCTCAAGCACTCAAACCACATTTTATTCCTTGCTGCTCCTTGAATATTCTAGGCACATTCACACTCAGGGCCTTTGCACCTGCTAGTCTCTCTGCCTAATGGTTCCTCCTCCAGTAAGTCTCATGAATCACTTTTACTTTCTTCCTATCTGACCAAACTATAACCCTACCAGTGAGTTTTGCCTTGATCATGAAACCCACATTCCGCCTTTATCTTGCTTTATTTCTTTCCAGGCACTTATCATCGCTTGATATAGCATAAGTTTATTATTTTACTATATATATAAATACACACATATACATATATGTGTACACATATATACACATTTATATGTGTGTGTTTGTATGTGTGTGTGCGTATATATTTTCCCTACTACTGGCATGCCAGCTCCTTGTAAATAGGGATGCCAATTATTTCACTAATCTTTAGTACTGAGATCGGTACTAAAAAGGAACATGGTACATAGTAGATGTTCAATTAAGAGTTGTTCAATGAAAGAAAGAAGGAATGAATTAATTAATGAGTGCCGTTAGGGCATAATAACATTAATAATGATGATGATGGTGATAATAATAACAAAATCATAATAAAAACTCAAAGTACTTGTAAAACCGACCAAAACATCTGCATACACAATACCTTATTTTTTTTTGCCTTACCACCAGTCTTTATGGTTGATATACATTTTGTTCCCTGTTTACAGAGGAAGACAGTAAGCCTTAAAATGCCCAAAGTGCCATACCTAGTAAACAGAGAAATCAAAACTGATACTCATATTATTTGACTCTAATTCCAGTTCTCATGTCCCCGTGAAATATTCCATGAATATATCATTCCGTATCAGACACAGAAATGTGCCACTGAGATTCCTCAAGAAATGCCTTGCTGCGCAGCTGTAAGAGTGTAGTTTGCTAGTGGCCTCAGCTGTTAGCCCTAGCAGGATTCCCCTCAGCTTTTGAGATAAAGTCAAGTGATTTTAGGGGTCCATAACTGAGCGAGATAGTGGCACCTACCTTGCCTAACCATCTGTGCCTGACACAAGATGATTCTAAGGGACCATCCTTGCTGCAGAGCTCTCCATTGGCCTGGCAGAGACTCTGTCAGTCCTAAAGCACAGTCTAATGCCCTATTCACCCCAATCCTGCTTCCTTTCTTTTCCTTTTACAGGTTCTCGCCAATAGGACTTCTGACAGTACTATATAAGTTTCAGCTTTCACCCTCCAGAAAATCCAAACCAGCAATGGATGATACACAAGGCACACTAGAGAAGGCCCTGGATGAAAAGAAAGTAAAAGCGAGGAACCTCACATGATTTCTATCATTATGTATTTCTGAGCCACCCCGCAAGAAAGACATTTTCTCATCCTTTACCCTTACCTTCTGTACTCCATCAGAAGATGAAGAAACACGGACAATCAGAACTCTCTCAATGGAAAACCCAGTACTGCCAAGGTTTGAGGAAGGGCCTGTGTATTCAAAATCTAACTCCAAGAAAAGTCACAGGAGTCCTTTTTAATAAATTGAGTGCCTTCCTGTCCTGCATTTCAAAAGTGAATGGCACTGTGTGTTCTGACATCAATGAAGTGAGAAAATGCCACAACACAACTCATATATCTCTCAGAAATTTGTGCTGATACTACAAATCCCCTTTTCACATATTTAACTGGAAATCATGATAGACATTCAGGTATCGCAACTGCAAAACAGAGAAAATAATAATGATGTCTGCTAAGTTGTGTGAAAATTAAGTTAGATACATTATAAAGAGTAAAATGCTCAATTAATATTATTTGCTATTATTAATCATTTCTAAAATGCTATTATTAATCATTTCTTTAAAAGAAATGCAATAAATATTACCTTTTAAAAGTCATATTTATTTCTAAGCTTTACTTTTAGTTTTAATAAAACAACTGTGATGAGCTCTGCAAAAAATTAGTTAAGTACCACTTCTTTTATTTTAGTCAATGTGACTTTCTCCATTGCTTACAAGGAATTTCTTAACCCACATTATCTACCTCGATAGAGTAAATAAAACAATGAATATAAATAAACTGTATAGGAAGAAAAAAAGGAAAAATTTGAGGCTAAATATAAATCCATACAAACCCGAATAGTAGTTGATATTCATCTGGATAAAGGGTGTCAATGTCAAACATTTAGCAACGCATTATCCTAAATTACACTCTTTTACTATAAAAAACACCTTTGGAACAATTGGTGAAACTGGAATTGGGTCTGGGATTTAGACAGTAGTAATCTAGCAATATCAGTTTCCTGATTTTGATGGTTATATTGGAGTTTTGTAGGAGCACTATCCATGTTCATAAGAGCTGCGCTCTAAAATATGCAGGGGGTGATGGGTATTAGGTAGGCAACTCATTGGGAAATTGTTCAGGAAGAAAAGTTCTTTGGAATGTACTCACAACATTTCTGTGAGGTTGTAATTGTTTCCAAATAATTTTTGAAAGTTAAAATAGTCACCTAGTTGTTGACTTTTATTGGTATGTATGGCTTTTAAGCTACTGGTTTTAAAATATGCATTCTGCTTAGAATCAATTAGTAAAGTGCTTTGTTGTTATTTTTCTTTTTTTTTTTTTTTTGTGGAACTATCTTTGCGGCTGTTTTACTTTCATGTTTTGCATCCTTTCCTTCGGTAAATACTGTAAGCCTTACCTTAAACATGTCTCCAGAGTCCAATGTCCAATCACTTCATTTCAAATTTAAAGTTTGCACTGTGGTCTGAGTTGCCATCATCTCTCTCTTGTTTTTTTTTTTTTGGTTTTTTTTTTTTGGTTTTTTTTTTGAGACGGAGTCTTGCTCTGTCGCCCAGGCTGGAGAGCAGTGGTGCGATCTCAGCTCACTGCAACCTCTCCCTCCAGGGTTCACGCCATTCTCCTGCCTCAGCCTTCCGAGTAGCTGGGACTATAGGCGCCAACCACCAAGCCCAGCTAATTTTTTGTATTTTGTTTAGTAGAGACAAGGTTTCACCGTGTTAGCCAGGATGGTCTCGATTTCCTGACCTCATGATCCGCCTGCCTCGGCCTCCCAAAGTGCTGGGATTACAGGACTGAGCCACAGCACCCGGCCTCTCTCTTGGTTTTTTGTAGGAGCTGCGTAACTGGTCTCTCTGTTCAGTTTTCCCTTTCATACAATCAACTCTTAACACACCAGCCTATCAGATAATGTCCAGCTACGCTCAAATTCCTACCATGGCTTTCCCTCTTACCAACCAAAATCCAAGTCTTTACCATAACCGCTAAGGCTAGGTGTATATTTTAATGTTTAAAATATTTTAATTTTTAAAAAGTCAACAACTAGGTGAGTATTTCAACTTTTTAAAATTATTTTGAAACATTTACAACCTTATACAAATGTTGTAAGCACAGTCCAAAGAACTTTTCTTCCTGAACCATTTAAACACATCAATTAGCTCTAAAGACACAATAGTAAGTTTGAACACAGTGATTTAGCTGAGAGGCCTAGCAAGCTGTGGGTTGATAGGTTAGCAGCCTCTAATTATACTGCAGACACTGAAACATTAGCTGCAACCTGTAGATCGGAAGGGAAAATCTTGGAGCAGTTTTCAGGAGAGGCCAACTTTTTGTACCGGAAGATGTCTCGAGTCACTCTTGGCTGGGAACCAGGTTAATCAGAGTACACTTCTTTTTTGAAAGGTGTACCTAGAAATGTAATTTTACAAAAAAGGTGTACCCTGTGGCCCAGTTCACTTAGTGCAGGCAGTCGGGTGGTGTGTGGGGTTAAATGTTTCTTGTGCTCTTTCACACCTCAGGCCGGAGAAAATTGCCTCTAGGTCATAGGAGAAGGCACATGCACTTCTGCTTTAGGCACTCTGAAGGTGGCAGTGGGGAAACAAGAGTTGACAATTCCAGTCACACCCAGTACTCTGCTTTTCCTGGTGAGTCCCCTGTACTCTGGGAACATACAATGTGTGTCAAGTCTGTCTGGGGATGGAGATTCCTTGTACCCCTTACCAAACCGGCACCACTCCCTGTCTTCAAAGGGCTGGGCCTTGGATATGGGTGGAATTGTTACCTTCCTAAGAGAAGGAGTAGGCAGGGCAAAACCGTGGAGATCGTGTGATGGAAATTTCCCATGAACTCTCAAGAACTGATGGATTTGCTTTATCCTGACCCATTCATTCATTAACTATTCATTAAGGTTCTACTGTGCTAGGTCACGAAACAGATGTTGCAACCTATGACAGAGTTCTTTATAGTGCCCTAAATATGAAGGAGCCACAGTGGGGGCAAATAGTGAACTGAGCATTAGTAGAGTTGGATTCAAATCTATTGACTGATTCATTAACCATTCACTGATTCACTATGTGACCTCAGAAAGTTTAATTAGCTTCTCTGAGTAGTTAGTGTCTTCATTTATGTAATGGGGGTAATGATAAGTACCTTCCATTGCTATTTTGAAGATGGAAACAGATATTATAGCTAAACATATTTCTTTGAAATGTAAAAAAACAACTTATGTATGTAAAACGACCTATATTAGTCAGGCAAAGATATATAATTTTCAGGACATTATTAAGTCATACTACCTAACCTGCCCTGATGGGGCCAACTTTTAAAACTATAAATTACAAAAATTAACAAAAAAAGCAAGGAAAAAAAAAAGGATGTGCTGGTAATTTTTAAGTTACTGCCTCACAAGAAAGAAAAGAAAGAAAACACCCTGGTTTGTAGAGCTTCCTGATTTTGGTAGTGTAACTACTCCCCATATAACCAATTTTGTGCTACTAACATGACATCATTGAAATTAGAGTGAATTAGGCAGGAATGAAATTAGTTGTCAACATTCAATTTTTGGTAGATTTCACACACAAATTGAATTTCTGGTGTACTCAAAGAATTAGAAAATCTGACAACCCTGGGCTCATATTCTACAGAGTGGCACATATGTGGTAATTCTGGTAAATGTATGGAATGGGTAACAATGGTTAAGTGCCTTGCTTTGAGACGCTTTTCATGAATGTCTTGAAAGATATGGAGGGGAACTGTTTTGAGTCAGCTTCTACTTTTTTTTTTTTTTGAGACGGAATCTCACGCTGTTGCCCAGGCTGGAGTGCAGTGGCGCGATCTCGGCTCACTGCAAGCTCCGCCTCCTGGGTTCACGCCATTCTCCTGCCTCAGCCTCCTGAGTAGCTGGGACTACAGGCGCCTGCCACCGCGCCCGGCTAATTTTTTGTATTTTTAGTAGAGACGGGGTTTCACTGTGGTCTCGATCTCCTGACCTTGTGATCCGCCCGCCTCGGCCTCCCAAAGTGCTGGGATTACAGGCTTGAGCCACCCCGCCCGGCCTCAGCTTCTACTTCTTGACCCTGCAATAAAAACCTCTCCCGAGCCAAAGGAGCACAAAAGTCTTGGGTATTTCTCTGAAAAGGATGGGAAAAATAAAAGATCATAAAATAAATAATGATAATGAGAACAAAATATTAAAATAAATGATCCTGATACACAGCAAATATTAAAATAGCTTATTTCCAACTTAATATTGCAATAAGCATTTTAAGTAAATGATCCCACTTCATTCTCTCAATAAAATGAAAGAGGTGTGATTATTATTCCCATTTTCCAGATGCATATAGTAAGTGTTATGGGTTGAATTATGTCCTTCCGAAAATATATTTGAAGTCCTAAGCACCAATATCTCAGAATGCGACCTTTCTTAAGAATGCAGTCCTTACAGAGGTAATCAAAATAAATGAGTTCATTAGGGTGGACTCTAATGAGACTAGTGTTCTTATAAGAAGAAGAAATTTGGACACAGAGACAGACATGCACAGAGGGAAGATGATGTGAAGAAACAATGGAGAAGACGTGACCATCTAAAAACCAAGGAATCCATGAGACTATCACAAGCTAAGAGATAGGCATGAAACAGGTACTTTCCCTAGAGTCTTCAAAAGGAGAAAGGCCCTACTGGCACCTTGATTTTGAACTTCTAGCCTCCAGATATGTGCAGACAATATGTTTGTTTTTGTTCAAGCCCACCCAGTTTGTAGTGCTTTGTTATGGCAGCCCTAGGAACCGAATACACAAGTCTCAGGGTAAATCAATGTCCCTCATTCACACAGCTACTAAACTCTCAACTTGGTTGCAACAAGCTTGTTTGTTTTTGTTTTTAACAAATATCAATGCCCAGATCTCCTTGCCCTCCTCCTCTCCACACCCCAGAGGCTGATTTAATTGGAAGGACAGCCACAGGGCATTTTGATGGGAAGCCAGGTTTGAGAACCACTGTGTCAAGTGGCAGAATGAGGATTCCAGCTCATGTGTGCCTGGTTCCCAGCCCTGTATTGAAATAAAGCACTGAGGTTCAGCATTTCACATGAGTTTTTGTTTTACATTTGTTCTATAACAATATATAATGTTGTTCATCCTTATTGACTGTATAGGTAAAATACCCTCCAAACACTGTATTCTTCTTCATAAAGACTGAAAATATATGATAACTTATGATGTATATTACATAAACTCATCCCAACTTTAATGATACAGTGAGAAGATATTGTGTGAAACAATAGAGCTGATTAGGGTAAATCAGTAAGGCCTAGCCAGGTGTGGTGGCTCACGCCTGTAATCCCAACACTTTAGGAGGCCAAAGTGAGCCAATCATTTGAGTCCAGGAGTTGGAGATCAGCCTGGGCAACATGGCAAAATCCTGTCTCTATAAAACACACAAAAAGGAGTAGCTAGGCTTGGCGGGGCATGCCTGTAGTCCCAGCTGCTCGGGAGGCTGAGCTGGAAGGATCACCTGTGCCCAGGAGACTGAGGCTGCAGTGAGTGAGCTGTGATTGTGCCACTGCATTCCAACCTGGGCGGCAGAGCAAGACTCTGTCTCCAAAAAGTAATTAAAAATAAAAAAGGAAGTCTTATTAAGGCCTTATTATAGTTTGGCAACTCAAAGCAAATTCCATAATGCTTATCGACACTGGTTGAAAGCCAATAAAATACTGAAGTGGGAAGTTTGAAAGTTTGAGGCCAGGAGTTTGAAAGTCAATAAAATACTTCAGCAGTCACTATGCTGTAATAGAGTCACATACCTGATATTATTTAATCAACTCTAATCCTCATCATCATTTTGTAAGATATTATTATTATTCCCCCTTATAGGAGAAATACCTGAAGATGAAAGAGGTTAAGCCTCATCATGGCCAGAGATTACATACATTTTAAATGGTAGGGCCAAGATTTATACTCCCAGATATCTAATCCAAAACTCTTGTTCTTACCTCCACATCTGGGCTCAATAAATTGAGTTTATTAGCAATTACAGAAACCCTTTTGTTTTACTAGTCATTTATTGCCAAAGTTTTTATAGCTGACGTTAAGCAACTGACTTGAAGCCTCCGTCCTCTTTGACGTATTTTTCATTATGGCAACATTTGGAACTTTCTAAAAGATATACTGATTCGTCATATATATTAAACATAGGGCTTTCCATTTTTTAAAGTGTATTTGCAAGGTAAGGATAAGAAGACAAGGAAATGGTTATAGGAATTCATGCCTGAATGAGAGTTAATGGGCAATCTTAGGAAAGTTCACCTTTTGGTAAACACTGTTTCTGCTCTCTAAGAATATGTATTCATTGCAAGAAATATAAACTGCAAAAATATAACACCTTCTGTTTGTTAGCTGGAGACCCCAGAAAATCCTCAGCTTAGAAGGTCTCAGAAGTACTAGTCCAACCTTGCTTCCTTACATTTTTCTACTCCTACTTAAGATTATCCTGTTTTCATCTCCAAAAGAGAACAACCAAATGTGAAGAACGATTATATTGTCACAACTCTCTCACCTCCTGCCTACACCAATTATGTGGACTGATAAGGAAGGAAATTAAAATGATGCCACCAAAGTACATAAAATGAATTCTAGAAATTTAAAAAAATTCCATGAATCTAGCTCATACTGATGGAGTCACAGTAAATTCATTGTTAACATGGCAAGGACCTGGGCTGGGAGAGAGCCCCAAGGGCATTTCATATACCACTCGTGATATGTGCATTCCCTCTGAAACATTCCTGCAAAGTAATTATCCACCCCAGATCTGAAAATCTTTCAGATCACCTTGGTGCAAAGGATAGGGTGTGGTGACAGGGATAACCAAAACACTGTTTCTTTTTGGTGTGGATATTTCTCAAGTTGAGTGTGCCTTGTTTGTGGAACTGTTGGGAGGTTGCTGAACTTCCTTCTCCTGCCTATCTGTAATCAGCAGACCCCTCGATAGCACCACTCAGATGGATGCAAGCAGAACTTTGCTCATTTATTCCCTGGAGAGCATCAAAAAGTCATTTATTCATCTGTAGGCAGAAATTGAGTTGGAGACAATTAAGAGGAGAGACCAGGTATGGTGGCTCACACTTGTAATCCTAGCACTTTGGGAGGCTGAGGCAGGAAGATCACTTGAGTCCAGAACTGCAAGACCAGCCTGGGCAACATAGTGAGAGCCCCATCTCTACAAAAATAAAAAAATTAGCCAGGCATGGTGGCACATGCCCATACTTCCACAGGTCCTAGCTACTGGGGAGGCTAAGGTAGGAGGATTGCTTGAGCCTGGGAGGTTGAGGCTGCAGTGAGCCATGATCACATCACTGCACTCCAGCCTGGGTGACAGAGCAAAACTCTGTCTCCAAAAAATAAAAAATAAAAAACGAGGAAAAATGAAAGGAGAGAAGGTGACATTGTTAAGCGAATGTCATCCAACACAGAAGACTGGATTGTTCTTGAATAACTTTTCTCTGTCCTCTCTGTGCTTCAGCTACACTAGTTTTCCAGCAGTTCCTCTCCAGGAGGATGTGGCAGGCTTTCTCCCACCTAGGGTCTTTTTGCTCATCATTTATTTTTGAGTACCAGGGAAGCAGCATGATGTCACCCAGCTCTTGACCTTTACTTGCTGCTTCCCTGGTATCCACATTTCCCACAATGGTTAATTGGTGAGAAGCATGGATCTGGGCCAGAGTGGTGGCAAGGAAAGTAGAAAATGAAGGCCGGATAAAACAGACATTTGGAAGAAAGTACCCAGTCAATTATCAAACATAAATTCAAGGGACAGAAAAAAGAGACAAGCAAAAGTGACACTGAGATACTGAACACAGAAGACAGGGAGAACGCTAACAGCATTGCTTTCGGATACCAAGAAGTCTGGAGGGGCAGCTGGTACCAAAGAACAATCACGAGTTTCGTTTTCTGCTGATGTGACAGTAGAAAAAAAAAATTGCAAACATGTCAAAATGGTGGTCTGAGAGAAACTATCTTTGAGGAGAGGAAACTGATAGAAATTAACCTTTTAGGATTACTTACATACATAGAGACTATAATTGCAGATGGGAGATTTGTTGATTACTGGAGGAAGTGCAAAGAATTGAAGGCTGAATCTTAAACAATGTTTATATTATGAAGGCATGTGGAAGAAGTAGAGTGAGCAAGAAAGGGACTGGATATGTTTGAGAAGTAGGACAAGTCACCATGGGAGGCAAGAGAGTTTGAAGAGGAGCAGTGTTATGGACTTACTGTTTAAGTCCCTACACAATGCATAATCCTCATGAATGAGATTAGTGCCCTCATAAAAGGGACCCCAGAGAGCTCCCTAACTAACTCTCTTTCCACCAAGTGAGGATACAATGATAAGTTCACAGTTTGCAACTCAGAAAAGGGCCCTCACCAGAACCCCAACCAGATTGGCAGTCTAATCTGGGACTTCTAGACTACAGAACTGTGAGAAAATTTCTGTTGTTTATAAGCCACCCAGTCAATAGTACTTTGTTAGAGCAGCCCCGCTGACTGAGACAGGAGGGATGTTTAACAGGGTCAAAAGCTATCAAGAGGCCTTTAAATTTGTTGATTAAGGGGCTACTGCTGATCTTCAAAAGAACAATTTCAATTAAGCATTGTGTAAGGAAATAGGGGTGGTGGGTGGTGGTGAATCAGCGGTGAGAATATGGAGGCAGCAAATGTAGATGGTCTTGTATGGAAATTAAGTGGTGAAATGAAGGCAGTAGCTTGAAGGCATTAAAGTGTCAAAAACAAGCTTTTATCAAGTAGAGAAAATTCCAACAAAACTTCAGCGTGGCAAATCCGATGTGCAGAGTAGAGATGAAAAAAAAGCATATATTTTGTACTGATACTGAGTACCCTTAATATTTGTGTTTATTTCTTTGAAGCTAGGATGCCATTCATGTAAGTCACACCATTATTTTACGTAAGAAAGGAATAAAATGTTACCAATTAAACTAGGACCCATATTCATTGCAAACTGTACCATGATTGTAAAAATGCTAAACATACACACACATTTTGAAATGAATGATATGTATTGGGATAAAATTTTCTTTATTTATTTAGAGGGAAGGTCTTGCTCTGTCACCCAGGCTGGAGTGCTCACTGTAAACTGAAACTCCTGGGCTCAAGCAATTCTCCTGTTTCAGCCCACAGAGTTGCTGGGACTACAGGTTGCACCACCATGCTCAGGTTATTGGTGCATTCTTTTCTTCAGTTAGGGTTGGTTTACATCATGAGCAGAGATATATTGTTTATGCAGTAATCTATACATCTCTGTGCATGATAGAACTCCATAAACATCCAGATTCTGGCAGTAGTATTACTCAAATGTTTTTAATTATATAGTAGATATTTGGGATTGCTGAGCTAAAGAATGCAGAAAAATCAGCCCGTAAAAGTTCTTAAGAACCTACAACTTCTGAGTTTTCCACATGGTTCTATTTTGGCAAATAATTCACCTCTCTCCTGGCAAAATTGCAGAGCTTTGTGTTTATGCTGAAGCAGCAGTTATACCCACTTTGCAGAACACTGGCCACCTGAAAAACATCTCCAAAGAAAATAAGGGTTCCCAGAGACTATCAAGGCTCTTTTTTAATCTTATTTATAAAAGCTGCAATTACACTCTGCAGAGAAATGAACTATACACGGGCCCTTTGGCAGTTTTCCAGAAATGAAGGCAGTTTCCCCTTGCATTTAACCTTGAAGTGTACTTCCTCACAATCACTTCGTGATTGATGATAGCCAGAGACAAGTAAACAGCTTAAAACTTGAAATGTAACATGATTACAGCATTTGTTCCTTTTCTTTTTTAAGAAAAATTATCTCCACTTTTCTCCCATTGGGCTATTAGTCTTCTTGATGAAACCTGGAACTATCCCCCTCCTTCCCTACTTTGGTGATAAAATTCACACTGCAATGTAGCATAGTAGTTAAGAGCAAGAGTTTTAGTCAGTTCTGGGTTTGAATCCCACTCTTGACACTACTAGTTGTGTGACTTTGACAAACTTCTGACACTAACTGAACCTTGTCATGTTTGACCACTTCTCACCTGCATTATTTGTGTCACTAATAGGAATAAGTGTACGTCATCATTATTAGTCACTTTCATATCATTTTTGTCCTCATTGACTGTTGAAGAATAGCTCATTATATTCATGTTCCTCAGGTTTTATCTTTGTAATGCTAGTGAGTTTTCCTTTCTGTTTCTTTATGTGGACCACCTTTTTTTCTCCTTTTGACTGATTCTAACATACTGTTTCTGCTTAGCTTTCTTCATTTTGCTATATTCTCTGTTCCCTGGATTCATAGCTCTAGTGTCAGTAGATATAATTTCCTCAGATATCACTAACCATGATGAATTTTGTCATGCAATTATTCAACAAAAAAATTATTCAGCTTCTACTATATACCAGGATTATTCAAGGCTATGCAAGTGCAGAGACAAAAATGATAGTGTTCATGTTTCCTAAATTTAGGTGGGAGTAGACAAAGAATTACAATACAGTAAAATAAATGCTAAGGGATATCTAGCTCATATGGTATCAAAAGTATGCATAAGGTAATGAATGAGGATGATCCATAAAATTTAGCAAGATGGAAGATGTGGAGATGGAACCTCAATTGCAATGAATTAAGGAAAAACTTGAAGTAGTTTGGACAATTTTTTTCAAGGAGTTTTTCTATAAAGAGAGAAAAGAGATATGGAAGCCTGACTGCAGGAAGTTTGTAGTTAGTTTATTGTTTTGAGATGGGATGGTGTAGAGTAGTATGTTTATACCTCAGCAGGGATAATCTAGTATAGATGCATACATTGAGCATACAGAAAACAGAAGAAATAAGTGCATGAGGACAGGGCTCCAGTGGGACAGAAGGGAGGGTCTACAGGACATGAGTGGATGGTTTTGCCCTAGTTAAGAACAAGCAGGTATTATCCATGGGAAAATGCAGCTGGGTCAGTAGATTTGGTTGTAGGAAGGTAAGGCATTTTCTTTTGATTGTGTTTATGCTATTTTTAAATGAAATAAGTAGAATCAATGGGAGTAAAAAGAAGACAGATAGGATGAATGGTTAAGTGGAGAGGAGAAAGTATGATTGATGGAGGGTATGGAGTAGAATTTCTGGTCGGTATGAAGGACCACGGAGACACTCAGGAATGACCAGTCAGTACTGCTTGTGCATTTTTCTCAAGCCATATTCTACCTCCTGAATTCAGTGGTCTAATGGGTGGAGAGTTATGAGAGAGTTTGCCAGGAAAGTCAACAAATGAAGAAGAGGCAAAGGAGTTGAAGGTATGAGCAAGGGAATGATGATGACAAGAAGAGTAGCAGTTAAACTGGGTAAGGTGGAATTGACAGGGTTTTCAGAGATCTGAAAGAGGCCTGCAAATTGTCAGACTGGGATCTTTAGTGTGATATTATAGAGAGAAGGAGGTGACTGTGAGAACATGAGATGCTAGTGATTGAGATTTGACAAATTGCACTCTTACTGATAACAAGTTATAGGATATGTCAAAAGGAATGAGTGGCTGAAGTCAGATGGAAAAGAAGATCTCATATGTACACAGGTCAAGGAAGTGAGAAAGACTGTGATTTTGGGCAGATGATCAGTGTAAATTTTGAAATCACCAGAAATAATGGCAAACATAGTGAGAGAAAAACAGAAGGCTGCAAGCAAAAATATTCAGAAAATAAGGAGAAATGAGTAAAATTTAGCAGACAACTATGACAACCAGGATAGTACATTTTATTGGCCTGTGCTTTTAACACAGTGAGTTTTTTGAATTAGAAATGTCTCAGAAACAGCAATAAGAGAGAAAGAGAATGACAATCCAGCCCCCGGGCCCCACCATAGGTAGAAGGAGCAGAAAAAGGCGTTCTCCTCTTAGGGGACAATAAGGGAACCTGGGTCATCAAGGGACGTCAGCTTTCTATTCAAGTCAGAAGAGGAAGGAAGCAATAAGAGAAAATATTAGAGATTGGGAATTTTGCTAATGACAGACTGCATGTTCCGGGGAATAACATTGAAAGGTTTTTGGGGAGTGAGGAATTGGAAAGAAATGGAAGATTATGTTAGTTAAGGGATGTAATGGGTTATAGGGATAAACTCTGGGTATTTAAAAACCATGGGATGCTTAGATTTTTGGTGGTTACAGAGGAAAATGAGAATAAAGGTATGATGGGATTAGACTGGCAGTATTTTTGGTGGGAGATAAATTAGTGGCAGAAGCATAGGAAGTGTGGAGAGATGGCGATTTGGATTGGGTTGGGGGTTGGTGAGCATTGATTAGTGGGCTTCAAAAGTGCTAAAGTGATGTCATAACTGGAAAAGAGAGAATCTTTATTAGTACCACAGAGAATTCTTTGCACATTCCTTAAATCCAAGACAGTGAAATACAAAAGAGTAGGCACACGGGAAAGAGGTTGGGAAGAGCAGAGGAATGGATTGGGGGTGGCTCAGCTTGAGTCATTGCCTGGAATACACATTGGTGCTGGAGGCATCCCTTAAAAGAGAGGTCTGGTTAGTTGATGTTTGCCTGATTTAACACTAGAATTAGTCTTTAAGCAAAGTAGATGTTTAGGATTGTAGTAGTCATTAGTTTGGGGAACCTACTGATACAAGCAGAAACTTCCTAAATCTAATCTTCTATTAGTCTGACCTCCTCCAGTTTTTAGATGCTCAGCCTCTTTTCTGGTGCTACTGAATGAAACAGCTTCAGATTAAGAGTCCAAGAGACAGAGAGAAACCATACCTCTCCATGAGTTTTCATTTGTTACTCACAAATGTGAGAAAATTAACCTGCCAGTAGAGACACCACATTTTAAACTCACCATACGGACAATGAGTGTTAATAGAGTCTGCATGATCATGGGCTGATGATCCATAATACATATAGTCATAAAGATAAATGGATTCTAAATGAATCTGGTGATAGATTCTATTTACATGTCTGGTACTTCCTATTTTAAAAAACTATGGACTCATTTGAGGGATACATGTGCTTTGTAACTAAAGATGCTAACTGCAACCCTCAATGAGCTCAGATGGGGTAATATATTGTCTGGTATTAGCATTAAACTCTTGCCACTTTTCAGGAAGCCCCCTTTCCTAGAGTCTTTTCATAGCCTCACAGAGCATCACAAAGGGTAATGTAATTATTAGAAAGCATTTATAGAAAAACCTCATTTATTTTCCATGATTGTGGAATAGATGTTTCTACTTTAACTGCTATTTTACATACCTTAACTATCTTCCTGGAGAATTTGAAATTTGAAGGAAAAAAATCTAGTTTTGATGGAATTCTTTTAAAATTTATTGTTTTTTTACATAGGAAAAAATAACATAATTTAATCTTTTCTTGATTACTTAGAGTAGGCAGGCTAGAGTCATAGCCATGAGCCATATAACCAAAGCAAAGATACTTAAGTTCTCTAAGCTTTCCTTTCTTCCTCTGTAAAATGTATCAATACCTACTTCATAGGGTCATTAACGTGAATGAAATGAGATCGCGCATAGAGAGAGCTTAGCCTTAATTCTGACACATACTACACAATCAAGCATAGCTATCATTATCAGATAAGCATTTTAATTTTCACCATCAAAAATTTCCTCCACTTTAATCAAATGATGTCTACAGGGCCATATGCCCCTGGACATGATGGCCCTAAAGTACCATTTTGATTTATGGGTTTTGAGTTATAATTTTGTTTTTCAATCTTATCACTTTTTTTGCTGTGGTATGTGCTTTCACTTATCTGCATTAATTCTTCTCTTCAACCACAGGATTTTCTGCTTCTAATATCCTCTGGTATGAGAAACTTGGTACCGGGATTTACTTGAATTGTATAAAATAGGTATAAAATAGATTTTCGAATGAGAGCTAGAAGGACTCTCTTATAATCCAAAGTCATGGATTTTAGGGTATGAAATTGGTAACATCCATATTAGTTCTTGGGAAAGCTTTTTTGTATTTAGTCTAACTCAGCTTCAACTCTCAGATACATGTCAGACATCTGTTATGTAAGGTCTAGACCACTGTCACTGCCATTTATTCAATGACCAAATGTCTTAGAAAATGAAATTATGTCCTAGAAATTCCACTCCTAGATATTTACCCAGGGAAAATGAAAGAATAACGTCCACACAAATATTTGCAGACAAATATTCATAACAGCTTTATTTACAAAAGACAAGTCTGAAAATTTATCAAATGTCCATCAGCAGGTGAACAGATAAATAAATTGTAGTACATCCTCAGAGTGGATTACTATTCAGCAACAAACAAGTAAATAATTCGTCAATGAATCAACCAATAAGAAGAGTAAACTATTGATAACACGAAATAGTACAGATGTATCTCAAATCATTATGCTGAGTAAAATAAGTCACACTCCTTCAAAAAAAAAGCCTGATGCCATTTGTATAAAATTCTAGAAAATGTAAACTAATATATAGAGAGGAAGAAAGATTGCACAGGGGCACAAGAAAACTTTGCGGGTGGCAAATTTGATGTTTTGATTACGATGATGGCTAGTGGGTATTGGCAATTAGGCGTATATATATATATATATGTGTGTGTGTGTATGTGTATATGTGTGTATATGTATGTGTATATACGTGTGTGTGTATATGTGTATATATATATATACACACACACGTATATACACATAATCAAATAGTTTGTGTACATGTGTGCAGAGTATTGCATGTAAATTTTACCACAACAGAGTTATTTAAAACATGCTTCTGTGCTCCCCGATCACCTGCTTCCAAACTAGGTGAGTTCTTGTTTGCCATTCTATGTCATATTATAACAGTCTATACTTTATATTTGTAAAATGCATCCAATTGTCTTTTAGAGTTAGTGGAATACCTGTTTATATAATGTCCTTCCTCTCTGGATTGTCAACGCCAAGTGGACCAGAAATATATCTCTCTTTTTCATTGTGCTTTCTCACCACTTAGCACATTGAATGAATGGATGAAACATTGAAAGTGTTACTCGTGCTGGTAAATATCTTGGAATTAATCTTTCTTTTCAAGTAAAGACCTTTGAGAATAGAGCAGTAGGGGATGGGTTGATGGTGGATATGAGGAAAGGTATCCCCTTGCTGTGTTACAATGTGCAAATGAGAGGAGGGTAAGTCAGAGTGGGAATGAGACAGGTCTGCAGCAATGCTTTAACTTGGGACATATGCAGAAACCAGTAACAAACCTACAGGAAGGTGAAATACAATTTAAAATATTTTATGCAAGATGTGTTGCCTGTGGGACACTAAAAATCAAGGCTTACATTTTTGTATCAGTGTTGAGAGTGCAAGTGCAGAGGGAGAGTTTTGCAAATGTCAAATGCAGCCTTCAGGGAACACTCGTTCTGGAAGGAAGCAATGCCACACATCACACCATGGCTTCGGCTGCCATTGAGCTATGCTCTGAGCTCCCTGCCCTCAGCAAGCTGACAAGTGAGACACCTTAATCAAGAATGGAAAGCTCTGAGTCCTGGGGGAAATTCCTCCAACAGAGAGATTAATTTTAACTAAATGGAAACAGCTTGTGAAATAAAAGCAAGAGTGAATATGGAAAATTTTAGGATTGCACTTAGTGGCAGTCCCAAAACAACACCAGGGTCCAAAGGCAATCTTAAAAAGACACTCATAGGGTCACTGAAGGCACTGAAAGGGTCTATCATATAAAATTAAATTCTAGTGGGAAAATTACTATGCTATATATATACATATAAATAGAAGGTTAAATAGTCATCTAGCTATTTTTAGATATTCAGCGTGATGTAAACTTGATGTTCTCAGCAGCATTTTTGTGAAGTATCATTGCATGTTATTTTAACTGAGTTTATATTTGTTTAGCCTATGTGTTCATTACCATGGGGTTGTAAATTGTAATTTAAAATACAATCAATGACTGCCCTCAAAGATTAGCCTCTCCCTTCAAATTGCATTTCCTGGTCCCTGTGCTACTTGAACAAGACATAGTAACACTCTAAAGGTATATGAAAGACATTCTACAATGGAACACTCAACTGTGAGATATAAACTTTTTTTCAGGCATTTGGAGATGAGAGAGATTCATGTGAGCAGTACTGGGCAGGTGAACATGCACAGACAAGATGAGCTTGAGCTTACTTTGGAAGGACGTTTAGGATTGGGAAAGTGAGACAGGATAGAAGGGCATCTACCTGGGAGAATAGAAGAGAGAGTGTGAAAATTTTGCCACAGAAAACTCTCTGGTTTTCTTCTCATACAATAACAAAATAAAAGAAAAAAATGAATGAAAAACATGGTGCCCGCGTTTGCCCAAAGTCTTAGAGGGAAAGGTCTGAGAGGAGCAGGGCTTCTCTGTAATGATGCAATCCTCTAATGTGAATCAGAAACCACATCAGAGCAGAGGGAGGGTGAACAGGCAGCACACTGTCATCTCTCCCCACTAACACCCATAGAAGAATATTATTTGTAGATCAAAACCCCTTTCTACTGTTGACTTCAGACTTGACCTCAGAATCTTCCCCACCACAATGCGATGCATGAGAGTTGGCCCATACGGCAAAACTCGTGTGATCCCTGTCTTAGAGAGTCACTTTCCCTGCTGAACTGCCTGGAAATAATTGTGTTTCATGGCATAAACTAGTTGTATGTGTTACTGAATTCATGGGTATACTTCTCTAAACCTCTGTGTTGAGATTCTCTAGCAAGGCTCTAAATATCCCAGTGGAATTTGTCTTTACTAATAACTTTAAAATTAACTTGGGGTAGGGCTTACAGGAGCATAGATATTAATATTTCTCTCCTTTGTGATTAAAACAATTTATGCCATATACAATGTGTTTCAGAAATGTCACTGTACAAATCCAGCAATTGTCTTTCTTCATAATTTCGATGGTCACATTCTTTCAGAAAAAGAATGTGATTTCATTTTCTTCCTTTTTTTTTTTTTAGACAGAGTCTTACTCTGTCGCCCAGGCTAGAGTGCAGTGGCACGATCTCAACTCACTGCAACCTCTGCCTCATGAGTTCATGTGATTCTCATGTGTTAGTCTCCCAGGTGGCTGGGATTACAGCCATGTTCCATGACACCCGGATACTTTCGTATTTTTTAGTAAAGAAGGAGTTTCACCATGTTGGCCAGGCTGGTCTCAAACTCCTGACCTCACAATCTGCCCATCTCAGTCTCCTAAAGTGCTGGGATTACAGGCGTGAGCCACCGGCCCCAGCCGTCATTCTATTCTTAAATAATGATGCTGTATGCAGTATTATTCTTTACAATTGTTTAAAATCTTGTTTTGTTTTATCTTGTTTTAATACTAACTACAGAAGGCCAAATAAAAGGCATAATTTATGTGAAAGAAAGGTCAACTTGCCAAGGGTGACAGATACTATAAATGAAGTAAAGAATTTTTACACGCAATTAAATTTTTATAGGTTTGAGGCAAGGTTTTATTTACTTTCACATACTTTATAATACAATTGCTCTTTCAACCCCTTGACGGGAATATTATTAACCCCATTTTATTGGTGAGAATACTGAGGTTCAGCAGTTAAAAGCAACAAAACCTGGACATAAATTTGAGTCATCTCCCTCCAATCCCAATATTCTATCTACTACATTTTACTGCCTCTTCTTTATAATCATATTCATTATAATAACATTTATTAGGCACTTACTATACGCCATCTTCTCTGCTAAGTACTTTACATATATTATCTCACTCCCATGATAACATTTCTATGAAGGAATATCATTGAGTAAATTTCAGACCTGCAAAGAGGTTGCTGGAGCTCACATAGATAGTAAGTAATAGACTTGGGCCTTGAATTCTGAATTAGAGCTCACAGGGATAGTAAGTAGTGGAGCTGGGCCTTGAATTCAGAATTCAGAACCAAAGCTATTGGTATTCTTTGTTGCCTCTTTCTGGGTGGTGAAAACTTATAAGGGGATTCAGTTACAGCTGTTCAGACCTTATTTTAGGGATATATGAGAAGTCAAGCGGGATAACCCATTTTCCTGAAGAATCAGACAGCAAGCATACAATGAAAGCTTATTGTGCTTTCACTGCAGCATAAGTTCTACTGGTTAATAGAAGAGTAGGGTGACTATAGTTAACAACCAGGTACTGTATCTTTCAAAATAGCTAGAATGAAGGACTTGACAAATATATAACACATAAATAGGATAAATACTTTAGTGATGTATACCCTGAATACCCTGACTTGATCATTACACATTCTATACACATAACAAATATGCATATATTATGTTTGTAAATATATTATATAATATGCATAGAATGTATATGCATAATATAATGCATATAATATGCATAATATATTGTATTATATTATATATTATATATATTATATTATATATTTTATATATTATATATTATATATTATATAATATGCATAGAATGTACCCCACAAATACTTACAAACATGATATATCAAAACGTTTTCATTGAAGAAAACAATACAAGCTTAACTTTTCCAATATATTATCACCATCTACAAGAAGGGCACTTAAATATTTCCTTAAAATCCTACCATTAACTAATAATTACAAGAGCTTTGATTATGAATTGCTTTCTATATGTGCCTGGGACCATGTTTAGCACCTCACATGAATTATCTCATTTAATTCTCATAACCTCCCTATTTGGCTTATGATTTTTTATGTCACTGGAGGGAGCAGCCTACTAATCCCAAAGAAGTCCAACAGGTACTAGCCTACCTGGCTAAAAAGGAGCCAAGCAAGTCTACTTCACAAATGCTTTGAAGCTAATCATGGCTTCCTTTTGTATGGACTCCACAGTCCTTGAGATTATTTAGCAATCTCCTGGTGAGATGTGATGTGTGGTTTTGATACAAATGTGGGGAATGTGCTATGAAAAGAAACCTAGTGTGCTTTTTTAGTTATATAAAAGAAGAAGGCTCCTTTAAGAGCATGAGTAGATGAAAGAGACATTGAGGCTACTGCACAGCATCAGAGTTGGAGGCATGGGGTAAAAAATGAAGCATATATTTTAGAAGGGGTTAAAAGACCACAGAGTTCCTTATGCTTGTCAAGAGATGGTGAGCAATTCAGCAAAGAGCTTGCTTGCCTTTTTGGGGTACATCTGTTGCTGTGTGTTGGCTTGTCAGGGCTACAGTTGCCAGAACCTCCTGCATTTAGATCTTGCCAAGGCATGTGAGTTGAAGTAACGAGTATCATACCTGGATTTAGGTGACTGACAACAATGTGGCTTCCGCACCCTCTTCTCTGTCTTCTAACTATATTTAAAACAAAAACAAAACAAAAACTCTGAGACACTGGGAAATGACAGAGCCAGGGGATGAAAGAATCTGGGTCCCCAAGTTATTTTATTAAAAAAAAAGTCTGCAGCAAATTGGAAACACCATGTTCTACTCTAATGTGAACAAGAAATGAAACTTTTCTTCATGTTCAGTCACTAAAATATAGAGAATTGTTGTTACACCAGCTCGTATTGCCCTCACTAATATAATGTAGGAATGTGAATCTTCTTTATTTCATTAAGAACAGATGTATTGTGCAGTCAATTATCCATTGTCGTTGGAATTTTGCTTCATTACTACATTAGAAAAATCCACAGGGAAACCTAAAGCTTCATTTTAACCGTGAGGATGTTGGTAACAAACTAACATAGGAAAGAAAGTCATATGGTACTATTAATTCAATTTTGCCTCCTCTTGTACTCCCTATTCTAGCTAAATTAGAGTAATACGGGCTGGATTTACCTTCTTACCTGAAACGCTCAAAAACAAAACAAAACAAAAAAACAAAACAATAAGCAAACATATATATGAAACAAATGTTTAAGAAATTAGATATTTAAGGTCAGTTTTCTCCTGAGAGATTGGAAACAAACAAAATGAGTCCTATGACTGCCCCAGCTTATTGCATTCATAGAGATTGTAGGCCAAAATGCAGGAGGGGAAATAAGGAAGAGCCCAGCAGACTTCTTGAGTTGAAGAGTCACAGTGGAGACTGGAGAGATTACTGTAGCCAGAGTTAATAGGACAGAATACCAGAAAGAATAGAGCTGCACACAGAGAGACCTCCAGAGATCTACAAAGGGGTTCTCCCTCAAGCATTTGGCAGAGTGCTGTTTGGTGCATGCAGGTAAATAAATTCCTGGATCAGAAATCAGAAAAACAAGGTTTAGAGGTAACAGAGCCAGGCGCACACAGGCCCTGAAATTGTGCCTGTTTCCACTACCCAGACAGGAAAACCTCATAATTCATGGGATAGTGGGTGGAGGACTCAGAAGGGTCTGGCCTAGGTTGTAGGACATAACCTTAGACTAAATACGATTCTGTTCCTTCCTAACAACTCTTAGAAGCAACACCAGAATGAATGAAACCATTTCCCAAGTAATATCACTACATCCTCAAACAAAGCTCATGAATATTTGAAATCTGAAACAAATAGAAAACAAATGGTAAGATGATAGATGTAAACCTAACAGTATCAATAATCACCAGTTTTTCTAAAAAAAAGCTAAGTGGTTACATTGAAATCAGGCAAAGTGGATTTCAGAAAACAAAATACTACCAGGGATTAAAAAAAAAAAATCATTTCATAATGATAAAGGGGACAATTTATCAAGAGGACGTAATAGCTCTCAATCTCTAGGCAAAAAATAACAGAGCTAAAAATATATGAAGCACAATAATTAAGAGAATAAGTAGATAGAAAAGTGAGTAAGGGTACACTGGACTTTTACCCCACTATCAACTAACTTGACCTAACTGACATTTATAGAACCTTCCACGGAACAATAATGGAACACACATATATTTGTTTCTGAAAGGGCACTTGGAACCTTTACAAAGATAGGGCATGCTCTGGACCATAAAATAAGCCTCAATAAACTTTAAAAGATGCAAGTTCAGCAAATTAGAAATCAATAACAGAAAGATCTCTTGAAATATCCCAAATACTTGTAAACTAAATAATGTACTGCAAAATAACCCAGGAATCAAAGAAGAAATCACAAGGGAAATTAAAACTGTTTTAAACTAAATGTTAATGAAAACACAACACATCAGTATTTGTAGAATACCACTAAAGCAGTACTTAAGGGGAAATTTATAGCATTAAATGCCTATATTAGAAAAAGAAGAAAGACCTCAAAACAATGACCCCAGATTTCACACTGAAAGACTAGAATAAAAAGAGAAAACTATATCCAAAGTAAGCTGAAGAAAAATATAATAAAAATCAGCCTGAAATGATAGTATAAAAATTTTAAAAAGAAGAAAATAATTCAGGCACAAAGCTGTTTTTTCAAAAAATTAATAACATTCATAAACTTCTAGTCAGACTGATCAAGAAAAACAAGAAAGACACAAATTACCAATATCAGAAATGAAAGAAGCAACATAACTACAGATTCTGCAGACATTAAAAGGATGATAAGACACTTATAAACACTTTGTGTCAACAAATTGGTATTTTAGATCAAAGACATGTTAAAAGGGCTCACTTAATAAATAGAGAATCTGAGTAGGCTGAAATTGAATTTGTGACGCAAAACCTTCTCACAATGAAAACTCCAGGCCCAGATATATTTACTAGTAAATTCTACCAAATGTTAAGACAGAAATAATACCAATTCAACAAAAAGTTCAAAAACTTGAGGAGGGGCAAATGCTTCCCAGCTCATTCCATGAGGCTAAATTTACCCAGATACCAAAATTAGAGGGGGAAAGACATTATAAGAAAAGAACAGAACAGAACAATACCTCTCAGGAATATATATGCAAAAACTCAACAAAATTTAAGGAAACCAAATCCAGCAACATATAAAAATGATCATTTGTCATGACCAAGTAGGTTCACCCTGAGAATGTAAGGCTGGCTTAGCATTTGAAAAGCAATCAAGATAATTGAACATATTGACAAACTTTAAAAAGAAAAGCCATATAAGTCATCTCTGTAGATGCAGAAAATCAGTTAAAACCAACATCCCTTTCTGATAAAATTTACCAGAAAACCAGAAGAAAAAGGGAACTTCCTCAGTCTCATAAAGGGTATCTATGAAAAATCTATGGTTAACAGCATATTTAGTAATGAAAGATTGAAAGTCTTTTCTCTAAGACCAGGAACAATACAAGAATATCTTTTCTTGCCACTTCTATTCAATCTTGTACTAGAGATTCTAGCCCATGCAATGCAGCTAAAAGAAGAAAGAAAAGCATGCAAATGAAAAACAGATATTAATTTGTCTTTATTTGAAGATGGTATGGTCACATATACGGAAAATTAGATGGAATTCACAAACAAAAATTATAAAACTAAAAAATGAGTTCATGAGAATTGCAAAAGGTCAATATACAAAACCAAATGTACAATATTTCTATATGCTAGAAATAAAGAGTTGAAATAATTTTTCAAAAATACCATTTCCTATAGCATCAGAAATTTAAAATATTTAGATATAAAAAGCAACAAAAGATGTACAACACCTGTACTTAATGAACAAATATTGCTGAGGAAATTAAAAATTACCTAAATAAATAGAGTTATCTTTTTCATTAATCAGTAAGCTCAGAACTGTTTAAAAGACAATTTTGGTCAAATTGATCAATACATTCAATGAAACCCCAAACATAACCCAGCAGGTTATTTTGTTAAAATTGACAAGCTGCGTCTAAAATGAATGTGGACATGCAAAGTATTTAGACGAGGCAACAAAACTTTAACAAACAAAGCTAAATGATTCATATTACTCAACTTCAATATGTGTTAGAAGGCTACACTAATTGACAAAGTAGGGTATCAGCATAAATGTACAAATGAAGCAGAATAGAATCTATAAATTGACCTATACATACAATGGCAACAGATTTTATTTTTTTGGCAGAAGATTTTTAACAAAGGCAATTCAATGGAGATGTTGGGGCTGAAAAAATTGGATTTTCATATGCAAATAATCAACTTTAATTCACAACACACACTGTATACAAAAAGTAATCAAAAACAGAATATAGACCTAACCGTAAATTGTATAAAACTACAAAACATCTAAATCAAAACATAGAAGAAAATATTGGGCAAAGAATTTTTAGATACCACACAAAAATATTTTCTTTTATGGTCCATAAAGGAAAAAATATATATAAATTGGACTTTATCAAAATTAAAACCTTCAGTTTTCTGAAAGACTCTGGTAAGAAAACAAAAAGATATGCTGCCATCTGAAAAACAACTTCAATGTATGTGTCTGATAAAGAACTTGTCTCTGGGCCGGGCGCGGTGGCTCAAGCCTGTAATCCCAGAACTTTGGGAGGCCGAGACGGGCGGATCACGAGGTCAGGAGATCGAGAGCATCCTGGCTAACACGGTGAAACCCCGTCTCTACTAAAAAAAATACAAAAAACTAGCCGGGCGAGGTGGCGGGCGCCTGTAGTTCCAGCTACTCGGGAGGCTGAGGCAGGAGAATGGCGTAAACCTGGGAGGCGGAACTTGCAGTGAGCTGAGATCTGGCCACTGCACTCCAGCCTGGGCAACAGAGCGAGACTCTGTCTCAAAAAAAAAAAAAAAAAAAAAAGAACTTGTCTCTAAAATATATGAAGTATTTTTAAAACTTGACAATAAGGAACCAACTTACCAAAAAGTGGACAAAGATTTGAACAGACACTTTATCAACAAAAGCATAAAGATGGCAAAATAATCTAATGATATAATAAAAATCATTAATCACCAGAAAATTCAAATCAAAATCACAATGAGATATCACTCCATGCATATTCAAATGGCTAAACTTTAAACAGATTGCCTATACAGTTGGTTGGAGATAAAGAATAACTGGAAATCTCATACAATGTTGATGAAAATGTAGACTGGTACAACCGCTTTGGAAAACAGTTTGGCAATTTCTTAAAAAATTAAGCGTATCTTTACCATATGATCCATCCAGGTATATTACTGAAGAGAAATAAAAGCAGGCACCCACACAAAAGCTTGTACACAAATATTCATAGTAGCTTTAATTTTTTAATAGCTAAAGTAATTAGCAATAACCTAAATTCCCATCAACAAGTATATGGAACAAACCGTCGTACGAACTATACAATGGAATAGCATTTAGCAGTTAAAAGGAATACACTATTAATATAGTCAATAACATGGATAAATCTCAAAATCATTATGCTGAATAATGGAAGCCAATAGTAACTATCTGAGCTCTTTTCAATAACATTTTAGAGAATGTAAACAAATCTGATGGAAGCTTAATTAACAAAAATAAGTCACAGGAGGAAGTTTTTGTGTACATCACATATTGTGGTGATGGGTTTTACAGATTTACACGTAAGTCAAAACTTATATTTTGCATTTTAATTACATGCAGCTTATTTCATGTCAATTATACCTCAAAAAGGTGTTAAAAATAAGGCTTTTAGATATATATTTTAATCCTCATAATCTTACTGGTAGTAATTATAGTAGTATTGCCACTTTACAAAAACAAAATGCATACTTACAGGGAAGGGGAAGGTAGGGAGGGATAATAAAAAAATAGCTGAAAATACATTCAATAAGGTATAGTGACTTGTATCCAAAGCATGTGATAATACAACATGCTTGAAATAAAAGTGATTAACACTTGGATTTACCCCTCAATATCACAACCTTTATTGGAAAGTTTTGCATGTTTAGCAAGTAAACAGTCAAATATATAACAAGTCTGAATGAAATTGTTGTTGCTGATATTCTATTCTGTTCATACGACTAAAATGGTATTTGTCAAATTTTACAATAGTTATGTGTTAACCTACAGGATTCCGCACAAGACTGACGGGGCTCCAAAGTAAAGGTAATGACTCATTCACCTATCTAGCCCAGCACCTAGATCAATACCAGGTATAGAGTCCACACCAACAAATGCTTCATGAATATATGAATTAATACTTAAATGAATGAATATATGAATGCAAGTACAAATGAATTAATGAATGAAGACTGAAATATACAAAGAATAAAACCATTATTTCTACATCAAGACCACTCAAAATAAAATAATTTCCATTTGACTTTAGAATGCCTTTTTGATCTATATTTAAATGTGGTTGTGTCTAAATCAGTTGAAAATCATTCAAATAGTAGGATTAAGTCACAAGATTAGAAGTTAGATCTAGCAGATAAAGCTCATCTATTTTGTTCTTCATCCTCAGTTTCTCTTCATAAACCTTTCTGACTAAGGCAAAGCACCAACTTAACTTGACCTTTTCATCCAAAGTTTGTTACCTTCCTGCTGATTGTTTTGAATAAAAGACAATAAATATCTATTCAATATAAAAAAGTCAATGTTTTCAGCTCCCAAAGACTTCAGGTTCAGTGTAGATAAAGATAAGGATAAAAACAGAAGTTCGCCATTTCGTATTACTTTAAACATTCTTCAAGACAGTTCTAAGTCATATACCTAGAGCAGAGGGTTCCAGCCAGTCTGCTGAGGTACACAGTTTGGAAACTAATGTGTGTAAGTGGTACATAAGATAATGACTCCCTTAGCCTCCGGGGCTCTCAGGCAGGGAGGCTAGTTTACCTGGAATCCTGGCGCTATTAACATCCAGCCATGAGTAGCAACTCCAGCGTCTTCTGGGAAGGTGACTCAAGAGAGGTAGGGACTGATGGAGGCTTAAGTAGCCACAGATGGCAAACACAATGAGCAACATCTACACCCATGGGTTTACCATAATTTGCTCAACGTTCAACCATGTGGACATCAATTTCTGCAGCAACCAGCTACAGTGTGTGCCAATGCTCACTGTGAAGAAGTGACTGCAGGAATTTCTAGGAAAACTCATATTGCAGGTAGAGTAGGTGAGGGAGAACTTAGGTGGTTATTCCATAACTCTATCTTCACATGAAGATGACATGACTGTTAAATGGATGTCTAAGCTACATAGGAAATGGGGGTTCAAACATAGCCTTGTTCCTTCTACAAAATAGAGCACCATCATTATTGTGACATAATTGTAAAAACAAACTTGGATTGAATTTAATTTCATACATATTATCAGAAGATATTTCAATTGTCTATGTATGTGAAAGAAAGACTAAATTGTAGGTTCTTTTGAAAAAATGAACTCATAAATTTCTCAATGGTTGTAAAAATGATAAAAAATTTCTTATTGAATATGAGTATCAAAAATTGGAAAATAGCACTATTGAAGCATATTGACCAGAATTATATATGAGAGTTAAAGCATAAGATCTGAGAGAAAAACATGTTTGTTGAGTAAGAACAAATTTCTCACTTAAAAAATTAAAAACGGGCCAGGTGTGGTGGCTCACTCCTGTAATCCCAGCACTTTGGGAGGCCGAGATGGGCAGAACATGAGGTCAAGAGATCGAGACCATCCTGGCCAACATGGTGAAACCCCATCTCTACTAAAAATATAAAAATTAGTTGGGCATGGTGGTGGGCACCTGTAGTCTCAGCTACTTGGGAGGCTGAGGCAGGAGTATTGCTTGAACCCAGGAGGCAGAGTCTGCAGTGAGCCAAGATTGCGCCACTGCACTTCAGCCTGGTGACAGAGGGAGACTCCATCTCAATAAATAAATAAATAAATAAATAAAATTTAAAACATATTTCAAAAGTTCTATGTAAATTAAATATTTAATATATTTCCAAATACCCTAATTGTATTCTTATTATAGTTGTTTAACTTTAAAAGGTATAATAAGATTTTCACCAAGCTTCATTTAAATCCCCTCTGGTTTGCCCCAGTGTGGCATATAAATATTATCATTTTCTATGCCACAAAATGAAAACAGTAAGCAGAAGTAGCCCAGAATATGAGTAATGTGTTAACACTCACGGCCAGAAACTTTGCTCTAGATTTGAAGGGGATAGAAACCAGAAAACCACCTTAGCCTGCTTATCATGTAAATATTCAATTTAAGATTGTGTCTTCCCTAGACCACACAAACAAAAAATAAATACCAGGATAATGATGGGATTTGAGGTCTGTCATTTCATCTGGCAATGGAGACTTTAAGGCAGCAGTCCCTGGTATTTTATGCATTAATTGCCTACTGTCAAGCTTTTTGACACAGAGTTGAAATTAATTTCATACGTCTCGCTATCTAAAACTTACGTTTTTCATGACACATACAGAATCTAAAGATTTATAAATGTGAAATATATATGCTTTCTATTTAAATGTGGCATTTAACTATTCCTCTGTGCCCAAAATAACAATGTGAATAACTGTTTTATTTTTTAATCCAGATTTATTTAAAATCTTTGATTGTCTTTTCCCTCACCCACAGGTTTGGGGGTGGTAGGAGGTGTTATCCTATGAAGTCAAGACAAAGTATTCTGTATTTGAAGAATTGGATTTATTGATTGATAATGAGGTGAATCACTATCACATAACTCACAAAATTGGGAGGGAGTACAACTGGATATTTCTTATTACAACTAAAGCCTAAAGCCTTAACAGATTCTTTTTTTGGTTGTGTATGTATAGATCAAGCAACTTTTCTTAACTGAGCTGGAGTTTTCTCATATCTAAAAAAAGGTTACATTAAATATTTATTGAGTTCTGTTGAACATCTTGTGATTTTGTTATCCTGTATAACTTGTGCAGAAAAAACAAAATGAAATATATAAAACTCTAGCAGTAGGTATTCCGCTTATACATTTAAGCAAGAGATCGAAAGGGGTTAGTTTATGCACTGAATTAATTTGATTTTATGCCACAATGTCTACTAATAAATAAACAGCAAGTGCCTTAACAGGGATTTTATAATATGAAGGAATATCAATAGATTTCCCAAGTTTGGGGGTTCAGATGTGAGACTGACCTTCCCTTGCTGATGAGATACAACTTCATGATTTTCCACCTGTCTACCTTCATTACATCCAGTCTCCTTCATTTTTTTTGTCAGACTTTTTAAGCTCTGAACAAAACCTTCATGGTCCAGAATTTCCCAGAAGTGGCTCACCTTTTAAGAGCAAAATTCCAATTAAGAAACGTGAGAATGGGCCCTGCTAACGCGTCCCTCTCCTCGCTCCCCTCCTTTCTTCACTGCCTTAAGATTGAAGTGATTTTGTCAATGGTGTCAATGCCTGTCTCTCTTAGGCTGTCTTATTATTTTTAAACCCCCTCTAAGCCTACCGCAGTGATCCAGCCTTTTGCACGTTAATGGTGCTCAAGATACATTATTCAAGCCAGCACGTCTTTCTCAATTTTACCAGACTGTAGCTCCTCAACTGAAGACTCTAGGATCAGTGAGAGACAGAGGAGTGGAGTTACAGCTGGCCTGGAAGACACTATGCAAAAACTACAGACTTTGACTTTGTAAAATAATTCTGGAAAAGCACATGGTAGAATATGATACAAATGAATTTTATTTGTCAAATGTGTTTATGATGGGAAAGAAGTTGATAATAACAATGTTAGACCATATAGAACTATAATACATCTGAGAAATCCAAGCAATTTCCGTTCAAAATAGTGAATTAAGGTGAACAATCTAATCATTTGACTTGATAATAATCCATAATACATTGTTTCTTAGAGACTCTATTGGAACAAAGGCCTAAAGGAGTTGAATGAAGGTGCTCAGGCTGCTGTCATTGGAGTCAGACTAACGTCATTCGAGTCAGACAACCTAACTTGTTCACTGGCTGAACAGATGGGTAATTGTGTCATCATAGCCAAATTCTTAACTTTTCCCCTCTCAGTGTCTTTGTCTGTAAAATGGGGATGTCATTGGTATTTACTTATTAAGAGACTTGTGAGATTAACTAAATTAATCATAGACAAGAGGTAAGTGCTCAGTAAGTGGCAGCGTGTAATTGATGATAATGATCATGACCACAACAACAAGCTTGCCACGTGCCTGTTTTTATGATTATATCATGATAATAGATAATAGAAGTTACACCTCCTTGTTCTGAGATTAGAAAAGCATTTCTTGCAAATCTTCCAGAGGCTCACTAAAGACTGGTGTTTCTACCAGCTCATTCAGAAAACCCCTGTAAACAAATCACAAACATTGTTGAATTAAGATGACCACTTTCAGGAAGAGTCTCTAAAGCTGTTGGGTTCCTTCCCAGTGGGAAAGAATTTTCAGTGGTTACCAATCAGAATCATTTCCTCATTTGTTCAAATTAACCTGAAACATCCTCAGCAATTCAGAAATGTTTAACTCAATATTCAAGATTATTTATACTAGGGATGCATTCATGTCAAGAAAACAACAAATGGGCCAGTGGATTAGGCCTCCCAGATGAAGCTATGGGGATCTTTTCTCTAAGCACAGGAAATCAGCCACTCAATTTGTTTAAGATGTTGAGGTGAACAATTTGTTTTCTTTCTCAAAGCACTTGCTTCTAAGAATAACCAAGATACGCTAAATCATTTAATCCTTTCCCATTTTCCATTCTTCTGATGAGATGGATTTCCCAATTGTAAAACACAACGAAAACATTTAATCAAAGAAGCAGCAAGAAGTGATTTATGATAATTGATATTTAATGGCTCAATCTCAAATTTTGTTTCAGTTCTTGTGTTACAGGAGAGATTTTTCTAATTCCTGCTATGAAAGTTTGGTAGGACAGAATAAATACCATGACTTTCTTTCTTCTTATACTTCTATCTGATGTTATATTATACCACTAAATAATATGTTCAAAATTCCCCTGGAATTACATAAAGCACTTTACATAGTGTGTTCATCATTTGCCATTGACTAAAATGTCCAAATGACTAAGAGTTAATTGCAAGGAAATCATTACAGATGTCAACAAAGATTTAGGTTCAAGGGTGTACACCCGAGCATTGTTCACAATTTGAATTTATTATATATATATATATATAATAACACATTTTATATGTCTAATAATAAGGGATGGAACAAATGATGAAGTGTCTACTACTATCATGGATTACTATGCTGTCATTAAAATAATAATGTAGAAACTCACAGAATGTCATGGAAAGTGGGCTTGTGATTCTTTCAAACATTAAAATAACACACACAAAGATTAGAAGACTAATCAATTATCATTCTGGGTCCAATCAGGAGAGAAAAACCACATAATAACTCCAGCATAAAAATTTAATAAAAAAGAATTCTTAAGTACAGCCAGGAATTAGAGTAATGAGAGAATGAATGATGATGAGTAAAGAGAACTCAAAAAAGTAGAGGAGTAGCAGATATGAAGAATAACAAGTTCCCCTCAGGCTAAGAAGAAATCCAGACCTGGTTGGAGAGAGCATGACTGTGGCTCCTTGGATAACACTGAAGTTCCTGTGGTGCCACACCGGTAAAACTGGGATCCAGAAATAGGCTCTTTGGAACTTATTGGAAAACCACCCTTAGGCTTCCAGGAAAAGCTATTTATGGGGAGGTGTCTTACCAAAGACACTCTATTACAGAACCTCTTGATGGGACCTGTGAGAGAAGCTGCTGGCTGCCCTGTACTGCTGAAGCCAGCGATGAGAGCTGTGTGCACTGCAAGAGTAGAACACTGAGGCAGAGACCTCAGAGTTGGGACAGCTGGGTGCTGGAGGAACCTTGAATGCTAGAGAAATTGCACGTGTTGCAGAGCTGGGTGCTGGGAAAGTGACCGGGCTTTATGAGCTGGACACTCGAGAGGCCTCCGAGAGACTTCCAATCAAGCACATTAGAAACAGAAAGCAAAGGCTGGGTGTGGTGGCTCACACCTGTAATTCCAGCAATCAGGGAGTCCGAGGTGGGTGGATCACCTGAGGTCAGGAGTTCGAGAACAGCCTGGTCAACATGGCTGGCCAACATGGCGAAACCCCGTCTCTACTAAAAATACAAAAATTAGCTGGGCATGGTGGCACACTCCTGTAATCCAAGCTACTTGGGAGGCTGAGGCAGGAGAATCACTTGAACCCAGGAGGTGGAGGTTGCAGTGAGCCAAGATCGCACCATTGCCCTCCAGCCTGGGTGACAGAGCAGGACTCTGTCTTAATAATTAATAATAATAATAATAATAATAATAATAGACAGAAATCAAAGCCTTTCCTTCTGCAATGCCTCTCCAGTGCCATCTGTTGGCAAACCATAATATCATGTCAGCTGGCAAAGGAAACACTGTAAAAGGCTCAGATCTGTTTTCACAGAGCAGGTAAAAAGGGTGAATTTAGAGCTTGAAGGGCAATAAACAAACTGTCACAAATAATATATATTAAAATGCTATCAATGTTTCTCTTAGGGTGGGAGATTTCAGGTTAATTTTACATTATTCTTTGAGCTTTGCCGTATTTCTACAATGTAAATGTTAAAAAATAGACTTTCTTTGTAAAGAAAAAAAAACCTAGCAGCTTTACAATAAACTTAATTTTCATTCAGTGAATTTTATTTTACATTTAATTAGTCATAAAGTAAACATAAGTACAATGTGGATACTACACATTTAAGGCATAATCAATAAGTCTTACTCATTTTGTGGAATCAAGTAGAAGGAATCATTTAATTGTCCCTAACAATTTCTCTTTCATCCTACTACATAAAACTCTCCCCCTAACTAAAGGCATAATATGAATCATGTCTAGTTCTCCAAATCAACTGTGTTTTAATGTTTGTTCTAGGGTTGGTGCTGGGGGCAAGGGATGCAAGATGAAATAAGTTTTGGTAATGATTGGTGAACCAAAAGGGAACAAATTAAATGTTACTGAGTTTCTCAGAACTTCTAAAATGCTGGTGTTCACTGAGAACCTTGAAGAGGGATGATTAGCCCATTATTGTTTTTGCAACATAATTCTGTTTGGGGGAAGACTGTCATCTTCCAATATTATTATTTTTTTTCTCAGGGCATAATGTAAACATCATGTGAGGCAAAAATCTAGGAGTCCTTCTCAAAATTCCCCTACCAATCCAAACTTCATCTAGTTCTATTGATATTTCCATCCTAAATCTGTTTCTGAACTGAAAAGTATCTCACTTTGCCCTGCCACCATCCTCATTTAAAGTAGATCATGTTTCACCTGCACTACGACTACCTAGTGATCTCCACCTCTACTCTTCTCTCCTCTATATCTGTTCTCCACTACTATGGTCTGTCAAATCTCTTCCAAAAATATATGCAGTCATACCCTCCTATAGAGACATACAAATATTCATGTACACTCATTCTAATGTCTTCATGGTAACTTTGAGCACCCAAATCTTTAAGATAAACTAACTTCGACTCGTAATGATATATTCTCTAGTGGGTTTTGTTTTCCAATATTGTTCTTTCCTAATGTTATGAAGAGATGGGGCGGGGTGGGGGGCAGTTTCCATGGTACCTTACTATTGTATCTGTGCCCAGTACAGCCCTGGTACAGAAATGATTAAAAAAAAGATGAATGAAGAAAATAAATAGAAAATACCACTCTGTGTCTCCCAGTAAACAGATTTTCTTATGGTTCATCTATTCATGCAAGAGATATTTACAGTGTACCTAAATACCACGCTAGAATTTTCAAGGCCTTCAATCCCTAGTGAATGCATGAACAATAGATTATAATTAGGCTAGACATACTCAGTGGTCAATTCTGCCCTGGTTTTCTTTAATGGACCCATGGTATATACTGGTAGATATGAAGAATGATCGTCCCCATACTCACGAGTGAGTTTGCCAGTTACACATCGGAAATGGCTTAGCTCGGAAAGCTCCTTCCTTTCCCTCACTTAGCCCAACCTTGTCCTCATTTAACTTTCCAACCTCCTGATCCTGGAGGTTCCTTCTCTAGAGAATCACTTAGTTGAACAAAAGTTTGTAAGTCAATAATTCCTACCATTTGTATAGCTAACTAAAAAAGAAAGAAAGTTACTATTCTGGTTTATTCTTTTCTGAATAGAAGGATCAAGCCCTGATTACCATTCCAGCACAGTTTTGTACCTAACTCAGAATAACTGGCAATGTTTTTTGTTTTTGTTTTTGTTTTCATTTTATTTTCTTGCCAGATTTGGTAAAATGTGGCCTGATTACAAAACAAGTATTAGGCATATAATTGATCTTTATTCTTTCAAGAAGAGGACTTAAAACTTCTGCAAGTCATGGTTTGCAGTTACCCTTGCTTCTATTTTAGTTTTATCTTAAACAAGTTGCAAGATGCATTTCATATCAATGTTCGCCTGTATTTCAAATAAAATAGGGGTTGACTTTGCATAAATTTTTCCACTTTAAAATTCACTAGATGGCTTTCATCTTAAAGTAAGTAGCATCTATTGGATTTAAATACTGTTTCTGCTTCTATGTATACACGATGTGTAGGTTTATACAGAACTACAATCAGTTTAGAGTCCAATTAAGCCTGGATATGATCCAGTTTTACCAACCTAACAAGGAAACTCTCCTTTGAACATGATTGAGTCAAGGAGAATGAACATGTTTTGGGGAAATGATAGGGGCCTACACAAAGCACTACATCTCTCTCAAGTGATATAATATAATTGTAAAAGCTTTTGGCTTATAATAGCTATTGTCTTTCAGCCTTCCTTCCTGCATTTTATTAAACTCCACCTGATTTTAAATGTGATTTAAGGAAATGTTTTGCTTTATTCTTTCTTCATTCATCCCTTCCTCTCTTTCTTTCTAACTTATAAAAACGTCAAAGGCTAGGCACGGTGGCTCACGCCTGTAATCCCTGCACTTTGGAAGGTCAAGGCGGGTGGATTACCTGAGGCCAGGAGTCTGAGACCAGCCTGGCCAACATGGTGAAACTCCATCTCTATTAAAAATACAAAAATTAGCTAGGCGTGGTGGTAGGCACCTGTGATCCCACTACTCAGGAGGCTGAGGCAAGAGAATCAAATGAACCCAGGAGTCGAAGGTTGTGGTGAGCCGAGATCACGCCACTGCACTCCAGCCTGGGTGACAGGTCGAGACTCCATCTCGAAAAATAAAAAATAAATAAATAAATAAATAAATAAACCAAAAAATTCCAGCCAATTTCTAAAAAACTTCAACTGGAAAGTTATATGTGACCTCCTGCTATGATGAATATAATATCTAATAATTTATCATTGAAGCTGTAAGAAAGTTAGTGGCATACATAAAACCACCTTTTATTTTAAATATCCCTTGCTAGACTAGTAATGATGTGTCCTTTATTATCCCCAAATTATGTTTTTAAATCTAAAAGACAAGTCCAATTTTATTTATCTAAATTATTTCACTATAACTACATGTCCCCAAACTGTAAGAGATGCTTGGGCCATTTTTTGCTTAAAATTTCAGCAGATTCATGCTCACATAACCCCCACAGACCTTTGCAAATGGACAAAAAGCTTCCATCTGGGCTACTCGATCAGAACAAATGGGGATATATCAAGTACAAAGCAGGATAAAGCGTTTAGACTAAGAATATCCTTAAAGAAAAAGCCTAATTGTGGGCCCTTGGTAGGCAAAGTCCCCATTATATTTATTTTAAAATGCGTTTAGGATGATACTATAGGTACATGTTAAAATATCTAGTCATTCGATTCACAAATAAAACTTCAATGGTAGAACATAACATTCAAATAGAGAGCAGTTGTTGCAGTGTTTAACTTTTCTTACATAGAAATTTTATTGAGGTTTATTTCTAATTCTTACTCTTCAAAACCCAACCCTATATTACATCTGTGATGCTACCTTTACACCTGTCACCCTACACATGCAGCAATATTCCCTTATGCCTGGATTGCTTTTGTCTCATTGCATCATAATAATTAACTTAATCAACTTTCTTCTTCACTAGAATATGAGATCTGTGAAGTCAAGAACCTTATTTTATTATGTTAGAGTCCCTAAACTTGAGTGCATTCATTTTTTCCAGTGTTTCAAATGCCTGCTCCCTTCCAGGCATCTGTGCTGAGTATAAGGGAATAGTGAAAAAGAGAGACAGAGTTCTTGAGCTCACTGAGTTTAGCATTTGGTGCAGGGGATAATAAATACACAAATAAACATATCAAGGAATAATTAAAAATGTACATAATTTCTAAGGCACAAAAGAGGGGAGTGCTACAACATACAACAACTTGGTGTCGTTTCTTAGAGTAAATAGGGTAGAGCCTTCTTGCAGGGGGCACTTTGGAGCAAGGGATCCTCAGCAAAGCATCCAGGCTGAGGGAACAGCATGCATGAAGTTTCTGAGTCAGGAGGATGGGCAGGAATTAACGGGGAATTGAAAGAAGAAATGAATAGTTTGGAAATGAACTGTACAGCAACATAATGGAAGGTGGGAGCATGATCCCAGTCTCCAAGAAGGGCGCTAAGAACAAAGATGAGAAGCCCGATAGTGGCCATCCTTTCAGTCCTCTATGTCACTCTTCCTATTTCTATTATTTTCTCTGTCACCCAGGGCAGACATTGCTAATAAGTCATGGCATTCTCCACTATGGCTAGACGAAGCCTTGACATCTTCTGAACTCTTCTCTTATGAGTGTTTCTGGGCAGCCACCACTAATCATTCAAAAAGGCCCCTCAAGATGATACTGTCTTGCACTTCCTACTTAAGTGGTTCATATTTTTAACTAATGAATGAAAGATTGATATCTGTTTGACAAGACAAGAGCTAGTGAAATTTCAGCTAATATAAAGTGAACAATATAAATGGATACCAAGCCTGGCTCCGTTTAGGTGCTGGAGTTGATAGAAGCGATTATGAGTGTGAAGGTAATGATGGTGGAAAAGCATGGGGCATCCCAGTAACTGGTGGCAGTTCACATTTGAGGCTACTCCTGAAGGTGAGAAAAATGACCAGGTGGGAAGTATTGAGTGTCCTTTAATGAATTCATAGTTTTTACATGGGCCAGCAGCTAGTATATTATCAAAAATATAGGAAAAGAAGCATTCTTATACTCAAGAAAATGAGACTACCTGCAAGTGCCTATTGCTATTGGAAATTGGCATCTTGATCTAACCCAAGTATACTTAGAAATGATCAACCTATCAGTTTAGCTGACTACACTCCTTGATCTCTGAACTGAGAACAGAACCCCAGCAAGCCAGAGTAAATCTGTCAAAAAAGTTTGTTTTTTTCCCCACCTGCATTGGGTAAACCATATATTTAAGTATAAAATGAGTGCCTTTATAATTTAGTAAGAGCTAAATTCAGGGGTACTCTAATACATTACTAAGATTAAAAAACCAAATACTAAGACACTGAAAAATTATAAAGGCTTAGTTCTTATAATTAATTGGAAATGTGTTGCCTATACTACATATTGAGAACCTATTTGGATATAATTAGATGCATTATAATTTGATGTGTTATAATCACAGGATATAGACATACAATCATTTGACCTCTTGCCTACTCTATGTTATTCCGGTAAGTTTTATTAAATATTGTTTCACTTTAGGATGGTCTATGTTAGATATAATATTTTTCCAGAATTATAGAAATAGCTAGCACTTTTACTGTCTTTTTAGATATCAGTGCTATGCTTGGCTTTTTACATATATTATCTCTAATACTATATTAACCCAGCAAGGACTGACCCTATTTCCACCTATAGACAATGCAACTGCAGTTCAGAGAATTTAAAGAGCTTGTTCAATTTACTTAACTAAGTCAACAGTAGGGTTGGGATTGCCACACAGTGTGTCTCACTCCACAGCATGTATCATTTTCACTACCCTTTGCCTGAACCTTAGCTTTATTTCATTCCACAGCCACATATGGGTTGGGGAAAATCAGATGATTACTCCAGACACCACATTTGTGGGGCCTGCCTCGTAAAAATTTGTATGAGGTATTGATCTCTGGGAAAGAGAAGCGTTGTTCCCATCTGATGTGGAAAAGATCCATGGCAGGGTATGTACTCTCTATCAGCCCCTAAATATTCTGACAGCACCTGGACAGTGTGTGCCGTCAGCATCTTTCACCTTCCTTACACACCTTCAGGCCACCTTGGATTGTAATCAGTTTTTAATGTTCTGACAGAAGCTCATTTTAACAAGTCTGTTATTGTAAACAGGGCTGGGTGTAGGGCCCAATTTTTCTCTTATATCCACCTTATTGGCAGTCAAAGACTGCATCAATACCTGTCCCCTAGTTTTATCTTACAATTGTAGACAATATGCACTGGTAATCCCAAGCATACGCAGATAGTCATAATTCTATTCTCTTTTCCCTGGGAAAAAATAAAAAATAAAATAAAAAGACAGCACACCTATTGTGTGATACACAGCAGGCAGTCTGCTATTGTATCGTCTTAATGAACAAGGTACCACCTCATAACTATTCAATTTTAGCTCCCATACCTTTCACTAGTTTCTGGATTCTCAGTTCATTTTGGGCATCTCAGTGCTGTCTCCAGTAGATATTCCAAAGCAAGTCCTGAGATGAGCAGTTGCTAAGAAGGTTTAGGCAGTCGGGAAGCCATGGAGGTCTAAACAGAATAGTCATGGGGACCAGGAGCAGAGGTGGATGCTCTGTGTATTATTAAAAATGAATATGTGCCCTCTTGCCAGCTAGAGACACCATCTTTATAAAACTGAAATACTCCTTTCTCACACCTCCCTTAACTACTCAGGATGCTGTGACTGTGATTTTTTACTGACAACTCGGCATGTGTTATAATGCCAATATCACACTGAATGGAACAGATTGAAAGTCTTACAGATATTACTGTCCTTGTCCAATTATTCATCAGCTTTCCAAGCAGGTCGTGGGTGGAATGTTCAGCTCTCTCATTTGTTTGCAGAAGCTAAGTGGTGCAAGATATTAACTAAGCACCAACCCAAGGCATCTAATCAAAACTGCAGAGAGAAAAATCACTTTAAAACACTATGACTGGCATTTTATGTACCAGTGCAAATATGGGAGAACCTAATCATTGTGAATGACAAACAAGTGTTCACAAACCCACTACTTATTAGCACAGCATGCTCAATTTAAAAGAACATTTTCTAACAGTAAATATAGCAGAAGGCTACAATTACAACCTTTCAATGATTGCAATCCATGGAAAAGCCATTTAGTGATAAATTGGAGGGCAAGAGAAGATTATCACCTGCTTAAGTAAGTTTCCATTGATTCTATCAAGTTGTTTGCCTGGCAAAATCTGGGCTATAATGAAAAAGTTGAGAAAAACTCATTTTCCCCCTATCTAAATATTATTAATTACAAACATTTATTTTAAAAGGTATATGGCACTTTGTTAGAAAAAAACATCTGCTTGGCAACTATTAATTACACTTAATAATAAATAATATGTATCATTTGCATAATGATTTTCACATTTAAATCCTTTCACAGATTTTGCTTCCTCATATGCCATGATGCATATATCGAATATCAATGCAAATTCACTATGTAAGTAACATTGCCATCTTCCTGCAGGACCAGTGCCAAATAGTAAGCTTTCATGGGAAAACTGTGGGACTTAATCATATCTATACATTAACAAATCATTACAACTGCATTTTTTAGTACCTGAGAGAGAGAGTGGTATTGAGCAACTATCTTTGGGGGAATTCCAAGGGACATTTTGGGAAAATGCCCAGTTAATGCAAACCATACAAAGTGCTTGGAAGAGGCAACAGGATCAATGAGGGATGTGTTGAAATACCTACCTCAGCAGTGTAGAAAAGAAAGGAGCAAAACAGATAAAAGGAATATAACTGAAATAATTTCAAATGTGAAGGTCCAGATTTAGATTTTTGAAAAATTGTGTATGTGAGTTACAAGTGGACTTGTGACCTAGTGATTACATATTTAGAAATGTGTTCTAAGTGTGAAACTAGAAGAAGTAACAGAAATCCATGTACAATGGCACTAACTGGAGCATTGTTTGTAAAAGGAAAAACTTGGAAACAACTTAAGTGCCCAATAATAGGAGATTATTTAAATAAGTTACCCCATATATTGGAATATTCAGCAACTTACAAATTATCTAAATGAAGAACACTAGATCACATGGGAAACAGCCATGTTATGATGTTAAATGAAAATGTAATATAGATAAAAATGACATAAACAGCATACCTTAACATTATTAAATTGTGTATAAAATGAGTACATTTGCATATGCATATGAACATAAATGCATGTAATAGTGGAAAAATAGAAATGATGGTATTTATTCTCTCTAAAGTATATTTTTCTCTAAATTTTTCTGTATTTAATAATTTTCCTAATTTAACTACTAGATTTCTTTCTTTCTCTTTCTTTTTCTCTCCTTCCTTCCTTCTTTTCTCTCTTTCCTTTTATTTTCTCTTTCTTTCTTTCTTTCTTTCTTGCTTTCTTGTTTTTTTTTTCCTTCCTTCCTTCCTTCCTTCCTTCCTTCCTTCCTTCCTTCCTTCCTTCCTTCCTTCCTTCCTTCCTTCCTTCCTTCCTTCCTTTTTCTCTTTCTCTTTCTTTCTTCTTTCTTTTTGACAAGAGTCTAGCTCTGTCACCCAGGCTGGAGTATAGTGGCATGATCTCGGCTCCCTGTAACCTCTGCCTCCTGAGCTTAAGCACTTCTCCTGCCTCTGCCTCCGGAATAGCTGGGATTACAAGCATACGCCACCACACCTGGCTAATTTTTGTGTTTTCAGTAAAGACAAGGTTTCACCATGTTGGCCAAGGTGGTCTCAAACTCCTGGCCTCAAGTGATCCATCTACCTCAGCCTCCCAAAGTGCTGGGATGACAGGAATGAGCCACCACACCCAGCTTCATTTTTCTGACAATTCTATTTACTTATTTTATTGTACATATTTAAATTGTATAACATGAAGTTTGAGCAATTCTATGTTTTACCTATGTCTACATATACAGTGGGCAAAGTTTGCTTAACACAGTGCAAGTGAAAGATGCAGGCTGCTTTTGTGGGCCTGACTGTGATAAAAAGAATAAAAGTAGTTCTAAAAGTCTACTTTGGCTCAATGATTTCACATCCGGTTTAGAATTTCATTATAAGAAATTATCAGATATCTCGGTGAATATGTTGTACAAACATGTTTGCTGCAACTCTGTTTACAAAAGGAAAACTATGGAACCAACATTAATGCCTGTCAAGAGGAGATTATGACATGAATCCTGGTTTAACTGTAGTTCTACAGTTACTGAAGTGGTGATGTTCAGGGGACACTACTCAACCCTACGGGGATTTGCGTTGGCTTTTTGCAAGAAACAGGCCAAGTTAATGGCTAAGTTGTTTGGAGAGCACCTGCTCATTGTAGAGGAGACACCTGCCTTTCAATTTCCATCACATCCTTGTAAGACTACAGACTCAATATCACCACATTATCCTCTTTGCAGGAGAAGCTGCAAAATGTCCTGGCTTCTAAAATGTTGTGCAGGTCTTGGGGGGGTGGAAAGAAAATACCCGTGGGCTGCATTTTAGCTAACATTCATGACTTTGCAAATTTTAATGTGGAACTAAAATTATTGCCAGGTAATAATGCTCAGTACTTAAAATCAGTCTTAAAACAGGACTAAAGCACTATATTTTTACTTAGGTAAAATTATGTGTATATGTTTGCATGTGCGTTTATGTGATGTTTACACAAATGAATGCACACATGACATATGTAGAAAAAAGCAGACAGATCAATGGATATTGATCTGAAAGATATTGAAAGAATCTGAAAGGGCTTATCTTAAGATAATGAGCTATTCAGAATGATTTTTGTGTTTTTCTTTATGCTATTCTATATCGTTTTTATTTTTGAAACAAACATATATAGATTTTATGATATAAGAATTACATTTAATAGAAATATGGTTTTCCTTGGGTGTACGTGCCTGTGTGGGGAAGGTTTTGGAGGGTCCCTCTGTCTCAGATGAACCACATTTGAAGCACAAAAGCCCAGTCTGAGCACAATTTGGGGTAACTTTAGAAAACAAAAGCAAGTGAAAACAGGGGTAAACAAGATGGTGACGAGCCTAGACATACTCTCACATGATTTATAGGAAAAACACCAGAATATCTGACCTGAAGAGAAGACTTTAGGGATGCATTGTGGGCTACAAATATCTGAAGTGCCAATGTGTGTATGTGAGACTGGAATATTTTTCATTCCAGTTCCTCCAGGACAAGGTAGGATCAATGGGTGAGATGCTTCAGGGAGGCAGATATAAGGAAGGACTTCATAGCAGCTATAGCTATTTATATATAGGATGAGTTAAATCATCAAATAGAGCATTCAGATCATAAGAGCTCTCAAAATGAGACTAGATGACCACTACCTGATTTATAGAATAAATTCCTACATTGAATGAGATGATAGAAGAGATGACTTCAAGTTCTAAAATCAAGATTATGGTTTCTCTTTTAGATCTAATGATATGACAACGTAACCTTCTCAAGTATGGTATAAAGCAGGTAACTCATTTGAGAAGAGTGCTGAGTTTGAAGTTAAATCGATTGATTGATTCGATTTTGGCCTAATGATACGACAACATAACCTTCTCAAGTATGGTATAAAGCAGGTAACTCATTTGAGAAGGGTGCTGAGTTTGATGTTAAATCGATTGATTGATTCATTAATTCATGCATTCATTCAACAAACGCTTATTAAGGGACTTTGCTAAGTGCCTGGAATCCAGAAAACAAAATGCCAGCAGTCATCAATCTCCTTAATGGAACTTAAAATATGTGGAAGACAAACTATTAATGCATATATAGAGTAAAGCATGAAATGGAAGGAAGAAATACAGATGATTACATGATGAGGGCTTGCCCAAGAGTAAGCCTTCTCTAGATGGATTATTTTTGCTTTTCTCTTTCTTTACTCCATTCTCCCCACTCATACCTCTATTTCCTCTATTTCCTTCTTCAGTAGAAAATATTTGTCCTTTCCACTTCTATCATATAAGAAGCCTCAGGTATAGATTTCTTATGTAACTGTGGGTCCCTATATTATGAAACAACAGTCAAGGGTCATGAGCCCTAATATCATGACTCCCAAAAGAATCACAGGCTTTTCTGAAAATTTCAGTGATTCGGGGGTATTTGCTGTCTCTCTCTCTTAATGATCCAGGTATGGAGGCATCCATATCACAGCCCTAGAATTCCTTCTACTAACATTGTGTTGGAGATGTGCTTTTAATGTTAACATACTCTGAGCTTCTTTAATGTCTGGTAGCCTCTTACAGTGTTTATATATATCTATAAAATTGGCTTCTATTTAAAATTTTTAAATAATTCATGTTGCTGCTCATTGGCATAGAGTTGCCCACGAAAGAAGCAGAACTACCCTGTCACAACATCCACGTTTGTGATACTTTGGCCACAGTCTCTTAACATATGTAGTAGTTCTCAATCTTTACTGCATATAGGAACCATGTTGTGCGTCTTAAAATACACCAGTGTCTTGGTGTAACTCTCTAGCCCCAGAAATTCATATTTAATTGGTGTAAGTAACTGTCTGGGCTTTAAGATTTTTAAAAGTTCCCCAAGAGATTCTCCATCTATAGCCAAAGTTAAGAACCACTGAAATTATAGATCGCCTGTCTCCTGATGGAAGGTCAAAATGCTTCTCATTTTATCTTTGCCTTTGATGATCTTGGAGATATTTGTCTATCTCTTTGAAGTGCCTTCAGAGGGTCTTCTTAGTATCCCATTTAGCTAATATTTTCAGACGGACCATTGCAAACTTCCAAATATGATGAAAGTCAATTCAATTATTTTTCTCCAACATGAGAGCAGATGGGAAGAATTTCTTTTCTGTTTACCATTCTAACTACATTGTGTTATAGGCATAATTACTCACATTTTATAGAAGAGGAACTGAGTTTCAGAGAAAATAAGTGAAGTACACATTGCTATAAAGCTAGCAAATGTAAAAAGTTAGAGAAAGGTCAAGTCTTCTGACTCCAACTTAAATAAGTATCAGATGTCATCATTTTATTTCTCCACTGACAGTATTGTCATGAGTGAACAGAAGAAAAGCAAATAAATGAAAATGTGAACAGGCCTGTGAACAGAAAGAGAAATCACATCCTTCATTCAAAAGACATATATATGTTCAGACATTAAAGAGTTTTAGTCAGCTGCATTTGTAGTCCCATAAACGGGAAGAAACATCATGACAAAAGGAAATTTTATGAATCCAGGGAAAAACACACCAAATGAAATAATTAATTCATGGATAGAGCAAAGTTCACAGAACGGGTCTGATAACAAAGTATCTAAAATAAGTGTTGATATGCTTATTTAACCACTCTATCTGCCAGTCCAGGTGCAGGGGGGAAAAAAACTATCATAGATCTAGTAAAAGTTAAAACAAAAAATAAAAACCAACAGAGGAGATGAATTCTAAATTGGTGATCCTTTGAACAATCCTGAAAGATTTCATTTGCTATGTTAATCCAATGTTACAGGCATTTTTGAAATAAAATAACTTTTTTTCTTGCTAGAGTTTATGCATAAATCAAACCAAGATGCTTCTAGAATTATAGAACTAAAGATAATCAAGTATTATTTTTTAAATGACCACTTCTTCATGTTACAGGTGAGAAAACTGGGCTAGAAAATGTTCATGTGGGCTAGGCGTGGTAGCTCACACCTGTAATTCCAGCACTTTGGGAGACCGAGACAGGTGGATCATCTGATGTCAGGAGTTTGAGACCAGCCTGGCCAACACAGTGAAACCCCGTCTCTACTAAAAATACAAAAATTAGCCGGGTATGATGGCACACACCAGTAGTCCCAGCTACTCAGCAGGCTGAGGCAGGAGAATTGCTTGAATCCTGGAGGCAGAGGTTGCAGTGAGCCGAGATCACGCGACTGTACTTCAGCCTGAGCAACAGAGCAAGACTCCGTTTCAAAAAAAGAAAAAGAAAATAGAAGAAAAGAAAAGAAAATGTTTGATAATCTAAAAGTCAACTTTATTCCTGTCCGTGGCCAAGATAAGATTAGAATGCAGTTCTCCTGTTTTCTCTTCACTTAATTATTCAACATTCTTTATCCATTTAAGCACAACTAATGCACTGCTGTTTGAAATCAGACCATTCCAACAGCAGTCAAAATACCATACCTTTAACAGTGTTTGAACAGAACATTAAATAACTGACAATCATAATCTGAGCTTCTTTTCAGATGAATTATAATGTGTTAAGCTCTGTTTCAATATTGATTCATACTACATTTTCTAGTACCTTAGCTTCCTCTAATCTGTTGAAAGTTCTGATCTACATGCATGTTACAGTTTCTAAACCTTGTGATCTAATGAAGTATTTCCCATATCTATCACGTCCAACAATTCAAAAAAAGCCACTACAAGAGTAAAAAAGGTGATAAATTTAAAAACCAAAATCTTTTGTATTCATTTCAAGAAAGCTATTTGACAGAATCTAAACTCCAGAAACATGCATAGGGCTTAGGGAAATATAACAGTCAACTTTCTATGGAGTATTACAGTTGGAGAACGCTTGGCCATTTTAATCCATTGAAGCACATCATTAGTTACTTATGGCCACTAAAAAGGTAGAAGACTTTGCTTAAAGAAGTGAATATATTCAGTAATGGAAATATAAGTAATATAAGTGCATTTCAAGCGTCTTCACGGTTGTTCATTTCTATCTGGAACTGTGGTCAGTTTCTCAGACTGCAGGAGAAAAAGTAAACTGGCAGGTGAGGAAGTTTAAGTAGTATACTAGGTTAAAAGCATGGGCTCTGTGATCTGGGGATGTTACTCAGCTTCTGCTTTAGTTGCACATCTATAAAAAAAGGAATAAAACATGTCAGAAAGAGATGTGCTCAGACCATGCTTAGTCATCATATTTGTGTGAGGGAATAGAAAACCCAACCCCATTTCCCTCCCTCCTGTTACTGGAAGAAGAATGGTGAACTTTATTGGCCAACAACCATGATTATCTATTGAGCAGTGAGAGGAGTTACTGTATTAGAAAGTGGCAAGTGTGTTACACAGTCAGTCCCAGCATCTCAGTCTGTGATTCAGAGTAAATCATACTAGCTTAGACTTGTCCTGTGTTCCAGTCATCCGTGATTCAGGGGGAGAGGAGAGAGAGAGAAGCTGTTCTGAATTCCAAAATGAGGTAACAGGGCCATGCTCACTTTTAACAAATAATAATTTGGTCTTTTCTGGCTATGGTTTCTTGTACACAGATCTCTTGGCAGGAACCTTCAACACCCATTTCAGAGGTCTGTTACTCAATAAGAAACAGTATAGAAAGCAACACAGTGCAGAGCCTGGTACACAATAAGCTGTGAAAGAATACTAGATAGATGGCTTTGGATTTGTACTTAAACGTTTGTTGTTAAATCAGTTTATATGAGGTTAGGCATCCTGAGCCTTAGGATAAAATGGATCCACATGTTTTAATAGACATAAGCTCTTTGAAATTCTAATTAGTCTGTCCTACTATTTCAGGTAAGTAGAAACTGTTGGCTGGGTATTCCCTCGGGACACTGGCACTGACAGAAGAAGGACTCGGCTTATTGAAACCAGCCCAGCATTAGATGGTAAACTATCTCCCGGGCACTGCTGCCTCCTGTTCAGCAGAAGGCTCTCATGGAAATTGCTTTCTGAATCATTAGCTGTCACCTACCCCCATTTCTCCTCTTGCAGCTGCTCTTTCGGATTCTGCCTGCAAACTTTTCACATTGGGCATGCTCCCAAGCCAAACAAGTTGCCTCTCGGCAGCTTTTGTTCCTGCCGGGAGCTAGAACCAAACCGCGCAGATAAGCGAGTGTAGGGATGCAGCATGGACTCATACATTTGCTGAAGGAACAGACTTCTCTAAGCCAATGTGACGGATGCCTTCGGAAGTCATTTTCATGCTGGTTCACATAACAGTGTCAGCCAGTCTCCAGGGCCATATGCTGCTATTTTAAAATTATTTGCCTCTTTAGATTTTTCTAAGGTTCTGATCATCTAAGATGTATCTTTAGATCATTATCTTCCTATTGGCTAGAGACATGCTGGTGATATTTTTGGAAATATACAATTCTGAGAGCATGTCTGGGTCCACTGAAGCAAAATGAAATAATATATGAAATACAAGAAGCTCAGATAGAAGCCACTGCTCAGATAACTATGAACAGCTCATGAAGTACAACTCAGTCAGATCCAGCCATCCAAAAGGAGAAGTAGACCCAGCCTCAAGCAGTGGAAATCATGGGTATTAGAGTGAATGAAAACAGGCTGGGGATTAAAGTGGACAACTCATGAGAGCAAAATATAGACACTAAACTAATTTGACTTGATCTGCAGAGGTATTATCCAAAATTTGTGGGACAAGTTATCAATCATCTTTTTTTTTTTTTTTTTTTTTGAGATAGAGTCTTGTCTGTTGCCCAGGCTGCAGTGCAGTGGCACAATCTCAGCTCATGCAGCCTCCGCCTCCCAGGTTCAAGTGATTCTTGTGCCTCAGCCTCCTGAGCAGCTGGGATTATATGTGCATGCCACCATGCCCAGCTAATTTTTTGTATTTTTGTAGAGATGGGGTTTCACCATGTTGGCCAGGTTGTCTTGAACTTCTGACCTCAAGTATTCCTCCCATCTCGGCCTCCCAAAGTGGTGGGATTATGAGCGTGGGCCACTGTGCCTGGTCCATCAATCATCATTTTTGTTAATTTAGGGATTGATAAAAATTTATTATTGCTATGTCACTAATTAAAGCTTAGCAATCTCAAAACTCTTCTATAAATAACAAAAAGTATACATGTATTTAAGATGAAATAAATGAGAAAACTATGCCTTACATTTAAATCATATTTTACAGCTTCTGCTGGCTATATGTATTATATATTAATCAATTGGCAGAGCAAAAGAATAAAAGATAGCTTTGTCTCCCTAAGTCTTAACCACTGTGTTATACTCAACTCTATAAAAATTGTTATGGCAAACATTTGCTTAATAATTGCCATCTCATTCAGATAGAATGAATAAGCAGAAACTAAGCTTCACCTTTGGTTTTAGCACCTCAACTGGTTGAGCATCTCAAAATGGAACAGGCACATTCCTGTATGAAAAAGCTAAGGTACAGGCAAAAGAAGGAGGATGTTTTAGTTAAATCCTAATTTCCTACCATGGTTAAATATAATAGCAAAAATTAAATAATTTAGAAACTTCGATAGTTACCTTTATCCATGTTAAAACCCTAAAGTTGATGATTACCATTAATCTAAGTTGAGTAGGGAGAGCACCCCATGATCTTATACCTGAAATCAAAATTTTAAAGCGTTTTCTTCAGACTCTGCTTTGATCAGCATATCAAAAAAAAAAGATGAATAATACAATGTTTTTTTACGTTTTGAAGTATAAGATTTAAAATATATTTCTGACCGAGCATGGTGGCTCACGCCTGTAATCCCAACACTTTGGGAGGCCAATGCGGGTGGATCACCTGAGGTCAGGAGTTCGAGACCAGCCTGGTCAACATGATGGAAACCCTGTCTCTACAAAACAAATTAAAAATAAAATAACTGGGAGTGGTGGTGGGAACTTGTAATCCCAGTTGCTTAGGAGGCTGGGGCAGAAGAATTGCTTGAACCCGGGAGTTAGAGGTTATAGTGAGCTGAGATAGCACCACTGCACTCCAGCTAGGGTGACAGAGTGAGACTCTGTCTCAAAAAAATAAAATAAAATAATAAAATAAAATACATTAATTTTAAGATTTCCTTTATTTATGTCTCCATACATAAAGAATCAAAATTAAGTGATATTAGACCATGGAGGCAAGAATTCTCCATTGATTCCAAAAGTAAGATCTGCCCGATACATCAATGTCAGGCTCAACCAGAAAATTAGAGTGCTGTGATCACTTGCTATGTCATAAAGATTGATTTTGTTTACAAACATACTCATATGTAGTAATTTATCCACTGCTTCCTGTGTCACATGCCATATGTTCCCTCATTTAATCCCTACCAAATGAACTCTGTGAGATATGTTCAATCAATCCATTCTCCAGATTTGGAAACTGAGACTGGAAGTGCACTATGTCCAAAATCACAACACACTGTGGCGCCAGATACCTCGAGGTCTACCTCTTGGAAGTGTGTGAGAGTCATTTCTCCTGTTATCTGAGCCTTTCACCTTCTCCTGAAGTCAGTTTCAATCTTACTTCTCACCTCTACTGACTTCTGCTATCCACTGAAAAGTGTTTCTGGCACTCTAGGGAACTTAACTATTCTTGGCAGAGTACTTGACATGTAGTGAGCTCTTAACCAACATTTGTTGGACGAATGAAAATAATAAACATAGAAGATAATATTAAAATTGACACTTAATGGAAGGGGAAATAGGCATCAAGAGGTTAAGAAACTTTCTCCAAAGATACACAACTAGTAAGTGATGGAGCTGGAATTCAAATTCTAAAGCACATGGGATCAGTCATCGGGATGTCAAATTTATCTTCATTAGAACAGAATATGTCCAACCTAAATACCTCACAAAACTCTAAGTAACATGAAGCAGGCAATGGGTACCTAATACACTTTATTCCCTATGTCGTCCTACAAGGTGATAGGCAAAAATTCTCGTGTAAAAATGAACTGAAGGCTTAAGCTTTCCCTGCCGTATTCCCTCCTGAACTTTGAGTCATTGCTGTGATGAAATCCTTGTCTAGCTCACAGAATGACCTTGAGCAAGCAGCTGTCTTTTACAGCCTTTGTTTCCTCTTCTGCAAAATACTATTGACACGACTTGTTTTACCTGACTCATAAAGATGCATTTAGAAAGCACTTTGGAACGTACGAAGCTTTCATTAAAAGCAAGCAAATATTTTATATGTCATTGTTATATGACTGCTTAAAAGGAACCTTTTATATGGTGGAAAGAAACCTTAGCTTACCAATTGTGCAGCTAAACCATACAAAATTTAAGGCAGGATGGTATTGGTGCAATAATAATTCCAAATTGATGCCTTTAATGAATAGGTAAAGAGCAGTCAAAACTTCTTTCTGTACTATTTTGATTTACTTTGGAGGGAGCCCCTTAAGGAGTTATGAAAATATAGATATGAGCCTCAAACTCTAGTTTGCAATGTGACATTTTTTTCTGAACTTCATCTGCCAGTCTTGCTATCAGTTCAGTCGCAATGTAATATATTACCGCATTTCATTTCTAGGCAAGAACATTATTTACTCACAGGAGAAATACTTTCCTGAGGAAAGATTGTCTTTGGGAACTTTCAAGGACGTTTGAGAAATGCTTTAGCCCAAGCCACAAAATTATGAGCATTTGTTTGTGCCTCTGCGTTCCCAGGGAACCATTTTTAAAACTCTTTCATTTAAGTTTATTACAAACATCCATCTTCTCTTCCCAAAAAAAAAAAAAAAAAAAAAAAAAAAGCAATTAACAAAACTTCATTGATTTCCAGTTTCCCTAGGTGCCATTTTTTAATACATGTATTTCAATAAATTTGCATCATCATTTTACCTCTTTCAACATTTTTCTTGTCTCCCCATCTAAATTTTATTTTAACCTTATATGAAAAGTTTTATCACTTACAATTTACTTAAGTAAATCTACAGTCAACATTCACCATTATTTAATTACATTTATTTTTCTCAATCTACATCTAGTTTAGCAAACTGAGCAAAAATACCACATAACTACAATATATAATATTTAAATAGAGGCTAAATGCTGGGTATAGTTCTAACCTCTTATCAAATCCTCACCCAAATCTATAATGTAGGTATTATCAACATTATCAGTGGACTGTTGAGCAAACTGAGGCAAAAAGAGTTTAAGTAACTTGCCTGAGGTCACACAAGTAGTGGCCCACATGGCTGGGATTCTTCTGAATAGAATTGATAGGAGGTATCTGCACCTCCCCCTCCAAAGAGAAAGGAAACATCTATAACTGAATTTGGGAAACTCCTAAGGGTTACTTAACAGTGATTGTTTTGAATCCATCTCAACCTGCAACATTTTCTGTCCCCACCCAGCTACCACTTCAGTTTTTTAGAAACATTCTTTTCTTCTTACATATCAGGATTGAGAATAGTATAGACACATTGTAGGTTCCGAATGAAAAAAAAAATGAATTAATAAAGTTTTACCTGTGCTATGATCTGAATGCTTGTGTCTCCCCAAGATTTATATGTCGAAATCGAATCACCAGTCCAATAGGTAGGGTCTTTAGGAGGTAATTAAACAATCAGGGCAGAGTTTTCATGAATGGGATTAGTGTCCTTATAAGAGGACTGAGGGAGCTTGTCCCCCCTTCCATGTGAAGACACATAGAAGGTGCCCAAGACGCTGAGAGCCCTCACCAGACACTGAATCTGCTGGCGCCTTGATCGTGGACTTTCCAGCCTCTGGAACTCTAAGAAAAGACTTTTTGTTGTTTATAAGTTATTTAGTCAAAGGTATCCCTTTATTGCTCATTTCTGTGACTCCCCCTGTACTGCCACAGCTTAATTAATGCATTCCTCTGCTCTCAGTTCAAATAGCACTTAGAAAAGTCTTTCTTGGAACGCCTGATAATGTTGGTTCTCCTTTCACTTGCTTTTATGGCATCACACATTTATTGTACATTTTATATATATTTGTGTGACTGTTTCATTAATGTCTGAATCCCTCCTTCCTGTGGGTACCTGCAGCACCATCAAGCTTTCCAAAATATAAGATTCATGACTACATGAGGTCTGTCTGTTTTGCCCATTATTGTATCTTTAGTATCTGACACACAGTAGCCTTCAGGAAATTTGCTGAATGGACAAAAACAGGACTTTGTAAAACCAAATAAATATGTAACCAGATCAATGATTTTGGTTGTCTGTAACATCAACAAAGACAGTGCCTTGCTGAAAGTTTACTCTGAGTCTACTCCCAGAATTCTTCTCAAACTGAGTTCTTATTTGTTGTCTATACCACAGACAAAAAACAATCAAACTCTGACTTTGTCATTATCCACAGAGGCTGAAGCTCATGGGCTAGGAAACAAAAGATAGATTCACCATACTATTTCTTCTTGGAACTACACATAGAACTCAGTCTTTGGTAAAAAAAAATTTACTGTTACTATGTTTGGGTGAAAGATAAAATAAGAGTATCAAGCCCATTAGTTGTGATATTGAATTCTGTTGTTCCATTTTCACATTCATTTCCATGAATTTGGATGCCTTTTGGTCAATCTCACCTAAGCATTTATAACACCTTGATGAATAGTGAAATATTAATGAATACAGAGAAAGAAAGTTTCCATATTTTGCAAAGAACATATTAGCATGAGCTTGAAAATATAACACGCAGGCTCATTGGTATGCATAGAACCAAGTGATTTTTGTTAAAGTAAGAAATCTGATGACAGTATGAAAAGATGAACGTTGAGAATGAATGTGCTTCCTATTTTAAAACCAAGAATTTAGAAATAGTTTAAGGATTCACACTTCTTTATATCTGCCATCCAAGTGACTATAAAAAATCAATATTTATACGTGAGATTTTAAAAGCCCATCATCTCCAAGGTACAATATGGGATAAAACAAAAACAGAGCACAACAGCAACAACAACAACAACCAAAAACTGTTACATTTTGGCTCTTTTTAATGGTGAAATGATTGTTGTATACAGAGGGGTAAAAATAAAACTTTCAAAAGAATTGCACTCTGAAAAGCATTTGTAAATATGGATGACTATTTTATATGTGATTCATCAAAAAATCATAAAAGCATGATTCTTCATTACATATGTTTAAGAATACATTTATAATGATGAATAAGGACCACGCAGTCTGGGAGCAATAAGGACCTGAAGCAGTAAGTCCTAAGTAAGGAATATTTAGTCCTGGAGCAATAAGGAGTAAGTCTTGAAGCAAATGCATACATTGGCTTCAGTCTCAACACACAAAGAATTTTTTTTTGTCCTCTTCAGTTCCTGTCAAAAATATTTTCCTAGCTGTTATAACCAAATAATGTTGTGCAAAGAATGATAGGGGCCACACTGGTCTTGAATAGAGATGGGGAGGATTGAGGGAAATTGTCTTTGCTTTCTAAAATTTTAAAGTCAACTTTATCAAACATCCACTAAGTGAAAAACATGGCAAGATACTACAAGACTGAAAAAACTTGTTAATAAATACTTTATGTCTTCAAGAAACTGGTATCATAGACATATCAAAATATGAAAATAAGGCCAGGCACGGTGGCTCACACCTGTTATCTCAGTACTTTGGGAGACTGAGGCAGGCGGATCACAAGGTCAGGAGTTCGAGAACAGCCTGACCAACATGGTGAAACCCTGTCTATACTAAAAATACAAAAATTAGCCAGTTGTGGTGGTGCACGCCTATAATCCCAGCTACCCAGGAGGCTGAGGCAGGAGAATCACTTGAACTTGGGAGGTAGAGGTTGCAAGGTTGCAGTGAGCTGAGATAGTGCCATTTCACTCCAGCCTGGGTGACAGAGTGAGACTTGGTCTCAAAAAAAAAAAAAAAAAAAAAAAAAAGCTAAATAGCTATTTTGAAAGCTATTGTGAAAATAGCTAAAACAATGAAGAATATTGTAATAACATTTTAGATAGCATAAAGTCAAGTTATTTTTAGAATACATGACTGTGGAAGCAATACAACCATCACTAGTAAAGATTGGCAACTTTATTTTTAGTGGGTGAGGAACTTTATTGAAGCAACTTATGAACCTACTAATGGTTTATTGATTAATTGACGTGTTGATCCTGGAAAGAATAGCATTTGCTAAAGTACTTGAAGGCAAAGGAGGACTCAGTCCTGTGAATAACATGAAGGAATTTTCTAGGCAGAGAAACAGGGATACATTGGAACACAAAAGAAGAAAACAATTCATACCCCAGGTAATTAACTGTAGTTCAGGTGAATGGATGTTCAGTGTGTGAAAGAAATAAATGAGGAGTAAGAATGGGAGGGAGTTTTTTAAGACAGGAGTATGCGATATCTTGAATATCAAGAAAAATTGGTATTTTATCTGGCAGACTGCTTGTGAGAAGGGATGGCATGCCAAGAAGGCCAAGGCCACAAATTGTTAGTCGAAGTTATGGACGCTATCATTCAGTCTGGTTATCTATCTATCTGTTGCATCAAGCTGATCAGAAGTAGGGTTAAATGGAAGACTGAGTGGTTGCAAACAACCCATACCTACTCTTGCTACTAAAACTGTGAGTACTCTAAACCTTGAACAGAACAACCTCTGGACTAGAAACATCACTTTATAAATAAAGAATGAAAACAAAAGGTTTATTATAACTAGAACCAGAAATAAGGAGTTCTGCAAATAGTCAGAAATTCAGTGTTACTGGAAAGTTAAGAACTTCGTAACCAAGAACTAGAAAAAGATAAGAATAGAGTATATCAAATTGGCAAAGTTCATTGGTAAGTATTTTCACATAACGGATGTCTTGTCATTCAAATGTTCATTATTCACATGCTCGCAATTTTAAATTGCCCCAAAATTTCAAATTTTCTAATTTGATAACCTACCCATTTACTTTTAGTTGATTACTCATTGATGAATGCAAGATATGAACATCATATCACACAAAAGAAATAAAATGCAAATCAAGTGCAATGTGAAATCCTAACTTTTGCAGATTGGATATCATCTATCTATTTACACTGATAAAGCCAATGTAAATAATATCAAAAATCTTCCAGAATAAACAAACAAAGCCATTGCTAAATGGGGGTCTGGCAAAGATATATAGCTACGTATTTTAAAAGATATATGGACATAATAGGGGTTACAAAAGATATTTCTTTGAGTATCAAATGATTAGAAGAGGGCTTAGGAAAACTGATGAACTCCTTCAGTGAATTTTTACCAGAAGAGTCCTCTTTGATTTGAACTACTAATGTTGAATATTCAGAAGATGGAAGCGAATAATGCTATAATCCAATTTTGTTGGAATAATCACTCAAAACAACATGCAATTCTTTTTTAAATTATTACAATTGTGCATAAGTGCTATTTAGCTTGAATTTATGAAACACAAGAGAAAATGTGCTGGTTTTATTCACTTAATAACAACCAATTTTTACATAAATTTCAAATCACAATTTATTTTTAAAAATTGTTTTAAATCAATCTTTGAGCACTATTTATAACTTATTTTAGCATTTTTTTCTAGGTAGAATCTGTCTATGATTAATATAGATTCCTTAAGTGGGATTTTTTACATCCAGAGATCAGATCTATGTCCAATAACTGAACTCTTAAAAGTTAAAATTTTCTAACTGTAAAAAAGACATTGAAGTTAAAGCTTCCTAACAGAGAAGCATTCCAACTATAGAATCAGCTGATCTGTATGGCATTGAACATTCTGTTATCAAAATATTCATCCACAGCCAAATGAGAGGATAGCATGGATATAGTGAAGATTTCTATATTGGAAATTGGATGAGCTTGTTGGTGGGCCTCCCTCCAACTGCTAAGATTTCAATGGCACAACTGAAAGTAGGACAGCATTTCCCAAAGTTGCTAGAAACAAGAGTCCTTTAAAATGTTCCACCAACAAAGGTTTGCACAGCCAAATGAAGTTTAAAAATTCTTCACACCAACACCTACTTCACATGGAAATTCACAGGGCATATTATAGCTCATTCTAAATCTTAGACATCCTGTAGTGAAGAAATGTATTTAATTTTATCTAACGCAGCATTTCCCAAACATATTTCACTAATTATAGAATTCTTTTTTATTACTTTCCTTTACTTGATATCAATTAATATCCTGTGGAAGCATAGGTGATATTCAAAATATTTAATAACCTTAAGAAGAAAACACTAAACAATCAGATGGCTTGTCTGATACAACTAGTGTTCTTTGGAACATAGTTGGGAGAGGGAGAATCTGGGTTAATACTGACATCTTATTTAGTAACCAAGTGTAATCAATCTTCAAAACCAACTTACTTACTGGATTATTTTTCTTACAGTTGATGGACTTGAATGTGGCTGACATGATACAAACCATTTTAAAAAGGTCTAATGTATATGATTATCATATGTTCCTAGCTTCATATCAACTCCGCTAAGCCTAAAATAATCTCCCTTTTAAGAATCATATTTTTTAACTTTGGAAGATTTAGTCTTCTCTTAAATAAAACTAAAAAAAATTTTCGAAACCAAACAAAAAACTTTCAAAACATAAATGAGTGGAAATAAGCAACAGCTAAAGTGGAAGTTTTCATTAGCCATGAAAAATCCCTTCTTAAATCTGATTTGAAAAATAAATAGCAAAGATGGGTTATTTGGTTACTTTCCCTAGTGCCTACCACTTGTCTTATAGTACAAACATTTACTGAGATGACTTGTTCCAGTTTCCCGCTTCTGGAATTTTATTATATAATAACCTCTGAAACATATATATGTGTATTTGCATATATACACAAAAAATCTCTGATGGACACGTAAGAAATTAATAACAGTTGTCAAGGGGAAGGGCTCTTAAAATGGTTGGATGAAGGAACAGAAATCCCAGAAGAAATTTCTACTATTTATCTTTTTATATTACATGATTTTCAAATTCTCATTAGATATTCTAAAAAGTAAATAAGCAAAAAGATTCTTTTAAGGGAATGGCAAAATAAAATGTGGTTATATATTTTGGCCAAATAAAGGCTGAGGGAGAATTTGATAATAGTGTTAAGTAGGCCAAGAAACATGAAGAAAAACACTATTTGAATGTGGCAAAAAAAAGTGCCAGATTATAGAAGGTGCTTTCTCACAAGCAGAGAAATAAATCTGCCCTCTTTCCTATTGTTTTTGGTTAAGGATGATTAGAAGCTCCTATGAAGGGACTAATGCCCACATCAAGTTAATTGCTCATGTCTTGATATCAAATACTAGAAATCACCCAGGGCCCAGGAAAAAAATAGTGGTAGGCTGCAGTTGCTATTACAGTGCTTGGTAGATACAAATACTTGTACTGGATTGGTGGTTTCTAGTGGATGACTTAATTTATTGCAATATAGAACTCTGTTCGATGGGACAGTGCTCCTCCATGAATAAGAAATCAGTCTTTCTCAATTTTCACTCATCACCATCTGCAAACATTGCTCTTCTCTGTCACAGATTACCCATCTTCACCTGTGTCCTAGAGAATGAAATGCTTTATTTTCCTCTTCCTGGGCAGAGAACAATCCTTTTGTTTGTTAAGAGGTGGGTTCTTGCTATGTTGCCCCCAGGCTGGCCTCAAGCAATTCTCTTGCCTCAGCCTCCATGAAGCCAGGGCTACATGTATGCAAACGAAACACAACGCTAAGCCCAACTAAAGAGAACACTCCTTTTACAGGCTCACTGTATTTAGGTGGAGGTCATGATTTTGCATTCTCGCCAAAAGGATATAGGTCCTCCACTTCCAGACTTGGTCAGGAAACCTTGCACACTGCCTGTGTCCCCTTCTGTTGTAACTCAGGAGGCCATGCGTTTAAGACATCAACATTCCAAGATGGAAAAGACATGGGTTCCTGATTGACTACTTGAAGATGATCTGTTAAGAAATAATTGCCTGAACCACATTTGCCTCCACCATGTGAAAAAAACATGTATTAAGTTATATCACCTGGATTTAAGGAGGGTTTGTTACAGTATCTAGCATTGAATACCCTAATTCATTGCTACATTGGCACACTGGTGATACCTATGGATTAGTGATGAGTCTACTCAATGTGAGCCCTCTCCATTTCTCATTGTCTATTTACCCTACCTACTAAATATTATTTTTCACATACTATTTATTGATGACAACACCAGTTTTTAATTATCCCATGTACCTCTTGATTTTTTCCTTCAGCCCAACTTCCCAATGAGGAAGCTGACATCATGTATCTTATATAGATAAAATCCCACATAAGGACTTAATATAGAATTTCTATATATGGAGGGTCTGTCCATGAAGGAATCATATCTAGAAGGGCTCTCATTTAGACATACATTTGCCCCCTAAAGTCTGTATTAGGTCAGTTCTTAAAAACTACTTTTTCTATTCTATAAATCTAATTTTTTACATAAAAATTTACTATTTTCCTTAATTTATATGTCATGGATGGAAAACAAGATTTTTTAATTCAAAATCAAACTGGAATATGTGATTTATATTGTGCAGAAGGATCCTGATATCAAGCCTAGACCCAAAGGGAAAGAACGTCATGATAGATTGGGGTAATTACTGTAATGAACATGGGAAGGAAAAGTAGTTGCATATTTCCCTGACTTAAATCATTTCTTTTTTATATACAGTGGAAATCTCAGTACTTTTAGTTAATTTCTATGCTTTGAGACACCAACAATCGATCCACCCATCTAACTAACATTTCTGAGATCTTAATCTGAGATCTTAATCTGAGCCAAGGAATATGCTGTCTGCTGGAAAGATAGTGAAAAATAAGGTCTCAGTCTGTCCTGAAGGAGTTTATAGAGGAAGACTTAACTTACTCCAATTAGTAACTGACACCAGATAATTGGAAAGGCAAATGGGTCGTTTGCTTTATTGTATACTTGAGGGATAGAAGGCAGAGAGAAAAACATCTTCAAAGAGTTGGACAGTTTTATTATTATTGATTTTGGAGTAACCACCAATCAAAGGGCAGGCTTAACAGTCATAAATGATCACCTCCTTAGATGACTACAAGAGTTGGATGCAAAAGTTTTCCCTAACCTCTCAGTTCTATTTTCATTTTATGAAGAGACAGGTTAATCAGATAACATGTTCTTGTACATTCATAACAGGGATAATTTAATAATTCTAGTAAACTACCTGCTAAGCAAAACCTAAGGTCGTAAGTTTTTGAACCCAGGGAAGGATTTAATGACTTAGGCAACTTTCTTTTCTGGAAATACATGCAAGATGGATGATGAATGGTACTGAATTATAATATATGATGTCGATCATGAATTTAAAGTCTCTAAGAAATGGGGAGAAACAATTAGCAAAAGGGCATTCTTGAACTTACCTAACCAAAAATCCATCTCTGACTCCCAAAGCACTCATTTCGGCAGTCAGGCCACAAGACATATCTTTAATTTCTGCACAATCTAGTTTTTGCTAGTTCTAATAGGAACGTGATCTTAATGGATATCTCATGTTTCTCATACAGTGTGGTTGAGAAATTTTATGAGATAGAGTCAATAAAAAAGACCACTCTTTTTATATAGTATTCTTTGTGTCTGATTACTCTTGCCATAGTCTTAGTGTCCTCATAAAGGGACACTTCAAGGACTCTATGCAAGGACAGGTACAGTGAATTTTAGCAGTCAGAGTGAACCAGTGGATAATCACCTGTGAAAAGGCAAGTGAATAGGGGAGTTATTTCTGGTGTTGGCATCACCACAATGAATGACCTTGACTGAGTCATTTAGTCTCTCTGAACCTCAGTTTTTTCATCTGTGAAATGAGGGAAAAACATATCTGCCCTTTCAGGACACTTTCTCAGGATTGCTGGAGAATTAAACAGATCATTGCTGCAAGCTTAAGTGCATTGAGTCCATGAGACGAAAAGGAAAGAAGACGTCATCTAAGTACACAGTATTCTTTTCATCATTATTAATTTTCAAAGGTGAAGATAACTGTGAAAGAACCACGGAAACAGACTGTTGTCTTGGAACCAAAATAAAGGCTCAACCAGCATCCCTACATTAGAAAGAGAGCTGCCACCTTGGTATCTACTTTTCACATCTGCTCAAACACAGAAAGGACCCAGACATTCTTTCTACTTTCTCAAAGTTCCTTAGCTGGAATATTTTCTTGGTCACTTTGTCTTTTTATTTTCTTTGTCTTCTTTAACAAAATGATATCAGCTGTTTTTTGGGTTTTGTTATTGCATAGTTTAGTGTATGTATGGTATATGTAATCTTCTTTCCTTTTGGCTAATAGTAAGAGAGTAAGGGAGGGAAAGCAGAGAGGGAGAGAGAGACCAATATATTAAGAATAAACCCATATGGCTAAAAGAACTGATTTCTAAAGACAAAGCAATTTTATAACCTAAAATACTATATAATACAAATAAACTTAAAAGTGAGTTTGCCCTAAAGAAGATTGAATGAAAGAGGACTGTTGTGGTTTTCTAGATAATGTCCTGTATTTCCCTACTCCAATGAGACATTTATTTCTAAAAGAGCTTTATCTCCCAGAAATGATAAAATCAATAATTTTTCTCTCTCCATAGTTCCTTAAAATAAAAATGGCCTTATTTCTTTTCATTCTTCTCTCTACCTCCACTCTTTATCATGGCCAACCTAGGGGAAAATAGCATTGTGTAATTACTTAGAAATAAGTAGAAATCACTTGATGATTTATGATTTTCAGGTTCCCAGTATGAAAAATGTGAATTTAGAACCAATAATCTCTTTTTCTTTAGTTTTAACTACAGTTCTTTGATTTTAGACCTTGCTGTTAGAGCACAGCTTCTTGCCAATAATTTTTGAACTAGAGATCAGACTGTTATTTATCTTGTTCAGTATAACCCTTTAATGATCACACTTCTCCATGGTCCTTTTTCAAACCATTTTCATCTCATGTACGTTTTACAGTTGATATCCTAACTTTTCAGTACTTTCACCTGTGAAGGTGTGAGACAGGAACAATGAAAAATTTCGCCTTTTTATTTTGTATTTTTATTTTTTCAAGAATTTAATATTTTTTAATTAAAAAACAGCCTGGGCATAGTGGCTCATGCCTGTATTTCTAGCACATTGAAAGGCTGAGGTGGGTGCATCGCTTGAGCCCAGGAGTTCAAGACAGCCTGGGCAATATGGCAAGACACTGTACCTATAATAATAATAAAAGAATACATCTCAAGAAATGTACCATCTTTAGTTTACTTTTCATACTATTAATTACAAAAAATGCATTAAGGGAATATTGGGAGGTGTAGAATTTATCTATTACCTTGATTGTGGTGATGGTATAATGGGTGTTTGCATATGTCCAAATTCATCAGATTGCACATGCTAAATATATGCAGTTCTTTGTATATCAATTATACCTAAGTAAGGATGTTAAAAAAAAAATGCATCAAGGTAAAAATTTAATTCGTATTTACAGAAACTTTTTTTTTTCAACCCTGGAGATACTTTCAAATTTAATTATTTGTAGAGCAGCTAAAATCATAAGAAAACTGCTGTCATGGTATAAATGAGACACATTGTGAATTATGCTCCTTGAAAATGCTTCATGCACATATGGGTTCAAGAGTCAACTGGGAGGTCAGAGTCTTCTGAACATCCTCAGTGCATGATGGGACCCATTTGTCTAAGTCTATGTGATATAAGATGTAATACTCATTTCTATTCCCTTCAATTATTTTAAATGCCCCCAGGCTGGAATGAGAGAATTGGAGGTGGAAGAAGGGCATCAAACTCAATAAGAATAATATTTCTTTAAAGTCAAATTTTTCTTATAAGATAGAAGCCAAAAATCTGAGTATAATATTATTTCAAAGAATTTTGAAGAATATTAAATATAATGTGATAGGATGTTTCAAAAATAATGGCATAATCCCCCCCTCCTGCATCCTCGTCCCTGGGTCATCCACTTCAGTACTGACTCAGCTTCACCCTGTAACTTAACTTGTTCCAGCTGCCCAGTGAGATAACAGCAAAGGAGCTTGACCTGTCTTGCTGCTGTTGGAACCCAGTTGCCCTGGACTAGCCTGTCAGATCCTAATGATATTATACATGAACCAAGGGCCCCCATCGCGCAAGTCAACCACCAAAGATGTAAGTGAGGCTTCAGCTGACAAGACCCCACCCTGCTGATTCATCAGTTAACTGAAGCTCTATGAATGAACCTGGGAGAAACCAGGACAAAAACGTTCCCAGTTAAACCCACCCCAAAATGTCAAGTGATTGCTATCTTAAGCCAAATAAAGGAGAGGTGGCTTATAATGCAACAAAAGCTAACTTACACAATAAAACAGTATGGCCACTTAGGTTTATCCCTCAGAATGCAAGTTCAGTTCAATATCAGGAAATCATTACTATGATTCACTACATTGGTTAAATCAAGGAAGAAAATCATACCATCATTTTATTAGATATAGGGAATAAGAACCATCCAATGAAGCTCAAAACGTTTTGGACAGGATACATTTTATAAACATAGATCCAGATAAAAATTATCTTTTTTGACAAAAGCCATATACCAAAATTATGTGGCATATGTACAACACTAACTAAAATTACCATGCTAATATTTTTTTAAAATCTTATTACTTCCCTGAAGGGGAGAAACAAAATAAAGATTTTCAAAATACTGTCTCTGTTTAACATTATCTGTTGGAGTTGGCCAACATAAGATAGAGAGGGAGAGACAGAGAAAGAGGGAGGGATAAGATATCAAAGAATATACATTAAAATGTCATTTTATAGATGTTTTGATCATTCATTTATTTGGAAACCCAAGAAAACAAGCTATTAAATCTGATTAAAAAAAATCTTAACATGGTGACTAAAGATCCATATACTGAAATCAATAATATTTTCCAATAGCATCAATAACCAGATAGAATATAAGATACATTTGTAATATCAACAAAAACTATAGAGAATATAGAGCTTCCTATAACAAATAGTACAGAACATCTTCCTAGCAAAAACTTTAACTCTCTATGAAAGGACACACGCGTAAAGGAAATATACACTAGTTATGGATGAGATGATGTAACACTAATAATATGAATCTCCTTATATTAATCTATAAGTTAAATGCAATTCCAATACAAATCCAACCTTTTTTTCAGGACAGCATGAAAAAGCGATTTTGAAATTAATTCTGGAAGAATGAAGTTCTCCATACAACTAAGGCAGTTTGGGAAAGCAAAACCAAGATGGAGAACTTGCCCTGCCGGATACTAAAATATATTAGGAGCCAAGTGTGATGGCTTGTGCCTGTAATCCCAGCAATTTGGGCATCCAGGACAGGAGAATTCAGGCCAGGAGTTGAAGAACAGCCCGGGCAGCATAGCAAGACCCAGTCTCTACAGAAAAATAATACACAAATTATCCAGGCAGGGTGTTGTGTGGGCCTGTAGTCCCAACTACTTGGGAGACTGAGGGTGGAGGATAACTTGAGCTCAGAAGATAAAGGCTGCAGTGAACCAAGATGGTATTACTGCACTACAGCCTGGGCAACATAGTGAGACCTAATCTCAAAAGAAAAAACACACATAAGGAAGTCACGATGATTAAAAACATTGCGATGCTGTTGTGAGAAATGGAAAATGCAGCTAAACAGATGGTCTAGAAGTAGAACCATATAAAGATAGGAAGTACACGAAAGAGGTAGCATCATAGTCCTGTTGAGAACGTTGAATTATCAACTTTGGGGAAAGAGGTTCATTATACAAAGAGACACAACTGAATCCTAACCTAACGATATAACTTATATTGCGCTGTCTTATAAAGCTTGCTGAATTTTCACCAAGAAATCTTATGAGACATAAACTAATATCCTAGTTTACAGGTGAGAAAACTGAAGTATGACAGTAGAATGACTAACCTAAGAAATATGTGGCAGAGCTGAGACTTAAACCCATACAGTTTATCATTCTACTAAATACTATAAATACAATCCTGCACACTGTCCAAAACTAAAATTCAATGAGTTTAATATCTAAATGTCAAAGACAAAATTTAGAGAGAATAAAAAACTACAAAAGAACATCTTTGTGACTTCAGAGTAAGGAATAAAATAGATTTTTAAAAAACAAACAAAAACATGTATAAGCAAAATGGATGAATTTGGCTACATTAAAATTATGGATTTATGTACAACAAATGGAGCCAAAGTCAGATTTAAAAAGACATGACCTGTAGACGATATATACAATATCTAAAAATCAATAATGGATTTATATCTGAACATAAATGAACCTACAAATCTAATTGAAAACACAGAACATTTATTAGAAAAATGGGCACAGGTCATGGATGAGCAGTTCATAGATGGGAAAACACAAATGGCAATATTGTATATAAAGACTCAATCTCATTAGAATCACAAAAATGTGGAATTAAAACAAAAATTACCTGTGAATTTCTATATGCCAGATTTCCAAAGGTTAAAACGTGAACTAATATTATTCACCGGTTAAGGATACAGTTAAAGAAAAACTGCTGGTGAGAGATAAATGGTGAAGCTATTCTGGGGAATAATCTGTGAATTAAAGTACGTATACAACTTCTACCTTAGCCATTCTATATCTGAGTATAAACTAGAGAGAAACTACACCCTGTTCCTCAAGGGGACATGTAAAAAGAATTGATTATTGCTTTATAATGGAAATGAAGTGTTGAGAATAGCCTACGTTCTCATCATTAGGGTAATGGATAAGTAAAACTTGGTATTAACTTATGTGAAAATGTGAGATGGTGCCAGAAGCAATAAATTAAATTCATATGGAGCAACAGAGATATATCTTAAAACTATAATTATGTCATGAAAAATTAAGACCTAGGATGTGATTTGTAGTCAATACTATTTGGTACAAATTAGTAATCACAAAACAATCCAGTTAGTTTTTCAAAAATCTATACAAAATAACTATTAAAGATGAGTTGGGAGATTGCATGTCAAATGACTCAAAGAATGCAATAACACTACATAGCAGAGAAAAAAGGAATTAAGCTGGCAGAGGAATGTGCAGACCAAAAAAAAGAAAAAAACCTATAAAATATTGGGAATAGAGGGATCATATACATTGTTTTTAGGGTACATTAACTAAGGTATATGGTACGTAATCCAATTTGGCTAAGTATCCTAAAAACAAACGAAAGATACACAATATGTTAAGACTTAAAAGCTTTATAAAAATGTTTAACATGATTGCAGAACACAGGAGAAATGCGTAATATATAACCTCTCAATTTAAACTGCTGCAATACAGATTAAATATATCATCATTGTTCTCATGTCACCCATGCAAAGAAAGCAAATAGAAATCAGCTTTTAAGATAGAGACTGGTTTTTTAATTGTTTTAGAATCATTTAGTTAGCATGCCAAGTAAATAATAGTCCATCTGTATCCAAAACACATAAAAAGTTCTAACCCTTAAAATTCTAGGCTCTAGAGTAGGGGTGTGTGTGTGTGTGTGTGTGTGTGTAGGAGTGTGTTTGTGAGGGTGTTGTTTAATAAACTCACAGGTACATACTATACCTTACTACAGTCTTAACAACTCTTGAGCAAGTCAAACTGAAGGTCAAGAATAAACAGGTAGATGCTGCTTAAATGACACTCCAAATTATCTTAATAGTCTGCAGATCTGGCTAGACAATCATGTTTTGCTTTCAGAAATAATATATGTTTATTTTCTCATAAAAGTTGTTGAAAGACTAAATCTTAGAAACATTTGTAATTAATAGACTACATGACACAATAGTAATCTAAGAGTTTATAGAACAAGTTCATTCAGGTGTCTGGGGCAAGTTGACTGTTAGTTCTAAATATTAAACTTATTTAACTTAGATTTTCTGTAACTCAAATTTTTATCTATAAAATGGAGGTATATACTTCAATAACATAAAAAAATCTACAAATTTGGACTTTGGGTTCCAAATTCTTTCTCCAAATGATAAAAAGTTTTAACCCAGACATTAGGGTTGCCTAAAATTTTTCATTTTCTGTATTCATACACAATCTTCCAGCTTGCAATTTGGATAACTGTCATTTTCTTAAATTGTGCAAAAAGCTAATGCTTTTTTACCAAAAGACAAAACAAATTCCCGTGGACTTGAAGTAATAACAAGGCAATGCCATGTATTGGAAGTATGTGCTTCATGGTAGACAATAATCTGGAGGTTAGGTTAAGAACAGGGTGGTCTGGTTGAAGTGAATAAATTATTTCAAATGTACATATAACATTAACTCACTTCGTAATAAAGTCTTTGTCGTTTCATATAAAAATTAGTTTTTTGTTTTTCTCAGTTTAAGCTCAAGGAAATTCCCATACATTTTATCTCCACAGGGCAAATAAAAAAAAGTTCTTAGACAAGTTCTTATGAAACATGTAGAAAATTAAAAACAGACACAAATGTATAGTCTAAGGAAAGTTCAACAAATAGAAACTTAAGAGGCCTTCACTGATATTACAAAGCTTAGAAAAAATACATTATTCCTAAATAAAAAGATAAATGGAAGCAAAAAAGATCAAAGCTAAAATAAAAATTTAAAAATAACAAAAATACTAGTTAACACAAAATTAAAAACTCATTAATTTTGGTATATTACCAAAAGCCTCATAAAATACTTCACATATATTACAAAACAAAACAAAGAAACAAAAACAAAAAGATTTCTCTCTTCAAATTATTCTACATATGTCTTCTTTTTTTTCTTTTTCTTTTTTTTTTAGACTGAGTCTTGCTCTTTCACCAGGCTGAAGTGCAGTGGTGCAATCTCGACTCACTGCAACCTCCACCTACCAGGTTGAAGCGATTCTCCTGCCTCAGCCTCCTGAGTAGCTGGGACTACAGGTGTGCACCACCACACCCAGCTAATTTTTGTACTTTTAGTAGAGATGGGGTTTCACCATGTTGGCCAGGATGGTCTTGATCTCTTGACCTCATGATCCGCCCACCTCGGCCTCCCAGAGTGCTGGGATTACAGGCGTGAGCCATTGTGCCCAGCCTACATACATCGTATTGCTAAACTAGTAGGAAGAAAAATTCTCTTTAAACAACCGAGTTATACCTATTAATATTTGTACTTCTCAGATGGATCTTGTTGTCTAATATGTATGATTAAAATAACTTGTCTGTTAATTATTCATATTTTAGCATCTGTCATTAACTCTTATTTAATTACATTGTCACCCCTGGCTAACTCCTAAATAAAAACAAATGTAAATGTAATATACATCCCATCATTAATTTTAGAGCTCTAAGACTTAGGAAAACTCAACCTGGAGAATAAACTTTAGTTTTACTAAATGAAGAAAACTATTTTCCAGCTTTTTAAATGAGGGATTATTCGATCTGAGTAGAGCAGGCATCACAAAAATGTAAACAAAATGATCTTTGCCAGGTTCTAATGCCAGAAATACTGTGAATGTTGCACTGGATCTTGTAAAAATAGCCACAGCCTGGCGCTTGCAGGGCTGGGTCGTGGTGTGTTAAACAATAATACCTAGCCTTGATGGAACTTATTTGGGCCAAAAAGCTTTCACCTGCACTATTCTTTTAACCTCACTGCATTGTTATGGGAAATGTGTTTATTTTTTGAAATGACATTCAAATATATCCTTAAAAGAACACTTTCAGTCTCTCTATAAGCTTCTTCTCTCTTTCAGCGAACACATTACCTTTTAAAAATCAATAGTAGACTTCTCTTTCTTTATATCATCACATTTCAAATCTGATGTAGCTAACAGATATTAATATAATTTTTTTCAAGAATACTCTCCTTCTGAATATCTATGCCCTCATCTTTATCCTGCCTATTCAGGGCAAAGGTTATCTTTCCTTTTTTTATATAATAATATCAAGATTATGTACTTTGTTCAATTTTAGTTTTAAGTGGTGTCTAAGTGCATAAATTAATGTCTGTGCAAAGAATAGCTTGTATTATTTGCCAGACGGTTGGAAATTCTCATGCTTTTAAAACAACTGATTTCATGCCCTCCAATCAGTCCAAATATACAGAAAGAGAACTTTAGAGTGATGTGACTTTTCTGCAACACTTTCCAGGCTGCTGTTCACACGTCAGTCCCGTGTTTCATTCCTAAACTGTTGTTGTTGTTTAATCTATAAAATCTCTCTTAAAGGTCCCCAAACTGCTTATAATTTGATCTTTTACTTTTGAGGACACATTGTTTCCAAATTGCCATCTCTAACAATATTCCCCTTCTAGTAGACTTTCAGATTATCTTAACCAATAATTGCCTTACTTTTCAACCTCTATTTTGGCATTCTTGAATTAGCTCTTCTATCTGTATCCATTATTGCTCCAATTATTTTGTTTTGCCTTTTTCCTGGAAGTAAGTTCATGCTATTTTTGACAAGGACATATTTGACTTCTGTAAAGATACCGATTTGAGAATTTTAGAAATGGGTGTGTGTCACACACACCTCTAATTAAATGTGTGACCTTGGATAAAAGCACCATAACTTTCCAGATGCTTTCTTTGCTCACCTCCAAAGTTGATTAAAAGTATGAACATCTTGATGTTTAGGCTTTTCAGTCTTAGTATGGTCAATGAAACTCTCAAAAGTCCATCATCCTGTCTTTATTTGTATCATTAGTCAGTTTGTTTAAAATAAATTACGGTTTATGAAGCCAGAGATTTTCTTTTTCTCTGGCATCCAATCACTGGAAACATTTCTCATGGATCTATTTTAAGAAGGCCTATGAGTAACTTGACCTTTTACGACTTCCCATTTTGTTATCTTAACAACCTGGTTTCCCCATAACTTTCAGAGAAAACTTTTCACCTTTTCCTGGTTCTCCTTTTGACCTCTAGAGAACTTAGCACTTCCAAAAGACATCATACTAATGTTATTATTATCACATGTCCTCCAAAAACCTTCAACCTATTTCTGCCTATTTATTAAGTTAATATTTTATCAAAAGTTGTCCAACTGAGTATTTTATGCCCAGCTCTGTGTCAGATATTTTACATGCCCTGTAATAAAAAGCTGAGAGATTCATTAAGAATTAATTTCCTAGTACATTTTCACTTTGATACTTTCCTCATTAATGAGTCATCAGTTGTGTCTTGCCTATAGAAATAGATAAAACTAAGTGAGAAAAGATATGTAAAAGAACTAGCACAGTATCACAGATATAACAAGCATTCAATGGATGATAGCTGTTATTCTTATTATGATCATCACCTTAGCTCATGTGTTTTCTGACTTCATACTGGACTCTACTCTTACCTCTATTTCTTATTAGATCCTCACAGCAACACTTGAGGAAAATTGAGTTTGTCCCTATTTTACTGATTGTGATATGGAAGCCTAGAGCATTTAAGTAAATTGACGGAAGTCAAGAGTCAAGAACCCAGCCTGAATCTGTCACAACCACTTGCCCATACTCTACTGTGGCAATACCACTGGTCACGCACCCAGTTTCACCAAGATCTTATCAGTGCTCCAGTGCTCTCTTTTCTTTTCTTTCTTCATTTTTGTTTTGTTTTGAGATAGAATCTTATACTGCTGCCCTGTAGTGCAGAGGTGCAATCATAGCTCCTGGGCCCGAGTGATCTTCCTGCCTTTACCTCCAGAGTAGCTGGGAAGTTGGTACCACCACACCTGGTACCCCTCCAAAAAAAAAATAGCCAAAATAGATAACCTCAGCCAACCTATTTTTTGAGGGTATCTTTTTCTTGACTCTGCCATCCTTGGCCCCCAATTTAAGTTCACTTCTATTTTCCTAGTCTTGGTGAAGAGAGGAGAAGGTGGAAATTGAGGTTAAAGGAGGGAACTCTGATGTTATTCAAATATTGACTTTATCTTAACTTCCAGCCTCTGCCTGCTCCATTTCTGCTCAGTCACACACAGAACATTCACTGTTTCTACCACGTGCTCTGCCCTGCCTTTTCTTTGTCTTTGTGCCATTGCTTTATCTCTAATTGGAATGACACTCTTTCGTCCTCGGTCTCTCACCAATCCCTATTTCATAGTCATCATTAAAATCCAAATCTCCCTTTGATGCCCAATTCAAATGCCAGTTCTGCCCTGAAGCTTTCTGGGTCTACCAAATAAGCACTAACTACTGGTCTCTCTATGCTTCTATAATGGCCATCCCACGAGAATGACAAGTGATTTTACAGCTGACAATATATATCTTATCAGCCCTTCCAAATTCTTTCTCCATCCATCTTTTGCCCTGGATGTCTCTCACATGGCCTAACTTGATGGATGTCCTTGCCTTCTAGCTTCTCATTGGGTTCACTAATGGAGAACACCCATGGGAGATTAGAGAAAAGGTGAAAGAAGAGTGAGATCAGGGTGTTTATTCCTTTGGTTTCCTGCCTGCCAAGTTGCTGAGGGATGGATGGCTGCATCTCTCAACTTAAGGCCACAGCCTCTATGGGGAGGCCCCCACTCTCCAGTAATGCCTTTCTTCTCCTTCCCTGCTAGTCCAAGAGTGATAAAAAGTGGCCAAGCTTTTACTGACCCACTAATGCTACACTATCTCTGTTTCCCTACATCCTGCTCAAATTGTCCTTTTCAGGGTACTACAGACTTCCTGCCAAAATCTTGTTTGATGAACTTCTTAATATATTTCTTCTAAGCTGCTAATTTTACAAATGACATTATTACCTTTATGTGAAATGTGTCTTCAGGATGAGTTAATACATTCTGAATGATGATAATGGTAACAGCTAGCATTTGCTGAACACGTACTATGTTTCAGGTACTCTCCTGAATGCACTAATCTAATGTAATTATCCCTATAAGCTAAGCAAGGCACAAAAATGGTGAGAAGGTACCAGAAGTAACTTGCTCAAGGTCACTCTAGGGGCTGAGTGGAGTTTAAGGGTCAGGTCTGCTCCAAGCTTAAAGCTTAAGCTTTAGATCTAAACTGGCGATTCTTAAACTTGAGTAGGCATTGAAGTCACCTGAAGCATTTGTTAAAACACAGACATTGGGGCTCAATCCCAGAGTCCCTGACTCTTTCCGTCTAGGGCAAGGCCCAAGAATTTGTAATTCCCTGGTGAGGCTGAGGTGCTGGTCTGGATACTACACTTTGAGAACTAGTAGAACAAGCAGTACTGCTTCCCATACACAATAACTAAAGAAGCCGCTCAACAGTATAAGGAACAAAACTTTTAGGGCTCATTTCCAGCTGATTTCCCAGCTGGAAGTCAAAAGAACAATGAGATATTATTGTCTATATGTAGGCAATAAAATGTAATTCAATTCAGCCAGTGTCCTAGGAGCAACGACTATGTGTTGGAGTAATTTGCTCAGGATAACTGTCAAACAGAAATACACCGCACTCAAGAATTCTTTCTGATCATCCAAACACTTAGGCAAACAAATAACCATGATACAATATGATAGCTGTTGTAATAGAGCACATACATACATTTACATGCACACACAATCGGTGGAGCGCAGTTGAAGAGGAAATAAATTCTTTGTGAGGAGGTAATAAATGCAATCGCAAGCAGTCAATAATGGGACTAAGAATTCAAGAAAGAAGAGTTATTTTCTAGGAAAACAAGTGGAGATAGGCATTTTAAGGAGGAAAAAAAAAACCCTTCAGCCTGCACACAAAGGGAAATGAAAAATAATGTAGCAAGATTCTTGTATCCAGTGTTCACCAGCTACAAGGGTGAGTGAATACCCTGCCCCTCTCTAAAGTGGAAAGCAAACCTCCCTACTACTTATTGAACATCTCCTAAATGCTGGACGTTGAGCTCAAAATCAGGCCACATTGATGACGCAGGTGCCATGCTTGCCCTGCAGGTACTTGCATTTTAGATGACGCATATCAACTAGGCAGACTGAATGGCAGTTAATATATTGAGTTACAATTTATCTCAAGCAAAATCTATTCATGAAAGTGATTCAGGAGTCAAATGACCTAAGACTTCACCTGAAAATCATATGTCCGTTTTATGAAATGGTAGGTAAAAATTATTTTATATGCCAAAACAGGCTTGACATAGAAGACACACAATTCTTCCATTCATACTATCTGATCCAGCCCATAAACATGTTACTTTTTACCAGAAGAAACTTTCCCTTCCTTCCTAAGAAGCTAGAAGTAAAGGGCAGGCATGGGAATACTTTCATTAAAAAAGCAGAACCTCAATGCAACGGCTCAGCACAGCTCCAATTCACATCCTTCGGAATGGCTTCCAAACTAAGTAATTTAACAAACTGATGAAGAAAAAATGGCCCATTAATCTCATGCTGCATGTTATAATTTAACTCGGGTTTAGCATAGGAAAATATTATTTGCATTGATTAGAAATATGCTTTATGGGTGCATTCATTATAGACTCAAAACATTTTAAAATTATTGGCTGGGCTGACATAATGAACTACATAAGAGTACTACTAGATGGCATCTCAATGTCGTCTGCGCCTCATGTCATATTGGGCTAGGAATAAATATATATTTTTACTCAATGGGCAATTTTATTCCAAACAGCAAAACATGTTCATTTCCACTCAGTTGTTGTAATCATGAAGCTATCAGCTAAATATTATTTGGATAACTTAGATGCAAGCAAATTCTTGTATTTACAATTCAAATATTCTTATGCCATTTTCCCACTTTGCTTAACCTAATATAATGGCCTGATCAATCTGATTAGGAAGACTTTTTAAAATTAATTTACTCAAATGCTCTAAGGTAGATTCTGAAGGACTAAAATTGTGGTCTTTGGTATCCAACAGAAAGGGTTCAGACTTATCTCTTCTAGCTGTGTGACCTTGGCCAAATGACAGTATCTTTGAGCTTCACTTTCCTAATTTGTAAAATGAAAATAATAATAGAATTCGAGTTGTAAAGTTGAGGAAAAAAATAAGTTTTGTTGTGTGTTTACTGTATGGCAGAAAAGAGCAGTTGTTCTGATGGTCATTATTACAAGTGTGGTTGCTAAGATTACTGACAACCTATTGTTTGCTCCCTGTTCAAAGACCTAGAATTTTAAGGCAGCTTTCCATTCTTTTCCTTGATTTCACCCCTAAGATTCTGTCACACACTGGCAAAAACACACTGGCATTTTTGGGGAAGGGATCTACTGAGGTGACACTTTTGGTGTATCAAGTATATAAGGCATAGAAATCTTTGGAGTCTTTCTTTAGACTTCTATTTACTTTCCAGTAGATTGAGTGTTAATAATCATCCTGTCTCCCGCTGTGGATAGCTGTGACCTGGTTCAACTATTGGCACCTTCTGTGGTTCATAGGAAAAGAGCAGGAATCCAGGAAGAGAGGCCTTTCTTTTCTACTCCTATTGCTAAGAACTCTCTTGGATAAAGACAATCTTAAACAGATTACGAGATTGCTGCTTGTTATAGGACCAAAGCAATGTCCCAAAAAAGAGCACTGGCCTCTGTTTATTACACTTACATTTCACTTGAGATACCTTTCCATCCCTTAAAGAAAACAGATGTTTCAACACCTTCCAGGCACTGGAATAATACAGCCAGGGCATCTCTACATGATTGGTTTCCTCCCTGCCAAGTTGCTGAGGGATGGATGGCTGCATCTCTCAACTTAAGGCCACAGCTTCTATGGGGAGGCCCCCACACTCCAGCAATGCCTTTCTTTCCCTTCCCTGCTAGACCAAGAGTGATAAAAGTACATGTTTAATTATACTGTTCCATTCAGATGAATGTTTTTCCATCAAGGTCAGATTGACCAGTTGAAATGCTTGATTTTATCCTAAAGTCAGAATCAAGTAAAGTTGCTGAAAGCCTACCCAGTTTACATCCTATCTTCTCTTCAAACTCTGCTCTGAGGATGCAAGTTGAAATTTTACTTAGACGTGTGTATATGTGTATATGCAATGTATATGTGTACATATTTGTATATACAAATATACACATATATATACACACATACACCTATAGAGGTGTATGTATATATTACAGTTACAATGTATATACTGCAATTAATTTGGCTCATTTGTTCCCATTCTAGTATTTTTAGGCTAGAAACAATAGATGACATAAATCCCTTTTCTGCCACAATATAATACCACCTAAAGAATCGTGTTTTATTAGCTAGAAATAGGATTTGCTTTCATTATTGCAGTACATTTGATAATATAAAAATATTTCTGATTATTTTTTCTTATGTGAATTTCATAGCATCTTCATCTAAAATTTACTTTAGAGATTCAGACCAAATGTCATTATCAATTTCCTAGACTGCTTAATATGTAATTCTGCTACAGATTTTAATCTCAATGTAACAAGGGGGGAAAGCAGAGACAAATGAACTAGGTGTACTCAGGATCACTCTCTGCTGTTGAAATTTCCCCAAATCTGAGAGGTTTCATCTTTACATAGAAATATTTTCACCATGGAACATATAGTGGTTGAACTTTTGAAGAAAATTTGACCTATTGTCTAAAAGTGTTCCATTTGTCCTCTTCTAGGTTTGCACTCAAGACTGCCATTTACCTTAATGGAAGCTGTTCAGGTGCCCCCAGGAAAGAATGAACAATTTGATAGAAAATGCTAAAGGAGTGATATTAGGTTAGCATCTCATATCATCCGAAGAAAAACATATGCAGATTTTCTACTCTCTACCTTATTTCCCACCTCATTTTCAGGATGTGGGGATAAAAAATGTAGGGTCTAATGAACTTTTCAACAGCTTATAATTATTAGTGCTATTGTTAGAATATCAGAGTATAACTAACAACCAAATATAAAATGTTTGTTGATGAAATTGCTTTATTAAAAATATAAATTGGGTGGGTGTTAGTAAATGTTAAAAGGAATTGACAATATAAAAGGCACAAAAATTGCCAGGCGCGGTGGCTTAAACCTGTAATCCCAGCACTTTGGGAGGCCGAGACGGGCGGATCACGAGGTCAGGAGTTCGAGACCATCCTGGCTAACACGGTGAAACCCCGTCTCTACTAAAAAATACAAAAAACTAGCCGGGCGAGGTGGTGGGCGCCTGTAGTCCCAGCTACTCGGGAGGCTGAGGCAGGAGAATGGCGTAAAAACCCGGGAGGCGGAGCTTGCCGTGAGCTGAGATCCAGCCACTGCACTCCAGCCTGGGCGACACAGGGAGACTCCGTCTCAAAAAAAAAAAAAAAAAAAAAAAAAGGCACAAAAATTGATGATTGTATTTCAAATGCTAAGAGGTGTATTTGTGTGTCTTTTTCTCTTTCTCAATCTTATTCAGCACCTATATAACTAAAGGCATATATTTACAGGATGGTGGGCATGTTTTGGATGCTCAGTTTATGTCTGGAGGAAAGAAAACAATACAAAGATAATTGCCTCAATCAGGTCAAATGTTATATAAGAGATGAGTTAGAGGCTGAATTAGGATTCACGTTATGAGTTTCTCAACAGTTATCAATAGAACCAATGACAGATACGAGAGTGTAGTGCAATATATGCCAAGATACTTTAAAGTAATTTACTTTATATTAATATTATCTATTAAGACATCTTAGTTCAACCACACTCAGCTGCTCTGCAATAACCCCAGGGCTTCTGAGTTACAATATGCCAGAATTAGGTAAATGGCTCTGCTCATACAATATAATTCAGGCTGATCCAGTGTCCAGTCATTGCTGTTCTACCACTCAGTTGTGAGCTAGAATAAATTCCTTAATTTTTGGTCCCTCGAAGATATTGGAATAATGATAATGCTTACTTCATTTGGTCATAGTGGAGATTAAATGTTATTAAGATGATATGCCTTTCATCTAGGAAACATCAATAAATGTTACTGATGCTATTGTCATCATCATCATCATTATCATCATCATCAAGGTCATGCCAGAAAGAGGACACATTACCACATGAAATCTCAACTTCGTCCCTGGGCCATGCACACCTTTCTCTTCAAAGACTTATATGCCAGATTCTAACACTGTCAGATGACAGAAAATATAAGTCTTTATGCTTTGTTCTGTAGCTAATTTTTGCATCTTTCCATTTGAGTTCCGGTTTAGCATAGTTTTGTCCCACACAACAGAAGCTGATCTCCAAAAAGAAGAATGATGTAGCCTCAAGTGATAAAGACACTGAGTGAAGTCTTTCACATCCTGGGATGCCTGTGGCCCAGCACAGAGGGCTGCTGGGTTGCAAACACAGAGTTTACTCCTCATGTGTCTGTAACTGGGTAAAGAGAGGTGAAGCTTAGCGTGTGATATGTAAAACGGGTAGCTACAAATACAATTCTAAAACAAGCAGAATTGGCTTCAATTCTTCCTTCTTTTTCCCCACTCTCAGATGCTCAGGAAGTTTTCCTACTCTTGTCCCTGACAGGAATATATTATACCTTCCTGGATATGTAGGTGGATATCAAGAAAGTGCTTATTTGCAAGCAATAGGAGCCAGATATAGCTGATTTGAGCAGAAAATAATTTTTGAAAGGTTATTGATTAAGTTTCAGTAACCGGAAGCAGACTAAAGAACCGGACCCAAGGGCACACTATCAAAATTATAGAATCATGTAAAATTGAAGTGTATGTGCAGGCCTGCCTCGCTGACCCCACAGGAGCAGGATATGGGATGCTGACCCAGGCACTGCTGCCTCCTCTATTACTCCTGGAAGGGCTTCTCCGAGGTCCTTCCTTCCTGATATCATTCGTCTCTAATTCAAAATCTAGGACGTGAGTGTAATTGGCCAATCCTAGGTCATCTGACTGTCTTCCAGTTGTAAGGAAGACTGATAAAAAAAGTCAAGTTTACTTTACATTGTTTACATATACACGTGTCTGGTATTTTCAGTTTACACAGTGGGAGAAAGGCACTGTCCCTTATCAAGACCCATAAAGTGAAAAGTTCCCCAAATATATAAAGGAATTTCAAATCAGATGTTTGGAAGTTAAAAACAACAACAAATTCAGAGGTAGAATTATAGACATTTTGTAATTAAAAAATATGTTTGGAGTAATTCTGACCTGAATTCATATGTTAAGCAAAGTACTCAATCTTGCTGATCCTCAATGTCCTCTGAAAAAGAATTTGGAAGATAATATCTATATAAAATAGTGTAGTATAGATTAAATGAGATTATACATACAAAGTGCTTAGCACATCCTAAGCACTTTACTAAACTGTGTATTATTCTTCTTATTGTTGTTACTGACCACTTAAATGAGTGCAAGAATTAACAGAGTCATGATATATGTAACACAGTGCTAAACATCACATTTACCATCTCAGCTAAGCATGTGTTGATTCAACAAATATTCTATATATCAGACAATAATTCATTAGTATTTTTTTTACAGAAAAAAAATCATGAGGAATATGAAGCATAAACAATGGACCTAAAGTCACTCAATTAAGACATAATGGAGGTGAGATTCCAACCCAGAATTATTGAGCTTGAGAAACTCCACTCTTTTTTAAATTATGATTATACTTTAAGTTCTAGGGTATATGTGCATAATGTGCAAGTTTGTTACATGTGCCATGTTGGTTTTCTGCACCTATCAACTCGCCATTTATATTAGGTATTTCTCCTAATGCTATCCCTACCCCAGCCCCTCACTCCCGAATAGGCCCCGGTGTGTGGGTGTGTGATACTCCCCTCCCTGTGTCCATGTGTTCTCATTGTTTAACTCTCACTTATGGTGACAACATGTGGGACTACACTCTTAACTATAACAATGTAGTACCCTTCAGATCGAATGTACAACATGGTGACTATAGTTAATAATACAGCACTGTTTACTTGAAATTTGCCAAGACAGAAAATCTTAGTGTCCTCACCATACACACACACACACACACACACACACACACACACACACACACACACACAATGGTAACTATGTGTGGCAATAGATGTGCTAATTACTTAGTTTGTGGTAAACATTCCACAATGTATACATATATCAAATCATCTTGTGGTACATGTTGAATATATACAAATTTTAACTGTCAATTATATGTCAATAAAGCCGGAAAGAAACTCAAACTAACTTGAAAACAAAATATAGCATCCCTCAATGTGTTAATAATTATAAAATACTTAATAGATTGGAGACCTTCAATAAGTGATATTTCTTTTAACTATAACTACTATTAGTTACTAGTTGTGTGCCATAGTCTACTTCTAATGACAAGGATATAAGATAGGGGTTGCTGCTATATAACTTCAGAGCCCCTGTGGGCATTTGTGGGGTAAACACAGCAGGAAATGAGGTCTCTCAATTTCCGACACAGAAATTATAAGTTGGTTGGTCTTCATAATACCTCCTTTATAATAAGAAAATAATGCTTTTCCTACATTTGCACTGGGCATGGGAATCGATCCATATTTCTGGGTGCGAGGTAGAAGGCAGGACTAGTTTTGGGGGTGGGGCTTGGATACCTGACCAAATGAAGGACTAGCTAAAACAGGTCAGGGTGGAAACACCTCTGCGTAAGACACTCCCACCAGTATGCCATCTTGGTTTATCATTGCCATGGCAATACCCACAAATTACTGCCCTTTTTCATGGCAACAACCTGGACAACCCAGAAGTTACCACCTTCATCCTAGAAATGTCTGCATAAGTTGCCCCTTAATTTGCATATAATTAAAAGTGGGTCTAAGTATGACTGCAGAACTGCTTCTAAGGTACCTAAGCTGGGCACACTGCCTATGGGGCAGCCCTTCTCTGCAAGAAGCAGTACCTCTGCAGCTGCTGTAGGCTACTGCTTCAATAAAAGTTGCCTTTGAAATTATATATTTCAAATTATATATTTCAAAATATATAAATTAAAATTTAAAAATTTAAAAATTTAAAATTAAATTAAATTTAAAAATTTAAAAATTTAAATTTCAAATTATATATTTCAAAGTTGCCTTTGAAATTCTTTCCTGGGTGAAGCTAAGAACCCTCTTGAGCTAAGCCTCAATTTGGGGATTTGCCTGTCCTGCATCAGGTGTGTATAGAATCTTCACTTAAATTCTCATCTACTCAGACTTATTATACTAAGAATGCTTTATTCCATTAATGCAAATTGTCCAGGGAGAGAAATAAGGTATATATGTAGAGTATTGGAGGAGTTCAAGAACATCACCACTTATCATTGTATAGTCCTCAAAGGCATGTGTTATTTCTACTCACACAAAGGGCATGGTGGCTCACACCTGTAATCCCAGCACTTTGGGAGGCTGAGGTGGGTGGATCACGAGGTCAGGAGTTTGACACCAGCCTAGATAACATGATGAAACCCCGTCTCTACTAAAAATACAAAAATTAGCCAGGTGTGGTGGCAGGTATCTGTAATCCCAGCTACTCAGAAGGCTGAGGCAGCAGAATTGCTTGAACCCCAAAGGCGAGTGTTGCAGTGAGCCGAAATCGTGACACTGCACTCCAGCCTGGGTGACAGAGCAAGACTCTGTCTTGGAAAAAAAACAAAGAAGAAAAGAAAAATGTGTACAAGGCAGTTTAGTAACTTACCGAAGACTATACAGCTAGGTTACAAGAGAAAAGGTATATTTAAATGGTCAAAATGATGATGTATTTATAACTAAAAGACTGTGTCTAACCAAATAAAAATATTTAAAACTGTCCTAATACATTGTGAGGAATTCTTTATACTAACCTCAATGCACCAGTGAGTACAATATTTTAGAGATGATAAATAGTTCTTTAACTTGCTGATCATACAAACCTACTTAATACTCCCAATGACAAGGAATTAACTACCTGATGAGGCAGCTTCTTCCATTTTTGGACAGCTCCAGGGATCAAATATGATAACATTTCAGTACCTGCAATGTCATCTAGTTCTACCTGGAGAAATAAAACAGAACAAGTGGCCACTGTTCTTGACAAATGGATATAATTTCATTTTTTCCAAATGTGAGTGCCAGATTCATTCACTGTACTGAATAGATCTGTCAAATGGCTTTGCCCATTTACCAATGGATAGCAAACTGCAAAAACATGTTGGAATTTTAGAGGACTAAATGTCATCTCACTGATACTGTCATCAATATAACTTACATTGGCATTTTTGTCTCACACTGACTTTAAGGGCTACAGGGGGAGCTCCAAGTCTCCAGACCTTGTGTTGATCATCTGTGCCCTACACAGTACTTTTCTGCTCATTTCCAAAGGAGACCAAGGATAACTTTTCAGACTTCTCAAATCTACTTGCCCTACTTGACAACACATGTTGGCTGGGCTGACTGGATCAAGATTCTATAAGCAGGATCCTCATGGTTTAAAGTCCTTGCTGTTTTGGATGAGACAGAGGCTATTTCTTGCTCCCATAACCACTCACTTCTTACCTCGAAGCTTTCCTAGGCTGTTCTTGCTAATACTAACAAAATTAATTATGCTTATCTGATGACAAGTATACAACCTAAAATGCCATCTTTATAAATAAGGCAATCATCAATGGAGTGTGATTTATGGCCTTTCATTTTTCCTATACGCCCTATGTGCCCTATAAAATCTGGCTTTACAGCTTCATAGAGGCTATAATCCCTTTCAGAGGGAATAAATCATTTTGAACCATAATATAAAATAGGGAGTTATATTCACATACTGGCAAAGGAAAAAAATTGATTATAAAATGTAAAAGAGTGACTGATGATTTCTCCCTGTATCTGCACTATTCAAGTGTGTTTGAATAAACTGGACAATATTAAAGAATTTCTATAAACATAAGACTACAATTTATAAATTAAAAAGAAAAATTACATTGAAAACTGTAACAAAATAACAAACATTATAATATATAAAAAGTTATTGTAAATCAATGTGAATAAATGGATAAAGGTCATAAAGTCACAAAAGAAGAAATACAAACAGCCAATACATATATTAAAATAAGTTTAATCTTACTCTTATTAGCCAAAGAAATATAGTTAGAATCATGTAGGTCTCATGTTTTACTCATCAGAGTGGCACAAATGAAATAAATGGCTAATGCTGGTACTGGAGAGGGTGTGAGAATCTACACATGATGTTAAGTTGCTGATAGAAAGGTAGGGTAGTGCAACTCTTCTGTAAGCTCATATGTCAATATGTATCCAAACTGAAAAGTGTCCATTCAATTTCTAAAAATTCATTCTAAGAAAATGAATAAACGGCCGGGCGCGGTGGCTCAAGCCTGTAATCCCAGCACTTTGGGAGGCCGAGGCGGGTGGATCACAAGGTCAGGAGATCAAGACCATCCTGGCTAACATGGTGAAACCCCGTCTCTACTAAAAATACAAAAAACTAGCCGGGCGTGGTGGCGGGCGCCTGTAGTCCCAGCCACTCGGAGGCTGAGGCAGGAGAATGGCGTGAACCTGGGAGGCGGAGCTTGCAGTGAGCCGAGATCGCGCCACTGCACTCCAGCCTGGGTGACACAGCGCGAGACTCCGTCTCAAAAAAAAAAAAAAAAAAAAAAAAAAAAAAAAAAAAAAAGAAAATGAATAAACGCAGGAAGGCACATGAAAAAAAGATGTTTTTCTCATGTTTCTGAAGTACCAAAGAAAAGAGAGAGGCAAACCTAAATTTTGAGTGGTAGAAAACTGGTTACATTAAGAATGAAATGCTGCTGAACTATTGAAATTTGTGATATAGCCTTATTAAATGACATGGAATCATGCTCATTATATACTAATAAGGAAAAAATGATACAAAACATTTTTATCGTTTGACCTAATAATTAAAAGTCATATGTATTTGCTTGCATTGTGTCTGTGTGAACCCCCACAAACAAAAATATCTCAGGAATGTTATGAAGATCATTTATTGGAAATGGGATAATAAGATTTTAAGTTATTTATACTTTTTATTTTTTTGGGGAAATAGGGTCTTGCTGTGTTGCCCAGGCTGGAGGGCAGTGGTGCAACTATAGCCCACTGCAGTCTGGAACTTGTGGGCTCAAGCATACATCCAGCCTTAGGCTCTGGAGTAGCTGGGACTACAGGCTAATGCTACCATGCCTGGCTTACATTTTTTTCTTTATGCCTTTCTAATTTTTGTAGTTTCCACAATGAGTTTATGCTACTTTTATAATTAAAAGTATTTTAATTTTCAACAAGAAGCTTTAGATTTCCCAAATTTTCCAATTACCCTGCACCATGGCTCACAGTGTTTGTGCAAAAGAAAATCAGTCTTTTTTTCTGCATTAATTTTCCACAAATAATCATTTGGAATTGGTAAAAGTTGTACAGAGTAAAACTGTTATGGTCTGGGTATGCTATACCTTTCAAAGAATTGGAGATCTCAGAATAATTTCTTTCATTTTTTACCACAGTGATACTAAGGTGGATGGGAGGTAGAGGATGAAGGAAAACAGAACTCATCTGCGACCAGGAAAGATAACAGTGAATGACAATTGGATTTATATATATTTTTAACGGGTACTTCCACAAGTTTCAGCTCATACTAATACACACACACACACACACACACACACACACACACACAATTCAATTGTCTTAGACTAATCGATAATTGTGGCAGAAATGGCCACCTATTGACTAAAAAAAATTTTTTTTTTTTTTGAGATGGAGTCTCACTCTGTCTCCCAGGCTGGAGTGCAGTGGCCAGACTCAGCTCACTGCAGGCTCCTGCCTCAGCCTCCCGAGTAGCTGGGACTACAGGTGCCCGCCACCACATGCGGCTAGTTTTTTGTATTTTTTAGTAGAGACGGGGTTTCACTGGGTTAGCCAGTATGGTCTCGATCTCCTGACCTCGTGATCCGCCCGTCTCGGCCTCCCAAAGTGCTGGGATTACAGGCTTGAGCCAACGCGCCCGGCCGACTAAAAATTTTTAACCACTCCAGATTGTAGAGGTGTTGCAATAAGGCCTAGGATAGTATTCCCCATCTCCATGCATCTGAGTGTTGCCACATTACTGCTTACTGGCCCACAGAGTGCTACCAGAAATTTTATAAGAATGAATATTTGATTTGCATTTCTCTAATGATCAGTGATGTTGAGTTTTTTTTTTTTTTTTTTTTTTTCATGCTTGCTGGCTGCATGAATGTCTTCTTTTGAGAAGTATCTGTTCATGTCCTTTGCCCATCTTTAATGAGGTTGGGTTTTTTTTTTATTTTTTCTTGTAAATTTGTTTGAGTTCCTTGTAGATTCTGAGTATTAGACCAAATACCCATCAATAATAGACTGGATAAAGAAAATGTGGTACATACAAACCATGGAATACTATGCAGCCATAAAATGAATGACATAATGTCCTTTGCAGGGATGTGGATAAAACTGGAAGACATTATCCTCAGCAAACTAATGCAGAAACAGAACCAAACACCACATGTTCTCACTTATATACGGGAGCTGAACAATGAGAACACATGGACACAGGGAGGGAAACAACACACACTGGGGACTGTCAGGGGGTGGAGTGGGGAAAGGGAGAACATTAGGAAACATAGCTAATGCATGCTGGGCTTGATACCTATGTGATGGGTTAATAGGTGCAGCAAACCACTATGGCACATGTTTACCCATGTAACAAACCTGCACATTCTGCACATGTACCCCAGAACTAAAAATAAAAATTAAAAGAAAAAAAGAACGTATATTTGAGGAATAATGAGTTTATAATTGAGCTTGCAATTTCCTCTCTCCTTTCCCTTTTGAGACAATGTATAGGCACATAATGGAAATGGTAGGCTCTTGAATCACTGAGCAGAAAAGTGACTGCCAAGCCAGCGAAGTCCAAACTGAACTACAGAGTAACTGAGATACAAACTTAAAATAAATTATAATAACTTATACTAAATATAATAAACTTTTAATAAATTATTAGAAGCATTACACACATTGCTTACCTTTCAAGTTAATTAACAACTCTACCTTTTTTTTGCAAAGGGAAGTTCTCCAAGCTTCTGGAGAAACCATAGCAATCTCCTTTTTCAGTTTGAGAGATGAGTCCAAATATGAGATGAGAAGGAATAAAGACACTGAGAAATGCTTTTGACAAAGAGGAATGAGAGATGGAATGCTGAGGAATTCTTAGTAATAAAGAATTCAGACAGGAGAAGTGGATGGGATGATATCAAACAGATTTTCCCAAAGGCATTTCGGAAAAGAAAATTTGTGAAAATTTGGTGAGAGGAAAAAAAAAATCAGACATAAAGGGCATTTTGGTCCCTAAATGAATTTTTCTTCCAAAAGATTCATATTGTTTATATGTAAACCATAAGAATTCTCTGTCCACTTCTTCCAGAATTTTCTAAAGCCCGCCAGGACATCTGCAGAGAAAGAGAATGTCATTCCAGGATAATCAACTGCAAGTTACTAAATTAAGATCAAAATATCCTCAACCTTGAACATTTTTCAAAGAGTTTTTAGAAGAAAGAGGCTCTCTAGGGGGTTGTATAATTATATAATTGTACCCTTTGTAGGAGGCTATTTACAGATAAGTAATTTTTCCCCACTATTCTTCAAAGTAAAATGCATAAAATAAAGTAGAATTTGGGGTTATTTGTCGGGGAGACTGGGAAGGAAGTCTGCGCAGACTCTGTGAGCCATCTGATTAATAACCCACGCTCCCCTCATTTCCTGCTATCAAAACCCTGATTGCCAAATCCCTAACATCCTCAAAACTAAGGTGTCCAGTTTAAAGCCCCAGCTAATGAGATCTAAGTGAAAGTCTGATGATGAGTTTTGGTAAATACTTCTTTGCTCCAGGATTTAGATGCTGATCCCCTTTTAAATGTTTTTTCTTCTGCGTTAAACATTGTGAATGCAGCTGCAGATTCAGTAGCCATCTTGCAACTATCTTGCAACACAGTGACACACCAGAGGTGACAGGACAGGAAGATAAAAGAACCTAGTCCCTTATGGACACCACTTAGGGGCTGAATTAACACAAAAACAATCTCCAAACTGTTACATGAGGAAACAGAGTTAGGTAAGTAACTCTTACTCAGGTTCTATTATTTCAGCCAAACTCATTACAAATAGATACTGAATTCTAACCTCAGTTTTCCAGAATTCTTCCTAGCATCTAATAGTTATCCTCCTATTCTAGACTATTAATTGTCAGACTTGCTTGAGGTAACTGTGTGGCAAGGTCTGGCTCTTTTAGAAGTCCTGATACTATTCACAACACCTTTTTTAAAAAATGGTAAAACTTTTATGTCCACTCATCTTTCTAATTACACTCAGAGGTCAGTTCCTCCAGAAAGCCGTGGCTGACAACATTTTACCCCTGTATATAAGCAGAATGATTAAGCAAAATAAATAAAACAGAACGGGTAAGTGTGTACTGTGTTATATCTTTCAAAACAACTAAGACAATAAATTTCAAATGTATCGCCACAAAACAATGTCAAGTAAGTGTGATTCGCTAGATCTAATCACTCCACTGTGTTCATGTATCAAAAACATCACACTGTATTCTATAAATGTAATACAATTATAATTTGTCAATTGAAAATAATATAAGTATTAAAAAGTGTGTGGGCTCTGGAATCAGACTTTCTAGATTTGAATTTTTAATCTACTACCTACTGGTTATATGACTTTGGTAAATAAATTTATCTGTAAATTGGGGACATTAAGTAGGACTTACATATCTTATTGAAAATATTAAATGAGGTAATTCAATTAAAGTTCTTATAATCTTGCTTGGTTCAATAAAAATCTAGCTAGTTTTTAGATTACCTTTGGCCACTTTAGGGTAGAGGCCCTTTGTACTCCTATGGGTCTCTGTAAACTCATCTTTCATGAAACACACATCCCATACTGAAGGTATTTTCTGTAAGCAATGCGTTTTTAAAGTATGGTCATTGGAACAGTCACATCAGCAGCACCTGAGAAGTGGGTAGAATAGATACTCAATATATTTTGAATAAATGGATTTATTTATTAATGTCATAAAACAGCCCTCACCCATATTGTGGAAAATTCCATTCAAGTGGCTGAAATTCCTCCGCACACTCCTCACCTCCTGTAAGCTTGCAATCAGACAAAGACTTAATTACAAAAAGAGCTGAGGAAATTATAGAAGCTACCTAAAATTGTGTTACCTTCATAGGATTACACAACTTTAATTTAGTGGTAGGCCGGGGTGAGTGCCTCAGGCCTGTAATCTCAGCACTTGGGAAGGCTGAAGCTGGTGGATCACCTGAGGTCAGGAGTTTGAGATCAGCCTGGCCAACATGGCGAAACTCTGTCTCCATTAAAAGTACAAAAATTAGCTGGGCGTGGTGATGGGTGCCTGTAATTCCAGCTTCTCCAGAGGCTGAGGCAGGAGAATTGCTTGAACCCGGGAGGCAGAGGTTGCAGTGAGCTGAGATGGTGCCACTGCATTCCAGCCTGGGCGATAGAGCGAGACTCCTTCTCAAAAAAAAAAAAAAAAAAAAAGAAAGAAAAAGAAAATTTACTAGTAAAGACCTCTGACTTGTACATCACATGGACCTGAGTTCAAGTTCCATCATCATCATATTTTAACATGAGTATATATACATTTCAAAGACTCTGCTCCATGTGTGCAGTGTGGGGGTCATAATAACATTCATTTTCACTGTATGACTCTCAAAAAACTTGGATGAAACAATCCATTTGCCATGGCCAGCAAAGTGTCTTGCAGCTAACAAGCACTCAAGGCATTAGCTAATATTAACAGGGGAGAAACAAACAAGCAGGAAAGCCCAAAGCCCTGACTCCTACTCAGTGGCCCTTGATTCATGCCATAATAACTCTTTTTTTTTTTGATATGGAGCCTCGCTCTGTCACCCAGACTGGAGTGCAGTGGAGCGATCTCAGCTCACTGCAACCTCCACCTCCTGGGTTCAAGTAATTCTTGTGTTTCAGCCTCCTAAGTAGCTGGGATTACAGGTAACCACCACCACAGCCAGGTAATTTTTGTATTTTTAGTAGAGACAGGGTTTCACCATGTTGGTCAGGCTGGTTTTGAACTCCTGACCTCAGGTGATCCGCCTGCCTTGGCCTCCCAAAGTGCTGTGGTTACATGCGTGAGCCACCACGCCCGGCCATGCCATAACTTTCTTCCATTCATCCTACTAGCTTTCCATCAAGACTGAGTAGAGAAAGATGAACAAATTGAGATTAAACCCTTTTAAGATAGTTTTGTAATTCCTGAATGAAGAAAATTATAAAAATTTAGCAATTAATAAGTTCTGCAGAAATATGAGAGAACTCCAGTTCTTCATGTTACTCTTCTAGAAAACCAAGTTATGGTTCTAAGATGTACCCCTCCACCCTAATTCACCCCTGGCATGATCAAATAATATTTTTGTAAATGGATAAGTCAACGACATAATCAATAAGCTAAGTTATAAGCAGGTGAAAATTTGTAGGCTTGATAAAAAAATCTCAGGTGATTGATCTGTTCTCACACTGCTAATAAAGACATACCCAAGACTGGGTAATTTATAAAGAAAAGAGGTTTAATGGACTCACAGTTCCACATGGCTGGGGAGACCTCACAATCATGGCAGAAGGCGAATGAAGAGCAAAGCCACACCTTACATGACAGCAGGCAAGAGAGCTTGTGCAGAGAAACTCTCGTTTATAAAAGCATCAGATCTCCTGAGACTTATTCTCTACCATGAGAACAGTATGGGGAAACCATCCCCATGATTCAATTTACCTCTACCTGGCCCCACCCTCGGCACATGGGGATTATAATTCAAGGTGAGATTTGGGTGGTGGGGATACAGCCAAACCACATCATCAGGCTCATCAGTACACGTTAAAATAAGGTAATATGAAATACTCAATCTTAAAAAAAAATGCAGCACCAAGACCTCTGTGATAATCCTATTTTAAAAAACAGTTACAATTTTAGTTACAATGTTTCCCTTTTGAGAAAGCATTTTCTGCATAACTTTTAATGTACTGTTGATGAGCACAATTCAACAAAACTGAGATAAATATTTGCAGAAGTCCTGCAAGATGAAAAGCATAGAGTTAGATGCTATAGAGGATAATTGTACTTCAGGATGAGTAAGGACCCACACTTGACCTCAAATAAATTAACTTTAAATAGAGTGGATGAGTCACGTGCAGAATGTAAGAATGCTAAAAGGTCAAGGTAACTAACAAAAAGGAACATGTGGGGATTCTTAAGAAGGAAATAAAATATTAGTTGACTCAGGAAAGGCTGAAAGGAGTAAGTTTTCCTTGAATGGTCTTTGAAGAGTTCCCTTCACTACGTCCTAGTACTGAGGCTAGGGTGTCACAGGAAATAGAAAGATATGGAGATCAAGAATCTTCTCTACTCTTATAGGATTGGCTGAAAGAAGATTTTCTTACCAGGATGTAATATAATAACATTTAAGGGTTCATGAAGTCAGAGAGACAAAGGCTTGAATATCCCAGCTCCGTCTCTCTCACTAAGGGTCAAGTTGCTTATCCTTTTAACACCTCAGTGTCTCTATCAGTAAAATGATAAGAATTTTTCCTACCTGAGTGGGAGAAGAAAATGACGTAATCCATTTATAGGGACACGCTTGGTATCTGGCACACAGAAAGTACTGAATATGACCAGTTGGTCAATGATGATGGCAATGATGATGGTGGTAGTGTTGGTATTGATGTGGCCTGCCCAGAGCTAGCTCTGACTGGGAGGACAGATTAAAGACTTCTGGGCTCCTGAGGCTTTTCATATAAGTGACACTTGACAAATGTAAACAGGTTGTCCAAAAGTTCATGTGCAATTTAAGAAAAGGAAGGATCTCAGAGTTGTTCAACTACTTACTAATAATATGAGTTATTATAAGCAGTTATGGCAGCTCACATTTATTGAGCACTTGCATGTGCCTAGTACTTTAGAAGGACTTATTCATTGTTCACAACAACAGTATGCAGTATGTCCTAATATCTTTATTTCTTTCTTTCAGAGGTAGACACAAGCTTAGAGAGGTTACAATAAACACCTAAGTTTCCCTGTCAGTATGTGCTGGAAAGGAGTTAAAATTCAGTCTGTCCAGCTTGGTCTCAATTACTAAACTATGTCATTAAGCATTTTGCCATTGCCTGATTTTCCTTCTGATATGTGACTATTTCACTCAATCCCCTAGGTGAACAAGAGATAAAATAATCTCTCTTTCACCCTGCTTTGCCTTAACATCCAACTTCCCTTCTCCAAACAGGAATTGTTTCAATGGGCAGCAACAAATGCCAGGGACTGGACCAACCTCAGAGATGACTAGGGGTCAGGTACTACCATAGGCAAAAGCTCTGTGACAACCCTGCCCTTGTACAGGGTGCATGACAGGAATGGGAGTTAGGGGATAATGGAATAAGGCTAGGAAAGACAGTACCTGACATGCCAAAAATACTGACACTAATACTATTAATAATAAATAACAGAACTCACTGTGCTGTAGGCATTGTATTAAGCGCTTGACATGAAGAACCTCATTTAACACTGAAAACAGGCCTATGCGGACGAATCTATTGTTATCATTATTTCACTATTGGGGATAGTGAGGTCCTGATAATCAGGTAAATTGCTCAAGCTCACATGGTTAGCAAGTGGAAAGCAGGAATTTGAACTATGTTCAGCACCTGCACTCTTAACCACTATGCTATATTGTATATATAGTTATATTACCGGCCAGTCACGGTGGCTCAAGCCTGTAATCCCAGCACTTTGGGAGGCCAAGACCGATGCATCACCTGAGGTTGGGAGTTCGGGACCAGCCTGGCCAATATGGTGAAATCCCATCTCCACTAAAAATACAAAAAATTAGCCAGGCCTGGTGGTGGGTGCCTGTAATCCCAGCTACTCAGGAGACTGAGGTGGGAGAATCGCTTGAACCTGGGAAGTGGAGGTTGCAGTGAGCTGAGATTGCACCACTGCACTCTAGGGTATGACGCAGCAAGACTCCGTCATCTCAAAAAAATGTTGGTGGGAGTATAAATTAGTTCAACCATTGTGGAAGACAGCAAGGTGATTCCTCAAGGATCTAGAAGCAGAAATACCATCTGACCCAGCAATCCCATTACTGGGTATATACACAAAGGATTATAAATCATTCTACTGTAAAGACACATGCACACATATGTTTATTGCAGCACTGTTTACAATAGCAAAGACTTGCAACAACCCAAATGCCCATCAATGATAGACTGGATAAAGAAAATGTGCCACATATACACCATAGAACACTATATAGCCATAAAAAAGGATGAGTTCATGTCCTTTGCAGGGACATGGATGAAGTTGGAAACCATCATTCTCAGCAAACTAACACAGGAACAGGAAACCAAACACCCCTGTTCTCACTCATAAGTGGGAGTTGAACAATAAGAACATAGGGACACAGGGAGGGGAACATCACACACTGGGGCCTGTTAGGGGGTGGGGGGCCTAGGGGAGGGATAGCATTAGGAGAAATACCTAATGTAGATGAAGAGCTGATGGATGCGGCAAACCACCATGGCACGTGTATACCTTTGTAACAAACCTGAACATTCTGCACATGTATCCCAGCATTTAAAGTATAATTTTTTAAAAAATTACAACGATCTTTTCCCATAAGCCATTCTGGCACTCCAGACTTAAATAATCCATGAAACAGAGAGAGAGTGAGATCAAGGCAGACAAAGAGCAAGATTGAGAATGAGAGAGAGAGAGAGAGAGAGAGAATGTGAGCATGCAAGCTTGGAGAGTGGAAGTTGAGGAAATGGCATCATTTCAAAACAATGTACTTTGCCTCATATAATAGAGTTTTTGTGATAATCTTCTCAATGAAACAGGGTGCAATGATTAGCATCTAAGTATGTCCCTCCTCATAAGGATGGCAGGACAGCATTTTTTACCTTTAGCTCAACTGTTTCAGAAAGTGTGGTCCCAGTAGACATACAAACTAGTGGGTCTTTCACGCCTCCCAAATCCAAAAGTAACATTTCATTTCCATGTCTCTTTCTATAGTTCCACTCTTCTCATGCCTATCATTCATTTACCTGCCTGTTTTTTCTTGATTTCTATACAGAAAGATGCTAAGTCTGGGTTCTCTGATATGGAAAGGGGTGGAGGAGTGGGAGCTATGGTGCCTCAATGGTTTGGGGATTTGTTTTTTTAGTCTTAATTTTATTATGCCAACTCTACTGAACTTAATTATGGTAAATACAGAATTACACAATTACCCTCTGTTCCGTTCTTCAGAAGCTATATTTTGATAAAATTTACTACACGCTGCTTTCCCCCTGAACACTAGAAATGGATGTGTGTTGATATAAAATGTGTTATAATTACAATTAAAATATAGCTTACATAATGATAGTGTTAAAATAAAATTATAGATGTGTCGAGACAACATGGTCATGCATTTTTATTGTAAGTACATGCTTAGACCAATATCTGGTAACCAAAGGAAAAGGGAACAGAATTTTGGTTAAGCCACAAAAGCTGTTTAATGGTTTTCAAATAACTAAAGGGAGCTTACAATCTATGAGATAAAATTTCCCCATCATATTTTTAATTTAAAAATTCAAGGAAATACATGAAATACCTGGAGAAATTGTTGAAAGTAAGTATGCATATGCACATTTTAAGATAAGCCCCTTATTTTTTTCTTAAATACCTGTGTAACTACCTAAATTTCATCATGTGTATCAGTGATGACAAATTTTCAACTAAGTTTAATGAAGAGCATAAAATAATAATAATAGTGTATTATTGCATTAACTAAGTAGTTCAGAATTGATTCTCATTAAAGAGCCACCCTATCACAACTAACTTAAACCTTACAAAATATGGTTGCAATTACAACATGAGGGAGAAATATAGGAAACTGAAATGTTTCTTCTAAATGTTTATAGTTATGGTGTGTAACCAGAATAATTGTGTCACAAATATTATTAAAATAATAAGATATTGTTTTGTTCAGCTTTACTGCAGAAACAAACTACAGGAATTTCTTTTCATTTCAGATAATTATTTTTCACTAATTGCTCAGTGTTTTTAGAACCTACAGTGCTAATTCCATTTCCTCATTTAATCTTTAAAATAACCCTTTCTGATCATTATTCTTAATATCTCCATTTTACACAATGTAGCTCTAGTTCAGATCTTTCTTCAGACCTGCAGACTTCTGGAAACTTCTGTCTCCAAAACTCATCCTTAACCCCTAACCCTGTTCCACCTCAATCTTTTCAATTTCAGATGATAATAATCTCACCTTTCCAGTTGCCCAGGCCCAAAATCTTGGGTTAAGTGGTCTCGATCTCATTCTTTCTTTCACAGCCCACATTCTGTCTGCCTGGAAATCCTGTTTCAACCTTCAAAATGTACTCCTTCTTAGAAGCTCAAGCCACCAAACCATCGATCCTACCTGGAAATGCCTCCTCTCTGTTCTCTGTGATTCTACTCTTTGCCCTTACCGTCAATACCACAGAGGGTTATCCTTTTCAAACAAGAGATAGTTCATCTCATTCCTCTGCTAAAATCCTACCACTAGCTGCCTACAGAGTCAATGACAAAATGCCTGCGACAGCCCTGCGTGAACTAGCCCCATCACATCTGTGACCTCAAGACCTCCTGCTGTCCCTTCTTCCTCCTTGACTCTACTCAGCCACAATGGCTTCCACAATATTCCTCAAACATGCCAGGCCCATTTTTTGCCTTGGAGTTTTGGCACTGGTCATTCCTACTCCCAGGGAGTGGTCTTCCCCTAAATACACTGTGCCAACTCCCTCACTTCAAGTCTTTGCTCAATTGTCACCTCATCAAATCTAGCCTATTACCGTACTTAAAAGTAGAGGTCACATTTACAGCCCCTAGCACTACCAACCCAACAATCTTCAGCAAGTTCCACACTCTTTTCCTTATCCCATAATGTTCACCAACTTGTAACATCTATAGGATGTATTTATAACATCCATCTGTTTTCACACATGACAGTGTAAGCTGAGACAGAGAGGAGGGAGGAAGGGGGGGAAAAGGGAGAGAAGAGAGGGAGAAGGAAAAAAAAAAGAGGAAAGGAGAGACAGAGAAAGCTTTCACTTTTTTACTGAGGTGTCCAAGCACTTAGAAAAGTGCACATGGAAGGTGCTTAATAAATATTCCTAAAAAAAATAAAGATAAGCAAAGAAGGAGTAAAGCTTGTAAGTGTAAGTAACTTTCCCAAAGCTCTGCAGATAGAAAGGGTCCGCAATGGAATTCAAGCTTGAGGCTGCCAGACTTCCACTGCTCTTAGCCTTTCTGTGAAGTCCATGGAATTCGTTATTTCCTTTAATTAGTTCTATAAAAATTTTAACTCCACTGAGCAATGTCACTAAAATGTTCTGTGTGTGTGTGTGTGTGTGTATCTCTCACTCTCTATCTCTCTCACTGTTCTTTTTTGCTCTTTCTCTCTCTCTCTCTATATATATATGTAAATTATATATATATGTAAATTTTCAATTTAGCAGAAGAAACAGAGAAGAGTGTAATACAGCATAACTATTTTGGTAATTTAACAGCAAAATTCAAAATTAGCAATAATGATTATTTAAGCAATATTGACACTTGATGTCCATCTAGTAACTTTAACATAGCTTGTAAATTTATTAAACATGCTAATCTCAGTGCTAAAATATTTCCATGCATATTTCATGCAATCCTTGCAATTACTCTATCAGACAGGTACATTTTTCTTATACCCATTCCAAAGGTAAGAAAATTGGTGAAAGATGTGGTACCTTTTTGATCAACGTCAGACAGGCAGTAAGTGGAGGCTATGGATTTCAATCCGGGCCTGTCTTACTTCAGAATTTGATTCTTAACCCCTACATGGAAACTCTGATAATTCCTTTGATAGAGTGTGTGTTTTCTCCTGGGAAACCTTCCCCCGATGTCTGCATGAGCTAGCACCTTCAGAACATAGTCAAGTTTAAACCATGAACTAAAGAGCACTTTAAAAATGGAAATATTTTTATTTACACAATAATGCAGAAGACTACACTGAGCCCTTTAAGTGACTTTCTTGCTACTTTCCATCAAGAATAAAAGAAAGAGTCAGCAGCCATGGAATGACAAAAGCACAACACCCAAAGATGGAGAATTCTGCAAATGACCAATTATAAAACTATTAAGCTTCAGCTCTTTTACAGCAAGAGGCAAAATAACCCATTAAACTGAAAACTCTCCTACCCTTCCCTCCACGGGCCACACAAACATTAACGTTGCATTTATTAGGATGTATTTCCTGTGCTCTATCAAGCTGACTTTTAGCAATTGTATTAATACAGTCCTCTCACTCTGCACATATATCTGAATGATGGATTTCCTCACTTGAGGTTTGTAGAAAGAGTGGAGTGAATGAAATAAAGTTTAGAAAGAGCCATCATGATCTGTAATGGTGGGTACTGAATCAAGACAAGATGAAACATCTTTTCTCATTTATTTGAATGAAAAGTCTACTGTATATTTATTTCCTGCCTACGGGGCTACTTGTTGCATAATGGAGAACAAGCATTTTTTAATTTGGAGGTAAGGGTTTGTGTGCTCAAGTTTCTATGGGCCTACAAAGTTAATCTTGTTTTAGGATTAAAATAAAACATATATTTCTGTAAATAGATACGGTTAAGCAATCAGCAACTGTGATGTCTGTAAACCACTATAAATTCAGGATAGGAATATCTGCAATTACTTTAAGCATTTATGCATTTGTGCAACAATTGAGCAGTATACATAGTGGTTTGTTGTCAGACAAAATTAAGTTTGAATCCAGACTTTGCCACTTACCAGCTATGTGACTTCAGGCTACGAAAATAACTTTTCTTAGCTGAACAACAGGGATAAGAATATGTACATTGCAGGACTACTGTGAGAACTAAATGAAATGAAGTACTTTTAGCACATGGCACAGTGGCTCATAGTAAGGACTCAAATTATTATTATGGTTACTACTACTTTTATTGAAAAAAGATTAGAAAGTCTGTTTGCATAAAATGTGATATATATCCTATATCATTGAAATTTCATTTTGATTTTTGACTTTATAATCTAATAATGTGATTCAAAAAACATTTAGTCGTAAATATAGTTGAAAGCAGGTTACTTGTCAAACATGGAAATATAATATGAAGAAGGTTGACTCAACACTCTTTCAGACAGATATTTACCTGTACATAGATTTTATTGTTTTGATTTTTTAATTGCAGAAAACATATATATTGACTATGTCAATTCACAAAAAGTCCATTAATTAACCAGACTGACTATATGTTGCATAAATATCATTTTACATAGAGATCATATATGCATTTTAGTGGTTGGGAAATGTTTGCAGCTGTTTTTAATTGTCTACTTAATGTAAAAAGGAACAAGAAGCAGAGTTAGGCTTGTTGCTTACTGTAGAGTGACCCAGGAGTTTAATGTACTTTGTATTCCATTATACTATGAAAATGTTTCTGTGCCCTGGGGATATCAACAAAAGATTTGCTTTAATGAAAGGAACCAAGTATGGGTCCAAAGCTTTCAAATAGGAGGCCTATATATCCTGCAGTTTACATAAGAAGTGTCCGCCTTCTCTCTCAACCACATCAAGATAGGGAAGATGTGATCACAAAGGCTGAAAGCAATTACAGTAAATGTTGGGAAGAGAAGGACATCGAGTTTTGAATGTCCCAAAGCTGAGCTAAAAGAATTATGTTTAAAGTAAAGAAAGTGTTATCTACAGCAAGATTTTTCACTCAATGAATGCCAGTCAGTGAACCTTACATTAATGTAGAAAATCAGCTGTTTTTGCTATAATGCTTTCAACTGCACATGGCTAAAATCAAACTCAAAATAGTAAAAAGAAATGTATTTCAAAGAATAACACGTCCTAGAAACTCACAGACACATCTAGATTTGGATATAGTTGAATGTAGGAGTTCCAGAATATCATCAGGGCTCCCCCTCTCTCCCACCACTCAGCCCTACTCACGTCTCCTTGACTATACGCTACAGAAAGTTGCTCCTTGTGTTGGATGGCCACTGGGAGCCCCAGAATCACATCTCCCCAGCTTAAAAATTCCAGAGAGAGGAGATAATGTTCTCGTTCATCTCTGAGAGAAACATCTTGGGGAAGATTCTAATTGGCCTGGATGAGGTCAAATGATGACAAAGGAACCAATCACCTGCTTTGCTTGACCTGGGCCACGTACTTCATCCCTGGGACCAGGAAGATAGGCGGGATGTCATCATTTCTCAGTTTGGGGAGAGAAAGGTCTGATATTTTTCCAAGATGAATGAGAATACTACATGGAGATACAAAAGCTGTAGCTTGCTGCTACTGTAAATTCCACAGTTCTCACTCCCTGCCTTGTGTCTTATGAACATGCAGTAAGCTGACCTGAGAGATCATTTTCCCTACCAGCAGCCTTGATATATATTATTGAGAAGTTAATTGTAAAATAATATAGAAGCAGTCTGAATATAGAAATTAACTTGACTAGTAATGACCAAGACAGCTGTATGAAAATATATTTTAAAAGTTCCTACAAACTCACCAAAAGTGGGAGCTGGAAATGCAAAGACAGTTTTGACAAGAGAAAGTTTTTTTCCAAGCTAAACAAAAAAGATTACAGACTTTTAGAAACCACATTTTTAAAGAAAAAAAAAAATCAGATAAGGAAAATGAGGCCTAGAAAAAGTAAGAGATTTATTTAGGGTAACTTAGCCAGTTAACGGCAGGATTGAGACTAAAACACACCGTATAATCCAAGTATGGTCTTTTAAACCTATGATATAACCTGTATATATGTAAGAAATACAGCACTTGTCATTTGTTAATCTCCAAATGTTCATGAAGTTGAAGCAAATGTATTTACTGTTTCAAGTATTCTTAAAGAGAAGAATGCCCGAAGACATCTTAATTGCATGGGTGTGTATACACGAAATACACGTGGAGATGTCTTCAAATATAATATGTGCATGTCTTCATTCCTTCCCTCTGCTCTTTTTAAAAATGCCCCTTTAAAAGTTTCCCACTCACCATCTGTTAGGTAAATTTCCTAAAACACAGTAAATGTGGAGGCAGAGATTGTTATAGAGACTATTTCAAACGGCAGTGACACCTATACTTAGGAAATTATAAAAAAGCGTAGGTTAAAGTTGTTTTTTTAATAAATTTCACCACTGTAGTAATACCACACCACCCTATGTGCTCAGCGCGATAGGATTACATAAGATGGAGAGAGAGAAAATGAAAAAAAAAATCTAGGTATTTATGTATAAAATATTATCCCAAAAGTTTGATATTACATTCAAATTTCAATTAACAGAAGGAAAACATTGACACATTTACTAAAGCATTTCATTTATGGTATAAGGTCCACAGACTTAGATTTGCGTTATGCTCCAACAAGGGTATAGTTGACCACTTTTTCCAGCTACTTGCTTTGGGAGAAAAAAAATTCCACCTGCCTGAATCAGATGCCATTCAATTCCAAGTCTACAGCATAGGCCATGTCACTACACATGAAATATTATTCATTCAGAGTTAGGATGTAGCAAGAGTAATTTATACTCTGGGAGTGTTTGCTCTCAAGTCAGTAACAGAGAAGCCTTGAATAAAAGTGTTCCCATTACTTTCTGCTATAATATATCTTACTTATTGCCCATAAAACAGTGGTCAGAGGAGATTTATCTATTGGTCACCATATTATATAACCTCTCCACTTTAAGCCATCCCAACTCTGTGATGATTTTTTAAAAATATGTTACTTATAGTCAATATTAATTTATCTTTAATCTTTCTTAGCATTAGAAAAGTATTATTTTGCACAAGCTTAGGAACAAATCTCCAGAAATTCCTCCCTGATGTTTCTTTGAGGCTGAAAATGCATTGCAGGGCAGTTGCAGTGATTTAATTCTAGTTGGCAGAGCCCTGGCCACACACTAATTTCATTAGCCTCAAATTCCTGGATTGATTTGAAGACCCACTGGATGTGATTCCCGTCCTCAGACATGTCATTTACTAACCCACTCAGTGTGTAAAGAGAGGAGAGAAAGAGGACTTGCTAAGCTCATATCTTCAATCTGGTACCCCAGCAGTCAAATGAAAATTCGAAGTCAGAGACACCATTTACATTTGAGTAGTCCATTCTTGCCCAGGTCCAAATTTTCAGGAAGGAACTTTATTCCTGACTTTGCTGGGGGCAGCAGCATTTGTTACATCTATGACCATTTCATTTCTCGCTCCTTCTCTGCAGTGCTCAGCACCTCCCATTTAAGTCCCTAAGTATTCCCTCTCCTAGCCTACAGGCTTATCTCACTATAAATGTATATCTCAAGTGATCAGTTTGGCATGGTCCCTACAGCAACCTGCAGGGACCAGAGGAAAAAAGAAAACTCAAACCACTGGAAAGGTAGTAATTCAATCATTTGGAGGAGTTTCTTTTAAATAGGACAATCTTAATTGAACTGAACCTTGCGATCTCACAGGAGATTCACTATGTCCTTTTTCTCTCCCTCTAAGTGTGCTTTGAACAATGGGTATGTGTATCATTATTCTCTCTTACTCATTTTGCAGGCTTATAGAAACTAGAAAACTGGGGACTGGAATTACACGACAGGAGCTTCTAAGATCACACGCAAAAAGGGTTACTGGAAGAGATTGTTGGTATATGAAATACATATTCCAACATGGGCAGTGATTAACCAGGACACATACAAATCAACTGTTTTATCTAGCTTGCACGCATCCCAAGCTACAAGTTGGTGCATTCCTCAGACTACCAGCCTCTTCTCAATAAGTGCATGTGAAAACCAGGGGCTCTTTCTCCCTCAGCTATTCAATCCAACATGAATAGCTGCAATTTACAAATTAGAGGCAAATGACAGTATTTTCTCCGAATGGTTTTACTCCCAAGCCATAATGCTAACGCTAACATTGGGTTCCTTCCTCCTCAGCTCAGGGAATGGAGAAAATAATGTAAGACCAGCCCTCCGCCTCCCCCGCCAACTTTTTAACCCCTAGCAAGTTGCCTCAGGTTCACACACCAGAGGAGGAATCAGCTCCCCCTGGAATCTTTTTCAGGAAACACAGTCCCTTAGCCTAGTCTGTAATCCCTTTCTTGACTTTAACATTTCACTCTTTTTTCAGACAGAGACAGGCTCATCTGCAGTACTGCCCAGGTGAGTGAACAAACCGGCAAAATAATTTTACAATGCTAAACACAAAATATTTTGTGCCTTTAATCCCAGGGGCTAACAGGGAAAACACTGTCACCTCCCCCAGCTCCCAGTGGTTCTCAGGTAATGTCTCTGACATCCTCTCCCACCTGCACTGCTACTGCAACTTGTCTAGCTTTAAGCTCAACGATGAAGGAAGCACTCTGGGTTTCAGCTACAAGCCAGGTTCTTCCCAAAAGCAAGGAACTCAGAGTGATGGCTAGCCCCAGAACACTTTTGGGTTTGCAAGCCTCCAAGGATTTCCATGATGGCACTCAGGAAGTGTCAGAGGGGCTATGCAAGCTGCAGCCTTGGATGGGCACTCCTCTTTCCTGAATGCAAACTTCACGCTCCTGGAGGTGATGTGGTGACAGCCTGGGTCTCACAGAGTCCCCTTCTGAAGCCCAACACCTTTAGGGTAAGCACTTGAGAGGGGCCAGTTCTCTAGATATGAGGAGCATAAAGGTGCCAGGATCGGCATGTACATCTGCCGAAGAGATTAGCTGGGTTTGGGTACCACTAGCCAGGTAGAGAGCCGCTATGCATTGGGAAAGGGTCATTTTAATACTGAGATGAACCAAGAACTTGGGAGTGAAGACAGAGGAGGAAAGGAGGCAGAGGTTGAAAGGGAGAGAAAAAATAGAGAGAGAGAGAAAAAAAAAAAAAAAACAGCAAGGAGACAGAGACAGAAAGAGAGAGTGATGCACATATAGGAAAAGACAGACAGGAGGGAACCTACAATCACAGAGACCCTGAAACTCAATTTCCAAACCCCAAAGCCACTAATTCCTACCCAATGCAGCTCAGGAGCCATGGGGCAGAGACTGCTGGAGCAGGAGGCGAGAGAACACTGCGGTAGAACCCACCGCTCAGCGGCCCCGGATCCGCCTTCCTCCCATTTTTTCTCTGTCTCCCTCCGGGCACCGGAGCAGGAGGACCACGGAGCCCTGCTCCACGCACCCCTCTGCCTCCCAACGGGCGCCTTCATGCCTCGCTCCGGGAATCGTCCTCCAAGCCGAGGATTTGGCTTGGGGTCTGCGTCAGGGAGATAGTGGGTGATGTGGGGGAGGAGGGAGGAGGCAGGGAGAGCGATTTTGTTTCGCAGTTAGCATGAGCTCATCCCTGGGCTGAGGTCTGAAGTGGCAGGAGTGGAAAGCTGATCGCCCAGCTCCGGCCAGTGGCAGGATCGCAAATGTAATTTAGACGGTGCAAAATATTGCCTGGAGCAAACCAACTGGGGGTCACGTCTGCAGGCAGCATCTCTCCACCTGAGGAAGGTCCCAGTACCTCGTGCCCTGGGCTCTTGCGGAGGCTGGCTACAGGTCGGGAAATCGACCCGAGGGAGATGGGGACTTAACATCCGTATCTAGGTTAAGACCGAGCCCTCGATTTAAGAAGTGCCTCCTTAAGGTTGTCTCCAAATTTTCCAAGGGAGTGCAGGTTGGCAGGCTGGCTTGGGGGTGGGAAGCTGGGGAGTTGGGAAATGCCCGGTTTCGAGGCATCGTCTCATCTTTCCTATTCCATTCGACTAACCAGCTCTCCTAGGAGCCCGGGACTTTTACGAGCCTGTTTTCGGACCATATTTCACCCTAATGCAAACCCATTTAAATCATCGCCTTGTTTTTCGCAGATTGCTTCTTGTAAATGGGGCCATAAATCCAGGATGTCAAGCCGCATGGAGTGGAGCGTGGACAGGGGAGAGATGGAAGGGAAATAAACCAAGCAGGGAAGGTATCTCCTCGGGCGGGGTGGGAGGGATTCGGCAGGATCTCCAGGGTGGAAATGAGCGAAGGCTGACCTGACCCGAACCACCGGAGTCCAAGCCAGCTTTTAGGGTTAAGGGCTCAGGTAGCCACGGTGTGCTCCGCCCCGGAGGGAGCGCCCCCCTACCTGGAAGAGCCTCAGGATGTTGGCTACCATGATGGAGACCGAACTCCCCGAAGCCCCAATCACTCCAACTACTTTCTCCGGCTTGACGAAAACCGGGGGTTCGCCGTTGGTGCAGCGCACGTCGGAGGTGTCCTTCTGGATGAGCGCCTGGACGAAAGTGAGCGACTGTTCGAGCGCGTAAGTGTCCCTGGAACAAGTGTCCAGGATCCGCGCGCCCAGCGTCACGTTGGGCAGTAGGTTGGGATCACTGTTGATCTGGTCCAGGGCGTAAAGCATCGCTTCCAGCCTGTGGATCCCGTTCTCCCTCTTGATGTCACCGCAGGGCATTCCGCTGGGACCCTTGGCGTGCACTGGGAACAGCCCCCCGAGGGTGACGTCCCCCTCGATCCGGATTGAGTGCGGGGCGTACATCTCCTGGCCGCGCGCCGCCGCCGCCAGCGCGCACAGGAGCACCTCCAGCACGCAGCAGGGGAACTTCATCAAAGTCAGGACGCGGAGCAGCTTCCTCAGCTGGACCATGCTGCTCCGGCTGCTGCGGTGGCGGCGGCAGCGCTGGAAGGGACGGTGGTGGGCTCGCCGAGGTCCGGGCCCCTCAGGGCGAGCTCCTCCGGGAAAGCCCAGGGGCTCCTGCAGGCACGGAGGGTGGGGGAGTCCGGGGAGGGGCGACCAGAGTGGGTGAGGGGTCCCGCGGTGCCTGCCAGCCTGGGGCGCCTCGCGCTCTCGGGTTAGCCGGCCGGCGCGCCGCGCTCGCGCTCACCGGCTTGCCGCTCGCTCTCTCCAACAGCCCAGCACTGGGGAGAGGGCAGGGATTGCTATCGCTTTAAATGGTCGTTCGGCTCCCTCTCCTCCTCCTCCCACTCCCTCCCTCCCTCGCTGGCTCTCCTTCTCTCCCTACCCTTCCCAGCGCCAGCCCTCCCCACTGGTTTGCATCATCACGCAGGGAGGGGCTGCGTGCTGAGGTAAGGGGGGGAAATGGGTGGGCGGCTGGGGAATCGGGGGAGGTTTCCTCAGAATGGGAGTTTCGTGGTCCCCAGGGAATCTAGGGATTGCGGGGAGCAAGCAAGAGCCTAGCCCTCGCCCCCAACTCACTGTGGAAGCCTCCCTACCCACACCCACGTTCTGGGCACGGGTGTCATCAGCCGCGGGATGGGGCGAGGACGTCGTGCTGACTGCTCCCAAACCCTAGGTCCGGAGCCTAGGCTCTTAGACCTGGGAGAACACGAGGGAGAGGCAGAGAAACCAGTGAGGGAGGGGCGCGGGAAGACCCTAGCTAGACTCTACTCCTGAGCCGCCTGTGCTAGTTCTTGCTAAGAAAGCCACACATGCACACAGGAGCCTGATTCATGACTTAAAGACGCTTTACCCAAAGGGGTCTCCAGGGCCAGGCGCTGAGCTTGGCTGAAGGGAAACAGAAGTCAAGAGGAGACGCTAGGCATAGGAGTGCATCCTTGGTCTTCAGTAGTCACTAGAGTCAGAGCTCCGTGAACTGACGCGTTTCCCCAGCACGTCTGTGTCAAAAACCTCGGACGCATCCCTTCTCTTTACTTCGCTGCGGAGATGTAACAACTGAGAACTCCGCAGACAGCACTTTCTTCTCTAGCACTGACAGGTGTAAGTCTCCCTCCTACCTATTTCCAGAGATGCATCTGGTGCACCTGGTGATAGTTTTTGCCAGTAAGAAACAGCAGGAAAGAGGTGATGGCAGGAAGAAAAAAGAGGGGGCAGGCAGAAGTGTCCCCATTGATTGGGAATGCCTTTCTCTTTCTCTGGCTGGGGTTAGGGGGCAAAGTCAGGATGCCAGAACAGGTTGCAGTGCAATTGAGAACCTCTTTATGAACGGTGTCTCCTCCTGCAGGTCCAGACCACGTTTGGCCCATTAAAGCAACAAGTGGCTCTACTTCCAATTCAAGGAAAGCGAATGTCTGTCCTTGGGGATGGGAGTGAACTTAAGGAGGTTAAACCAACTCTTCCTGAGGCTTTCTGTTGGAGTGCAGCAAAATCATATTATACAGATTTGAGGGTGGAGAGAAAACCAGAAACAAGACTATACTTTTTGTTTTTGTTGATGATGTAATGAAGAAACCTATCATTGTAGGGGGAAAAAAAAAGTCAAAAGGCACCTAGTTGGTTGTCTCTGCCACCAAATACTTGTGTGCTCTCAGCACTTCTGTTCCTCTGTCTGGGTTTTAGTTTCCCCATCTGGAAAATGATGAGATTGAATTGGATGCCCTCCAAGTTATCTTTTAACTCTCAAATCATCTGTTAAAATAGGTCATGTCCCTTTGGCCATGGTGCTCTTTTTAGGCCAATATTTTCTATTGTATTATGTGCACACCAGTTTTTGTATATCCAAAGAACACTACGAAGGTTTCCTGATATAGAGGGTTTTTGTTGTTGTTGTTGTTATTTCCTGTCAGGGACATCCCATCAATTTTTTTTTTTGTTTGTTTTTGTTTTTTTTTTTGGATATGCCCCTCTTGCTTGTTTCAATGTTTATGGTTTCAGGAGAACTGATCCCACTGCCTGTGATCAAGTCTTGGCTAATCAGAACATCAGATCCTTCTGGCTGTAGTGCTGTTCCAGGATGGGCAGAAAGTCCAACCAGAGCCATTCAGGGATAATCCCTGGACTTTTGCTGGGGCAGCCAGGATGGAGACATAGGGTTATCACTATCACCCAGGCAATCTCTGTATAAGTCAGATAAAAAGGGGCCCCTTCCACAAAATACTTTGTTTCTCTTTTGGAAAATTGTCGTGCTGTTCTGAGTTCATCAAAAGAAGATATTTTCTGTCACCTTCCAGAAAACAGTGCTGTAATTAATATACAAATCTACTCTGTGCACAATGTGCCTGTGAATCACCTTCAGACTCAATGCCTTGCTACACAAATGCACAAGTTGAATTACCGAATGCCATGATGGCCCCTGTTCCTTCCTGCAAGTTGTGGAGCTATGAGAATATAAGCCTAAAGCTGTGCCAGGGACTTCCACAAGAACAGGGAGATATTTGAACCCCAAAGTAAGAGAGACAAATACATAGAGATAAAGATATAGATAAATAAAGAACGAGAGAGAGAGATTGAGGCTTAATTAAAACATTTGCATTCCTGGATCCAAGCATGCTTGAAGAATTGCCTCTGGACTTTTTAAATTATATAGCACTTGCTCTCTTTCCCTCCGAGCGGGCGGCGGCGGCGGCATCGGCGGCCTGTGCAGCAATGGCCAAGATCAAGGCTCGAGATCTTCGCGGGAAGAAGAAGGAGGAGCTGCTGAAACAGCTGGACGACCTGAAGGTGGAACTGTCCCAGCTGCGCGTCGCCAAAGTGACAGGCGGTGCGGCCTCCAAGCTCTCTAAGATACGAGTCGTCCGCAAATCCATCGCCCGTGTTCTCACAGTCATTAACCAGACTCAGAAAGAAAACCTCAGGAAATTCTACAAGGGCAAGAAGTACAAGCCCCTAGACCTGCGGCCTAAGAAGACACGCGCCATGCGCCGCCGGCTCAACAAGCACGAGGAGAACTTGAAGACCAAGAAGCAGCAGCGGAAGGAGCGGCTGTACCCTCTGCGGAAGTACGCGGTCAAGGCCTGAGTGGCGCGTTGTCAATAAAGCACAGCTGGCTGAGAAAAATAAAAAATAAAAAAAAAAATAAAATAAATTATATAGCACTTTCTTTCTGTTTGAAGACAAAAGAATCCTCTTCTAATTCACCTGTTCTAGTACACAAGACCGAAAAGGTGAAATAGCTGAACAGATACTCTGTTAGAGCAGCATCAACTCATTTGGAAGAAGATATAAATAAAGTAATAGAGAGGCATACTTAGGAACACACATACTACGATCCTAGTGTTTAAGCATTAGCACCTCAGGTTGTCTTTGACAGAGACTACTATATCCTTATTTCATTTTTAAGTTCAGGCTATTTATTACAAACTTGTTGACAAAAATATTTGGAGAGTTGGAGTAACAAGTAATGTCACTTGATTTTTCACCTGCACATGTCTCGGTTCATGCCCTGTGCTTCCATTTTCATTTCCCATCCAATGATTGCTCAACAAATATTTCTTGGCTGACTGTTGAATGCTGCCTTATTCTGCATTTTCTCTTTGCTCTGCTCCTTCTCCCCAAACATCTGGCAGTAATCATTATCTTTCCTTTATTGCCGTCATCTGTGTGCATGTCATATTTCCCTTGCCAAGTTGTAAGATCCTTGAGGGTAAGGGCTGGATATTATTTATCTTTTTATCCAGGACCATGTTTCAAATGATGTTTTGTGCCTAAGAAGCACTCAGGTGTTGAATGATTCAGAACTGGTTTTGCCATTCTCCACTGCCTTTATTTGACAGTGACCAAAACTTAAAGTGGGCAGGGCAGGAATGCTGACAGATAAATCATTTTCCTCTCAGTCGCTATAGACAGTTTCTAGAACTTAAAAGATAATTAGTAAATTTTGAAGTAATTTTGTTTTTTTAAAAAATGTGCAGGACTAAAATATTCTAACTTTAAAGAACTTAACTCTCAGGTAAAGCTTTGATTGGTCCTTCCTGAGTCAAATGCTCATTTAGAAATTAATAATTGTGGCCATGCCCATAGGCTGGTTAGAGGAGCTCAGAAGCATAGACCTATTTTTCTAGCCAGGCACCAGCACCACTTACTACATGGAAAGAGAAGTCCGCTACCAGAGAAACTGGAAAGTGATGCTGAGCTTGCAAAATCACTACATATCTAGTACATATGATTTATAATTCACCTTTATACCTTTAACCGTGGCAAAGGATCTGGCACTTGATAATGAACACAGTATTTGTTTTGTTTGGTTTTCTGAGATTATACAGACAGAAAATCTCTGTGTAAGACAGGTTTAGGCCGGGCGCGGTGGCTCACGCCTGTAATCCCAGCACTTTGGGAGGCCGAGGCGGGCGGATCACAAGGTCAGGAGATCGAGACCACGGTGAAACCCCGTCTCTACTAAAAATACAAAAAATTAGCCGGGCGCGGTTGTGGGCGCCTGTAGTCCCAGCTACTCGGGAGGCTGAGGCAGGAGAATGGCGTGAACCCGGGAGGCGGAGCTTGCAGTGAGCCGAGATCGCGCCACTGCACTCCAGCCTGGGCGACAGAGCGAGACTCCGTCTCAAAAAAAAAAAAAAAAAGACAGGTTTATGTAAAATTGGGCCAGTGTTCTAATGACTGATTTAATTGGAGGAGAACCTAGTTTTAGGTACAAAGATTGTAAGCTGTAAAATGTATTCACAGGCTTGGTTCTATTTAGTAATCAATCTGTCCTCACTGAGGGGTTAATGAAAAGTAACTAACTAAACTTAAGGTCTCAGTCTTACTTCATATTTGTTTGTTTTCTTGAATATCTTAATTTTACTTATTTTATTTGTTGTTCTGCTGCCAGAAGATGTTCTACTCTTCAACATCTTCTGCAGGAAATAATATTTGCACTTCCAGTTCCCACTATATTTATTTAAATCCAATTTGTAATCTACAAGTGTGTCTTCCTTAACCACTGCTACTTCTGCTATGGCCACGAATGCACTTTGGCTATTCTTCTATCCTTTATATAGTTCTTCATCTGTAACTTTTCAAAACACAATTTCACATTTTATTGTACTTTTGAATGGGTGTTCACTTTATCTTGGAGAGAGAGAGAGAGAGAATATTCCATTTTCGTCTGTTACACTTTTTTGCTGTATCTATTTGTAATAGACACCTTTTGTCACTTAACTAGCATCCGTTCATCCATTTTCTGATCCCATTTTGTTAAGAAACCTTGGTATTGTACAGAAAAATTCACTCCAGAGAGTTTTCAATGGGTGGATTGAAATTGATCCCTACTGGTAATCCTATCTTCCTTTCTAGTAGTTCATTTAGGAATTCAAGGCAGTGACACCTAGGGAAAGGTTTGATGGGGGTTTCTGAAAGCATTTCTTGTGTCTGGCATGATTGTGTGTAGATATGAGACCCAGGATTATTGTAATTCTTTCACTAGCTGCCTGAAGATGAGTTCAATACACAGAGTCCCGGCACCACTAGATCAAATTATCCCCAATGCTTCCTCTTTTGATTTCCAGTTATATAAGCCAAGAAATCTGCTCATTGCATAGGAAAGTATTAGTTGCGTTTTCTGTTACTTGCAGCCAAATGCATGCTAAGTGTTACTAAAAGTATTTATATTATTATTAATAGTATATGAATACATTTATATTAATGTTGTACATTTTATATGAATAATGAATATTACCAAGAGCTTATATTTTTCACGTTTACTAGGTACCAGGCACAATATATATCAATTCTCAAGATAATCTCATTTGATATATATCATCATTATTATTGTTATTTCATAGATCTGAAAATCGAGGCCCAGGAAAGTAAAAAGTATAGTTTAATCAATATGCTGCCATTTGTTACTGCCTCTTTAGTTTCTCTTCCTTACCATCTTGTTGCCTTGAAGCTTACATATCTTAAGTCCAGACTCCAGCTGCTCTATGAGTGCTCTGTCTCATCAATTGCACTCAATTCAGAAAGACCTTACTTGTTACATCCCTCAGATCTCATTGGCCTTTGGATGTAGTATCTGGGAAGCCACAAGGAGAGTCTCACCTAAGGGCCAAAGGAAACTTCACTCCCCAGTTTTCTTTCTTCTCAGGTCTCAATGTTTCCACTCATTTATTCTCTCAGTACATAGGGAGGACTGTTTTGTCCTGCCATTTGGGTAGGTATATGAAACAACAGCTTTGGGGCAAGTCATTCATACAGTAAGTGATTCTCCAGGTACAAATCTCTCTCCATCATATTTTGTACTACAATTTAAAAAAACCAATTGTTCCTTCCAGAGCTGTGACTCAGAGAACAAAATGGCTTTGACTTAATAGGCAAAAACTGTTCTCTGCTTTAAAATTGCTGGACAAGGCCTGTCTAGAAGGTCTTGTACCTCACCCTACCCCTATAATTCTTTCAATCTTCCTACAGTGCCTCTTAGGTGTGTAGAGCATGAATATCCCTTCCCTCCTTTTGGTAACATCATCAGCCATTCCTTTGGGAAAGCACCCTTCTCCTTTTTTAGGAGTTGAGATGGATCCTAATGCTCCATCTACCAAAATTCAGATATGGGCACACATCTAGGGTTGGCTGAACTGAGCTCTTTCTTCCCCTGGTGGAGCTGATGAGTCCAAAGATAGGTAAAGAACTTGAAATGTTATGTATGAATACTGGAAGTCAGATGTTCTTCTCCTAGCTAAATATATATGAAGACAGAGACCTGGTGCTTCTAGCAAGTGTTGTTTCCACAACATGAAGAAAGTTTGTCTGAGAATAAAAACAACCTACACGGCGGGGCACAGTGGCTCACGCCTGTAATCCAAGCACTTTGGGAGACTGAGTCGGGTGGATCACTTAAGGTCAAGAGTTTGAGACCAGCCTGGCCAATATGGTGAAACCTCATCTCTACTAAAAATGCAATAATTAGCTGGGTGTCATGGCGCATGCCTGTAATCCCAGCTACTTGGGAGACTGAGGCAGGAGAATCGTTTGAACCAGGGAGGCAGAGGTTGCAATGAGCCAAGATTGTGCCACTGCACTCCAGCGTGGGCGATGGAGTGAGACTCCATCTCAAAAAAAATAAAAATAAAAATAAATCAACCCACACAAGGAAGCAAATCCACGATATGAAAAGAAAAGCTCTGACAAAGTCTCCCAAGACAGTGGATCCAGTAATGTCTCTAACTGTACTTGCCTTCAAACATTTCCTTTTGTCACCCAATATATTTTATGCTTTGCTTAAGCTAGTTTGACTCCAGTCTCTCAAAATTGAGGGTACTAATTTAGATGGTTACTGTTTCAAGATAAGCAGCTATTAATTCGTAGCTACTGATTCTTATACTCCTCTGAGAATGAACTATGGAAAGTTTAGAACTCTATGACATAAGAGCATAGTAGCCCTGGAGTCAGTTCTTTTTTTTTTTTTTTTTTTTTTTTTTTTTTTTTTTGAGACGGAGTCTCGCTCTGTCGCCCAGGCTGGAGTGCAGTGGCGCGATCTCGGCTCACTGCAAGCTCCGCCTCCTGGGTTTACGCCATTCTCCTGCTTCAGCCTCCTGAGTAGCTGGGATTACAGGCACCCGTCACCCGCGCCCGGCTAATTTTTTGTATTTTTAGTAGAGACGGGGTTTCACCGTGGTCTCGATCTCCTGACCTTGTGATCCGTCCGCCTCGGCCTCCCAAAGTGCTGGGATTACAGGCGTGAGCCACCGCACCCGGCCCTGGAGTCAGTTCTTGATTTGACTCCAGACCTTGTGGATATACTATCAAACTCCACACTATACTGGTTTTAAATGACCAGTTGAGTGGGAAGTAAAATTAAAACTTAAAAAGGATTGAGTATAACTGATGGACCTTTAAATTGTCTTAAAAATACAATTTATGTTCATCTCATGATAAGAAATGTAGCAATACTACAAAACAATACGAAATTAGCCAGATGTAGTGGCATGTATCTTTAGTCCCAGCTACTCAAGATGCTGAAGTAGGAGGAGGGCTTGAGCCCTGGAGGCAGAGGTTGCAGTGAGCCATGATTGTGCCACTGCACTCTCACCTGGGAGAAAGAGCCAGACCCTGCCAAAATAAAAGAAGAGGAGAGGAGAGGAGGGGAGGGGAGGAGAGGGGAGGAGAGGAGGAGAGGGGCAGCAATAGTGTAGATTTTTATATGTGTGTGTTAGATATATAGGATATGATATTTTGCCTATTTAAAGCTGGTAGTAATTGTAAAGTAGTACAGTTTGCTTTATTGTAAGAATCAAACCACACAGCCCTTGCATTCTAAAGACCTGCTTATCTATGGGAAATGGAGGCATTTGAATATGCTGGTTGAACCTCATGTATTTCTTGAATCAACTCTGACTAATGTGTGAGGCTTATTCTGTTTATTGAAGACCTACTCTGTACTAGGTACTGAAATGGGCAGTTTATATGCAATACATCATTTAATCTCTGCAATGAATCTATGAAAGTGTTTGCTATTATTGATATTATCCTAATTTAAACAGAAATACTGATAGTAAATAACACTTTTCTGGTACTTTCATTGATCCAGGTACTGTTCCAATGATGTACACATGCTGATATATTTAATCCTCATAGTAAATTAGGGATTTATTTAATTCCTCAAATACATAAGGTAAGTACTTTTATAATTACCTCTATTTTTCAGATAAAGAAATTGAGCTGCAAAGTTACTAAAAATCTTGCCAATCTCATAAATATAGTAAGTGCCAGAGCTCAGATTTGAACCCAGAAAATCTATCACCAAGGTCTGTGTTTCAGTCACTATGCTTCCTAGCTTGTGGGTACGGAAGCATAGCACACTTGCGTCTGTGTTCCCCAGACGTGCTTTTGACTACTGTACTCTATTGCTTGTCTGTTTATTAGTAGATACTGATTTATATCAGCAGGGGGGGTTCCTGAATTTTTACTCTTTGGGAAGACACCTTCACAGCATGTCTAGTGAACCACTGGCACCCACTTGTTCAATTGCTGTTTTTGTTTTTTTTTTTTTTCCTCTTCCCACCATCATATGCATGGTCCATATAAGAGGCAGAGAATGTCTGTTCTCTATCTGTCTTCTAGGCCTGCATATGGCTATGAATACCTCTACTGTATCTTAAGGTCCTGGACAAGCTTCTTTGCTTTGTTAGGACCCTCGCTCTGTGTGACGTCCTGCTGTAGCTTATTGAGATGCTACTGTCAACCACCCCTAAAATCCTGAAACTGCCAAGTTCAAAGCCTACCTGAAACAAGCTCAAGTTCAGTGCCTTACTTGAAGGGAGTTGATGGTATGTTTTCCTTTCTGGCTATTACTTGATTCAATAAATATTAACTGAGTACAATAACATTGTTTTCACAATACCAAAACTTGGCCATCCAAGTAAGTTTTGTGTCTTTCAGGGTAGTCAATTTGGATATTATAGATCTATTTCTAAAATGTTCAAAATATTGGGCGATTCCCTCTGGGAAATGTCTTAATATGTTTTAATATGTCTTATGAGACCATCTACTATATTGTTTAATATTCACCTCATTTAAGAGTCAAACAATATCTCTGTAGTTATTCATATATGTTCCTTACAAGTATTGATTCTTTGTGATTTTGGCCCATTTCTCATTATCCTTTCTACATAGAAATTGTGTAAGACAAGTTGATGCTAGTATCTTAGCCATACCAGTTCTTTATTTTACAACTTTGATTGTTCAGTCCCTCAGATACCCCACACACACAAAAAAAAAGAAAAAAAAAAAACAGGTACTTATAAACCACAAAAATTGGGATCTAGCCTCATTTCTGTGGGAGATGGTAGAAGGTAAGCTCTTGTGCACATTCATTCAGCCAATCAATCTCGATTGAGAACTTCTGCTTCCTCATGATGAACTAATTGGTCCCAGGCTTTCCTTCTCACTTACTCCCAATCATTAGAAAATCAGACAGAACATATGAAAGAACTTGTTTAAGCCAGTGGGTAATTAGCAGCTCCAGACCATGATTCCCAAAGAAGGGGAACAAATTAGGAGAGCTCTATGAATGTCATGACTTTCTGCTTCATGCCACTATTCAGACCCAAGCTGACCATGACAGATTGATACATTTGAGGAGATAGAGATCAGAGTTCAGAGAGGTTAAGGAGGCTATCACCTGCATCTTGATGAAGGCTACACACACAAGATGAAGGCTACACACAAAAAGAGGACCAGAAACCTGTATGAGGTTCCCTTGAAGTTTATCTGAACACTAAACTGTGAAAACATAGGATGAGGATCTGGGACACCAGGAAAACAACAACTTTTTGGGAACTGCATCAGAGCTCATGCATTGGCAGGAGACATTTGTGCTCTGACCCTTGTTGACCAGGAGACATTTGCAGAGCCCTTGTTGAACTCTCAGAGCATTTAGTAGAGACTCTAGAAAGATTACACTTTAATAGCAGGGCTAAACACCCACCCTAAAACATCTTAGAAACAAGTCTGGAAAGCTTCACGCTGATCTGCAAGTAACTTAAGCCTGCTAAAACAAAATATAACAATTTTTAAAGGTAGACAGTGTAATACTGACACTTAACCCTGTTACATTTACATTGGGCAGAAGAATCCAGTGAAAATTATAAGGCATGTAAAATGCAGGAGAAGAATAAAAACAAATTTTCGAATTATATATTTTTGAATCAGCAGACAAATACAATAAAACAGCAAGGCAGACAGAATACTAAAATAACCCCAATGGTTCTATTATATTACATGATGATAGGGCTTGTACAGACATAATTAAGGTTATTAATCAGTTGATTTAGATAGAGAGATTATCCAGATGAGCCTAACCTAATCACATGAATCCTTTAAATGTAGAGGCTTTTCTTTGGTTGGTTGCAAAAGAGGAAGTCAGAGAAATTCGAAGCGTGAGAGAGATTTCACTCTGTAGTTCAGCCTACAGAATGGTAAGATAAATGACTATTGTTTTAAGCCACTAAAACTAATATAAACAGCTAATGTAAATATTCTCAAGAATTTGAGGAAAACGAGCATAATGAGGAGAAAAGTGGAAAACATAAAAAAGAACCAATTGCAATGTCTAGAGCTGAAAAATACAATATAGGAAATAAAATATCTGAAATTCATTGCCTATATGTAACAACAGTTGCACATTGCAAAAGAAAACATCAAAGAACTTGAAGATACGTGGAACACTGATCAAAATCGACTTCATAGTATTCCATAAAATAAGTCTGAATACATTAAAATATATTGAACTCATTTTGACAATGAGGACATTAAATTAAAAATAACAAAATGTCTGAAAATCACCTTGCATTTATACATCAAACAGTACACTTTCAAATTACCTACAGTCTAAACAAAAACTTTATTAAAAAATACTAGAAAATATTTTAAATGACTGACAACAAAAGCAACCTGTTGAAATTTATAGTGTGTAGCCTAATATAGGTCTTTGGAAGATATTGAAAGCTTAAATCCTTATATTAGAAAAACAAATTTAAATTTGATTATCTAACCTGTGCATTAAGAACTAGAAAAATATAATGAATTTAACCCAAAGTAGAAAAAATAAATAATAAAAAGCATAACTCAATCAGAGAAAACATGTAAAAATAGAGAAAAAAATCAATAATACCAAAGCTGTTATTTGAAAAGACTAGTAAAAGTGACAATGTATAGCTGGACATATTAAGAAAAGAGAGAAGAGAGAAATGACTGATATAAAATGAGTGAACATCACTCTAGACCCTATACTCATTAAAAACATAAGAAGGCAGGTGTGGTGGCTCATGCCTGTAATCTCAGCGCTTTGCTGGGGCCGAGGAGAGCAGATCAAATGAAGCCAGGAGTTCGAGACCAGCCTGGGCAACATGGAAAAACCCCATCTCTACTAAAAATACGAAAATTAGCCAGGCATAGTGGTGCATACCTGCAGTCTCAACTATTTGGTGGGCTGAGGCGGGAGGTTCACTTGAACCTGGGAGGTGGAGGTTGCAGTGAGCCGAGATTACAACACCACACACCAGCCTGGGTGACAGCGAGACTCTGTCTCTAAATAAATAAGAAAATGTTATAAGCAATTTTATGTTCAAAAAATGGATAACTAAATGAAATGAGCAAATTTATTAAAAGGCATAATTTGTTAAAACTGCCACCAAAAAAACCAAATCTGAAAATGTTTATGTCTCTTAATTACAAACCCACTGTTTGTAATCATAAAGTACATTAAAGCGGCAAACCTTTTCCCACTGTTGCCTGGGGCTGATGGTGGGAATTAGAATTAACTGTAAATGAGCATGAGAGATCTTATGAGGGAAAGGAAAATGTTCTAAAACTAACTATGGTGATGGTTTCACAACTTGGTAACATTAGTAAAAATTAAATTGTACTGTTTAAATGGATGGGCTTATGATAAGTGAAATAGATCTAAAAAAACTGTTTAAAATAAGATAAGTAAAATTATAAATATATATATATTGTTTCCACAAAGAAAATTTCAGGTCTGGATAAATTTCATCAAACATTTAAGGAAAAAATATCAATCCTGGACTTGAATGCCTGACCTCAAGCAATCCTCCCACCTGGGCCTCCCACAGTGCTGGAATTACAGGTGTAAGTTATTGCACCTGGCCCATCCTCAAGACTCTTAGAAAAAAATAGAAGAGCGGAGAGCAGGAACAGAGAACATTTCACAAAACATATATTTGTTCATTATTGTGTACAGTTAAGTTATATAACACACAGGCACACATGCAGAGAAAAAGAATGTATATGTTTACTTTGCAGATAATGATAGGCACACAAAGAGATGTTCAACATCATTAGTTATCAGGGATACGCACATTAAAACCATGAAGAGATATCGCTACCAGTTAGAATAGCCAAAATGTAGAAAAAAAAGACTCAGCATTCCAAGAGTTGGCCAGAACTTGGAAGCAATGGTAGTTTTATATACTACTAGTCAGAATGTAAAAGGGTATTACCGCTTCAGAAAACCTTTTATCAGTTTCTTATAAGGTTAAACATACACTTGCTATACAACTCAATATTTTTGCTTTTACTCAAGGACATAAAAATGTGTGTCCACACAGGTTTCTATTTGAATGCTTATAGTAATGTTATTCGAAATAGCCACAAAATGGAAACAACGAAATGGCCATCAACAGTATAAATATGTTGTGTTATATCCTGACAATGGCATATTACTCAGCTACAAGAAAGGAACAAACTATTGATTCACACAATATAGGTAAATCTCAAAAATGTTATAGCAAGTAAAAGAACACAGACAAAAAGGAGTATATGCCATATGACACCTTTTATATGAAATAATATAAAAGTCAAAATTAATGTTAAATAATAGCTGATCAGCCCAGGTCTGGCGTTAAGAAGTGGAATGAGTAAATAAGGATATAAGATACCTCTATAGGAATTATTCTGTACCTTGTTTGTGGTAGTTGTTATGATATATAGTTTTATGTTTACTTTATATATTTATAAACTCATCAACCTATATTCTTAACAAGTGCATTTTTGTTTATCTAAATTATACCTCAATAAAATTGATACAAAAGGTTAAAAAATCTTGTAGTCTTATACATTTCTCTCATCTATAAACTAAAGGGACTTTTCTGAGTTTTAACATCTCTTTCTGCTCTAATTACATGCAATGCTTCTATAACTATTGATAAAATATAAACTTGTATAATGTCTCCTCATGAACTTTTATACTTGTATTCGTGTTGCTTCTTGTAAAACACATTATTTTCCCATAAATCTAACAGTGATTAATGTTATAACTACAACTTGCAACAAGGCATTGATAAAAACTGCTTAGAAATCTCTTTCCAACATTGATAAAGTCTTACTTAGGAAGTTAGGATCATATATGTCTTGCTCCTACTTGAGTGGCTGAAGTAAAGAGCACACCTCAGAAATCTTTGAATATAAAATATCATTCGATTCTCCTTCCTTACTCTTTAAAAGGTAACATTCCATAATTCTATCCCAAATCGCTTGCTTTATGCCATATTTGCCAAAGTCATGCCAGCTTCTTCACATCTTGCCACACACTCAGAAGTTATGAGGTAAGCTATTGGTCCCTGTAACATCTTTGGTTAATCTTTTTTTTTTTTTTTTTTTTGAGTAGAGTTAAACTTTTGTTTATCATCAATTGATTTTTCTTTTCTTTTTTTATTTCTTTTAATTTTTTGTAGAGATGGTGTCTGTCTATGTTGCCCATGCTGGACTCGAATGCCTGACCTCAAGCAACCCTCTCACCTAAGCCTCCCACAGTGCTGGGATTAGAGGCATAAGTCACTGCACCTGGCCCATCCTCAAGTTTTTACACATGGGACAAAGTTTGAAGTCCCTGAGATGGTTAATTTCCTAGTTTCCTAGTTAATCCAAGCAGGAAAAATAGATGGAGAAACAATAAATCTGTTGAAAGTAACCCAACAGAATCAGGTAGTTAACCAGAATACTTATTTCCAGAGCAACTCAAAATGTGTGATATGCCTGACAGAGTTTGGGCACTTATGACTCAATTATAACTAAAAGGGTTCTTTAGAGACTTCATGAAATCAAAAGATTGAATTAAGGGGAGTTAAAACAACTTTAGAGGGTTGATAGACATGTTCTACGTTTTGACTGGGATAGTGGCTACGTGGGTAAATCCATCTGTCAAAAGTAATGTCTTCATACACTTAAAATGTATGCATTTTCTTCATATAAACTACACTTTGAATAGGTTAGTAACCATTTTAAAACAGAAACAGTGGACAAACATGTCAAATACTACTTACCTCAATCAGGTGACTAAAGTTAACATCAACAGTGGTAAACCAGGTCAATAGTACATATCCTTGATATAATGTGATAAAATTGGCACATTACTTCTGTGGTCTTCCCCCTACAAGACCATAATGCTATTTTAATTATGAGAAAAAACATCAGTGAAATACAAATTGAGGGACGCTCTATAAAATACCTGATCAGTACTTCTCAAAAGAGCCCATGTCGGCTGGGTGCAGTGGCTTACGCCTATAACCTCAGCACTGTGGGAGGTCGAGGCAGGTGGATCAAATGAGGCCAGGAGTTTGAGACCAGCCTGGGCAACATGGCATAACACTATCTCTACTAAAAATGCAAAAATTAGCTGGGGGCGTGCTGGTGCACATCTGTAATTCCAGCTATTTGAGGGGCTGAGGCAGGAGGCTAGCTTGAACCTGGAAGGTGGAGGTAGCAGTGAGCCAAAATTCTACCACCGCACCACTTTACTCCAGTCTGGGTGACAGAGTGAGATTCTGTCTCAAAAAGAATAGTAAAAATAAAAAGAGCTCATGTCACCAGAAACAAGGAAAGCCTGATAATTTGTCACAGTCAAGAGGAGTCTGAGACATGATGACTAAATGGAATGTTATAGTTTGGGTAGGATTTTGATTTCCTTAGGGAAAAATCAAGAAAATTTGAATAAAATATAAAATTTAGTTAACAATAATGTATCAATATTAGTTCATTAATTATGATTCATTAATAAAAATGTTAATAATAGAAAAATCTAAATGTGGGGTATATTGGAACTCAGTGCTATCTTTGCAACTTCTCCATAAATCTTAAGCTCTTCTCTTAAAGTAAAAAAAAAGAAAGTTTATTAAAATTGACTTGAATAAGACATATGTAAAACATATGGAAATTCATATATGTATATGGAGGAGGCAGTATTAGGGTGATCATATAATTTATTGTCCAAACCCAGACATGTTTTAAAGTGGATGCTGTTAATAACCATTTACGGATAGGAAGATAAAGTATAGGTCCCCCTAAGTGAAAAGCATATTAAATATTCAAGTTTTGGTTTTACACTTCCTGTGTTTCAGTCCAGTCTCTGCCACTTGCTTGTTTTTATAAATTACTTTACTGAACATTATTTCCAATTTGGGAAGGACAGTAATACTTTCCTTACAAAGTTTGGGAGGATTACATAAGATAATTAAAGTGTTTAGTTAACACAATTACTGGCACATAATAAATGCTCAATAAATCATAGATGACATTTATGCATATCTAGACCTTAGTACATTTTGTTAAAATGTACCTACATAGTTACACAGAATTCTACACTAATGTATCCTCTTGATTTTCATCCTAACCCAACAGTGGTCATACCAACACTTACTCTTTAATAGTTAGCATAGATGTCACCAACAACATACATGTTCCACCCAGTATTTGTTAGGAGATTGAAGGACATTTGCAATAATGCTAATTAAGACAAAAAATAATAATAGTAAATAATATTGGTTACATGGCCTTTTTTCCTTGGAGTAACTCTCCCCATCTTACTTCTTCTGATCTTGCTGGATCTGACAGTCTGAGTTCCAGCACCTAGATGCAGATGTAGCACATGGATGTGACTGAAGCACATCCTCTTAGATAAAATTATTGGTTCAGAAATAGATCTAAGACTACAGTAGAGTCAGTCAGACTCATGTAGGGAAGAGAGGTAACGCTTGTGATTGGATTCATGACTGGTAATGATGTTAACCCCAGGCTGACAATAGTCTTTTTTGCCACAGTATGAAGAGACATTTCCTGAGGAGGAAGTCAATTCAGAAGTAAGTAAAACTAAGAGGTTAAGAGAATTAGATAGAGTTGGGCCGGGCACGGTGACTCATGCCGGTAATGCCAAGCACTTCGGGAGGCCGAGGCGGGCGGATCACAAGGTCAGCAAATCAAGACCATCCTGGTCAACATGGTGAAACCCTGTCTCTACTAAAAATACAAAAATTACCTGGGCGTGGTGGCGTGTGCCTGTAGTCTCAGCTACTCAGGAGGCTGAGGCAGGAGAATCGCTTGAACCCAGGAGGCAGAGGTTGCAGTGAGCCGAGATGGCGTCACTGCACTCCAGCCTGGTGACAGAGCAAGACTCCATCTCAAAAAAAAAAAAAAGAATGTGCAAACAGTAGGTGAACAGAAGGACAAAGTCTTCGGTTTGATTCTGGACATTTTCCTCCTCCATTATCGTCTCTATTTCAATCTGCTATGAGGTCATTTTTCTCTGATGCCTTGTTTGTCCTTGAAGAAAAAGTTTGCAAGGTAACCCATACACTCCCTCTTTATTTGTTCCTTATTCCTGCATTAAAATTCAAGGGGCTTTCTACCCCTCCTTGTTATACCTGTTTGTCTTTTATCTGTGTATCTGTCACTTTGCTGTCTCTTTGCATTTCTCATTTCTTGTCCACACTTGCTCAATGAGAATATTCACTTTAATCAGCAGATCTCTTTCCTCTGCAAGTGATGGAAACCTAGTGCAAGCTAGATGAAACAAAAATGGAATGTTGTTGACTCATGTTACCAGATAGCCAAGGGAAAAATCCAGCTTCAGATATGGCTAGATCTAGGTGCTTGAAAAAGTCATGAGACTTTTTTTCTTTCAGAGTCCTCTTACCTTTGCATTTCTTTGCTTGTTCACTTTATTCCTTCTTGCTGTGTGGCCAGGCTGTCTGCACCTGTACGCAAGACAGACAAGCATAGTACCAACTGCCTTACAGAATCCTTAAAGGTTAAAATACAAAGTAATAGAGATCTCTATGCCAATGTCCATAGAACAAATATTAAAAATATCATAAACATAATCTGACTGGGCAAAACTGAGTCATGTTTTCTTTCAGGCAGTGATCAGCCATTGTGGTTGAGACACTCACCAGAACTATGCTCACGATAGAGGAGCAATTCCACACTGAAAATAGCAGGTGTTTACTCAATATAAAGTAAAATGTGACTAAAAATAAATAAATAAGCCAAATAACATTTTTATTATAACTATGGGAAACTCATGAATTTCTTTGGTTTTAGGTAGGAAAAGAATAGATTTGAGACAGAAGCTACATAGAATGCTACAGCGTTCTGTACAATAGTCTTTTCTTCATGACGTTTTCCATTTTTCACTATAAAACATGTCTTGCCAAACCATCAAAGATAAATATTTAATTATTGGCCGGGCGCGGTGGCTCAAGCCTGTAATCCCAGCACTTTGGGAGGCCGAGACGGGCGGATCACGAGGTCAGGAGATCAAGACCATCCTGGCTAACACGGTGAAACCCCGTCTCTACTAAAAAATACATAAAACTAGCCAGGCGCGGTGGCGGGCGCCTGTAGTCCCAACTACTCGGGAGGCTGAGGCAGGAGAATGGCGTGAACCCGGGAGGCGGAGCTTGCAGTGAGCTGAGATCCGGCCACTGCACTCCAGCCTGGGCAGCAGAGCGAGACTCCGTCTCAAAAAAAAAAAAAAAAAAATTATTTTCTGCCCAACATTTCTAGGGTCACATATAGAAATTAGCAAGAGCTGAGTTCTATTAAATTACAGTATTAAACATTTTTCTTGACTCACCACACCCACTAGGCATATAGTCAACTCACATTCAGCCTGCTTTACCTCTTTGCATTAAACTATGATCTCACACTTTCCTCACTTCTTACAGTCCCAATTATAATCCTTAGAATTCCTAAAATAGCTCACTGTATTGCTTAAACCCTGGAACAAATGGCCATAAACGAAAATTATCATATGGTCAGATACCTTCAGTTAGGTCTCTCAATTCTAATTTATATCTTACATTATCAAGATTAGTGATTCTCAGCTAAGATGATGTCACCCCCCCAAGGATAGCTGGCATTATCTGGAGACATTTTTGATTGTCATGACTGATATCTTTCCTGTTTTCTAGTGGGTTGAGGGCTGAGATGGTGCTAAACATCTTATAAAGCAAAGGACAGCAACAACAAAAAATTATTCAGCCCCAAATTTTATTGGTGCTGAGTTTGACAAACCCTGGTCTAGATTAATAACAGTCCAGGGATTATGAACAAAATTATCACACCTCTATCACTTCATTCAATATGCACAATATACTCAAATAGGTGGATGAATAATTACATGAAGGCAAAATGCAGTAGAAAATAATAACCATTAATGATCTCAACCTTCCTTATAGCTCATTTCTTTCATTTTTTCTATTTTTGTCAAGCCTTCATGTTCTATTACAGCATTCCAGTTGAGCTCTTAGATCTTCAACAGAATAGAAAAGTGAAATAAAAAACATGGTGCACTAAAATTCAAGAAACCCTGGTACTAGTTCCAATTATATCTTGTATTAGAGTTATGACTTGGTAAAATAATTTACTCCCTTAGAAACATGGGTTTCACTTGTTTAAAATAAAATATTTAGATTAAATCGTTATTTTAAGTACTTTTTCATGTAATAAAGAAGAACAAAATGGGAAAAGAAACCTACAGAAACACAATGGTGAAAAAAAAAAAAAAATTCAAGAAGCCAGGACCCCTACTGATTCAGCTTGTCTCTCTTTCCCAGCAATGGCACCAAAAGGGAGATTCTTCTGAATTCATTTTGTTAATCACCGAATTCATTGACTTCTATTTTTCTTTGAGTTCTAGTGTTTGATGAATAAAGCAAAATTCATTCATTGTAGGTTCCATTTTTATAATGAAGCAGGAAATTTCCCCTGAACCCTTCGTGGATGGGAAGTGGAGTGCCGGCAATGGGGCTAGCTGACTGCTTTGGTGCCAGCAGGGGCAAACTCCACTCACTTGAACCCATTGCCCCATTGCGCTCAACCCCTTGCAGGAGAGAGCATGCAGGTGAGGGGGTGCAGGATCCAGGGCAAGTGCTTTTAGGCACCGGCAGGAGCAAAAATTCCATGTAAGCCCTGTGGCAGTGTCTAGCAGGGAATACCCACAATCCTCAAAGCCCCAGAGGGCATATGTTAAAATGCTCTTTTAGTTCTGCCATCCACAACAGCTTAGGTGCTAAACAACTCAGCGGGCCCTCTGGCTTTTCAAGTGAGGTGGTGGTTCTCCACCAATGAGGACAGAGGGTCCGGATAACAGCCTTTAGTGTCCATGTCCGTGACACCCGAGCTCTTATTGGGTGTCCAAGAAAAATAAGGTCACACAAAAGAAACGAAGGGTTGTTAATGTGGAGGATTTTATTGCTGATGAAAGTGACTCTCAGCGGGAAGAGTAGCTGGAGAGGGAATGAAGCAGCAAGGTGATCTTCCCCTAGCATCCAGCTGTCCTTGGCTGGACTCCTCTCCAAAGCAATACCATCAAGCCATCCCTCTGAAATCAAGCTGCTTGTCTCTGACGTCAAACTGTAGTTTCTAACGTCTAGCTGCTTCTCCTCTTCTCTGCCTCTTTTTCTCTGCTGACGGAGCCTGGAGATTTTATGGTTACAAGATTTGTGGGGGGGGTGGGCATGGGCGGTTTTAGAAAAGGCAACGTTCTAGTAGGAAAACAGGAATGCCTGTTCTCGCTTTGGGCTGTGGCTCCAGGCTTGAGCATGGGGTCTTCACCAGGGACCTGCCCTCTTCTGCCCAGAATTTTCCTGCCTCCTGTCTCTATCAATAATGCTTTGCTCTCTATTTAGAACTAAGTCTTACCTAATAAAATAACTAAATGGTCTTAGATACCATAATATGGTTACATTTCTGAGATAAATACATAAGGGCTTCTTCAGAAATTATTCTAAGACCTATAGTCTCATGCACAATGCCAATATAGTACAGTGAGATTTTAGGTGAGAGCACCATTTTGCTTCTGTCAAATTGTTTGAGAAGAAGGCTTATTCAAGATTTGCCTAAAAGGGACAGTTCTAATATGCCAAGCCACAGAAAAAACCATGTTCCAGAGACAGGGAAAAGAGATGGAAGATCTTTCCCAACAGTAATCACTTGATACAGGAAAAAATGTATTTGGCAAATAAAACAAAATCCTTCTAAATTCTAAAATAATAAAATTAAAATTACAAAACAAAATTTTCTTTGTTAACCAATGGATCCTTTTAACAATGTTTGCACAAAAATCTGCAACAGAGATTCTGGAATGCCAGAAAATGAGCAACAGTATAAGACCAGCAAAAGTATTTACTAAGTTTTTTTTTGTCCATGTTTTCTCTTCTCTTAATCAGCCTTAGCAATTACATCTGACTTAAGGGTGCCTGTTAGATTTTCCCTTTGTTGCATCTTTCCTTGATGTCTTGGTGAGGAAAATGAAAATCAATAGAAATTCTGTGGCATGGCCCTGGCAGCATTTGACTGTATGTATGGCTTCAGAAGTGCTTTATTTAGACTGAATTAAAAGTGATAGGGTTCACAACATGCTACACCCAAAATATGGTGCTTTGGCATATTGAATGTTTTAAGCTGAAGGAATTTGAGAAACAAGAGGTGCAGTAAGGACCTTTACACCTTCCCATGGAGGAAGTTGGAAGACCCTCATTTGAGAAGTGCCCTCCTTAAGACAGAGGATGTTGCCCTAACTCACTACTCATGGCTTCCACCACTTTGTCCAACCACATTTTTTCATGGCTTTCTACTGTAACTGCCCAAAGAGTTTTTCATTGCCCATTGCCCAGATAGAGCCAATTTACCAAGGCAGGAGAATTCCAACAGAGAAAGAATTTTACACACATTGAGCAGACCAAATGGAAGGCTGGAGTTTTATTGTTACTCAAATCAGCCTCTCCAATCATTTGGAGGCTAGGTTTCAAAGGTAGCTGGGGGGAAGGGGCAGGGGTGCAGGTGGGAAGTGGTCTTCTTGTGCATTGAGTGGCTTCTGGATTGGGCCACTCAGGAGCAGTTGGCAGGTCCGGGGTCCAGGTGGAGCCACTGGTAGAAGGATTTGCAAAAAACAAACAAACAAAAACCTGAAAAGATGTTTCAAAAGGCCAATCTTAGGTTCTACAATAGTAATGTTATCTGCTTGAGTAATTAGGGAAATTGCCTATCTTGTGACCTACAAAATAATGACTGGCAATTGTTTATGTCTACCCCTCAGTGGAATTGAGGCTCCTCTATTCACCTAGCCTGGAGGTCTCTCATTAGCTTTACAAAGGCAGTTAAGTTTTGGGGAAGGGCTATTATCATTTAAACTACAAACTAGATGTCTCTCATTAGTTTGCTTGGCTTAATCTCAGAAATAATTAAAGGTATCTTGAAGACCAAAGGCAAGATGAGGATTGACCAGATCAGATCTCCCCCACTGCCATAATTTTCTCACTGATATAATTTGTGAAAAGGTCGTTTTACTACTTTGCTTTTCAAACCTAGTATAAAAACACTCAGGTTTAGCTGTTTATTTGGGTCATCATTTCTTTTTGAAGCTCCAGTGTTACATAAAACCTATATTAAATAAATTTGTACGCCTTTTTTTCATTAATACATCTTTTGTTATAGTCCCCAGAGGAGAACCAAGAAGGTTTGAAGGAAAATATTTTTCTTCCTACAGTTTCTGGTAATAAGGATAAGATACCATTGTCCAGGACATCTTTCTCAGTCCAGAAGCTGCAGCTGAAATCTGGAAACTTGCCTAGGTTCAGTGGCTCACGCCTATAATCCCAGCACTTTGGGAGGTGGAGGCAGGAGGATCACCTGAGGTCAGGAGTTCAAGAAGAGCCTGGCCAACATAGTGAAACCCTATCTCTACTAAAAACACAAAATTAGCGGGTGTGGGGGCACATGCCTGTGGTCCAAGCTACTTGGGAGGCTGACACAGGAGAATCACTTGAACCCAGGAGGCAGAGGATGCAGTGAGCAGAGATCACACCACTGCACTCCAGTCTGGGCGAGACAAAGCAAAATTCAAAAGAAGAGAAGAGAAGAGAAGAGAAGAGAAGAGAAGAGAAGAGAAGAGAAGAGAAGAGAAGAGAAGAGAAGAGAAGAGAAGAGAAGAGAAGAGAAGAGAAGAGAAGAGGTCTGGAACTTTGACAAAGTTGGTCAAAGGTAAACATTCTTTAAAGGGTTTATTGGGCTTGAATTTGATTCACAATTGGAATAGGTATACTTTGAAGATTTGGACTTTTACATCCAAAGGATTTTTCTTTCTTGAGGGCTCTCATTCTAAACAAATGTCCCTTAAGTATCTATAGAAACATCAAGTTGAAAGAAAGGAAAAATGAAAAAGAAACAATTTCTTGACTGGTCTAAGAAAAACACACGAAAACGCCAACAAACTCCCTTAAAAAGATTAGGAGGTAGAGCTCAGACTTAGAACAAAAGTTATGAATTGCAAAAGGCATTCAGACAGGCTAAGACATAGGTTACAATGGATAGCCAGCAAATAGCTTTGAAAAAGGCCCCAAGGAACCCAGCAAGGCTGTTTTACAGTCCTTTATAAAGTCCACTTATTTCATGAGACTCTATAACCAAACCTTTTCAGCTCTAGGCCTTCCCATTCAAATTACTTTGCCAATGTATTTTGGACCTCAATCATAAAAATTTACTCAATGGGGGGAAAAAATCTTATAATTACCCTAGATTTCTGACACTATAATAAGCAAACATGTTTCTTAATTCCTTCTTGGAGAAAACCTACATCATTTCTGTTTCACTTGGAGATACAAATCTTACCATCTCTTTGGAAATGCAAACTTCCAAGAAGATAACTCTTGCATTCAACTCAAATGGAGAAAGAAGGGAGACATTTTGGAAATAAACTGCCACTTGATATTTTCAAGTAGCAGTTTCAAGTCCCTCACCCCAAATGTAGTCCACAGCTTCCGTAAGATTCATATGAAATTCTTAAAAAGTCTTTTTCACAAATATTGGTAAAAAAAAAAAAAAAGCTTTAGCTTCCATTGAGCAAGTAATCTTGACTTATTTGCTCCATCTGCTAGAAATGTAATAATACAAAGATGAGAATCAACTCTTATATAAATAAGCAAATTTTGTGTTTCTGCATTTCTACCTCATTAATAGCTAAAATTCAGAATGAAAGCTGTAAAATCTCTATTGGCATCTGTCTGTATATTTAAAATCTCTATTGGCATCTGTCTGTATATTTAAAATCTCTATTGGCATCTGTTTGTATATTTATGTGTGTATGTATGTTATGTATATATAATACTTTCTACCCTTGAATGGTTGAAAATTAATTTTAGAAATTAATTTCTACCATAGTAATTTGTAAAATTCTCAAAAGAAATTATATTCAAATTGACTTTGAGATAAATGCACTTATATAAATTGTCACAGGTGCATCTGGCAGGGACTGGTGTCGTGGGCAGTAAAATAATTTACCAAGACAGTCGTGGGTAAAGAAAGGCAGATTTATTAGAAAAGACGTGAGATACATTGTAAGGGTGCAATGGGCAGCACAGCAGAGAAAGGGCTGTCTGCCAAGAGGCAGGGACTGTAGGGAAGTACTAGATAGGTTGTACTGGAGGGGCTTTGTGCAGATAAAGTATGCGGATAAGGTCTTGCTGCTGGGGCTGTGTGCAGAATGGGGTATTTGGGAATAGGATGTCACACCAGTGGGTTGCATATGATTAGCCATTTCTCAGAACAATTTTTCAACTCCATCTGGGACCTCTTCCTTGTTGCTTACTTATCAGGACTACACATCTAGTATTCCTAAAAGTCTCAGAAATATAAAAACTAACCCAAATGCTTTTCAGGTTCATGTGGCTTGAGTAAATCTTTAATAAATTAGGTTAGTTTAATATTGTTAGTGTAATAAAAACAGCTATGTCTTCTGAGTTATCAACATTAAGTATAATACATTTTTATTCTACTTGGGTTTACCAGTCAAATAAGGTTAAAATAGTTAACAAGAAAAGAACTTGAGATGATGACTAGCATTGGTCGGTGTTATAATAAGTCTGCCTAAAAAAATAGCGTCCAAAATCTTTTTGGTAACCTGCATTCTTAAAGTTACACTAAGCTAAATTAAATAATAGATATTAATTAAATGTCTGAGTCAGTTCTCAAATAAAGTACTAAGACATTACTTTTGGCATCCTGGTTTAAAATGGTATAAAGAAGTTAAATATATTTGGGTCTGTTAATAAATGTGAGGAATTGTACTATGAGGAAGCATATTCCTCTAAGAAATAGGAGATAATATATTCACAAAATTTGATATCTGCTATAGATTGCTAGTATTTGGGAGACAATTCACAGTTGTCTACTTCCTGGTTTTTTCAGTTAAAAAAAGGATACCAATGGCTAAAAACTATAATCAATATATAAAATAAAACTACTAAAAATAATAAAGGAAAAACTTTGTATGCAACAAACACAGGATATATTTTTAACAAAGAAACATACAAGATATGGATACAAGAACATATATAAGATATAAAAGATGAGTTATTGTTAAGAAAAAAATAGAGTAATTTTATTCAAAAGTAAGGTGACTAGTTTTTCCAGAATTAAGTAGAGACAAATCCTGAATAGAAAGTTTTAAAAGGCTTGCATAAAAGATATCTTATCTCATGTAGTTAATTAAGCGGGCTAAGACTTAAATGAATTTCGTATAAAGTTTTAAAATTAGCTTTTAAATCAATAGAATACCTATGCAAAGGTAAAGTTTAACTTTTTCTGTTAAAAGGATAAAGATTTCTTGAATAATTTAAAAAATATTTTTGTTTACCTATTAAGTAATGTGCCTAAGAAACAAAAATCCTGTTTAATCAAAAAAAATTTTCCCATGCTTTATGTTATGCTTAACAGACCTTGATTACTTCAAAAAGCTCAGTCTCAATATTAAAAAATAAAGTAAGAGTTGGGGTTTTGTTTGTTTTTTGGCAAGTATATTACTTTCTGTATTTGCCTTTAAAATAGTTAACACTTTGGTCAAATGGATAACTATTGTTTCACAGTAATCTGGGATTCTACTAAATCAAGTGTTCAAATATTTAAACATATCTGACAAATTTCTCAAAATCAAATGCTAAATATAGTCTTTTTGACATCAAACTAGCTTTGAGATTTTCCAGAGAGCCCCTAGAAAATATCAAATATTTTCTGAACTTGTAAAGAGAGAAATGTTTAAGTAGATTTATTAGATATGTTAAATTATATAGTTACTATATGTTTAATAATTAGTTACTAAATATTTAGTTATATTTATTTGATATTTTAAATTACAAAGTGAGGACACTGACACATTTCTAGGACTTTCATACAATTTGTGATCCGTGTATTAATAACATGTCTATGTAAATATAACATGAAGGTTTATAATCACTTCTTATTTGGTAATGCAATTATGGGTTACATGGGACTAAATTAACTGGAAAAAAAGGGCTTATGATTTTTACGGCCCTTTTGTTAAAAACATTGTGGTTCTCAAATGTTTTGTTTTCTAGATTTAAGGAACTCTTCTTCCCTTTCCTCTTAAGCCATCTACAGCTTACAGCTATTTGATAAATTATGCCTTTATAAAAAAAATGAAATATTTTCCCTTTATCCATACTGATCCCTTCATGAATAAAAAACTACTATTGAGTATTCTTATTTTTGTAGCAATACAATTATTTGCGTTAAGTTTAATAAGAATCTGTTCTCCTTGTAACAGGACGTAATTGTCAACATTGGTTATATTACCAAGGCTTTGACTGGAATGTTATGGACAGGATCAGAAGAATCAGATATGACCAGAGAGTTTTAAGGAACTAAGGCTGATTTTATTGAGCCAATGCTTATAAAATCCCTTGGAAAAACTGGCATGATACCTAGTTACAGGATTCACAGCCTTATGGGTGAGTAAAGGAGCTCACTTTCTGCCGGTTCCAAGAATCTCAGATTATGTTGGAAACCTCAAGAAAACAGGGATTCACTCAAACCAATAGGTATTGTAGGAAGAGTCTAATGCCCTGTTCCCGGCTTGTCCTCATAGCCTCAAGAGGCTTTTAAAAGTTCAATCTGAGATTTCTTATAAAAAATTACAGCAAAGCAAGCTAAAAAAAACTCACATAGTAAATTACTGTTTTTTTCTGTACATATGTAAATAACAGGCCACGTGTAATGAGAGAAGACTTAGTTTGCAAACAAATTGGTCCTACTTTGATTATCTTTGATAGAAATGGAGGTGACTAGAGAGACAAAAATTATGTTTCAGTGGCAAACTATATCACATCATCTGAATTATACAATTCCATTCCCACTGTTCATTGCATTTGAAGTTTTATTATCCACTGTAAACTGGATGGAGCCTGATCAATTATTTTAGCTTCCTTGAAAATGTGGTTACAACTCTAACATTTTACATGATTCTTTTACCCCCCCTGATTTGGCACCACAGAAAGCTAAAACCTGATTGCTCACATCCTTATTTGGAATACCTAAAAAAGCCTTGCAAGCTGAAACTGGGCACTTCCATACTTTGCTCTGAGAATAAACATATTGGTGCGGTACAGTTTGGAGATTTCTACCCTCCAAATCTCACGTTGAAATTTCATCCACAGTGTTGGAGGTGGGGCTTAATGGAAGGTGTTAGCATCACGTGGGCAGATCCCTCATGGATGGTTTGCTGCTGTTCTTGTGGTAATGAGTGAACCCTTGTTCTATTTGTTCCCATGAGAACTGATGATTTAAAAGAGCATGGCACCTTCTTCCCCTCTTTTTCTTCTCCTTTGTCACGTGACATGCCTGCTGACCTTTGCCTTCCACCATGGGTGGAAGTTCCCTGAAGCCTTCACTAAAAGCAGATGCTGGTGCCATGCTGCTTCTACAGCCTACAGAACTGTGAGCCAAATAAGCCTTCTTTCTTTATAAATTATCCAGCTTCAGGTATTCTTTTATAGCAACACAAACAGACTAAGACACAGTGCCATCACTAGAGGCATTCAAACTGCAAACCAAGAAATGTGTTGGATGTCCACTGTTACTGTCACTCCACCATCTCAGGATACTTTCAACTCAATATCTAGAAAATTTTTAATTGCACTCTGGATTCAAAAACTGAATTTATAGCTTGTTTTAACAATTAACCTTTTTTAATTTGTGTTTTCATAGAAATACCCCTACTTAAATACCTTATTGCTTACACCTCATAGAGGTTTAACTTAGGTAGGCATCCTACTTCCGCCAATACTACTGAGTCCAGAAATAAGACACAACTCTTTAAGCAGAGGAATCTAATCCCAGGACTGACAGGCTGGTTCAGTGACATATGGGACAATCTGCCAACTCAGTTTCTGGGCTGTAAAACTTTTGGGGAAAAGTTGCAGATGGAGAAATCATAGGGTTCAGAACATACTACCCCAAAATATGGCACCTTGATATATTGAATGTTTTAAGCCAAAAGAATTTGAGAAAGAGTAAGTTCAGGAATGACTCTGACTTTTCCCTGAAGAAATCATAAGACTTTTGTATGAGAGGTGCCCTTCCTATACCTGGGAGAAAGCAGTATCCTTATCTCTGAAGACGAAGAGAGAGAGGCTGAGAGGTATCTAAATGAACAAGCCTTGATAAGTTAACCCCAGTTTACTACTCTTATCTCACACTCCCTAATCCTACCATATTTTTTCATAACTTTGTCTCTTCATCAAACCTAGTATAAAGAGAGTCGGGTTTAACCATTTTTAATTTGGGATCTTCATTTCATTATAGAGTAGCCCATGTCACATTAAACTTACAGTAAGCAAATACACCAGGTATGGTGTTGCACGCCTGTAATTCCAGCACTTTGGGAGGCCGAGCTGGGTGGTCACTTGATCCCAGGAGTTCGAGACCAGACTGAGCAACATGGTGAAACCCCATCTCTACAAAATATACAAAAATTAGTTGGGTGTGGTGGTGCGTATCTGTTATCTCAGATACTTGGGAGGCTGAGGTAAGAGGATTGCTTGAGCGCAGGAGGCAAAGATTACAATGAGCTGAGATCGTACTTCTGCACTTCAGCCTGGGACACAGAACGAGACTCCATTTCAAAATTTTTAAAACAGTGGTTTTTTTGTTTTGTTTTGTTTTTGTTTTTTGTTTTTTGCTAATCTGTCTTTCCTTATAGGCATCAACTGAGATCCTAGAAGTGTATAAGGAAAATATTTGTTTTCCTCCCCTACAAAATAATTGAAATGTTAATACTTCAAATCTAGTTAAACCTATTCAGTGCTAGAAAGAATTCATGCCTCAACTCATACAAAGTTTTTCTTCAAGCTATCAAATTTTCTGTCTTTCTTTTCCTTCTTTTTCTTTCTTTCCTTTCTTTCTTTTCTTTCTTTCTTTCCTTTCTCTTTCTTCTCTTTCTCTTTCTTTCTTCTCTTTCTCTCTGTCTTTCCTGTTTTGAGACAGAGTCTTGTTCTGTCACCTAACCTGAAATGCAGTGGTGCAATCTCAGCATTACAGACATTTGCCACCACACCCAGCTAATTTTTGCATTTTTAGCAAAGATGGGGTTTCACCATGTTGACCAGGCTAGTCTCAATCTCCTGACGTCAAGAGCTTAAGAGATCCACTCACTGAGGCCTCCCAAAGTGCTGGGATTACAGGTGTTAGCCACTGTGCTGGTCTCCTTCTCTTCTCTTTTCCTTCCTTTCCTTTCTTCCTGTGTAGTGTCAAATACCTTGGGTTTCTTAAACTTTTAAAACAAAATTTCCCAAGTAACTATTGTAGAATATTAATCCCCAAATATGTTCATTTAATAAAATCTAGATGACCAAATACACACTCTTGTGGATATATTTTGTTCCCATTTGCCAAACAAATTTTCTGAGAAGTCTTGTAGTAAAAATAACGTTAAATTGTCTTCCCAAGTTATTTCACCATGGTGCTATGTCCCAACCTTTTTCTGTATATTTTTTCAAGTAATAGCTATTAACACCTGTGAAGGTAGCAGGAAAAACTGGAAAATATTGATCATTGATTTTTATCTTCCTTCTCTTCTATTTTTTTCAATATCTTTTGAATCTGCACTTTGAATCTTCAATATGCTACTCCCTTAGTAGCAAAAGCACTTTTGCAAGAATCTCCAGTGATTCTGAATTTTTTATTTAAATAATGTCTTTTAATTCTCTACTCTAACTGGATCTCTGTAGTGTATATAAAACCATCCATTACTCATTACTTGATTATCTTGTGTCCCCCATCAAGATTTTAAAAATATATATTTCTTGATTTTCATCCTATATGTCTTGCTATGATTTGAATGTCCCCTTTAAACCTGTTGAAACTTAATCCCCATGTGCAAGTATTGAGAGATGGGATTATGAAAAGTAACTGGACCATGAGGACTCTGCCCTCATGAATTGATTAATCCTTTCATATAGTAATGGCTTAATGGGTTGTCATGGGAGGGGAACTAGTAGCTTTATAAGAAGAAGAAGAGATGTGAGCTGGTGTGTGAGCCTGCCAAGTCCACTCACCTGATAGCCTGCATCATCCCAGGACTCCTTAGAGAGTCTCCACCAGTAAGAAGGCTTTCACAGATCCAGCCTTCAACCTGGGCTTAGCCTCCATAATTGTAAGAATAAATCTCTTTTCTTTATAAATTACCTAGTTTTCAGTATTCTTCTATGAAAGAAAGTGAACTTATACCTGTGTCCACCTGGAGCATGTTTCCATCAGGACTCTCTCCTTAGTTCTATTATTTATTTTGTTTTATCCCCTTTCCTTGTGTGATTTCATTCACTACATGCTTTTTAGTTATAATGATTGGATGCTAATGACTCTTAAACCAGTATTTCCAGCCCAGACCCCAGTCTTGATCTTGAAAATCAAATTTTAGTAGTTCCCAAATACTACTCAGAGTTCACAAACTTTTCCTGGGTAGGAAACTTTCTCTCCCTCACCCCTCCTCCTCCCTTCCCCTCCCTTCCTCCTCCCTTCCCTCTCCCCCTCCCCTCCCTCTCCCTCTTCTCATCCTCCTTCTCCTCCTCCTCCTCCTTCTTCTCTCTGTCACCCAGGCTGGAGTGTAGTGCCATAATCACTACTCACTGCAGGCGTTAACTCTTGGGCTTAAGCAATCCTCCCCTCTCTGCCTCTTGAGTAGCTGGGACTACAGGCACGCACCACCATGCCTGGCTACTCTGTTTGTATTTTTTGTAGAACCAGGATTTCACCATGTTGCCCAGGCTGGTCTCAAACTCCTGGGTTCAAGCAATCTACCTGCGTCGGCCTCCCGAAGTGCTGGGATTATAGTGGGATTATAGGCATGAGCAACTGTGCCTGGCCTCTTCTATTTTTTTTTTTTTTTTTTTAGAGCAGCACTTATTATAGTGCCTTTATAATTGCACAGTTCTAATACTTGTTGGTTAAATCAAAATTTAGAACCAAATAAGCTACATGGGTTAGTAATTCATCTAAGAGTTTGAAGTCAGATTAATTTGCCATTGGTCAAATCACTTATTCAGCTCTCAGTTTCATCTGAAAATTGGAGAAGGTGGACTAGATAATTGCTGTGCTCACTATTAGCATTACATTTCTTTTTAAAAAATTTTCCATTATCTTTTTTAAAAAATGGAAAAAATGTTAAAAATTATTTAAAACAAGAGAAGCTTTGCCTATGAAGTTATGGTATTTCAGTACAAATATATACATTTAATAAATTGTTTTGAGTGACAAATTAGTGTCAGGCATTGGGGTAGACATTTTAAGATGAATAAAACATGCTAAAGTAGAAAAAAATTCTAAAGAAAGTGATTTACATTTCTATTTAAAGTTTACATTCTCCATATATGAGTTAAAAAATATGTTCTACCAAGTCTTAATTGAAACTAAAAAGAGCTTAAAAAGTGACTGAAAAACATCATAAATTTATTGTTAAAGGAACCACTGAAGAAATGTACAATACTAAAAGCTTGTATAATTTTGAAACTTCAAATAAAATTTGTCCTAGTTGCAAAGACTTAAGAATACAGTCTTGTTTAAAAAAAATATTTGGACCATTTTAAGCACTAAATAATTATTTCATTTTTTGTTTGTCATATATTTTGAAAAAATTAAGGAAAGTCAGAAAATAATACTGGCCTAATATTGATCAGAAATGCTGTAAGATCAAATAATGTCACCTACCTACTCATTATCCATGTTAATGGAGAGTTTATGAATAAGGCATGTTGCATATAGTAGTTCATAAGTGAAAACCATCTGTAATAGCATTGGACGCCCTGCTGGTGTAAAGTTATCACGGTATTTCAGAGCCCCGTATATGAATCAGAAATCTCAGGGGATTGAGAGAGATTTCAACTTAACTCTTCACACTGGAGTGAAGAACAATAAGAAAAAATTGTAACTGATATAGATTGACAATCAGTGATAAGGGCACACATTTTTTCCAGCAATTTTTATGTTTTTAAAACTTGGTCTAAATTATGCAGAAAATATTACATAAAATACTGGAAAAAAGATATAAAAGTAAGTGAGATGGGGAAATATTTCTAATAGTTGAAGCCATATATTTTAAATTTTTGTCTTTATGGAATTCTAAACATAGAAAAAAAGTGTTTGTTATCCCTTTTTGGACCCTTTTTGCATTCAGGGACCAGACCTTATTCAACATCATATTCTCAATATGTAGTAGAGTATGTGCCCACGAGAAGGTGCTCCAAAAGCTGTTGAATCTAGTTAAACTGAAAGAAAACAGGAAGGAAATATGTGATATATTCATGATAGTTATTACCATGCCAAAAAATAAGTGTGTAAATACAGTAGAATCTCTTTTAACTGGTCCCTACTAAAATAACCCATTGGATTAACTAAGAATTATAATTTACATTACAAAACATAAAACTATGTTCATCATCTGAAGAATGCCCAAGGCTACTTAATTATATTCTAGTATTCTCACATTTATGCTACCCCCAGATAAGCTCCATACTTACCAAGAATTGTTTTTCTTCCCAGATCTGTTTTTTTCCAAGTGTACTTTTTTATTACTTCCTTCATTATTTATATAATCTAATGGAATATGAGCATGGGAAGAGAGCAGTTCCTATGAAAACTATGTTTAATGGTTTCGAAATATACTAATAAAGACAAGTTACAAAAAATATTATTGAATTATGTGCAGAAAGAGAAAAATAAAAAAGACTGGGGGTGAGAATATAAGACCTCTGAGGACTGTAATCTTGCATTGTTTCACAAATATGTCTGAGATCTCATTTCACTTAAAAAAAAATGGGGAAATAAATGACAACACATTGTGAGTATAGTTTACGCAAAGAAAAGAACATAGCTCTTTAATCAGCAAACTCATTAAAATAAATTTAGTCCTACTTCAAAATATTGGAAAATGAATGACAGCTTAGATAGTGTATCTTTATAAAATATTTCATGAGACTTAAATGATTTTTCTTATTAATTGATCAATTAGACTAATCATGTTGAATAGAATACTTCCATGCTATCCAATTTAAGTGTGATATATGATACCAAAAATCTATTTTAAAAATACTTCCCCCGGGTACCTCTTCTTCCTGGTAAGTCCATTTCTTTCTTTTTACTCATTCTACCATGACAACTTGGCCATGAAATTTATCACCCCAGGTAAAAATACGGTACATTCAGCCCGGAATAATGCAATCACTGTTCAGTTTCAAGTTGACTTCAAAGTGACTTGTTTTTCCCCACTGGCAAAAACAATCTTCATATTCTGACTATGTCAACAGCAATATCAGAATCTCAATATTCCAAAGAATTTTGTACCTAGTAAGATAAATGCCAATGTTGGATCAAAAAATACATATCAGGTATGCTTTAGTTAGTGGCCTTTCAATCACTTATAGATAATTTTTTTAAAATTCCGTCCTTGCTAAAAATGTACTTAGAAAGTTTTATTTGGTTGTTTCTGAGGTCTGCTTTTAAAAATCATCTTGTGCTGCCTTTTATCTGCTAAATACCCTGAAAGTTCTTCCCTCTGAAAAGGAATTGCTAACAAACATTCCCAGCTGGGGACAGAGAGATCAGATTGGTATGTCTCAGAAGAGAGTAGACATGAGACAGCATCAAGCCCACACAGAGTGGAAGAGGGGTCCAGAAGTACTGAGATCCCTCCAGAGAAAGAGCTGAGGCATGAGGGCCAAACTTGTGGAGAGGCTGGAGCCATTATGGTGAGGGAAGAGGTAGACTTGGTATGGATGCCTTAACATGGATGGTCTATGTTAGGGCCTGAAGGGTGGCATTTCTGAGACTCAGAAGTTCTGAAGTAACAATGGAGCCAAGTTACTGGGGAAAGAGAACCTCTATACTATGAATACTCCATGAGTGATAAATCCACGAGCCTCAAGATTCAGCAACATATAAGGCAAGATGTGAAACCACAGCTCAGAGTTCAGTTGAGTTGTGAGTCATCTGAAATTTATCTGAAACAAGAAAGAGCAGAGCGGGTAGAGTGGGGGCCATTTTCCCAAATCAGTAGAGATAGATAGGTATCTCTATGCACCTCAAGTAGACCTGCATTGGGAAGGGGAATGATGGAACACCCTTTGAGATGGGTTCCTATAAATCCATTCTCCCCTACAATAAGTTTATAGGAAATTTAAGTTTTTCTGAGATTCACTGATAGAGAAATAAGGAATCTGTATTCTATTGTTTCCAGTATGAGTGGGAGTGTATACATCATTTTTTTACACATACACATACGCACACATTCAAATACGTATACAAACTAAGAAAAGGAAATGAAGGTATTGGAGAGGAAAATCATGTTGACCTGTTCATAGAGAAAGCAATATGCATTCCATTGATTCTGTAGAAATTGTAGTGAACAAATATGTGTAGTACTTGCCTTGGTTTTACCTATTAAAATTATCTATGGGCAGTTCTGAAAAATAAAAACTCTCTAATGTGCACCCTCAAAATGTCTTTATTTTCTATTTATGTATTTATTTATTTAAGGACAAAAGTCTTACTCTGTTGCCCAGGCTGGAGTGCACTGGCATGGTCTCAGCTCACTGCTACCTCCGTCTCCCAGGTTCAAGCCATTATCCTGCCTCGGCCTTCCAAGTAGCTGGGACTACAGGCGTTCACCACCACGCCTGGCTAATTTTTGTATTTTCAGAAGAGGCTGGGTTTCACCATGTTGGCCAGGCTGATCTTGAACTCTTGACCTCAAATGATCTGCCTGTCTCAGCCTCCTAAAGTGCTGGAATTACAGGTGTGAGTCACGGCTCCCGGCCTTCATTTTCTCATTTTTTAAAGCTCACGGCTGATACATTGGGCCAGTACATTTAATAAGAACAATGCCATCTGATATAGAGAGATGTTTTATTGAAAAGTTCTGTTTTCTTGTGAAATGCATAACATGTCCCTAATAAACCAGACTCCACCTTTTTGAGAGCACTAAGGCATATTTTAAAGAATCAAATATTTAGCAAATCAACAGTTCTATCATCATAGTACCAAAAAACCAATTTTACTTTTTTTCCTCCCCAAATTTATTTTTTCATTATCTGCAAGCAAAGAAAGCAAACTGTTTTCTCATATTCTGATATTAGAGGAATAGAATCTTTCGTGTCCAAGCTCCCAAATTTTTGTTTTTTTTTTTCCTTAAATTGATCATTGTTTTTTTGAAAAAATCCTCTTATATTGCCAGAGAAATGTAGCAGTGAATATAAAACAAACTTAGAATCTGTGAAGATGCACCTTGTTAAGAAGAATACCTTGGCTGTGATCACGTTCTCCTCATAACCTTCATGCCAATCAGACATGGATGTTTCCTAAAAGATACGCAACCCCGAGTCAGTTACATCCTATTTGGCGTAAGAATTACAGATTAATTCCAGAAAAATCCAAGAGGAGTAAAGTTCTTTCAATGAAGTTAATTTTGCTAAATTATTTTTATGTCCTCCACTCTTTTATATTATTATCAATCTTTCTAACTTTCTTCTATTATACTTTCTAGTAGTTAATAGAACATTCTCCAGTTGCAGTTCGGTTGTTTTGTTTTCCAAATGCTTTTTATTCCCTGACCTAATGGGAAAATAAAGGTTTGCTTTTTCACTAGCACTACACTTCCTAGGTAGCCATGGTCTCCTATGAGGTCACTAGAATAGCACAGAGATGTAGCATGTTGTATTGACTTGGTTCTCATTACAGCCATTCAATTCAATGGTTGTCTTTCCCCAAAAATCATTAGTAGTATTCAATTTCTACTATATACTGATAATTCAACCTTGAACAAATGGTTATAATTCTGCTTCTCATAGCAACTACATTCTAATGAAAGAAAGATGAAAAGTACAAAATAAATATATACAAATCTAACTTCTCATTTAAACAGGACTTAGGGAAAAAATGGGATATTGAGGCAGATAATACTAGATGGTATGATGGGAAAACTATTTTCAATGAGGAAGGCAGGGAGGTGACATGATGGGTGGGACCTGGAGGTGAGAAAGGACTAATTGCAAGAGGGAAAGAAAGAGAGCAAAAAAGAAAGAAAGCAGGAAAAAAAGAAAAGGAGAGTAAGAGGGAAGGAAGGAAGGAAGGAAGGAAGGAAGGAAGGAAGGAAGGAAGGAAGGAAGGAAGGAAGGAAGGAAGGAAGGAAGGAAGGAAGGAAGGAAGGGGGAGGGAGGGAGGGAGGGAGGGAGGGAGGGAGGGGAAAGGAAAGGAAAGGAAAGGGAAAAGGAAAAGGGAAAGGGAAAAGGAAAGGGAAGAGGAGAGGAGAGGAGAGGAGAGAAGAGGAGAAGAGAGGAGAGGAGAGGAGAGGAGAGGAGAGGAGAGGAGAGGAGAGGAGAGGAGAGGAAAGCAATTGATGTTTTTATCTGAAGAAAAATGTGAGACTAGATGTAGGAAAAGAGCTTGGAGTAAAGAAGAACTAAAACAAGACCAGGGTAGTCGCAGCACTGTAGGCAAGGCAGAAAGTGACCTTGGATGAAGTTGGAGCCTTGGTAAATAGCCAGGACATAAGAGTCATGGTAACGCCTTGCTGTAATTGCAAAACTGTTAGAGCTGTTCATTTTGAAATATGAAATGTTCAGATAGGACAAAAAGTAATGGGTTCTTTGTTACATTTGTAGGATTCTGTAATGATAATTGCCTTCTGAACTCAAAAAATCTCGCCTATCACAAACCCATCTCCACTTGATGTCTCACTTGAAGCCATTCTTATCATCAGCTTCATAAAAATGCGAAGATGCCCATCGTACACGTTGTAAAATGTACAGTGCATTTTTTTTCTAGCCAGTTCTGTTCTCTTCAGTGGGAACAAGATCTTTCTGAGGTGCAAGACTGTGAGCACACACAGTTCAACAGAATTACTTCAGGACAGTGAACCCAGTCTACCTCTCAGATCTATGCTGCTATCCTCCTAATTGTGGTCCATCATAGCCACAGGCCATGGGTTCTAGAAACTGTTTTCTCATTGTAGTTTTAAATATAATTTCCATATTTATCTAATTTGTTATAACTTTCAAATCGATGACCCACTCTCCCATTCTCTTATGGATAAATTAGCCAATCTATTTTACATTCTGTTAATTTTACCCTGTTTTTTGTTGTTGTTTTTTGTTTGTTTGTTTTTAGATGGAGTCTTGCTCTGTCACCAGGCTGGAGTGCAGTAGCATGATGTCAGCTCACCGCAACCTCCGCCTCCCGGGTCCAAGCGACCCTCCTGCCTCAGCCTCCCAAGTAGCTGAGATTACAGGCACGTGCCACCACACCCAGCTAACTTTTAGTATTTTAGTAGAGACTGGGTTTCACCATGTTGTACAAGATGGTCTTGATCTCCTGACCTTGTGATCTGCCCGCCTCGGCCTCCCAAAGTGCTGGGATTACAGGTGTGAGCCACTGCACCCTGCCTGTTTTCATTTTTCTAAATCTCACTTTTGTAAAGCTCCGTTTATAAAATTATTTTCAAGAACAGTCAGAAATAACTGTGTTTATAACCAGAAAGTTTTAAGTGAAATTCATTTCTGAGGAATACATAAGTTTCTCATGGGGGAACTATGATGGGTTCATCGACCTTTTTGCAAAATTTGGCATTTAAGGAAATAAATTAGAGATTTCAACCTTTTATTAGGAAAACAGCAACAGCAACAGAATAACTCCAAGCACTATGAAATATTACAATTAGTAAAAGCTGAAACATCCAAGTATTATGTCATCTTTATTTTGTTACTATTATAAACAATTATAAAACATAATGTATTTTAAAATTCTTTTGCATGCATTAATTGTGTTTATACTTAATAACCACTGGAGCTTGGTAACCTCTCACTAGACTATTTTTTTTTCATTTTATAAAGTCAGATTATAACATACTAAAAGATGAATGAGCTATCTGTAACTTCTACTAATGAAGACATTTAATTTTTAGAGATTTTCTCCCTCCCCCTTTTCCTTCAAGTGTGTTTTGCTTAAACTATTTTTCAACATAAGATAAACTTTTCCAAAATTGTTGTTAGGGCAAGTCCAGCCAAGTTAATTTTATTTCAGACATGCAGTTAATAGTGTATTTTTCAAAAGTCCTAGTAGCAATAAATTAAAAAGAAACAGAGAAAACAGCATACTGCGGACCAGTGGTGTGCCTGTCGTTTGCATGCATTGTTCTTGTCTACCAAACAGTCTATAGGTATCTCTATAGATGGCTCCTAATAAATTATGTCATAGATTCTAATTCCAAAGACATAAGGAATGAAAAATTTTCACAGTCAAATGAAAATAAAAATCAAAGCTACATCAGAACCCCAAGATTGGGAAGATCAGAACTGTTAACTCGCTTTCTGAGTATGATTTCCAGCAGGAAACCAGTGTGTACTTCATGCCTAGGCATGAGTATGAGCAATTATCTCTTGGCTGGAGTTTCATGGGCAGAAATCCAAGTGTCATCACTGTATGACACTGAGAATATAGTGGCATTTGGTGGCTGAATCAAGCACTACACTGATCTTTGATTCATGATTTTGTCTTATATCCTGGGATGAGCTAAGAAATTAGTGTGTTCCCTTTCATTTGTTGAATTGAGCAGCCAGTTCTCTGTGGATGGTTTCCCATTAGGAAGTGGAAAACTCACTGTTCACCAGAAATGGGCAGCTATCCTAATTTTTTATAGGATAAATTAACTTGGACAATATCATTGGGGTGATACTTCTGCATGGGGTGAGCCAAAGGCAATGACAGTGTTGGATCAAAAAATGTAAATCCAACTGCATTTGAGTTAGTGACCTCACAATCACTTGTGGATAACCTTCCAAAATTGTCTCTTTCTTCAGAAAAGTTGCCTAGATGATTTTGTTTGTATTTCTTCTCAAGTCATCTTTCTAAGTAAGGTTGTCATGTCCCTTCACCTGCTAAATACCCTGAAAGTTCTTCCCTACAAAGAGGATTTGCCAGAAGTCATTTACATCTACAGCTAATGAAAGTCACTGAGTTTCCCAAGTAAATACATCCTTGTAGCAACAATGCAGGACATTTTTTTTTTTTTTATAAGGAGGGCACAGAGCATTTAAAAGAGGGAATACAATGTAAAAAGTAAACAATGACTAATAATACTGTGTTGTTTACTTAAGTTTGTGAAGAGAATAAATCTAAAATGACCTCACTACACACACAAACACACACACACATGAACAGACATACACACAGTGACTGTGTGGTGATGGAAGTGCTAATCAATTTGATTGTGATAATCATTTTGCAATGTATACATATATCAAATAACCACAATGTATATCACATAATTATGCTGTACATCTTGAATGTATATAATTTTTGTCAACTACACTTCTATAAAGCTGAGAAAATAAATAAATAAATAAATGAAAAATTTAAAAAGAAGGCATGGGATTGAGAGCAAAATTAAAAGGAATTCAGGGAAAGATAAATAAACTAATTATTTTTTGAACACAAAGTAAGAGACAAATGTGTAGTAATAACTTTTACATTCCTAATGCCATTTCATTCCCCAACCACAGTTAGTATCTCATATGAATTCTGAGCCGTATACGACCTGAGATTTCTCTTATCCTAAATTTTCTTCTTGCCCTGAGATCCTTCACCATTTGCATCGGTGACAGGTACAGGATTAGAGGCCCTATGGAGAATGTCAAGGTAGCAAACATGTCAATTTGTATCTTCTGAGCTTTCCCAGCTCATCTTTGGAATTCTGTTGCACAGGCAGTAACTTTGAGAGAAAAGATCTTTTGTGAATCAAGACTCAAGTTCATGGTATAAACAATACACTTAGAGGAATATTTACCTTATCAGGTGTTATCCCTAGGACAGTAAAAAGGAAAATCATTTTTATTTCCAGAGAACATTAGAATTAGTTGCTGGCTTGGATCTCATTCTGAAAAATGGAGCTATAATCCCACAGCCCTGTGCCAGGCTCAGGCAGGAAAAGGGTAGAATAATGTGCAAATAGATTCATCATTTAACTGGCACAGGCGATAATGTTAATTATAATAACATTAGGTTGTCCCTCATTTCACTCTGCATAAAAACCTCAGTGTTGTTAACAGATGACTAGTTTATTTTTTCTATTATGCCCTTAGTAATTATGGATATAATTATAAGGGAGACATAGAATATTTATAATATTTGTCATTTGAGCATTCTGAACCCCTTTATAAATTACCATTTTCAGATGTAAAATAATACACCTTAAAAAGATTAAAAGTAATTCACCCAAGACATATTCTCTTTTTAGAAACACGTAACTTAAAAAAAATTCAAAACATTTTCTAAATAATTGTATTTGCCTTCATATCACACCTGGGAAGTCTTTATCTTCTATTTTTCAGCAAACAAAAATGTTCTCAATTCTATTGTTCTTAGGGTTTACAAATTTTACTCACTTCTATTATCGAATTTTATCTTCGTAACGTGTGTGTTAAGCTAAACAGGCATTAATATTTCCATTTTATAAATGATGCAAACATGGCTAAATTTGTTCACATGCTCTTCTCAAAGGCTCACAGCTAGCAATTGTCAGATTTAAATTCAGACTGAGTCTCCATTTCTAAGAGCAACTTATTTTATTCATCAAATCACAGGACACAGAAAGTTTGTATGACTTGTCTAAGACACTTGGCAGAGCAGAAATAAGAAAAAAATATCTTTAGATTTCATACTTAAGTGTGCCTAACAATCATTGTGTTTTTATGAATGCAAATTGCCAAGACTTATCCCCAGTAATTCCTACTTGGTAAGCCTGGCTGGAGCCTAGGAACCTGCTTATTTAGACACCAAAGTCATATTTTATGAAGCAGAGAAGCAAATTTATCATGGACCCTAAGTGACATGAGTGCCCTATACAGTTTATTTCATAGGAATTTTCTTTTTGTAAGAGGGATATATCTTTAAGTATATATAATGTACAAACTATATATAATATTGGTAATTATATATTTATATTACATATATATTTGTTGAAAGCAGGTGCTCTTTTTCATTTTAGAAATATTAGTTAACCTGGCCAGGTATGGTGACTCATGCCTGTAATCCCAACACTTTGGGAAGCTGAGGCGGGCAGAATACTTGAGCTTAGGAGTTCTAGACTAACCTGGCCAACATGGTGAAATCCTGTCTCTACTAACAACACAAAAAATTAGCTGGGCGTGGTGGCATGCACCTGTAATCCCAGCTACTCAGCAGGCTGAGGCAGGAGAATAGCTTGAGCACGGGAGGCGGACATTGCAGTGAGCTGAGATAGCACTGCTGCACTCCAGCCTGGGCAACAGAGCGAAACTCTGTCTCAAAAAAAAATTATCCACCACATTAAAGGCAAGGTGGTAGAAAAGGGCAAACTAAGCAGTCTTTTTTCTTTTCTTTTTTGAATTTGAATTTGCAAACAATCTCCCATGGCTTGTACATAGGCTTTCCATTCTTTACTACAAAAATTTGTAGACTATCTATCTATCTATCTATCTATCTATCTATCTATCTATCTATCTATCTATCTGTCTGTCTGTCATCATCTATCTATCTAATCTATCCATCTATCTATGCCTTTGTATTTATTTTGTGGAGACAATACCGTATGAGACCACAAAAAGCTATAGGCTTTAGATATGAAGCCAACTTCTAAGGGGAAGGATCTAGATGTATCTATTCCCCGGAGGAAAGTGAACCAATGTCTGCTAAGACATGAAACAAGATCCTCAGTAGAAAATGTCATTCACATGAGAGACCCTTCTGTGTACAGCCCAAATATGGGCCAATGACATTTTCTTCTCTGTAGCTTGAGGCAGTTTGAGAAGGTACCATTCTCAACTGGAATACTTAACAAAATGATCAAATGCACAAAGAACCCAGAAATTAGGCCTCCTTTTCTCTTTCCCTTCAAATTAGCCATTGATTACTTTGAATAATCTCATTTTACTCATACACAGAATTCTTTTCTTCTGCATCTAAAGGACATTCATATGGACATGATGCTCTTCATCTAAAATTTAAAATAGTGTTCATATTAATTTTCTGAGGCCACATCTGCACCAGGGAAAGGGGAGTTCGGGGTTGGCATTTATCAGATGGTTCCAGCCAATGTAGATTATTTAGGTAATTCAGGCTAAGGAAACCCATCCTTTTCCTCAATTATTTAAGTAATTCAGACCAAAGCAGCTTTCAGGTCTGAGTATCAGATAATTAAAATGAGGAAACCAAATTCAAAAGAGAAGTTAGAGGGCCTAGTTAACCTGAAAATATTCTGGATTCTGCTGATAGCCATTTTTTTCACTTAATGGTAGCTAGGGGAGCCGTTTGGTCGTACTATTTTAAGTTTCACATAAGAAAATGTCTTTTTGTATATCAATTATTGAATGAGGGACAGAATTACTCTATCTTGGTTCATTAATTCTACTTTTTTATATATCCCCACCACAGTCATTTGCAGTTGCAGCTGCATATTATTAGAAGAATTCTTTAACTGTGTATTCAAACGTCATGTCCAACTCAGCAAGACCTGACTCACCAAACCCTCACTACCAAAACCAACTCTTACACCAACAAAGAGAAGCCATGATTGCATGCTCTGAAGTGGGAAAGACCCACCAAGATTTGGAAAATTGTCTTTACTCTGCGTGCTCTTTAGTTTTATCATACATGAAATGAGAATTTTGAACCTTATAACTTCTAGATCCATTCCAACTCTCACTTGCTGTTACTTCTCTGTAGTGTGATGTTTTCGTTTATTTACTGTTCAGACACCCTTGAATCTGTAATATATTACTCTCAGGCCGGGAATAAGTATATAAGTGCCCAGTTACAAAGGCAGACCTTGAAGCTTTATTTTTATGATGCTAGTATTTCTTCTATTAATTGCAGAGGTCCAAGAGAGCTAGCTGTCTTTTCTTAATGTCATAAACATTCCCTCCTCCTCCCAATACTACCTGTGATAATGCTTCGCGGCAATCACCATGCAAGAAATCTTTACTGATAATGACAAGAGTGTTTTCTGGTCAAACAAATCATGACTTTGTGAATCATTATTAAATATTGGGCTCATCTTTTGCAAAATGTCAGGCACATTGTAGTCATTCAATAAATATTTGTTGACTAAATGACTGAATATGTTAATTCAAGCATGGGACAAAATTTGACACAGGACAGGGTACCAGTTCCTATATGAGCAACAAGAAAAATATCATGCTATGCTATAGACAATCTCTCTTGCCCTCTACAAGAACTTACCATTTTACATTTCTGAATAGATGAGAATCCTTACTGAAGAAAGCAAGAAAGACACTTTTTAAAAATAAGTACAGACAAAGTGTGTGTGTATGTGCTTGTATGTATATGTGTGTGTCTTGGTGTTTGTGTGTGTGTCTTGGAAGAGGAGAGAGATCAAAGGATAAAAAAGCAGAAATCAGCTTGACTGACTGCAAAGTCCACTGAGAAAGAGAAAAAGGACTGTTTATGGAGACAGGAGATAAGATAGAGGAAACAGAAAAAACATTTAAATGCTTTCATGAAGTTTGTTCATGTAGTGTCTAATACAGATTGTCTTTCAGGGATTGTCATGTAATAGTTAGTAAAAATATTCATTTCTCTTTAATACAATGTAGAGACAGCTGTTCCTGAATATGTCAGAACGCTGAGGTCTGCTTTTCTGAAGGAAGTGGATGAGGAGCTTGTCACATTTCGGTTATTGATGCTAACAGTGCTATTTGCTCCAGGCAGTCCCATGGAAGCCAAACTCATTGTGCCTTTTAGATCACCTCTTTTGATTTTTAACCTTCTTCAACTGGGAAATAAAAAGTACAAAATAATCCGTTCCTCTCCCCAGCCCCACCACATACACACAAATCTCAGTACGCTATAACAGTATGCTATAAAAGTAAACCAACACATCCCTAGAGGGATGAGTCTGGTCAGGGAACACAATCAGAGGTTTTCCATTAATCTGCTGGATGTCAAAAGAACACTAAGGAAAATGAGGTGGGGGCTAGAGGAGAATCATCTGAAGGGAGTTTTTGCCTTGGGGTTTGCACTTTTGCTATATTTTAATCTTTTGTATATTGGTCAATACCTGAGCTCTTTGATTTGCAGGTTGAATGTTTTGCTGAAAAAGAAATGAGCAGTTTATGCACTTTGAAAATAAGACATGCTGAAAAGAGAATCATGATATTTAACTATACCACATTTAAGCACATATAAATCAACAGCTTAAAGATAAATGTTAATAAGATAATTACAATAAAATCAAATCAAGTCCACCTGCGTACTTGCTAGCTCATGGTCAGCCTAGCTAAGTGTTCTAAATTGTTTAAACATATCTAAAAGGGGACTGATGGCAGGTCTTTTAAAACTTCCTAATGATACTAAGAAAAAAAAACAGATTTATTGAATGATCTATGAGAATTTCACTTCATTTCACAAATGAGCCACTTAATTTATAATTTCTACATGTAAGGTATACATTTCAAGAAGGAGAATCTTTGACTGACATTGCTAGCTTTCTTTCATTTATATGAATTTAAATGAAATCAGATTTCTTTGAAAAATGTATTATAGTTCAGCCTGTCTAGTAATTCAAATTTCCCTTGTAGACTTCACAATTAGTTAAAACTAATGATAGCTTACTATTCCTTTTATGTATGCACTCATCCCCAAATTTAACTAAGTGCTATCACCTAGGCATTTTGCTAAACACTGATTCTGCAGAAATGAATAAAACAGAACTCTCTTAAACTCACTAGCAAAAGTGGATAAATGAATATGCAAAGAAGAGGTGAAGAAACCTAACAAATATTAATTCGACACCTTCTATGTGCCAGATATTAGTTTTGATACTGGGAATATAATTGTTAGTGAAATTCAAGTGTCCCAAACCTATGAACTTACATCAAAGAGGGTTTGTAAGTGTTAAGAATATAGACATATCCAGCACATTATCAAAAACAAAAGTTGTAAGTATTTTGCTTTGTATGTAGAAAATTATTGAAATTCCAACCGAAGTTCTTCAAAAACTGCAATTATTGCTATAGTATTCCAAAGGACACTCTATCATGTAACAGAAAAGATGCTGATTGAGAATCAGCGTTCACCTTTGACGTTAACTCAGTTTGTGCAATTAGGAAGTAATTTAACATAGCCAGGTCACATTTCCCTAATCTATTTTATGTGTAAAGTGAGAGGATGGATCAAATATTCTCTAAGATCCCTCTAGCAGTCAAACTCAGTGTTTCTGAAACTACAGCCTTCATCCAATCCAGAGATGTTTGTTGGGATAATTTTAAGTTGTGAGAGAGAAAGAGGGGTGGGGGATGTATAAGAGCAAAGTGCACATTTTTAGAAGAACAGTGTTCATCAGGGTGATGTGGTTTGGAGGTTTGCCCCCTCCTCCAAATCTCATATTGAAATGTGATCCTCAGTGTTGAAGGCAGAGCCTGGTGGGAGGTGTTGGGGTCACGGGGGCAGAACCTCCATGAATGGGTTTGTGTCCTCCCCATGGTCATGAGTTCACACAAGATGTGGTCATTAAAAAAGAGTATGGGACCTCCCTCCTCTCTCTTGCTTCCTTTCTCACCATGTAACACACCTGCTCCTGTCATCAACTTCCACCATGAGTAAAAGATTCCTGAACCCTCACCAGAAGCTGAACAGATGTTGCTGCCATACTTGTACAGCCTGCAGAACTATGAGCCAAATAAACCTCTTTTCTTTATAAGTTACCCAGTCTCGGGTGTTCTTTTACAGCAGTGCAAAATAGAATAACACATAAGAAAAGATGGCTCTTAGGATGTGGCAGTTATTGTGGCTACTTATCAAGTATTTCTGGTTTTCCTCATTCTGATCCTATGGTAGGATTGGACTTGAAGTTGGGCCTGCAGGTGACTTGCTTAGACCTATAATATGTGAGATGTGGTCTTCACGAGCTGAGGCACAATTCATCACATTTTCTTACATCTACCAAAAGTGACAGAGACATTCCACATAGTGGAAAGTCCATCAACTTGTGTCACTGACTGAAGGCAATGGAAAGAAGAGACTCCTGCAGACCCAAGATAGATACATGGCATAAGAAAGTCTATTGTCAGTCAGCCACAATGGCTCACATCTATAATCCATGCACATTGGGAGGCCGAGGTGGATCGCTTGAGGCCAGGAGTTCAAGACCAGCCTGGCCAACATGGCTAAACCCTGTCTCTAATAAAAATACAAAAATTAGCCAGGTGTAGTGGTGCAGGTCTGTAGTCCCAGCTATTTGAGAGGCTGAGTCAGGAGAATTGCTTGAACCTGGGAGGTGGAGGTTGCAGTGAGCTGAGATCGTGCCACTGCACTTCAACCTTTGTGACAGAGTGAGACTCCATCTCAAGGAAACAAACAAACAAACAAAAAAAAAAAAAAAAAAAAAAAAGGAGAAAGTCCACTATTGCTTTGAACCACTGAGGGGGATATCTTTTCTTTTTGAGACAGGGTCTTGCTGTGTCACCCAGGCTGGAGTGCAGTAGTGTGATCACAGCTTATTGAGCCTCAGTCTTGGTCTACTGCAGGCTCGATCTCCTGGGGTCAACCAATTCTCTCATCTCAGCTGGGGGTAGCTGGAAATACAGGGACTTGAGTCCCTGGGACTATGGATGTGTGCCACCATGCCCAGGTGATTTTTTTTTTTTTTTTTTTTTTTTAGTAGATGAGGTCTCGCTCTACTGCCCAGCCTGGTCTCGAGCTCAAGCAATCTGCCTGCCACAACCTCCCAAAGTGCTGGGATTACAGGTGTGAACCACCATGATCAGCCAGTGGGGTATTTTTTAACATAGCAGAACCATACCCATCTTGACTGAACTATATTAGCAAATGGACTATGTTACCAGTAGGTCTGTTCTTGTCTTCACTCTTTTTTTTTTTTTTGAGACGGAGTCTCGCTCTGTCACCCAGGCTGGAATGCAGTGGCCGGATCTCAGCTCACTGCAAGCTCCGCCTCCCGGGTTCACGCCATTCTCCTGCCTCAGCCTCCCGAGTAGCTGGGACTACAGGCGTCCGCCACCTCGCCCGGCTAGTTTTTCGTATTTTTTAGTAGAGACGGGGTTTCACCGTGTTAGCCAGGATGGTCTCGATCTGCTGACCTCGTGATCCGCCCGTCTCGGCCTCCCAAAGTGCTGGGATTACAGGCTTGAGCCACCGCGCCCGGCCGTCTTCACTCTTCTTTGCAAAGCTCAAAAGGTTGACTCCCACTAGTTTATGGCTAACACTAGAAAGGGAAAGAGACATTTGATATTCCTTCTATGCAAAATCTGATAGAGGTTCACTAAACTTTTCAAACTTAAAATTGTATGTTCTTTTATGATTCATCCACAAACTCAATTTGGTCAACTTAGGTAGATTTTATGGGTGGAATTATTTAAACATATGAACTTAAAAGGTTTATCGTGAATTGAAAAAGCTCAGCAGAGATTTATTGTGGATACCGGACAAGAAATTCCTACTTTGTTCCCCCTTTCCTGCCACAAAAACTGCAACATTTTTTATACTATTCTTTCTATTACAGATCCTTTAAGATTTAATAATTTCAAGGTCCTTGAGACTCAGAGTTAAGTCATTATTATCCTCCAGAAGTTTCCTCAACCATGTAAAAATGCTAACTCTGTATCAGGCTGACTCATATAGAACCTGTCTGTGCATACACCACCCACCCTTAAAACATGTGAAGCTCCAGCCCCAAGCTGATGCTCCCACACATCAAATCCCAGTTTACAAAATCCAACCCACAATATAACACCTGCCAGCGATAATATTATGACTGTAACTCACATTGTTCAAGTGCAGACCACAGCACTATGAAAAGCTTCTATTTTGTGATATTTTTATGGCTGATCCTGAAGCAAAGGAGTGGGGGAGAAAGAACTATGGATGGTCACGAATTGCTGGTAACTAGCTTTTGCTGATCTGCTGCAAGTGTTCAGACCTAAAACACAATTTGCAGACTTCTATGGAGAGGAGTAACAATCTCATTCATCAGCCTTTACTAATAATTCATAAAGTCTGAACTACATTACTGATCATGTGTCTTTTTATGCCAGTTTCATATCTGCTGGTAAATAACAATCCATTTAATTACAGAAATAAATCTGCTCTGCCATCACCATGAACTTGAAAGTGATACAAAGTTTAATAAAATAAGCCCTAGAAATAGAGAACTCAGATGCCACACTTTGGCCTCAATACCTTTTTATTTTAGTTCTTGAAAGACCTTCTGACCTGCCCTAAACAAGGCTGCTCAGTGGAGATAATTGCTAGTCCTTCTTATTAGCAGTTTCCATTTCTGAGTTTGCTTTGTTATAACTACTTAGTTTCTTATTATTCTCAAGCTCTTTATCAGACAGCCTGAACTCTTGCCTATATTGTATATTCTTTTCTCTTTCTTTCACCATTTTTTGTCTCCTTTTTTTTTTTTTTTTTTTTGCTATGATCTTCTCGTCCTAGAAAAGGTAATTTCACACATACTGAATTACTGCAATTTAGGTCAGAGAGACCAGGCACCATGAAAATAAGTTCTTTATTTAGAAAAAAAAAAAAGTTTCTGATCTATTTCTCCCGTTAAGCTTGTGAGAGTCTCACCTTCCTCATGTTATGGATATTGCAAAGAAGATATTTTTAAAGCACCCTTTTAAAAAGTCCCAAGAGGTACCAAATATGCTAATGTATTTCCACAATGCTATTTCAGAAAAGAAAGAATAAATTAGAGGAAGCAAAAACCTCTTATTTTGATCCTTCTCTTAATGTCATTGGTAAACCTTCTGTGACTTGATACAAACCAAGTCTCATCTTCTGCTTTTTTATGCTACAATCATGGGGGAGTTTGTATACTATGATTATGTTGGTTTTATGAGGGTTTAGGAGATTATTGTGGAGGGTTAAGTTTTACTTTGCATTTGTTAATAAACATTCATTTATTATTTGTAGGGGAGTATGCATATATGCTCACACACTCCATGGGTATTCTGCCAAAACCTTTGCAAAAATTATATCATTTTATTAAATATGACATTATTTTATAAAGGGAGAAACTAAAATTTTGAGAGTATAAGCAACTGAATTAAGATCACACAGCTCAGAAGTGCCACTGCCCATACTAAATCCTCAAATTTGAACAGTGCAATGGTCCAACCACATTACTACTTTTTTTTTTCTCTCTCTTCCACTTCTACCACATTTGCCTCCAAATAGCTAAATAGAGTGACTCAGTTCAAGTCAACAGATATTGCTGAGGGTCTTCTGTGGGCAAAGTGCCATGCCAGATGCTGTAGGACATGCACAGGAGAACAAACAGAAACTCACAACCAAGAAATGATGCAGCTAATCTTGTTCAGTCAGAAGCCTCCGAAGAGAAAACAATAAAGCCTCTGAACAGATAAAGCCATTTTCCTTCTTTTGGACTGACAACATGGTCTAGTCAACATTTACTCTTCACCCTGGAGGGAGATGCCACTAACTGAAAGATGAGATGGTTTGCTACATCATATTTATTATTATTTTTTGCTAGATTTCACTCATATGTTTCCTCCACATGACTTGACTCTCTTGAGGGCTTTAGAGCATGGATGCCACTTTGAGATATTAAGGATGCCTAAAGGAGCACGTGAAAAGAAAATGTGAAAAAGAAAAGACATTCCGAATTCAACTCCTGTGACTCTGTTGCCAGGAAGAAGACAATGCTGGTGACCTGAGAATCAGCTGGAGGCCCCGATTCTATGCTTGGGAACTGCTGTGGTTTGGGTATCTGACACTTTCACATCTCCTGGCAAAATCTGATCCTAATGTTGGAGTTGGGGCCTAATGGAAGCTGTTTGGGGCTGGGGGGGGTAGAAGGCCCGTCATGAATAGACTAATGCCCTCCTTGTGGGGAAGGGGCAGTGAGTGAGTTCTCGTTCTATTAATTCCTGTGAGAACTGGTTGTTAAAAAAGAGCTTGGCACGTCCCACCTCTCGTTCTCTTGCTCCCTCTCTGGCCAAGTGATCTCTGTGCATGCTAGCTCCCCTTCTCCTTCCACCATGAGTGGAAGCAGCTTGAGGCCCTCACAAGATGCAGAAGCTGGTGCCATGCTTCTTGTACAGCCTGCAGAACTGTGAACCAAATACACCTCTTTTATTTCTTAATTACCCAGCCTCGGGTATTCTTTTATAGCAGTAAGACAGGAATGATCCCAGCATTGCTCTCATTGGGTTTAAATGAGAAATCTTTTTCCCAACATGGCGGTTTTAACCCTTCAGTAAAAACTAGCGAAGCACCTACCTATAAGCAAAACCCTGTAGTACTTCCTGGTGATACAGAGAGAACACAAATTACTCATGGGCTTTCTATCAGGGACCTCTCATACTTAATAATATTAACACACAGGCCGGACTGCGGTGGCTCATGACTGTAACCCAGGACTTTGGGAGGCCGAGGTGGGCGGATCACAAGGTCAGAACTTCAAGACCAGCCTGGCCAACATGGTGAAACCCCATCTCTACTGAATATACAAAAAATTAGCTGGGTGTGGTCGCGCATGCTGTAATCCCAACTACTTGGGAGGCTGAGGCAGGAGAATCACCTGAACCCGGGAGGTGGAGGTTGCAGTGAGCCGAGATTGCTCCACTGCACTCCAGCCTGGGCGACATGGCAAGAATCTGTCTCACAAAAAGGAAAAAATAATATTAATACACATATAAATATCTAATTATGGAGGCTGATTGGGACTATGAAAAGGTGGTAGTGGAGAGTGATGAGCTAGTGGGCATAAAGAAAAACTACTTTAGGTTTCTGGGTCAGAGTCTCACTGTGTAACTGCAGCAGCATCTGAATTTTATCTCCCACCTTCACAAACCAACAACATACTTAGTGGTCATTCCCAAAATCATGGCCATCACTCTGAAGAGGTAGTTGATATATCTTTATGCAATACTTTTGGTCTGTTATAATAGTTTGCCATATCTGGAATCACCACCACTGCGTCAATGGTATCAATATCGAATGGCTCATGTCCAGCTTGCTTCCGATAAGTTAATCTAAAGGTTGAGTTATACCAATGAAAGTATATATTTACTTTTTAATTCCAGCTTATAAACACTAAAACATAAATTAACTTTCTACTTAGAAAACATCAGCTCAAGAAGCATGGTTTAAAGTAGACAATGTCTTTGACCATTTAGCCTCTTAATATATGCATATAATATTTTAAAGCCCTCATGGTAAATCTGAAGCTAAATGAAGAATTGTCTATGTAGTCCAGTGTGGTGGGTTACGCCTGTGATCCCAGCACTTTGTGAGGCCAAGCTCACGAGTTTAGGACAAGAGTGGGCAACATGGTGAAACTTTGTCTCTACAAAAAAAAAAACACATAAATTAGCTGAGTGTGGTTGTGCACACCTGTAGTCCCAGCTACTGGGGAGGTTGAGGTAGGAGGATGGCTTGAGTCTGAAAGGCAGAGATTGCAGTGAGCCAAGATCATGCCACTGCACTCCAGCCTGGGTGATGGAGCCAGAAGTAATTTTTAAATCCAGGGATAAAACTGTGGTGTCTGTACAAACCCTATACCATTAATATGTAAGTAAACATAAATTTCATCACATAACAATAGCATGTTTTTCCTCAAACCCATTCAGGTACATGATGTTTTCATTGTAGTATTGTGACAGCAGGCAGAATGGTTTAGTCAGAAGATATGGGAATGATACTGCCCTCATGTTAATTTGGGACACTCAGAAGCATGATAGCTAAATCCTGGTATATGTGATTACTCTTTCTCCTACAACAAAAATTTATAGAAGGGTGATAAGAAGTGATTTAAAGAAGCACATTTCTTTTTTCTTGACTTCAACCAAAATTAGCAAAATGTAAGCTATTCTGGAAAAGTCCAAGAAATGCTATTAGTGAAATAGGAGTGGTGTGAACAACTGCACTCTTTTCTGTTGCTCTTCTGAAGTCTGAGGAGTTTCTACTTACTAACAAGATTGGACAAACAGTTTTCTTTGCTTCCATTAAAAATAAATAGAATTATGGATGACATAGGGGAAAAAGTTACAATCTGTAATTTATCCTAAATTACAAGTTCAAGTTGCAATTTTCGGGTCTGAATATGTTTGACAATAAGGACACAGAGCTAAAATCTCAATGGGCAATAATACATCAGGTTGCAGTGGACAAAGGATAAGACACTTCATGACATTTGAAAGCGGCCATTATATTGGTGGTCTTCCACATACTCCAAGATTAATCAGAAATTATCGTTTGATGTTTGCTATAGCTTTTGATGGGAACACTAAATCTTTTAAATTCATGATTTGATGTTCAACATTCTCGTTGATTATTTTAATCACATCACACACAGAAGTACTTCAGTCATCCAATACCTCCCAGGAGGCATAGCCTCAATTGCTATCTCTAATCTTTTTAGAGCACCCTCTTCTGCTACTGTTCATTAATTAAACATAGCTCTGCTGATGCTTCTTTTGGCTGCTGCTCCCCCAGAAGCTGCCAGATTGCTTGTCATCATCTTATTCCCTTCATCCCAACCAAGTTCATTATCAATTATTTTCCTCTTTCAGAGCTATCTTTCTCTTTTAGAATATTCTTTGATGACTTGATAAGTCTTTACAGTCAAATCCCACCTCCATTTATTAATATTACTGCTCTCAAAGGCACGACCAATCTTTCTTTGTAATCTTTTCTTTAGTCGCCAAAGAAGCTTAAGACTCCAGGATCAACTGTGGACGTACAAAATTAAATCCTCATATTGAAGAGTAAAATTTCAAACCAGGGGGCGAGGTTGATACCAAAACTCAATGTCAATGTAAAAAAATAGAAACTACAGCAATAATACTGTAACACTGATTTATTTATTTTCATATGCTATATGTATTTAATGAGCAAATATTTATTAAGGAGCAATACTGTGTTAAACACTGTGCTGGATAGGTGGGCAGGATAAAAATGGCATTTTTGGCAGGATATATTTTTCAAAAAACACTCACGTATTTTTCTCATAATGTGACTTTGACACTTTCCTATAGACAGATGAGGGTCTCTGTTATTTTCCCCTCAATCTTATGACTATGGCTTACCACTATGACAATGCCAATGCTGTTCGATTCCTAAAAGTAGGTCAAAAAGACCACAGAGTTTTTTGCTTGGTTCTTTTGGGACACTCATTTAGGAGCCCTATACTACTGTGTAAGCTACCTGACTGTCGTAAAGTAGCCATGCTATAAGGAAGCCCAAATAAAGAGCTGGCAGGAAATGAGACCTCACATCTTTAACTAGTTCACTACCAACAGCCATCTCCAACTTGCCAGCTCCAGCCATGTAAGTGAACCATCTCGAAAGTGACTCCCCAGGTCCTAGTCAAGCTGCCCTAGCCAACAGTGCACAGAGTAGAGACAAGTCACTACTGAGCCCTGCCCAAATTGCCGACTCAATGATAATTGTCTTTTCAGGCACCAGATTTTGGAGTGGCTACTCAGTAACAGATAACTGAGCAGTCCAAAATGTGCAGCACCTACAGTCTACAGTGGAAGACATCATGTTTTCACGTAGTTCATCATGTGTGAATTAGTTGGAATAAATCTCTCAGGAAGCCAGACATTCCGCTGAAACAAGACCTTTGTGTGCATTAGCTCCTTCCTTATGAACTTCACAGCCATTTGCTGGAACGCATGAGATAAAAATCTAGGACTACACATGAGATCAAATCTTATGACCATGAGAAGCACCCTCTAGAGTTGTGTGCACAGTGCAATTATGACCCAAGATAAAAGCTGGGCATTCAAAAAGCCACAAAAAGTCAGAAATACAGTCCAGAAAACTAGGTCCAGAAAACCAGGTCCAGAACATCAGAAAATAACCTAATTCCTTTTGCCAGAACGTACTTCTTCAACTTTAACATATTCATGGCCTATTCATTCCAATGCTGGGAAGCTTTTTGTTTTACTTCCAAGTATTGATTTTAGTAATAATAGTAACAATAACACTGCCACGGCCGGGCGCGGTGGCTCAAGCCTGTAATCCCAGCACTTTGGGAGGCCGAGGCGGGTGGATCACGAGGTCAGGAGATCGAGACCATCCTGGCTAACATGGTGAAACCCCGTCTCTACTAAAAATACAAAAAAAAAAAAAAAACTAGCCGGGCGAGGTGGCGGGCGCCTGTAGTCCCAGCTACTCGGAGGCTGAGGCAGGAGAATGGCGTGAACCTGGGAGGCGGAGCTTGCAGTGAGCCGAGATCGCGCCACTGCACTCCAGCCTAGGTGACACAGCGCGAGACTCCGTCTCAAAAAAAACAAAAAACAAAAAACAAAAAACAAAAAAACACTGCCACTACTACTGCATTTATTAATCAGTTATAAATTCCTAAATACTTTACTAGGTATGTATTTTCTCATCAAAGAACCCTATGGAATACATGCTAATATTCTCAACATTTTACAAAAAGGAAATTGGAGCATAGTGAAGTGAAATCAATTGCCCAAGGTCACACAACATGCAAACAGTGGTGCTGTGTTTGAACGCACAGTACCTCAATCCACAGCCTGCATTCTTCACCACTGTGCAAACTGTCCTCTTTTGTGCTCTGGCAATGCCTAGTAGTGCCATTCTCAGTTTACTCATCTGAACTGTCAAATTGATGGCAAGTTCCTAAGGGCAAGAGTTAAGCCTCAGGCACTATTTTATCTGTACTCCCTAATGAAATGCACAGCATGGCAGTACATTGTTGATGCTCAATAAATGCTTGTTACATAAATGCATGAAGCAACAAATTGTGTAAGTCACCTCTCCTCCCTGGATCATGATATTCTCATCAGGAACATGAGGATGTTGCAGTAGATATACAGGAATATCTCTTTTGGCTGTGAAATTCTGTGATTCCCTGACTTGAACTACCTCTAAGTGAAGCAGGAACTGCGAATTTTCATTCAATGTTGCCTTGATCCCTAGACTAGAAAATAATAAAAGTTTTATAGGGTTGCACTGAGACTAGCTCTTCTTTTTTTAGCGTTGGGGATTTCCTGTGCTACTTCAGTTAAATAGATCATACGCTCTGGATTCTTGAGAGGAACCCAGTTGAAAGAGTCACACTTTTGTTCTTCGAGATGAATGGGCAAACGGAACATCCTCAAGGCCCACAGGACTTGCCAGCTCTTAGGGCAGATGTGGTTCAGGGTTGGGTTGTCAGTATCACTCTTTTGGGTCTCTTTGTTTGTCAGGGATAACCCATCTGGGTCGTTCTCATCATATGAACCATAAGGCAAGAGAAATGGGAAGCTGAAGCTCCTTTTGCAAGGTAGCAAAATGGACTCCACTTCTCATATATCAGAGTGCTTGCAATTTGGTATATAAATGCTTGGAATGTTAAGTTGGCTTTAGAAGGGCGATAATCTACCTCTGTTACCTCGTCTAATTTTGCAGTTTTTTTAATTGGGGGAAGAAGAAGAAGGTATTAAGTTCATTGCCAAGCAAAATTACTCAGCACAACTCTCACTCTCTGAGCTCTCACAAATGAGAGGCGGCTCTCTGTCCTAGATTCTATGCTCCATTTAGGTGTCATAGTCATCACATCAAAGTCACTTTGTTGTTGTTGTTGTTTTGCTCAGAAATGCTCATATTTTCCCCCTTTGCAATCTATTGACTACTCTCCCATGTAATTTTCCTGGACTTCCTGGGTTGTTCTATTTTACTATTTCCTCAGCAATGACTTTAGAAAAGGAATTTGGTATTTATAGGACACAGTTCATACCATCCTTTCCTAACTTTATATTCTTGTCAAGTTGTCTGTAAAATGAGTCACTTTCTGTTCCAGCTAACACAGTAAACTTAAAGTTACCATCTTTGGAGGGTGAAGGAAACAACCTAAATGAGTAGAACCCATTATCAATTCAAGGGTTAATACATGTCAATTTGACGCTGTAGATATTTAAACAATTTCACTGTCCATAACCACAAGTATTATATTACATTCCTATTGAATCTACCTGCAGGAGTCCTTGCCTCTCTTCTCTTCGTGTGTCAAAAATATATTTATTTTATTGCTAATGCTTTGGTCAACTCTTGGAATTTGTACCTAGTTTATGACTCTTACCGCTCTGGGATTTTCTGGGGACCACTCCTAGACATATCTTACTACACATTCTTACAGACCCTTGTAAATATCAACGCTTTGTGTCTGTTATTACAATAGTTATACATATAAGCTATTTTGCAGAGCCTGCCAAGATGACAAGTTCTCCCAGGGTTATTCAGTCACTTTGCTCACACATTAAAACTTTGGACGTCACCCAATTTCCTTCAAATGAATGTGACAGAATACTGAACCATTGCTTACTGAGTTTCTTCTTTTTTTGGCCCTTCTTTGTTCTTTGACAACAGTGTTTAATAACCACACTCTCCCTCCTGTTTCCATGGCTAATAACCCCGAGGTTGCTTTTGACTCAGATTCTTTCTTTGAGATTCACATTAGTCATGCAGTTAGCAATTCATGTATATACAGCTTGGCACGGAGATATAGAGAAAATTGGAATGATGGTCGCACATTCTCCCTGCTCCTTGCTTTCCCTTGTTGCTTTCAGTCTACATCGCTGTGTGGAAACACTGGGTCCCCTGCCTGTTTCTAACCTTTAATGGTTTGGCACATTTTGAATTGCTTGCAGTCACCTTATGAGAGTTGAGTGCACAGATTTTCTTTCATATATTACCTGTCGCACAGAATTACAAAATTATTGTATCAAGTGGATAGCCTCTTTTTTCCTTGGCCTACGTGAATATCCCTTCTGTTCTTCCTTCCTCCCTTTTTCCATTCTTACTTTCCTCCCTCCCTCCTTCCTTCCTTTGTTTCTTCCATTTTCATTAGTCATTTGTTGAACACCTATTATGAACCATGTTTTGTTCCAGACACTGGAGAGAGCTTGCTCAAAAAAAAAAAAAAAAAAAAAAAAAAAAAAAAAAAAGAGATGAGATTGCTGGTCCTTATATTTCTGGAAGGCAAGAAAAGGAGGTCCCAGGAAACATTTAAAAGGAATAAAACATAAACAGGATAGCTACATGTAGTGATAAATTCTCTAATAGCAAATATGAAGGGCAATGTAATAAAGAGTGACTTGGGGTAGGTAAGATACTCAAGAGAGACTTCTGCGTTAAGTTAAAACTATCATAATAAGAAACTAGCTAATCATGCAAGGCTTTAAAATAAGAACATTCCAGGCAAAGGGAACAGCTTATGCTATGATGTGGAAAAAACTTGGCTTGACCAAAAAGTCAGAAAAAAATTCATTAAAAATAGTAAAATCAAACTCGAAAGCAAGAACACACTCATCTTCCCCATGTTAAAAATGGTTAAACAAATAAAAAAATGAGTAATGGCATTCCAAAAAGGATACCGATCATCTGTTTTCTCCAGTCATTTGTTTCAATGATACTGGATGGAACTCAGCTTCGCCCATTAAATATTGAACTAAACGTCTGTGGTACTGTAACCAGACGGCCAGTGTAGTATATCTGACTCTATTACTTTATACCAGCCCTCCATTCCCAACTTTTTAAAATAAGAAAATAACTTTGGAGAATGGTACAGAGGCATGGGTGCCTGCTATAACATAATACCAAAGTCTGAAAATTAGGAACTGGAAGTACATGCATGCACCTGTGTGTCAAGAAGCTGGTGTAAGATTATGTAGAATCCTGCTATTCATAACAAACAACTATATATCTTTCATACTAAACTAGATACATTGTATAATGTCCATACAATGAAATACATTGTGATATGTTTATAGGATAGAATGTGAAAGACCCAAGGAATGCTACAAACAAGAGCATGAATGAAAACCACAAATGTAGAGTTAAGGAAGACAGACATACAAGAATATATAGTATTAAGATTCAATGTATTTAAACTTCAAAAAATAATAAAGCCCAGTATTTTTGGATACATGGTAATGTAGTAAAACTATAAAGGGAGATAGTAGCCATGACCATAAAAGGAAAGGTAGTAGGTGGGGAGAAAGGTAGCTGGAATTGGGCTAGGCTGTTTAGTGATTCTCAGGAGCAGGCGATTATCAGATTTTGATTTAGGTACATTACATGAGTGTTCTGTTTTTCAGGGGACAAATCACTAACCTATATTTTATGGTGTACTAATCTATATGTCTATTACATTTTACAATAAAAAATAGTAACTAGCATAGTTCCTGGCCCACACTAAATGTTCCATATAGTAAAATGGAAGGCATTATAAGCTCAGAAAATACATTTCTCCTCCTCATCTATGAAAGGATTAAGTGAAATGTTTCCTAAGTGCTTTTCTTTTCTTTTCTTTTTTTTTTTTTTTGAGATGGAGTCTCACTCTGTTGCACAGACTGGAGTGCAGTGGCACAATCTTGGCTCACTGCAACCTCCACTTCCTGGGTTCAAGTGACTCCTGCCTCAGCCTCCAGATTAACTGGGATTACAGGCATGCACCACCATGCCCAACTAAGTTTTCTATTTTTCATAGAGATGAGGTTTCACCATGTTGGCCAGGCTAGTCTCGAACTCCTAACCTCAAATGATTTACCGGCCTCGGCCTCCCCAAGTGCTGGGATTACAGATGTGAGCCACTGCACCCAGCCTCCTTTTTCCAAAGGAAAAAAAAAAAAAACTATTTAAGAAATGGTTTATAGTTGCATCCTGATTCCTGGGTGTTGGGGGAGGAAAGGAAGAAACAATTTAACCTACTGATTCTACTAGTCTACTCTGGACTCAGCTCTCTATTAACATGAAATCCAGATTTATTTTCATCCGAACTAACATTCGGAAATAATAATATTAAGTATTAATGAATGAAAATATTTTTCAACCCCAGAGTAGTTTAAATCTTACTGTATTATATGCTCTATAGGTACTAAATTTCTATTTTGCATTTCATTACATGTATATAATTAACAGATTGATTGCAATAGTTTGAAGTGTGTCTATTTTTTTCCTGCTACTTTAAGATGCCATTCTTGTCTGGTTACCATAGAATCCTTGGAATCTGCATTGCAAGGCACATAGTAAGCAGTCAAGAATATTTGTGGTTCTACTGATTGAAGTCATCCTGTCTTGTGACTCACGCATGGCACGTGTAGAAGTCAAGGTAAAACGAGCTGTTGAAACAGATATACCCAAATTCTCAGTGATAAACAATAGTTTTATTGTCAGGGATCTAGACAGGTGATACTCCATGCAGTCGCTGGTGACGGGGGCTTTGACAAAACTTCTCACTTTTCCCCAGCTTGAGAGGTTACTGATATCCAATGGGCAGAGGGGGAAGAAAGAGACATATGGGAGTATACTGCTCAGAGGATGGGTGCACTAAAATCTCAGAAATCACCACTAAAGAACTTTTCCATGCCTCCAAAAACTGTACTCCAAAAACTATTGATATAAAAGAATGTAAAATAAAAAAAAAAAAAAAGAGAGAGAGAGGCAGTCACATGGGAGATCATACAGAAGATCTTGTAGGCCACGCCTGGAAATGGCATACCTCCCTTCTGCTCATATTTTATGAAGCAAATCCAGTAAGTGGCAACTCTAGATGCAAAGTCCTCTGGGAGATGCAGTCCCTGTCTAATCTGGGCCACTCCTTCTTGAGAGTAGGGTCTCCTAGAAGGTTTTTCTACCATGCAACTCTGGTGGACAGCTGGCTCTCTATGCCACAAGACTATTCAATTAGTTTATTTCTACAGCTCTATACACCACACACACCTGCCTCAGCTACATTATAAGCAGGTGAAAGGAAAGAGATTAGATTCAAGTTTGAGTTTTAAAAGGATTTTACTTTGTCTTCTCAAAGTCACCATTTTAGTGTGGCCAGTGTAGATTACTGCTTTGTGTTTTAAGAAACTACAGAGCGAACAAATATTTAATTCATATTTTTGATCAATTGTGAGGACCTTAATATATTATACACTTAGAGACTTACCAGATCTGTTTATAAATGTCACATAGAAAGAGAGAGTGCTTGCTCAGAGTTTTCGAGAGAATATCTCAAACCATTCAACATTCAAAACAGAGAACAGCTCTGCCGGAAGATTAATCTTCATTCTCACACTGTCCTTGGTAAAATTTGAAATTACAACCTCAATTCCTTGACTCATACCAACAAAGGAATATTTCCAAAGGCTTGCTTCTCTTTCACACCAAAATTTCAGTTTGTTAAAGCAAACAATATCCTCCCTTTTGCAAATGCTTACTGCATTTCAGGCTATTCCTGAACCTTACATTTCTGATCTTTCTCACTAATAGTCAGCTGTTAGACATTTCGGTCATTCAAAAAAGGAGATTTTGAAATTTCTAATTTCATAAAAGACTATCTCAAGGTGCTGAAAGATAACCAAGAACTGGGAATTGTGGAAATTCTTGCTTCTGTGATTTCAAATTAGAGCTCACAATATCTTTGGCATAAGCTACATAAAGAAGAACATCATGGCACTGAGTGATTTAAACATGATAAACAGGTACAGGTGATGTGGTTCTAACCAAATCACTAATGTACTGCAGATCAGACAGAATTAATGAATTTTATGCTGCGGTCTCTATAAATGAGCCAACAAATATGCAGCAAAATTCTGAACTGCAGCCTTGAAATAAAGAGCTTAATGTAATTCAGCGCTTATTGGTTGCCTAGAAACTAACTTGGAAGGGGGTTGGGGAGGGAGGACTAGAAAACATGGAGGGTTCATAGGTTTAATAAGGAAATTATTAACTCTGAACTGCTTGGGGATGTGACAGATATACTCCACAATGCGCTCCTCTCCCAAGAGCTCCGTAATATGTTCGAGAGCAAGGTTAGGGGGCACGCAGAAGAGGCTGCTATAGAATGACAGGGCAGTAGTGAAGGCTTTGGGCAAACACCAGCATATACAAACCTCCACAGTTGCTGCAACCCATGATCATCTCAACTTGTTGACCAGCTGCAGCTATGGGTAAAGCTTGCTTATTTGCTTTTCCTAAATTATTTTTTCTAGAAATATATAGCTTAGGACTTAGTTATTACATGAGACTTTCCCAATTCATTATATCACTAAGGATATTTTAAAATGTTATTTGGGGCAGGTAGGGGATGGGGAGACAGAAGACAGCTTAATCAATTTTATATTAAGAAAAGTGGGCCAGGTGTGGTGGCTCCTGCCAGTAATCCCAGCACTTTGGAAGGTTGAAGCAGGCAGATCACCTGAGGTCAGGAGTTCGAGACCAGCCTGATTGATATGGTGAAACCCCGTCCTTACTAAAAATACAAAAAAAAAAAAAAAAAAAAAAAAATTAGCCTGGCATGGTGGCAAGCACCTGTAGTTCCAGATACTCAGGAGGCTGAGACAAGAGAATTGCTTGAACTGGGGAGGTGGAGGTTGCAGTGAGCTGAGATCATACCACTGCACTCTGGCCTAAGGGACAAGAGCAAGACTGTGTCTCAAAAAAAAAAAAAAAAAAAAAAAAGGAGTGAAGGGGCTGAGAAACGGGGCACGGGGCACACGGCACACATATTCAGCAGGAAGCCTTTTGGAAGAGGAGAAATTAACCAGTTTGGATGTTTTAATTGCAAACCACGTGATGTGAAGGGCTCATTGAGACCACTCATGTTACAGTCCCATTGCTAGTTCAACTTCTTTTCTTTATTTGAATATAGAAACCAAGGAGGAGGAGATGATGCCCAGGTGGCAATTCACAAGGTAGCATTTTAGCATTTCCTTTAAAACTTAAATAAATGGCCCTCTCAATTTTAGAGCAGTGCATACACAGGAGGTACTGTGCTTTAGCGTCTCAGCTTCAAAGAGTTGCTTAGGGAGGACATATTTTATCCTAATTATTTTTGACAGGAATTAGGTCAGATTAATTAGTTTAAAATTCAGCTGAACAACAACGTCTTTGCTAATTACTTGAGGGTTCATACATAATTCATTTACAGTAGCAAAAAAAAAAAAAAAAAAAAAGGAAAATACTGGGAAAGAATGCTACCTAACACTGACCGCTTTGATGGGCCATTCATAAAAAGAGGACCCTCTGTGACCCAAAAGGTGTGATGAGGAGCACAGAGTTCCGTGAGCATTTTATTAAGTATGAAGATGAATATTTATTTATATAAATATGCATTTTTAGGTAGCTTTATGTTTTTAATTACTTATATTTAAAATAAACATTTATTTATTTATTTATTTGTAAACAGTGTCTCCCTCTGTCGCCCAGGCTGAAAAGCAATGGTGCGATCTCAGCTCACCGTATCCTCTGCCTCCCGGGTTCCAGTGATTCTCCAGCCTCAGTCTCCTGAGTAGCTGAGATTACAGGCGTGCACTACCACACCCAGCTAATTCTTGCATTTTTTAGTTGAGATGGGGTTTCGCCATGTTGGCCAGACTGGTCTTGAACTCCTGGCCTCAAGGGATCCACCTGCCTTGGCCCCTCAAAGTGCTGGAATAAACGGCGTGTGCTGAACCTAAATATATTTTTAAAAATACTTTAGAATGTAATGTCAAGGTAAGACAGAGTAAGAGAGTGAGTGATGAGGAAGTGAGTTTTAGAGAGAAGATAGTCCTAGCTCAGTCCCTTACCATAGGCAATGTACATAACTGCTCTGAGGTTTAGAATTTTTTTTGTTATTGCTGTTAAACTAATAATAGCATTTAGCACCTACTTTATGGCCTGTTGTGAGAATTACACGAGATAATGTACGTAAACCTCAGCACCTGACATAGAATAAGTATTTAATGTTTGTTAGTTATTATCGTTTCTATAGTAGTATAGGAAATTAAATAAATGTTTGCCCTACTACCTACACACTTCTAAGCTTGCCCTCAGATTACTTTAAAGTGAATTATACCTTTTGGCTCAGATTGCATTAGAAAGGCTGCTTTAAATTTAGAGTCAATTTTCTACAGGGGGGAAAAAAAGACGGACTAAAATATTTCAGTAGATTAAATATCGACTAATATTAAGCAAAAACCAAAGGTGTTTGGGAGGTCTTGGACAAATATGAAATAGTAGAGTGTAAGTATGCATTATTTGTCCAGTGTCCTACTCAGGGATAAGAAAGCATTTTAAAATCTTTTATTTATGAAGAGAATCCCAAATACAGATTGTGGAATCTCTTGATATTTAAAGGCTTGCTCACAGATTCCTTTTTTTAAAATGTATGAGACAAACAAATATATCTACACTTAGGTTCTGTTAGTCGAAAATTCTGGGCTAAATTATGACTGGATTTGGGGACATATAATCAAGCATCTAGATACATGTAAACTAAAGACAAATTTTGCTGGCAAACAAACTAGTTACAGCCTCTGGCATTAGGACTACTGAGATTTTCTTTTCAAATACTAGACTATACTTACAGCTTAAAATTTGGATGGAATAGGAGCCATTAAAAATGGATGACATTGAAGGAAATAGTAATAATATTTTCCATATGTAAACCCAAGTTGAAAATACAACTGGCAACTCTGTCTGTTCAGTGCAAGTATTTTGATGCTTAACATACATGTTATCATGATTGCTGCTACTTTAATTCCCACATCTCCCTGGCAAAATAATTGAATAGTCAAGAGAATAAATGTCTCTCACAGCATGTGAGGCAAAACCCAGGATGGTTCAGATCACATTTGGCCAAAGAAATGCTTTCTTATTTCTCTTCTAGAACTGTGTGTCTGAACACTATGATGGGCTGTCCAAGTGTTTTATTAGATGGTTCATCCCCCTAAATACCTGATTTCTGTATTGGAGGCATGCTCTCTTCCCTGGAAACAATTTTCCTTTTAAAGTTATAAAACAGCCATTAAAAGAGGTAACTTAACAACTGCCATCAGAGAATAAATTCTAAACAGTCTGCAGCACTGTTAAGAGAAAAACAAAAGAAGGCCTATGCACTTACTTTACAAGGATAAAATTTCCAATTAACCTTTGGCTATTTCGGGGAGCAAATTTTAGCTATCAATGGGGAAAAGTAAGCAGGTGTTAGGGTGGATTGGGAAGGAGAGTGCAACTATCTTGAATTGCTGAATTGCAGACTGCAGTAATCATCAAATTCAGGCCATTTCTGGTCTTACTTTTTCTCTTTGACAAAAGAGCAACAAAAGCTCATTCTAGCCTATATACGTCTCAATTATCAACCAGCTGTAATTGATATTGTCATTTCCATTGGCACTGGCCGCACAACAGGTAGTGAACATGGGTGCAGCGAGAAAGATGTGGCTGAAATATTTTCTCCAACACAGACTATCTGAGATCTTTACCTACCTTATAAAAATGTTTTCTGCATTAAATTTTACATACAAGAAGACTTTAGCAAATCTCTTGATATATTGTTACTATAAAATAATGAAGGGCAGTATCATTGTTACTTTTGTGATTTTTATCAATATCAAATAAATTGTCTACAGTACACTGTAGACTGTCAAATAAATTCAGTCAACAGTAGTTCTAAATTCAAAGATGTTTTACTTTTAAATAGAGAGCATAAACACAAGATATAAGCAAATGAGAACAGGTAAAAAAAAAAACAATTTTATAAATAGAATGTCATTGTAGCATTTGACTACTCTTGTGACCACTTTTACTATCGTAAAATAGTAACACTTACTTTTTCTTGAATGCTAACTCTAGGTTTAACTGTGTTAGGTGTTTTACCTATGAAATTTCATTGAATCATTGCAGTATAACTAAGCCTGGTGTTATCATAATCCTCATTGTAGAGTTACAGAAACAACTGAGCTTACTACATGAAGTTCAGTAACTTTGCTCAAGTCCCCCAGCAGGTGATGCTTAAACACATGAGAGTAGGTGTCCATATCTCTGGTAGATATGACTAGTAGACTGATACTTGTGAACCACTGCACCGCACTATACACTTTCTAAATTTGTTTGAGCATATCCACTGTTTAGTCTTTGCAAGAAAAGATGGAGGTAGGGTGACAGAGGGTGTGAAGGAAAGAGTAGATTGCTCGGAAGTTTGGCCCCATGGATTTAGGTTGACAGCACAGCAGTCTAGACCACCACTAGGGGGCAGACTGGTGCTAATTCATATTTCCATCATTTCTGGCCTAAACATAATGTACAGAACCCAAAGCAGCACCTTACTTTGCTCCCCAATATCCAAAAGGGCACAGTTCTGTTTCCTTCAGGATAATTAAATGAATGCAGTTATAAAGGCAAGTGAATATGTGCTTATTAGGGCAGAGATGAAAGAGCGTGAATGTAAAATGTTGCAGCCACATTGGAAAGAAGTTGGACCATTTCTGAGAAAGTTCAACCCAAACTTAACATACAACCCAGCAATCAGACTCCTAGATAACTATCCTGGAGCAATGAAAACCTATGCTTAAAGATTTTCATGTGACTATTCATAGCAGTATCATTCACGAATGATGGTCAAAAAGGGGAAGTTATCCAGATGTCCATCTATTGAAGTATGGATATATAAAATGTGCTCTATCCATAAAATGGAATATAAGGCAGCAATATAAAAGTAATAAAGCACTGATATATGTTACAACAGGAGGGAACCTCTCCAACAATACACTAAGCAAACGAACTCTGACACAAAAGAACCCACATGTTGTATGGCTTCTATGAAATGTATAGAATAGGTAAATCTGTAGAGACACACAATGCATGTGTATTTGCCTGGGGCAGAATGTAGGAATGTGGATTAACAGTAAATGGGTGTATGGAATATGGAGCAATGAAAATGCTTTAATACTACATTGTGGCAATGCTTGTATGCTCTGTAATTTTATTAAAAATCATCGAATTGCCAGGCGTGGCACTGTAATCCCAGCACTTTGGGAGGTCAAGGTGGGTGGACCACAAACTCAGGAGTTTGAGACCAGCCTGGTCAATATAGTGAAACCCCATCTCTACTACAAATACCAAAAAATTAGCCAGACGTGGTCGCACATGCCTGTAATCCCAGCTACTTGGGAGGCTGAGGCAGGAGAATTGCTTGAACTCGGGAGACGGAGGTTGCAGTGAGCCAAGACGGCACCACTGCCCTCCAGCCTGGGTGACAAAGTGAGACTCCGTCTCAAAAAAAAAAAAAAAAATTGAATTGTATACTTTAAACAGATGAATTTTATAATATGTAGATTATACTTCAATGAATCTGTTTACAAAAACTTTAAAATGAAATTAGGGATGGAGCGCTTCAGGTATGAGATAGCACATTCACTCGAGTCGTTTCTCTACTAAAAACATCTCACCCTTCAGTCCACATTCTGCTGCAGTGACTTCCTGCCCTTCTAGTCCCAACTTCTTTTATAACATTTTGCCTCTGCTTCTTGTCTCTTTATCCTCATCTCATATTCAACCCTCAGCCCACTGCAATCTGGCTTCAGCCCACATAATTCTACCAAAATTGTTCTTGCCAACTTTGTGATGACCTCCTTTTTGTTACATCCAGTGGGTGTTTTTAGCCTTTATCTTTACTTTCTCTCTCAGCACTCTGACCCTGTTCACCACTCTTGTACCCACTATTTTCTTACAGAATTTGTAATGTTTTATTCTCCTGGTTTTCCTTCAATACTTCTGCTTGCTTTTTTGCAGTCTTCTTTCTGGGTTCCTTTTTCTTTGTCCATCGCTTATGTTCCGATACTACTCAGGACACTATGCAAGATCCTCTTCTCATTATATTTCAGAGTGGTGTCACAACATCATCTCTACCAGAACCATTGGGTGAGGCTCTGGTTTTCAACAAGGCAGATTTGGGAACTACATTCTACACCTACTCAATGAAACACTCTGGAGTTGGTACCCAGGATTTTGAATTTTATTGGGTTTCCTGGGTAATTAATCTGACCCCAAAGTTTGAGAATCATTCCTTTATATATCATCCCTGAGTAAGATTATCTACTCCCATATGTTTAATTACCATCTGCTTGCTGACAACCTCAAAGTTTGTATCTCTAGCTCAGATCTTGTTCCTGAAAAGGACTTTGTTCATAATCCATATGCATAAATTTCTGCTAGCCATCTCACTTGAAGTCTTACAGAAGGAAAACCTTACTATGCCACCAAATGATCTCATTACTTTCACTTGCCATATTTAGTGTATGTTTCCTAGTTCAGTTGAGGAATCAACCATCACTGTTACAGATCTCACGAATCTAGTTAGCTTCCTTAACCCTTGATCCTCACCCTCCTTTACATCCAATCTGAAGCACTCTCAATTTAATCTTCTAAAAATATGATGATTCCAGCTACTTGTCTCCATCCCCACTTACAGGTATTCTAGTTGAGGTCATAGTATCTGTCACCTGGAACCACTATAGCTGACTCCAAATGAGTTTCTCAGCCTCTGTCTTTGCTGCTCTCATTTGTCTATCATCCTCTATTTGTACTGAAATGATTTTTTTGAAATGTGAACCTAACTAGGCTGCTTTCTTATTTAAAACATTTCTGTAGAATTCCAATCTTCTTAGAAGAAAGGTCAAATTCTTTAACTTGATAAAAAGGAACTTCCATGATGACACCCCGGCTTACCACTCCAGATTTATTATTCCCAATCTCCGTGTCATCTTTTCAGGAACTCTAACTTCTAGTTTCATTGAACTCTTACTTCTTTAAAGAATGCCAACTCTTGTTATTACCTCTATACATTTGTATATAATGCTTACTGAGATGAAGTATTCTGTTCCATCTCTTTGGCTGATTTTTACTGATTTGTCAGATATTACCTTCCATGTTACCTTCCCTGGAAATTCTCCGACCCTCTGAGTTCAAATAAGAGGACTCTGCAATATGCAATTGTAATACACTATGTTGACCCCAGCATAGGACTATTACACTGCATGTTAAGTTTTCAGTTTTAAGAGTTTACTGAACTCTTCTTCCACTGGACTACAGGCTTAATGGGGGCTGGACCCAAGTGACCAGAACATGGATTTTGCCAATATAAACCTATTGAATTATTCAACAGGGGAATGATTTTTTTTTTTTTTTTGTAAACCACAATCTAAAAAAAGTGTTATAGTCACATATGTTTAACTTCCACATAATTGAAATTATAATAAAGACTAAAACATTTTGTGGTAGGTTTTTGGATGACACTATGGATATCATTTTAAAACACTATTTGAATGTTTCATATAGAATAAATACAAATATATCAACATTTGGGGGAAAAGTATTAGAGAGTGTTAGCATCCTCAAAGCTAACTCAGTATAAACCATACCAAATTATATTAAAAAAAATATTTTCACTTATTTGGATACAGAAAATAATGCTATAAGTTTTAAACTATTTTATTAGCACCGCAAATTCAATAGCATTCTTATTCAAATAGACATGAAAAAGAGTCTTGTTCAAGGTCTATTTTCCTGTTGGTTTACCTTCTGAATGAATGACATTTTTGAAGTTACAATGCAGATTTCCTTATTTAAAACACATTTACCTCCTCAGAAGCCTGTTTTTGACTCTGTATATTTTGAGGTGACCTCTTCACTTATAGTTTCAAGGTGTCTCTACTGAAAATACAAAAATTAGCTGGGCACAGTGGTATGCACCTGTAATCTCAGCTACTTGGGAGGTTGAGGCAGGAGAATCACTTCAACCTGGGAGATGGAGGTTGCAGTGAGCTGAGATCGCACCACTGCACTCCAGCATTGGCGACAGAGTGAGACTCCATCTCAAAAAAAAAAACAAGAAAAAAGAAAGTTCATGAAGATCAGTAAAACAGTCAAAGAAAATATAGGAATGAGAAATTCAAGGCAAAATCTGGCCCACTGCCCAGATGATATGGGAATAAACTACTTGTGATGTTTAATGGGAAGCTATAGAGAAGTTAATAGGTTTGTGAACAAATACGCCAAGCTCTCAGCTCGAGGTATGATTTCCCAATTTAAGAAAATTTCTACCCTGAGGGTAGTAATTTTTACCCAGATTTTGTCCAAAGAAACTGCCACTATTTTCTTTTTTTCTTCCTTTTCCTATTTTCCTAATAAAAGTGTTCAGTATTCTTTGGTGGAATTCTGCCCTACTGTTTGATGTCATGACACTTTCTTGTCATTTGGAGCCACTGGTGCTAACCAGAGCAGTGCAGGATAGATACTAGAAGGTGCATTAGTACATTAGGTTATATCTCATATTCTTATATAACTCACACAATCAGCTACTTAATAGAACTCAGCTTCAAAGTTGTGTAATTTTATTTGTAGCATTTTTAAGTAATATTTTATTTTTAAATGTGATATATGCTCATTAAGAATGCACACTAACAATTAGTCACACATCGCTGTAACTGAAAACAAAAATTATTTGGAATAACTTCAGACAGGCCTGATAACCAGAAATATTCATAATGTTGGAGTCCTTCTCAGCTACTTAACAACTGGGGTGATAATTTCGGGTCTCCTCACCCTGGTCCACTCCTTTCCCAAACACTCAAATATTCACTTGATCATCTTCGTTTGCCCTAAAACTCTCTGATACAAGAATACAATATTGTTTTGCAAGCAGAAATACAATTTGGAAAATGAAAATGAGAAAGGAACATTCTTGGTTGTAATTTTCTTAGAGCAGAATGACATTTCAGCTCCAAGAAGAAGCATCATTTTCTTAGAAACGACACAGGTCTAGAGAAATACTGTGACTTGCCTAAGGTTGCACAGACCTAGAATCCATGATCCCGGCTAGATATCTTCAACTTCAGTCTTATTTCCACTGTATTGATTATTTGATTCTATTTTCTAGTTCATTAGTTTGTACAGTATGATTCACTAATAACTACAGCAGGGTTTACCTAATAAAGTTAGTGAATTACTCTAGACACTCATGAAGTACCTGCAATGGGAAGCCTCTGTAAAGAACTTTTAAAAAAGTAATCCTGCTTTATTCTCACAACAACAAAGAAGGGAATCATAGGCATTACCCACATTTTAAAGGACACAAGGTATTTTTATTCATATTGATGCATTATTTAAGTTTCCGTAGTTAGAAAATGAAGGACTTCAGATAGGAATCTCACATGTATGCCTCAAGAACTTGAAAACCTTAGTCTTTTTTTTGATACTCACTCATGACTTAATCAACTTTTTCTTTGCATTGGATTCACAATTTGTGTTTCTATATTTAGTCTGTTTTCTCAGAATTTAGCTTTTTACTAGAGGAGCAGACTACAAAAAGGACCCCTATTCTTTACTCCTTCCTTTGCCCTCTGCAATGTAACATTGCAGTTTCTTCTATCAAGAAGTGAGATCCCTTTGTTGACTGCTTTTTGTTTTGTTTTTGAGACACAGTCTCACTCTTTTTGCCCAGGCTGGAGTGCAGTGGCGTGATCTCGGCTTACTACATCCTCCGCCTCCCGGGTTCAAGCGATTCCCCTGCCTCAGCCTCCAGAGAAGCCGGGATTACAGGCGCCTGCCACCATGCCTGGATACTTTTTTGTATTTTTAGTAGAGGCAGATATTTTAGTATTCCCCATGTTGGCCAGGCTGGTCTCCAACTCCTGACCTCAGGTGGTCCACCTGCCTTGGCCTCCCAAAGTGCTGGGATAACAGGTGTGAGCCATCGTGACTGTTGTATTTGGACTAGTTTTGTGACTTGCTTGGCCAATGTAATGCAACAAAAGCTAGTTAGCACATAGCAAAGCAAAGATGCAACCAACAGGGTGGGAGAAAATATTTGCAAACTATTCAACTGAGAAGGGGTTAATAGCCAGAATATATAAGAAATTCAAACATCTCAATAGAAAAAAAAAAGTCAACAAATAATCTGATTTAAAGATGGGCTAAAGATCTCAATTTCTCAAAAGAAGACATACAAATTACCAACATCAATAATCATCTAAAAATTGCAATTCAAAACCACAATGAGGTATCATCTCACCCCAGTTAAAATGTCTTTTATCAAAAAGACAAAAAATAATGGATTCCAGTAAGGGTGCAGAGAAAGAGGAATGCTTGCACACTGTGGATGGGAATATAACTTAGTATAGTCACTATGGAAAAGTATATAGAGGTTTCTCAAAAAACTAAAAATAAAACTATCATATGATCCCAAATAAAGGAGATATATACCCAAAAGAAAGAAAAATCAGTACATCAAAGAAATATCAGCACTCCCATGTTCACTGTAGTACTAGTCACAATAGTGAAGACATGGAATCAACCTAAGTGTTCATCAGTGGATGAATGGATAACGAAAATGTGGTCTATATACACATTGTAATATTATTCTGCCGTAAATAATAAAATCCTGCCATTTGCAAGAACATGGGTGGAACTGGAGGACATTATGTTAAGTGAAATTAGCAAGGCAAAGAGAGACAAATATTTCATGTTCTTATTTATATGTGCACGCTAAATAATTTATCTCATGGATGTAGAGGGTAGAATGATGGTTCCCTCACAAAATTGGAATTACTCCATAATCTCCCTGTTAACCTACTTTTTCAATTTACCAACATACTTAGACTTAAAAAATCAATAGGTGTAGGCTCTCTTTGTGGTATTAATAGTTATGAAGTACTCATTTAAAGGATTTTACCACAGCACATTTAAAACATTTAACTAATTATTTTTCCTTGGTGCTTATGTGGTTACCAACTGCTCACTACGTTAAGCATCATGGCAAGAAACATCTTTGTACAGTTATCTCTTTCTCAGATCGTTTCCTTAAGAAAGATGTTGAATGTTTAGTCAAAGGGTATACTGAAATCAGTGATACATATTGCATGATTATCATCTGAAAATGAAATATCAATTAACATCTGTATCAACATTGCTCTCTTGAAAACGTTGTGAAGGCAGAAGACTGAAAATATGTATTAGGACTTCCTTGCATTGCTCTAAAGAAACTGTAAGACACTGGGTAAATTATAAGTGAAGAAGTTTAATTGGCTCACAGTTTTGCAGGATGTATCAGAAGCATAGCAGCATCTGCTTCTGAGGAGATCTCAGGAAGTTTCTAATCATGGCAGAACGCAAATGGGGAGCAGGCTCATCACATGGTGAGAATGGGAGCCAGAGTGAGAGAGAATGGCGGGGGCAGTGCCACACACCTTTAAACAAACAGGTCTTAGGAGAACTAATCATCATGAGAACAGCACCGAGGGGATGGTGCTAAACTCTTCATGAGAAATCCACCCCTATGATCCAACCACCTCCCACCAGGCTCCATCTCCAAAATTGGGAATTACAATTCAACATGAGTGTTGAACAGGGACAAAAATATGAACTACTTCAACCATATAGACTAGGATTGTTTTCCTGTATACACTGAATATAGTATAATGGTAATTTCCCATTCATCCATATTGGAAATTGTCAAATGACCATCTTTTACCTTTGCATATTTTCTACTGAATTATCTTAAATATTTGTTATCATTTGTAAAAGTGCTTTATATAGTAAAGATATCCCCCATTGTCTATATATTGTCAGACAGGTTACAACCCATATAAGCTTTTAACAATACCTCAAAGCAAATTTAATTGTATATGTATTCTATCTTCTCGTATCCTCTGTATTTATCACAGTTATTACCGTATATTTTAAATCATTTGGGTTTTATCATTTTTGACCAAATACTTGAATTGTCTAGAGCATGATAGCACTGAGGCCAAAGTAGTAGAAGCTGGCTATGATTTTCAAAGGTTTTAGAGTAAATTCCTTAGACAAACATGCAAAGACAATCTTGTGTCCCTGGGAGAAACAATTATGGCTAAGAACAATTAAGTCCACTGGTAGAAAGATACCTTATTGCATAAGTCTTTATTCTCCAAATGGGTCAGTGTTATCTTGGCATACAAATTATGTCACATTATTAATGAAAACCAGCAGAGAAAATGTTTTTAAGGCTATCAAATTGCTGAACGTCAGAGGTCAAACTAAAATGTATTAGAAGCTGTCAAAAACATGTTATTTCCATGATCATAGACATGTTTCAATCACACTGAAAAATTATTAGAACAAATTGCAGGGTTTTTAACCTAAAAGGACTCTGGAACTTTAAAAAAACAAAACAAAACAAAACAAAACAAAACCTTCTTTAAAAAGAAACCTGCATATTGAATTCTGTCACTCTTCTTGTTTAAGAAGCATTAAGCCTTTTAAAAAACCATGGTAATGAAAAGTAGTTCTGTCATCTGTGGCAAGTTTATGTATAAATTTTGTATACCAGCAAATCTGAATACATCTGCTATTAAAAGCACAAGTGTGCCCCCTTCTGAATAAATGAAATATTGAGTCCTATATTTGCACTTCAAATAACCAACTCCCTCCTTTCTGGACAAAACTGAATAAACAAATTTGGGCAAATATTAACAGAGAGTTTTAAGAGCACTCTTTTCTACAAACATTTATGATTGGCAAAATTCTAAAGGAATATTCAGATGAAATCTGCTACGTCCTTTCATATGTGTTTGGTTGTTTTCACAGTTGGAATCCACTAAAATAAGTCACCCGGGAAAAAATTCTGATCTTATTCTAGATAAAGAATGAAAAGCCAGGAAGCTACATAACCCAAGGTTGAGTGGAAAGAGTTGGGTAGAGAGTGGGCAACTGTTTTGGAAACCAAAACAGTGTTAAAGATGTCAGAAAAATGTGAAGTGATATTCCATTAAGACAGTTCAAAGATGTTTTTAAAGACGGTAGCTACGTAAGTTAAGTATCTTGTGTTGACTTAAGTCTGACTTTGTTCTCTTAGTTCTAGGGCTGAGACAAGTCCCAGAGTGATTAAGTAGGTTTTGGGAAATTATTTAATGACTAAGCCATATTTTTATACCTTCATTCAAGTGCTCTATCTACCAGAAAACATAATGATCCACATGAACTATTCTGGTATATTAATACATGTTTAATAGATTACCTCTATGAAACTATTTATTTCAATCCAAATTCTTCTCTTATTTCTCCTTCTGTAAATTCAGACCCAAAAACAATTTTTGACCAAAATATGGCACCATATTTGATACACTTCTCTTGGGTAGTGTGACACTTGACTATTTTAAAGCATCATGGAAATCAAATGTGGATGATGAAGATGATTATGACAACAGCAATTGTTATCAAAGTGAAAGTGCACTTTGTCATCACATTATTAAAGGTTGACAGTTAAATGATAGCTTAAATCATAGTTAAATGATATCCTAAGTTATCTGATAAATAGGAATTAACTTCTAACCAAGTTCTCCAATTTATAATCAGAGAACGTCGTGCTTTGTCTCATATTTGCCGCTTTGGTGGCAAAAATAATTTGCCTCATTTTAAACACAAAGGCCGACTGATTAAACCTATAGCTACTATTGCTAGTTTTAGTGGGATTGGTGGCTAAATAAGTTACTTTCTAAAATTCTATAAATGTAATACATTAGAAAACTAAATATTTATACAAATTTCATCAATCTCTGCCTTTGTTTTCTAATGTATAGAAATTAGAAAACAAAGGCAGAGATTGATGAAATTTGTATAAATATTTAGGATTTTCCTCTCTTTAGCAAACCCATTCACTTCGTGGCCATTCGATTTAGCTCAGGTCTATTTTTTCACATGGTATTTAAAACTCATATCCTCTAAGAATGAAGTAAATTATTCTTATTTTCTACATATTTCCAGTGCATTTCCAGAAATCACTAACTTCTGACATTATCAGAACTTTGGATGAAATAAACACAGGCTTTTGAATGAAGTAAATATTGTCTATCACCAGTTAAAATTCTTTTCCAATACTATTCTTTAATGATTCTATAAAGATTCTACACAGAATCTTTCCAACACTATTACTCAATACATTCTCCAGAATACTGTGTTAATATACTTACAAAGTGTTGAATCTTTAAATTGCTGTTCTCAATGGATAAAACTGACTGATAAAAGCACATTTATAAATGTCAGTTGCCATATGGTTTACACTTTTGCTAATGATCAATCACAAGATTAAATCAATCATTGGACAAATACTGTTATAAAACTGTGAAATGTTTACGCCAACTCTCTTCTTCTCTCCCCAAGTAACATCACTAATTTGTGCCTATATTTACGAACATTTAACCCATACCTCCTTTCCTGCTGTAAGATTCAAATTTACCAATTGCATTTAGAGTGACCACCTATTACTTGGCCAACGTATTCATTTGAAAAGAACATTTATTGAATCAGCATATATAAAATCTCTTTGATTTAATTAATAGGCATTGTGTATTCCTTGCCAAAAATATGTTCTCAACTAAAATATACCCTATGATCATCAACTCACAGAGTTGTTGCTGATTATTCATAATTGTGCAATGAACTATCTTGTAGAATAAACAACCTCGATAGTTCTTATTTTGAAAAACTTCAAAATGTTCAGACTAGTAATTACATTGAATAATAGCTTAATTTAAATTGTAAAAGACCTCTAGTGGATTGTTTATTTCATTTACACTGTGTGATATGTTTTATACAGAAAGAAGTTATACATACTCATGAATCAATATGTACAATGAAGAATATTGAAAACAAATGGGTTTTATTCTACTTTTTTAAAAACTGTTGAAATTGAGCCCAGCCTTCCCCCTGCCACTTGTTGCAACTTCCATACTTCATACGTACACCACCTCTTTCCTTGACCCTTGAAAGATATCATGTGTTTTTCACCTGAGAATGATGTAAATTATGAACACTCTGATATTTACATTTTGTCAGAAGGTTTTGTTTATGTATTTATCTTGTGAATTGCTGATGTATTATCAGTATGGCATCCAATTGTCTTTCTTAACTGTGAATCACTTTTCAGTTGTGAATTTGTTATCTGTAAATCACAAACTATCCTTGTTGCCTGGGCTTAAATAAAAAGCCCAAGATGCATACCTGACTGATCACTATATTCCATCCCCTAGACTACAGAGCTTGATTCAAGAATGGACACCAACTAAAACTAGTCCAGTCTCAATAGGGTATTGCAAATTAAAACAACAATGAGATACCACTACACACTTATTAGAACGGTACAATCCCAAACACTGACAAGGACAAGTGCTGGCCAGGATGTGAAGTAACAGCAACTCATTCATTTACATAGAAATGAAAAAAGGTATGGCAATTTTTGGCGACAGTCTTGCAGATCCTTAAGAAGCTAAACATAGAATTACCATATGATCCAACAATTACTCTTGTTGGTACTTCTCCAAATGATTTGAAAACGTATGTCCACACAAACCTGCACACACGCATTTCCAGTGACTTTATTCATAATTGCCCAAACTTGGAAGCATTCAGAATATCCTTCAATAGGTGAATGAAAAAACAAACTGGTATATCCATGCAATAAAATAATACCAGTGTAATAACAGTGATAAAAACAAGCAAGCAAGCCCTCAAGCCATACGGAAAGGAACTTTAAGTACCTATTGCTAGGTGAAAGAAGCCAATCTGTGAAGATGACACACTGCATGATTCCAACTATATGACATTCAGGGAAAAGGAAAACTCGAGAGACAGTAAAAACATCACTAGTGGCCAGGACTTTGGCAGGAGGGAGGAAATGCTGAACAGGTGGAGCACAGAAATTTTGGAACAATATTCTGTATGATACTGTAATGGTGAATAAATGATATTACATATTTGTCAAAACACATACAAACTCTACAACACAGAAGGTGAGCTCTAATATAAACTATGGACTTTAGTTTATCATGCTATATCAATACTGGTTCATCAGTTGTAACAAATGTACCACATCAGTGCAAGATGTTAATAGGGAAAACTGTGTATGGAGGGGTTGAGAATCTTTGGGAGCTGTCAGTATTCACTGCTCAATTTTTCAAAAAACCTAAAAGGGCTCTAAAAATAAAGTCTATTAATTAAAAAACAACTGGTTGAATGAATCATAGTTCCAAAAATTCTGTTGGTGTTACTTGGAAAGAAAATCACAGGAAAGACTTCTCAGGGACTATCACATGAAGAAAGCCTGCCCATAAATAAAGATAAATTGAGGGTGAATAACAGGAAAAGAGTGAGAAACAGAAATCGAATCTTGCATATTCTCTTCCCTCTGAAGGGAAACCGTGCTTGAATCCAGTACTACCTCTAAGCCTTTCAATGTACAGCTACCTGTAAGTCAACAGAATGCCTTTAGGTCAGAATGAGTTGGGTTTTCTGCAACCAAAGGACTCCACTCCTGAATAATACAGTTCTATAAGTACAGATAAATATTGCAGTGCTAGTTTTATTTTTTTTTATAATTTATTTAATTTTCCAAGTTGATGGAGATGGAGTGCTAGTTTTAAATTACCAGTTAGAAACACAGCTAATTTCTAGAGTGGAGAAGGGAACATTTCCAAGTAATCTTGATAATAGACCCCCAGAAATTCAGTTAAAGACAATGAAACAGATTTTATTTAAGTAGTGTTATTAGCACTGGGTATGGAAGAGCTCTAGACAGTCAATGGAATTCCCACAGTGGCTGCTATGGAACAAGTGAAGTCAACAGGTGGGTGTTGACAATGAGCAGGAAAGGCTTCCAAAGTCAGCATTCACAGCTTCTCTATTTCATTTACTGGACATCTCTGTAAGTATTTCTTTGAACAAAGGAATGTTCAGTCAAGACAAAGTTTGAAAGACACTAGATTTGGAACATGGGTAACTACCAAGTTCAGGTCTTGCTCAGTTCTGGACCTCCAACAGAACCACGGAGCAGGAACTGAAACACATAAATGATAACCTGGCAATTGAATTTAGTGGGCATTTATTATTACAACAGATCAATTGGCTGCATCACAATAACCAGCCAAGTTTCTCATGAGAAACAATAAGCCTCTGCAGGGGTAGAGAGAGCTTAGCACCTTGGAAGATGCATTCTGATGTCTTAACACAATACAAAAAGGGAGAAGACATCTACACAGAAGTGTGATGAGAGCATGGACAGGGTGACACTGACCTCAATGTGTGCCTTTATAGACCAGGGTTCTGTTTGTATAAAGAATCTCTCACGATGGTCTTTCCAAATTGCTGCTTCTGTGTAATACTCTGTATTCCATAACACTTCCTGGAATAAAGGAATGGATGAATGGTGCCCCCTGGAGTTGTTCAATGCAGTGACCCTGCTGCTGTCACACTAACACGAGTACTTCAGTCCCCATATTATCAGCTATTTCAGGTGGGCATTTATGTCTCAATGCCATAATGTTAAAATGACTTCCTGCCAAAGTCATGCTCCCAATCACCTTGGATCCCCTCGGAATCCAAGATTATCTTCCAGTCTAGTTTCAACTCCTTATTTCCTACCCCAGGTTTTCTCAGGGCAATTTCTAAAAAGTTCAATTAAATTTAATTTTTTTTTTTTTTTTTTTTTTTTTTTTTTTTTTTTTTTTTTTTTTGAGACGGAGTCTCGCTCTGCCGCCCAGGCTGGAGTGCAGTGGCCGGATCTCAGCTCACTGCAAGCTCCGCCTCCCGGGTTCACGCCATTCTCCTGCCTCAGCCTCCCGAGTAGCTGGGACTACAGGCGCCGCCACCTCGCCCGGCTAGTTTTTTGTATTTTTTAAAGTAGAGACGGGGTTTCACCGTGTCAGCCAGGATGGTCTCGATCTCCTGACCTCGTGATCTGCCCGTCTCGGCCTCCCAAAGTGCTGGGATTACAGGCTTGAGCCACCGCGCCCGGCCTAAATTTAATTTTTATATTAAGTTTCATTCCTGATCACCAAAACCCTTGCTTTTGGACAAACATATATGTGTCTATTGAAAGACTTGCATACAGCTATAGTAATGTAATGATGATGATGACAAACATTATAAAAATCAACATTTATTGTTGTACCACACTGTACTTAAAGATTTTGAAATACATCATCCCATTCCAGGAGCTTCTAATTTCTAAGTGAAACATTGACTTCTCTAAGGTGTCCAGAGGATTCCTCCTCCAAATAACTGTCTATTTATCAGGTACAATTGGCAATTCCGCCAACTGGGATTCCTGCTGCTAATGTGGTTTCCCATATTGCTGTGTAGGAAGTAATCGTGACATCAGCTTCTGAACCAGCCATGGAAATAGCAGATCTCACACACACCTACTCTCTGCAAATCATCATGGACAGTTTTCCTCTTTCATGTTTGTAAAAGGGGGAGCAGATGATTTATGTTACTTGAGGGGGTGGAGATAAAAATTCTCCACCTATTTCTTGCACATCACAGCCACAGAAAAGATTTCAAGAAAGATTTGAAGCAGAAATGAATAATTTTGGACTCAGCTCTTGCCTCTACTGCTCTCTCAGGAAGGGTGCATAATAATGTTTTTTTCTTTTCATCTCAGAACGCTGGCAAATGTGTCAGGGAATGAGGATTAATTCATTTCTGAAAAAAATCTTTTTAGTCATAAGAAACATGGAAAGCAATTTTTATGAGCATTCTGAATGATTTTTTTGATGTCAATAGTATTGAAGATAAAAAAATGGCAAATTAAAGCTCTACTTCCTTTTTAATTAGTGATGTTTAAAGGCCAATGTAGTTTTTAGAGCAGCATCTGTACTTTGATAAATGACATCCTTCAAAGAATAGTTTCTGATAGACTGAACTATATATTAATTTTGTTACAGAATTTCTTTCTTACCAACACTTTTATGTGATCATGAACACGCTTCTTCACTATTATGACTAAAAAATAATCCACATCGTAGCTCATTTTTCATCTGCAAGATTTTTGGCTTTTGAGGTACTTATTTGAAAGCTAAATAAGATTTCATTGAAGCCTCAAAAGAAACAGTTCTGCCTGTTAGTATCCACACACTTAAACTTCATGACATCATATACAAGTTCAAACACATTTTTCTTTACAGACTCTAATATTTTTACTGTTACATGGAAACACTGTCATGTTATATTTATAGCAAAATGCCTAGACATGGTCAGAGGCTCCTGTTGTTTAAAGGAGATTAAATGCCTAGACATGGTCAGAGGCTCCTGTTGATTAAATGAGACATAAGACTGTTACTTTATGAAAGGGGGATGTGGTCGGGCAATGTCAAACAAATCAGAACCAATCATGGGGCAACAAGATGGGTATTTTTTAAGACTTTATTTTTTAGAACAATTTTAGGTTCAGAGTAAAATTGAGATAAAGGTACAGAGATTTCCCATATATACTCTGCTGGTACACATGCATACTCTCCCCCACTATCAACACCCCCTCCCCCACCCACCGCCCAGAGTGGTGCCTTTGTTACAATTAATAAACCTACGTTGATAACATCATCATCACCAGAGTCCATAGTTTATATTAGGGTTCACCCTTGGCGTTATTCATTCTATGAGTTTGGACAAATGTATAATGACATAAATTCACTGTTGTAGTATTATACTGAGTAATTTCATTGCCCTAAAAATCCTCAGTGCTCCACCTATTCATCCCTTCCTCCCCCAAACCCTTGGCAACCACTGATCTTTTTGCCATCTCCATAATTTTGCTGCTTATTTCTTTTGACCGGCTATAGTGGGTTCACCACGTGAAAGGTAAAGCCAGCTCACTTCCAGTGAACATGACTCACCAGTTTTCAAACGATAAAATTCTAAAATTCTAACTATATTTTTGCTTGAGAGAATTTTTAAAATTCAAATGGTATATATAAAGTGAGAGTATTTTGATATATTTAAGTTGCTCACTATTTTAAATTTGCATGGTTCCATTTATAAAAATGTGGCTCCACTGGTGCCCAACACATGGAAGATTCTCTCACAGATAAATCTGACCTTTTGCTGTAGCTGTACCCATTCATGTTCTGTGACACTCATCTCTTTGCCCACTTCATGAAAGAGAAGTAAAGACTGTTTGTACTAGAATAAATTTTCTATATTGTCCTTGCCCCTTACTAAGTAATATTTAATTTATCCTTTTGGCATTGGGTCTACCATGTGAGATCCAAACAGAAGAGATTCCAAATTTTTATTCCTGTGCTTCTAAACAGAGAACACAGAAGGACATTCCATCTATAAGAGCAACTCTTTATAGTTCCTGTTTCACACTGCTGTATCAAAGAATGACTTTAGTCCTATGCATTCAGAATGCATCTTAAACAGGCATAAAGAATAATGTAATTGTACATTTAAAAATAACTACAAGAGTATAACTGGATTGTTTGAAACACAAATGATAAATGCTTGAGGTGACAGATACCCCATTTACCCTGATGTGATTATTACACATCATATGCCTTTATTGAAATATCCCATATACCCCATAAGCATAAAAACTTACGATGTACCCACAAAAAATAAAAATTAAAAATAAATAAAACAGGTGTAAAGAATGATTGAACACTAAGACATTTTGCTCTGGCATGTTTTGTTTGTTTGTTTTTTCCAGAGATAGGGCCTTGCTCTGATGCCTAGGCTGGAGTGCAGTGGCACAATCATAGCTCACTGAAGCCTTGAACCCTGGGCTCAGGCAATCCTTCTGCCTCAGCCTCCTGAGTCCTTTAAAATATTTTGTGAGCTAGCAAGAAAGAACTTTGGAGTTTACATAATCTGGGGCTACATGCACGAGCCACCATGCCCAGCTAATGTTTTTAGAGACATGGTTTCCAACTCCTGGCCTCAAGTAATCCTCCCACCTTGGCCTCCAGAGTCCTTTGGAGTAGTTTTGAGCAAGTGACAAAGTACTTTAGAGATTACATAATCTAGTCCATTCTGTTTTATAATGGAAGATCCTTAGTCCCAAGGGAGTAAACCTAATTGTCCCCTCAAATTTCTAATCATGTAAGCGACAGTCCAGTCTACTGAATCCTTAATTACACATGGTTCACAACATAAGTATAATTTCGCCTACTTGTTTATTAACTTATCATCCCCATATGATATTCAGTGAGAGTTGCAGTAGACAAAGGACAGACTCGTTTCCAATTCTTTTCGTCCAGATCTTCCGATCTGGAATAAGATCACCTGGGTTTGTAATCTAGCTCTGCCACTTACTAGCTGAACAGGTTACTTAACCTTATCATTATCTTTTTCTGTATATTTAAAATGGAAAATTTAGTACCAATCTCTTAGGGATGTATGTTGAAATGCATAGCAGAGAGAGGGTTTAATAAATTTTAGCCACGGTGATAAGTATTAGCATTATCCAGCCAATCTATTTCTAAATAAATAGTCCATAGTAGAATTTTCATCAGATCTTTTCTGTCTTGTATGTAGCCTGCTGGTCTTCATTTCTTTACTTCTCTGGAACAAAAAATGTAATCTGAAAAAAATATTATAACATATGTCTAAACTGCATCGTCCTAAGCAATATATCTTCCAAGGGATGTGGATGGGAATCCAATTGCATACCATCCAAAAAAACTCATGCAAGGGAATTAAGTATCTAGTATAATAAAGGAAACACACCTAAAAAAAATGACCAGAATATTTCTCTCCTGACTTGACACTGATTTTTGTCAAATGGTTTATGAGTTCTCTAGGAAACTTCTTGCAAATTTTTGTATTGGTGACTATGATGTTCACTCTCCAATGGAAATACTATATCAACACTACTATAAGAAATGACAAAGCCATTGTTTATTGTTCTAAAAAGTAGAGTTTTAGAACCCTCTAGGGAAACTATCTTCTGTAGAAAGTGATGTTCATGAAAACTTTTAGCATTGATTCAATAAAAAAAAGCATCTATTTGCAAAAGTAATAGACTAAATGTGAAATTGTTAACCAATTGATATCTGCAAATGGAAATGAGAATAATTGTCAATCTGTACTCCCCAGTACAGATCTCTTCGGGTCACCACAAAGTAAATTTTGTTGGCATAATGTTACTTTTCCCATACTTCGCACCATGTCTCAAATCATAGCATATTATTATTTATATGTAATATACATATACAATACAACACACATACCTGCCAAAAGAAGTAAAATTGCTGGGAGTTTTCTGTTTGTTTGTGTTCATTCAACTCTGCATTCACATACAAAAGCTTCCTAGGATTGTGTACCAAATTATTGGTATCAACTCTCTTAAAATTTGAAGACTGTTTTTACTAAACAATTCACTTATTTCCATTGCTCACAGGCATTCTAGAATAGAGCTTTAGAGCACAGGGTTCTGGGTTCTGGCTCTAGGTTCTAATGGAATTCAACTACTTTTTAGATCTAAGCCTCAGTTTTCTGAAATTTAAAGTGAGGGCAGAAATAACATAGATGTGGCAAAACTGCTAGGCATAGATGCCTGGAATATAACTAAGCACATACAATATATGTGTGTACATGTGCATGTGTGTCTGTGTATATTGCATACATGCATGCCTTTTATTTCTGTTTTCAATTTTTTAGGTAATGCTGAAATTGTATTTGTTCAGAAAAAGTCAGTTTTTTGTAACATTAGTACAAACCAGCTCTTTTTCCTGGCTTCCATTCTCCTTGGCCTTTCAGATTTTGAGAGCTTTTTTTTTTTTTTTTTTTTTTTTTTTTTTTTTTTTTTTTTTTTCCACAGTAGGCATTTAATAAATATGTATTGCAATGATTTTGACTCTTTTCTTATTTAGGAATATCTGAATCTTCCCTTCCTCTCCCTTGGAGACCAAATTTATTTATTTTTACTTTTATACCTGATGGTCCTGATTCTTCTGTTACTTATTTATATCTGGGAATATGCCTCCTTTTCTAGTTCAGTGAAATTCTATTGCTGTAATGCGGTGTTTCCTGGCCTCTGCACTACTGATACTTGATGCTGGATACTCCCTGGTTGTTGGGGTTTTGTTTTGCTTTGCAGGATATTTAGCAGCATCCTTCATCTCTACCCAGTAGATGCCAGTAGCACGCTCCAACCCGTTATAACATCCGGCATTGTCTCCAGACATTATTAAGTAAATATTCTCTGAAAAAATTGCCTCAGGTTGAGAACCACTACTGTAATGTATTGGTTGACACACACACTTTAGAGTTAGAAAGTCACATAGTTTAAGTCTTGATTCAGTCCTATCACCTGATTTTGACAATAGTAGGCATTTAAAAATAACTTGTTAAATAAAGGCTGAAAACTATGATAACCACTTAACATTTCCAATCCTTAGTTTCCTGATTTGTGATATAGGAACAACAAAACACCTATTTTTAGAGAGATGCTTTAATGGTCTTAAGTGGGATTTAGTGAGACCTTGTAGTTCAGCTGCTGTGTTTCATTTGGGTATCTGAAGTGGATATAAAAATGGGATTAAACTTGCAAGAGTTTACCTAGGGGAAATGTCCATGTGAAGGACAATGGAAGGGACTTACGGAAGTCTAGAAGAGCAGAGCTATCAGGAAGCAAGCCTGACTCCAAGGAAAGCGAGGAGGAAAGGAAGATTGGATACAAGTGTCCTGAATTGCCATGCAATATAAAGAAGTTTCAGCAAGGCTGAAGGGGAGTCCTGGAGCAATAATCAACCATCAGAGGAGTCCTTCCTGCCTTGGAATCCCTGCCATGATCCCACCTCCACTGGGAGTTGTCCGTGAGAGACCTGGCCCTAGTGCAAAGAGGGTAACAGATCGCAGAGCGAGGCAGCTGGGGCCCTTCCTCAGTTATGCTCCTTGTGGTGGAGGTCTGCTGGGTGCTTGCTGGTGTCTGACAGCTACCTCACACAGTGCTTAAAATAGATTGGGACATTATTATGATAATTAATATTATCATCTTTGTTATGATTACTAGTATAATTCATATGAAAACCTCACCCTATACCAGACCCTAAACCCATAGCCATCTTCTCAAATTCTTTATTACATGTTATCGACAACACATTTTTTACATTCGTTAGACATCTCTATTTGGAAATCTACTAGGAATCCTGAAATTAACATGTCCAAAACAACATAACCTCATTTCCCCCTACCCTGGCCCAACTTTTTCCTTCCCATTCATCACCAGCTCAGTAATGGGCTCCATCATCCACTCAGTTGCTCAGACAAAAACTCCTGGAGTCATTTTTGACTCCTCTTTTTCACATACTGTGTCTGATCCCTAAGCAAATCTTGTCACTTGGCCTTTAAAATATATCCTGAATCCAACTATATGTTTCTTTTTCTTGTTTTGTCCTTCACTCCGACTGGCAATCATCATTTCTCTCTCTTTCTTCTCCAGAATAAAAAGTTGCATGAAGGAATAATAAATGATTAAACAGCAGGGGCCTAAGGTCTAACATCATTGCCTAGGCCAGAGGTTGACAGAATTTTTCTTTAAAAGTTAGACAGTAAACAGTTTAAGCTTTGCCAGCCAAGAGGCTACATCAAAACTAATATGTAGGTACTTCTATAACCATTTATAGGGGAACCATTACAAAATGTAAAAAATCATTCTAAGCTCTCAAGTAATGAGCTAGATTTTGCTCACGTGCCACAGTTTACCAAATACTTACCTAAACTATCATCTCTCAACAATCGGGTAACCTTTCTCACTTCTTATTCTCCAACAATACTCTTTGTAGGAGAGCCAGAATAATGATTCTTTTATAATAAGATTTCATTTCATTCTGTTTCCCTAAACCTTCCTATAGATTCTGGTAATAATTGTTATAAGATTCAAAATTCTTCCCTGGACCCATATGGCCCTACATGATGTGTCTCCCACTTCACTTCATCTCTCTGACATCATTTCCCACCACATCACCTCTTGATTTTTGTCTGTCCTGCAGCCACACGGGTTCTGGGGTACTTTGAATGCCACTCACATGTTCAGCCTCAGGGCCTTTGCACTGGTGTCTTCCTCTGCTGTTCCCTGACGCACCACCTGGCTGCTCTCTCACGTCACATACCCCTCTGCAAAAATCTCACCTTCTTGGAGAATCCTCCCATTGAGAGGTGACAACGTGCTAGTAGCCCTCGCTCTCGGTGCCTCCTCGGCCTCAGCGTCCACTCTGGCAGCGCTTGAAGGGCCCTTCAGCCAGCCACGGCACTGTGGGAGCCCGTCTCTGGGCTGGCTGAGGCCGGAGCTGGCTCCCTCTGCTTGCGGGGAGGTGCGGAGGAAGAGGTGCGGGCGGCAACCGGGGCGCTAGCGGACCAGCGCGAGTTCCTGGTGGGCGTGGGCTGGGCGGGCTCTGCACTCTGAGCAGCCCTGGCCGGTGCCGCCGCCCCGGGGCAGTGAGGGGCTTAGCACCGGGGCCAGCACCCGGGCCAGGTTGCGCCACGTCCCCCAGCAGTACTGGCCTGGCAGAGCTGCGCTCGAATTCTTGCCGGGCCTCAGCTGCCTCCCGGCGGGGCAGGGCTCGGGACCTGCAGCCCACCACGTCCGAGCCCCCGCTGTCTGAGTCCCCATCCGTGGTGGGCTCCCGCGGGGCCTGAGCATTCCGGACAGGTGCCGCCCCCTGCTCCGTGGTGCCTGATCCTATGGACTGCCCAAGGGCTGAGGAGTGCAGGTGCACTCCTACATCCCCTGTGTGGGATCTACTAGGTGAAGCCAGCTGGTCTCCTGGGGACTTGGAGAACTTTTCTGTCTGGCACACTGTGTCTCGCTAAAGGATTGTAAACGCACCAATCAGCATTCTATGTCTAGCTCAGGGTTTGTAAATACACCAGTCAGTACTCTGTGTTTAGCTTAAGGTTTGTAAATACACCAATCAGTACTCTGTATCTAGCTAACCTAGTGGGGACTTGGAGAACTTTTCTGTCTAGCACACTGAGTCTAGCTAAAGGATTGTAAATGCACCAATCAGCATTCTGTGTCTAGCTCAAGCTTTGTAAATACACCAATCAGTAATCTGTATCTAGCTAACTTAGTGGGGACTTGGAGAACTTTTCTGTCTAGCACTCTGTGTCTAGCTAAAGGATTGTAAAGGCACCACTCAGTGCTCTGTGTCTAGCTAATCTAGTGGGGACTTAGAGAACTTTTATGTCTAGCTAGAGGATTGTAAATGCACCAATCAGCACTCTGTGTCTAGCTCAGGGATTGGATCAGCGCTCTGTCAAAATGGACCAATCAGCTCTCTGTAAAACGGACCAATCAGCTCTCTGTAAAATAGACCAATCAACAGGATGTGGGTGGGGCCAGATAAGAGAATAAAAGCGGACTGCGCAAGCCAGTCAGGTTCCTGTCTGTGCTGTGGAGGCTTTGTTATTTTGCTGTTTTACAATTAGTCTTGCTACTGCTAACTCTTTGTATCTCTGCTTCCTTGTTGAACTGTAACACACACTGCCAGGGTCAGCGGCTTCATTCTTGAAGTCAGCGAGACCAAGAACCCACCAATTCTGGACACACCATGAAAACCCTAACTCGAATATCACTTGTCTGTCACCGTCTCTCCTCTTAACTCTTCATCATGTTCCTCCATTGCACTTATCATTGCTGGGTTACTTGCTTATTTGTTGGCAGGCAGTTTTTCTCTTCCACTAGGATGTTGGCTGAAAAATAGTTGATGGGGTTCACGCGAGGTCTCCATGCCAAGAAGAGTTCCTGATACTGAGTATAAAACACTTGATTTTTTAAAGTAAACAAACAAGTAGGGTTTAATGTCGTTTTGAATTATTTATTGCATTGTCTAGATTAATCCCAAGCACCTTAAGTTTTGAATCGCGTATTTCATTTTCTTCTATTCTGTTACTCTTATGTCTTACACATGATCTGTGCTAAATGTTTACAACCATTAAATACATATGACATATATGGATTTACTGTTAAAGCACTTTTTTTTGGTCAATAGAAGAAAGTCTTATAATAAAACTAGTGCGCACTGACAAGTAGAGAAAAAGTATAGCAATAAGGTACATAAAAATTGAAAATTCTCTAAAATCTCACTTCTAAGAGATAATCAGTGAATGAATTGATTTTTTTTTTTTTTTTTTTTTTGAGGCAGAGTCTTGCTCTGTCGTCCAGGTGAGAGTGTAGTGGCATCATCTCGGCTCACTGCAACCTCTGCCTCCTAGGGTTCAAGTTCTTCTGTCTCAGTCTCCTGAGTAGCTGGGACAACAGGTGTTTGCCATACGCCTGGCTAATTTTTATATTTTTAGTAGAGAGGGGGTTTCCACATGATGGCCAGGTTGGTCTCGACCTCCTGACCTCAGGTTATCCGCCTGTCTCTGCCTCCCAAAGTGCTGGGATTACAGGTGTGAGCCATCGCGCCTGGCCGATATATTTCTTTAGTGTTGTGTTTCTGTGCACGTATTCCTTTCTTTTCTTTTAATAAAAATAAGGTAACACGCTCCATAATCCTTTAACGGCTTATGGACTTTTTAAATTCAGTTAATGCTAGGTTTTTAATATCTTTTCATGCCAGGAACTTACAATTTGAGACTTGGATTTTGAAAAATATGTGAGAAAATATAGAAAATCCATTAATTAGGATACTTTAGGATTAAATTATTGTAGAAGTGACAAGTATAGGATTTTTAGTGAGCAAGACATGGCATTTGGGGGCCTAAATGCATAGGCATTGAAGTATAGATGGAGTTGGGAGAAAAATGTCATCTGTAGGTTAACAGGCTACCTAAAAGATACAGATTAACTATCTGAATTCTACAAGAATAAGAATGAGATCAAGCAGTATAATAAAGGAAGAAGTAGCAAAATTACAACAGAGCAGTGAAATGGATATGCTTTCTGGCAATAATTGTGAAAGGTCTGGTAATGAGAAAGTAGGAACAGCTAGTGGCTGCCACATAAAGAGAAAATGAGATTAAATAGCTCAAGTTATAGCGTGATGACTTCTTTAACAATCTGGAAAAGGTTTTGAGGAACATTTAACCATAGACAGATATTTTATGTGCAAAATTAAGGTTAGAAAACTTATTTTCTTTTTAATGTGAAGTTATACATTTCAAATGCAATGTTACTGCTTTTTATAACCTAAATTATTATTACTAGTATTATCTTTTTCTAGAGCTCTTGAGTTTAGTTAGAGCTGCCAAACATTCTCACATGATAGAAGTGATGCATTAAAAAGTAAAGTAATAGAAAAAGAGTTTTGCTGTTTTTTTATAAAAGGGCTGTTCAAATGGAATAGTTTCTTGCTTATATGGGACTATAAGAGTTTGCAGTAACCAGTCTTCGTGGTGTGCTTTTTCTTTAAACTTCCAATTGCTTTATGCTCAGGTATTGAGTTTCTACGTGCATTTCCTCCCTGTACAGCTGAGATGCTGAGAGATTCTAGTGTAATCCTTTGAGCCAAATGCTATTGTTGCTAAGGCAGAATTTACGACATACATGTAACTCCTATTTGGGATGTGGCTGTTTATTTTATTTATTTTCCCCTGGCTGGTGGAGCCCTCTGGGGAACATTCTGAGTCTGTTTAAATGAAGGCATGCTTAGCATGTGTGGAATCACGCATCATCCTTTTCAGCACAGACTTATCAAAGATTACTTTATACTTTATTACAAGAATCAAGATACGTATTTTCTCACTTTTTACACTGAGAAAATATCATTTTACAATGATCTCTCATCACCTTTCTTCCCGATATTTACATACATAAATGGTCAAAAAGGCAGGATCTGTACAAGTTCATCCACCTCTTAAAAAAGCTTAGTGGTCCTGATAATCAGCAATGATAGGAATAAATGCCTTCCCAATGTTTTCGAAAAGAACTTGCTTAGAGACCATAGATTTCATTTCGTATTGTCACTTAGACTCTCATTAGTATGTCCCTTTATCCATCAACTTCTTTGATATGCCATGACAACAGAAAAATTTACAGTAACCCTTTAGTTGAATCACAGTGTATTCAAATTCACTGCAGGCATTTCATTTAGAGCTCTTGTCAAAATGCCTCGGAAACAGAACTGTCTCTACCCGACACCCAAATTTTGCAAATCCCATTACCTTACTAATGGCATTTTATATCTGTAAATCTTTTTAGCCTTTTCAAAGCACTTTCAGATTTATTTATTCGTTCAACTCAATGAGATCATATGACATGCTAAACACAGAATTGGGGACAGAAGAAATAGGAAAGTACGGTCCAGCCTAACAGGCATCTAACCAGCTAAAGCTGGGGGCAGAACTGCTGAACTGTGGTATTGACCACGATTCTCCAAGTGTGCTCCCAGATCAGCAGCATCAACATTTTAAGAAATATGTTTCATGAACATAAAGATGGTAACAATAGACACTGGGGACTACTAAAGAAGGTAGAGGGGGAGCAGGACAAGGGCTGAAAAACTACCTATTGGGTGCTATGTTCACTACTTGGGTGATGGGATCATTTGTATCCCAAACCACAGCATCATGCCATACATCCATGTAACAAACCTGTACATATACCCCCTGAATCTAAAGTAGAAGTTGAAATTATGAAAGTTAAAAATGAAAACATAAATTCTAGAAAAAACACAGAAGCATATAAAATAATTTTGGAAAGTTGCATGGGTATCTCACATGCGTGGATGAGAATATTCAGCATTGGTAATATTAAACCAAGCTAAATTTCTGTATATATGCAAGTTGTTCCCCATCAGAAAAAAAGCGTTGATGAAGATAGATGAGGGGAAACTTGCACTTGCAGATATTTCATCGTGATTACGTACTAATCAACAGAACGGACAAGAACTTGTGGGGGAAATCGAAAAGTCACTGATGGGCCGGGCGGAGGCTCACGCCTGTAATCCCAGCACTTTGGGAGGCCGAGGCAGGTGGGTTACGAGGCCAGGAGATGGAGACCATCCTCTAACATGGTGAAACCCCATCTCTACTAAAAATACAAAAAATTAGCCCGTCGTAGTGTTAGCGGTGGCTCACGCCTGTAGTCCCAGCTACTCGGGAGGCTGAGGCAGGAGAATGGCATGAACCCAGGAGGCGGAGCTTACAGTGAGCCTAGATCGCGCCACTGCACTCCAGCCTGGGCTACAGAGCGAGAATCCGTCTCAAAAAACAAACAAAAACAAAACAAAACAAACAAAAAATCACTGATGAATCTACATAGATAGTAACGCTGCATTATAGCATTATATATATTGATATATCTAAATAAATAAGTGAATACATGTGGTAGTTATACCAGATACATGTTACTTATATGATGCAAACATTAGTTATATTCAATAGCATTTTACTTTGTGAGATTATGACGTTTATTAAACAAAGTTTGTGAAGCTGGGAAAAAAAAAAAAAAAAAAAAAAAAAAAAAACAAAGAAAAAAAATGTGTTAGAAAGGCACTATTACACCCCCACCCAGAGTAGTGGAATCAGAGACTTGGGGAAAAGTGGCTTGGGAGCCAGCTATCTATGTTTAATAAGCTCCCAGGTTTCTCTAAAGCTCATAAAAGTTTGAGAAACACTGCGTTATATATTAATAGTAAGAATATTTTTCAAAGTGAACACTGGAACAGTTTGCTCAGGTATGGGGCTCCCTTTAAAAACTGGATCATGTAGTTACAATGGCTAAAAAACCAAAAGCTTTCAACTGAGGTGATTTTGCCCTGGAGGGGACTTTTGGCAATGTCCAGAGACATTTTTGATTGTCACGACTGGGGGAGTAAGTCATGCATTTAAAAAGCAGAGGCCAGAGATGCTGCCAGACATCCTACAATGTACAAGACAGCTCCCAAACACAAAAGAATTATCTGGACCAAAATGGCAAGATTACCAAATTTAAGAAACCCTGAAATAGAAGTAAAAGAGGTTGTGAGAGCAGAAAAGAAGTGATTCATTTCTAAGGGAGTAAGGCAAAAACCTAAAAAGAAATCGCAAGGAGGTGGTGATCTGGCTGCACACGAAAGGACTAGAAGATTTCTGACCAGATTAGAGAAGGTAGTGGAAGGTGGGTGTAGGGAGAGTGGAAGAATGGGAAGTTGAGACTGGAATTCTAGGTTGAGAAGACTACCTGCTGTAAATAAAGCAAGGGAAGTAAGAACAGATGTGATTCCAACTCTGTTAGCCAATCACACCTCTCCACTCCACCTCCTTCAAATATATCCCTGGACCACTTTTTCCCCTCCTTCCATGGGGACAATGTCTTTTGTGAATTTATCTATGTCAATTTTTTCTTGTTTAATTAAAGATTCAGTCTATGGATCCATTCTATACCATCATTGCCTTATAATTCTAAGTCATTTTGCTATGTCTCAAAATACTTGCATATTTTATCTCATTTGAGGACAAATAGTATGAGACAATAATTTAGGAGTGTGAGACCTGGATTCAAAATCAGATTTAGCCTGGATATGAATCCTGGGCCTATTGAACTTGGGAATATGATTTGTGATGAGGATCAAATAAACTGATACTTGTAAAGGAACTAACACAGTGCCTGGAACATAGGAAAAGCTTAATATATGTGAACTGCTATTGATAAAATACTCATATTATATTTTGCACCAGTGCCATTAGGCAAATAACAAATGTTCCTATTATTGACCTGTGAAGGCGCTGAAGCTCTGAGAGTATCAGCAACTGATCCTGGATGACCAAACACATGTTTGTGAGACTAGAACCTGGGTCTCTTGCTGGTTTGAGGTTTTGACTTTTACCCCATGGAGCCAGGCACAAGTAATATCCATCATACAAATTTAAACAAAGATTTGAAACTAAGGCCATTTAAAAGTCTACCCTTCAATTAAGGAATGGACTTTATGCATTCAGGTTAGGATGTATATATGTCACTACTTGGTAATGCCAAAATGATAGTAGGGAATGGGGACGTTTTATACTGGGGTAAGTTGCTTAGATACGGTCATTTCATTAACACTGCTTGAGCTTCGGCTTGTGTCCAGAGGTGTGGAGGTATAGTAGATACAGAGGTATCCTCAAGGAATTTATAGTCTGGCTCAACACAATATGTCAGATTTAGACAAAGGATAGATACTATGGGAACCCAGGAAATGATCATCAAACCTGCCTGAACATGTTGGTCTGGTCGGAATAGGTGTTCCAAGGGAGTTATTCCTGAACTTAAGAAAGCTACCTGCATGAAGAAGCGGTGTGTGGGCTGGGATCCCATTCAGACCTACTCATCTTCAGTCCTTCTCTGTGTACTTCTCAAAGATGTACAGATGCAAGATGTGGGCCTAAAATCCCCAATTTCCCCTTCAAGTCCATACTTGTCACAAATTTCATAAATTAAAAGGCAAGACTGGTGACCCTAGTGTATAAATTCATTTGAATGTCTCTAAGTCAGCACAAGCAACTTTCAAAATATGTTCTGAGTTTGCATTCATTTGTGTAAAGGTTTGTAAAGTGAAAAAGAATAAATTTTCACCTTAGTAAATAAATATTCGTAGTGAATATGTTCTGTTCACAACTAAGTAACATATATGATCTGAGGTTTACAATCACATTAAATATTTGTTTTACATAAAAGAGTAGCAAAATGTCCACAGGACAAGGAAAGAAGGAAACTCGATTCTAGTCTGATGCCTCTAAAGAACTGAGTGACCTTGAGCCAGTCACTTCCTCTTCTGGGTCACATCGTTCCCTTTTATGAAAGAAGGAATTAATAACTTATTAACATTCTCTCATATGCTTTATTATACAAGACAATTCCAATTATATAGAATTAGACATAACATTTAAAGATCCCGGAAACATACAAAGAGTTAATTCTTGTTCTCTCTCTCTCTTTCTCTCTCTTCCTCTCTCTGTCTCCATTCCTTTTATTTTCAAATCAAATCCTCATCCAAGCATATATATTTTTAATAAGGTATTAGAAAAAATATTGGGTATCTGAATATTAGGACTACTTAGAATTTTTCTATACTGTATTAATTTTATAAAGTGTCTATCGTAAAATACTTATTTCTTAATCTAACTTTTTCTTTTTCAAAACAGAGGCTCAGCAGAGGTATTAGAATAGAATAGCAAATGGAGTTTATCTTATTGTAACGCATATGCACATGCACACATCGACGCTTATTCACATGCACACACACCACAACTGGCTGCTAAACATAGACAAAAGGCAATAGGCACATTTTTCATGTGCGTAATTGTCACCATAATAGGATTGTATTTGAAAGACAATGTAAAATGTCATGTCTGAGTGGTGACTCAGCTCCTGTCGATCTAGATTTATTTTTATAGAAAGAGCAAATGGAAATCAAGATGAAATGTTTGAGCAAAACTTATTGCTCTCTAGAAATCACTCAAACAATGGTTTAATCTTATCCTCTATTTCAACTGCTCTAAAATTATTTTATGTCTCCATTCTCAGCTTGTCTAGTAGATTGAATGCCGAAGCAAAGAGTCTCCAGAAAGGAGGGATAACTAATTTCTGACTTCTAAATATTGAACGCTGACAAATTTTCAAACTATATCCCACATCTTCTTCTATTTTCACCTTTATATCTTCCCAGAAGTACAGCCTTTGAAGAGAATGACAGTCAGAAAAGGGATTAAGTGGCACATTTCCTTCAGACGACTGATGCTCCCGTGAGTAAGAGACTATACAGTGCAATATAAATCAGCTGTTGATTTGAGTTATGGGAAGGAGTTGGTCTTGTTTATATATCTTAGATATCAATAAAGTGGTCAAAAGGAGGCAATCAAAGTCAGCATTAGAGTGATAATATACTTGCACAGTCTCGTCTCCAGCCTCATGCTAGGTGCTTGCCTTTTCACAAAAACAAATAGGAAAACAAACCACAAATAAAAGCTCTGAAGTTACAGAGTCTCCCACATTTCTTCCCTTCTCAGCCATCAATCCTTTCCCCAGCCCTCACAGTAGGAGCCCTGGGAAGACATCCAGGCACCTAACAAAGGAACCAGGAGGAGTTTTACATTTAAGGCAGACAACTATAGAATTCACTGAAAAGGTTGAAACAGAACCATTCAAGAGAGGTCCGGACTCAACCACAGGGAAATCCTCATTTTAGTTTTCACAGAAAGTTGCACTGAGGTAAAAAAGAATGAAAGATACAGGGAGAGGAAAAGCATGCATATTTCTTTGATACCCCAGACTTACTCCCCGAGGCTAGATAACGAGGGTAGAAATTGCGGCTGAGAACTATGACCCATTAAACTGTATAGCAATAAATACTGGAAAACGGCCCAGAACAATGTGTCCTAATCTTTGAGTTTACCAGTAACACTTCCTTTATTTTGCCTTTTTAATGTATTGTCTACGTAATCACTTTTTAAAAAATTGAGCTCATCTTTCTTACTTGATTTAAATTCATATATTTGAAGAAAGACACTATATCATTACTATAAAAGCAAAACCAATATACCTGGCATATTAAAGATAACTTCCAAAGTGATGTCAATGAAAGGAAAATGGTACTAGGAAAGTCCACCTCACACAAAAGTCTGGAAACTGCAGGTTCATTATTTAAAAAGAGGTGAGCGTGAATTACAGAAGTGCTGAAGACCTGAATGGTAGGACTAGACCAACACTATCCCCTCCCAACAATGATGTGCTGGTCCACGTTTAACAGCTATCTGAGACGAAGAGGCTGACTTGTAGAAATTTCTGATTTCTGTGTGTAGATCTTTCCACCATGGATAATTTCAAGCTATTGAGGTAGCATCACTGGATATAGATGGGAGGAGATGCAAACAGCCTGCTCTTGTAAGCATCTAAGAGGCAACCCAGCACACAACTGCCTTTTTTAAAAAAAAACTTTTATTTTAAATTCAGGGGTACACATGCAAGTTTGTTACACAGGCAAACTTGTGTCATAGGGGTTTCTTGTACAGATGATTTCATGACCCAGGTATTAAGCTTAGTACCCATTAGTTATTTTTCCTGATCCTCTCCCTCCTCTTTTAAGTAATTAGAAGTACTGAAAGAATTGAAACAAGAAAATTTTTCTTATTATTATGTGTTTCTAGGTAATTAATTCCACCTTAGTGTTATACTCAAAACCATATTCATTTATCAGCAGTGCTACATGTTCCCCTTTTGGAAAACATAAGTCTTAGGTAACCTCCCAGGCTACCTTTTTTTTTTTTTTTTTTTTTAGCACTGAGGCACTTTAGTAGATAAAATCATGTTATAAGAATGGTAATATTTTTCTACTTCAAAGCATGATTTCGCTGGTACAGTTTTATGTACATGATGCTTGCCCCACCTTCTGTGAGATACTAAATTGGATCTATCTGTAGAGAGTACATAAAGAATAACAGGAATAGTGTAAGAATAAGCATCCATTTCAACTTTGTAAAATACAAAGTAAACACAAACTAAAAGAGAAAATGATGCTAATATCCTTAATCTAAACTCTTTTTCTATGGGAAGGAAAAAGGGGGTTGTTCTTTGAATTGGTTAGAAAATGTTTAAATGGCGGCATGAGACGAAGTGTTCAGAAGAATAAAGTGTATCAAAATCCCTGCATATATTTTGCATCTATTTAGATTTCCTCGTACCCTTCCGGCTACTCTTCCTATTGTTTACAGAGGTAAATTTTAAGAGTTTTGTTTATTTTTTGATGAATCCTGATGGCATTTTTAGGCAGCAGAGATACCAAACGACACAGCTGAGAATAATGAAGCTCTTACATTAAATCAAAAGGCTCATGATTTCATCTCAACAATGCAGATTCAGCAACTGAGACCTTGAAAGCATCTATATGGAATACAAATGTGTAAAAACAGAGATGGAAAATGTCCCAAATCTCTTCAGAATGCCACAGCAAATCAAATAAGAAAAAAATTACGGCATTTTTAAGAATGTTCTGTTCTTCTAATGGATAAAGATTCAGTGGCATCCAGAAATGAGATGTGAACGTTCAGAATATAGTGGTGTGAAACTTTGTCCTGTCACTTCTATTCTATGAATTTATGTAGAGATTAAATTATTATAGCCTGCTTCAACTCCCAACCAGTTCCTCAGGAATAGAGGAGAAATTCAAAGGTGATTTAAGGGAGCATTTACATCGACGGAGAGAAGGCATAATTTGTCAGTAGAGACTCTTGCTTCCTTATTCTTCAGGCTGCTCAACTGAGCTGAAACTTTCGCAAGTTGAAAGGCTTAGCTGTTCAAGGAGAAGTTCTGGATTTAAAAAACTGGGGAAAGGGGCTGTGAATAATGGCACTAAGCTGTTGCGTGCTCATCTTCTTTTCTCCCTGCTATCCCTGTTCTCTCCTTTGGGGATAATGGTAAAAATCGCCTTTTAAGCTGGATTCCATGTGACCCATGGCTTCCCCCATCTTTCCACAAAATACAACAAATTATCCACTTTGACTTGATAATATTTCCCCACTAGATATTCCTTTGCTTGCTTCCACCCTATTCTCCAGCATTGTTCTTCCAGTTCAAACTTCATCGTTTCCAGCTAAACTGATCTATGACTTTGTGACCCTAGTCTTATCCACTGCAAACTTCCAGAGTTACAGCTCAGCCAGCCAAGTCTGAGCATATCCTTCCCTTGAAGAGAATATCCTCAAGTCAGGATGACTGCCAAGTGCCTAAGGAGGGCATTCGCAGCCACTGTGCTCTAGGCCCTGCATACTTCTCCACATTCATCTCTTGCCATTCTCCGGCTTGAACTGCACCCTGTGCAAGGCTGTTTCTTCTGCTTCTGTGTCCTTCATGTCCCTCTCTTGTTTGTAGGACTCTACATCCCTTCTCCCACTCTACCGTACTTGATAATAAAAGCAACAGCAAATCTTCCATCAATGATAGACTAGATAAAGAAAATGTGGCACATACACACCATGGAATAGTACGCAGTGATATAAAGGAATGACATCATGTCCTTTGCATGGACATGGATGGAGCTGGAAGCCATTATCCTTAGCAAACTAACACAGGAACAGAAAACAAAAAACGACATGTTCTCACTTATAATTGAGAGCTGAACAATGAGAGCACATAGACAATTGAGGGGAACAACACACACTGGGGCCTGTTAGGGGGTGGAGTGTCAGGAGGGAGAGCATTAGGAAAACTAGCTAATGCACGCTGGACTTTATACCTAGGCGATAGGTTGATAGGTACAGCAAACCACCATGGCACACATTTTCCCATGTAACAAACCTGCGCATCCTGCACACCTACCCTGGAACTTAAAATAAAAACAACAACAAAATAACAGCAACAACAAAAACAAACAAAAACCCAATAGCAACTTGTTTTTATAAACTGCTTACTAAACTCTAGGTACTACTCTAATCATTTCATGTAATCCCCAATCAATTTTGACAGGTGTGGACCATTATCACCATTTTAAACAGAGAAGTAAAGTAACTTGCCCAGCATCATGGAGTTAGTAAGTTTTAGATTCCTGGACTCTGAAGTAGCACTCCATCACCAAGCCATATTCACTGTGTTTGCCTTAGTTAAATTCAACCATCTCTTCAGACACAGAGTCACTGTCTCCAGTACGCTCTTCCCACTCTCCTGACTGAGTTGGGTTATGGGTTCTTTCTTTGCTCATGTGAGTCTTTCTATAAATTTATTTGGCTCATCGAACTGTAATGAACTGTTCATATATCTCTTCACCCTGCTGGATCATCAGCAGCCATGGCTGATTTGTTTTTATATCCCAGTCTGCTATCCAATAAATGCAAGTTGAATGTGAATGTAAATACATATCTTACATTATAGCAAAATATCAGAGGCTTACAAGGCACTACAGAACATGATATTTATATATAATTCTCACTATCTTTTATACAAATATCCCCATCATCACATAAACCCAGAGAGCTTAGGTCAATATTTGTTGAGTGAATGAAAATGTCCATGATGAAATGTTAAGGGAAACTACAATCTTTGTAGTAAATATTCAGACTGTTCTCAAAATAAAGAGAGTATCCAATTAAATCAAACTAGACCAATGCTTCTGGGTTAGATACATCCTGGGTACAAATTAAATATTTGGAAGTTTTATTAACTGATCTATGCAAATGGACAGAGTTCAACAGTTGTGCTTCAAATATAAATAGGTAAGTCTATGGGGGGAAATGGGATTTGATAACTGCAGTTTAGGAAAAAAAATCATCTTGATCCAATATCTTAGCTTAAACAGAGCAGCAAGTTAATGGTAGAAGAACTGATTACTTTCGGATTTAATCTAAGTATTGTGGAAGCTTCTTTGCAGTCAAACAATTCAATATATATATCAGCCTCTAAAAAATTAAACGATTCTAACATACAAAATAATGAAAAGGACACTTTTGAGCCAATATTTCACACTAACTTTAAGTCAGTACAAACTGCATTTAGGAAGTACTTACTACAATCCTTTCATTTGCATTATTATTTTGTCTTCTTTTTTAAATGGATAATATGTGTACATGATATGCCATCAAAAATTATGAATGAACATATAGGGAAAGTAAGACTTTCCACTTGTTTGTTTTCCTCTTTCCTTCTCTATAGGCTAGCACTATTACCCATTTTGTGTGAATTCTTCCAGATATAGTCCCAACAAATACCAATGCACAAATAGTTACATAATCAAACTGTGTTATAATATTGAATTCAGTTTTCTATTATTGAACATTTGAAGTGTTTTAAGTATTACAATTTTTCAATGACTGTTCTTGTTTATACCTATTAAATTCTAGAATACCTGAAGAAAAAAACACCTAACAATAAATCTGCTAAATTAAAACGTAGCTACATTTTAAATTTTGATGTGTTATCAAATTTGTAATCAAGCTGACCTTTGCAGAAGTTTTGCAATTTAAACTGTCACAACAATAAAAGAGAGTTTTTTCCCCTCTATGTCTTCATTGATAAACAAAAAGTGATGTCTCAGTGTAGTTTATACATGTGTGTGTGTTTGTGTGAGTGTGTCTGTGTATCTATATATAAGCAGAGCTTAGTACCTTTTCAAATATTTAAAAGACAAATTTTAGTTTATTATTTATCTGTAAGCTTTGTTTATTCTACGCCTATTTTTTTTCTGTTGGTTTGTTTTCTGATACATAAAAAGTTCTTTATATAGTAAAAATGAATAGTGGTCGCACTTAAAGTACTGGTTGGAAATATCTTTTTCTAGTTTGTTGTGTTGCCTTTTGACACTGTTTTTTTTTTTTTCCTATTCCAAATGCTTATGCAGTTGAACTTATACATTCTTGGCATGGTTTCTACGATTTGACCAACACTAAGAAAGGTCTGCATCTTCAAAAAAAGCCTCCATGCTTTCCCCAAGAACATTCGTGTTTTCATTATTTCCATTTATATCTTTTTATGTTTTATCCAGTTTTCTCCATGAGATTTATCAAATAACCTATCCTTTTTTTCCTTGATATAAGTTTCATTTTTGATATATAATGAATTCCCTGTGTAATTTGGGTCTATTTCTGGACTCTATTCTGTTCCAACACTGTATTTGCCATTTAATTAGTTTGATAATATCTGTAGTATGATTTGGAGAGCATATTCTCACCTCTTTGTTCTCCTCTTTTGGAGATACTGGCTATAACTAGTTTTCCATATCTTTAGAATCTAAATTCCTAATTCCAGAGAGAAAATTATCCTTTCAAAATTGTTCCTTATTTTATCGGAATCGAATTAAGTTCGTAGAGTAATTTAGGATGAGTTGAAATCTTCATTGTATAGAGTTTACCTATCCCAGATCAATATGATTTTCCTTCTATGCAAGCACTTTTTAGGTGTCTTAATAACCTTCTACAGTTTCTTCAATAAATATGTCTTTAAATATTTTAGTTCATTCATAGGTATTCTATGTTTCTATTTCTATTTAAAATTGAGTCTCTTCTGTCACTTGAAAATTTAGTTTTTTGTCTATAGCAAGGCCATTAATTTTTGTTGTTGATTAATTTTGTTCCCAATCATGTCACTGTATTCTCTTGTTATAAGATGTCAAGATGATTTTCTTGCATTTTTCAAGTATGTCATATCTTTGGCAAATAATGATAGCATTATTCCCCCCTCTTTCCCGTTTTTATGCCACACTTATATTTGTAATAGTGAACATTCTTGTTTTCTTCCTAACCTCAGTGAAACATTATAATATTGTATTTCTATTCATTCTGATGTCATATTTTATGCTGTTTTCTCTTTTATTGCTTTATTTTTTCTGTGTTGTATATATTTGTTTGCTTTTTTGTGTGTGGGTTGAGTAACTTACTTCCATTCTGGAAACTTTTGTTTCTGTTTTGGGTCATTTTAGTATTTGATTCTATATCTATAACATGATTTAGTGTATTTATCTCCTATTTTGTGGACACTAGAACAATTTTGTATTGATACATCTCTAACTCATTTTCTCCAACATGGCTTAGTAGATACTACTATTAGCTCTGCTTGTACTTACTTCACACTAAACCTCAGTTGTTTGAACTGTCAGCTATAAGTGAGGCTTTTAGACTTCTGATTATAAAAGATGAAATAATCAGTATTTTTACACAACTGCCTAATTTCTTGCCAACTTTTATTAGTTATATTGTTTGTTTGTTGTCATTGCATTCACATTGTACTAATGAAGCTGTGATTCCAAGAGTTCCTTTTTCGTTACTTTTAAAGTCAAATGGAGTTTAGGTTCACCTTTGTCCTTTTGGTACAGTGCTTCTATTCAACAGGTGTTTGACTGAGATTTATTTTTTTTAACAATTTCTTCAAGTTGGCTTTACAGGAAATATATTCTCCTAGTGCTTGCATGATCAAAAATGCCTGCTGTTGCCTTTCTATTTCAGCAATTTGTCTAGGTGTGTGAAACATTTTTGCTCACACTTTATTTCCTGGAGGACTGTGCATTTATCTCTCCACTGATTTCTGATGATGTATATTGTTGTGAATGCTAAGGCCAGCCTGATATATTTCTCGTATAGATTTTTGATCTTTCTGGCTGGATGTTCAATTATATTTTTAAAAATCATAACTTTACTGGGTTGTATTTTGGTAATTTTTAAATTGTGTTTTTATTGACAGATAATAATTGTACATATGTATGAGGTACAGTGGGATGTATATATTATGGAAAATTCAAATCAAGGTATTTAGCATACCCATCACCTCATACCTTGTCATTTTTTTGTGGTGAGAGAATTCAAAATCCTCTCTTCTACCTATTTTGAAATATAGAGATATAGAGTAATCTGTCTGTCTGTCTGTCTGTCTATCTATCTATCTATCTATCTATCTATCTATCTATCTATCTATCTATCTATTTTTCGAGACAAAGTCTCACTCTGTTGCCTAGCTGGAGTGCAGTGGTGTAATCTCAGCTCACCGCAACCTCTGACTCCCAAGTAGCTGAAACTACAGGCGCCCACCACCATGCCCAGCTAATTTTTTTGTATTTTTAGTAGAGACGGGGTTTCGCCATGTTTGCCAGGCTGGTCTCAAACTCCTGACCTCAGGTGATCCACTTGCCTCAGCCTCCCAAAGTGCTGGGATTACAGGTGTGAGCCACCACACCCAGCCACAATATTGTTAATCATAGTCATCGTACTGTGCAATAGAACACCAGAACATATTCCAACTATCTACCCATAAATTTGTACACATTGACCATTCTCTCCCTATTCCCCCTTCTCTCTCCCTTCCCCAGCCTTTGGTAACTATTATTCTACTCTTTACTACTATGAGACTTACTTCTTTAGATTCTGCACGTAAGTGAGATCACTTGGTATTTGTCTTTCTGTGTCTGGCTTATTTCACTTAGCATAACGTTGTCCAGTTTCATTCATGTTACTGCAAATGAGAGAATTTCATTACTTTTATTGGCCAAATATTATAGTATCCATTGTGTATATATGCCACATTCATTTTATTCATTCACCCTTTAATGAACACTTAGATTGATACCATTTGTTGACCATTGTGAATACTGCTGCAATGAACATGGGAAAACAAATAATCTCTTTAAGATGCTGATTCTATTCTCTTTGGCTGTATACCTAGTAACAGGATTACTGGATCACATGATAGTTCTATTTTTAATTTTTTTGAGGACTCTCCATATTATTTTCCTTAGTGGCTGTACTAATTTACATTCCCACTAACAGCATATAAGAGTTTCACTTTCTTCACATCTGCACCAGCATTTGTTATTGTTTATTGTCTTTTTAGTAATAGCCATTCTAATAAGTGTGAGGTGGTATCTCATTCTGGTTTTGCTTTTGCTAATGATTTATGATATTGAACATTTTTTCACATACTTATTGGCCATTTGTATGTCTTCTTTTGAGAAATGTCTATTCAGGTTGCTTGTTTGTTTTTGTTTTTTGTTTTTTTTGACAGAATCTGTCTGTCACCTAAGCTGGAGTTCAGTGGCACAATCTGGGCTCACTGCAACCTCCACCTCCTGGGTTTAAGTGATTCTCCTGCCTCAGCCTTCCAAGTAGCTGGGATTACAAGCATGCACCACTGTGCTCAGCTGATTTGTATTTTTAGAAGGTACTGGGTTTCATCGTGTTGGACAGGCTGGTCCCAAACTCCTGACCTCAAGCGAGCTCAGCCTCTTAAAGTGTTGGGATTACAGGCATGAGCCACCAAGCCAAGCTATTCAAGTCTTTTGCCCATTTTTAAATATAATTATTTTTCTTTTGTTATTGGGTTGTTTTAGTTCCCTATCTATTCTGGTTATTAACTTCTTGACGCATAGTTTGAAGATATTTTCTTCCATCCTGTGGTCGTCTTTTTACTCTGTTGCCTGTTTGCTTTGCTATGCAGAAGTTGTTTGATGTAATCTCATCTGTCTATTTTTGCTTTTGTTGCTTATACTTTCAAGGTACTTTCCAAATTGCCCAGGCCAATATGATGAAGCATCTACCCTAGGTTTACTTCAGGTAGTTTCATTGTTTTGAAGCTTACATTTCCGTCTTGAATCCATTTAGAGCTGAGTTTTGTATACCGTGAGAGATAGGAATCTAGCTTTGTTCTTCTACATGTAGATATCCTCTTTTCTATTGAAGAGACTGTCCTTTCCATGTGTGTTCTTGGCAACTTTGTCAAAAATCAGTTGGCTTCTAGATTTGTTTCTGTGCTCTCTATTCTGTTCCTTTGGTCTATTTGTCTGTCTTTTATGCCAGTACCATGCTGTTTTGTTTACCATAGTTTTAATGTATATTTTGAATTCAGATAATGTGATGCTTCTAGCTTTGTTCTTTATGTTCAAGATTGCTTTGGCTATTTGGGGTCTTTTATAACTCCATGTCAATTTTAGGATTTGTTTTACTATATCTGTGAAGAATGTCATTGGTATTTTGATAAGGATTGCATTGAATCTGTAGATAGCTTTTGATAGTATGGACACTTAAACAATGTTATTTTAACCCATGAGCATAGAATATCTTTCCATTTGCTTGTGTCTTCTTTAGTTTCTTTGATCAATGTTTTACAGACGTCAGTGTAGACTTCTTTCACCTCCATGGTTAAATTTACTCCTAAGTATTTACATTCTGTAGCTATTGTAAATGAGGTTGTTTCATTGATTTCTTTTTTATGTAGTTGCTATTAGTGTATAAAAATACTAATAGAAATTTGTATCCTGCAAATTTACACAACTTTATAGAAAATAGCATTTTGTATCCTGCAACTTTATTGAATTTGTTTATTCCAACAGTTTTTTGGCATTTCAATTTTAACCATACCTTATTGTCTTTTCATGAGGCACACTGTGGTTTTGAATCTTATTTTTAGAATGTATTTTTGAATTTTTTTATTAACATGTTTTTAGTCTTTGCCTTGGTAGGAATTTTTTTGTAATTCAAGGATGCTAGATGCATGTTGAAACTCCTTTGCCTATTTTCAGTATCTATTCATTTTTTTCCTCTAATCCTACTTAATTCATTATTAGTTTCTAGTGTATGTTTTAATTTTATTTAATATGTCCTGTGCTCCATATTTTTATTGTGTTTTAAACAGTCCCTGAAGTTACTTGTTTTTGCTTTTTCTAATATTGTCTTCACTTATACTATGGTTGTATTTTTGTCTTTCACTGCTTTAGTGGGCTCTGTCTGCCAATTTAATTTTCATTTGTTTCCACTGAAACATATTTCTAATGTCTTACCTGGCCCATATCTCTGAGAATTTTGATTTCTTTAAATTTAGAAACTATTTTTTTTAAAAATTTAAGATTGTTTTTTAAAATTACTTAAATCCATTAAAATGCATTTGGATGCAAGATTCTTTGGCCCTCGGTAATATTTTTCTGATGTGTAGTCTGTAGTCTCTGACTTTTGTTTTTCTGGTTCTAGTCCTCCTCTTTTCTTATATTTACACAGATGCAGTCATGTATCACTTAATGACGGGGATACATTCTGAGAAATGCATTGATAGGTGATTTTGTCATTGTGCAAACATCATAGAGTGTGCTTATACAGACCTAGATGGTGGAGCTTATTATACACCTGGGCTGTATGGGACAGGCTATTGCTCCCAGGTTGCAAACTTGTATAGCATGCTACTGTAAAAAATACTGTAGTCAACTGTAACACAATGGTAAGGATTTGTGTATCTAAGCATATATAAATATAGAAAATGTATGATAAAAATACAGTATAATACAGTATTATAATGTTATGGGACCACTGTTGTATATGTGGCCCATAGCTGAAAGAAACATGATTATGCTGTGCATGCCTATATTGTGCATCCTTTTGAAATATTGTTCCCTTTGAATTAGGTGAGCCCTTCCTGGACCAGCTATTTTCTGGGCTTTATGATGGAGAGAGAACAGAGCTGCAAAATGTTTCTCTGCCTCAGAGCAGAGTTCTTCACGACACAGGGAGGTGTATGTGTGTGGAAGGGATTGATTTAGCCTTCTGTTTATCCCTAACTTTTAGAGATTTATGGCTGCAGGTCATCTAACAACTCTGAATCTTTCTTCTAGACCTTGACTCACAGATGACTTACTCCTGGCAAAAATGTCATGTGTCACCTAATTCAATTCGCTGCACCCCTCCAGTCTCTAGAGTTCTGTGGTACCAAACCAGGAAGCTCTGTCCTAGCTGTGTGTACTGATCTTTTGTAACGGACAAGGTGTGGCCCCTTGGCATGCTCCTGAGTTTTGGAGCTTGGTCCTTGCCAGGTTGTGCTGCCCTTGGCTGCTGCAGTGTTTCTCTTTAGTACCTTCCTGCACACCAGGCAGATCCTTTCTTCACACAGCACCCCATCTTCACCATTTGTGATTTTTGTGATTGAGGATTGTATGTATCTGTTGGTTTGTTTTTTTAGTCTCTGTTTTCTGCTCAGTTGTAGATAGATAAGGATGGTAGTATCTGAAATCTGCCATTGCATACATGATGGTACTGATGCTTCTATCCAATGTCCAGCACATTTAGTGCAAGCCTACTCTAAGCCTTCTACTGCTTTAGCTGCTGGTAGTACAGCGGCATCAAGAAACAAAAACAACAATAAAAACAACAACAAGCAAAACAGACCCATATCTTTGTCCCCTTGAAATAAGAAAGAATAGTTAACATAAATAAGGTAGTAGTTTAATTACGTCTTGCCCTCTGCCCTTCAAGTGTTTGGCTTGGCCTGCATAAAATATAATTTCAGTTAAAAAAATATTGCAAACTAAGGTTAGGCCCCCAAATCCACTGTAATTACCTCTGAGTTAAAAGGTCAGCCAGATTTCAGATTGTCTGTTGAACTCCCTGGCTGGAAATTCCCTTTAGCCACTTCACTAAGTATTGCTATTTTCCTTCTTCAGGGGTTATGTGTGACACAGGCACTGGGAATGAGAGTAAATGGCCCTGGTAATTCAACTTTAATAATCTCTTAGTGCCTTTCTCCCTTTACAAAACACTCATAGTGATTTTTGTTTGTTTGCTTGCTTTTGTTTCTGAGAGCAGTACTGCAGTGATGACTCTTAAAATTCAATCCCTTTCTACTGCAATTTGAAGAAAAATTGGAAATATTTTATGACAGATAATTATGACATTTGGAAGTATACCCTGTAGTGTAGAAGATGACAGGAGATTTTCCCCCAAACAATGGCACGAAACTCAAAATGGTATATAAATCAACTTGGGGTAATTAAAACCTTGTTCCTATCCATTTTCGTCATCATCATGGAAGGTTAATAATAATGATGATGACATTTACTATTTTTAAATTTGTTTCATCTATTTTTTATTTTTAAATAACGTATTATTATGCTTGAGTGTTTACGCTGTGCCTGGACATCATACTACCGGCTGTATAAACAGTGTCTCATCCACCCTTGCAATTAAAATAATTAGCCTCATTTTATTTATTTTTTCCTTTTTTAGTAGACACGTAATTGCACATATTGATGGGGTACACAGTGATATTTTGATACATGTATACAATGTATCATGATCAAATCAATTTAGCCTCATTTTAGAGTTAAGAAAGGCAAGGCTTGGAGGAAATAAAAAGACCCTTGAAAATAATCCAGCTACTAATGGCAGAACTGGAGTTCAAATCCAGGTCTGTTAAATACCCAATCCAACACTCCCACCCATCATATCGTACCATCTTGGTTCTAGTTCCAGAGGTTCTTCAGAACCTTGGAAGAAATGAAAATCCTTTGACCCCACTTTAGGATTTCTGACTCTGTAGGCTGGGATGGAGCCTAGGAATTTGGTATGCTCTAGATGATTATTTTCTGTACCAAGTTTCAGAACCATTATTTTAGAAAAAAGAAATCTCCTTGTTATAATGAAAATTATAACTTAAAAAGTTTTGTTTTGTTTCTACTTATAAGTTTTTATATTAAAATATGAAACAAAAGAAAATCAGAAAAAAATTAAAAAATTAATTCATTTAATCCTACCATCCAAAAATAACTATTTTTATATTTCCATGTTTTTCTTCTTTTTTACGTATTATGTATATCATTTCTTTTTGGTTTGCTTTCTCTTTCAGGTCATCTGCAATAGTGTTCTACATAAAATGTGGTATCATGATTTTTATACTTAGTGTTCTATAATAAAATATTTTAGTATTATTACGTAGGTCTTTATAAAGCTCACATTTGTCAAGATACTATACTTGCAAGAAAACCTGAGTCCAACTTATACTGGCTTTTACAAAAATGAGAATGTATTGGTTAATACACCAGGGAAAGAACACGGTAGAGCTGGATTCAGAGACAAAACACCATCCAGCCTCTTTCCGTTTCTGTCCTTGTCTTGTTGTTTCTGTCTCATCACTGTTCCCTTTTTTCCCTGCTTCTGGCTGGCTTTTAGATTTAGCCTCTCAGGCTGTCAGTTCTCGTGATTCCCATGTGGCTATAACCGTCGGTTCCCATCTAAAGAACAAGGCAGAAATTGCAAAGGGCAGAAAGAAATTTCCTGTGCTGATTTCAGAATGAAAAACCCTTTGGATCTTTGCGGTGGGTTGTGTGGTCAGCCCCTGGACCAACTGGCATAGTCAACGAAGGTGGAGTTTCATGTCTGGTATGACACGGGCCCACTCTTGAAGCCAGGAGATAATATGCTACAGTTGTTACCTCCCGTAACTACCAGACTTGAGGAGAACCTGCCGTTTAATTTTTTTTACATGAAAAAAATGTAAATGTAATTATATCTATTTTTCCAGAAGTAAAATCACTAAGCCAAAATGTTGAAAAGGTTTAAGGATCTGTTATGTCTTTCCTAATTGTTTGTAAAAAATATTTTACCAATGTACACTGCTGCAAACACTGTCTGAAGGCTCTCTTTTTCCCTTATACCTGTCGTCCTTGACTTCTTTTATGATAGCTTAAAGTAAATCGTCTGGGTATATATAGTGTAAAAGTAAATCTTAGTAATTACAGCAGAGACGATGTTTAGAAGACTATGTGGTTTAGCTATTAGACCACTCCCATGTGTATTCTACCTGAGGATGTTTACACACATGAATTTTTTCCTGAAATGTTATAGTATAGTAGTTATTTATTAGTTACACTGTGATATCTGGCTTAAGTAAAATTCAGTTGCATTATGGAAAATTATTGTTTCTAAAATTGAAGTAAAATTGTCGCACGTCTCCTAGTGTGTATTATGGTACACTATGATTTTATGTGGAATAGTATATGTGACAGTGTATAGCATAGGTGAATAGATTATACATAGCAAAAACAAGGAAGTGTGATTGCTCATAAAAAGAGAGAAGAAAAGAATAAAAGAATAATAAATTCAAATAATTTAAAAATATCAGCAGGTACTCATGCTGTCAAAAGCAAATAAGAAAATATAATTTTCCTATTGTGTTATTGAATTGGTTAGAAGCTTGTGTGTTACCTAGCTTATACAATGGAAATAATACAATGGAAATAACCAATACTTAATCAAAATCTGTATACTAATAAGGAATAAAAAGAATTAGGGCTGTAAGAAATTTTGAGAATGCAGGAAATTCAAGGTGGACCCTGTAAAATTTGTGGTCATCAAATAAGTGACTTCAAAAATATAGGGAAATAGTGGTAATGTGACAGTGTCAATTTCAAAAAGGCCTTCACTCTCCAAATATTACCAGTGCCAAAAATAAATGAAATAAGTCAAAGCTTCCATGGGCCAGGCATGGTGGCTCATGCCTGTAAACCCAACAATTTGGGAGGCCAAGACAGATGGATCACGAGGTCAGGGGATCGAGACCATCCTGGCTAACACGGTGAAACCCTGTCTCTACTGAAAATACAAACAAAATTAGCTGGGTGTAGTGGTGGGAAAAAAAAAAAAAAAAAAAAAAAAGAAGCTTCTATGATACTACACAAAGGGGAAAACAGTATTAATTGGAACTCATATATAATTTTTTTTTTTTAGATGGAGTTTTGCTCTTGTTGCTGAGGCTGGAGTGCAATGGGGTGATAACGGCTCACTGCAACCTCTGCTTCCCAGGTTCAAGCAATTCTCCTGCCTCAGCCTCCCGAGTAGCTGGGATTACAGGCTCCGCCACCAAGCATGGCTAATTTTTTTTGTATTTTTAGTAGAGATGGGGTTTTTCCACATTGGTCAAGCTGGTCTCAAACTCCTGAGCTCAGGTGATCCGCCTGCCTCGGCCTCCAAAAGTGCTGGGATTATAGGCATGAGCCACCGCACCTGGTCTCATACATAAGTTTTTAATAATATTCATACACACATAAATTGCAATCAACTTAAATGAGTTTTACACTCAAGATTTCTGGCCAAACTTTAAGTTGGCAATCATAGATGGTAAAAATAAATTATTAGTGATGTAATAAAGGTGTTATTAAATTATAACCCTTGATATTTCAAATAAAAATGTATTTCTGTTTGTAATACATTCACAAATGGAGCCATCTTAAAACTAAGAAAAAAACATGGATAACTATCAATGAGTAGGAAATGAAATGTCAAAATTAGTAGGGACAGCTGTGAGCACATACTGTATTACTTATTCAGAGGAGCTTTAAACAACTTCTAAGAGCACTTTCTTCTTAAACTATTAACAGCCAAAACAAACCCATTAATTGAATGTTATCTTGTTTATTTATTTATTTATTTATTTATTTATTTATTTTTATTTTATTTTATTTTATTTATTAATTATTTTTGAGACGGAGTCTCGTTCTGCCGCCAGGCTGGAGTGCAGTAGTGCGATCTCAGCTCACTGTAAGCTCCACCTCCTTGCCATTCTCCTGCCTCAGTCTCCCGAGTAGCTGGAACTACAGGGACCCGCCACCACGCCCGGCTAATTTTTTGTATTTTTAGTAGAGATGGGGTTTCGCCATGTTAACTAGGATGGTCTCCATCTCCTGACCTCATGATCCGCCTGTCTCGGCCTCCCAAAGTGCTGGGATTACAGGCATGAGCCAACGCACCTGGCTGAATGTTGTCATGTTTAAACATATAACGAATATACAATTATCCCAGATACATTAATAAACAAATTAATGTTCAGTGACTTGTCCATGACTGCATATCTAATAAGAATTACAATGTGAATTTAATTCTGAGACTTATTCTAGGTATCTCAATATGTGATCTTTATGCATCAAGTCAATTATTAAAAGAAGCAATTTGATACTGCTGGAAAAATCAAATCAATAAGTGGATTTGAAAATCTAAAAAAATTTAATAGGGAAATAAGCTTTCAGTATGAATACACACACAAACACACCCAGGTTGCTTCAGGATATTGCTTCAGTGCTGCTAATTTCTAAAACATTTTGAATAGAGAGTTACGTAAAATTTGGATAAAGGTCATACTGGACCACATTACTCTGTAAAAGCAGTAAATTTGAGTAATAACTGCAGGAGTCCCATATCATGCTCTGGCTACAGCCTCTGCTACTCAAGCTGCAAAGGCTAGCTGATGTTCCAAGCCTGGCTGCCTCCACTAATAAAAGAAGGAGGAGAAGGAGAAGGGGGAGAAAAAGAAGAGAAGGAAGATGAAGAGAAAGAAGAAGAGGAAGAAAGAAAAAGAAAAAACAAAGCTCATACTCAACACTTGAAGTAGTAAATTTTATACTAACGCTAAATAAAATATTAAAAATATATCCACAAAATTTAGGAGAAAGTAAAAACTTTAAAACAATACCAAGTCTAAAAACTCTAAAAACAGTATATGAAAATATTTCTTGATCAAAGAAATATTTCTCACCTTATAGAATCTCTTAATCTTTATAAAATTAAAACACCTTATTTGCAATATATAAATTTTATAAAATAGAATATTACTATAATTTAAAATTAAACAATTCCAAAGTTAAAAAATAAATTGCACAAATTATTAATAAGGTTCAGACTAGAAATCTCTGCTTATAAATTGTCAATGTGATAGGACACTTTAAATTCTGGTAATCTTTATATACTATAGTCCTCTTTGAATTGTTACCACCAAACTCAAGGAATTAAACAAATGAGTACCAGCTACTCATTTTTATTTTGCCTTTATTAAGTCAAATAAAATATAAATTTTAAAGTATCTTGACTTTCTTATCCCAGTGATGAGAAAAGAAGAGGGTTGCTCTACTAGACCACCGGATAAACTTCTATTTAAGACTAAAGTTTCCGCATCATACTTTTTCCAATTCTCTTAAAATATTGCACTCCTTAACCATGTCCAAATGCTTTCAGTAGAGTGGGGAAGGCCAAAATTATCTGGAGGGGATTGGGAAGCAAAGGAGGGGTGAGGTGAGAAAATAGAGAAAGCAGGTACAGACATTTTCAAAAACTTTATTATAAACAAAAGAATGAAATAAGATATTAGTTGAAAGGGGTTGTGGGGCCTAGCACGGAATTTAATTTTAAATACAAGAACTGTTTTTCATGTTGATTAGATTAAAAGGCATCATTGGTTGTACAAGAATGAGACACCAGGAAAGTCCATGAATGAGCAAAATGGAATAGGAGTACTGTATTTAATGTTGCCCTTACCTAGCTGCAAGGCGAAGTCCATCATCATTATAGGAGGGTGGGCAGGTGCCCTGGCACATCTGGTGAAGGGACAATGAGGCAGAAGTGGAGGAAGTGACACTGAAGTTGGAAGTAAGATAAGATGACTATTTCTCTACTGAAGTGAGTCAAAGCAGGATAACAGAGAAGATATAAATCTGTTATCTCCGAAAGCAGGAAGCAATCAGAAAAATATAAGAAGCCAGCTAACAACCCAGTTGTGGTCTGAGGGTGTAAATTTAAATGTCTACCTACTTTGTGTCTACAGTTGAGAAGCCAATGTGGCTGGCAGATGCCATTTAAAGTTACCAATGTAGTGAGGATTGGTATCTTACTGGCCAAACTCAACAGAGGTTAACGGAAGGTTTGCCAGTGATGGACTGTGAGTCCTTGCAGGTACAGTGGAGCCACTGCAGAGTCCCCATGGGGTGGGAGATTGGATCTGAAAAGTAATATTAACAGCTTACAACACACAACATTGCTGAGGGAAGTTGCATCAATAATTGTGCATACTTTTCTTCATGTCAATTTCACTTGATGCGATACATGCAAATAAGAATAATGCTTTCAAGAGTTCTCTGAAAACTCTAGGTTCACAGATGATGCCACTTTACTATTAGTAGTGTGGCTGAGGTACAAAGACGAACCTGCCTGTGTCAGCTGCCATAAATAGACTAAGAATTTCATGTAGCTACTACCCATCTGTAGCCTGCTCAATGACTGTTCAAAAGTCCCAGATTCTTTTCCTCTCTGATACAGATGATTGGTCAACACAACATGACTCTCTGGGGAAACGGAGGTTCAGATCTGATTGGATGTGTGAGAAAAAATAAAATAAAATAAACCAAGAGATCTCACGGGGAGATGAAACCAATCTTATTTTAAACAGAAAGCAAATGTACAACATAATGAATATTTGGTGGTCACAACCTTTTGTTTTCTGTCTTTTATCTTTGTTGTTAACCAAGAATTAAGTCTATTCTAGTGAAAAGAGTCACCTTTAATTTTGGTAAAATCTCTTCTCATTAAAAAAGATGAAGAAAAAAATTACATTGACCAAGATGTTTTAAAATGTATATAAAATTTTCCCTTAATTCCACCAACTATTGTACACCCTTACTGTCATTATGGGGTAATTTTTTTCATCTTTTTTCTCTGCATCAAAATACATGAAACCACCTTTGCAAAAATTATGTAAGTAAAAACATTATGGTAGTTAGGCATTAGGGAGATCTGATCTAGCCAACCCCCTCCTTGCCTTTAGCTTTCAAACTGCCTTAATTATCCTTGGACTTAGGCCAAGCTAACTTTGGAAGACATTTAGGCTATAGGCTAAATGATAATAGCCCTTCCCCCAAAATCAACCATCTTTACCTTTGTAAAGCTAATTAATGAGAGGCCACTAGGGTAGCAGGAGGAGAGGAGCCTGAATTTGATGAAACGTAGACTGGTCACAAGATATGCACCTTCCTTAGTTAGTCTTGCAGATAACATCATTATTGTAGATTGGCCTTTTGAGATATCTTTTCAGGGTTTTCGTATGTCTGACACCAATGGATCCACCTAGACCCACCAACTGATGGTTTCACTGCTCCTGTAACTTCACCCGGAAGCAACTGTGCACAAAAGGACAGCTTAGACCCTTTATCATTTCATTTCCACTCCAACCAGTCAGCAGCAAGCACCCATTTCCTGGCCACCCCACCATTACCCCAAAACTGCCTTTGAAAAACCTCTACCCTACAAGACTTCAATGAGATTAATTTGAGTAGTAACTTTCTCCCACATGGCATGGCTAGCCTCATGTCAATTAAACTCTTTCTTTACTGCAATGCTGTGGTTTTTATTTGTGCAGTGGGTAGGAATAATCTGTCAGGAGGTTACATACATATATATATTTTTAAATTGATATCCTAAATATAGTTAAACAAAGTTTTTTTTGTTTTTTTTGTTTTTTGAAACTGAGTCTTGTTCTGTCACCCAGGCTGGAGTGCAGTGGTGCAATCTGGTTTCACAGCAACCTCTGTCTCCCAGGTTCAAGTGATCCTCCTGCCTCAGCATCCTGAGTAGCTGGGACTACAGGCATACGCTGCCACACCTGGCTAATTTTTGTATTTTTAGAGACAAGATTTCACCATTTCTGTCAGACTGGTCTTGGATTCCTGACCTCAAGTGATCCACCCGCCTTAGCCTCCCAAAGTGCTGGGATTACAGGCATGAGCCATCACTTTCGGCCTAAAAATTTTTAATAGTTTCACTTTTTTTTTTTTTAAGTTAGATATTTTTACTTGAATTTTGCGTACCTTTTTCCAGATTATTACCTATCATCAAATTCATAATTTTTTACGGACTGCAGAGCTTTCTATGGGAAATCCATATTTTACCAGTTTGCTGTCATTAGATATTTTCATTGTTTCTAGTATATTTGCTATATAAGACCCCAATAATCCTACTTTTTAGTACATGTTTTGGTGTTTCTCTAATTATTCCTAGAAATATAGTTTTGAGGTCAAAAAGGAAAAGGTCTATTGTGAATATGATGGTTTCTCCTCAAGGTTTGTCTCCTTTTAAAGTTCACCACTGTTTTAAAGCCGGAGACTCTTATGTCTCCTTATGTTAGTTAAAAACAGCACCTTCACTGGCAATTATTTCCACAAGGGCCTTAAAAACATACCTAAAATATATATCTATTAAATCAATAAATAGTGTCATTTTATCAGTTCCTCACTTCAGGGGAATCGCTCTTCTGACTCAGAGGAATTTAGAGACTAATAAGGAAGCTAGTCCTATAGAAAACTGGAAAGAATTAATTCAAACAAAAGTTGAGTTTCTATTGTGTTTGAGGAACACGACCCCAGTTGACATCAAAACATTGTTTCCTTTGGCACTTGAGATTTATTTCTCCCTTTGACAACAAAGATTTTGCTTTTAGGACACAAATAAGATATTCCAATTTTCTGTTCAAATAACCGTTTACTTGGTATTAGATAAGGTAGGCTCAGTTTCAAAAGCAAATTAATTGCAAACCTCAATTTGAGGCAAGTCAAAGCTACAAATATATTATGGAATTCATTTCAAAAAATGACACAAAATTAAAATGAAATAGGCTCTAAAATTTGAGAACCCTTAGGCACAGTAAATCTTAGTTATAGCAGAAAATGAAACATTCTATGACAAGATCGGGTCTGATAAGATGTAATAAAAACATGAGGCATGATACATAAGGGCAGGAGGATTGACATAAAATGTGAAATGATCACAAAGATAGCATAGTCCTAGTCCCCTAAAGTATTTGGTAGTGACAGGATAATTAAATAGCAAGCAAAGCTGAATAGTAAATGAGGGTGAATGTGCAATACATCATCCCTAAATCTATCTAGGTATTCCTAAAATGCATGTCACATTTTTCCTGGAAATAACTAATGTCTAGACCAAGGTTAAATTTTTCAAAAATGAGAGCATGAACATCATGGAATTTCAACAATGGTATTATGTACATATGATGAGAAGGAGATGAGGAGAAGGTATGGTGATTTGGCAGCAGTAAAATACAGTTAAGAAACCAGCAGAAATGTATTCTTGTAAAACAGAGTGTGACTTACTTTTATGCCTAACCTTGAAATTATGATGGCAAAGCCCACTGGTGCTGAAATGGCCAAAAGCTTACTGACATTGCACCATAGAGCAGCGTGACATTTATCCCATAGGCACCTCTGATTAATTCACATAACCCTTTAACAAGTCAAGGGCCACCTTTTAAAACTGTTTTGGTAGTACAAAGTTCTTAGAATGAGGAATAATAGCTTTGCACTTCCTCATAGTGGGGTTTCAAGTCTGTCTTTGTATGTATGATCTGGAAGAATTTCTAAACTCTTCTGAGCCTCAGTTTCTTCATCTGTGAAACAGAGATGAATCTTACAAATGTTAACCAAGCTAAAATATGGAAAGTTATAAGCACAATGTCTATTATTCAGAAACTTTCAAAGAACTTCACTTCCTTTTCTGCCACTCCTTAACCTCTCCTGGCTGCAGAAATGTGAATTGATCTTAATTAGTCAGATACTGTCTTTATTTGTGGTTAACATCAGCAGCTATGAGAAAGGATACAGAAAGGGGAGAAGATGACTAAAGATAAAAGGATAAAGCATAAATGTAGCTTAATGTTTCCTCTTAGACATTTTATAGCACCTGGCTTTCATCTTATTCCTCATCTTTTCTCTCTCTCTCTTTTTTTTTTTTTTTTGCCAGAAGGAAGACACTATGATATTGACGTTCAGAATTCAGTAGGACAGTAGTCTTGAAAACCAGGCTATTGTCCTTCTAAGACACTGGCTAAATTATTCTTTCTTTTCTTTTAACTGATGCAGTTGGACTCATCGTTAAATCCCCTCATTGTATTGAGGAGATCAAGATTTCCAAGTTGCACAGACACAGGAGGCATCATCTACATTGTGTGCAATGGTTTTCTCCAGGGGTTGCTGTTCACGTAATATACAATTTAAATAATATTCAGGGAGATATTGCTGTTACCCATTAAAGATGGGTGAGATAAAGTAGAAGGAGCATAAGATAGGAGGGCAGTAAAAAGAAAACAAATAATTTTATCTACCCACTGGGGTGGTACAAAGAAGACAAGATCAGAGAAGAGAAGCTCATGAGGGAAACAAACATGGCTGTCCTGCTTGGAGAAGCACATTTGACAGTTTACGAAATCATGGAGGAGAGTGACTCTTGCCTTGCCACCCATTTATTCATCTGGAAGGAGACTTCCGTGTAGGTTGCACTCACACTCAGAGGGAGGGCAGTCACATGAAAGCAGAGGTCAGGCAGAGATTTAGTTTCCTTGGTTGCCCTTGGGTCTGATGAGGCAAAGGCATATCCAAAGCAGCTAAACACTTGGTTGGCATAGTGGGCAGAGAGGCTTCCCTTAGGGGTTCTGCTCCAAGGGCTATGAGCTAAATTCCCAGTCAGACAATCAGAGAGTGTATAGCATCAGCAAGAGCTCAAATAAAGCTGAGAAAGTCAAAAAGTATTACATGGCCTTGACTACACCCAGACAAAAGATGCTGACCATGGCTGGGCATAGTGACTCAAACCTGTAATCCCAGCACTTTGGGAGGCCAAAGCAGGAGGATTGCTTGAGCACAGGAGTTCAAGGCCAGCCTGGGATGCATAGTGAGACCTTGTCTAAAAAAAGAAAAAAAAAACCAAAAACAATGCTGTCCACAGTCCTAAATGCCAGCAGGGCTAACTGCCCCAAGGTGGTCAAAGGACATTGCTTTGGACGTCAGGGTAAGGGAGGAATCACAAGAAGAAGTATAAACACCTACTCCCCTTCTACCCAGATACCATCTTTAGCAGATAAGCAGAGATATTTGAGGTAGAGCAATCTCTGAGAGAGAGTAGGAAATTATATTTAAAAAATCTAAACCATTTTTAAAAGTCCTTGACTAGTTATTGGGTTAAGTTTTATTTTTTTAACTACCTATCCCCAAGTTCTGTGAATAACCTGAAAATGAGGTTGTAGAAGGCAAATAGTTACAGGCAATAGTTAAAAGTGACATTTTTCCCTCCTGTACCTAAGATGAGTGAGAATTATAGGAGAGACACTACTACCTACAAGGCATGCACAATTTACATTTGTATGACTACTAGAGTTTACAAAACATATCCAAATGTATTTTTCTTTTAGAAGGAAATTATCAAGGTAGAAAATATAGATGTTGTCAAGAGATCTTCATAAAGCAAGAGAAAGAGGAAGGTTTTTCTTGCATGAGGTTAGTTTAACATCCTTGAAATAGCAGAATAATGACTGAGATCTTGCTCTACTACATGTGGAAACGTGCCATGAAGCTACAGCAATTATATCAGTATAGTTCTGAAGTGAAAATGATGGATCAGTGAAGCAGTAGAGCCCCAAAATGCACATACATGAATAGATGGATATAAACAGTTAGGTATCCATATAGTCATCACATCTATCTATCTATCTATTCATCTATTTATATTCATATATGAATATCCTTATGTGAAAAAGTTACATTTCAAAATCAACAGGTAGTGGATGGACCATTCATTGGAGTGGATAGCTACAATAGGTTACTAATTTGTGGTGAAAAATAGTATTTGATTCTTACCTGGCATATCTTCCCTAACATAATGTATTCATTTGACACACATTTATTCCAAATAAATACATGACCAGAAAGTAGAAAAAACATCTTAAAATACTAGATGAAAATAAATGTTAATTTGGAGAATGTGTACCTCTCCAGAAATAAAATAAAAATCAGAAGTAATAAAGAAATTAAATATTGGAATTGTTTAATGAAAAAAAGTTAAATTTGTCTATGGCAAGTAACACAATAAACAGCTTAAAATTAAAGACAGACAGGAGAATTATTTATAAGTATAAAGGCTAATAATAATAATAATAATAATAAAAAGGTCATATAAAATGTTGACTGGACTATATATTAGTACAACTTGTACTAATATGGGGCAATTTGGTATTAACTACTAACATTTTGATAGAGGATGGATAAGCCACACATACCCATTTATACCAAGACATTTTGAGAAAGAAGGAGGGATATTGGGGAGGGGGTATTTGTGAGAAATTAAGGATTTACATTCAGGAGAGGCTAATATTTTCTGAATGTGCTCAGTATGTATTGATTTAAACATTTCTTACTAATCGTTAGGTGCCTTTCTAGGATTTCAGCACATAGAAGAAATGTCCCTACCTATGCATACAGACATGCAGAAGAACAGAAAGCGAAGTCTTGTTTATCAGGAAAAACAGCATTCATGTATTACTTACAAAAATTGAGGCCAATCTCCAAGCTCTACTGTGGAAAGAGTTCATCAGTTTCCTAGACTGAAGAAAGCTAATTGTAAGAAATACGTGTGTAGTATAAAAAAGTTTCATTATAAATAAGAGTAAAAATGTGCATTGTATATGTACATTTTTATGAATGTCTGTGTGTATGTGTGTGTAAATGTCTTTTTGTATGTGTATAAAATCTAGAACAATCTGCACCAATCTTGAAAAGTGGTTATGTTTGAGAAATGAAAATGGAGAGGCGAAATTTCTGCTCTAACCCTGACTTTGTTTCTTTCATTGTTTTTGTTCTTTTAAAAATAATTTACAGTGTGAAAGGGTTTGACATTTATTAAAAAAAATTAAATAACTAAACCACCTGTGTACAACAAAGCAGAATGTAATTCTATATGTTAATTAGAGTTATAATTTTAATTAGACAAAATTTGCATATATACTCAAAGATGTAGTCTTGATTGGAGGTAGGGGTAGGGGTAGTTTTTGGAAAAATTTACCAAGGTATAAATAGAAACTATACATAATGTAATTTACTTCATTTTTGTGCATTTTCTAAACTCAACAATTAATACGAGCTACTTTTTTATCCAGAAAAAGTCATTAAAATGACAAAAATCTAGGACACCTGTGCATTTTGAAATATCTCATTTTGTATCAAATATTTTGGCAGTTCTGGATTGATAACCAAGACGACACTTCAGCAAACAGGTAAGAAGGTGTCTGTCTTAGGTTGATTCCCTAGAAGCAGACTGAGATTGGGATTTATTACAGAAACTGTTTATTCCAGAAGCGCCCCAAAGGGAACCAGTAAGACACAGGGAAGCAGAAAAGAGAAAAGTGGAAGAAACTCAACAAGGGTGTGGTTTCAGGCGATGTCTTCCCAGAGTTTTCCTGTCTATTCCTGCAGGGGACCTCGAGAGCATAAATTAATCTCAGAGTTGTTCACCTCCATGCAAGGAAGTTGGACTTGCAAGTATTCTTTGACTAAGAGCCTCTGCTGGAGAAAGGGGCCAACCTGGGCAGGAAGGAAACTCCTAAGAATGCTACAGTAGGTGGTAAAGGGATTCCAGCAGTTGAGGCAGGCTTCCTAAGAGAAATGCAGGTGCAACAGAGAAACAAAAGCAAACACGAGCCAGGAGAAGGATGCAGCCAAGGAGAAAAGGGGATTGGAGGAGATTTCGTAGAGCATCAGCAAGATCCACTGCAGAAGAAGTTTTATTTTATTTCGAAATATACCTTCATTTGTTAAAATACTGCATTGAACAAATATCTTTTCTACTTCTAACACCATAGAAAAAAAATCAAAAATTACAAGTGAACAAAATTTCAGACGCAGTAATTGTAATACAGGGAAGTTTTTAGGAATTCCCAGAAAAGCATAACAATTTAACAGCTTAAATTTAGTGAGATCAAAGTTCAAAGTTCTCAATATTTTACAGACTTAGATGTTTCTATTATAAATCAAAACAGTGATTCAGCTCCTGCATCTATTTTTCTTCAGGATTCATTTTCTTTTTCAGTGTTCAGTGTTCTTTTATACACTCTGGGAAACTCAGTAGAGAAAAAGGATACTTTTGTTTTAGAAAGATAATTTAAGTTAATTACTCCTATATTATCCTAAAGCATCCCTGGACACAAGGAAAATAAGTGCTTTCAGGATGACTTAACACACAATTTAAACTATAGTGCAAAGGAAACAAGAAAAACAAGATGTATTCAAAGATAAAGATTAAGTACTTACTCAGAGACCCTACTGGTTGGGTCCATTTTCCCCTACAGCATTCTTGTCTTCTTACATAATTTTTTTTTTAAACTTGCGCATGTTACTTAAGCTCTCCTAATTTCAGTTCCCCCTTTGGTTTCCTGGTCAAGTTTTAACACATAGTAGGCACTCAGGAAATACTTGTTCAAAGGGCGGGCGTGGTGGCTCATGCTTGTAATCCCAGCACTTTGGGAGGCTGAGGTGGGTGAATCACTTGAAGTCAGGAGTTCAAGATCAGCCTGGAAAAACCCTGTCTCTACCAAAAATACAAAAATCAGCCAGGCATGGTGCCTGTAATGACAGCTACTTGGGAGTCTGAAACAGGAGAATGGCTTGAACCTGGGAGGTGGAGGTTGCAGTGAACCGAAATTGCGCCACTGCACTCCAGCCTGGGTGACAGAGCATTCAATATATGGATCAATATACAATATGGAGTATTAAAGATGAGCGTATTCTGGATACTACAGATGTATGGAACCACAGAGCAGAAATCCAAATAAGAATGTCAGTCTTATTCTCTGTACTTTAGCTCATGTGGTTCTACACATCTAGAGTATCCAGAATATACTCATCTTTTTCTCTAGCCATCTTATTATTTTTCTATTGCTACATAGTGAATTACCACACATGTAGTGGCTTACAACAACACACATTTACGATCTCACAGTTTTCATGGGTCAGAAGTCCAGACATGGCTTAGCTCAGTCCTTTGAAAGGTCTCACAAGGCTATAATCAAGGTGTCAGCTGGGTGGTGTTTCTTTTTGGAGCTCAGGGTCCTGTTCCAAGCTCACATAAGAGATGGCAGAATTCAGTTACTTGCAGCCGCAGAGCTGAGGCTCTGCTTTCTTGCGGGTTGTTAGCTGGGAGCCACTCTTAGCTCCTGCAGGTTCCCATAGTCCCCTATCATGTGGCCCCTTTGTAGCCCACCTCACAGCATGACAGCTCACTTCTTCAGGGCCAGCAAGGCAGGGTCTCTCATATCATCCTTGTCTGCCCACAGTCATAGATCTATATCTATGTTGATATTTATATCTGTATCTATATTTGCATCTGTATCATCTCTATATATCTATATCTACTACATGTATATATAACTTATACCTCAAGGGAGTGATATTCCATCATTTTTGCCATATTCCATGGGTTAGAAGCAAGTCTCAGGTTCTGTTCATGCTCAAGGAATAGGGATCACCAACAAGTATGACTCAACTGGGACTCCCCTTATGGTATATTTGTCACACTGTACAAGTCCTATTGGCTTCAAAGTCAAGCTCAACTCACAATCTTCTCCTTTGATCTCCTAGCACCAGACACCAGACAGGACAGAACTAAGAATTTATCTAGGGTGTTTTTTTTTTTCTTTTTTCTTTTTTTTTTAATTATTTGTCATGTCCTGTAACACACACACATAGGTGCAGGACTAAATGCTTAATGCTTATGGCTTCAGATCCCCTGAGGCTGGGATCTTGCAGCTATCTGCAATCTTTATCTGTCTTTTGGCACACTATCCAAATCCTCAGCAATTTATGCTGTTTTCTGCTCAGACACTTAGAATCCTCACTTCTTCCCCATTTATGGGTCTTCACTCTATTTCAAACTTCAGATATATCTCGTGTCTGAAAAAAACCTTTTGGCTGTGCTTCATGCTTCTCGTCTTTGCTAACTCCTCAAACCCCTACACACGCTACTCTCTGAAACTGTCACCACAGTGATTATGCGATCCCCACGACATAGGCCAGATGTCTTCCTTACTTGAAGCACTTACCAGCACTTATATATCTCATCTTTCAACGAGTACATATGTAAAGACTAAGAATAATTTGTGTATTATTTTTTGTTTAGGTAACAAATTAAAAAATTAACATATCCCAAAATGGAAATAAAACAGATAAAATGCCAAGTGCATATTAAATAAGGCAAGCTATTTATGATGAGGTAAGGAGAGTACATAAAACTTTATTTTTAAGATGTAAAAGCAATACTAGTTTGAAACTACTTTGTTTCATTTTTAGTTTTTCTCAAAATTAATATATGTAATAAGATTCATAATTTTGTAGATAAGAGTGTGGAGCACAAAATTATGCAATACATGGGTGTTACCTACCCTCAACTGTGATGGTTTCCAAGGCTGCCTGTGGAGTCTGATACAACTGTGAAAGAAAAATAAATCTTGGGGCCCCCAAATCCCTCAGCTAAAGGGAAAAGTTAAGCTGGGAACTGCTTAGGGAAAACCAGCCTCCCGTTTTGTTCAGAGTCACCCCTCTGCTCACTCTGATTGCCTCCTTTGGAAAGGCTAATCAGAAACTCAAAAGAATGCAACCATTTGTCTCTTATCTACCTACGACCTGGAAGCCCCCTTCTCGTTTGAAGTTGTCCCGCCTTTCCAGATGGAAGCAATGTTCATCTTACACATGTCAGTTGATGTCTCATGTCTCTCTAAAATGTATAAAGTCAAGCTGTGCTCTGACAACCTTGAGCACATGTCATCAGGACCTCCTGAGGCTGTGTTACAGGCACACATCCTCAACCTTAGCAAAATAAACTTTCTAAAATAATTGAGACCTGTCTCAGATATTCAGGGTTTACACAACTAGAATCAGTCCTTGACACTAGAGAAGCTCATCTCAAATATTGATGTTCTGAAGTACTATAATTAGAATAATTGAAAATTAAATTATATCCAAGGGCAAAATAAATTCATCACAACAGGACCAGTGATGGCCAAGACCTATACAATTTGACACAGTTAATGGAAGCCTATTATTTTCTTCCATCTGCTTCAGGGGCATTAAGATTTAGTTGTAGATTTTTAAATATGCAAAAAAAATCTACATGTTGTTAACTTCACAAACTGGAAAAATATGGAGTTATTTATTCATTTGTTAACCTCACAGCAAGAGGCTATCTTGGTGCATTGATGAATGTTGGGAAGTCAAACAGGGAAGTTTCATATTCTGGTGATTCTCATTCTTTCTTGGGGACTGGAGTTTATTCAAAGCTAAGAAAGATGAAGAGGTAAATTGTTAACAAATTAGTATGCCTTGCCTAAAGAACTAAACAGGAATGAAATAATTTATTCTCAACCTTTCCATGGTTTAAGCAATATTTCTTTGTTAGCATCCATTGTTAAGTATTAAAAACTACTAATTTTTTTCACAGTGTTTTAGCATATGGTAAAGAGCATTTCTTTTTTCTTCTTTTCTTCTTTATTTCTTTTTTTGTTTTTTGACAGAGTCTTGCTCTGTCACCCAGGCTGGAGTCCAATGGCACAATTTCGGTTCACCGCAACCTCTGCCTCCCGGATTCAAGCGATTCTCATGCCTCAGCTTCCCTAGTAGCTGGAACTACAGCATAAGACACCATACCCAGCTAATTGTTGTATTTTTAGTAGAGACAGGGTTTCACCATGTTGGCCAGGCTGGTCTCGAACTCCTGACCTCAGGTGATCCACCCGCCTTGGCCTCCCAAAGTGCTGGGATTACAGGTGTGAGCCACCGTGCCTGGCCAATAGCAGCTTTTTTTTTCAATGGTCAAAGAGAAATCATTTTGTAAACATGCTACAAAACTACAGCTAACTCTTTCTGTACAGTTGAAAACATTGTTTATCAGGAAATATACGTATGCAGCTCAAAACTGTGGCAACTAATTGTATATTATATTATTTGTTTGTGTATTTAATCTATTTTGCTTTGTTCAACACACCATGAACAGAATTGATACTATACTGCTGCGTCTTAGAAGGTACATTCTTGGACCAATGTTGTCCTTAATTAAATTTAACAATGTTTTAAATGAAGTGGCCTAAACAGACACTTCCTTTGACTGCACCATTTACACAGTGACCAATTCAATGTATTTTCTAAGTCCCAATATCCAAGCCTCAAAAATAATGAGCAATCATTCTATTCAACAGAACTGATTCCATAAATAAAATAGTGAAACGTCAAACAAACGAGAGTTGTGGCATCCTTGCACCTTACCTTTTACCTACAGATATCATCATGCTTGCCCCAGCCAAGCAGATTTTAGAGGAAACTGCTCTGCTCATCTTCCTCGTGTCGGGGAGCTGGTCAGGGGTCAGGGGGTGGGGAGCATGTTTTGTACCTTGTAATGCAGCCATTTCCTGGTCTAGGCTACAGAGCTGTGGTGAACATATAATAAAAGATGAGCTATCTACAGAGTAGCAGTGTCTAAAAATATGAAGTTGGCAGATCTGATCTTCTTAAGAATTTGAACTCAAAAACATAAAGAAATTAGAACAATTAATAGTAAGAAAAGAGCACAAGGGAAGAAGAGGGAACAGAAAATACCCCTGGCCAGAAGAGGAAATTAAAAGAGAATGAAAAAATATGGGGCAGCCTGATAAGTAGGTAGTGTCAAGGAGATATGGGTACTCCCTTGACAAAATCCATGTGTGTCTTGAGGGATAAAAGCTGGTTCTTAGAATTGTTGCAGCTTCTGAAGTTTCCCGTAGATGGGAATATTGTTTTACTTTCCCGAAAATTTCTTGAATATCTGTTTCTAACTATATGACAACAAAAGCAACAAACGTGTACTTTGATACTAATATCCTGGTATGATATTCAAATTATGAAATAATCAGTACGAGATAGGCAGTGATCAACCTGAATAGATGCTGAATATAAATATCCACTACTTGCACACCCAGTGGCCTAGCTAAAACATTCACTGTACTAGCACCATGCAATGTATGTGACACTAATTCAGAGGTGGTAACATTATGCAAAGTCAGTGTGCACTGACCTTTGACTTTGCTTATCAGGGCAAAAACAGATGCTCATAAAGTTTGAAAGTAGCAACAGGATTCTAACCTGGATCTCTCTGACTTTATTATTAATTTATTAATTAATTTATTTATTTATTCATTTTAGAGACAGGGTCTTGCTCTGTCACCCAGGCTAGAGTGCAGTGGTGCCATCATTACTCATTGCAGCCTTGACCTTCTTGGCTCAAGGAACACTCCCAGCCCAGCCTCTTGAGTAGCTGGGACTACAGTATATGCTACTGTGCTCAGCTACTTTTAAAAATTCTTGTAGAGATGGGGTCTCACTTTGTTGAGCCCAGGCTGGTCTTAAACTCCTTGTCTCAAACTATTCCTTTTTGGCCTCCTTTGGGAGTCTAAAACTCCTACTGGGAATGCAGGTGTGAGCCACCATATCTGGCCCTCTTTGACTTTAAAGCCATAATAATTCTAACTGAAGATTAGATTATACACACAGAAGTGGCTGACATTTAGTTAATGCTTAATATATATAAGACACTTGATTTGATCTTCACCAGAACTCTGTTTGCCTGGTGTTATTATTGTGCCTATTATCGAGAAAAATAAATGAAAGTTTGAAGAATTTGTTCAAGATCACACAACTGGTATAATTTGCAGTCAAGTTGTAACAACAATCTAACTCTTGAGCCAGCCACTGTATTTACTGTACTGCCCCTCAGTCTAAGATCATACTTGCTAGGTGGCCTTCAAAAATCTGACAGAAAGTAAGCAGTGGTGAGAATTCAGACATGAAGGGCTCCCAGGAAAGGCTTTGTTTGTATCATTTGAAAGCTCTTCTCAGATCAAATCAATATTAACAGCCAAGTGAATAGTGAACCCAGCATGCCATTGTTACTTGTTGTAGGCTGGGGCTTCAGGTTTGTAGGACATAATATTAAGACATAATGTCACACGATGATGGCTGCCCCAAGCAGTCTCAGAGACTGAGAGTCACTAGTGACTTTAAATCACCTAGAACATTTGAATCATGATTCTAGAGAGAGCAATAGGAAGTGCAGAGCACAGAGTAAAGAGATTGTTAGAGGAGATAGCCAACAATAAACAAAATACTGGACTTCTTTGGCTTTCCCATAATAAAAAACTGCGTTTTTCCAGCAAGTTGTGTCTATGCTTTTATGAGTTAATGCAGAGAGTCTCTAAGAGTCAAGACAAAGATTGTTAGAAGATAAATATCTGTGATAAACCAGGCAATGTCTTCAGTATTGATGTAGTATATAGGGATTTACTCAGATAAATTAGATGTGGAACAATGCTCCTGTGTGTAATATTATTTTTGAAACTTTTAAGGAAAAGACCAGAATCGCATGTTTCTTTCATTCTAACATTCCGTGATCACTAAGCATAGTTACTTGACAAGTATCAGATGAGCTCCTATCATCTGTGCAGGAATGTGCTGAGTTCCCAGGACAATACAGAAGTAGTAATCTACACCATGCCTGCACCAAGAAGCCCAAGTTTGATCCACTGTTACTACTCAGAGCTACTTTATGAAAACTCATGAACAGATTCATTCATTAATTTATTCTTTCAACAGTTTGTGAGTCTCTCCTTTGTTCCATAACCATGCTACATACTAAAACGTAAAGAAAAAATAACTGATTAGTATAATATATAAAAGTGCCAATGAAAGATTCAAAATGTCTACAATGAGATCCCTGCTTTGCTAGGCTGACAAAGATGAGAATTTAGCCAAATTAAGGCTATTTTACCAGGGGCCTTTTGGAAATAAGGATAGTCTCCCTCTTGTGGCAAGTATAATGGTCCACCCTGGGCAATGCAATGGCTAGACTACAGACACTATATGCCCATTACCTTTAGAATCATGACTCTCCTATGGGGTTAGTATACCTAGACTGATTAGGTTTGATGAGGGTAGTACGAACAATGCCATCATTTATCAGAGTTAGTGGCTGAACTATCAGTGAAGCTTGAGGTGTGTTAAAAGCGGTGAGAAAGGATTAGTTTGTCAATGACTGCATTAATTTGATTTAAAGTATTCATTTGGTCAGGTTAAGTTTGTTTACTGACTACAAGTTAGGTTTGTTTATAGACTAATGTTCTCATCTTCATGCTGGCATAGAAATAGTCTCATAATCTTGTTGGTTATTGCTAATTTGACTCAATTTCTTATGCTATTTTAATCAAGCAGATATCCCTACTGTCTCATTGAATATTCAGCAATGACAGATGAAATTTTGCATGCACTTTTCCCTTCAACTGGAAAGGCATTCTATTTCTCATTCCTTCATCATAATTCTTCCCTGTTCTTGAAGCTTAATTCTATTCTTTTCTAGCAGAACTGTAGGCGTTATCAATCACATGTTCTTTGAAATTTTATTGCATTTTTTTGTTTGTATAAAGCATTTTAGACTATCCATATAGAAATATGCATGCTGTATTACAACTTTTTTTCCATATACACATGCCATAATATAACCTTTTCCCTGTGTTTATTTCTTTATTTCATAGCTAACTCACTTGCAAGTTACCAGAGAGCATGGAGTAAATCCTTTATTTCTCATGTCCTCATTGTGCCTAAGACTGTGTTTCTGTACACACATAAAAAATAGGAAATCAATGGTTCCCAATGCTGATGTGTGAACTCTTCAGGATCTGGAGGAACATTATAAATTGCTCTATTAGCTTTCTCTTCTTTAGGTTGAAAATAAAAATTGTGATGCCACTTCTACCTAGTTCATTCTTCCCAAGACTAACCTAAGTCATGGTTTCCTTACTAATTAGGCAATAATGAGGATCTTAAAAATATTGTAAGAGAAAAATATCTTAGCAATGGAATCTGCTATCAGAATAGCAATAATGATAGTGCCTGAGGAAGAAAGGGAAGAAAATTTAAAGTAGGTAATTTTTGTAAATCCATATCTGTTTTTACTTTGGCCTAGAGGCAAATATTCTCTACTAATTTAACTTTTGAAAAAACTCATTAGATTATGTAGACAAAAGACCAGATGAAGAGAAATAAGTAAATGTTAGAGGAAATTCTGCCGTGTAATATTTATAGGACTTCAGCAGAGCTGTTTTTGACATTTACAAAATAACAGAATTGTACAATACAATCTTTATGATTATTTTCTGTTCTGAAATTTTATGCTGAATTAGGTCCAACTTTTAACTCTTACACAGTTGTCCCTTTGTATCCATGGGGAATTGGTTCTAGGATCTCCAAAGTTATCAAAGTCTAAGGATGCTCAAGTTCCTGATATAAAATGGATATAAACTTATATCCAAAGGTTATATGCAAATACTATGCAAAGGTTAAATAACCTTTCCTATACACTTTAAATTATCTCTAGATTACTTATAACACCTAATATGATTTGGATTTGTCCTCTCACTCAAATCTCATGTTGAAATTTAATCCCCAATGCTGGAGGTGGGACCTAGTGGGAGGTGATTAGATCATGGGGGCAGATTACCCTCGGTTGCTGTTCTCATGATAGTGAGTGGGTTTTCGTAGGATCTGGTTGTTTGAAAGTGTGTGGACTCTCCCCTCTCTCTTCCTCCGGTTCTGCCCATGTAAGGCATGCTTGCCTCCCATTCACCTTCCACTATGATTTTAAGTTTCCTGAGGCCTCCCCAGCCATGTTTCCTGTGCAGCCTGCAGAATGGTGAGCCAATTAAACCTCTTTTCTTCATAAAGTACCCAGTCTCAGGTATTTCTTTATAGCAGTGTGAGAACAGATTAATACAATACCTAATACAATATAAATGTTATGTAAATAGCTATACTGTATTTGCATTATTTTTCATTGTTGTAATGTTATTATTATTGCCTTTTTCCTAATATTTTTTGATCCCCAATTGGCTGAATCCACAAAGGCAGAACCAATGGATGAAAAGGGCTGGCTATAAATCTATGTCAATGTGGGAAAAAGGAGCTGAAAACCATGTGTTTACATTGATCATCTTTTGCTTTTTTTTTTTTTTTTTTTTTTTTGGTAAGTGCACTTAACAGGAAATCCATCCTCTTAACAAAATTTTTAAGTTCACAATACAGCATTGTCAACTATAGGGATCGCTACAATTTACTCATCCTGCATAACTGAAACTACACATGCATCAAACAACAACCTCCCACTTACCCTGTCCCCAGGCCCTGGTAATCCTTCTTCTTCTGTTGTCTGTTTATATGAGTTTTACTATTTTAGATATCTCATATAATTGAAATTATGCAATATTTATCTTTGTGTGCCTGGCTTATTTTCTTAGCAAAATGTCCTTCAGGTTCATGCATGTTGCTGCATATGACAGGATTTCCTTATTTTTAAGGTTCAATAATATTCCATTGTATGTACATACAATATTCTCTTTATTCATTCGTATGTCAATGGTCATTTAAGTTGTTTTTACATTTTGGCTATTGTGAATAATGCTTCAATAAATATGGGAATTATAGATACCTCTTCGAGATCCTGATTTCACTCTGATTATGTATCCAAAAGTTGGATTGTTAGATCTTATGGTAATTCTATTGTTCAGTTTTTTTTTTTTAGGAACCTCCATAGCATTTTCCACAGTGGCTATAACAATTTTACATTCCCAAGAACTATGTAAAAGAATTCCAATTTTTTCAAATTCTTGCCAACACTTTTTATCTTTTGTTTTATAACAATCTTTGATTAGCAAAATCCTTACCTAGTATTTAAAATCTTGAAGAAAAGAACCACCATTTCACTTCTTTTTCATCACCTTTCCTTATTAGTTCATAGTGTTTAATAAATAAAGATAGTTTAATTTGACTTGGTTTTCTCAAAATACTTCTTAAAGTAGCAATCTCCATAATTTCTTCCACACTCTGGAGTCTAGAGCTATGGCTGTTAAGTCTAAGTTCTTGGATTAGCCTGATACTCTGGAAAAATAAATGGACTACTGAACTAAAATCTTATTGTTCAGTATTAATTTGGTTTCCTAGCTGACATTGAATGGACTCTTCTTCCAGTGGTTAGGATCTAGCCTTCTAACACCGAATCTAAATTCTGAACAACCCCTATTCCAGTAAATGGAGTTGTAGCTGTTGGCTATTGACACGTAATAAACATTCTCCACATTTAGTGGCCCAAATCAGTATCATTTATTAAGTATACAATTCTATCAATTGGCAATTTGGAATAAGAAGTCCTGCTGGTCTTGGTTAGATTTAGTCATGGATATGTGATCAGCTAAGGATGGGCTGGACAACTTCAGAAAGTATGACTACCCTTGTCCCACAGAGTCCCTTGCTCTCCAGCAAAATTCCTTGAGCTTGTTCACCTGGCAGCAGGAAGGGCTTGAACAGAGCAGGAGGAAGCAGCAAGCTCTTTTGATGTTTAGGCTTGGAACCAGCCCAATATCACTTCGGTGATACTCTGTTGGCTGAAGCAAGCCACAAGCCATGAGGCCAGCACAGACTTAATAGATGGAAAAAAATGCTCCATTTCTCAATGAGAGAAGTGAAGACTCACACTGAACACAGCATAGATACAGGAAGGCAGAAATAATGGTGTCTATTTTTATAATCAGCCTTCTACGTGACATTTTTTCTTATTTTATTTCATGCCTAAAATCCTATCTTGACACCGTGTTCTGAGAGTCCAGGTTCCCCTGCAATGTTGTCATGGCTCAATCTAAATACAAGTCCATTCTCCAAAGCCAGCCTCCATGGTTTGCTTTCCTACCACCTGTGCTGGTAGTTGGCTATGTCAGTTTCGTTTTTCCTTTTATTTTCAGTTGACATGTAATAATTATACATATTTGGGGGATATGGAGTAATATTTGGATACATGTAAATAAGGAATAATGAGCAAATCAGGGTAATTAGCATATTTATCACCTCAACCAATTACCATTTATTCGTATTGTGAACATTCAAAATCCCCTTTTCTAGCTTTTTGAAAATATACAATAAATTACAGTTAACCACATTTGTGCTACAGTACTGCAGAACACCAGAACTCATTCCTCCAACCAAGCGGTAACTTTCTATCTGTGAACCAACCTCTCCCTGTCTTCCTTTCTTCATGCCTTTCCCAGCCTCTAATACCCACAATTCTCTCTACTTCCATGAGCTCAAAATTTCCTTCTTAACTTTTGTATATAAGTGAGAACATGTAATATTTATCTTTCTGTTTCTGACTCAACTTTGTTTAACATAATATCCTCCAGGCTCATCCATGTTGAATGAGAATGGCTATTGTCAAAAAGACAAAAAAATAGCAAATGCTGGTGAGGATGCAGAGGAAAATGATTCCTTATAACGGTTGATGGGCATGTAAATTAGTACAGCCATGATGAAAAACAGTATGGAGGTTTCTTTAAAAACTATAAATGAAACTATCATACTATCCAGCAATCCCTTTACTGGGTATTTATCCAAAGAAAAGGAAATTAGTATATCAAAGGGATACTTGCACCCCCATGTTTATTGCATCCCTATTCACAACAGCTAAGATATGGAAATAGCCTGGATGTCCATCAGCAGATAAATGAGTAAAGAAAATGTATATATACACAATGGAATACTACTCAGCCACAAAAATGACTGGGATGTCAGTTTTTCATTGGATTATTTCACGTTGTGACTTCCTCTGTGTTCCTCCTACCTACCAGGTCACTAACACTCAATGAACACAATTCATTTATATTGTGCAACAGTGATTTCATTTATTCTGTGGATTTTACCCATGTCTTTTGTCTTTCTTATCATTGGATGAGACTCTGTCATCTAACTAGTAGAGGCATACATACAATAAATAAATGGTTGTAAAATGGTCTTGTCATGAAGAAAACAGGGAAGTGTAGGCAGAGAACTTAGAGGGAAAACACAAGCAATGACTAAATAGCTACAACAGAATAAAATGCAGCAGTATCTTTATTACTAAGGTTTTATTGCATTACTGCTTTCCACAGGAGGCAAATAAATCATGAGTTAGCTGGACTGATATCAGTACTGTCAACCACTATTTCCACAATAACATATGAGAGGAATAACAGCCTTGTAGTTTGATTCCTTTAGTAATTCCCAAGTCAAGGTTGAGATGAGATTATGCAGAGTGACCTGGAAATAAGAATCAAACTAGCCTATGTAAGTGCCAAACCAAAAATGCTGCTTCATGGAGTCCTTTTTTTCTCTCAAAGCCCCAAAGAATAAATGTTATCAAATACAGGTTCTTTCATTTGCAGATTGTATAGCAGTTGTCAATTTCAATATGGAAAGGTAGAGGACAGGGAGCTGTGAAAAGCAGCTCTTTCATATTTATGGATGGTTCGGGAGTCTGAACAATTCAGGTCTAATTACATTTTCATCATGGACTCACTTTATCAGAACCTTGTGACCTGAAATATGCCTGCTTAATGGATTTATTGTGGTGAACCAGAGAGTCATTTTCAGCTGGGCCAGAGAGTCATTGATACAAGCTTCAGGGATACAAGTAGATTTTAAACCATTTATTATCCAATGAAGCAAATAGATTTATGGACAATTTAAAGAAGAAATCTGCTAGAGGGAGGGGTTGCAGCTTTTTTCTCTGAACAGTGATTACTGGTTGACTTGGTACCAATTCAGGGTCAAAAATGGAAAGGTAAAACTACCAAATAAAGGCCCCATCAAGAATTAAGATGGTCAAGATCATGTAGCAACACCAAAGTCAGAAAAATTAAAGCCAACGGGGAGAAACGGGAATGCAAGAAACTAACAGGGAAGGCTAGGAGCAAACGCTGACATGTGTTTCCCAGACCCCTAACATAAAAGCAAGCATTTCTCAGGCCCAAACCCTTCATGGTCACTATAGGGCTCATGGAACTCTCATGGTAGGAATGTTAGCAATTTGTTCAAATACAGATCATACTGATTTATATTAGCCACTCAACTAGTACAACCATATGGGTATACCAAAAGCAAATGAAAATCCCAAAATAGATGAAATAATTTGTAAAATTTTTTATGGTTTTCTTTTTAGACATGGATGATTATAAAAGGATGGACACTTTTCTTAAGAACTCTCTAAATTATTGATGGTTTTAATGTAGTTATTTTGTCTCTTTTTCATTTGATAATGAACAATTAGGAAAACACCAGGATTCAAAGAGAAACGAGTCTTCTCACATACCTAAACGAAAACGGTAGTATGCTCCATCGTCTTTCCATTATACACACATATGAGAATTTCTAGTTCAGGATTTTGTCAGTCTAAAACACCCAGTTTTTAGAAATAACATTATTGAACATAATCACTCAAGCCAAACCTATTCCCAACTCAGTGAAAATAAACTATTATCACAAATAAATAAGATACAATAAAACTATGAAAATAACCAAAAACTTGTTAGCAGACCATAGGAAAATGCCTTAAAATTTAAAAAAGAAATTATCAACATAATTTAAATTTCTAGTGTTCCAATCCACGTGTGTATATGGGCTAATTGATTATTATCATTTTTCAGAATCTTAATTTATTTTCCTGTTTGGCTACTGTGTGATGCAAATAAACTTCAAGGAAAAAATGATTTTGTGGTCTTTAATTCAATAGTAGGCACCAGTATCTGATTAAAATGTACTTAAGTAGAATGGTTGAGAAGGAAAGAGTCTGAAGAGGATTTCATTTGAATTATTTATTATCACCATCTGTAAAATATGTCTTTCTTACTTCTTCCTCTTTTTTCACTGTCTGAAACTGACTAATAAATCTACTGGAAATGAGACGTCTTTTGTTTCCTTGTTGGTTAAGTATTGAGTTCATGGTTGAGAGGAATTATTTACTTTCAGATCTATTATGTCCAGGTTAAAGGGTTTCAGACCCATACTGAGAAAAGCATAATGTCCTTAGTCTTTTAAAAATTGTGTTCTTTGATCAGAATGATATGAGTTTGCTTGCTTATGCATAAGAATTAGAAGGGAATGCACAAAACTGGAAATAATATATGTGTTAAAATGGTGAGATTAGTGGAAAGCCTTTCTTCTCTTTTGTCAAGTCATTTTAAAAGCAGTTGGAATATTGATTTGTCAAGAAAAATAAACTCTATTTGTAATATTCTTTAGATGTATAAAAATGATAATTCGTTTATTTCCATTGTCTTAAAGCTATAATTAAGTAATTATATCTTAAAAGAAAATGAAAACCTTGGTATTGCCATAACAAAATTTATAGGCTATACATAATGATAAATAATATAGTTGTAGGCATATACTTTTACCACATTTACCAATAAACTAGATTTCCAAAAACTGCTATAATAACAAATTCCCAAACTCTAAATATAAAAATAGACTCCGATCCAAAAGACTTACCCTTAATTCCTATGTTACAGCCACAGGCTTAACTCTTTTACTTAGAGTCGATTAACCCCTCCAAAGTTTGTTATACCCTGTAAACTGTTTTATCTAGTTTTCCAATCCATGACAGATGATAAGCAGAGACTGAAAGGATTTGGGGAAGGAAGGTGAGTCAGGGGATAATGAAAAATGCAAGAAAAGAAATTGCTGACACTTTGGCCAGGATAAGAGAGGGCTGTATACTAAATCATTACCAAAAAAACAGCAACACCAAAAATATCTAATATTTACCAAGTGTTTCTTTTATATTCGATACCACGACCTAAGTGATTTGCATGGGCGATTTTATTCTAATCCTTGCAACAAATTAATGGGATATATACTATAATTATTTTCATTTTATATATGAGGACTCCAAGGCTCAGAGATGTTAAATAGCTTGCCCAAGGTCACAGAGTTAGCATGTTACAGAGCTGGAATTTGAACCCAGACACTGTGAAGGCTCAAAAAGCAAATGGCTAATCATACTAATGATGTAATTGTACAGGAAAGTATGTATATGTACTTAAAATTATTCATGTTTACAAAATGTAATGTATAAATGTGTGCTTCAGTTAGTAGAAAATCCATGTATGTGGCTACTTAATTCCTAATCAGTAAAGCCTTGCTATTTCTCTCCACTTTCTCACTAATTTTTACTTCTAAGCTAAAATTCAACTCCTGTTGAGTAAAATTAAATGTTATATTCAACAAAATGTACTTACAGTGCCCAGTATTTCTCTTTGTAGACATTTTAAATTCTTTTAAAAATTTCCAGAAATATGATTTCGGTTCTCTCAAGGGTTTTTAATAATGTCTAAGTAGATGTTCTAGTATTAGCTCGTAAAATGCTAAGTCAAAGACTAAAGGTAATTTAGTCTTGAGAACTTTTGAAAGCGTTACATAGTTAAGTCACCTCAGGGCCATAACTATCTGCTAGTTCTATCTTATTATAGGTTTTAAAAAAACACAGTAGTGTTTTCTCTCCTCAGCCATATAAAGAAACTGGCAATAATAAAAAGCACGGTCGTGTTTGTGTAGTTGAGGGTTTTTCAAGCACTAAAGCTTTTCAACACATACCCACCTGACAGGTAAAGCTCTTTGCACATTGGTAGGTTTGTCAAAAGTTATTGCCAAGGGAACCCTTGAGTATAAGGAGTTGACTCATCTCACTGGAGTTGATTTGCTTCAAGCTTTATTGTGTAGAATGGGTAATCTTTCTAACGTGCCATTTGCTCAGAGTTTTCTGCAATATATTCCAACAATTTTGCTACTCCAAAGAGAAAACCAATTGGTTTGGACCTGGTCTGAGTATCTTTAAAAAAAGAGTGTGGGTAAAAAGACTTTCCCTAGTAGAGAAGAACATAACTCACACCCTTATAGAGAAGAGCATAACCCACATTTGGCAAAACATTCCAATTGCTAAACTAAGCATCGTTGGGAAAACAGAGCATGTTTCACTGCTGGAATCAGCATAGTTGGATATGGAAGATTGACATGTAGGTTTGTATTATTTCAATTGGGTTCAACATCTAATTGAAACAGGCATCCAAAGCCAATGAAAAATAATAAAACTTGTTCTTCAAAACAAATTCCAAGGTACATGATCTGACATTTGAGGTGGAAGGGAGGACATAAATAACAAAATTTATTGATAGTATGTGAATGGTTTTTAGCTCATAAACAGGTTTCACCCGTTTATTAGAAAAATACAAGACCTTTAAAAGTTTAAATTTGCTACCATCATTGACATTCATTTTGAGATCAAGGTGAGATATCATTACTTGTACCTAGTACACAGAACTGGGCATCAGAACGACACACGCTTCCCCTTTGGAGCCTCAGGAATCTCCTCTGTAAATTGAGGAAACTGAACTAGTTTGGTGGATTAAATGCTTTTCTTAGCATTAGAAATCTTTATTTACATGTAATCTTATGTTGAAACACACACGCACTCATGCATTGATATGGTTTGACTGTGTCCCCACTCAAATCTCACTTTGAGTTGTAATGATCCCCATGTGTCAAGGGTGAGGCCAGGTGGAGATAACCGAATCGTGGGGGTGGTTACCCCCACACTGTTCTCTTGGTAGTGAACAAGTGTCACGAGATCTGATGGCTTTATAAATTGGAGTTTCCCTACACAAGCCCTCTTGCCTGCCGCCATGTAAAATGTGACATTATTCTTCCTTTGCCTTCCATGATGCTTGTGAGGCTTCCCAAGCCATGTAGATTGAGTTAATTTAAACCACTTTTTCTTTATAAATTACCCAATCTCTGGTATGTCTTTATTAGCAGCGTAAGAACAGACTAATACATGCATACAGACAGACAGACAGACACACACACACACACACACACGCACACAATTGGTTAAATTGGATCTGTGATTGAAGCAGAGTGGATTCATGGAACTCATCCCACTCTATCTTCCCCTAAACATTAAGGAAGCCTCCTAAGAAATACATGGCACAGAGGAAAACCACTAGACTGGATAACCTCAAAGGTTTATGATTCTGTCATTTTTGTTGCTGCCTGTAATATGGATCTGTTGTGAAATGAGAACCCCACATCTGCATAGAAAAAACTGTTGGCCACAAGTAACTTGTGTAAAAAAACAGGCAGTCATTTTTATTTCAGTTGCCACCTTTGAAGCACCATAACTTTGGGGATTGAATTATCCTTCTGAATCATAGTTGCAGCTAATAACTTTTAAGTCTTTTTGTTTGTTTTTCAAATTTAAGGGACTGTCACCTGTTACCACAGCATAACTTAAATTCTCTCAGGAAGGCACAAAACCCCTGAAACTAATTTATGCTTGCAGCTATACTTGCTTACAGAAACAACAGTCAGATGCCAATAACCAGGAACCACCCACAGGACAAGCTAAGCCCAGAAATGCTGCCTTCACCTGAACTTCTGCCTCAGTGCAAGACCTGACCTGATTTCTTGCCTCATTCTCATAACCAGCATTTCCATCCAATGAAGAGAAATGTACCTTGCTGGGTGCAAAAAGTGCCAATGCAAAAGAAAAATGCAAGACTGCACATACTTAACCCCTCCTGGAAGAATAAACTTTTTTCAAGGAATCCCCACCCCTGTCTCCACCTACCTGCCTAAAAGCCCTTAAAAATCCCCCTTTAATTCCAGGGAGAAGGTACTTTGAGCATTAGCTCCCCTTCTCCATTACTTGATCAATGAATGGAATTTCTGCACTGTTTTGCCAAACCTGGTCTCCTTACATTAGTGTGAAAGGCACCAGGCAGGGGGAAAAAAAAAACCATCAGGGTCAAGCGAGGTCCTTTGAGGGTCAGTTGATAACGGGACTACATGATTTTTTGTTTGTTTGTTTGTTTTGAGACCGAATCTAGTTCTGTCGCCCAGGCTGGAGGGCAGAGGCACGATATCGGCTCACTGCAAGCTCCGCCTCCCTGGTTCATGCCATTCTCCTGTCTCCTGCCTCAGCCTCCTGAGTAGCTAGGACTACAGGCGCCCACTACCACGTCTGGTTTATTTTTTGTATTTTTAGTAGAGACACGGCTTTACCGTGTTAGCCAGGATGGTCTTAATCTCCTGACCTTGTGAACCGCCCGCCTTGGCCTCCCAAAGTGCTGGGATTAAGGGCGTGAGCCACCGGGCCGGGCAAGATTTTTTGTGGTTTTTAATTCACATCAAGACATTCTATTAAATTTAGTAATGTCTTCCAAGAGTTTTCTCAATGCTCTTCAGCTCAGCTTCTCCAGAACTTTCATACAAAATGAAAATAGTTTTGCTGATTATAGGTAGTAATAAGCTATAGGGAAGAGTACAGCTCTCTGGCCTGAAAAGGGATTTTTTTTTCAAAAAAAAAAAAAAAAAACATAAAACAGAAGTTGTGCCATGGGATTAGCAAACTGGATGGATATCAATTCTCATTAGATATTTATTAAAAATGCCTGGGGCTCTTTTAAAACCTACCAAGCACTCAAGCTCTGCTCACCCCAGACAAATTAAATCTGAGTCTCTGAAGGTGTTCTGGTAGATAGGTGTTCTGTTTTATTTTCTTTGCTTGTTTTTCACAGAAGTTCTAATTTTAGAATTATGTACCTTTACAAAAAGTTTCAAAGTTCGGAGAATTCTTATATACCCCATACCCAATTTCCCCTATTATTACCATCTAATATTAATAGTTTTTTGTTTTTTACAGTTAATAATTCAAAAGTCATATATTGTTATTAACTAAAGCCCATACTTGATTCAGATGTTTTTAGTTTTTTTTTAATGTCCTTTTTCTGTTCTAGGATCTCATCCCACATACCACATTACCTTTAATTATTATGTTTCCTTAAGTTCCTCTTGGCTGTAACAGTTTTTCATACTTCTTTGTTTTTGATGACCTTGACAGTTTTGAGGAGTGTTGCTCACGTACTATGTAAAATATCCCTTAATTGGGACTTGCCTGATGTCCTTTCTCATGATTAGATTGAGGTTACAGGTTTTTAGGAGGAAGACTGCAGAGAAAAAGTGCCATTCTTATCACATCACATCAGGAATAAATGACATGTACATGACATTATTGTTGATGTTGACCTTGATCACCTACTTAGCTGAGGCGGTGTTTGTCAGATTTCTTCACTGTAAGGTGCCCTTTCTTCTTTTGTATCCAGCACTTTCTAGAAGCAAGTTATTATATGCAACTCACAATTAAGGGAAGAGTAGTGATATTCCAACTCCTCGAGGGGGAAATACTTACATAAATTATTTGGAATTATTCTAATTGGGAGACTTGTCTATTCTCCCCACTTATTTATGTACGTATTCAATCATTGATTTATATCCACATGGGCTCAAAAATATTGACTTTATACCTTGGACTATACTCCAGTATTAAGCTATTTATTTTGCTGCTCAAATTGTTTCAGCTTTGACCATTGAGAACTATTTTTGTTGGCTTTTGTGTCCCCTTTATATGCTTCCATCATTTTGTTTTTTAAACACCAGCCAGGCACATCTTGTGTATTCCCTGCCCCAACCTTAGAAGCAGCCGTTTCTCCAAGAAGCCCAGGTTCCTTTTATTGGAGAATGGAACTGGAAACCACTATCTGGGCACTTAGTGTGCTCACTGCTTCTGGGGTGTTAGTGGTGCTTCTAAGACTTGTCAGTAGACAGAACTAGAAAATATATTGTATGTTTATTGCAGCACTATTTATGATAGAAAAGATTTGGAACCAACCCAAATGCCCATCAATGATAGACTAGATTAAAAAAAAAAAAAAAGTGGCATATACACACCATGGAATACTATGCAGCCATAAAAAAGAATGAGTGCATGTCCTTTGCAGGGACATGGATAAAAGCTAGAAGCTGTCATTCTCAGCAAACTAACACAGGAACAGACAGACAAACACTGCATATTCTCACTCATAAGTGGGAGTTGAACAATGAGAACACATGGACACAGGGAGGGGCACACCACACACTGGGGCCTATCAGGGGGTAGGGGACAAGGGAAGGGAGAGCATTAGAACAAATGCCTAAGGCATGTGGGGCTTAACACCTAGATGATGGGTTAATGGGTGCAGCAAACCACCATGACACATGTATACTTATGTAACAAACCTGCGCATTCTGCACATGTATCCCAGAACTTAAAGTAAAATAAAAAAAATTAAAAATTAAAAATAGTTTTAAAAAAGAAAATATACATTGGCACTATTAACCTCACATACATATCTACATTAAAATTAACCTGAATTCGTACTGATGTTTCCTACTTGGATCCATTACTACGTGGACCATTGTACTTTTTTCCCCTTGCCCATCTATAACCTCCCACTCCAACAGTGAGAAATCTGGCACCGTTCAGCATCTATTTAAACACTTGTTCAACTCTATATACAAGTACAGTGGTTCCAGAAGTGTTAGACTGTGCTTTTGTAGGAAGTAACTTCACCAGTTAGAATGCAGTGCTTATGCACACTTCCTGTTGCCTTCAGTCTCAGTGTACTCAATTCCAAAAAACTTAGATTAGCACCTTGTTTCTCTGCCTCCTTCAGTAGGGTTATGCATACTTTCGTAATACAGTTAGATTCCCTAGTCACAGTCTACATTCCATCTTACAACCCTCTGACCTCCTTAATTGATTTTTCAAATTTACATACATTAAAGTTCAGCATTTGAGCTGTAAATTATGTGGGTTTTGACAAGTGCTTAGTATCAAGTATACACCACTAAAATGTAGCAATGGTGCTTTCTGGAAGCTTACCATGATATTCTAGTGTTCATCTAGCATTAGGAACCACTAGACTTTTCTGCCAAGTTCAGGTTCAGATGTGTCCAACTTTAGTTTTTGTGTGAGCAGGATCGAGAAGACTGGTGTGTTTCTTACTGAGTAAACTGGCTAAGTTAGTTAACCTTTTTGCCCAGGTAATGTATCCTCACGTGGAGTCTCACAATAGCTGCCTCAAGAGTTGTTACAGGAATTAAATTGATTGATAAAGATAAAGCACAGTTTAAGTGTTGAGAAACAGTAGGTATTTAGTTAATGTTAGCCATTATTTTATTGGATGTCCTCATAGTTTCTTAACATGACTCGCAAAGAAAAAATTCAAAAAGCAAGGGCAAGAAAGCAGAGAGAAACAGAGAGAGAGAGGGAGACAGAGAGAGAGAGAGAGAGATCTTTTCCTTTTGCTTTCTGACTTTCATGCATTCTAGATTAGACATTTACTAGGTTGCTTCCCCATAGAATCATTTGCGGTTATATAACAGTCCTAATGTCCAGTCTGCCCTCAGAATAATTAAGTTAGAATTTCTGATGGTGGTGGTGGGGTAGAGAAAATAGCTTCAGTAGTTTTTAAAAGATCCCCAGGTGATTTCAATGATGTCATAGTTTGGGCTGTTTAAACAAATATATCACAAACTGGGTGGCTTAAACATTTATTTCTCACCATTATGGAGGCTGGGAAGTCTCAGATCAAGTTGCTGGCAGAGCTGGTAGCTGGTGAGGGGAGATTCTTGGTTTGTTTTCTTGTTCTATCTTCACCTGGCTGAGAGGAGAGAAAGAGGAAGTGAGCTCTCTCTCTCTCTTTATGAGGGCACTAATCCCATTCATGAGGGCTTTACTCAAGACCCAATCTCCTCCCTAAGGACCCACATTCAAATACCATCATAGTGGTGATTAGACATCAACATATGAATTTGAGGAGGACATAAACTTCCATTCTATAGCAAATGTGAAGCCAAGTTTGAGAACCACTGAACAGAGCAGACAAGTTGTACCTTTACTACAATTTCTCCAGATTCTCTGACTCATGGCTTTGAAAAAGACTCCAGAATATGACCAGAAAGAGCAGCTTGGTTGAATGTGCACATGAAGCTTAGAAAAAGAGTATCATAGCTGTGATGAGTAATTTTCGTTGTGTTTCCAAATCCAATTCTCAGCACTGTATTTCATTTGATTAGTTCAATACAGTGAAGGTGAGGGCAACTTAAGTGTGTTTATCTCCCTCGGGTCTTCCTGATCAAATTTCTGACTTGCTCTCTCTTTCTTCGTTGTTTTCTGTTCCAGATAGTGGCTTTCCCCACTCTTGATGGCATGTGTTTATGCCTTAATGATTGGAGGTATAGCATTTCATTTGCACCTGGTCATTTCACCTTGTTTCATGGTGAGCAGGTATATAAAAACCTACCTCCGAAGACTGAGAGGCAGCTGAGAGACCAAAGAAAGAAGCTAACAAATCCAGTTTCTCAGAAAGAAAATATTCAAGAGGGGCTTACAAACCAAAGGAATGTCTTGGGTGGACTGGAGATTGTAGATCTCAGCTCCAGCCCTCCAGAAAATTTTCATTTCTGTAGAAGTTTTTAGGGTAAAACCTATAAAACTGGTCACATCTCAGGCTTGCTTGTTACTGAGGAAGTTGGATAAGCAGCATCTTTCTGAGGGGTGATTTATGCTGTAGGCATTGTTTTAAGACCCTGCTGAAGAACAGCTTGATATGCAGAAGTGAAATGTCTGTCGTCATCATGGTTTCTTTTCAAAACAGCGTCACTCTTGCCATGCCACAGGCTGCTTTCCTGCACACCTGTCTGGGGATGATATGAATATATTTCTTTCCCTCTGCTTTTCTTTCCTTCCGTTTCTTCCTCTCCTTTCCTCAGCATTTCCCAAACTATGTTCAAATAATTTAGTTTAATGTGAGATGTTAAAAGCCATATTGAAAAAGAGGGCTACCATAATCAAATACCCTTTAGAAAATACTGTATCCTCTGTCATCTGCAGCACATATTAGCATGTTAAAGACAAGGTGATGTTTGTTAATGACGTAAGTTGATTTACATTAAATTGTCCATACACATTTTTTGAGGAATATTTTTGGAGGTGGTGAGAGAAAGATGAATATTTCATATAAAAAGTTTTAGTCCATGCTGCTACAGAGTAAGAAATACTTATTTACTTATATAAAATACATAAGTTTACTCCTTTTTCTACCTGATGTAGTTTGATGTCATTTAAAATGTGAAGCTCCTTACACTCAAAATCCTATTCCAAACTGCTTCATAGACTTAGAATCACATTAAAATTTGACAATCATAGTTTTAAATATTCATGTATTCATATTCAAGCCTGGCATGGTGGCTCATGCCTGTAATCCTGGCAATTTGGGAGACCAAGGTGGGCAGATCACTTGACCCCAGGAGTTTGAGACCAGCCTGGGTAACCTAGTAGAGACCTCATCTCTACTAAAATTCAAAAGACTTAGCTGTGTATGATGGCTCATGCCTGTAGTCCCAGCTACTTGGGGGACTGATGCAGGAGAATCACTTGAGCCCGGGAGGTCAAGGGTGCAGTAAGCCATAATCATGCCATTGCACTCTGGCCTGGGCAATAGAGTAAGACCCTATCTCTCTCTCTCTCTCTCTCTCTCTCTCTCTCTCTCTCTCTATATATATATATATATATATATATATACACACACACACACACACATATATATCATATTCAAAATTCAGTAACTACCTGCCACTTTTCAGGCACTTGTATGTATTGATTCATCTTATTGATTCTTTACATCAACCATGTAAGATATTATTCTCTTATAAGGAGAGGACAAAAAAGACAAAGAAATGGAATTATTTGTCTAAAGCAGGATTCTTCACCTTGATGCTGTTGATATTTTGGGGCACATAAGTCTTTGTTGTTGAGGAGCCATCATGTGCACTGTAGGATGTTTAGCTGCATCCCTGGCCTCTACCATCACATGACAGTAGTGACCCTCTTTCCCCCCCGCAAGCTGTGACAATGAAAAGACCTCTACACATTGTTAAATGTTCTCTGTGGAGCAAAAGTACCCCATCAGTCGAGAACCATTGGTCTAAACCCATGCAACAAGTAAAATGCCAAATTCAGTGCTTTTAGTTTCCTTTCTAGACATTTATCTACTTCTCAAAGGCAATGCCCTTATGGTTCAAGACCCATCACGCATAATCACTTGCCATGCCCCTTCTAAAATGCCATTATCTTTATGACATGATGCAGTATCTCCTACTGGTTAGCCCAGCCAGTGCAAATGACCTTAGACTGAGTTCCATTCTCATGTAAAAACTTGATGTGGGCTAGAGGAACAAATGAGAGCCACAGGCTCTTGTCTTGAAAATGTGTGGTAGGGTGTAAATTGGAATGTCCAAATGAATCCTTGTGGCTGCTAAAACAGATGGTAGGTCTGTAATTTTGTCTCTGGATATAGAGCAGGACACTATTATTGGAGCTCCACAGTACGGTAACCTCCTAGAGTATGTGCCATTTTGCAATCTGGCATCTAGTTTCTTTATCATTATTAAATTCTTTGCACACAATGATGATTATTAGATTTTTCTTTCTATTTTTCGCATTTGGTTTTTCTCTTCTAAATGTTAGCCAGATTTCGGTTTCAGAAACTCTTTTTTTTTTTTGCCTATCAGTATGGGATTTCTCCTAGACTTATAATCTCATTTCAGGTCAATCTCCCTAATTTCTTCATCACCTACATTGTCTTCATTTACCTTTTTAAAGTCTTCTATCTCTTTAGCCCCTTGGGAACTTAATACTTGTCTCTGGTGTTTCTTCCCATTCTCCTTTACACACAGGGGATCGGTAGATAATTTTTTGTTTTCTAGACATAGGTGCTTCTTCTGTCAATAAATTACCTCCTTCCTGCTTTTGAGGAATCTGAATGTCCAACTACTATCTCCCCTCATCAGATAAAACCCATCTTTAACATTTGCATCTATAGGTAGAGAGAGTGAAAGAGAGAGAGAGAGAGTGAAAGAGAGAGAGAGAGAGAGAGAATTTTTTCTTAAAATAAAAAATACATTCTCGGCTGATATTTCCTTCCAGGTAGTTTTCCTAGATAATGGTAGAACAGTCCTGTTCAATCTCTTCTGACACTGAATTTCAGAAGACACCAAAGGCAGGGCCAAAATCTCTGAGTTGACTATGATGTGTTTTGCCCCAAGGCTGAGTTGTGCCAAGTCTAGGAAATGAAAAGTAAAGACGTGCCTTTCAGTTCTGCTGCTCTCAGTACCTTTCCAGAAGGGCCAGAAGGGTTCTGCAGCCCTGGAGCCAAATTGCCTAAGGATGAAAGATTCCCACTTGGCATAACAGGGAGGCTTGCTCTTTTTCAACCTCTTTGCACAAGTTCACAGGGACTGGAGATTCTTTCCTTTTAATCTAAAGGAAAAGACCCTCAAAATAGAAAAGGGCATCAATAGTTAACTCCCAGCTAGACAGAAGAAGGTGATCTTTTATCAAATATTATTTGAGAGGTTTAGAGTGTTTCTCCACACTCCATAATCACTTTAAAAAATCTCCCTGAGCTACCTCTACTTATCTTCTTAAAGACTGATTTCTTCTTTTAAACATGCATTTGGTCTAAAAAATTCACTGCTGGAGTGAAGATATATCTTACTGGTACCATCTTTGAACAACCATAATATTTCAGAGTAGTGTTTTCTAAAACTTTATTATAAAATGTAGTTATTTTAGTAAAAAGGAATATGGTCATTCTTAAACTGCTAAAAATGCACCTTCACACTTCTCTCTTCCAGACCCGCTCCATAAGAATTGCCACGTGAACCTCTCCATCCCTACGGATCTATGTATATTTAAAAATCCTCTGAGGCCTTGAAATATATCACTAGATTTAAGATTCACTATTTGGAAGATTCTATGCCTGGAAACAAAACTCTGGAATAGAGAATGGAGCTCCGGTACTATAGGGCCAGAGGAGAAGATCCAGCAATTTGCTGATTTCAGCATTTGCCTTGCAATGTGCCTGGTACATTATTAGACAGCTAATTAATAATATCTGCTGGATGAAGACATAATAGCACTAACACAATATGACCAAGAGTAACAGGAGTACCTCTTATTTATTTAGGTTAAGGAATAGGAGAAGCCCTTTATATATTATACTATTTTATGTCATTCCTACAATGCTTTTTTCCCCAAGAAAACAATATTACTGACATTCATTTTATAGTGTATAAATTAAGGCTCAAAAAGGTATTACTTGACTATGAGTTGACCTGACCCAAGCCTGTCTTATCTCCAAAATGTGTGCTCTTGCCTAGTATACTATACTGCTTCTCTGTCACTCCCTGCCTGTCTCCCTTCCACAAATATTTACTGACTGCCTTGTACGTGTTAAGAATTCTTCTAGGTGCTGGGGATATACAATTAAAAGGGGGCAAATAGCCTGTCTTATGAAACTTAAATTCTTATATGAACAGACAGAAAATATCAATTAAACATTATATATGTATATATAAAATATCCATTATACATCATATGTATATATGTATTATATTATTAATGTGTAATAAAATACCTGTTATACTATATGTATATAATGTATAATGGGTATTTTCTGTCTATATATAATATAATATATATTTTATTATACTATATATAATGTATAATGGGTATATATTATACAACACATTATATTGTATTATATTAGTATATTATATTATACTATACTGTATATATAGTATAGTATATAATATAGTATGTAATATTATATTATATTATACTGTAGTATATAGTATATTATATTATACTATATATAATGTATAACGGGTATATATTATTACAACACATTATATTGTATTATATTGATATTATATTAATATATAAATATATAATATAATAAAATACCCAATTATATATCATAATTATATTATATATAATTAATCATATAATAATTATGTATCTATATATGATATAATTGTATATATTATATATATCCTCATTATATTATATATTATATATAATACTATATTTTATATATAATATAATGAGATCATACATGTAATTATAATTATATGTAATTAAGTATATATTATATATTATAGATAGATAGATTAGATAAGGTGCTAAGAAGTAATAATCACTGTGGAAACTATGGAATAAAAGTGGAGCTGGGAAGTGGAATGAAGAATGAGTGAGCAAGGCCGGGCGCGGTGGCTCAAGCCTGTAATCCCAGCACTTTGGGAGGCCGAGACGGGCAGATCACGAGGTCGGGAGATTGAGACCATCTTGGCGAACACGGTGAAACCCCGTCTCTACTAAAAAAATACAAAAAAAAAAAACTAGCCGGGCGAGGTGGCGGGCGCCTGTAGTCCCAGCTACTCGGGAGGCTGAGGCAGGAGAATGGCGGGAACCCGGGAGGCGGAGCTTGCAGTGAGCTGAGATCCGGCCACTGCACTCCAGCCTGGGAGACAGAGCGAGACTCCGTCTCAAAAAAAAAAAAAAAAAAAAAAAAAAAAAAAAAAAAAAAAAAAAAAAAAAAAAGAATGAGTGAGCAAATGTCAGGTTTACAAATGAACTGGCCAACATAGACCTAATACAGATAGTGGCACCCAAACAAGAACTTGACGAGTGAGAGGGAGAAAGTTATTCAGGAGTGTTCATAAGAAGCCAGGTTACCTAGAGACAATCCTGTGTTTAACGTTTCATTTTATTGGCCTAAATTTCCATTACAAGTAAGACTATGTCCTAGAATTAAATAATTGTGCAACTGAATCAGACATTTATCTGAAAATTTATCTCATTCAGGCTCTTAGCCAAGGCAAACATTCATCCCATACCATGTTCCTCATCTCCTTCTCCTGCTTTATTTGCCCCATGGTACATACTATTTGATGTATATTTTACTTATTTGTTTATTTTCTTTCTGTATCATTAGAATACACATACAAAGAGGGCAAGACTTTCTGTCCATTTTGTTCACACATATAAAATACTCAGAAGATAGCCTGACATAGAGTGGACCTCAATAAATATTGTGTAAATGAATCTTATACAAAGCAGTCAACAGCTTCATATGTTGCTTGAGCACTTCCCATGAGGGAGTGTTCCCTGTCTCAAAAGGCACGCCATTCCACTGATGCCCTACTTAAAAAAAAAGAAAAGAAAAGAAAAGAAAAGCTTTTCTTGTATGACTTCAAGGAGTAAGAAGTGATGTGGCCAAGCCAGTAAGAAATGCATCTGTAACTCTACATGTGCATGTGCTACCTAATTTATCAATGAAGGGTTTCTTTCATCACGGTACACATTCCTCATTGTCCCTGTTTTGCTAAGTAGAAACCTCAAGCAATCACTCAGGAGACTAAACACCAAAGCGATTAAGAGTTAAAGCATGTGTTCTCTGAGAGCAAGATCTGGGATGTGTATTCTAGGTTAATGAAACTCAAACTGAAGACTGAAAAGATGACTGAGCAAACTTTCCATTTTCCCAATGTTAGAAATAAACCTTGACATCTCATTGGCTTAATAAAATTAACATTTCCTTCTGGTCACATAAATGTAGTTTTAGAACAGATGGTCTCCTTCCATCTTGTAGCTCTGAAACATCTTTCTCATCTGTAAAATAATGGGGTTGATGATTTGGGTATCTTTTGGCTTCTTCCCCAGCATCCATTTTCCCACTTCTTTTAGCATTGTGAATTTCCATTTGCAGAGAAACCATATGGTCTGGGTAGTATTGGTTGTACTGCCCAATAAAAGAATGGATTCTGTGTGGCTAAAGTTAATCAGTGCATGCCATCTTCTCATGATGGGAGCCATAAAGACTTCAAAAATGAGGCACATACTATAAACAAAAGAGTAGACTAAGGGAAAGTGATGCTGGCTTTCATGAGCTTTTTGAACCACTAGATCAAGCCTCACCTGAAGGATGACATATATTTGAACTATTACTTTACAGAGATAATCAATTTCTTTTCTGCTTAAGCAAGTTTGAGCAATGTTTTCTGTTGCTTATAGCAGAAAGACTTCTGATACAGATGATAGAACTGATATGAATTCTGAAGTTCCTTTCAGCCCTAAAGCATCGAGCCTCCATTTTTGTCTTCTGATTGAGGATTATTTGGAATTAAACACAAAATAAATTCAGAAGGGCTGTCAGAGAGAGAGCAAGAGTACTCCAGAGAGATATGGCCAAGGTGAAGAAACCTTGGCAGAAAGCCTCTCTTAAGGCATATTCATCCGAGGAGAACTGATTTACGTTAGGCTCATGTCTGCAGTATTTTACAACTGCAATGGACAGTAAATAAAAGGAAATTGTTTCTGTCAGCTTACCACTTCTCTTATCATGAGTGGAAGAAGTTGAAGCGCTCCATCTTCTAAAAATTATATAAAGGTCAAGTAGAACTCCCATTATATCTTCCACCTGGAGGAAAATGATTTTGCATTTTCAAAGTGTAATGTGGCATCATGTTATGATCTCTAGATTCAGTAATGCCTAGGTTTTTAATAAATTCAAAAATACACTAAGGCTGTACTTCACAATGATGTTTGCATTTCAAATGCAAAGATTAAAATGTATTATTTATTTGATTGAGTTGTATCATACAACTGGTAGATAGTAGGCACCTGTCTTTCTGTGTTCTTGGCTATTGATAACACTAGAGCACAAAACTTCAGAAAACTCTGTCAAAAATATATGTGTGTGTGTGTGTGTGTGTGTGTGTGTGTGTGTGTGTGTACACTAGGGATATTTCTTTTTCTCATTTAGATGCAGACTTTTAATTTTTTTTATTAGAAGGAAGATCATAGCTAGCTGTCAGCTCTCTTCAAAGTTGATCATTAGCTAGCTGCCTGCATTCAATTTATATTTTTTGAATTGAATAAAATTGGATTCTGGTTAATAACTTACTTCTTTTAGTTCACAAATAATTATCTGAAAACCTTGAAAAGGTAACACATGGGATAGTGCAATGTATTACTGTTGCATGTGGTGCTTCAGAATAATTCTGAAGCCTGTTTTCAATTTCTCATTCATTCACTTACTAGCTGGATGACTGAAAACAAGCCATTTCTTTCCTCTGTGTCACATGTATTCTATTTCTAAAGTAGGGATGATAATAATAACAGTAGAAAGGATTATTTTGAGGGCAAAATTTGTGTTAATATGTATAAATACTTTGATCAGAAACTGGTACAAGTACTGCTATTTTGGTTCCTGATACCACATTTCCATTTGTGGTAGGTTTTTATGAATTTAGTTCAGTTAGATAAAATACAATTGTGAAAAAAAAATTAAGTGAAGACTCATACAGTAGTATGTAGAAATGAAAAAAACAATTCATATGCTGTATTGTCCCAAAAGGAAATAACAGAAAGAATGAAGAGTAGGCAGAATTTGAAGAGCAAATATTAAATATGGCCATTTGTGTATCTTCTTTAGATAAATATTTTCTAGCCAGGTATGGTGGCTCATGCCTGTAATCCCAACACTCTGGGAGGCTGAGTCAAGTGGATCACCTGAGGTCAGGAGTTTGAGATAAATATCTGTTCATATTATTTTAATGGGATTATTTGTTTTTCTTTTTTTTTCTTGCTGATTTGTTTGAGTTACTTGTAGGTCCTAGATATTAGTCTTTTGTCAGAAGTAGAGTTTGCAAATCTTTTCTCCCATCCTGTAGGTTACCTGTATACTCTGTTGATTATTTCTTTTGCTGTACAGAAGCTTTTAGGCTTACACAGGTCCCATTCGTTTGTTTTTGTTTATGTTCCATTTGCTTTTGGGGTCTTATTCATAAATTCTTTGCCTAGGCCAATGGCCAAAAGAGTTTTTCCTAAGTTTTCTTCTAGAATTTCTATGGTTTAGGGCCTTGGACTTAAATCTTAATCTATCTTGAGTTAATTTTTGTATATAGTGAGAGATGAGATACTACTTTAACTGACCCAGAATGGCCATTATTAAAAAGTCAAAACACAGTAGATGTTAGTTCAGATGTGAAAAGGGAGTGCTTATATGCTGCTAGTAGGCATGTAAATTAGTACAACCTCTTTGGAAAACGGTATGGAGATTTCTCAAAGAACTAAAAGTAGATCTACCATTCAATTCAGCAATACCACTACCCGGTATTTACCCAAAGGAAAAGAACTCATTATATCAAAAAGACATCAGCAAGCATATGTTTATCACAGCATAATTCACAATTGTGAAGATATAGAATCAACCTAAGCACCCATCAACTGATGAGTAGATAAAGAAAATGTGGTATATACCTATACCGTGAAATTCTACCCAGCCATATAAAAAGAATGAAATAATGTCTTTTGCAGCAACTTGAATGGAACTGGAAGCCATTACTCTGAGTGAAGTAATTCAGGAACAAAAACCCAAATACCAAGTGTTCTCACTTATAAGTGGGAGCTAATCTATGGGTACACAGAGGCATATGGAGTGGTAAAAATGGACATTGCAGACTCAGAAATTGAGAGGGGGAAGAGGGAGGAAGAATAAAAAATTACCTATTGGTTACAAAGTATGCTATTTGGGGGTCAGGTACACTAAAAGCCCAGACTTTACCACCATACAATTCATCCATGAAGTTCACCACCGTATGATTCATCCATGAACTTCACAACCGCACAATTCATCCATGAACTTCACCGCCATATAATTCACCCATATAACCCCAAATCACTTGTACTCCTAAAGCTATTGAAATAAAAATAAATAAGTAAATAAGTAAATAAATAAATAATACTTGGGAAGAAAAGAATAATGTGAATTTGAAGAAATATATGCATTCTATGATTCAGGATGTACAACAAATTCCAAGCACACACACACACAAAACAAAGGTAATTCAAATCTAGGCACCTTACAGAGAAACTTCAGAATGCTTATAGTGGATCTTAAAGGGAATCAGAAGAATTAGAGATGAATTTCAAAAGCAAGAAAATTAAACACGTCTCAGGCTACATCACACTTCTACCCCAAATACTTTCTAAATCTGCAAACCCATTTGATGTGCTAGCCATTTTCTTCAATGAAAAGAGGCAGATTAAGAAGACAGTTCAGACATAAAACGTCAGGATTTGGTGGCTCATTACCTGGACAGAGAAAGAAGAGAACAAAGATGACTGGAAGCTTTTGAACCAAGGCACTCAAGAGACTACACTCTAAGACAAGAGAAGACAGCATGGGGTTGGCAAGGTTATGAGGTTTTACATGAACTAATGAGTTTGAGGAAACCTATAACAATCCAGAGTAAAAGTGTCTTACAAAGAAGAAGTTTGAGCCTGAAGCTAAGTAGAGAAGTCAAAACTTTAGAAAAGATTTTGTAGTTACGAAGACAGAGTTGGTAAGTCAAGCTGCAAGGTGAGTGGAAGTGCTAAGACAGCCGGCAGATAAAAAGGGGACCAAGAAGAAAACCTTAGGAAAAGCCTAAGATACACAGAAACAAACCATTAGACACACAAAAGGAAACTACAGCTAAATAATTACAAGAAACAGGCAAGCCCAATGTCATATAAGCCTGAAGAATAAAGAGATTTTTAAAATACCTTTATTTTGTAGTTAGATTCAGTTAGGCTGTAAGAAAGAGAAAATTCAAATTTAAATAGATTAAATCATAAGGCATTTTTAAGAAAATTCAGAGAGTTCAGCTGTGTAAGTGACTATTTAGACGGCTTGAAATTGGCAAAGATTCAAAGTTCTGCAACATTTCTGCTGTGCCACCCTCAGTATGTGAGATTGTGGCTTTTAGATGCCTCAGTTCCACGTATAACATACAAACATGGCAATGCTCAGTGAAAAATAAAATGTTTTACTTTTGTGGCTTTTTTTCTTCGCAGAAAACCTTTCCCAGACACAATGCCCTCACTGCCGACGTTCAATCTGTTTCACAGCTCATTGTTCAAGGCATAGTCAGATATTTATTCCCAAACCAATCAATGATAAGCAAAATGAATTTTACCTACGATTCACTTAAATTAATGAAGATCCATCATCTTTCCTGGGCATGTGCTGTAGCAGACCTGACTAAATTGGGACCATGATTAAAAGTTACCTGGCAGCAAAGGAAGGTTTTAGGTAGAAAACAAGAACATCTGATAGAATGGGCAGTAGGATGAAATGACAAACAGCCGTCAAATACATTGGAAAATAGCAAGAAGCTGTTGGACTCGATCTTAGATGTAATTTTGGTTCCTTTCCTATTCCAAGCACTGCTGCACGTCTGGAATACAAAGAAGAGAAAGGCACAGCTCCTGCCATTGAGTTGTAGTGGTTTGGAGAGTGTATTACACTAAAATCTTAGTGCTGAAGACCAAATAGAAGTCCAAACTGCTTATTTTATCAAGATGATTGCACCGCAACAAATTTCCAAAGGAAAAAGTGTCCTCAAAGATAGTACAAAACTCTATTTGAGAACATTATCTTACCCAATTAACCAATCCTTTATGAATCTTTCCTTCTAGTCCTAAAATATTTAGAGAATTTATCTAGATATCTTTGATTTGGAAGAAAGTAAAATCACAAGAAAATTTATCATTGATCATATTCCTTTCTACGTATAGTATGTGTACACAGTGACATTCTACTTAAGGAACTATACCTGCAATGTCTATAAAGTTTATTTCAATTCAACAACTTGTCTTAATGACATTGGGTCTAATATATGGTAAGTTGGGGAGAGTAATACATTTTTTGCAAGTAGATTTATAAGAAAGAAAAAAGAATATAATATAAACAACTATAGAATATAAAAAAGAATATAATTTAAAGAACTATGCTTTTTTTCTCAAGTACTTTTAGATGTATATCTGAATCCACAGGTATAGACTATTCTAACACTAAAATTAAAAAAAATCAAAATTCAACACTAGAGATGTTTTGTGTTGTTTATATTTATTTAGCCTCATAAAATTCTCATTGTTTGGTCATTAGACCAGCAAACATTTTGTTGACAAAGTTAATTTTTAATATATTTTAATTAATTTTATATTATTATTTTATTTCCTTCTTCTGATGATCTTATTTCTCTTTCAACTTTTGTTTTAGTTTCACTGGGTACATGTGCAGGTTTGTTCCATGGGTAGATTGTGTGTCACTGGGGTTTGGTGTATGAATTATTTCATCACCCAGGTAGTGAGCACAGTGCTTTATAGGTAGTTTTCTTGAAACTCACCCTCTTCCCACCTTCTCTTCTCAAGTTGGGCATGGTGTCAAATTTCCCATATTTGTGTGCGTGTGCACTCAATCTTTAGCTCCTATTTATAAGTGAGAACATGTCGTATTTGGTTTTCTGTTCCTGCATTGATTCACTTAGGATAATGGCTTTCAGCTACATTCATGTTGTTGCAAAGCACATTATTTTATTTTGTTATGGCTGTGTAGTATTCCTTGATGTATATACACTACATTTTCTTTAACCAGTCCACTGCTGATGGTTATCTAGGTAGATTCACTGTCTTTGATATTGTGAATAGTGCTGCGATGAGCATACACATATATGTGTTCTTTTTGGTAAAATGATTTATATTCCTTTGGGTATATACACAGTAATGAGTCAAATAATAGTTCTGTTTTAAGTTCTTTGAGAAATCTCTACACTGCTTTCCACAGTGGCTGAATTAATGTACATTCCCTCTAGCAGTGTATAAGCATTTCCTTTTCTCTACAACCTTGCCAACATCTTTAGTTTTCGTTTTTTTGACTTCTTAGTAATAGCCATTCTGACTGCTGTGAGATGGTATCTCATTGTGGTTTTGCTTTGCATTTCTCTAATGATTAGTGATGCTCAACATTTTTTCCTATGTCCATCATTTTGGCCACATGCATGTCTTCATGTCTTCTTCTTCTTTTTTTTTTTTTTTTTTTTTTTTTGAGATGGAGTCTTGCTCTGTTGCCCATGCTGCAGTGCAATGGCGTGAACTTACCCCACTGAAACCTCTGCCTCCCGGGTGCAAGTGATTCTCCTGCCTCAGCCTCCTGAGTAGCTGGGATTATAGGTGCGCCCCACCATGCCTGGCTAATTTTTGTATTTTTAGTAGAGATGGGGTTTCACCATGTTGACCAGGCTGGTCTTGAACTCCTAACTTCATGATCCACCTACCTCGGCCTCCCAAAGTACTGGGATTACAGGCATGAGTCACCACATCTGACACGTCTTCTTTTGAAACGTGTCTGTTCCTGTCCTTGGTCCATTTTTCAATGAGGTTGTTTGTTTTTTTGTTTGTTAAGTTACTTATAGATTCTGGATATTAGACCTTGGTCAGATACAGTTTGTGAATATTTTCTTCCATTCTGTAGATGATCTGTTTACACTGTTGATAGTTTCTATTGTTGTACAAGAATTCTTTAGTTTAATTAAGTCTCACTTGTCTTTTTCGTTTTTGTTGCACTTGCTCTTTGAGCCTTCATCATGTAATCTTTGTCAAGGCCTGTATCCAGAATGGTATTTTCCAGTTTTCCTTGAGGATTTTTATAGTTTCAAGTCTTTCATTTAAGTCTTTAATCAATCTTGAGATGATTTTTGTATATGGTAAAAGAAAGGGGTTCTGTTTCATTCTTCTGCATGGTTAGCCAGTTATTCCAGCACCATTTATTGAATAGGGAATCCTTTTCCCATTGCCTATTATTTGTGACTCTGATGAAGATCAGATGGTTGCAGGCATACAGCTTTATTTTTGGGTTCTCTAACCTGTTCCATTGGTCTGTGTTTCTGTGTTGTACCAGTATCATGTAGTTTTGGTTACGATAGCCTTGTAGTATACTTTAAAGTTGGACAATTGATGTCTCTGGCTTTGTTCTTTTTCCTTAGGATTACTTTGGCTATTCAGGCTCTTTATTGGTCTATTAACTTTAGAATAGTTTACTCTAATTATGTAAAAAATAATTTTGGTAGATTGATAGAAATAGCATTGAATCTGTAAATTGCTTTGGGCAGTATGGCCATTTTAACAATATTGATTCTTCCTACATGAGCGTGGAGTGTTTTGCCATTTGTTTGTGTTGTCTCTGATTTCTATCAGCAGTGTTTTGTAATTCTCATTGTAGAGATCTTTCACCTCCCTGGTAAGCTGTATTCCTAGGTATTTTATTCTTTTTGTGGCTATTGTGAATGCTATTATGTTCTTGATTTGGCTGTCAGCTTGGATGTTACTGCTGTATAGAAATGCTGCTGATTTTTTAATGTTAATTTTGTATCATAAAACTTCACTGAAATTGTTTATCAATTCGAGCAGCTTTTGGGTAGAGATTGTGGGGATTTCTAGGCATAGAATTATGTTGTCTATAAAGAGAGATAGTTTGACTTTCTCTCTTCCCATTTGGATGCCTTTTGTTCCTTTCTCTTGCCTGATTGCTTTAGCTAGGACTTCCAGTACTATGTTGAACAGGAATGGTAAGCATGAGCATCGTTGTCGTGTTCCGGTTCTCAAGGGGAATGCTTCTAGCTTTTGCTTATTCAGTCTGGTGTTGGCTGTGGGTTTGTCACAGATGGCTCTTGTTATTTTGAGGTATGTTCCTCCTATGCCTAGTTGTTGAGGGTTTTTAACATAAAGGGATGTTGAATTTTATCAAAAGCCTTTCTGCATCTATTCAGATGATCATTTGGTTTTAGTTTTCAGTTTTGCTTATGCGATGAATCACATTTATTGATTTGCATATGTTGAACCAACCTTGGATCCCAGGAATAAAGCCTACTTGATTGTGTGGATTAGCTTTTGGGTGTGTTGCTGGATTTGGTTTGCTATTATTTTGAGAACTTTTGCATCTATGTTCATCAAGGATATTGACCTGAAGTTTTCTTTATTATTATGTATGTGCCTGGTTTTGGTATCAGAATGATGCTGGCCTCATAGAGTGAGTTAGGGAGAAGTCTCTTGATTTGTTGAAACAATTTAAGTAGGATTGCTACCATCTGTTTTTTGTATGTCTGATAGAATTTGGTTGTGTATTGATCTGGTACACGGCTTTTTCTGGTTGGCAGATTTTTTTTCTTTACTACTGATTCAATTTTGAAACTTGTTATTAGTCAGTTCAAGATTTTAATTTCTTCCTTATTTAATCTTGGGAGATTATATTTTTCCAAGAATTTATCCAGTTCTTGTACGTTTTCTTGTTTGTGTGCATGGAGGTGTTTGTAGTAGTCTCGAGTTTTGTTTTTGTTTTTGTTTTTGTTTGTTTTTCTGTGGGGTTGATGGTAATGTCATCTTTGTTATTTCTGATTGTATCTATTTGGATCTTCTTTTTTTTTTTTTTTTTTTAATTAACCTAGCTACTGGTCTATCAATCTTCGTTATTGTTTTGAAGAACAAACTTTTGTTTTTATTTGTCCTTTTTATGGCTATTGTCTCTCCATGTAATTCAGTTCAGCTCAGATTTTTGTTATTTCTTTTCTTCTGCTACCTTTGGGATTAGTTTGTTCTTATCTTTCTAGTTCCTCTAGGTGTGATAAGTTCTTAATTTGAGATCTTTCTTCTTGATGTAGATTTTTAGTGCAATAAACTTTCCTTTTAATACTGCTTTAGCTGTGTCCCAGAGATTCTGGTATGTTGTACCTTTGTTTTCATTAGTTTCAAAGAATCTTTTTTATTCTTGCCTTAATTTTATTTTTTACCCAAAAGTCATTCAGGAGCAGAAGCAAGAAAATTGTTTCATTTTCTTGTAAATGTATGGTTTAGAGAGATCTTCTTCATATTGATTTCAATTTTTATTGCACTGTAGTCTGACAGTGCGATTAATGATTTCAGTTGTTTTGAATTTGTTGAGAATAGCTTTATAGTTGAGCACGTGCTCCATCTTGGAGTATGTGCTATGTGTAGATGAAAATAATGCATATTGTGTTGTTCTTGGGTGGAGTATTCTGTAGCTCTCTGTTAGATCCCTTTGGTCAAGTATTGCATTTTTGTCCCAAATATCTTTGTTAGTTTTCTGCCTTATCTCTCTAAAACTGTCAGTGGGATGTTGATGTCTCCCACTATTACTGTATGGTTACGTATGTTTCTTCATAGGTCTCTAAGAACTTGTTTTGTGAATTTCTTTGCTCCAATGTTGGGCACATATGTATTTATGATAGTTCAGTCTTTTTGTATAATTGAACCCTTTATCATTATATTATGTCCTTCTTTGTTCTTTTTGATCACTATTGGTTTAAAGTATTTTTTTTAATCTAAAATAAGAACATCAACCCCTGCTCTTTTTTGTTTTCTGGTTACTTGATAGATCTTTCTCCATCCCCTTACTTTGAGCCTATGGGTGTGGTTGCATGTGAGACTGGTCTCTTGAAGACAGCATATGGTTATGTTTTGCTTCTTTATCCAACTTGTTGCTCTTTGTTTTTTGAGGGGCATTTAGCTCATTTACATTCAAGATCAATATTGATATGTGAGAATTTGATTGTCATTGTGTTGTTAGCTGGTTGTTATGTAGACTTGACTGTATAGTTGCTTTATAGTGTCAGTGGGCTATGTACTTACATGTTGTTTTGTGGTGGCAGGTATCAATCTTTCATTTTCACATTTAGTACTCCATTAAGTGCCTCTTATAAGGCAGGTCTGATAGTAACAAATTCCTTTAGCATTTGCTTGTCTGAAAAGGATTTTATTTCTCCTTAACTTACGAAGCTTAGTTTGGCCTGATATGAAATTCTTGGTTAGAATTTCTGTTCCTTATGGATACTTACTATAGGGCCCCAATCTCTTCTGCCTTATAAGGTTTCTGGTAAAAGGTCTGCTGTTAGCCTGATGGGTTTCCCTTTGTAAGTGACCTGTCCCTTCTCTCTAGCTGCCTTTAAGAGGTTTTCTTTTGCACTGACCTTGGAAAATCTGATGTCTATGTTTCTTAGTAACGGTCATGTTGTATAATATCTCACAGGGGTTCTCTAATTTTCTGGATTTACTGTCAACCTCTCTAGCAAGGTTAGGGAAATTTTCATGGACAATATCCTCAAATATATTTTCCAAGTTTCTTGCTATCTGTCTTTTTCAAGAATGCCAATGAATCATAAGTTTGTTCTCTTTATATAATCCCATATTTCTTGGAGGTTTTGTCAATTTTTAAATTTTTTTTTTTAGTATTTATAGTATTTGTTTACCTGCATTGATTCAAAGGAGTGGTCTTTGAGCTCTGAGATTCTTTCCTCAGCTTTGTCTATTCTGTTATTAATGCTTCCAGCTGTGTTATAAAATTCATGTAGTAAATTTTTCTTTTACAAAATTTCAGTATTGTTCTTTCTTAAAATTGCTATGTTATCTTTCTACTCATGGATCATTTTACTGTTTTCCTAGAATTAGGTTTTAACTTTCTTCTGCATCTCATTGAGTTTTCTTGCTATCCTTATTCTGAATAGTTTGTCTGTCATTTCAGTCATTTCAGTTTGGTTAAGAATCATTACTGGGGAGCTAGTGTGATCATTTGGAGGTAAGTAGACACTTTTACTTTCACAGTTGTCAGAATTCTTTTGCTGTGTTTTTTCTCATCTGCGTTAGCTGATGTTCCTTTAATTTTTGAAGTTGCTCTCCTTTGGATGGTGCTTTTTGCCTTTACATTTTTTGAAACTTTTGAGGGTTTGACTGTGGCAAAAGTTGTGTTTAGTTGGTTTAGTTCATTTCTGGGTGCTTTCATGGGCCAGGGCTCAGCTCAGCATTCCTGGACTTCATGGTCTAAACTTGGAGGTTTGGGACCAGGTTCACAGGTTTGTTCTCTGGCCCCTTCAGGTCAAGTTCCTGCTGTGCTGGGGTGATTGAGGAGTCCTTAGTACACTACTAACAACATTTTGGTGGGGATTGCCAGTCAAAGTGCTCCAGTGAGGTGATGGGGAGCCGCAGGAGAGTGTGCTGTAGTGTAGAGGCCATGGGTGAGAATGCACTGGCAGGGCAGTGCACAGAGGTCATAGGCAAGTGCATAGTAGTGGAATAGCTATGGGAGTGTGTATCCTGACGAGAGTAGAATTTCAAGGAAACTGCAGAAGTTTTAATGTAATGCCATTTCTGACTTCTATGTCATGCCAGTATCCTTTCTGCAGATCTCCCAGTACTTGCAGGTTATAGGGTGACAGAGGTGGTGATGGAGCCACATTGAGACTTCCAGAGCTAAAGAGACAGAGCAGTAGAGATGGGACCCTGATTTTAGTGGATTGAGACAACGGCTTAATTTTAAAAATTATCTCAGTTACATCAAATCATTTAGTACAGAGAATGGTCTATTTTTTCCTTAAAACTTAGTGCTCTATTTACTTCCTTGTTAATTGTAAATTTTCCAACACATTAGCATTGTCATCCAAATTTGACAACATTTATAAGTGTTCTATAGATAAAATATTAGGCAAGTGAAAGATAATATGATGTTCTATTAAAAAATATAATAAAAAAAATCCTGACCTGAACATCCATAAATAATTCTTTTTCCTCTTTTGCTGGATAAGTATTTAAAAAGCCAGTGAAAATCTCATTAGTGGAGATTTTACCCAGACACTTCTCTAATGGTTCACTTAAGTAATTATAAATTACTGTAGACATAGAATCATAATCAACTTATCAAGGCATAAGGGAGCTAAAGGTCAGGTGTATGCAAATGGAAAAGTCATTTTGACCTTGGTTCTTGAGACTGGATAGTGTTGATGAGATAGAAAGTTTGAGTATTGTTATATACAAGTTCCTTTGAGTAGGTTCTAGAGTGGCAGCTGTCTTATTATTCTCCCATCACCAAAACTCGTGGATATACAGTAACTGGCTTAAAGTGTATGTAACATTAGTCATAACTAAATAATTTTTTTTAAAAAAAGAAATTCAGAAGCCCAGTGCCGAGAACCCATTAATTCAGACTAAATACCTTCATGGGACTTGTTACATTTTAATTGTGGTGAAAACTACACAATGATTCCCAATAGTAAAGTGAGGTAGAAGAACAGTACTTGCATGGAATTCAGGCTCCTGCATAATTGCCTTTATAGAAAGACCAGGTCATATAAGCTTATATGTAATTGGCAATGTGTAGAGGGAATAAAGTTAGTTAGCTTGCATATTTTTCCAGTGTTGAAAACTTACCAAGTGAAAGGTACCATGCAAATAAAACAGTCAATGTAAATGGGTGCTAACATAGCAGAGAAAAATAGGTATACAGGTAATTATCACATAGGTAAACAATGATACTGCTTAAGAGAGCCAAGTGGTAGATCATGTTGCTGGCTCCTAAAATTCATCTGTTCCTGAATCCACAGCCTTTCTTCATCTTAGGGCCATGTGGCTTTCGGCTCTTAACTTTGTACCTCATGACCTGCTTTGGCCAGAGATTTTACCCAGTTCTGGCAGTTCTGAGAACAGGCTTTAGAAGGTCTCGTAAGTTTCTACCTGCTCTTTTGTGCCTCAGTCATCATTATAAGAAGTACATGCTATTAATATATTAGTCCTCAGGGTGTGGGGGTAGAGTAGCAAAGCCATTATCAGCTGACCTATAGACCTGCAGTAGGAAGATGAGAGTTATTTAGACCAGCTGACACCCCGACAACCTGGAGGCACATAAACAGTAATAAATTATTGTATCAAATTATTATTGGAAAGGTTTGTTATGCAGCATTATTTTAACAAAACCTAATCAATAGAAGGCACAAAAATACACAGGAATTTAACAGTTACTTAAATCTAAGGAAGTTGTTATAGGTGGCTTTGCTTTTAATGATGGGCAGATAGAACTTAGCCAGTTAAAAAATGGGGAAAATAAGTATGTTCGCAGAGAAGGGTGTGAGAAGAATATACAAAAATTAAAGATTTATACCTTTGTGAATACAGGAAGCAATCTGGAAATAACATTCGGGCATAATTCTCTGGCTCACAGATGTTGTGGCAACTTCCTTGTTCAAGTTCATAAAATAGGCACGATGAAGAAGAGAATTAAAAGGGAAATTAGGTAACTTTTCTATCTCCTTTCTCCCTCCATGATGACTAGAATGGTGATTTTACCATTCAGTATCATTTCAAAGGTACCTGTATTTTATCCTGGCTCTCTGGAATGGAAGAAATGGATGGTTCTAAGGTTAAACTGTAGATTTGTAATAGTGAGAGAAAGTTTCTCATAAATTATACCTTAATATTATGTTACAGTATTAATGGCAATTATATAATATTAATATGGTAATTTGGTGTTAAAATAGAGACAAAAGTCAATTTAGAAAATATTGTATAAACCAGGAAGTTGAGTATGATTCACCAGACCGTTGGTTTGAGGATGAATATCTTTTACTGACTCATAATACACATTTTTAAGAGCTCACAGGATTCTCCAAACAATTTATATATAATTATGCCATTAAGGTAAATATGATGAAAATGGTAACACTACATTAGGGAAAACTAACATAAACTGTTTTTAAAAATAATTTTCAATTAAATTACATTGTATATGGTTTCATTTTCATTAGTTCAATTTCGTTGACAAAATGCCTACACTAATTTAACTGGCTTTAAGTTGCAGGGAATCTCATATCATTGATACACCATTTTTATTTGTGTGACATAACACCTGTTATGGAAATGCTTCTTCAGACAAGGCCTTGGGTCCTATGATGTAGAGACAATGCACTGAAAGTAAATTAGTAAACTTAGAAAATGTTCTCAAATTTTTTAGGTTGCTAACAGAGTTGAGAGACAACAGTCTTATTTATTTGTGACAAGGTATAAACAAATTGGTAGATAATTTCAATGTCATTTTGGCCAATATTGTCAATTTTCTATTCATTTTTCTATGCTTCCTGTAGGTAGGCAGTGAATAGTTGAATAGTTGATACAACTGTGTGAATATTTCAGACTCTTGCGAACCCAGCCATCAAGTCTGGAAAAAAGTATGTTTTAACTTATGTTCTCCAGAGTCACTCTTCAGATTGCTCTCAACCTTGATCCACTTGGCCAATGGCCAAGTTTAGTGGGCAAAGTTTAAGCTTCAGCTATAGGAGATCCTTCGTATTACTAAACCCAGTTAGCAATTGTTTCATACTGTTTGTGTGCATAGCCTTTAGATGGTCTAAGAAACAAGTTGTCCCCCTTAGGCACTCTTCTTTCAGCTTCAAATTTTAATTATGGCATCTAGTGACATAAGGCCATAAGTATTACACCAAACATGGGAGATGTGAGAGGCTGGGGACTTCCTTGGGTTTTAGAGAAACTCAAAGAATAGATGAGGGAAGAAGACCAACCAATGGCCCTCTTGGATTGCTTGCATATTTCTTGTCATTGGCATACTCAAATTATGATTAGCATTTCAGTCAGATTCAAAATCTCCATCTCTGTATTTGCAATCTGGGTTTTTTGCTGAAGCAGCAGACATTATTATTGTCAAAGGAGACCAGATGGAGTGGTAACAGTGCTACAGAAACAACAGAGAACAGGGAATTTTTAAAGAATATTATTATTTTTAAAAAATTCAGGAAGAAAGTAGATACCAATATGGACTCCACTGAATAGAGTGATCCCTTGTAGCTCTCAGACTTATTTCTTTGAGGTTTCTGGGAAAGAAATAATGATCTATGAGCATTCAGAATCATGGTAATTTAGACATTTAAAAATGATATTTTATTTTGTACCTCAAGATGGTAAAGGGTATTACACCTATAGTAACTGTTTCTTTTTTTTATTATTATACCTTAAGTCACATGGTACATGTGCACAACGTGCAGCTTTGTTACATATGTATACATGTGCCACATTGGTGTGCTGCACCCGTTAACTCGTCACTTACATTAGGTGTATCTTCTAATGCTATCCCTTCCCCCTCCCCCCACCTGATAACAGGCCCCAGTGTGTGATGTTCCCCACCCTGTGTCCAAGTGTTCTCATTGCTCAATCCCCACCTATGAGTGAGAACATGTGGTTTTTGGTTTTTTGTCCTTGTGATAGTTTGCTCAGAATGATGGTTTCCAGCTTCATCCGTGTCCCTACAAAGGACATGAACTCATCCTTTTTCATGGTTGCATAGTATTCCATGGTGTATATGTGCCACATTTTCTTAATCCAGTCTATCACTGATGGACATCCGGGTTGGTTCCAAGTCTTTGCTATTGTGAATAGTACCACAATAAACATATGTGTGCATGTGTCTTTATAGCAGCATGATTTATAATCCTTTGGGTATATGCCCAGTAATTGGATGGCTGGGTCAAGTGGTATTTCTAGTTCTAGATTCTTGAGGAATCACCACACTGTCTTCCACAATGGCTGAACTAGTTTACAGTCCCACCAACAGTGTAACAGCATTCCTATTTCTCCACATCCTCTCCAGCACCTGTTGTTTCCTGACTTTTTAGTGATTGCCATTCTAACTGGTGTGAGATGGTATCTCATTGTGGTTTTGATTTACATTTCTCTGATGGCCATTGATGATGAGCATTTTTTTCATGTGTCTGTTGGCTGCATAAATGTCTTCTTTTGAGAAGTATCTGTTCATATCCTTTGCCCACTTTTTGATGGGGATGTTTGATTTTTTCTTGTAAATTTGTTTAAGTTCTTTGTAGATTCTGGATATTAGCCCTTTGTCAGATGGCTAGATTGTAAAAATTTTCTCCCATTCTGTAGGCTGCCTGTTCACTCTGATGGTAGATTCTTTTGCTGTGCAGAAGCTCTTTAGTTTAATTAGATCCCATTTTTCAGTTTTAACTTTTGTTGCCATTGCTTTTGGTGTTTTAGTCATGAAGTCCTTGCCCATGCCGATGGCCTGAATGGTATTGCCTAGGCTTTCTTCTAGGGTTTATATGGTTTTAAGTCGAACATTTAAGTCTTTAATCCATCTTGAGTTAATTTTTGCATAAGGTGTAAGGAGCAGATCCAGTTTCAGCTTTCTGCATATGGCTAGCCAGTTTTCCCAGCACCATTTGTTAAACAGGGAATCCTTTCCCCATTTCATGTTTTTGTCAGGTTTGTCAAAGATCAGATGGTCGTAGATGTGTGCTATTATTTCTGAGGGCTCTGTTCTGTTCCACTGGTCTATATCTCTGTTTTGGTACCAGTACCATGCTGTTTGGTTACTGTAGCCTTGTAGTATGGTTTGAAGTCAGGTAGCGTGATGCCTCCAGCTTTGGTCTTTTGACTTAGGATCATCTTGGCAATGTGGGCTCTTTTTTGGTTCCATATGTACTTTAAAGTAGTTTTTTCCAATTCTGTGAAGAAAGTAATTGGTAGCTTGATGGGGATGGCATTGAATCTATAAATTACCTTGGGCAGTATGGCCATTTTCACGATATTGATTCTTCCTATCCATGAGCATGGAATGTTCTTCCATTTGTTTGTGTCCTCTTTTATTTCATTGAGCAGTGGTTTGTAGTTCTCCTTAAAGAGGTCCTTCATATCCCTTGTAAGTTGGATTCTTAGATATTTTATTCTATTTGAAGCAATTGTGAATGGGAGTTCACTCATGATTTGGTTCTCTGTTTGTCTGTTATTGATGTATAGCGATGCTTGTGATTTTTGCACATTGATTTTGTATCCTGAGACTTTGCTGAAGTTGCTTATCAGCTTAAGGAGATTTTGGGCTGAGACGACGGGGTTTTCTCAATATACAATCATCTCATCTGCAAATAGGGAAAATTTGACTTCCTCTTTTCCTAACTGAATACACTTTATTTTTTTTCTCTTGCCTGACTACCCTGGCCAGAACTTCCAACACTATGTTGAATAGGAGTGCTGAGAGACGGCATCCTTGTCTTGTGACAGTTTTCAAAGGGAATGCTTCCAGGTTTTTCCCTTTCCATATGATCTTGGCTGTGGGTTTGTCATAAATAGCTCTTATTATTTTGAGATACATTCCATCAACACCTAGTTTGTTGAGAGTTTTTAGCGTGAAGGGCTGTTGAATTTTGTCAAAGGCCTTTTCTGCATCTATCATGTTTTTTTGGTCATTGGATCTGTTTATGTGATGGATTATGTTCATTGATTTGCATATCTTGAACCAACCTTGCATCCCAGGGATGAAGCCAACTTGATTGTGGTGGATAAGCTTTTTGATGTGCGGCTGGATTCAGTTTGCCAGTATTTGAGTGAGGATTTTTGCATCAATGTTCATCAGGATGGTGTTGGTCTCATAAAATGAATTAGGAAGGATTCCCTCTTTTTCTGTTGATTGGAATAGTTTTGGAAGGAATGTTACCAGCTCCTCTTTGTACCTCTGGTAGAATTCATCTGTGAATCTGTCTGGTCCTGGACATTTTTTGGTTGGTAGACTATTAATTATTGCCTCAATTTCAGAACCTGTTTTTGGTCTATTCAGGGATTCAACTTCTTCTTGGTTTAGTCTTGGGAGGGTGTATGTGTAAAGGAATTTATCCATTTCTTCTAGATTTTCTAGTTTATTTGCGTAGAGATGTTAACAGTATTCTCTGATGGTAGTTTGTATCTGTGGGATCGGTGGTTATATCCCCTTTATCATTTTTTATTGCATCTATTTGATTCTTCTCTTTTTTCTTCTTTATTGGTCTTGCTAGCAGTCTATCAATTTTGTTGATCTTTTCAAAAAATCAGCTCCTGGATTCACTGATTTTTTTGAAGGGTTTTTTGCATCTCTATCTCCTGCAGTTCTGCTCTGATCTTAGTTATTTCTTGCCTTCTGCTAGCTTTTGAAGGTGTTTGCTCTTGCTTCTCTAGTTCTTTTAATTGTGATGTTAGGGTGTCAATTTTAGATCTTTCCAGCTTTCTCTTGTGGGCATTTAGTGCTATAAATTTCCCTCTACACACTGCTTTAAATGTGTCCCTGAGATTCTGGTATGCATGTCTTTGTTCTCATTGGTTTCAAAGAACATCTTTATTTCTGTCTTCATTTCATTATGTATCCAGTAGTCATTCAGGAGCAGGTTGTTCAGCTTCCATGTAGTTGAGTGGTTTTGAGTGAGTTTCTTAATCCTGAGTTCTAGTTGGTTGCACTGTGGTCTGAGAAACAGTTTGTTATAATTTCTGTTCTTTTACATTTGCTGAGGAGTGCTTTACTTCCAACCATATGGTCAATTTTGGAATAAGTGTGATGTGGTGCTGAGAATAATATATATTCTGTTGATATGGGGTGGAGAGTTCTGTAGATGTCTATTAGGTCCGCTTGGTGCAGAGCTGAGTTCAATTCCTGGATATCCTTGTTAACTTTCTGTCTTGTTGATCTGTCTAATGCTGACAGTGGGGTATTAAAGTCTCCCATTATTATTGTGAGGGAGTCTAAGTCTCTTTGTAGGTCTCTAAGGACTTGCTTTATGATTCTGGTTACTCCAGTATTGGGCGTATATATATTTAGGATAGTTAGTTCTACTTGTTGAATTGATCCCTTTACCATTATGTAATGGCCTTCTTTGTCTCTTTTGATCTTTGTTGGTTTAAAGTCTGTTTTATCAGAGACTAAGATTGCAACCCCTGCTTTTTTTGTTTTCCATTTGCTTGGTAGATCTTCCTCCATCCCATTATTTTGAGCCTATGTGTGTCTCTGCACATGAAATGGGACTTCTGAATATAGCAGACTGATGGGTCTTGTCTCTTTATCTAATTTGCCAGTCTGTGTCTTTTAATTGGAGCATTTAGCCCATTTACATTTAAGGTTAATATTGTTATGTGTGAATTTGATCCTCTCATTATGATGTTAGTTGGTTATTTTGCTCATTAGTTGATGCAGTTTCTTCCTAGCATCGATGATCTTTACAATTTGGCATGTTTTTGCAGTGGCTGGTACCAATTGTTCCTTTCCATGTTTAGTGCTTCCTTCGGGAGCTCTTGTAAGGCAGGCCAGGTGGTGACAAAATTTCTCAGCATTTGTTTGTCTGTAAAGGATTTTATTTCTCCTTCACTTATGAAGCTTAGTTTGGCTGGATAGGAAATTCTGGGTTGGAAATTCTTTTCTTTAAGAATGTTGCTTATTGGTCCCCACTCTCTACTGGCTTGTAGGGTTTCTGCCAAGAGATTTGCTGTTAGTCTCATGGGCTTCCATTTGTGGGTAACCTGACCTTTCTCTCTGGCTGCCCTTAACATTTTTTCCTTATTTCAACTTCGGAGAATCTGACAATTATGTGTCTTGGAGTTGCTCTTCTCAAGGAGTATCTTTGTGGCATTCTCTGTGTTTCCTGAATTTGAATGTTGGCCTGCCTAGCTAGATTGGGTAAGTTCTCCTGGATAATATCCTGAAGAGTGTTTTCCAATTTGGTTCCATTCTCCCCATCACTTTCAGGTACACCCATAAGATGTAGATTTGGTCTTTTCACATACTCCCATATTTCTTGGAGGTTTTGTTCGTTTCTTTTTACTCTTTTTTCTGTAAACTTCTCTTCTCGTTTCATTTCATTCATTTGATCTTCAATCACTGACACTGTTTCTTCCACTTGATCAAATCGACTACTGAAGCTTGTGCATGCATCATGTAGTTTTTGTGCCATGGTTTTCAGCTCCATCAGGTCATTTAAGGTCTTCTCTACTCTGTTTATTCTCATTATCCATTCATCTAACCTTCCTTCAAGGTTTTTACCCTCCCTGAGATGGGTTAGAACATCCTCCTTTAGCTCAGAGAAGTTTGTTATTACTGACCTTCTGAAGTCTACTTCTGTCAACTTGTCACAGTCATTCTCCATCCAACTTTGTTCCATTGCTGGAGAGGAGCTGCGTCCCTTTGGAGTAGAAGAGACGCTCTGATTTTCAGAATTTTCAGCTTTTCTGCTCTTGTTTCTCCCCATCTTTGTGGTTTTATCTCCCTTCGGTCTTTGTTGATGGTGATGTTCAGATGGGGTTTTGGTGTGGATGTCCTTTTTGTTTGTTAGTTTTCCTTCTAACAGTCAGGACGCTCAGCTGCAGGTCTGTTGGAGTTTGCTGGAGGTCCACTCCAGACCCTGTTTGCCTGGGTATCACCAGCAGAGGATGCAGAATGGCAAATGTTGCTGCCTCATCCTTCCTCTGGAAGCTTTGTCTCAGAGGGGCACGCAGCCATATGAGGTGTCAGTTGCCCAGGTGTCAGTCGCCCAGTTAGGCTACACGGGGGTCAGGGACCCACTTGAGGAGGCAGTCTGTCTGTTCTCATATCTCAAACTCCATGCTGGGAGAACCACTACTCTCTTCAAAGCTGTCTGACAGGGATATTTAAGTCTGCAGAAGATTCTTCTGCCTTTTATTCAGCTATGCCCTGCCCTCAGAGGTGGGTCTACAGAGGCAGGCAGGCCTCCTTGAGCTGCAGAGGGCTCCACCCAGTTCGAGCTTCCCAGCTGCTCTGTTTACCTACTCAAGACTCAGCAGTGGTGGACGCCCCTCCTCCAGCCTTGTTTGCTGCCTCAGTTCGATCTCAGACTGCTGTGCTAGCAGTGAGTGAGGATCTGTGGGCATGGGACTGCCTGAACCAGGTGTGTGATATAATCTCCCAGTGTGCCATTTGCTAAGGCCATTGGAAAAGCGCAGTATTAGGGTGGGAGTGTCCTGATTTTCCAGGTACCATCTGTCATGGCTTCCCTTTGCTAGGAAAGAGAATTCCCCAACCCCTTGAGCTTCCCAGGTGAGACAAAGCTCTGCCTTGCTCCATGGGCTGCACCCACTATCTGACTGAAATTCCATGAAAGAAAGATTAATCACATTAAAACACACACACACACACACACACACACACACACACACACACACACACTCCTGGCCAGTTTATCGGGTATTTGCTCACATATTCATGCCACTCATCATAAATGCTTATTGAGACTCTTGATGCTTCCAGCTTCCAGAGAGGATGAGAGGTGATTCATTCAAAAAGCTTTTCTTCTTCCTACTATTTTAAGAAAATAACTAGTTTTGCCATGGATTGCTTCTTT